>NC_090653.1:36939149-38139149 GCF_040937935.1 Hyperolius riggenbachi | reverse complement strand
GGGTGTGCTATGCAGGTGCTGGACCGATTTCCGGGGTAGCTGATGACCTGCACCGCAGCAAAAATGGGTGTGGCTACAACCTGCGGGGGGGGGGGGATGGGCGTGGCCATGCCCGGATGAGGGCGGAGCTAACTGTAATTTAAAGTGAATCCGAGGTGAGAGTGATATGGAGGCTGCCATATTTATTTCCTTTTACACAATACTAGTTGCCTGGCAGCCCTGCTGATCTATTTGGCTGCAGTAGTGAACTGAATTACACCAGAAATAAGCATGCAGCTAATCTTGTCAGTTCTGACAATATTGTCAGAAACTATTATCAGGGGGCTAGGGTGAAGGGGATATAGGAACATAAGTAGTATTATTATGCATCACTTTTCTAAGTATAGGTAAGTGTCCTGAACCTTATTTGTGTCACCAAAAATTCTTAAAACAAAGGGCTCCTAAGGACACGCCAGTGTATGCAAATATAGAAAAACTTTATTGGCTATACATGAAAAGCGAGACCAATTATACAATACACAACGGAGCTAGAAAAGCAACAGCGCTGTTGTCATTAAAAACCATGGCTGTCATACAAACCACACTGACACACCTCTCCATGCGCACAAACCAAAGTACTGGGGTACCCCATAAGCAGCAAAAAATAGTCCACCTATAGAGGGCTTAGGCAAATAGCAGATAGCAATAGCAGGGGGGAAGCAACAAAAAGAAAGCAGGTATCAAAAAAGGCTTGTCCAGTATCATCCAAACAGACGTGATAAAGTCATATTCAAGAGGACCGGCATGCCTCATACCTTGCATTCACTGTACAAGTGGTTATACTCACGACCTCCCAAATGTCCGTCATGAGTGGTGCACTAGGAAGCTTCACCTGGCTATATTATGCCAGCCGCTCAGGCAGGCTGCATATGCTGTAATCCGATGGGGGCCCCCCGCTGTGGGATGTGATCCGGCGTAAGACCTAATGCCGCTGCAGACCCAGCTCGCTCTGCTGGAGAGCCGATACAGCACGTGTGCGCTTTGTCATCTAGCGCATGTCGTCAGCCTCTGCCGTGCACGATTTACCATATGCCCAGAGATTCACCAGCACAGCCTCCCAATGGTCAGGATGCTTCAAGCATGAGACGCCGAACTCCACGCACTGCAGCGGGATTCCCAGCGCATCACCGCCTAATGGGTCGGAGGTCAGTGGGCTGGATGGCAGCAACCAATCGCCTACTAGTTTCGCTTGGCGTTACCAAGCTTCATCAGGGCGGGGCTTAGAGAGGTGAGCCGCCTTCATAAAGGATATTCCCGGCCCCACCTCCTCAGATGTAACAATGCTGTGTTTCGAAGTACGGAGACCGTGCCAATCCACTCTCATCAAATTAAAGGGAAAGCAGAAAACAAATTTCGTGCTAGACAAGCAGTTACTACTCAAAAATCACACAATTTCAGCACGTTAGTGCTATGGGATAGTAAGAGTTTCAACACTGCATTATCCACATACACATCACTCCATCTGCTCACCCAAGGGTACGGATCTTTTGCTATGTGTTAGTGCCACAAATCAATATAAGCACACTATGCATTAGATAGACAAATAAATAAATAAAGCCTGTAGCTAGAAATTATTCTAATTGGAAGAACCCAAGAGGAAATTGAAAAAAAGGGAAAGAGAAGCAGGGGGAGAGGAGGAGAAGAAAAGAGAGGAAAAAAGGGAGGGAGAGAAAAGATAAAAGAAATAGGGAAGAAAAAGGAAAAAAGGAAATGGGGAATGGGGGAAGAAAAGAGGGAAGAAAAATTAGGAAGGAAAAAATAGGCTCCAACCTCATCACAGCAACCATTTAAGGGAAAAATCGATATTTAAGCCAGCAGGAAAAATAGTCCCCAAGCGGTGCATCCACATAGCCTCCTTTTGTAACAATACCTTTTCTGTACGAATAGTATGAAATGAAGGGGGGAGGTTATCAATTACCAATCCACGTAAACCCAATGTCGATCCATTATGTTCCTCCTGGAAATGCTCTGCAACTGATGATCTACGTTCCCCACTGACAATATCACACATATGCTCCAGCAAACGTGCCTTAAACGCACGAGTAGTCATTCCAACATAGTACTTTTTACAGGGACACATGAGTAGATAAACAATCCAAGTTGTGTTACAGTTGTAAAAGGATTTTATTCTATGTCTCAAACCATCCTGTGACACAAATTGATTTGTTCTTGAGACTACACCCTTTACAATTGCCACAAGGAAACATTCCCGCAGGGGGCGACACTCTATCTAACCATGTCCCCTGTTGCAATCTTGGTAATTCTGATCTTACCAAGTGGTCACGTAAATTTCTTGCTCTACGAGCAGTAAGCAGAGGACGGGGACCTACAATTTTCTTAATATTTTCATCGATTTGGAGAACATGCCAGCATCTACTAAGGGCCTCCCTTATTTTGGACCATTGACCATTATACATAGTAATGATACGGGCACCACCACCAGAGTTAGAGACACGAGTACGGGGGTGGAGCAACTGATTTCTATCTTCGCGTAACGCGCGATTATATGCTCGCCGTAGAGTTCTATGCCCATATCCTCGCGCCCTAAAGCGATCATAAAGCTGGGCCGACTCGATTTTAAATTGCTCTAAACTCGAGCAATTACGTCGCAACCTCAGAAACTGGCCGACGGGGATTCCCCTGACCAGGGACATCGGATGATGGCTGGCAGCATGGAGAAGAGAGTTCCCAGCTGTGGGTTTATGGAATGTCTTTGTCTCCAAATGATCCCCACACTAGAAGATCAACAGATCTAAAAATGAAATATTAATTGGATCAATGGAGAACGTCAGACGGACATTCCGTGTGTTAGAATTCAATTCGGCAACAAATTGTTCAAAATCCTCTCTTGACCTCCTCCACACTAGTGGTGCTCAGCAGAGCTCGAATATTCGAGTAGCTCGAATATTCGAGCTCTTTTTCAGCTATTCGAGCTCGGTATTCGAGCTCCGAATAGCTGGAGCTATTCGAATGGGCTATCCGAGTACACTCGAATAGCCCATTCACTATTCGAGCTATTCGAGCAACCCGGCGCTATTCGAGCTCGGTACCGAGCTCGAATAGCGTCATAGCCCAGATTGATGTCCTTAGAGCCAATCAGAGGGCTCCCAGGCCCTCTGACGGCAGCCAATCACAGAGGGGGACCCTGGCCAGCCCCTACCCTATAAATAGCGGCCGCCATGTTCCGTTTCTCCGTGCTTGCCTGAGACTTGTACAGAGAGAGAGTTGCTCCTTTGTGCTTTGGCTTAGCAAGAGCTCTATTGTGGTCATTTACCTAGCGTTTTTGCTCACATACACCTCCTATACACACCTATATTGTTGTTAGTTATTTAGACATTGTATTTTAGTTAGTAGCTTGTGTGTTACATTAGAGACAGGCAGCTGCTGCAAGCTTACAGGTTTAGGCCTCAGGGGGGCCTTGCCTCTGTGGGCAGCTGTCCTCTGTTTATTTCTCTCATCTATACCAGTATTTCTGCTGTCCTTTACTAATAGTATTGTAGTTATACTGTACTAGGAGTAGGACACTCACTGACTGTCACTGTTTATAGGCTACTAGCTAGCTCCTGCGTGTGTGCACTCACTCACTGTCTGTGTGTACACACACTCTATTTCCTTCTGATTACTGATAGATTATTGTTAGTTAGTTGTACTTACTTACTACTTACTCTTACTGTACCCGTAGGGACACTCACTGTCACTGTTCATATAGGCTACTAGCTCCTGCGTGTGCGCACTGCACTCACTGTCTGAGTGTACACACACAACACACACTCTATTTCCTTCTGATCGCTGATTGATTATCGTAATTAGTTAGTTGTACTTACTGTTACTACTTACTCTTACTGTACTAGGAGTCTAGGACACTCAGTCACTGTCCATAGGCTACTAGCTCCTGCGTGCGTGCACTCACTGTCTGAGTGTACACACACCCACACTCCATTTCCTTCTGATCGCTGATTGATTATCGTAATTAGTTAGTTGTACTTACTGTTACTACTTACTCTTACTGTACTAGGAGTCTAGGACACTCAGTCACTGTCCATAGGCTACTAGCTCCTGCGTACGTGCACTCACTGTCTGAGTGTACACACACCACCCACACTCCATTTCCTTCTGATCGCTGATTGATTATTGTAATTAGTTAGTTCTACTTACTGTTACTACTTACTCTTACTGTACTAGGAGTCTAGGACACTCAGTCACTGTGTTCATAGGCTACTAGCTCCTGCGTGCGTGCACTCACTGTCTGAGTGTACACACACCACCCACACTCCATTTCCTTCTGATCGCTGATTGATTATTGTAATTAGTTAGTTCTACTTACTGTTACTGTGACGAATGTTACGAAAGTCGTGCGCGTGGGCGCCATCGACTTTCGCATGGTCGTGCGCAGTTCCTGTCGGTCTTGGGTAGATGCACAGTGGATGTCGATTTCCCTCTCTCTTACTGAGTACAGTAACCTCCCCCACATCCTGTGTCAGGAAAGAATTTCACAAGTAGCCAGACCACCTGGGGAGCAGCATTTGGTACATAGCTCATCTTTCCCCAAAAGGAAAACCAGCTCAAACTGGTTGAGATTCAAAATTTCCCTCCAAGCGTATAGCTTCACACAAAGGGAACGTTAACTTATTAATAATTCAAAATAGGTTTGTCACAGCAAGACCAAAATTACATTTCCTGATACCTAGGAAACAGGTCTATAATTCACATGAATTATCCTTCTCTAGCTATCAGGAATCAATTGAGAAACCGCTTTATCCGGCATGCGTAGAGCAAATTCGTTAGACTAGGCGTGTATAGTCTCATTTAATACAGAGTCGCATGCTGCTTATGAATATGGTCTCGGATCTGCGATGCACCCATCTGGGGCGGAATTACACAAATTATTAATAATTGGTACATTCCTTGCTCCAAGTCTGTGGGTGGTAACCTGACTTGCCAGGAGGTAACCCTGCCTCCAACACACCTACTTTCCAGGTAGTGACCGCCCCAAAACTCTGGTCAGTAAAAAGCGTTTGCAAGGAACTCCACCGAGTTCTTCAATTTACATCAACTAGGGAAGTCCAGACATGTGCTCACGGAAGAACCGGGCGCATGTTGTGTACAAAGGACTTTTAAGCTGAATGCCTACGTTTAAACTGGACTATTTTCTTGATGCTTCAAATGGACTGCTCAGCTAACTAAGTAAGAACTTTCTGTTTTATTCCTTTTATTTTTAAGCTCTGTGTTTTATATGTTAATAGGTGTATATAACTGTATGTAATGCATTTGTGTTATTAAACGTTTAAAAATCGTTTAGCGGTTATGACCTGTTGCTGAACATACACAATCGTACCTATTCTCCTGAACTCGCTACCCTGTGTTTAATAGAAGTATACATTTATAACCCGTATGCGAGAACCCGGCCCAGACATAACGATCTGGCCCAGATTCTTGCATACTGCTAGGGGTTACTAAAGTGTTCTCGAAGTCCTAGTAAAATTACAGTAGCGGGCTGTGTAACTCGCTTGGTGGCAGATCTTTGAATTGTATATGTGTGTGGAGTGATTCGGTTGGTATCAGAACGCTCCCTTCGCGAGTCAGTTCATCAAATTGCGAATGCGGGTTACCCTTCGTGATGAACAAATGACCGTGTAAGAGGATTTCTGACGCTGATCGATTTACCCCATCCGCAGACCGGCTCGCGGTCTGTGACATTTGTTTGGCAGCTTTTTGGGATTTGTGTATGTTCAGAACATCAACGGCAACGTTATTTGATTAACCTGCCAGAACAGATCAAAAATCTGTGGTTGATAACCGGTGCATTACCATTTATATAGACTAAACGTGTAGCACAGAGTTCCCCCCCAATCTCTTTTCCTATCCTATCTTTTATTTGGCAAAAATGGCTGCAGCAAGATACAAGAAAATGGCAGTGGCAGACCTAGTGAACTTGTGTGAAGAAAAAGGCATTGTGACTTATAGAAAAAAGAAAGCGCAATTGATTGAGGACTTGTTGCGACTGAATACCCAGCCGGAGCAGATGCTGGGAGAGCACACTCCTGGTTCAGACGGTGCTGTAACTGGGGCAGAGGAAAGTGAGCGGTTGGAGCAAAGCAACCCACTTCCAGACCCAGAGGAAAACGGGACCGCGTCTGAACCGGTCGCTGTAACTGCTGAGGAGCATGGTGGCCGGCAGGAGCCCGCCCATGCCAACCTGTTCTGTGTTCCTGATGCTGGAATGCAACCTGGATTACAAAGGCTGTTGGAGACAAATCCTGAGCTGTACATGCAGATTGTCAGAGAAAATGCTGACCGCGCAGAACGCCAGGCTGAACGGGAATCTTCAGAACGCCGGTGGCGGGCTGAGCAAGTAGCGGAAAGAGAGGAGAGAGAAGCCGCACGCAGACATGACCTTGAAATGGCCAAACTGCGAGCGCAAGGCCAAAATCCCTCGCAAAGTGCTCTGGAACCCCGGCCCACAGCAGGCCCATTTGGGACTCCCAAATTTAAGTTCCCAGAAATGGAGAAGGGAACTGACCCGGACACTTATTTACACTCATTTGAAAAGACTTGTCGTCAGCATCATCTGCCCCAGGAGCAGTGGGCGAGATATCTGACACCCAACTTGCGGGACAAAGCGCTTGAGGCGTTTGTGGACTTACCCGCTGACAAGGACAATGACTATGAGGCGATAAAAGCTGCAATTATCGCCAAATACCAGCTGACCCCAGAGGTCTATCGCAAAAAGTTTCGCTCCCTGCAGAAAGGCCACACCGACTCTTACACCGACCTGGAGAGTCGCCTGCTGACCGTGTTCCGGCAGTGGTCGCGGGGCCTCAAAAAAGACTCTCACCAAGGTCTGGAGGACCTCATCGTACAGGAGCAGTTGCTGAACTGCTGCACTCCAGATGTCCGGCAGTTTGTCTTGGAGCGGAAGCCTGAATCCGCCAAAGCTGCCGCAGAACTTGCAGACACTTTTGTGGCCACCCGTGTTCCGGACAGCCGCAGACCTCCAGCCCAGAGCTGGAAAGGGGGGAGACCTATGCAACCCAGCTCTCCTCCCCCTGCTAACCGTGGGAATCGGGTCCCACAGCCACAGAGGCCGGATGCTGCACCTGCAACTCATCCGCCTGATGCCACATATGTTCCGAAGTGTTACCACTGTGGACAGCGAGGACACCTCAAGTCTGCCTGCCCCGAGGTGAGGACGCCGTCTCCAGAGCCTAGCGCAGAAGTGGCTAGCGCATCCTCTACTGCACACGCCTACCTCGTCATGGGAGCAGCAAATCCTCGACTTTCCGGAAATCATCAAGTCGTGGAAGTTAACGACCAGATCGCTGTTGGTTTCCGCGACACAGGCGCAGAGCTTACCTTGGTTCGCTCTCATCTTGTAGCCAGGGAGAATTTCCTGCCTAATGAGCGTGTCACACTTTTGGGAGTTGGTGGCGCACACGCACGCATCGCCAAAGCTCGTGTTGTTCTCGATTGGGGAAGGGGCCGCCAGTCAAAAGTTGTGGGGGTGACAGATGACATCCCAGTGCCTGTGCTGTTGGGCACCGATCTTGGCACCCTACGATCCTTTTATGAACCTGTGATCAACACCCCGGATTGCCAGTCTGGACCCACTCAGGTACTGTACAAGCTTGGGGTGGGACAGAGGGAGGCAGCCAGGGTAATGGTACCTAGCCCTCCTAGGGAAGGAGGGAAGGAAGCGGTACCTGTTTCTAATGGACAGCTGTCCAGTCACGGTTTGTCTGACTCTAAACCTGTCACTGTTGTTCCAGATACCTGTGTACATGTGAAAAATGAACGTAACTGTGATGTTAATGTTGTACCAGATGTTGCTAATAGCTTTCATGCTGAATCTCACAGTGCTAAAAATGATGTATGTTCAAATGTGACAGTCTCTAATCTAAGAGGTAACAGTCTTGTTTTGCCTGGGTCATATCCGTCCAGGGCAGTGGAAGCAGGCCAGGTGTCAGAGCAGGCAGCTGGGGGCCTAGACCTCCCCTCCTGCTATGACAGCCAGAGTGCTCCACCATTGTCTGCTGTTAACAAACAGCTGGTGGAGACAGGCCGCGCCTTCCCTGTCTCACCCTTGCATGTCTTCCCCTTGCAGAAGCAACCCAGTGCAAAACTGCCCACAGGTCCACCCTCTATCCTTCCTGGAGAAGGGGCAAGCCTCGCCACCCAGGTAAAGGCTAATTCGTTTTTTAAAATGTACTCTAATGTCCACCTAGGTTGTGCTGACCAAAATGTTGTGCCAAGGTGTAGTCAGTTAGAGCAGGGGTATGCCACGCTGCTTCCAGATTCGCAGGCTGACACCCGAGAGTCAGGAAGTGACCCGGATGTCAGCCAGCGACTCTCTCCCTTACAGGAAGCGCTACGCAAACCCAGCCAGGCCTTTAGCGGTAAGCCTGTTGGTGTGCATCGCACCGTCTGCAAAGCGGACACTGGGACACACCGGACCATGAGGCCTTATGCTTCTGGTGAGTTGTCTAACGGGCAGTCAGATAAGAAGTCGAGAACCCGTTCAGTAGCTAAGCGCCGCGTAGAGCGGGTCATGCAGACCCACTCTGTGCGTCCGTCTGGTAGGGGAGAGATGTGACGAATGTTACGAAAGTCGTGCGCGTGGGCGCCATCGACTTTCGCATGGTCGTGCGCAGTTCCTGTCGGTCTTGGGTAGATGCACAGTGGATGTCGATTTCCCTCTCTCTTACTGAGTACAGTAACCTCCCCCACATCCTGTGTCAGGAAAGAATTTCACAAGTAGCCAGACCACCTGGGGAGCAGCATTTGGTACATAGCTCATCTTTCCCCAAAAGGAAAACCAGCTCAAACTGGTTGAGATTCAAAATTTCCCTCCAAGCGTATAGCTTCACACAAAGGGAACGTTAACTTATTAATAATTCAAAATAGGTTTGTCACAGCAAGACCAAAATTACATTTCCTGATACCTAGGAAACAGGTCTATAATTCACATGAATTATCCTTCTCTAGCTATCAGGAATCAATTGAGAAACCGCTTTATCCGGCATGCGTAGAGCAAATTCGTTAGACTAGGCGTGTATAGTCTCATTTAATACAGAGTCGCATGCTGCTTATGAATATGGTCTCGGATCTGCGATGCACCCATCTGGGGCGGAATTACACAAATTATTAATAATTGGTACATTCCTTGCTCCAAGTCTGTGGGTGGTAACCTGACTTGCCAGGAGGTAACCCTGCCTCCAACACACCTACTTTCCAGGTAGTGACCGCCCCAAAACTCTGGTCAGTAAAAAGCGTTTGCAAGGAACTCCACCGAGTTCTTCAATTTACATCAACTAGGGAAGTCCAGACATGTGCTCACGGAAGAACCGGGCGCATGTTGTGTACAAAGGACTTTTAAGCTGAATGCCTACGTTTAAACTGGACTATTTTCTTGATGCTTCAAATGGACTGCTCAGCTAACTAAGTAAGAACTTTCTGTTTTATTCCTTTTATTTTTAAGCTCTGTGTTTTATATGTTAATAGGTGTATATAACTGTATGTAATGCATTTGTGTTATTAAACGTTTAAAAATCGTTTAGCGGTTATGACCTGTTGCTGAACATACACAATCGTACCTATTCTCCTGAACTCGCTACCCTGTGTTTAATAGAAGTATACATTTATAACCCGTATGCGAGAACCCGGCCCAGACATAACGATCTGGCCCAGATTCTTGCATACTGCTAGGGGTTACTAAAGTGTTCTCGAAGTCCTAGTAAAATTACAGTAGCGGGCTGTGTAACTCGCTTGGTGGCAGATCTTTGAATTGTATATGTGTGTGGAGTGATTCGGTTGGTATCAGAACGCTCCCTTCGCGAGTCAGTTCATCAAATTGCGAATGCGGGTTACCCTTCGTGATGAACAAATGACCGTGTAAGAGGATTTCTGACGCTGATCGATTTACCCCATCCGCAGACCGGCTCGCGGTCTGTGACAGTTACTACTTACTCTTACTGTACTAGGAGTCTAGGACACTCAGTCACTGTGTTCATAGGCTACTAGCTCCTGCGTGCGTGCACTCACTGTCTGAGTGTACACACACCCACACTCCATTTCCTTCTGATCGCTGATTGATTATTGTAATTAGTTAGTTCTACTTACTGTTACTACTTACTCTTACTGTACTAGGAGTCTAGGACACTCAGTCACTGTGTTCATAGGCTACTAGCTCCTGCGTGCGTGCACTCACTGTCTGAGTGTACACACACTAAATTTACTTGTGATTACTACTGATTATTGTAACTGCTAGTTGTACTTCCTGACTGTTACTACTTACTTACTGTACTAGGGGACACTCACTCAGTCACCTCACCAACCAACCCACTCCATTAAAGTACCCCACTTTTCACCCGCCCTTTTAAAAAACTTTTGTCTATACGCCCAAAACATTGAAGATGTCTGGAAGTGGCAGCCAGCGCGGTTTGGGCAAGGGGAAGGGCAGCAAGGGAATCAGGAGGAGAGGGAGCAGCACTGTGGCAAGCCGCGGCCGCGGGTGCGCCACCATGCACAGTTCCGCAGCAGCAGCGTCAGTGGCTAACATTCCTCCCATAGCCACTGGCCGTGGACGCCTTGGGCGCCGCCCAGCAGGAGCATCTGCAACTCACGCTGCAGAGACACAGCAGCAGCAGCGTGTAGCACCTGCTCCCATTTTCCTCCAGCCGGGTCGGAAACGTCCCATTGAGGAAAAGGATGCAGACACTGTGGTGCAACTCATGACGGAGGATGAGCAGCCCGCCATCAGCTCTGCATCCGAGGCCTCCACCCTCACCACCACCACCACCACCACCCCTGTTCGCAGCAGCCGCCCAGCAGGGTCTGGGGAGGAGGCCAGTTCACCGTCACTCGCCGACCTGTCATTCAGCAGTCTTTTGACCCCAGGCATCATGAGTAAATTGTCTGCTGTTGTTGGCGATCTTGAGGAGGAGATGCTGATGGGCACTTTGGGGGATGAGGGATTGGACAGCAAGACTGTGGCGACAGTCAAGCAGCCCATCCATGCATCAGGAGAGGAGTTTGGGGGGTCCTCATCCCAGCAGGACATGTTTCAGGAGGGGGAGGATGATGATGACCCGGTGACAGACAGAGACTGGGTGCCACCACCTCCAGGGGATGTCGTCCTCAGCAGCTCTGAGGAGGAGGAGGAGGATGCGCTTGTGGGCCTTGCAAGGAGGCGCATCATTGCAAGCATTGGCAGCGTCCCACAGCCTGCTGGTGTCTCAGGCTCAGCAGCAGCAGCAGCAGCATCAGCCAGTACCACCACCAGCCGCACCCAAGCCCCCCCCCCAACCACCACAGGGAGACAGGCAGCAGCGCTTCCATGCCGTAGGGGGAAGTTTCTGTCACCAATCTGGCGGTTTTTCACCATGCCCACTGTGTACAGCAAGTACGCCACTTGCAACCACTGTCAGCGGAAGTTGAGCAGAGGTGCAGACCCCTTAAAGTTCAGCACCAGCTCGCTCATCAACCACCTTGCGGCTAAACATTTCCACCAGCATGAGGAGTTCCAGAGGCTGAAGGCATCTGCTGCTGGCAGTGGCACCACACCCATCACTGCACAGCCTTCAGCAGCAGCAGCAGCAACAGCAGCCACCCGCCCTCCTGCTCCTCCAGCAGCACCAGCAGGAGTGCGGAAACGCACTGCTCCTCCCCCCTCTGCAACTCCTGCCGCCGACACTGAGGCCTGTTCTGGCAGCCAGTCCTCAGTGGCCTCCTCTGCTGTGTCTGCTGATTCCCGTGTCAGCAAAAGGCCACGCCAGAGCCTTTTGAGCGAGTCCTTCCAGGGGGTGGTTAGGGCTCTGCCTCCCAGCAGCCGTCGCGTGCGGCAGCTGAACGGCTTGCTGGCACGGGCCATGTGCTCCCAACTCCTGCCGTACACGCTCGTGCAGGAGGGGAGCGACATTCGTGCGCTGCTTGCTTGCGCAGCCCCAGACTGGCAGCTCCCCAGCAGACACTTCTTTGCCCGCAAGGCCATTCCTGCACTGCACCGCTTTGTGATGGCCAATGTGGAGCGAGGGCTGGAGCACGCGGTTGGTGAAAGGGTCCACGTCACCATGGACTCCTGGAGCAGCCGCTTCGGGACAGGCCGCTACCTGTCCTTCACTGTCCACTGGGTCAGCTTGGTGGAAGGGGGTGAGGATGGGAGAGCAGCAGCGGGCACAGCAGCAGCAGCAACACAGTGGGTGGTGCCACCCCGCAGGGTCAGGGGAACTGCAGCAGGTTCCTCCGATCCTCTGCCATCCTCCGGCACACCTGGCCAAACCCCCCGCCTCAGCAGCAGCGTGAAGGCCCGCCACTGCCAAGCGCTGCTGCACTTGGTCAGCCTTGGGAAGACCAAGCTGACGGCAACCCATGTGTTGGCCAAACTCCAGGAGCAGGAGAGGATTTGGCTGACCCCCAGAGGCCTCAGAGTCGGAGAGGTGGTGGCCGACAATGGGGCCAATCTGGTTGCCGCAATAGACAGGGGAAACCTGACCCACATCCCCTGTCTTGCCCACGTGCTGAACCTGGTGGTGCAGAAGTTCCTGCGCACCTACCAGGGGATGGGCGAACTGCTGGAAACGGCAAGGAATGTTGTGCGTCACTTCCGGCGCTCGGCTGCAGCCTGTGCGAGCCTGGAAGACGTGCAAAAGGAGCTGGATCTGCCACGCCATCGGCTGATCCTTGACGTTCCGACTCGCTGGAACTCCACCCTGGCGATGTTGGAGCGTCTGGTTGAACAGAGGCACGCTGTCAAACAGTACCTTGCCCTGGCCACTGTTTCCGCAGCTCAGAGAAGGGACAAGACCAGCAACATCCCGTCCATCGTCCCCGATGATGACTGGAGGCACATGCAGCAGGTGTGCTTAGTGCTGGCTCCCTTCCTGCAGGCCACAAACATGGTGAGCAGGGACCATGCTATGGTCTGCGAGTGGGTGCCCCTGGTTTCTCTGCTGAACAGGGCCCTCGATGCTTTGCTGGAACAGGGAGCGGCAGCCTTGGACCAGCAGGAGCGGCAACCAGCTGCGCAGTCCACCTCTGAGGGGGAGGAGGAGGAGGACTTGGTGGAGGTCCCTGACCTGGCTGCTGATGAGGGGGATCAGCACAGCGCAGCTGAGTTGGTGCGGGGGTGGAGAGAGGATGAGGCGGCAGAGGAGGAGGATGAGGACAGCACTGACGTCGATGTGCCAGCAGACGTGGCCCGCCTCTTCCCAATGGCAGCGCACATGCTGACGTGCCTGCGCAGGGACCCCAGGGTGATCCAGATGAAGCAGAGGGAGGACATCTGGATCAGCATGATGTTGGACCCACGCCTCAAGGGGAAGTTGAGCCAGTTCCTGCCGCCTGCAGGAGGAGACCCAGCGCAACAAATAAGGAGCTTGCAGCAGGCCCTTGTTGAGCGCTTGGAGGAAGCCTTCCCCCAGCCTTCCACCCCCACTGTCCAGCAGCCAGCACAGAGGCAGCAGCAGGTGCCTGCATCCAGCAGCAGCAAGCGCCCCACAGACCTGCTGTCTCTCAGCCACGAGCTCTACAGGACTGTAGAGGCTCCGGCAGCAGTGACTAGAGAGGAGATGCATGCAGCAGCATCCTCCTCCGGTCACAGCCAGCGCCTGACCCGCATGGTGGCTGACTACATGGGGTCGTACAGCGGGCTTGACAGCGATGCCCCTGTTGATCCCATGGAGTATTGGGTCAAGCGCATGGAGATCTGGAGCGAGCTGGCGCAGTACGCCCTGGAAGTGCTGTCCTGCCCCCCTTCCAGCGTGCTGTCCGAGCGCTGCTTCAGTGCAGCTGGTGGCGTGGTCACCGAGAAACGCTCACGTCTGTCTCACAAGTCTGTGGACAGACTGACGTTTCTCAAGATGAACCAGGCGTGGGTGGAAGGCGAGTTCCTGGCCCCTGTTGTCGGCGAGAGGGGGACATGAACTGGCTGCCGGAACCATCGTTAATGTGCCTTACCACCCTTTACCACCTCCTGGCTCCTGCTCACTAAGCCAGCCTGGTTCACTTTGACTATTACGTCGCCTGCAGCCACACATTTTACACCTACAGTGGGCTGCTGTGTACTGCCCTTCTGCTGTCTGTCTGTGTTTCCCACTGCCAGGGTACACAGAATTACCTTCTTCTGCTGCCACTCTGCCACCAGCTATTATGTCAAACAATAGCTATATTGGTTGCAAAACCAAAACCAAACAAACCATTAAAAAAAAAAAAGGTTTCATTTTTCTGAGGTGCCCGGGTTGAAAACTGTGTTGTTCCAGTTGTGTATTGGACACAATGTGGGCTGCACGACCGCTGTCTGGGACCTCCTGTTGTGTTTATTTACAGCCCTGGTATCACCGCTAGGTACCAGGGCTATTATGTCACGCTGCCTACCTGCTGCCACACTCACACTGCTCCTCCATACCTCCTCCTGCTGCTGCTGCTGCTGTCTGTCTGTGTTTCCCACTGCCAGGGTACACAGATGATTTACCTTCTGCTGCCACTCTGCCACCAGCTATTACGTCAAACAATAGCTGCTCGCCTACTCCTCCATTCCTCCTCCTCCTGCTGCTGCTGTCTGTCTGTGTTTCCCACTGCCAGGGTACACAGATGATTTACCTTCTGCTGCCACTCTGCCACCAGCTATTACGTCAAACAATAGCTGCTCGCCTACTCCTCCATTCCTCCTCCTGCTGCTGCTGTCTGTCTGTGTTTCCCACTGCCAGGGTACACAGATGATTTACCTTCTGCTGCCACTCTGCCACCAGCTATTACGTCAAACAATAGCTGCTCGCCTACTCCTCCATTCCTCCTCCTCCTGCTGCTGCTGTCTGTCTGTGTTTCCCACTGCCAGGGTACACAGATGATTTACCTTCTGCTGCCACTCTGCCACCAGCTATTACGTCAAACAATAGCTGCTCGCCTACTCCTCCATTCCTCCTCCTGCTGCTGCTGTCTGTCTGTGTTTCCCACTGCCAGGGTACACAGATGATTTACCTTCTGCTGCCACTCTGCCACCAGCTATTACGTCAAACAATAGCTGCTCGCCTACTCCTCCATTCCTCCTCCTGCTGCTGCTGTCTGTCTGTGTTTCCCACTGCCAGGGTACACAGAATTACCTTCTTCTGCTGCCACTCTGCCACCAGCTATTACGTCAAACAATAGCTATATTGGTTGTAAAACCAAAAACCAAAAAACCATAAAAAAAAGAAAAAGGTTTAATTTTTCTGAGGTGCCCGGGTTGAAAACTGTGTTGTCCCAGTTGTGTATTGGACACGATGTGGGCTGCACGACCGCTGTCTGGGACCTCCTGTTGTGTTTATTTACAGCCCTGGTATCACCGCTAGGTACCAGGGCTATTATGTCACGCTGCCTACCTGCTGCCACACTCACACTGCTCCTCCATACCTCCTCCTGCTGCTGCTGCTGCTGTCTGTCTGTGTTTCCCACTGCCAGGGTACACAGATGATTTACCTTCTGCTGCCACTCTGCCACCAGCTATTACGTCAAACAATAGCTGCTCACATTACTCCTCCATTCCTCCTGCTGCTGTTGCTGTCTGTCTGTGTTTCCCACTGCCAGGGTACACAGAATTACCTTCTTCTGCTGCCACTCTGCCACCAGCTATTACGTCAAACAATAGCTATATTGGTTGCAAAACCAAAACCAAACAAACCATTAAAAAAAAAAAAGGTTTAATTTTTCTGAGGTGCCCGGGTTGAAAACTGTGTTGTTCCAGTTGTGTATTGGACACAATGTGGGCTGCACGACCGCTGTCTGGGACCTCCTGTTGTGTTTATTTACAGCCCTGGTATCACCGCTAGGTACCAGGGCTATTATGTCACGGCGAGCTGGCTGCCTCATTGACTGCCTGCTGCCACACACTCATCCTCCTCCTCCTGCTGCTGAATTTACCTCCTGCTGTCTTTGTGTTTCCACTGCCAGGGAGCACATACAATGGCGCTTCCAACATGCGTGCGCCCACCAGCTATTTGTTACGCTCAAAAATAGCTGCATTTCTTTAAAAAAAAAATTGAAAAGAGAAATACGTGAAGAAGAAGAAGACGATATTGAAAAAGAAGGAGAAGGAGAAGATGAAGATGAAGAAGAAGATGAAGAAGAAGATGAAGAAGATGATGAAGAAGATGAAAAAGAAGAAGAAGATGAAGAAGATGAAGAAGAAGAAGATGAAGAAGAAGAAGATGAAGATGAAGATGAAGAAGAAGATGAAGAAGAAGAAGAAGATGAAGAAGATGAAGAAGAAGAAGAAGATGAAGAAGATGAAGAAGAAGAAGAAGAAGATGAAGAAGAAAAAGAAGATGAAGAAGAAGAAGATGAAGAAGATGAAGATGAAGAAGAAGAAGAAGATGAAGATGAAGAAGAAGATGAAGAAGATGAAGAAGATGAAGAAGAAGAAGATGATGAAGAAGAAGAAGAAGATGATGAAGAAGAAGAAGAAGAAGAAGACAATATAGAAGAAGAAGAAGAAGATATAGAAGAAGAAGATCTAGAAGAAGAAGAAGAAAGATAAAGAAGAAGAAGAACAAGTATATACAGTAACACTACTGAACAAAATTAAGGACACAACTTCTCTTTCCACCTTTTTTTTTAAAGGAACATCCCCACATAATCACTTGCTGTTGTTACTTGGAAAAAAAGATGTTTCTTGCATCATTCACCCTCAAAACAAGTGTTGGAAGCTATTTAAGGCCAATTCGAATAGTCAGCTCGAATAGTGAGCTCGAATACCGACTCGAATAGTGAGCTCGAAGTCCGAGGTCGAATCGAATAGTAAAAATTATTCGACTCGAATATTCGACTGACCTCGAATAATTTACTATTCGAATTCGACCAAACTCGAATTTTAAAAAGGGGTATTTGAGCATCACTACTCCACACCACCAGCACATCATCGATGTACCTCAGCCAGAGGACCGCCCCCGATCGGAACAGCTCGTTGGTAAACACCTCCATCTCCTCCCACATACCTAAATGCAGGCAGGCATAAGATGGGGCGCAGGCCGCCCCCATACTCGTGCCCCGTATCTGGTGGTAGTACCTTTCTTCAAAGGTGAAAAAATTGTTAGTAAGCACAAAGTGAATTAATTCTCTCAGGAACAGATTGTGTCTCATGTAGTGGGAAGGCTCAATGGTATCCAACCCAACCTGATGTGGGATTGATGTATATAATGACTCCACATCAATCGATGCCAGGAACCAGTTTTCTTCAATTTTAAAATCCCTAAGCTGATCAAGAACTTCCATTGAGTCACGCACATGCGAAGGAAGTTCACGAACCAATGGCTGTAATTTCTTATCCAAGAACTTCCCAACATTTTCACAGGGACCATTGACAGCAGAAACAATCGGTCTTCCTGGCGGTGGATGGGTAACCTTGTGAATCTTCGGAAGGACGTATAATGTAGGTTTGGAATAAATTTCCACCCTCATAAATCCGTACTCATCCGAATTAATCACACCATGACCCAGTCCAGCCAGGAGACGATAATTCATCAACCACATGCGGGAAGGGATCACTTATAACTTTCCGATAGGTATTTACATCGGAAAGCTGTCTATAGATTTCCCTAGTATACATACTACGTGGCAAAACAACAAGGTTCCCCCCCTTATCACTGGCTTTGATGATAAGATTCTCTTGCTTCTTCAGATCCTCCAACGCCCATCTCTCACCTGGAGTTAAATGATCCACTACTCCTGAACTACTCCAATCTATCTGCCGTAACTCTTTTTCCATAAGTTCCAAAAATGTGCCTAGATATTTATTATTACTGATTGATGGCATGTATGTGGATTTTGGTTTCACTGGGACTGATTGAGGAGACCTGATAAAATCAAGCCACTCACTACTACTCCTAGCACCACTCTCATCGTCTATAGGGGCTACATCCCCATCGCCAGACCCAAGATACTCGCATCTCAAGGACACATTTCTTAAAAACATGGAAATGTCCTTAAATACGGTAAATTCATCCCCTGGGACAGCTGGCGAAAAGGAGAGTCCCTTTTCCAACAGAGAGATGTGATCATTACTAAGGGTGAAATCAGAGAGATTGATGATGGAGCCACGGCACTGACCCACCACCTTTATCACGGTCGTTTGCTCCGCAGCTCCATCCCTCCCCTCCTTTCTCCTGTCCTTGGAGTTACAAACACCTCTTCCTCCCCTGATTAGGGTTCGTCCTCCAAATTCTTCTGCTCCTCTATTTCTGACTGACCTGGTATCTGAGCGGTTACCTTCTGTGTCTTTAAAATACCTTTTGATGGTATTGGTGTTTCCCCCAAAAAACTAACAGTACGTCTAAGAAGACCCCCATCACCTGAGGTGTCACCTTCAGACAAACCGACATCATTGTCACTATTGTCTGTATTATTTCTTGGTCATCTTCTCTTCTTTTTGTTACTTCTTTGTTGTTTATTTTTAGGGAATAGTGGAAACCTATCTTTGTCAGCCCATTCTAATCTGTCCTGATCGAATTTCCTCTGCTTGGTCTTTTTCAAATATGCACTGTATTTTTCAATCTGTTTCTTAACTTGCTCATTTAATTTCCCAAAAAGGGCATCCTCACTATGTTCGTCCAACAGCACCTTACAAGCTTCAATTTCTGCCACAATGTCACTCAATTGAATTTTCTCCTCCACTACAATCATTTCCATGGAAACTATCCCACGCCTAATACTCTCTTCTTCCCATTTTGGCATAAACCTATCATTTTGCAGATGCTGAGCTGGGATGGTCATTTCGCGTAATCCGGGGGGAATTACCTTTGCATTGATGTACCCCTCCATAGATTCTATATTCCACTTCCTTCTTAAGTACTTGTTATTTAAATTTGTATAGGAACGAAACATTCCTCTTAGTTCAATATTCTGTTGTTTAATCTCTGCATTTGGACCATTCCCCTCGGCACGCCCATCACCCTCTCCACTCTCAGCAAAAGCATCTCTGATTTCTGTCTCTATCTCCTCAGACAAGACGTATGCCATATTGCTATATAGTTAATCAATATCCAGTGGGACAGGAAATGACCAGATGGTTCTAGCAAAAGATCCGCACCTCAGGATCAACACAGCACCCGTACCTCAAAACCGGAAAATGGGCGTGACCATGCCCGGATGCGGGCGGAGCTAACTGTAATTTAAAGTGAACCCGAGGTGAGAGTGATATGGAGGCTGCCATATTTATTTCCTTTTACACAATACTAGTTGCCTGGCAGCCCTGCTGATCTATTTGGCTGCAGTAGTGAACTGAATTACACCAGAAATAAGCATGCAGCTAATCTTGTCAGTTCTGACAATATTGTCAGAAACCCCTGAACTGCTGCATGCTTGTTCAGGGTCTATGGTTGAAAGAATTAGAGGCAGAGGACCAGCACAGCAGCCAGAAAACTGGTATTGCTTAAAAGGAGATAAATATGGCAGCCTCAATATTATTCTCACCATGGGTTCCCTTTAAAAGGGAAACAAAAAGACAGTGGGCCCAAGTTTTGGTGACCCTTTCCCCAGAAAATTCACATAATTGCGCAGGTTTTCTCAAGAAAATACACGTAATGTGAGCAGATTTGCCCAGAAAATACGTTCAATCTTGTCAGCAGATTCGAGCAAAAAAAAACTTTCAATCATGTGGCAGATTTGACCAGAAAACATGTTCAATCATGTCGGCAGATTTGCCCAAAAAATAGTTCAATCCTGTCGGCAGATTTGACCAAAAAACACTTTCAATCATGTGGCAGATTTGACCAGAGAACATGTTCAATGAAGTCGGCAGATTTGTCCAGAAAATACGTTCAGTCCTGTCGGCAGATTTGACCAAAAAAACACTTTCAATCATGTGGTAGATTTCACCACTAAACATGTTCAATCATGTCGGCAGATTTGACCAGAAAATACATGTAATCATGTCGGCATATTTGCCCAGAAAATACGTGCAATTATATCAGCAGATTTGACCAGAAAATACATGCAATCATGTTGGCAGATTTGACTAGAAATAGTAATACATGCTGCATGCAATAATGTCAGCAGATTTGACTAGAAATACGTACAATCAGGTGGCAGGCAGACCTGGCCAGAAAACACTTCAATCATGTAGCAGAGTTGCACAGAACATACACCAGGCTGGCTGCCTGTAAATTATAGAAAAAAAAAACATTTACTCACCTGAGGAACTCCTGTCCCGCCCGGCCTCCGTCTGGCGCGCAGCTCCCACGATCCTCTGCAGCCAGCAACTGAAACTCCCGCGCTGAGCAGGGCTATGGGAAAATGGCGCCCGACGCCCTGCACTGCAGACTCGAAGTCTCCAGAGCAGGGCTTCGGACGCCATTTTCCCGTAGCCCTGCTCTGCCGCTGCCGGAGCTGCAGGCTGCTGCTGCCGGTGAACTGACCATGGAGTCTATTAGACACCGAAAGTCAGTTCACGCCAGGGGGTGCTAATAGGGTGCTTGGAGAATTTTAGGGGGTGCTTCAGCACCCCAAAGCACCCCCCTGGACCTCAGAAATTCATAGTTTACACATAACTTTAACTTAGGCAGGATACATACATTGTTAGAAGCTAAAAAGAATTGTGGCATTAAAAAAACATCTCACCAGCACACAAAATAAAAATGAACAAGCATCGTGGTATTTGTGGCATTATGTGTTGAAGGTATTTGCAGTAACTCAGCTTTAAGTGAACAGTTGTGGTCTCCCAAAATGCACCACTACTGAATATATAAATTATCTCTTTATGCCCCTGAAGCCAGGCTTACATCCAGAACTGCTGGTGTGTAGAGCATTCTTATGTGATGAAGTGAGATTTCAAATGCAGAAAAAGGAACTGGAGTAAAAAATGTTTTATGTATTTGTTTGTCACAGTCACTGCTGGTCACTGCCCTGCAGCTAAAGTCTTAGCTTCTGGACACGATAGACAACTTTTGAGTTTAGGTTTAGAATCAGCTGACTCAATTTCCTGTAAGTCACGTTTCCTTCCTTCATCTTTGCTTTCCATTATAATCCTCTAGAGCAGTGTTTCCCAACCCTGTCCTCAAGGCCCACCAACAGTGCATGTTTTGTGGAAATCCACAGAGGTGGTTAATCAGCTCTGCTGAGATGCTAATTACCTCACCTGTGCATATCTGTGGTTTTCTGCAAAACATGTACTGTTGGTGGGCCTTGAAGACAGGGTTGGGGAACTCTGCAGTCTTGAGGGCAACATAACCCTGCTAAGCAGCAAAGGCAATCGCATACGCTATTTAATGTTTTAAAATTAAAACGCAAAATAGCGCCATTTGTTATTAATGTATATACATATAAAATAATAAAAATTAATATATAAATAATGTGTGTGTGTACTGCAAATACCTTCATATATATTTATACATGTATCAAAGTAAATGGGAACCCGTTAAAAAAATAAAAAGTAGTGGGAAGGCTCAGGGTCCTAATGAACCGTCCCTCTCCTCTCCCGGTGCCTGTTCCAGCTCTGGCTACCCTGTAGCAGTATTTGACTAAATTGGTCAAATACTGCTATTTCCGCCGACAAAAGGGGGCTTCAGGAGTCTTTGGGAGCCGGAGTACTACTGAAGATGGGCCGCTCTACACTGCACACGCTTTAGCGCCCTGCTCAGTACCCAGCATTAGGGTTAGGCACCACCATGGGGTTCTTAGGGTTAGGCACCACCCGGGGGGTCTTAAGAGTTGTTGCGAACCTCAAAATTTTGGTTCGCGAACCTCAAACTCGAAAATGTGAACTTTTCGAACCACCATAGACTTCAATGGGTAGGCGAACTGTCAAAACTAAAAACAATAATTGTGGCCAGTAAATTAATGGAAAAGATGTTTCAAGGGGTCTAACACCTGGAGGGGGCATGGCGGAGTGGGATACATGATAAAAAGTCCCGGGGAAAAATCCGGATTTGACACACAGCAGGGTTTAAGGGCAGAAATCGTATTTTATTTCTAAATTGGAGGCCTAAAGTGCTTTAAAACATCTTGCATGTGTATACATCAATCAGGGAGTGTAATTAGTGTACTGCTTCACACTGACACACCAACTCACTGTGTAACGCACCTCAAACAGCTATGTGTTTAGTGACGGCCGTGCTGGACTGGTGCGCACCATGGCGAGAGTACAGGCGATGGCAGTTTTCAAGCCCATATGGTCGGGCTGAGGTAACTGAATGACAGAACAACAGTGACTGAGTGTCCAGCTGATCGAATTTGGTCTGTCCACAATGAAGCAACAACCTTATTATCTTCTTGGGTCAGGTGTGCCCCCAACACACTCATTTAGCCGGTCATTGCTTCATTGTGATACGCAAGTCCTTTCACCGCGGCAAGGTAACGATCACGAAGGAGAAAGGGCACATCAGAGGGCAATATAATAGCTTGGCGGATGAGCTTTTTGTCCCTAGGCCTTCTCAAAGGACTAGAGGACATGATCTGCGCATGGAGGAAAAATGTTTTAGCCATTTATTTAGGAAAGGGTTCTTTACAGTAAGAGTGATTAAGATGTGGAATGCATTGCCACAGGAAGTCATTATGGCAAACTCTATACCTGCATTTAAAGGGGGCTTAGATGCTTTCCTTGCGTTGAATGACATCCATGGCTACAATTACTAGGTAATGCCTAATGATGTTGATCCAGGGATTTTATCTGATTGCCATCTGGAGTCGGGAAGGAATTTTTTTCCCTTTTGGGGCTAATTGGACCATGCCTTGTAAGGGTTTTTTGGCCTTCCTCTGGATCAACAGGGATATGTGAGGGAGCAGGCTGGAGTTGTACTTTGTACTGGTTGAACTCAATGGACTAATGTATTTTTTCAACCAAAATAACTATGTAACTATGTACATGCCTTTTGTTTTGTTGCAGCCGCAGTGCAGCCAGAAAAATTAGGCAGGCATGTACATGCACCAGAAAAATTATTATAGCTTAAAAATTCAGGAATCCGCCTGGAATCCTGGACCCTGTTGGTGGTGGCGGAGAAGGCAGTCACACAGCATGCAGGCAGAGATGATGTGTGTGGGGACTGACTTAGTCTTGGGGTGGGCAGTAGCCCTCCAGGATCCATGCCTCATTCATTTTGATAAAGGTGAGGTACTGAACTCTTTTGTGACCTAGGCGACTTCTCTTTTCACTGACAATGCCTCCAGCTGCACTGAAGGTCCTTTCTGACAGGACGCTTGAGGCAGGGCAAGCCAGAAGTTGGATGGCAAATTGTGACAGCTCTGGCCACAGGTCAAGCCTGCATACCCAGTAGTCCAGGGGTTCATCGCTGCTCAGAGTGTCTACATCCACATTTAAGGCCAAGTAGTCGGCTACCTGCCGGTCGAGGCGTTGGTGGAGGGTGGATCCGGAATGGCTAAGGCGAGGCTTTGGATTAAAGAAGGTCCGCATGTCCGACATCACCATGAGATCGCTGGAGCATCCTGTCCTTGGCTGCATGGACATTGGAGGTGGAGGAAGATTACTGGCAGTGGCACCTTTATTCCGTTGTGCTGTGACATCACCCTTAAACGCACTGTAAAGCATAGTTGCCAGCTTGTTCTGCAAGTGCTGCATCCTTTCTGCCTTTTGGTGATTTGGAAACCTCTCCGCCACTTAGTGTTTATATCGAGAGTCTAGTAGTGTGGCTACCCAGTAATGGTCATTCCCCTTAAGTTTTTTTATACGGGGGTCCCTTAACAGGCTGGATGTGCAGTTGCACAGGTGCAGTGAAAAGGTTGCAGTGACTGCTGGTACAACAATGTGCGGTTACACAGGTGCAGTGAACATGGATGCAGTGACTGGTATCAATACAATGTGCAGCTGTCACACACACAGGCGCAGTAAACAGTTATGCAGTGACTGGTATATAAAACTGCGTCCTGTCACGCAGGTGCAGTGAACATGAACAAGTATGAACGGTCGGAATGGTATTACAAATGTGCAGCTGTCACACACAGAT
The DNA here is from genome assembly GCF_040937935.1 of Hyperolius riggenbachi. Lineage (NCBI taxonomy): Eukaryota > Metazoa > Chordata > Amphibia > Anura > Hyperoliidae > Hyperolius > Hyperolius riggenbachi. Next base: position 38,115,192 of record NC_090653.1, on the reverse strand, counting down.
GCAGGGAAATATAGGCACTGAATGTGCTGGGCCTTGCACAGTATAGCAATTAGCAAGGGCCAGCTGCGACACACAAGGCTGTATAATGCAGTGTCAGTGACACACAAAAGAAAGACTTCACAAGAACATTAGCTCTGAAAAGAGCTCTTTTTGTGGTGCTTTTCAACAACAAATATCAGCTAAGAGCAAGATACAAGAGCCAAAGCTTTCCCTATCTCTGCAGCAGGTTCCTCTCCCTTCTCTCACTACTGCAGCATCACCGAGTGAGATAATGGCTGACGCAGCTGCCTACTATATAAGGGGGGGGGGGGGGTCCAGGAAGGAGTGCAGCCTGATTGGCTGTCATGTGCCTGCTGACTGTGATGTAGAGGGTCAAAGTATAGCCCAATGATGTAGTATAGGGACGAGTTAAACTAGCCATAAAGTTCGCGTTTCATGCGAACCACCGATGTTCATGCAAATAAGTTCGCGGAAGAATTGTTCGGGACAACTCTAGGGGTCTTAGGTACCACCAGGGGGGTCTTAGGGTTAGGCACCACCGGGAGGGATAGGGTTAGACATCGGTAGTGGAGGGTTCTGTGTGAGGGTAGGGTTAGGTTTAGATATAGTAAAATATGGGGAACAATTACTGATCTTTAAGTAATGAAAAATAACACTTTAAATAGTAGTGTATCTGTAAATTTACCAAAATTCTGCTATTGGCACTGTTCCTGTGTCCGATTTTCCATGGCGCCTGAAATTCACATAAGATACCCTATGCGATTCACCTTCAACAATCGATCTGAGCAATGTTGTGTCTCCATGATCTGAATGCAAAAATCGATCAAATGGCGTGTGAACAGTAACCGATTGACAGAGGTGCTGAGTGCATCCCTGACCAAATACTGTTGTATGCTCCTTTTTTTATTGCCTGAAGAAGCAGGACTATACCTGTGAAACACGTTGCAAAAAGTTTGTGGCGTATATCAATAAAAAATTTTACCTGTAGAGATTGACAGTTTTGTGTCTGCTTTTAGGAGGTAAGTAGTCCACCACTACCTTCCAAGCATTTTTAACTATTTTAGCCTATTTTATCCTTTTGGTGCCTTGCAAATACTTGTATCCACCCCTGGTGGAGGGGTATACACCCCTTTTTCTTGTACAGAGAGCGACTTCTTAATCCTGAGTAGGGACAGGTCTAATCTCCTCACCTGCCTTTACAGTGGTTGCCTAAGAGGTAACCCTGGTTTGTGAGTATATTTTGTACTCTTTAATTAACCCACCATTGTTGGTACATACAACACTAACAATGGTGGGTTTCGGTGTCATCTCTTTAGTAGTCGATTCCTGTGTGATCGACCCATATCTTGCATCCTGCTCGATCGAGTAAGCAGGTCAGTTTGACATGATAGCCACTTTTTATTGGTTGTGAATTCTGGAACACACTCGATTCCCTCTTGATTCCTTCTGGATTCGATAAAATGATTGAATGGAATGGTCAACCATACTGCAAAATCACTAAATGTATGGGCACCTTAAAGAGACTCTGTAATGTCAAAAAGATCCCCTGGGGGGTACTCACCTCGGGTGGGGGAAGCCTCCGGATCCTAATGAGGCTTCCCACGCCGTCCTCTGTCCCACGGGGGTCTCGCCGCAGCCCTCCGAACAGCCGGCGACTGTGCCGACTGTCAGTTCAATATTTACCTTTGCTGGCTCCAGCGGGGGCGCTGTGGTGGCTTTCCGTTCCGAACTACACGGAAATACCCGATCTCATTCGGGTCCGCTATACTGCGCAGGCCCAGGAAACTTGCGCCTGCGCAGTAGAGCAGATCCGACGGCGATCGGGTATTTCCGTGTAGTTCGGAGCCGACAGCCGTCAGAGCGCCTGCGCAGGAGCCAGGAAGGTAAATAATGACGTCACCGCTGCCCGGACTCCACGGAGGGCTGCAGCGAGACCCCTGACGGATGGAGGATGGCGTGGGAAGCCTCATTAGGATCCGGAGGCTTCCCCCACCCGAGGTGAGTACCCCCCAGGGGATCTTTTTGACATTACAGATTCTCTTTAAAGGCCCATTTCCAAACCGTGCCAGAATGCATCTTTGGAGACATTACCATAGCAACCCGTACATTACCATGGTAACATCCATGGTGCAAATTGGGTGGTGATGCGCTGGCAGTAACAGTGAAATTGATGTGCACTCCCAGCTCACGGCAACTTTAAGCAGTTTGCTGCATCTGGCCCCAGGTGGTAAAAAAAGTAATACTGACGTTAAGTTAATCTGGAACAAACTATTTTGAATGATTTTTGTGGGCCTGGAAAGTGCTAAAAATTAATTTTATTTCTAAGGTGAGAAATACACAGAGGTAATTTATGGGATAAGTTATTTGAATCAATCCCTATTTCTGTTCAACATACGTAGTTTTCTCAAATCCCTGTGCCAATATACTTTCACGCAACTATACCAGATGCTAAGTAGGAAGTTTAGATCTTACGAAACTAGGCCACAAAAGATGCTCAGTCAGAAGTGTGGTGACACTTATGAAAGCCACACTGCCCATACAAATAGCAGAAATCTCAGATGGATAAAGGGACGTTCATTATATAGAATTGAAAGACACCTTGTATTGTGAGCATTGTGAGGTTTTATGAATTCTTATGCTTCCCCAGATTGGACACTCAAACTACTCTATATATGAAAAAAATATCCCCTTCTCCAAGAGGAGCAGCACCTGCAATTGCAAAAAGGGGCCCAGACCCATGGTCGTAACTAGAAATCACTGGGCTTCCCTGAGAAACTTTGGATGCCCCCTCCTGCTTTCTGCACAGGTAAACTGAGAACCACTGTTAGACGATTGGCTTATGCAGACTTGAATGTGTGTTACCCATGCAGATGAAAACACAGCAGTGAGGTACTGCAGGCATTTTCTCTGTCATTTACATTAGCTTCTGTGATAAAACCAGGGCTGTGGAGTTGGAGTTGGAGTCGAGGAGTCGGATTCGGAGCAATTTTGGGCACCCGGAGTTGGAGTCATGGTTTCGTAAACTGAGGAGTCGGAGTTGGCTGATTTTTGTACAAAATCCACAGCCCTGTTAAGTATTAGACTAAGGAGTCGGAGTCGAGGAGTCGGAGTCATTTTGGGCACCTGGAGTCGGAGTTGGAGTCGTGATTTCATAAACCAAGGAGTCGGAGTTGGAGTCGGAAGATTTTTGTACCGACTACACAGCCCTGGATAAAACGTGCATGTGTTCACACATAGAGACACACATGGGGCTTGATTCACTAAAGTGTGATAACTGCTATCACAGCAGTGATCACGCGATCCTCCGCACGCTGTGCTTTGCGCACGTAAAGCATTACCCCTTGTGATAAAGGAAGGTTTGTGCGTGATCACTCGCTTGTTTCAATTGTGTTACCAATTGTGCAGAGAGTAGAAAGCTTTTCCTCTCCAAACCCTTAGTTGCCAGTCTGTCCAGGGGCTTCCTGCGGCTTCTCCTCCCAAGACCCTGCTGCACACTGAATAGGAACTGTCTACAAATCTTTGCTGAGCAGATGCAGTCATTGTAACAATTGTGCAGAGAGCAGAACGTTTTTTTCTCTCTGCACCCTAAGTTGTCTGTTTCTCTGCACAGGGAAAATAAACTTCTCCCCTACGGGCCCCCTGCGGCTGCATGCCTTGCATCAACTATTGTTACACTACTGCCCAGAGCTGTGCCCTGACTACTAACCTTCCCTTCCTCCGATGCAGGGGACTATACTTCACATCAGTTGTTCTTGTGGCTACACTTATTATGGGTGTGAAGATCATGATGGTTACACTTATTTTATGACACTTGGGTGTGAACACTGGGGGTGGGGGACATGAAAGTTTTGCTGGTGGGCCCATGACTTGTAGTTCCACCCCTGGGTAATAATGTAGCTGTGTGGTCTTATGTGACTATATGACTGTGTAATTTCATTTCCTCCGAAACCACTCATTTAGGGGAAGGCCGGATACAGCAGCTGCTCTCACACACGCAATGTGGAAGAAACTGATAGCCTGATACTAAGTCAGCAAGAAGGGAAGACGTTAATACTATACACATGGGAATGTTGTGGACCTATTAAAATAATGGCTGTATATGGCCTGTGTGTTTTCTGTGGTTCTCTCTGAGTCTGTGTGCTTGTCATTTCAGGTTAAACTTACCAGGCCACGGGAGAAGCTGCTGTTGAGGTGCAGATGTTTCATCTCGAGACCAATAATAAGTCGACAACGCAGAATTGGACGCCTGGTTTCAGGGGTGTAACTAGAAATCACTGGGGCCCCCTGAGAAACTTTGGATGGGGACCCCTCGCTTTCTGCACAGGTAAACTTAGAACCAATGTTATTCAATTGGCTACTGCAGACTTGAACATGTTTTCCCCATGCAGATAAAAACAGGCAGCAGTGAGGCACTGCACACATTTTCTCTATCAATTACATTAGCTTCTGTGATAAACGTGCATGTGTTCACAGATACAGAAACACATGGGGTTTGATTCACTAAACCGTAATAACTCATATCACGGCAGTTTTTGCGTGATAATTCGCGATCGTGCGCAAACGTGAAAATACGCGCTAAAACGGTCGTGCTATGAGTGATCACGGTTTAGTGAATCAAGCCCATGGTGTGCAAAAAACGCATACTGAAAACCGACAGACGAGTGTGCTCCCAGCCTCAGCTTATTACACTCACTCTGTCCATCCCTGATGGAGCAGAACTGGCTTTGCAGACTTCTCCAGCATCACTATAGTACACAGCACTCAGGGAGGGGCAGAGAGGTTGGGGCTGGGCACTGTACACAAGAGTCTGCTGCATACTGAATAGGGACTGTCTACAAGTATTTGCTTACAAAACATTGTATGATTCCTTATCAGTGGCTGTGCAGATACAGTCATTAGAACAATTGTGCAGAGAGCAGAAAGTTTTTTTCTTCCCATGCCCTTAGTTGTCAGTCTCTTAAGACAGGGAAAAGAAACGTCTCCCCCCATGGAGCCCCTGCAGCTGGATCCCTTGCAGGGTCTATTGTTATGATGGCCACACTTGTTTTATAACTCTTGTGAGATGGGCCTCCAGGCCATTAAGTTCACCCAGGGGAGGCAAGGGAAGGGGTGTGAGCATTGGGGGCCCTATGAGTTGTTGTTACGCCACTGTCTGACCAAAAAGGGTGTTACCTGGAGACTGGAGTCATGAAACTTGCGTGCTAATCCATATATTCACCCTCAACTTCAACACTGTTGTTAAAGTCTACGAGAGACAGCCGCTATCAAAGATTTGATACTTACCCTGGGCTTCCTCCAGCCCCATAAGCACGTCTGAGTCCCTCCCCGTCCCCACTGTTAGAAGTTTAACAACATTATTATTTAAAATGCAGTATAGTAAAACAACCACAGGATGTCACTGTTTGTAACATTTGATAATGATCTTTCTGGGATTGTTATTTCCTGTATTTTCTCTCTCTGTTCCTCTCTGTAAGTAAGCTGCATTTCCTGATGGTTGTATATGATTTATCTCTGCACCTTTTTCTTCAGTAAAGAATTTTAACTTGTTATACTGGGTACCCATCTGCGTGTACTCTGCTCCAGGACCCACTGCATTCTGCAACATCCTGTCCATATATATATCGATTTTATTATTGACTGTTACAAAAAATTGAATCTTTATTTTTTATCAAGGGTTTTTGTCACATCTTGACTTACGGTAAGTACAAAAAATGAATTTCTGAAAAAATCTAAAATTTTTCCATGAATCAATATGGTTGTCCAAATGACACCGGGGCATTATAAGTAAAATAAATACATACTGTAAATAATAGGCAAAAAAACAAAACACAACAGGCTTTTCAAGTGATATTCCACTTTCACTAGAAAAATGACTGTTTATTAGCCCTCAACGTGTACATGTAGTATCGATGGGGGCGCACACGTTCACAAATGCACAGAAGCAGCTTTTTACTCAAGATGTAAAACTGAAATCTTAAAGAACAACTGAAGTGAGTAGAATATAGAGGCTGTCATTTTCATTTTCTTTTAACCTCCAAGGTGTTTAAAGCCAGTGTTTACCAAGTTAAAAATAAAAAAGTCAGATACTCACCTAAGGAGAGGGAAGGCTCGGTCCTAATGAGCCTTCCCTCTCCTCTCCCGGTGCCCTCGGTGCTACGCTGGCTCCCTGTACGTGTCCGCCGCCGCAGGGACTTCGGAGGCCTTTGGGAGCACTCGGGCTTCCGAAGACGGGCCGCTCCGTACTACGCACGCGCGAGTGCGTCATAGAGGGCGCTCACGCATGCGTAGTATGGAGCGGCCCGTCTTTGGGAGCCCGAGTACTCCCGAAGGCTTCCAAAAGCTCCCTTCGGCATGCGGAAGTGGCAGTATTTGACCGAACTGGTCGAATACTGCCACGGGGGATCCTGCGCGGGACCGGGCACCGGGAGAGGAGAGGGAAGGCTCATTAGGACCGAGCCTTCCCTCTCCTTAGGTGAGTATCTGACTTTTTTATTTTTAACTTGGTAAACATTCACTTTAATTTCCATGCAATTTTTGTACTTAAAGCGGAACAAAAAGAGTAACCATCAAGCATAAAAAAAATCAATTCTTTATTTTTATCTGGTAAATAAGTAATAAGGATGTTAACCAGGCAATTCAAAAGTTAAAAAAATCACTCTAATTTTTCTTTTACATAAAACATCATTCCCCAGGCTCCCTAGCTCTTATCTGCCGCACAAAGGAAGTTGCAGGGCATGCTGGGTTTTATTTTTTTCTTCTTTACTTTCCCCTCAGACTTAACTAATGCAGCCTGATTGGCTGAAGCCTCTTTCCCTCCCGTTTTCCCCTCCTACCCCTCTGTTCCTCTCTGATTGGCCAATATTTATGCCGCTGAGACAATGCACTTTCTACTGCAGAGCTGGGTGGGAGTGTCCGAAGACTGGGAGGAGGGCGGGCAATGATACACAGACAGAGTAAGGGAGGAAATTATGTCATTTTTTTGGCTTCATTTTGGATTGGATTGGCTTTAAGATAGACACAGACAAAATGGAAAATCCTAAGAGGAACTTTCTCTTTTTTTTTACTAAAGAAAAATCCCTAAAGTCAAAATGTGGACAGTGCAATACATATGTTATGTAAGTAGAGCAAGTATTTATATACTTTTTTTTTTTAGCTGCACAGAAGAAAACTGCCCAGGCATTTTTCCCCTGATGCTGTGCAAAGCATGATGGGATTTCTGTTATTGTTGTTCTCATTCTGCTGTTTTGGTGCCTTTTTTTTTTCAAATTTGAGATTTGAAGTCTAGCTCGTGCAGCTGGGAGGGGTGATCAGGACACAGGACAGTTGGAACTGTGTCTCATGCTCCCTGTCACCTTCTTTTAACCAAAAAGATGGCTGAAATCACAAACACTTGCCTGTACTTTTAAAACAGGGTGGGTAAGAGATGACATTACCTATCTATTTTAATTAACATAACTAATGTGACTTACTGACAGTATATTTGTTTAGGCTGAAGTTCCCCTTTAAGCTTTTCTTTATATTCTAAGCATTTTTGCAAACTCCTTGCAAGCTGCGGTCTTACACACTGATGCTCAACCCCAGCACGGACATCTGAAAATGGCGCCTGAGAATAATGGCGCACGGTGTTGCCGCTAATCTGTTTGCCGCTTATCGCTATTTAACGTTAAAGACTTATTGTTATTTAGCGTTAAAGCCTCATCGTTATTTAGCGTTAACACATAGAACCCTCTCTGTACCTAACCCTAACCCATAAACCCCCTATGGTGGTGCCTAACCCTAACCACCCCCCTGGTGGTGCATAACCCTAACCCCCCCCCCCTGATGGTGCCTAACCCTAAGACCCCCCCCCCCCCCCGGTGATGCCTAACCTTGACAGTGTTACATTAAATCCAATCACCGTTTTGCAGTTAAATAACGTCTGCAGTTTCGCTTAAATAGGGGGCTTTTGATAAATAACGTTAGTGTGTGTGCCACTATTGATAAATAACGTTAGTGTGTGCCACTAATGATAAATAACGTTAGTGTGTGCCGTTTTTCTTCTTTTTTCCCTGTGTGCCATTATTATGCAGTACTAACGATAAATAGCGATAAGCGTATCTTTTTAATGTGGCGCCATTTTTATGCATAGGCGCTGTGCGCCATTATTCACTGATCCGGTTTAACCTGGAAGGGGCACTTGGCTGCGAAAGAGGGGCAGAGGAGTACAGGGGTGAGGTGGCCATTAGGACAGAACCTCGTACATGCCTGCTCCCCCCGTTTCTCCTAATCTTTTCAGCTCTGGTATCCTTTAAACAATCCCAGTTGCCTGGAAGCCCTTCTGATCCAGTTGGCTGCGGTAGTGTCTGACCCATCTGAAACAAGCATGCAGCTAATCTTGTCAGATGTGACCATAATGTCAAAAAACACCTGATCTGCTGATTGCTTGGTCGGGGTCTATGCATCCATCTGAAAATGGCGCCTGTGAATAATGGCGCACAGTGTTGCCGCTAATCCGTTTGCCGCTTATCGCTATTTAACGTTAAAGCCTTATTGTTATTTAGCGTTAAAGCCTTATTGTTATTTAGCGTTAACACACAGAACCCTCTCTGTAACTATCCCTAACCCCTGAATCCCCCCCCCCCGGTGGTGCCTAACCCTAACCACCCCCCTGGTGGTGCCTAACCCTAAGACCCCCTGGTGGTGTATATTGTACTATAACTATACCTAACCCCACTCTCACACAGAACCTTCCCTGTACCTATCCCTAACCCCTAGACCCCCTTGGTGGTGCCTAACCCTAAGACCCCCCCAGTGGTGCCTAACCCTAAGACCCCCCCGGTGGTGCCTAACCCTAAGACCCCCCTGGTGGTGCCTAACCCTAAGACCCCCCTGGTGGTGCCTAACCCTAAGACCCCCCTGGTGGTGCCTAACCCTAACCACCCCCCTGGTGGTGCCTAACCCTAAGACCCCCTGTTGGTGCCTAACCCTAAGACCCCCCCTGGTGGTGCCTAACACTAAGACCCCCCTGGTGGTTCCTAACACTAAGACCCCCTGTTGGTGCCTAACCCTAAGACCCCCCCTGGTGGTGCCTAACACTAAGACCCCCCCTGGTGGTTCCTAACCCTAAGACCTCCCTGGTGGTGCCTAACCCTAACCTTGACAGTGTTACATTAAATCCATTCACCGTTTTGAAGTTAAATAACATCTGCAGTTTGGCTTATGTAGGGCGCTATTGATAAATAACGTTAGTGTGTGCCACTATTGCTAAATAACGTTAGTGTGTGCCACTATTGATAAATAACGTTAGTGTGTGCCGTTTTTTCTTCTTTTTTCCATGTGCGCCATTATTATGCAGTACTAACGATAAATAGCGATAAGCGTATCTTTTTAATGCGGCGCCATTTTAATGCATAGGCGCTGTGCGCCATTATTCACTGATCCCGGGGTCTATGGCTAAAAATATTAGAGGTAGAGGATCAGCAGGATAACCAGGCAACTGGGATTGGATAAAAGGAAATCAATATGGCAGCCTCATATCCCTTTCATTTCAGGTGTTGACCTGCAACAAGGGTCATTTGAAACCAACAAGATAGTCCAAAATGTCTTGCCAATATTCCCACAAAAGTGACCCAAACAGATACAAATAAGAAAACTCTGCAACAAAAAAAGCATAGCTCCAGCCCTTCGGGTAGTCCGGTGTCTGCAATCAGAGACACTCTGTGAGGCAGATGAGCACTGAGATAAGATGAGCAGTAAAGGCCATACATCTAGTGACTTGGCTTTACGATCGACTATTCGATTCAATCATTTTATAGAATCGAGAGAGACTCGAGTGTATTCCAGAATTTCCAATCGGTGAAAAGTGGCTGATATCATGTCGAATTGACCAGCTTAGTCGATTGAGCAGGATGCATGATATTGATCGATCGCACAGGAATTGGCCACTATTCACATGTCATTCGATTGACTGTGAATCCATTTTTTGACATCCAGAGCATGGAGGTACAACATCGGTCAGATCGAATGTGAAGGTGAATCTCATAGGATATCATTTGTAGTGAGTTTCGTTTCGATCAACCATGCTGAAGTCAATTCCTTAATGAAGTCGCTTTGTTGTTTGAATCAGAATCGCTAGATGGATGGTTAGAAAGTGTGTTTTTTTTGTTTTGTTTTTTGTCTTCAGCAGTTTGATCGACTTCTACGCAGTGTGTCCCGTTGCCTTCAGCAGTTAGTTCCATAGGAAAAGGAGCAAGCCTATGTAATCAGCAAATGTGTCCTGTGAGCAGATCAAGACATGCCAATTACATTTTTTAATGTACAGTAAAGTTGACCTTTTCATTTGCGTATTATATCGTAGTTCCACTGTAAGTAATAAATAGTCCTTGTCTTTAGCATTGCTTGTTTTGTTTTTACATCCACAGGTCCACAATGGAATTGCCCTTCTGTTCTGGTATTTTCTTAGTATTCCTGCATGAGTGTAGCTGCTGACAGTGGCATTCCTCCCATTGTTCTCCAACATGCTGGTGTCAGGCTCACCCAGGTGCACTGAGCTGATGTTCAACATTCACTACATGGAAAACTCCAGTGTTTCCACATTGCTTTGGAGCCAGCCTGGAGGCCAAAATAGTCACTTTTAAATTTTTCACTGTTGCTGCTGCTCACAACTGCACCGGCCACACTAAGTTGCCGCCCACACCCGCATCTGCCACACTAAGCTGCCACCCAGAACTGAACTATCCACACCAAGCTGCCACCCACAACTGCACCCCCCACACTAAGCTGCCACCCACACCTGCATCAGCCACACTAAGCTGCCACCCACACCTGCATCAGCCACACTAAGCTGCCGCCCAAACCTGCAACGGCCACACTAAGCTGCCGCCTACAACTGCACCACCCACATTAAGCTGCCACACAAACCTGTAATGGCCAAACTGAGCTGCCGCCCACAACTGCACCGGCCACACTAAGCTGCCACCCGTAACTGCACCACCCACACTAAGCTGCCACCCAAACCTGCAACGGCCACACTAAGCTGCCGCCCACAACTGCACCACCCACATTAAGCTGCCACCCAAACCTGCATGCAACGGCCACACTAAGCTGCCGCCTACAACTGCACCACCCACATTAAGCTGCCGCCTACAACTGCACCACCCGCACTAAGCTGCCGCAAACAACTGCACCGGCCACACTAAGCTGCCGCCTACAACTGCACCAGCCACACTAAGCTGCCGCCCACAACTGCACCGCCCACACTAAGCCACCATCCACAACTGCACCAGGCACACTAAGCTGCCATCCGTAACTGCACCACCCACACTAAGCTGCCGCCCAAACCTACAACGGCCACACTGAGCTGCTGCCCACAACTGCACCAGCCACACTAAGTTGTCACCCACAACTGCACTGGCAACACTAAGCTGCCACCCACAACTGCACCGGCCACACTAAGCTGCCACCCACAACTGCACCAGCCACACTAAGCTGCCACCCGTAACTGCACCACCCACACTAAGCTGCCGCCCAAACCTGCAACGGCCACACTAAGCTGCCGCCCACAACTGCACCACCCACACTAAGCTGCCGCCTACAACTTCACTGCCCACACTAAGCTGCCGCCCACAACTGCACCAGCCACACTAAGCTGCCACCTGTAACTGCACCACCCACACTAAGCTGCCGCCTACAACTTCACTGCCCACACTAAGCTGCCGCCTACAACTGCACCAGCCACACTAAGCTGCCACCTGTAACTGCACCACCCACACTAAGCTGCCGCCTACAACTTCACTGCCCACACTAAGCTGCCGCCTACAACTGCACCAGCCACACTAAGCTGCCGCCCACAACTGCACCAGCCACACTAAGCTGCCGCCCACAACTGCACCAGCCACAATAAGCTGCTGCCTTCAACTGCACCAGCCACACTAAGCTTCCGCTCACAACTGCACCACCCACACTAAGCCACCATCCACAACTGCACCGGCCACACTAAGCTGCCGCCCACAACTGCACCAGCCACACTAAGCTGCCGCCTACAACTGCACCAGCCACACTAAGCCACCATCCACAACTGCACCGGCCACACTAAGCTGCCGCCCACAACTGCACCGGCCACACTAAGCTGCCGCCTACAACTGCACCAGCCACACTAAGCCACCATCCACAACTGCTCCGGCCACACTAAGCTCCCACCCACACTAAATTGCCACCCACACCTGCACCGCCCACACTAAGGCACCATCCCCAACTGCACTGGCCAAACTAAGCTGCTGCCCACAACTGCACCGGCCACACTGAGCTGCCGCCCACACCTGCACCACCCACACTAAGCCACCATCCACAACTGCAGTGCTGAAGGTACTACATGTGCTTTCCCTAATGATGGAATCTCCGCCCTGTGTTGGTATTTCAGAAAACTGTAAACATTTTTGACGTAAATAAAATATTCATATTCAAGTATTGATCCACAAACTCCAGTCCTGAGCTGACAAACCCAAGTTAATTTACGTATTATTAAACAGACAGTTCTCTTCCCATCTTGTTTTTGCAGCCTGTAAAAAAAAAAGAGAGAACAAAAATGTATAATGAAAGTTCAATTCCAGATACAAATCTAATGACACCACCTGGTACTTTTATAAACCAAATATATATCTGCCATGTGAAGAAAGATGATTCTGCAGAAATAAATCCTGTTTTAAAGTGTAACTGTCAGGCATAAAATCAAAAACCAATTCTTTATTGACCAGGTAATCCAAAAGTTAAAATCACTTTTACTTTTCTTGTTGATAAATGATTATTTTCCAGTTTCCCTGACTCTCATTTGGTACACACAAAATTTGGTACACAAAAAGGAAGTTGTAGGTAGTGTTGGGCGAACAGTGTTCGCCACTGTTCGGGTTCTGCAGAACATTACCCTATTCGGGTGATGTTCGTGTTCAGCCGAACACCTGATGGTGTTCGGCCTTTTAGTTCGGGTTCGCCCGAACTGCTCAATGCCCGGCTGAACAGGGCCCTGTTCGGCCGAACAGGGCCCTGTTCGGCCAAATACGGCCCCCCTATGGGGTCGCAGGCATAAGGGGGGAGCATGCCCCGATCGCGGGGGGGGGGGGGTCGGAAATTCCCCCCACCCCCTCCGCTAGCGCTCCCCCCTCTGCCCGCTTCCCCATAAAAAAGTTTGCGTAAAGTTAAATAGTACCGGTGGTGGCTGCTGCAGTGGCTGGCTGGCCTGGCAGTGGTGTGAGTGATGAGGAGGAGTCCGAGTAGGACGCGTTGAGGCCGGGCAGCGGGCGGTTCAGCGGTAGTACCCTTGGGGTACTTCCGCCCTTTCTCTGACCTCACGTCCTCTACGTGATGACGCATACAAGGGTGATGACGCATACCAGGTTGGTCAGCTGACTCTGGCTCCACTCCTTATTGGTCCAGCACTTAGGGAGGTGCTGGAGATATGTATGTGTATATATACTGCCGGCTGTTCAGTTGCTGGTTGTCTGGCGTTGCGAACACATACGTGGGAGCACTCAGACCTGTAGTCAGATCCTTAAAGAGGAACTCCAGTGAAAATAATGTAGTAAAAAAAGTGCTTCATTTTTTACCATAATTATGTATAAATGATTTAGTCAGTGTTTGCTCATTGTAAAATCTTTCCTCTCCCAGATTAACATTCTGACATTTATTACATGGTGACATTGTTACTGTGGGCAGGTTATTTAGCTGTTTCTAGCTGCTCTGTCTGTTACAGACAGCTGATAACAGCTATTTCCTGTCTCTGAACATTGTTACATTGTGGCAGTTTGCCAGCAGTACCGCCGTATTCAGAGCCTCTTGTGGGAGGGGTTTCAGCACAAAATCAGTCACACAGCGCCCCCTGATGGTCTGTTTGTGAAAATCATTGTCTTTCTCATGTAAAATGGTGTATCAGCTACTGATTGGGAAAAAGTTCAATTCTTGGTTGGAGTTTCTCTTTAAGTGTGCCGGGACCAGCTGGAGCTGTAATCCTACACTTAGCTAGATTCTGTTGATAGCTAAAGTACTAGTTTGATTGTGATTATCTGTTATGACTTATTGCCTGCCTGACTATCCTCCTGAACTCTGATCTTGTACCTTGCCATTCTGATACTCTGCCGAACACCGGCTCGTCCTTAGACTCTGTTTCTGCCTCCTGATTTTGTACTTCGATAAATCTGATACCCTGTTGCCGAACCCTGCCTGTACCTTGACTCCGCCTCCACCTTCTGAATCTGTACTTTATCTGTCTGTGTGTTTACGACCTGGCTTGTCCGACCTCGAGAACCAACCTTACTATTAGCATAGCTCCCAAGTGTCCCTTTTTCTGGGGGAAAGTCCCTTTTTGGGAGCCCTGTCCCTCTGTCCCTCTTTCACCCTCATTTGTCCCTCTTTCAGGACTTTGTCCCTCTTTCTATGTAAATATATATATTTCTATACTAAAAATGTGTTTGATTGACTCTAAACGTTATTCCCAACCTTGAAATTGAGATATTACTAATTTTAAAATGTGAATATGAAGGAAACTGAACCAGGAGAGAAAAAAACAGTGTGGTTTGAATTATAAAACAACATATGGTTCTTATGAAATCTTTATGGTATGCGTGACTAGAGGCGTGGTGGGGGTGTGGCCAGGGTTGTGGCATGGGCGTGGCTTGAGTGTCCCTTTTTCTCATCTCAAAAAGTTGGGAGGTATGTATTAGAGGCGGTTCCCTGTCTTGTTAGTGACACTACCTCCAGTGTGTCACTCTCAGATTATCCTTCCTACCCTCAGCCTGACTCCTCCCGTCTTGGAGAGTTCAGGTCTTCGGGAGGAATCTGCGCAGTTCTCCTCACTGCTCTGAGGCCTAGTCCTCTTAAGGGCCTTTTTCTACTAGCCTGCGATTTGCTTCTGATCGCAAATCGCAAGGTACATTAAACTAATGGAAACTGCAGCAGCAATTTCCATTAGTGCGATCCGATTGCGATGCGATTTTGGTCAAAGCGCAATCGTCGTCCTGCCGCGTTTTGTATGCGATTGAGCTGGACTACGAGTATAGTAGCTCAATCGCAATCGCATGGTGGAAATTGAAACGCGATTGCGATCGCGATCGGAATCGCAATCGCGATCGCATTTCATAGTGGAAAAGAGCCCTAAGTGTTACTGTTACACCAAACACTACACTCTACTCTACAGATTATCGGTGATACTGCAGATCACTGGTAATCAGATCCTCTCTGTGCTTCACTGTTCGTTACAATGCATCAGAGCAATTTTCACCTCCCATTCATTCGCCAATAACTTTATCACTACTTATCACAAGTTATTCAGCTACATCTTGTTTTTTCCACCACTAATTAGACTTTCTTTGGGTGATACATTTTGCTAAGAATTATTTTTTAATAAATGCTTTTTAACAGGAATATTAAGAAAAACATGGAAAAAAATTCACTATTTCTCAGTTTTTGGCCGCTATAGCTTTAAAATAATCCATTTTATGTTTTGTTTTGTTTTGTTTTTTTAATTGTAATTTTTTTTTCCATTAAAATTTTTATTTGGGTTATTTTTCGGTGTGGGAAATAAACAGTTAATTTTAAATGTTAAAATGTGTGTATATTGAATTGAAAAATGTATGTAGATGTAGTTTTACTATTTGGCCACAAGATGTCTTCCCGGAAGCATAAGTAGGACGGAAAACATTTTTTTTTTTCAGAAAAAACGCGGCCTCTGATAAGAGAACATTGGTGTTTTACTGCTGGGGACTTTGATAGGTGATCGAGAACCATGTTCCCGTTCACTGATCTCAGGGCTGCCGGGGAACAGCACGGGAGCACGGGGTGCGCCCGAGATCGCGATTGCGCATGGGAGTGCGCCGAAGCGCAGCACCATAGCAGAGCAGCCGTCTGGACGTGAGGATCACGTCTGGGCAGCTGAAATGGTTAAAGGACACCTGAAGCGAGAGGGTTATGGAGGCTGACATATTTATTTCCCTTTTAAACACTGGCACACATTTCCCTTTTAAACACGGCTGGCCTTCTTCTCCATCTCTTCTTCACTTCCTGTCCCATCCTGTGACAAGCGGAAGTTCAAACAGTAGAGGGCGCTCTACTGTATGAACTTCGCCTTCTCACAGGACGGGACAGGAAGTGAAGAGGAAATGGAGAAGAAGGCCAGCTGGAGAAAGGGACAGCATGGACCCGGGAACTCTCGCCAGCAGGATAGGTGAGATGCGTCGGTTGTCACCGCATCGAATGCTGCTTAGGACGCGTTAACGATTTCACAGCAGATTCGATCACAATGATCGAATCTGCTGTATATCGACAGGAAATCGACGTAGTGTATGGGTACCTTTAGTCTGAACTCTGGTGTCCATCAAGTGAAACAATCCACCTCTGGACCACTGTGAACCTTTGGTGTCCATCAAGTGAGACCATCCCCCTCTGGACCACTGTAAACTCTTGTGTCCATCAAGTGAGACCATCCACCTCTGGACCACTGTGAACTTTGGTGTCCATCAAGTGAGACCATCCATCTCTGGACCATTGTGAACTTTGGTGTCTATCAAGTGAGACCATCCACTTTTGGATCACTGCGTATGCTAGCATCCTTCAAGTAAGATACATTACACTGTAGGCATTTTTTCTCTCAGCAGTAATAGCCAGTTGACTCACCTGAAGTCCTTTGAACACATAGTAATAGTAAAATCAGCACCAACATGAAAATAGCTATGAGATAAGGTATAAATATTCTCCTACGTTCAAAAGATGGTTGTTGATCTAGAAAGACAAACAGAGGTAAACTTTAACAAACTATTTTGTAATTGTGTAAAATTAACAATGTTATACTGACTATACAGTATATAAAATACTGTATATCCCGACGTATAAGACGACCCCCCCCCCCCCCCCCCCCCCCCACACACACACACACACTTTTCCAGTTAAAATATAGAGTTTAGGATATACTCGCCCTATAAGACTACCCCTCTTCCAATGCACACCAAATTTTAAAAAAAATCCTATACGGGTGCTATGTATGAACAGATACTGGTGCTGTACTGTATGTAGTACCCAGTATAGAACAATACTGTATATAGGCGATTGACTGCCTGGTTGGATTGGTCAACTCTCCTTAAAGAGGAACTCCAGCCTAAACAAACATACTTTCATTAAGTTACATTAGTTATGTTAATTAAAATAGATAGGTAATATAATCTCTTACCCACACTGTTTTAAAAGAACAGGCAAATGTTTGATTTCACGATGGCAGCCATCTTTTTGGTTGAAAGGAGGTGACAGGGAGCATGAGACACAGTTCCAACTGTCCTGTGTCCTGAGCACCTCTCCCAGTTGCTAGGCAACATGAATAACAACATAGAAAATCCCATCATGCTCAGGCCCGGGCATTTTTTCTTTGATGGGTGGAGCTTAGCTAAAAATGCAGCTAAAAATTATGCTTTGGTAAGAAAAACAAAGTTCTGATGCTGTGAAACTATTAAAGAAACACCAAGCCTTTTCAGTTTCTGCTGAGTAGATTTTTAGTCCGGAGGTTCACTTTAAGTGGATTGGTCAGCTCTCCCTGTTTAACAGAGCAGTATGGAAGAATAGATTGTGCTGTGCCCATAAAACACGCCTCTTTCACCCTTCTGGCCCCACCCTTGTATCCTATTTACCTCCTTCTCTGCCTCTCAGATCTCGCACATGTGCACCTGCACCGCTTCACTACAGTCCCTCAGCAGCGAGATCTGAGAGGCAGTAACAGGATAGGGCGTATCACCCGGCATCAATGACACCCGGCGTATAAGATGACCCCTGACTTCTCAGAGGATGTTCAAGGGTTAAAAAGTAGTCTTATAGGCCAGAATATACAGTACCTTTTTTTTTTTTTTTTTTTTTGCACAACTTTAATAGCTCGATTGGAATGATTAAAAGGTGAACTGAGATCAAGTATATTGCCATACTAAAATAGATTGTTCTTATTTAAGGAACACAAAATTAGCATTCAGTTTTATTATTTCTTCAGCGGCATCACAGTATAGCATTTAATGCTCTGTTGAACAGTTTTATGCTATCATGTATGGCCAGCAGTGATGAGCGAAAATGGCAATATTCTTTTCGCATTAATTTTCATGAAAATAATGTTACATTTGATTTTCGAGCGAAAATTCCATAAAAAAATTGTTTTGTTAATGGGGGGGGGGGGGGGGGGGGGGGGGCTACCAATGTTAATCTGACCAAAAGAATCAATCGTAGTCAAGAGGCGTCTTTTGTTTGGCAGATGAAATATGACTGTAGGCATCATCATACTTTAACCGCTTGAGTTCTGTATTTGTATATACCTGTTAGATTAAGATCTTCTAGAGTCACAGTGAGTGTCTCCTCCAGGCTGCTGTGCTCCACATGGCAAGCGTAAATGTCGCCCTCCCTTGTTGGCACTTCCACGCTGACTCTGGTCTGATAGGTGCCGTCAGGATGGGGGGAGGATGGGACTGGCTTCATCTGAAGGAATATGGTCCTCTCCATTCCTCACCCACTTCACATCCACGGCTCGGGGGTGAAACCCGTACGCCAGACACTGAAGTCTTGTCACCCCGTCTGGCTGCTGACGGCCCCACACCTTCACCTCCGGCCGTGCTGAGGGGAAAATTGACAAAGCAATAAATCATCTTCAAACCTCAACATACTGTATATTGTTTATACACAAAATGTGGCACTAATATCTTAAAATGTGAGATTAAAAGTCTGCCCTTATTTTGTCTAGATAATATATGCCATTACAATGTTTGTGGATGCCCGGTTGCTATAATCTGATGCAGTATTCTATGTGTTTTTAAATTGATTTTTTTTATATATTGCAGTGGATTTCTCCACTTTTAGCCTATGATGTATGTACCTTTAAAGCTAAGACATACACCTCTAGGGGTGTGGCCTTATACTCTATATAACCTGTGTAACACCTGTATTGGTAAGCTATGATTAAGGAGCCATTCATTGCTCCGATACGCGTGAGCTTTTATCTGTAAACACTGATGATGGATTAAGAATAAAGATTTTTCTACTTCACCCTACCTTTTGGTGCAGCGGGACTTCCTTGGTTACTCATGGATTTTTGGCGTTTGATTTCCCTGCTCCCATCTGTGTACCACACGTGAGTGCAGCGGTCTCCCCTTCTCTTTTTGCAAAAGTCTGCCCATGTTGGGCTAGCATACATTGGTGTTCAAAAGTATGTCCCCCACCCTTCTTTCTATACCAACTTCTCCATAGTATTGTATGTTTTTCACAATGAATTATTTCTTATCATTAAAGAAAATAGGTTAGAGATAAAGAAGAACCTCCAAAAAGTAAATGCCACCTTATTTTTTTTTAACCAGTGGCACCAAATTAAGCTTTTCACATTGCTGCTTCATTTTAGAGCCATTTTATTGTAAAAAAAAAAATAGTTTATTCAGCCATATTAGTAGGTTGCATCCTTGGGGTGATTTAGGTCAGGACTGTAACTACACAAATGTACATACCGGTAGTAGGAGCCCTTGATATTATCTTTACACAACTGAATTTCCACAAGTTCCTATCCTGAAAAGAAATGCATAGCTTACAGCTGTCCCTCATTGGGCAGCCAATCCCCCATCTCTCTTTCCACCACCAATGTCCCTTGTTTGGCCTGATGTATCAATCTGTAAATATTTATGTCTTTGCCTATACTTCGAAAGAAAGGAATATAGATCAATCTGTGTTTCGAATTCAAAATTAAGATGCATCTAAGGCCTTAAAGAGACACTGAAGCGAAAAAAAAATGATGATATTATGATTTGTATGTGTAGTACAGCTAAGAAAAAAAACATTAAGATCAGATACATCAGTCTAATTGTTTCCAGTACAGGAAGAGTTAAGAAACTCCAGTTCTTATCTCTATGCAAAAAAGCTATTAAGCTCTCCGACCAACTTGGTCGTGAAGAGGGCTGTTATCTGACTTTTATTATCTCAACTGTAATTGAACTGTTTACTTTTCCTCTAGCAGAGGAGAGTTTATTACTTTACAGACTGCTCTGAAAGACTCATTTTGAATGCTGAGTGTTGTGTAATCTGGACATATTATAGAGTGATGCAATGTTAGAAAAAACACTATATACCTGAAAATAAAAATATGAGAATATTTTCTTTGCTGCTAATCTTCTAGTAATTATTCATAGTACACAACCAATTCATTATATCATATATTTTTTTTCGCTTCAGTGTCTCTTTAAGGCTTACTTATGACTGAGGGGGAGTCGTGGTGGCCACACCTGTGATAATATTATAAGATCCTTGGCAGAGGAGCCTCCTGGTTGTACAGTTCAACATGGGGAAGGGGAAGTGAATGTATTTTTTGGGGAGAGACATTAAACGGATACTTAAGTTTTCTACAAAAATGCAGTTTTACTTATCTGGGGCTTCTACCGGCCCCCTGCAGCCACGATGCGCCTGTGATTTGTAGTTACCCCTCTAAGAGGATATTACAGTTTGCATCCCCTCCCCCACAAAAAAAAAAATCTGGCTCCAGTTGGGCTACAATCCAATATTTGCATTTAGTACCGATTCCTTCCTAGCACTTACCTTCAGTGTTTTTCACTTTATCTCTAAAAATGTTTTTGTATCTGTTTATCCATTCAATACAGTGCTCTTCGGCGAAGGTCTTATCCCTCCGAATGTCTGTCGGATTAGTGTTCCATTGCTGTGTTAATATTTCTGCTTGACTTGTGGCTGGGTAATACCTCAATGAGTCCTTATCAAAGAAGATGAAATCTCTGCCGTTATATCCAAAGTCTGTGTGCCCCCCGATACTGCCATCATCATAGCGCTCGCACTGATATTTTATCTGGTACGTGGAAACCTCTGCAACAGCAAATGTCAACAAGTTACACAAGAGCCAAAATGGTCCAAATTTAAATATTTAGTTAAAGAAAGCAGAGTTAGGGCTTTTCCCCACATTTGTGGTGTGGGAAACGCAAGTTTCGTCTGTGCAAAACACAAACCTAAATTTCTCCCACACACTGCAATAGCATTCTTAATAGAAAAAGATACCATTACTCTATAGGGGTCTCAAACTCGCGGCCCTCATGACAATATTTTGTGGCCCTCGCCGGCAAAAGCTTCCTTATAGTTCGTTTCAGTGCTCCCAAGTAAACCGCCGCATCCCCGCCGTTAAACGAGGGCTGCAGAGCCCCCAAATCGCCCGGGGGGCAATCCGCCGGCATTTCCTGGAAGGGGCAGAGCTTTCAGCTTCAGCTCTGCCCCTCCTGAAGTCAATCGCCGCACGGATCGCCGCCTCTCCCCGGCCCCTCTCAGTGAAGGAAGAGTGAGCGGGGCGGGCAGAGGCGGCGATGCGCCACGATTGTGAAATTCCTTATGCGGCCCAGCCTCATCCTGACTTTGCCTCCTGCGGCCCCCCAGGTAAATTGAGTTTGAGACCCCTGCTCTATAGGATATGAAAATGCAAAAGTTACCTTTATTCAATCAATT
Organism: Hyperolius riggenbachi; assembly: GCF_040937935.1. NCBI lineage: Eukaryota > Metazoa > Chordata > Amphibia > Anura > Hyperoliidae > Hyperolius > Hyperolius riggenbachi. Next base: position 38,093,727 of record NC_090653.1, on the reverse strand, counting down.
AAGTACAAACACCAAAAGTAATACTAAAATCAATTAAAACTGGAGATTGTAACAATGCTGGAGGCAGCTGCGGCGAACAGCGTCGCCACCGCAGCTACCTCCGTGCCCCTGGCTGCTCAGTCCGTTCCGGCGTTTAGCACGCTGAGGACGGAAGCATTAGGGGTCCGTGGGGTCGCTGTCTCGCGCGGGCGTGCACGTAGACAGGACCTTTATGCTCGGAGGAGATACGTCAGCTGACCTGGCGGTCGGCTGACGTCAGAGGTGACTCCTGCAGCTCGGATTGGCTGATTCCGAGGTGGGAGTGGCTGGGAGTCACCCTATGCTTCTTAAGCCTTCGGGCTTCATTCGGTCCATGTCTGCTGTCGTGAATACTTGTTGTGTTAGCGCTCAGACCTTAGACTAGATCCCAGGGGTTGAAACCAAGGACTTCACACCTAGACTAGGAATTATTATATTCTGTGATCTGTGTATGACTTTGGCTATAATCTGACTCTGATCTCGTTTACTGTTTCTGTACTTCTGCCTAACTGTCTCATAGTTGCTGAACCTCTGCCTGATTTCCGATTACTCTTCTGCCTCACGATTCTGTATTGATACTGTCCTCTCTGTTGCCGATCCTTGCCTGTCTGACCATTCTACTCACCAGTGGGCCCTCGCCACTGGTGAGGTACTAGCTTCACCACCAGCTCCTCTGGTGAAGTTATTCTTTAGTGCAGTACTGCAGTACAGTCTGAATCACCTGCTCCACAGGTGATCATTAGTGCAATACTGTTTGTATCTCCTGCTCCTAGGCTGCAGTACGGTCTGAATCACCCGCTCCTCTGGAAATTCGGTTTCTTCAGTATTTGTATCTCCAGCTTGCTGGAGCTTGAACCCTATTACACGGTCAGTGTACTGATAGTACCTCACCAGCCCCTCTGGTGAGGTCTCGTCAAACTATTAGTTACTGTTCTCTATTGTAATTTCGGTAACTGATAGCACCTTGCCAGCTTCACTGGGAAGGTCTAGTCAAGTTATTCAGTTACCGTATCTGATAGTACGTTGCCATTCCCTCTGTAAGGTTAGCCGTACTTATTAGCACTATCACAGCTAGTGTCCACAAGCACCTTTGAAAGGGCCTAGCCTTGTATTCAGCTAGCGCCAGCCAGCACCTCTGAAGGAGCCTAGCCTGATTGGTTCCGAGGCTCATCAGCTCCACTGATGAGCCCTCGTTATATATTCATCAGTAGTCCCTAGCCAGCTGCCCTGGTAAGGACTACTTAGCCTATTCTTTGTATTCTCTCTGTTGGCACCTTCTCCACCCCTCTGGGAAGGTCTGTTCTTAGCTGTACAGCAGATGTATTGATAGTGCCGTACCAGCCCCACTGGTAGGCCTTACTACTATTAAAGTTACGGTTGCACCAAGCACTACACTCATATCATCCTTGTAGCTATACTGGTATTATTGGTGATTCTGCGGTTCACACATAATCAGTTATAGCTTCTGCATTATTTGGTGATTCTGCAGATCACCAAATGATCAGACGTCTGAGTTGTGGCACCCAACCGTTACAGAGATGCTCTGTCAGGAACCGGCCCCACGGCAAGCCTGCAGATACGGTTCCCGACTGCGGGTTCGACCAGATCGAGAGAGGAAGCAGCCTTAGTCTAGCTAACACAAGGCTGTGACCCCTCAGAACACTTCTCACTGCCACCACTAGCTGTTGCTAGACACTTCCACTCTGCTGTCCAGTGATCTGCACGCAATCTGCGGTTTCGTATTCGGGTCAGCTTTGTGCTTTAGGCCGAATACGGGAACGCCACGCACACACACACACAGTACAATCATACAGTAGCAAGGAACAATCAGGCACTGACTTTGTAATGCAAGTTACATGGCAGTCTCTTCTAGGCTATGAGCGTTAGCTTAGTACAGCAGAAGTCAAACTTATTAAATAACGATTTAATAGTCCAGAAAAAAGTGGAACAATGCAGAAAATAATATATACAAAAGATTTACAAAAAAAAGTAAAAGTTACAAAATAAAAGTTACAAAGGACTACGAGTTGAACCTGGACGGGTTCTTATAGGCCCATTTGGGGCCTGGGGGTACAAGCCCAACCTGCCTCCGAAGCTTTGCACAGAATGCTTGTCATATCCTGTGATATTCAAACTTCAATAGTTTTTCCTGTCCCACTTTTGATCTTTCAGAGATTTCAAAACACTTCCAGCAAGCTGTCATATGTAAACTTCAAACGTTCCTGTGTTAGCTTCCAACTGTCTAGCCTCATTTAGTCTGGATTGTATTTTGGGCTTGTTTACATATACACAAAGTTCTAAGCAATGCAACACCTTTGCTGGATGCAGGACAAAAGGCGGAAGTTGTTATGTAATTACCTGTACCCAGAGGAACTGAATGCAAATGTAGTTTCACAGACCATCACATTAGCAGCTTATTTGAGCCAGGTGACAATAGCACATATCTGAGACAGTATTTCATAGCAGATAAAAGGTGACTGGCTAGTGACCTAATGAGCCATTTCCTTGCCCGAAGCTAGCAACTCAAAGTAGCAGCTTCCTTCAGCCATACACATATGACACAATATGGCTTCCAGGTTCTGCATATTACCGTACATATCATCATCATTACATATATCCTTCACATGCTCCACTAAGCTAAGCCCAATCCGACAGTCTCAACCATACACACTCACACAGGTACCGGTACCTAGACACACGTTTCCTGGATACAGATATTCAAGATAACAAGTCCGTCCCAACCGTCACCGGATAGACACTCTAGACACCAAGCGGTTAGGCCCCATTTGCACTTAAAGGATCACTATCCCGAAAAAAGTAGGTAGTTGAAATCTGACAGAACCAACAGGTTTTGGGCCAGTCCATCTCTTCCTGGGGGATTCTCAGGATTTTGTTTTCAACAGCATTTCCTGAACAGCAGTTTAACTGCCAGAATAGTAAGATACCAGCCAGCCTCCCTACAAACTCGCACACTATTTTGTCAGTTAGACATTGCAACTGCTGTTCAGGAAATGCTGTTGAAAACAAAGAAAACCCTGACAATCCCCCATGAGGAGATGGACTGGCCCAAAACCTGTCGGTTCTGTCAGATTTTATCTGCCTACTTCTTTCGCGATAGTGGTCCTTTAATCAGTTGCTCTCAGTTATAACTGAGAGGACAACTGATTTTCAAAGTAATGCCCATGTTTCCCAATGGCACAGTTCACACTATACACGTTTTAACTGAAATCTTTTTCACAATGCACTGCTATGGGGAAGGAAAAAAAAACATGTATGTAAGGATCCCTCCTGCCGGTTGCAGTGGAGCTGCAGCTGAGCCGTTTTGATATTTCTACCTGCATTTGATTGCTTGGTTTTGTTTGCATTTGCAATGAGAGCCATTGCTATTTGCAAGCACTCTGCAGTTCATCAGAGTAGCTCAGGATGTTGTCATGAATCCACCTATGGCTGGCTGCAGTTGAACTGCAGTCAAACAGTTGTGGATTTCTTACATGCATGTGGTTGCATAATCTGGCATGCATTTGTAATGAGAGTTCCTTCCATTCCCAGACCGCTTGCAGCTTTCAATCAGTGTAGCTGTGTGGGAATTTGCACGTCTTTTTCCATTGGCTGATGTCCACATAAAAGCCTGCCTCTCATTCCAGACCTCATCCGACATAGCGTACAGCTTACCTGAGTTGAATAAAAATGGTTAATAGAGGCGCCAAAATAGGATAAGATGGGTTAAAAAACGTTTAAAAAGGAGGGGGTGGGTGGATCCACTACCCTCACTAAAAATGACCAGGCTAAATCAAGCCGTAAATGATGCAAGAAAATATTTATTAGTCTCCAAATACAGTGCAACGCGTTTCACGGGCACACATCCCGCTTCATCAGGCAATTGAGGTAGGAGAACACTAAAGGGGAGAACAAAAAAAACAAAAGAAAAAACAATGCTAGGAGGTACTCAAAAACTTTCACAACAATTTACCATATTTTTTTTATAAGCATCCATAGCAAAATCCGTTTGGTTTTGTAATACGTGGGCTATTTGTCCCAATATCTCTAAATGTGCCCCTATAAAGTTGTAAATCCATATAAACGCTCCCCTCTTGCCTATACGCATGCGCCGCCACCCATCCGCACACGCTCCGACATTCCCCTTCACTCTGGCATTGGCGTCATCACGCATGCGCTCTATGCGTAATGCGTACAATAGATGCGTCACAGCTGTCACATTGTGCGGCCCTGTCTTCTGTTAAGGCCAGGTCTACTCTTGACGCATGGTGCGTCCCAAGCGTCACGTCCGCTTCCGGTCCCCTAACCGGGAGATTCAGCCGCCAATAACTCAATAAAAACAACCAGAGGGGAGCATTCTCGTTCTACACAGGCACTCTAGCTTTCGATTGACCTACACTTGGTAAGTGTCACTGGTTTTTATACTATTACTTTTACGTGCCGCCGTGCATGACTAACATTGCACCTAATTTGTATTTGCTACACTGATCTATGCAAATTTTATCCGCCATAGGGGGGGGATAGGCACTGTACAATATAATGACATAAGGATTATATGGATTTACAACTTTATAAGGGCACATTTAGAGATATTGGGACAAATAGCCCACGTATTACAAAACACACCGGATTTTGCTATGGATGCTTATAAAAACAATATGGTAAATTGTTGTGAAAGTTTTTGAGTACCTCCTAGCATTGTTTTTTCTTTTGTTTTTTTTGTTCTCCCCTTTAGTGTTCTCCTACCTCAATTGCCTGATGAAGCGGGATGTGTGCCCGTGAAACGCGTTGCACTGTATTTGGAGACTAATAAATATTTTCTTGCATCATTTACGGCTTGATTTAGCCTGGTCATTTTTAGTGAGGGTAGTGGATCCACCCACCCCCTCCTTTTTAAACGGTTTTTAACCCATCTTATCCTATTTTGGCGCCTCTATTAACCATTTTTATTCATATCTTGTCCACCCTGGGTGGAGGGGTGTATCCCCATTTTTCTTTCTATAGAGAGCGACTTTTTATACCTGAGTGGGGTCAAATTCTCCCCACCTGCTATTACAGTGGTCGCCTGCGTGGTGACCCACACTTGTGAGTATATTCTCATTTTTTATACCTTTTCCACATTGGTCGTACATACTACACCAGATTTGGCTCTCGTTTTTTTTCCTGTCTTTCAAGCAGCTTACCTGAGTTGTTGCTAGGTCCATGCTGTGAAAATTGTTTTTTTTATTGCCTTTCTTTGTATTACCTTGCCTGCCTGGACGGTCACTGCACTCGCGGGGTACAGTGAAGTCTTACCTTCCTGCTAGCTGGAGACTGCCTTTACCACATTGGTGACTGGTAGTTATCCTGCTGCTCTGTTGCTGAGGATGTGACTATAGCTGCGGTTGCTATTAGTTACTCTCCTTCCTGTCTGTCTTGTCTATGTCATTGTGGATGTTGGCAGCGACTACATTGGCAAGCATTCCGTCTGTCTGTCTGTGGTCTATCTTGTTACTCAGTCAGAGGCTCAAGCGGCGGTCGCCCTGAGCAACCATTGTATCTTGTTCGCTGACAGTCAGTCTGTCTGTCTATCTGTTCTCTGTCTTGTTACTCAGATCAGAGGCTCAGTGCGGCGTCGCACTGAGCACCCATTGTGTCTTGTTTATTTGTGGCGGTATCAGAAGACCAGAGCTGCGGTTGCTCTGGGCAATCTTGCTCCCTTGTCCATTACTCCTATGACAATCTGTGTAGCCTCTTCCATCACCCAGCTACATAGTCTTGTTTGTTCTGGTGGTACTCTGGCTTTCTAGGCCTCAGTTGCTATACCTTGCACCTCCAAGGCCTGGGTGTAACCAAAGTCGGGCAGGTGTTGCTCTTCACCTTCTGATCAAGCGGGGAAGCTCCACATAGGGTGAAGTAGGTGGTTGTAGATTGGGGCATAGCGGCTGAAAAGAAAGCAGGAGATCTGCCAGGCATTACAGTGTACCAATTGATTAAGTGTAAATGGGGCCTAAGCGTGCATACCAAAGACTGGGGATACCTCAAAGCAAAGCCAGTAGATTACTACTATATGACAAGGTGATCCCCGCCCACCTACGCATTGCGCCCGCCTTACACAGGCTTCACCCTGATGGAGTTGTATTTTCATATCCTATAGAGTCATGGTACCTTTTTCTATGTAAATGCAAGTTCCGTCACAATTCATGGCACTTGCATTTCAATGCGATTCTTCCCAGTGAAGTTGTGATTTCCATTCATTCGCAATGCGTTAGCGGGAATTCGTTGGCAAGCATGTGTTGCGATTCTGCATTGATTGCCATGCACAAATGGGGACATGAATCAGTGCAGTCTATGCACTTCTGATGTCCCTGTGGATTGTGTTGAATAACATAGCCAAGAACGTGGCTGAAAACGCAAATGTGGGTAAGAGAGGCCTTACACTTTAACCACTTCAGCCTACAGGCCATTTTCCTCTGTCAGCGCTCCTCCCATGCATTTGGCCGTAACGTTATCACTGCTTCTCACACTTGAATGATCTATATCTTGTTTTTTTGTGCCACAAATTAGTCTTTTTGTGGGCCATACTTGTTTTCAGTAATTGCTTTATTTTCTATGCATTTTATAGGCAAAAATAAGAAAAAATGAAAACATTCACCATTTCTCCAATGCCATCCGCTATCATTTTTTTTTTAAAAAAAAGCAATGCTTCTATAAATAAAACCCACCAATTTAGTTTGCCCATTAGTCCCGGCTATCACTAGTTTTAAATTATGTTCCTACTAGAATGTATGGCAGCAATATAATATTTGGAAACAAAGGTATATGTTTTCTGTTTTGGGATCAGTTAATTACAAGCCCTTATGTGCTGAAATAACAGTAACATACCCTCATGACATACATATTAAGAATAGCTGAGTCCATAAGGCAAATATTTATGGAATTTTTTCGTTTCTTTTTCTTTTTTTTTTTACATGTGATTGTTTGGTAACTGGGGAGGGGGGAGAGAAAGAGGGCTTTGGAAAAGATAAATTATATTACTTTCTTTATTAAAAATGTGTGGAGTGAGTAATTTAACTTTTTGCCACTAGATCGCAATAGAAACACTATCCTGTTTTACCAGGAAGTATTTAATCTTTTTTTCTTTCCTTTCATTACGTTATTATGAATGGACATAACCCTTGATCGGGGTCTTGTCCATTCATTCTAAGCACTGCAATTGGTTCGGGGAACCCAAAATTCCCTTCCGCAATCACGGACATAGAAATGCCGCCGGGTACAAGCGGCAGTCAGGCACACATGCGTGCATTCTCACCAGTATAACACTGGACGCGTTAGACTTTAGCGGTGTCTATCTGGATGATTATAGTCGTCCAGATAGACTGAAGTGGTTAAAATGGATTTAAAGTTTTCTAATTAAATAGCACTCCAAATACATATATGTCCATTCAGTGTAAAATTATGTTAATAAAACACATGTAATATGAAGAAGTTGTGGAGCACTCCTCAGATGTAATGTGGATGTGCCACGGTTGGACCAGTTGCACTCCAGTCCCTTAGTTGTAGAAAGTAGAAAGACCGGCACCATTGTATAGAGAGGCATTTTGGATCAAAAAGCTGGACACAATGGAACCGAGGGGTCTAAATAGAGAATTTGATTTACTACCTTTTATTTAGTTAGTTGGCCCTTGTCCCATTGTGGAAGGACCCCTCTTGCCGCTATCTGCACAGTGTCTATTTAACACTATAAGCGACATTGGTGCTGCAGGGTTCTTCCTTATGTTTTTATGTATAACAACTGAGAGTCTTCTCCCATTGGCTGCCTCGGCCGGCGCCCTCCCCTTGTAACATCCACAGCGCAGAGCGGCGTTGGCAACGCCGCCTGCGTCTGTTGTTGCTGTATGACGCGGGGGGCGGAGTTTTTCTCCGCGACCCGCGTCACGCTAGCCAGTTCCCCGTCAGGTCCGCCGGAGCGGCGGCCTGGAGGGGGTGGCTTACAGCAGAGGGCGTGCGCCGGAATAGAGACATCCGCTGGTGAGATGGGTAAGGTGGGGAAAACACAGTTTGAATCCTCCAATAGCGTAACCAGAATTACAGTCTCCCATCAGGTCCGCATAGGGCGAGATTGCAATGATTGGTCAGTGTTGACAGTGGGATTTAGTGATTGGCTGTTCTGGTGGGCTGCTGGGATATATAAGGAAGTTGAAATTCATTTGACAGATTGTCTTGCACAGCATAGCTTGATAAAGGGGCGGTTGCCCTGAAACGTCGCTTGTACTGCTGATATGCTTTTGAAAAGCAAATAAAAGAGCTTTATTGCAAATCGGATGGATGGTGCCGGTCTTTCTACTTTCTACAACTAAGGGACTGGAGTGCAACTGGTCCAACCGTGGCACATCCACATTACATCTGAGGAGTGCTCCACAACTTCTTCATATTAGGACTTTGTGTTTGCACATTGTGAGTGCACCCTCATCACATTACCAGCATGAAGGAAGCTGACGTGGATTCTCCCATATTTACCTATACTCCAGAGGAGACTTCTAGAATTATGGCACAAGTGTCAACTCAAGAGTCCTTTTTGAATGCAGCCGATGATAAGAGCATCCGCAAACAAATTATAAAAGCTGCCAAAATGTATACAACTTTGGAATTACACGCCATGACTCTGGCGGAATACCACAGAGTGAAACGCATACCTCGGGGCATGCGTTCGAACGTTGCACCCATTATGTTCCCATCTGACAAAGTTTTTTGCCATCGCTGGAGTCTCATATGGAACAAGGCGTCTTTTGATGCAATGACACTCACCATAGAGAAAATACAAGAGGAGCTACCGAGACTTACAACACAACGTATAGCATTGAAAGAGAAACTCAAAACGCTGGTGTCAATTGACGAATATGAATTGTTCTCTTCAGAACTGGCGACAATGCTTGAAACACATCAGAAACAAATAGAAGGGATCAAGCGTGATAAATTTCACCGTGATGAGCATGATTACAGTCTCGGATATGTATACTCTTGGCAGAGACCAACAGGTAGGCCAAGACCTATCCGTAGACCAAGACCAGGTCCAGGCCCAGATGGAAAAAGACCACAGGGTGGCTCGTTACCAGACTCGTCTGAAGCATTTAGTAGCTCCTCCCAGGAGGGTTTTTCAGATCCAACAGGAAACCAGGACGGACGCGGCGTGGCGGCCGAAAGAGGAAAAGGAGGAGGCGGCATGAGAGACCGCTTGCGGTCACGACAACCAAGACAGCCAAGGAAATAATTGTAGTCAATATATCCTCAGTTGCACTGACCTCGTCCCAGCTATCTGCTCTGAACTATGGCCTCTCCTTCTCACCTACAAACTATCCAGACCCATTAGAAGTGGATATTGAATTGCAACGTTTTTTTCGATCCATCAAGTTGAAGTATTTCTTTTCAGTTCCTAGGATGTCTGATAATAGTGCTCCCCCCACAGAACCGGATTGTCTTACCTTGCGTGGTACCACGCTACAGAATAAGAGCAAGTTCCAGCCCTCTTCCTGTCAGATGATTGATATTTACATCAAAAAAGTACAAGATGAAGTTGATACTTTGATGAGGCAACCGGTGTATGAAGGAATTCGAGTACGACCGAACATCAGTAAAGCAGAAAGATTGGCAATTAAGGAATTGATGGATGACCCGAACATCACAATTAAACCCGCCGACAAAGGCGGGGCCATCGTGGTCATGGACACTAAACAATATCGGAAGGAGGTCCTAAGACAACTTGCTGACACTACCACCTATCAATTGATATCTAATGATCCTACAGTAGAGATTCAAGCAAAAATATTAGAAGCTGTCACCTCAGCCAAAGCCCGTGGCATTATTGATGATAAACTTATGGAATACTTGATACAGCCATATCCGGTTGTTCCAGTTATATATATTTGTCCCAAGATACACAAGCGATTGGACAATCCACCTGGCCGACCAATAGTCGCCGGGATTGATTCGGTTTTGGCCCCTATCTCTAAATATCTGGATCAAATCCTCAGACCTTATGTCACCTCGTTAAAATCATATTTGAAAGATACTCAAATGTTTTTGAACATTTTAAAAAATCTTCCACCCATTGAGGATGGGTGGTTGTTAGTTACAATGGATGTTGAAAGTCTGTATACTGCAATACCGCATGAGAATGGTCTAGAGGCAGTTAGCTATATGCTGGAAACTGAGTCAGAATATACTAGGGAGCAGATACGGTTCATCTGCTCAATGTTAGAAATGGTTCTTAAATGTAATTATTTCAGATATGAGGAACAGTTTTACATGCAGGTTAGGGGCACGGCGATGGGGTGGAATGTGGCCCCGTCCTACGCAAACATCTATATGGGAGTATATGAGGAAATGTTTGTATATTCTAGTGCACTTTTTCAAAAATATGCTATGCAATGGTTTCGTTATATAGATGATATCTTTTGCGTGTGGGCGGGGTCACATTCGACCCTCATGGAATTTGCTGATTATTTGATGATTAGATGTCCGGACATAAGGCTTACGGTACACAGCTCAGAAAAACAGATTAGTTTTCTAGATACACTAATAATGTGCAAGGATCACAGACTGGTCACTGATCTCTATGTTAAGCCCACGGATGTGAACTCCCTGTTGCATTTTGGGAGTTTCCATCCGTGGGCTACTAGGAGGTCAGTCCCGGTCGGACAATTTCAGAGAGTGCAGAGAATTGTGGGTGAGGACGAGGCCAGGGCACAGAGGATGGAACAAATGCAACAAAAGTTTATTAATAGAGGTTACCCTGAGGACTTGGTTCAGGGAGCCAGGTCTAGGGTGACACACGGCACTGTGGGAGTCAGGAGACAGAGGGGTGATGTTCGGGAGCGGATACCGTTTGTCACTAGATTCAATACGCAAAGCGACTGTATACCAAAAATAGTTAAGAGACATTGGTACCTGCTCTCGAACAGCTTCCCGGATATACAGTATTTTAAGAATCCTCCACTTATCTCCTATAAGAGGGCCCCTAATTTGCGGGACCGTTTGGTCCATGCTGACTCTACTGTGAAAAATCAGTCAAAATCTAATCGCAAAGGCACGTTTCCGTGTATGCATTGTGTACATTGCAATTCAGTAATCAAGGGTGATCATATTGTACACCCACATAGAGGTACTAAATTTAAAATAGATGATTGTTTTACATGCGATTCTAGCTATGTGGTATATGCGCTAAAATGCCCGTGTGGGCTTTTATATGTTGGGCAGACCACACAAAAAATAAAAAAACGGTTGTCGTCACACAAACATGCGATTAGAGAATCTTTGACTGACCAAGCAGTAGCTTATCATTTTCAGCAGGCCCAACATCATGTTAGTCAACTTAGATTTATGATTATTGAACAGGTAGGCCCATTGAGGAGAGGAGGTGATAGAATTAAGAAATTTTTGTATAGAGAGGCATTTTGGATCAAAAAGCTGGACACAATGGAACCGAGGGGTCTAAATAGAGAATTTGATTTACTACCTTTTATTTAGTTAGTTGGCCCTTGTCCCATTGTGCCCAGCTTTGAGATCAAGGTTGGTGTACCTATTTTTTGCTTATTTTTTTACCTACTTAGTACTGTATATATCATATAATATGTCATCTGAAACGATTGGAGTTATTACACTGACTTCAGATAGTGCCTCTGTTTCCTATGGGAGAAAAGCAGTTTGTTTGCTGCTTTTGAGATGTGGCTGACGCCGATGGCGCATTAGCCTTTGAATGTGCTTACGTGATGTGCATTAATGTGCCCCCTTCGTTGACCCCTCTTGCCGCTATCTGCACAGTGTCTATTTAACACTATAAGCGACATTGGTGCTGCAGGGTTCTTCCTTATGTTTTTATGTTTTTATGTATAACAACTGAGAGTCTTCTCCCATTGGCTGCCTCGGCCGGCGCCCTCCCCTTGTAACATCCACAGCGCAGAGCGGCGTTGGCAACGCCGCCTGCGTCTGTTGTTGCTGTATGACGCGGGGGGCGGAGTTTTTCTCCGCGACCCGCGTCACGCTAGCCAGTTCCCCGTCAGGTCCGCCGGAGCGGCGGCCTGGAGGGGGTGGCTTACAGCAGAGGGCGTGCGCCGGAATAGAGACATCCGCTGGTGAGATGGGTAAGGTGAGGAAAACACAGTTTGAATCCTCCAACAGCGTAACCAGAATTACAGTCTCCCATCAGGTCTGCATAGGGCGAGATTGCAATGATTGGTCAGTGTTGACAGTGGGATTTAGTGATTGGCTGTTCTGGTGGGCTGCTGGGATATATAAGGAAGTTGAAATTCATTTGACAGATTGTCTTGCACAGCATAGCTTGATAAAGGGGCGGTTGCCCTGAAACGTCGCTTGTACTGCTGATATGCTTTTGAAAAGCAAATAAAAGAGCTTTATTGCAAATCGGATGGATGGTGCCGGTCTTTCTACTTTCTACAATAAAACACATGTACTCACAGTCCCAGCTTCCTGCCATGTTTCCTGAGCTGGAAGAAGCCATGCCCAGTGTCTGTGCAATGCAGAGAACAATATCACTATAAGGAAGGACAATGAAAACTTGCACTACAAAAAAGGATAGGGACGAGGGGCAATGACCTATCTTCAAAGAACTACAGTATATTATACTGTTGATCACAGAAATTGTGCATTGCCCACTGTTCTGATTAGCCAGACACAACAGCAAACTTTATACTGTATTATACAGTATATCAATATAGTTTCTGTTTTTATCCTCAAAGCAGTGGCGTACCTAGGGCATTTGACACCCGGTGCTGGGTATTAAAAGACACCCCCCCCCCCGCCATAAAAAAAAAGCAACTGTGACATGCTAAACGTGACACGGCGGGTAATGCCAGGTGTAGGCTCCCTCGCCTAAGGTTGGCCTCAATATAGGTAGCTAACAAAAAATGGGTGTGGTTATAACCTGCGGCGCTAAGCGGGCGTGGCCATGACCGGATGAGGGTGGAGCTAACTAATTTAACGTGAACCCGGGATGAGAGTGATATGGAGGCTGCCATATGTATTTCCTTTTAAACAATAGGCAGCCCAGCTGATCTATTTAGCTGCAGTAGAACTGAATTACACCAGAAACAAGCATGCAGCTAATCTTGTCAGTTCTGACAATATTGTCAGAAACCACTGACCTGCTGCATGCTTGTTCAGGATCTATGGTTGAAAGAATTAGAGGCAAAGGACCAGCATGGCAGCCAGGCAACTGGTATTGCTTAAAAAGGAGATAAATATGGCAGCCTCAATATTATTCTCAATAATGTTGCTATAACAGAGGGAAAATAAAGTGCGGCACTCCTATTCATATGTCCAGTGAAAGGGAAAAAAAAACAAGCAAAGTCACTCTCACCGTTACCAGGTCGGTCCTTGTTGCTATCCACTTGTAAGATGTGTGCTCCGCTGGATAAATAGGGATAGGAAATCAAATCATAGTAATGGAGAAGAGAAAAAGCGTGCACCTTCCATCTTGAAATATTCGTATCTTTTATTGCAGTAGTGAAGATAACATCATTGGACTCTATGTGGTAGTCAAAGGAATACTTAACATACCATTTTGTAGAACGGTGGAGGTAGAGGAGGTGGGTGGCGGGTGCGGATGGCGGAGAGCGACGGCCGTTTCGTGTCTCAGAGACACTTGGTCACGCTGCGTTCCACCTGGATACGGAGGAGCGACTGATTCCGGATTATGACGGAGACAAGCACCGCCTCTTCCGGAACAGCCGTTCCCTCCGTGATTGGAGCAGCGGTGATGGCCAAGTCGGGCACGTCAGGCGTCATGCATCTATTGGGTACGTCCATACGGACGTCCGCATTGGGAACTACATTACCCATAAGTCAAAGGCAGAGCGTATACATTAAAGGTCTGCCATACATACTATATTAGTAACAAAATCCCAAAAAATGGGTAAAGACTGGACACTGGAGACGTTTGTCATCCGATAGTCCTGGGTAAAGTAGTTTCAATTATATAGTGCAAAAAGGCGGGTTATATTTACAAAACCCACCAATTACGCCTGTGCTGTCAGATCTGGCCAGCCTCGCATGATAAAACTGTGTCATTATATTTTAAAGTGACAGTGACTCGTTATAGTGAACCAAACAATTAAAAACAAATTGGACACTCAGCAGCTGTTAATGGGCATGTAGATGGTATCAAAAATTAAAAAAGAAGAAGGGGGAGGATTTCTTCTATTCCATTATAATTAGGGGATAAAAGACGAGGGAGATCTGATGGATGCATAAATTTCACGGAAATATGTAATAGCCCCTAGCCACTCCAAATTGTGCAGTCATAGTCATAGCCACCCCAATTCATTCCAAAAAAAAGGGGGGGGGGGAGGGGAAAGACATAGAATCAAATCGGCCCTATACATAAATTTTACACATGCAAGGGGTAATAGTGGCATCGCTGCACGCCTGGATGTGGAGAGGACAATACACCCTCCCGTGGTTTAAAGGCACCCTATAATATCGGGGTTTATACCACTATAACTCACTCCAGACAGGACAATTGTGTCTGCAACATTCATATTATACAACATAGGGGAAGGGAAAAGGGATTTACCTCAACTCAGGTTTAAGGATCTAAAGTGCTAGCCATCTCTATTTTATCATTCATCCCCAAGGGGCCCATCGCTTCAGTTCTTATAATTAATTTGGTCTCTTCTCTCAAAAGTATCTTATCACGATCCCCACCCCTCCGTGGGTTTTCCACTTTCTTCAGACCAGCAAATTTTATACCTTTTCCTTCTGCCGCATGGAAATTCCTCATGTGGCTAATAAAGCGAGTACAGCCCTTTCCGGTTCTGATGGACACAATATGTTCACGTATTCTTACCCTCATAGGCCTGGTGGTCTGACCAATATAATATTTACCACACTGGCAAAACATTATATAGACCACATATTCAGATTGGCAGGTAATAAAATCCTTCACCACAACCTTCTCTCTTCCCACTTGGATGTTTTTTAGTGTTAACATCTGTTTACAGAATTTGCAATGGCCACAGCGATAGTTCCCCTTGGGCAATACCTTATCCAACCATGTGGTAGCTTTTGGCGACACAAATTCACTCCTGGTTAATATACTCCCTAACGTAGGGGCTCTTCTGAAGGTGACTCTAGGTGTCTCTCCAATGCAAGCAGCTAAAGACTGATCTTGTAACAGGATAGGCCAATTTTTATAGATGGATTTTCTAATTTGATCTGCCATGGGGGAGAAGTCAAAGAGCAGCGACATTTTATTTTTGTTTACTTCTGATTGTATTTTGGGCTTTCGGTCTATCAGCAATTTCCGATCTTGTAAATCGGCTCGATTTTTAGCTTGTTTTAATATCCTCTCATTATAGCCTCTCTTTTTAAATCTATCAGTAAGATCATTTGCTTGTTCTTGAAAATCTTCCTCTGACATGTTATTTCGTTTCAATCTGAGATATTGACCATATGGTATTGCTTCTGTCACGCTTTTAGCATGAAAGCTGTCAGCATGTAACAATGAATTGGTTGCTGTACTTTTTCTATAACCTTTAGTACACAATTTATCATTCTTGATATTCAAACACAAATCCAGGAATTCCACTGAAGTATCACTTATCATTGAAGTAAATTGCATATTGATTGTGTTATCATTCAAGTATGCCATGAATTCATTGAACTCTAAATCCGTCCCTGACCACACCACCAGGACGTCGTCCACGTACCTTGACCACTGTCTGACACGTCCCCGGAAAGGGTTGGCATCCGAGAGGACGGCAGACTGTTCCCACGCCCCCAGAAAGAGGTTCGCATAGGAGCACGCCACTGGGGTCCCCATAGCCGTCCCGGATACCTGTTGGTACCATCTGTTGTCAAAAAGGAACGAATTGTGCATCAAAACAAAATTTAAGCATTCACAGAGAAAATCAATGTATTTCTCATCCTTATTTGTCTTCAATAAAAAATATCTAACAGCCTGTATACCCAGGTCATGAGGGATACGGCTATAAAGGCTGACAACATCAATAGTGGCCAGCCTATCCCCAGGGACCCAAGTGGTGCGCTCCACCATCTGCAACACTTGCAGTGTGTCCCTAAGATAGGACGAAACCCCTCTCAGTAGGGGGCGCAGGAGGTGGTCAAGGTACCTGGACAATCTCTCTGTCAGAGATCCACATCCAGATACAATGGGACGCCCCGGCGGTGCGGTCATGGACTTATGTAATTTTGGTATGCAGTACCAAACTGGACGTCTTGGAAACTGAGGAAGAAGATCGGTAGCTAATTTGGGAGAAAGGAATCCTGCTTCTACACCAGCTCGTAACAGGGAGCGCAATTTAATTGCATACCTGTGTGTTGGATCGGAAGGCAGTGGGAGGTAAATATCCCTATCATTTAGTTGCCTCAAGGCTTCAGTTTTATACTGTACGTCGGTCATAATGACCAAATTACCTCCCTTATCTGCCTTTCTCAACACCAGGTCTTGTCTGTTCTTGAGCCATGTGACTGCTCTTAATTCTTCCCCAGACAGATTTGGGGTGGCTGAATCATAAATCTCTGCTTTTATGTCTTTCAATACATTATTGTGGAACAGGTCTATAGCTGACCCTGGAGTGACCGGAAAGGGCTGTACTGATCGACAAGCTCTAAATCTACTACTGTCCCCCATAGTTAATCTAGCGGCATCTTCTATCCGGGTAGGCTCCTCTTCTTGGTTTTCTTCCAGTAGTTCATTAAATGAAAGTAATATCTCCTCATCCGTTGGTGTCCACTGGACCGTAGGGCTGAAGCCCAAGGGACCAGTTTGGACTCCATTTGTCATTTGAGGGAGAGAAATAGATGGGTTAAAGGAGACATAAGGAGGATCAGAAGTGCCAAAGGGGAAGGAAGACTGATAAGTCCCCTCGCTATCGCCGCCAACAGGATTTGGGATTACCTCTCTTCCTGTGGCTGCATTCATAGCTGTCATAGGGGGAAGGAGTGAAAGAAAGGAGGGAAGAGAGTTCTCTGAAGATTTCGATATTTCATTAGTATCCAGTTTCTCAGTTATATTAGGCTGAAAAAATCTCTGGCGGATCACTAACCCGTCTAGTCTTTAGCTGCTTGCATTGGAGAGACACCTAGAGTCACCTTCAGAAGAGCCCCTACGTTAGGGAGTATATTAACCAGGAGTGAATTTGTGTCGCCAAAAGCTACCACATGGTTGGATAAGGTATTGCCCAAGGGGAACTATCGCTGTGGCCATTGCAAATTCTGTAAACAGATGTTAACACTAAAAAACATCCAAGTGGGAAGAGAGAAGGTTGTGGTGAAGGATTTTATTACCTGCCAATCTGAATATGTGGTCTATATAATGTTTTGCCAGTGTGGTAAATATTATATTGGTCAGACCACCAGGCCTATGAGGGTAAGAATACGTGAACATATTGTGTCCATCAGAACCGGAAAGGGCTGTACTCGCTTTATTAGCCACATGAGGAATTTCCATGCGGCAGAAGGAAAAGGTATAAAATTTGCTGGTCTGAAGAAAGTGGAAAACCCACGGAGGGGTGGGGATCGTGATAAGATACTTTTGAGAGAAGAGACCAAATTAATTATAAGAACTGAAGCGATGGGCCCCTTGGGGATGAATGATAAAATAGAGATGGCTAGCACTTTAGATCCTTAAACCTGAGTTGAGGTAAATCCCTTTTCCCTTCCCCTATGTTGTATAATATGAATGTTGCAGACACAATTGTCCTGTCTGGAGTGAGTTATAGTGGTATAAACCCCGATATTATAGGGTGCCTTTAAACCACGGGAGGGTGTATTGTCCTCTCCACATCCAGGCGTGCAGCGATGCCACTATTACCCCTTGCATGTGTAAAATTTATGTATAGGGCCGATTTGATTCTATGTCTTTCCCCTCCCCCCCCCCTTTTTTTTGGAATGAATTGGGGTGGCTATGACTATGACTGCACAATTTGGAGTGGCTAGGGGCTATTACATATTTCCGTGAAATTTATG
The DNA here is from genome assembly GCF_040937935.1 of Hyperolius riggenbachi. NCBI lineage: Eukaryota > Metazoa > Chordata > Amphibia > Anura > Hyperoliidae > Hyperolius > Hyperolius riggenbachi. The sequence continues at coordinate 38,075,727 of NC_090653.1, read as the reverse complement.
CATCCATCAGATCTCCCTCGTCTTTTATCCCCTAATTATAATGGAATAGAAGAAATCCTCCCCCTTCTTCTTTTTTAATTTTTGATACCATCTACATGCCCATTAACAGCTGCTGAGTGTCCAATTTGTTTTTAATTGTTTGGTTCACTATAACGAGTCACTGTCACTTTAAAATATAATGACACAGTTTTATCATGCGAGGCTGGCCAGATCTGACAGCACAGGCGTAATTGGTGGGTTTTGTAAATATAACCCGCCTTTTTGCACTATATAATTGAAACTACTTTACCCAGGACTATCGGATGACAAACGTCTCCAGTGTCCAGTCTTTACCCATTTTTTGGGATTTTGTTACTAATATAGTATGTATGGCAGACCTTTAATGTATACGCTCTGCCTTTGACTTATGGGTAATGTAGTTCCCAATGCGGACGTCCGTATGGACGTACCCAATAGATGCATGACGCCTGACGTGCCCGACTTGGCCATCACCGCTGCTCCAATCACGGAGGGAACGGCTGTTCCGGAAGAGGCGGTGCTTGTCTCCGTCATAATCCGGAATCAGTCGCTCCTCCGTATCCAGGTGGAACGCAGCGTGACCAAGTGTCTCTGAGACACGAAACGGCCGTCGCTCTCCGCCATTCGCACCCGCCACCCACCTCCTCTACCTCCACCGTTCTACAAAATGGTATGTTAAGTATTCCTTTGACTACCACATAGAGTCCAATGATGTTATCTTCACTACTGCAATAAAAGATACGAATATTTCAAGATGGAAGGTGCACGCTTTTTCTCTTCTCCATTACTATCAATATTATTCTCACCTCGGGACAGTGGGCTCAAGTTTTGGTGACCCTTTCCCCAGAAGCTTGAAGTTTTAAATCAGGATGATACCATTTATTGGCTAACTACAAATGAATAAGAATAAATTTTCCCCAGAAAATTCACATAATTGTGCAGGTTTTCTCAAGAAAATACACGTAATGTGAGCAGATTTGACCAGAAAACACGTTCAATCGTGTCGGCAGATTTGACCAAAAAACACGTGCAATCATGTTGGCAGCTTTGCCCAGAAAATACGTGCAATCGTGTCGGCAGCTTTGCCCAGAAAATACGTTCAATCATGTCGGCAGCTTTGCCCAGAAAATACGTGCAATCATGTCGTCAGATTTGCCCAGAAAATACATGCAATCATGTGGAAGATTTGACCAGAAAATACATGCAATCATGTGGCCAACCTGGCCAGAAAACACTTCAATCATGTAGCAGACCTGGCCAGGACAGTTGATACAGAATAGCTAGTATAGTTGCCCCCAGTTTAGGTAATATAGTTGCCCCCAGTGTAGGTAATACAGTTGCCCCCAGTGCAGGTAATATAGTTGCCCCCAGAGTAGCTAGTATAGTTGCCCCCAGTGTAGGTAGTATAGTTGCCCCCTTAGTAAGTAGGTAATATAGTTGCCCCCAGTGTAGGTAATATAGTTGCCCCCAGTTTAGGTATAATAGTTGCCCCTAGTGTAGGTATAATAGTTGCCCCAGAATAGCTTGTATAGTTACCCCCAGAATAGCTAGTATAGTTGTCCCCAGTTTAGGTAATATAGTTGCCCCCAGTGTAGGTAATATAGTTGCCCCCAGAATAGCTAGTATAGTTGCCCCCAGTGTAGGTAATATAGTTGCCCCCAGTGTAGGTAATATAGTTGCCCCCAGAATAGCTAGTATAGTTGCCCCCAGTGTAGGTAATATAGTTGCCCCCAGAATAGCTAGTATAGTTACCCCCAGAATAGCTAGTATAGTTGCCCCCAGTGTAGGTAATATAGTTGCCCCCAGAGTAGGTAATATAGTTGCCCCCAGTGTAGGTAATATAGTTGCCCCTAGAGTAGGTAATATAGTTGCCCCCAGAATAGCTAGTAAAGTTGCCCCCAGAATAGCTAGTAAAGTTGCCCCCGGTATGGGGGAAGCTTGGAAGGAGGGGTGGCAGGGAGGGGGGCCGGACCCCCCACCTCCCTCACCTAGGTCCCCTCCTTCTGGCGCTTCCCCCTTCTAATTAGCAGCAGCGGGCAGAGAGGACTTACCTGCTCCTGGCGATGGCACACAGCGTCATCCTCACGTGACGCTGCTCTCCAACTTCTCTGTCACTCACTGCGCTTCCGCCAATCAGGAAGCACAGTGGGAGGTGGAGAAGGCGGAGACCAGCGTCACGTGACGATGACGCTGTGCGCCATCCCCTGGAACGCAGGAAGGAGGTGAGTAAGTCCTCTCCGCCTGCTCCTGCCCGGTCGCTGCTACTAATTAGGAGGGGGAAGCGCCAGAAGGAGGGGACCCAGGTGAGGGAGGTGGGGGGTCCGGCCCCCCATCCCGCCGCTTTCCCTGCCACCCCTCTATTCTGCGTTGCGTCCCCCCTCTTGTCCGGCACAGGCCTCTGTGGGAGGCCTTGATGACACCCCCTGGGGCGCCCGACACCCGGTGCGGGGCGCCCCATGCCGCCCTATTGTAGGAACGCCACTGCCTCAAAGACATCATTATTATGAATTTATGTGGTGCTGATGTCTTGTGCAGCACTTTACAGTACATAGTCATGTCATGGTGTCACTGACTGTACTCAGAGGAGCTCACAATCTAATCCGAGTACGTGTAGTCTGTGCATGTGGCACAGGAGTGTCTGAGTCTATTTCGTTCAGTGTTATTAGGGAACAGATGAATTCACTGCAGCAATGAACTGTACAAATCTAATCCTACCATAGTCCTAGTATGATGTCCTATCATATTATTATTACTATGTATTTATATAACACTGATATCTTTTGCAGCACATTACAGAGTAGATAGTCATCTCACTGACTGTTCTCAGAGGAACTCGCAATCTAATCCTACCATAGTCATAGTCTAATGCACTACCAGATTATTATTATTATTATTATTATTATATTACTATGTATTTATATAGCACTGACATCTTTTGCAGCACTTTATAGACTACATAATCCTGTCACTGACTGTTCTCAAGGGACTCACAATCTAATCCTACCATTCTACTCGAATACAAGTCGACCTCATGTATAAGTCGACTCTAATATTCAACCCTCTTAGGCTGGCATTTTTTATTGACTCAAGTATAAGTCTACCCAGCAAAGTTAATAGTTGGGGCTCAGGAGGGGTTAATGACTACACTGCATTGAGTATTGCAGCTGTTAACCTCTCCTGTCCCTTAAGTGCAGCCAATACCTCCTCCAGGCCCCCAAGTGCTGCAGTTATTCACTCTCTTTTATGCAGCCCAGTATTTCCCCCCTGTCCCTTTTCCTTGGTAATTGTTGTGGCCTGGAGGACTTTCAGACCTGTGTTGTTCTTGGCATTTCCTTTCCTGGAAGTATCACTTACCACAGGGGAAATTGCTGCAAATGGGAATGTCATTATTAATATACACATTACTCAGTGTTGCCTGTGACTCGTGTATAAATTGACCCCTATACTTTTATAAAGTGAATCAGACCTACATTTCTAGACTTATACTCGCGTATATACAGTAATCCTACCTACTATACCATAGTCAGTCTAATGTACTACCAAATTATTATTATGTATTTATATAGCAATGACATATTTTACAGCACTTTACAGAGTACATAGTCATGTCACTGACTGTCCTTACAATCTAATCCTGCCATAGTCATAGTCTTATGTCCTGTCATATTATTATCATTCATTTATATAGCAATGCCATCTTCTGCAGCACTTTACAGAATACATAGTCATGTCACTGACTGTCCTCAGAGCAGGACAGTCAGTGACATGACTATGTACTCTATATAAACACAAAATAATAATTATCATTTTAAAATAGACAAATTTAGTTTAGTTTTTTCATTAAGGGAAATAAAAAGATGCATTTTCTTCTGGTATCGCTGCTTAGGAAAAGGATCAGAGGGGTTAAATAGTGAAAACAAAAGTAACCTGTTTTCACTCAAGTACGCCTTTGGTACACAAACTGAATCCATGTCTTTGTCTGCCAGACAAGAACTCGCCAGAAGGGAATGAGACTCAGCAGGTATTGTTGTGTTCTGACAGTGTGATCACTATAATTATTATTAGTGATTGCAGTGTTAAGGGGCCCATACACACATACCTCCCAACATTTTGATTTTTAAAACCCGGGACATTTAGGCCACGCCCCTGGCCACACCCCCAACCCCCTAGTCACGCCCACCCCACAATTTTTTTTCAGTTATTAATTATTCCCAAAGGGGAGGCACTGTGAGGGTGCCAGTGGGTGGGGAGGGGGAGGAGGGTGAGGGTGAGGGTGGCGGTGGCCGTGGGCGGGCAGAGAGAGATCGAGGCACCAGCCCGGTATGCGGCATGGATGGCCGCCGCCATTACACTTCTCCCTCCCTCCTAATATAATGCCCCCCAGTGTCCCCTTCCTCCCCGCAGAGTAAAATGGGCAGCGGAGCGGGCAGTAAGTCTTACCACTGCCTCTCTGCTGAGTACCGGGATCTCCTCTGATCTTCCTGCTTCCTGTGACGTCACAGGAAGCAGGAAGATCAGAGGAGATCCCGGTACTCAGCGGAGAGGCAGTGATAAGACTTACTGCCCGCTCCGACCGCTGCCCATTTTCCTCTGCGGGGGGGAAGGGGACACTGGGGGGCATTATATTAGGAGGGAGGGAGAAGTGTAATGGCGGCGGCCATCCATGCCGCATACCGGGCTGGTGCCTCGATCGTTTTTTTCCCCCCCTCACTCCCCAGCGGCCGGGACCAGGGGGGGGCAGCGCGGGACAGCGGGACGGCCGCCGAAATCGGGGCGGTTGGGGCCCCTGATACACATAACGATTTTCCCACCGATATACGGCAGATTTGTTCACTGTGATCGAATCTGCTGTGAAATCATTGCGCAAATGCTGACCGATTGATCGATTTCTGTCCTAAATCGCTCGTTCCCGTCGATCCGTCCATGCGGAAGATTTTGCTCGATCACCGGCGGGTCGGGAGTGCGTCGATAGCTGCGTTCGAATGTCCGACGACCGACGCCTGCGACAATACATTACCTGATCCGGCCGGCGCATATCCCCGCTGTCACCAGTGCTCCTTCTCCGCTGGGCTCCGGCAGGCTTCACTTCTTCCTATCCCAGCAGGAAGTTTAAACAGTAAAGCGCCCTCTACCGTTTAAACTTCCCCGGACAGGAAGTGAAGCTGGAGCCCTGGAGCCGAGCGCAGAGAAGTAGACAGCGGAGACCAGGGGACTGACACAGCAGCGGCAGCTTCACAGATGGTGAATCGGTTTCATAGTGAAATCGATTTACAATCTGTTTGCAGTAAAGGCAGCCATACGATCCCTCTCTGATCAAATTCGATCAGAGAGGGATCTATCTGTTGGTCGATCTGATGGCAAGTCGACCAGTATATGGCCACCTTTAGGAGTCAGTTAACAACACTTTTGACCTCTGCTCCAGGTGTGCTATGACCAGGGCCAGTTCTAGATTCTTTGCCGTCTGAAGCAATACATGTGTGTGTGCAAAATTAATTTATAAGGTATTTAGTCAGTGTTTGCCGTTTGTAAAATCTTTCCTCATCCCGATTTACATTCTGAAATCTATCACAGGTGGCAACATCTTTAGTCCTGTGAGGTGATCTCTGCGGATGTGCATTTACTGAGAGTCCTATGCACAGAGGGTGATATTGCCTGGGCATTTGGAAACAACTGCTATTTCCCACAATGCAAGGTTACACAGTAAACTGTCAGGACCATGGTCCTGACATCATATTGTGGGAGGGGTTTTACCCCAATTTCAGCCACACAGATGTCTCTGATGATGTATTTGAGAAAAGGTAAAGACTTCTCACGGTAAAGGGGGTATCAACTACTGATTGGGATGAAGTTCAATCCTGGGTTAAAGTTTTTCTTTTAAAGGAATGCTGTAGGAGGGTCGGGGGAAAATGAGTTGAACTTACCCGGGGCTTCTAATGGTCCCCCGCAGACATCCTGTGCCCGCGCAGCCACTCACCAATGCCCGGCCCCGCCTCCGGTTCACTTCTGGAATTTCAGACTTTAAAGTCAGAAAACCACTGCGCCTGCGTTGCCGTGTCCTCGCTCACGCTGATGTCACCAGAAGTGTATTGCGCAGTCCCAGTATGGTCTGTGCCTGCGCTGTACGCTCCTGGTGACATCAGCGGGAGCGAGGACACGGCAACGCAGGCGCAGTGGTTTTCAGGCTTTAAAGTCTGAAATTCCAGAAGTGAACCGGAGGCGGGGCCGGAGCATCGGTGAGCGGCTGCGCGGACACAGGATGTCTGTGGGGGACCATTAGAAGCCCCGGGTAAGTTCAACTCATTTTCCCCCGACCCCTACAGTATTCCTTTAAGTTTAGAGGATATCTTCTACGATGTTAATCGCAATAGATGTAGCCACAAAGTGGTTGCCTTTTTTACGACTAAAATTAACATCCAATAGTTATGCATCACAATGTTTTAATTTTAAAATAATGATGATGTAACTAATGATATAACTACCAGCAGATCGGTTGACAATCCTCTGTATGTGCTCCAGACTCGTGCGGTGATTGCATTCGTATTGCTGTGCCAGTTCTGTGTTCTCCTTCCAGAACTCATGGTTGGGACTGTCTCTCATCCAATCATAGAGCGGCTGGGCCTGACGCAGGCTGCTGTCGTATCTCCCGACCTGTGTGCCGTCCATGATTCCCACAATGGAGTACCACTGCTCATTAAGTCGCTTCTGGTGTAATAATGTGAAATAATACTGAAAGCTGTGGCTGCCTGGGAGAGCAGAGAGAAAATAAATATGGAGGAAAAATCGAGATCAATGCAGTTCCATCTAGATAACATAGTTTGCAATACTTATTACAGCTCGATTAGACAAATAACATTCTGCCACTTATAGATAAAGGTTCTAGACAGGGCCGGTTCTAGTAACAATGGGGCCCCAGGGCAAAATGAACCCGCAGCCCCCCTGACAGACACCACCCTTCCCTGACAATAAAGCAGCATTAGGGGCGCTTTGTTGCAGCCATATTTTCCTATAGGGCCCCTGAGCCAGCTTCGCCCCCTCCCCACTTAGCTGTGCTCCCCAGGGCCCCTGCAGAGTAGCAACTTGCTTGTCCCAGGCGGGCAAGCTCCTCTGTGGTGAGGTGGGACGCTACTCTTTCAAAGATGAGGCAGGGTAGCACAGTTAGGTTAGTGGGGTGATACCTTGTGGGGCCCCTATAGGAACCTTGCCTCTATAGTAGCGCCGGCCCTGGTTCTAGAACCAGGGCCGGTTCTAGGTTCTAGAACCTCTATCACTGTGTTATTGCTATCTGATTTCTCGGGAGATTTCTTGTTTTTTTCTGACATCAATAAAAGGAACAAGAAGTGAGGGAAGTATCCTCAGTAGTGATGCGCATGAATTCGGCATAGATGTAATTTTGCATCGTAATTGAAAAGTACAATGCAAAATTGTAATGCAAAATTTTGGGAGAAATTGTAATTCATTTAGGCTGTAATTGTAATCATTTGTCATTTTGCATACATTTTTGCATAATTTTGTGCCGACTCTAGCGGTGAATATCAAAGCCCCTATACATGCTGGTGTCACCAAAATTGCTACATATGTTAACCACTTAAGCCCACAGGGTTGACATTTTTTTTGCATCTGAGCAACTTTCACCTTCCATTCATTTGCCAATAACTTTATCACTAATCATCACAATGAATTGATCTACATCTTTTTTTTCCGCCACCAATTAGGCTTTCTTTAGGTGATACATTTTGCTGAGAATTCATTTATTCTAAATCCATTTTAACAGGAATATTAAGAAAGAAATGGAAAAAAATCATTATTTCTCAGCTTTCGGCCATTATAGTTTGAAATTAATATATGCTACCATAATTAAAACCTGTGTAATTTATTTGCCCATTTGTCCCGCTTATTACACCATTTAAATTATGTAACTATCCCAATTTATGGTGCCGATATTTTATTTGGAAATAAAGGTGCATGTTTTCAATTTGCGTCCATCACTATTTACAAGCCCATAATTAAAAAAATTATATTGATATACTCAGTTGCAATGCATATTTAAAAAGTTCAGACCCTTAGGTAACTATTTATGGTTTGTTTGATTTTTTTATTACTGTAATTTTTTTTTTTTTTTTATCAAAAATTTTATTTGGGTATTTTTTGATGTGGGGGGTAAACAGCTAATTTTAAATGTTAAAAAAGTATTTATTTAATAAAAAGTGGATGTGGGTGTAGTTTTACTATTTGGCCACAAGATGGCCACAGTCAAAAAGTCCTGGGAGCAATCGATCTCGCTCCCAGGAAGAAGAATGAAGACTGGGAACTTTTTGAACTCAGAAAAACCGCAGGCTGTTCTGCGGGGGGCTTCGATCAGTGAAAGGGATCTATAATCCCTTTCATTGATCGCTGGGCTAACGGCCGGCAGCGGGAGAGCGCACGAGAGCCCCCGCAGGAGTGCGCGCGGCCCGCAGAAGTGTGTGCGCTGCCCAACTGGACGTGTATGTTCGTCCAGTTGGGCTTAAGTGGTTAAGGAGAATAGTGAGTACAAGTTAAAGAGAATCTGTATTGTTAAAATCGCACAAAAGTAAACATACCAGTGCGTTAGAGGACATCTCCTATTACCCTCTGTCACAATTTCACCGCTCCCCGCCACATTAAAAGTAGTCAAAAACAGTTTTAAAAAGTTTGTTTATAAACAAACAAAATAGCCACCAAAACAGGAAGTAGGTTGATGTACAGTATGTCCACACATAGAAAATACATCCATACACAAGCAGGCTCTATACAGCTTTCCTTTTGAATCTCAAGAGATCATTTGTGTGTTTACCTTCTGTCCCCCTGCAGCTCTCATGCACTGAATAGTGACAGGCTTCCTGCAGACAGCTCTGCCTGTGCCTGTGTTTGTAATTCCTCAGTATGTGTCAGCCAGTTCCTTTCACAGCCAAAGCATGTGGCGGGGAGCTGCAAAATTGTGACAGAGGGTAATAGGAGATGTCCCCTAACGCACTGGTATGTATACTTTTGTGTGATTTTAACAATACAGATTCTCTTTAACCACTTCCGGATTCCGGGTGGTTTGGCTGATCTGTGCTGCGGGGGCTCTTCAGCCCGCAGCACAGATCAGAAATCAGGCAGGGCGATCAGACTTCCCCCCTTTTTTCCCCACTAGAGGGATGTCCTGCTGGGGGGGTCTGATCGCCGCCGCGCTGCTGTGTCTAGTGGGGGGGCTCCTCAAAGCCCCCCTCCGCAGCGCTAGTCCTCCCTCTGCCTCCTTCCTTCCCTCTCCCTTCCCCTCTGAGCCGCACAGGACGGATATCCGTCCTGCGCCGGATAGGATAGGCTTCAGCCTATCAGATGCCGGCGATCCCCGGCCAATCAGAGGCCGTGGACCGCCGATCTCCTCTACGGCGCTGCTGCGCAGCAGCGCCGTATGTATGTAAACAGTGGGGAAGATCTTCCCCGCGTGTTTACATTTACCCTGCGAGCCGCAGATCGGAGGCTCGCAGGGTGTTCATGGAGACACCCTTCGTGAACTGACATGGAACGGCCGCTCGTAGTTTCCATGGAAACGGCCGCTCGTAGTTTCCATGGTGACAATAGCATGTATGGGGGCTTTGCTATTTACTGCTAAAGTCGACACAAAATTATACAAAAATAATGCAAAAATTTACACAGAATTATAAATAATTATACAAAATCAATTGAATTTACAAATCGTAATTACGTATAGGTTTAATTGCGAAAATGTATACTAAATTTAGCGTAATCGTAATGAGCTGATTTTGATCACCACTAATCCTCAGTGAGATTAATGATTGCAATAAAAACCCTATAATAAAACCCAACCTAACACTAGAGAACAAATTTACATTTATTCTTACTGTTGATATTTTCCCTCCCTCTTGTCCTTTGACACGCACAAAAAAAACCCGTAAATGAATAAAACTGTCCTCAGAGACAGCAATAAAAGCCTAGCCTCCTTTTTTTCTGTTTAAAGAGGAACTCCAGTGAAAATAATTTAATAAAAAAAAGTGCTTCATTTTTACAATAATTATGTATAAATGATTTAGTCAGTGTTTGCCCATTGTAAAATCTTTCCTCTCCCTGATTCACATTCTGACATGTATTACATGGTGACATTGTTACTGTGGGCAAGTTATGTAGCTGTTTCTAGCTGCTCTGGCTGTTACAGACGCGTACGTTAAAAAGGGGAGCTGGGAAAAAAGGGCGCGGGGTTTTAAACGATAAGCATGGATAACGTTTAAAAATGTATTGTACTGTATTTCGTTTAAAATTAATGTTTTATAAAGTTATAAATCATTAAATAATGTGCATTAAATCGGCAATTGTAAAAACGTTAATCTTTCGTTTAAACAGTGAAACGTATAATAACGTTTAAAAAAAAATTACTAAGTAACCCTCCCTGTACCTACCCCTAACCCCTAGACCCCCCTGTTGATGCCTAAACCTAAGACCCCCCCTGTTGGTGCCTAAGTAACCCTCCCTGTACCTACCCCTAACCCCTAGACCCCCCTGTTAGTGCCTAAACCTAAGACCCCCCTGTTGGTGCCTAAACCTAAGACCCCCCTGTTGGTGCCTAAACCTAAGACCCCCCTGTTGGTGCCTAAACCTAAGACCCCCCTGTTGGTGCCTAAACCTAAGACCCCCCTGTTGGTGCCTAAACCTAAGACCCCCCTGTTGGTGCCTAAACCTAAGACACTCCTTAGTGCTCACTGTATTGTGTGTAGAATAATGTTTTAAAAACAGTAAGGGATAAAATATATTACAATTTACATTACGTACTGATCGCTTTGTTTCGTGAATAATAATGTTTTACAAACAGTAAGGGATAACATTTAAAATAATGTTTTATTGAAATAAGAAACGTAAATCATCACAAGCAGTTATAAAACATGAAAAATCTTCGGGCGCCGTTGGAAAACGTTATTATTCTCGGGCGCCCTTTTTTCCTGTTTGGCGCCCAGTAAATGATAATTATTATAGGAGTGAATGGCGGCGCCCGAATTTGTCCACTAGCCTCCTGCGCCCTTTTTTACTGTTACCGTTACAGACAGCTTTAAACAGCCATTTCCTGTCTGTGAACATTGTTAAATTGTGGCAGTTTGCCCAGAGTACCGCGGTATTCAGAGCCTCTTGTGGGAGGGGTTTCAGCACAAAATTAGTCACACAGCGCCCCCTGATGGTCTGTTTGTGAAAATCATTCTATTTCTCATGTAAAAGGGGGTATCAGCTACTGATTGGGATAAAGTTCAATTCTTGGTTGGAGTTTCTCTTTAAAGAGAACCAGTAATGAGTAAAATTATTTAAAATAAACACATGAGGTAACTTCAAATGAACATTACATAGTTACCTTGCCATCAGTTCCTCTCAGAAGCTCACCATTTTCTGCTGATAATAATCCCTTCCAGTTCTGACAATATTTTGTCAGAACTGAAATATATCAGTTGCTGTCAGTTATATATTGGTTGCTGTCAGTTACAGCTGAGTGGAGAACTGATGTGTCCATGTTTCCCTTTGGCTCAAGTGGGCGATATTACAGTTTAACTGTGTGCTGACCAGGAAGCTGTTATGGGGTAATGGCCATTTTCAAAATGGAGGACGGAGAATTCCTTTAATCACAGTGGACAAACAGGACGCGGGAGAGGAGAAAGAGATTGAAGAGTACACTACACAGGAGGTAAGTATGACTTGTGTATGGTTATTTTGACTTTTAATTTTCAGTACAGGTTTTCTTTAAGCACATGAGTAACAGTGGGCTGGGCTCCAACTGCCTGGAAGGGGAGTTAACCAGATAGTAGGCATGACTACTGACATCATTTTTTTATTTTATTACAGCTGTTGCTCTATTTGGCTGTCTCTACCAATTATTTAACCACTTGAGGACCCACCCTTAAGGACCAGCGCTGTTATTTGTGATCTGTGCTGGGTGGGCTCTACAGCCCCCAGCACAGATCAGGGTGCATCCAGAGCGATCAGATCGCCCCCCTTTTTCCCCCACTATGGGGATGATGTGCTGGGGGGTCTGATCGCTCCTGCCTGCCGGTGTTGCGGGGGGGGGGGGCACCTCAAAGCCCCCCTCCGCGGCGAAATCCCCCCCTCCCTCTCCTACCTGGCCCCCCTGGTGTTCCGGGCTGCACAGGACGCTATCCGTCCTGTGCAGCCAGTGACAGGACGTCCCCTGTCACATGGCGGCGATCCCCGGCCGCTAATTGGCCGGGGATCGCCGATCTGCCTTACGGCGCTGCTGCGCAGCAGCGCCGTACAATGTAAACAAAGCGGATTATTTCCGCTTGTGTTTACATTTAGCCTGCGAGCCGCCATCGGCGGCCCGCAGGCTATTCACGGAGCCCCCCGCCGTCAATTGACAGGAAGCAGCCGCTCGCGCGAGCGGCTGCTTCCTGATTAATCAGCCTGCAGCTGGCGACGCAATACTGCGTCGCTGGTCCTGCAGCTGCCACTTTGCCGACGCGCGGTATGAGTGCGCGGTCGTCAAGTGGTTAAATGCCCTTTCTGGCTCATTCTCTCTTATCCCCTGATGATGTCGCAACGCCGAAACCGGTAGGGAAGAGAGACTGGGCATTTCCTCTGACACTACTGCGATTGGATTATGTTTGAGTGCAGCTGTACGCTTAAGACGATTCTATACTGCTAGGTCATTGTTATAGCGACCCGCCACGTAAGTGGTGTCAATTGTTTCAATAATTGAGTGACTGGCTGCAGCATGGACACTCCCAATCTGATAAGACTGTGTTATAAAGGGGCGGGTATAGAGGGGCTGAATGATTGTGCGCTCGGAATCAGGGTACACATTTTGGAATCACGTGTGGTACTAGCCCTAGCTGTTTGTATAGGTGAACTAAATTACCTGCTTGTTTCTCAACAATAAAAAATGTAAAGTTTCCTTGTCATTTTAGCTCCATAAGCTACCAGTCATCTGGAAAGCCTGGCTGCAATGTTTATTGCCTTTGAAACCGCCCCCTGTTACCTGGACAGCATCACAGCAATAATCACATGACTAACAGTGGGCTGTGTCAAGAACCGGCCCGCGGCAAGCCTGCGTATACAGTTCCCGACTGCGGGTTTGACCAGATCGAGAGGGGAAGCAGCCTTAGTAAAGCTAAAACAAGGCTGGGGCCGTCAGAACACTTCTCACTGCCACCACTAGCTGTCGCTGGACACGTCCACTCGGCTGTCGAGTGCTCAGCGCGCAATCCGCGTTTTCGTATTCGGGTCAGCTTTGGGCTTTAGGCCGCATACGGGAACGCCACGTACATACACACACAGTACAGTAACACGGCACAATCAGGCACTGACTTGTAATGCAAGTTACACTGTCGTGCAGCAAAACCACTAACAGTCATTCCGAACGATACTGTTAGCCACTCTGCTGTCGAGCTACTCACACTGGCGTTTTCGTACGTTGGGTCAGCTGCGCGCTTTAGGCCAACGTATGACAAACGCCCCACACACAATGCAATCACAATCACAATCTTATACTGTAGGGTTGCTCAAACATACAATCAGGCATGGACTTATACACAATTACACTTCAGTCTCTTCCAGGCTATGAGTGTTAGTTTAGTACAGCAGAAGTCAAACTTATTAAATAACGATTTAATATTCCAGGGGAAAAAAAAGTGGAACAATGCAGAAAATAATATATACAAAAGATTCACAAAAACAAAGTAAAAATTACAAAATAAAAAGTGCAAGGATAAAAGTTACAAAGATACACACACGACAAATTGCAAAAGTAACATGGAAATAAACGTACCAGCGTATCGATCTGGGCGTTGTTTGCGGGAGAACGCACTTTCTGGTCAGGAACCAGATTAGTCTTACCGGTGTGCTATCTCCAAAGACTAGGAGTTGTGACTCTCCTAGCTGCTGTTTTATAGCCCGATTTGAGGCCTCGGGCAATAGAGGTTCCGTCCCACAATCTAATGCAATTTCCCCAAAGTGTGACATCACCATCTGCTGAGCCCCCTGATTGTTCACTTTGTCATCCCCCTTCTGTGATATGCGAACTTCCCAGGTTTTTCCTGTACACTTTTGATCTTTACAGAGATTTCCCATCCCCAGGTGACAACTTGAGCAAGGCTTTCAACATTGCAGCAGGATGTCATATGCAAATGCCTGGCTCAGGCTGGTGTGAGCTGCGTCAAAGCATACTGCGGCCAGTCCAGGTGACAATTGCTCCCAAGCACAATATACCTCTGAGACAGTATTCAGACAACAGGATCCAACCACCTGTATAGGCTTTAAAGCAACTGTCTGATTAAGGGTTTCCTAATTAGAAGCAGACAATCTATCTTCTATATATATAATAGAGTAAGTGCCTCAACCAGGGGCGTAACTAGAAAACACTGGGCCCCCCTGCGAATATTTGGATGGGGCCCCCCCCATAGGTGCCAAATAATCGTAATGGGGCAGCGTTTCACTGTAAATTAATTGTAAAGTGGGCAGCATTTTACCAGACAATCGTAATGTGGGCCAGAAAATCGTAATGTGGGCAGAGTTCACCAGAAAATCGTAATGTGGGCCTTTAGAAAATCATAATGTGGGCACCAGTCACCAGAAAATAGTAACGTGAGCAGCAGTCACCAGAAAATTGTAACGTGGGCAGCATTCACCAGACAATCGTAATGTGGGCAGCGTTCACCAGAATATCGTAATGTGGGACAGAAAATCGTAATGTGGGCAGAGTTCACCAGAAAATTGTAACATGGACAGCATTCACCAGACAATCGTAACTTGGGCAGTGTTCACCAGAAAATCGTAATGTGGGCCAGAAAATCGTAATGTGGGCAGCGTTCACCAGAAAATCGTAACGTGGACAGCATTCACCAGACAATCGTAACGTGGGCAGTGTTCACCAGAAAATCGTAATGTGGGCCAGAAAATCGCAATGTGGGCAGCAGTCACCAGAAAATCGCCATGTGGGCAGCAGTCACCAGAAAATTGCAATGTGGGTATCAGTCACCAGAAAATCCTAATGTGGGCAGCAGTCACCAGAATATCGTAATGTGGGCAGCAGTCACCAGAAAATCCTAATGTGGGCAGCAGTCAGTCACCAGAATGTCGTAATGTGGGCAGCAGACACCAGAAAATCCTAATGTGGGCAGCAGTCACCAGAAAATCCTTATGTGGGCAGCAGTCACCAGAAAATCGCAATGTGGGCAGCAGTCACCAGAAAATCGCAATGTGGGCAGCAGTCACCAGAAAATCCTAATGTGGGCAGCATACACCAGAAAATCGCAATGTGGGCAGCAAACACCTGAAAATCGCAATGTGGGCAGCAGACACCTGAAAATCGTAATGTGGGCAGCAGACACCTAAAAATCGTAATGTGGGCAGCAGACACCTGAAAATCGTAATGAGGGCAGCAGACACCTGAAAATCGCAATGTGGGCAGCAGTGACCAGAAAATCGCAATGTGGGCAGCAGTGACCAGAAAATCGTAATGTGGGCAGCAGACACCTGAAAATCGCAATGTGGGCAGCAGACACCTGAAAATCGTAATGTGGGCAGCAGACACCAGAAAATCGCAATGTGGGCAGCAGACACCAGAAAATCATAATGTGGGCAGCAGACACCTGAAAATCGTAGTGTGGGCAGCAGACACCTGAAAATCGTAATGTGGGCAGCAGACACCTGAAAATCGTAATGTGGGCAGCAGACACTTGAAAATCGTAATGTGGGCAGCAGACACCAGAAAATCATAATGTGGGCAGCAGACACCAGAAAATCGCAATGTGGGCAGCAGTGACCAGAAAATCACAATGTAGGCAGCAGACACCAGAAAATCATAATGTGGGCAGCAGACACCTGAAAATCGTAATGTGGGCAGCAGACACTTGAAAATCGTAATGTGGGCAGCAGACACCAGAAAATCATAATGTGGGCAGCAGACACCAGAAAATCGTAATGTGGGCAGCAGTGACCAGAAAATCGTAATGTGGGCAGCAGACACCAGAAAATCATAATGTGGGCAGCAGACACCTGAAAATCACAATGTGGGCAGCAGTGACCAGAAAATCACAATGTAGGCAGCAGACACCTGAAAACAAAATGCACCTGTGAAAAAAAAAACAATTCACTTACCTGACAGAAGTCTTCTCCTCTCCCGGCATCTGGCTCGCAGCTCCCCGAGTCCTCCTGCAGCACATCTCCCGCGCTGACAGGCAGAGTGCAGGGCTACGGCAAGATGGCTGCCGAAGCCCTGTACTAGAGACACAAATAGTCTCCAGTGTAGGGCTTCTTCGGCGGCCATCTTGCCGTAGCCCTGCTCTGCCTGCCGGAGACTATGCAGGCTACTGGAGCGGGGCTGCGGGGAATGAACTGGCGCAGCATCTATTAGACGCTGCGGCCAGTTGAGCACCTTGCTGGGGGGTCCAGAGCAGCGCTCCCCCCACGCACAGTGAGCGGGCCCCAGAGCAGCCCCGGGCGGCAGGGCCCCCCTGCGGCTGAGAGAGTCGCATCCCCGGTAGGTACGCCGGTGGTGACAGCCTTTCCTCCTCCGGGCCCCTGACTTGCTAGGGGCCCCCCTGCAACTGCAGGGGCTGCAGGGTCTATTCCTACGCCCCTGGCCTCAACCTTGGAGCAAGAAGAAGAAGTACTTTGCATGAGAAAATGTATGCGTGCTCAATCACCAAGTTTTAGGCTTCTTTTCCACGGACTGTTGAGCTGTGTGCTCAGCAAGCAGTTACCAGGCAGCAGCAAGCAGTTACCAGGCAGCAGCAAGCAGTTACCAGGCAGCAGCAAGCAGTTACCAGGCAGCAGTGAGCAGATACCAGGCAGCAACAAGCAGTTTCCAGGCAGCAGCAAGCTGTTACCAGGCAGTAGTGAGCAGTTGTAAGAGTTTGAGAGGCATGTTACTGCCTATCAACTGTCCGTGGAAAAGAGGCCTACCCTAGCAAGTCTGGCTTTGCAAATCTGGCCTAATTGGCTATTCATGAGGCAATGCTCATGCAAATATGCATTTGCTTTTGCATGCCAAACTATGCAGGGTCAAAAAACCAATACTGCAAAGCGGTCGCCCTGCTACATGCCAGTGATGAGCGAAAATGCAAAAATTTGTTTCGATAAATTTTTACCGAATTTTCGCCTAATTTCGTTTTGACAGGCAAATTTTCCATCTAATTTTTTCACGTTAATTTTCGCCTAAGGCCAGTCATTTTCGCATTACTTGCGTATGATTGCGGACATTTTCCACATAAGGGCATTAGCGCCCGCATTCAGAGAAGTTTCTTGCGCATTATTGCGGGCATTTTTCCGTATAAACGTCCGCATAGATTGAATTTCCATGCGGATTATTGTGGACATTTTTCCGCATAAGGGCATAAGCATCTGCATACAATGAATTTTCGATGCTGGTCGAAAACGCAAATATTTCTGAAGATTTTCGTGAAAATTCGTCAAAAAACGAAAACGGGATTTTCGAGGCGAAAATTCGCAAGCAACACTGCTACATGCTACATTAGCACTATCCAGGAGCGCCACGGGGAGGATTCCCAATGCCCCCCTTTTATACAACCGGGGGGACCACAGGGTCCCAGGCTCTCTCACTGCCTGGAAACCAGAGCGACACCCCGGAGGGGGAGGCGCAGGCGACCCCCCCCAAGCGTGGCCAGCGTCGGGGAGAGCCGTCCACACCCACCTCCCAATATTAAAAACAGGCACTTACCTTAACGTCCACTGCGTTCTGCTACATGCGCATTAACTTGGGGGCACCACATGAGAAAGGAGTGAAGCATGGGTCACCCCGAGCTTTAGAGCTCAGGGCTGGCTCACATACAGCACTCCAGAGGGTGGGGGGGGGGGGACAGGTGCAGACAACTCACTCCAGGGCTCACACCACCGGAGCAAGCCATCCACCACCTGCATCCAAAGGATACAAACTGCAAAAAATGCTTTCCATGAGAAAATTAATGCGCATGTAGCAGAACGCAATGGACGTTAAGGTAAGTGCCTGTTTTTAATATTGGGAGGTGGGTGCAGACGGCTCTCCCTGGCGCTGGCCACGCTTGGGGGGGGGTCGCCTGCGGCACCTAGCCTCCCCCTCTGGGGTGCCGCTGTGGTTCCCGCGGTCCCTCCGGTTGTATAAAAAGGGGGCATTGGGAATCCTCCCTGTGGCGCTCCTGGATAGTGCTAATGTAGCATGTAGCAGTGTTGCTTGCGAATTTTCGCCTAAGTCATTTTCACATCGAAAATCCTGTTTTCGTTTTTTGGCGAATTTTCACGAAAATCTTCAGAAATATTTGTGTTTTCGACCAGCATCGAAAATTCATTGTATGCGGATGCTTATGCCCATTGTATACGGGAAAATGTCCACAATAATCCGCATGGAAATATAGACTATGAATGTATTTTGTAGGTACTGATCTTTTGCAGGAACGGATCTTTTGCAGATAATGATCTTTTGAATGTGTACAGCAACTTTGTGTGCAGCATCTTGCAAATATTTCTATCTAATGGGGAAGGAAGCTCAATAGAATAGACTGTGTAGGTGTGGCTCTGATACTACATGGAAGGGGGTAAAATTGGTCTGTGATCTTTCATTTTTCCAAAGACTTTTATCTGATGTGTGTACCCACCTTTATTCTTCTTGCTTCAAGGTTGAGGCACGTACTCTATTAGATAGATAGAAGATGCGGCGTATGCTACGACGCGGGACGGCTAGTGATAGTTAATTCACATGTATATACAGAACTCCAGGAAGCTAGCTGCCAATACCTTCAAAGCCAGACTGGCTGACATGCATAATATACAGCAGATAGAAAGATGGGAATATACTCTTGTATTATCCCATCATCATAACTAGCTGCTATATCATGACAGGCTGGGCTCCAACTGCCTGGAATAAGTAGGGGAAGGGGAGTTAACAAAAAGCCTAGGCATGACCACTGATAATTTGCTCTAACAGGTAATTTTTTATTTTATATTTGCTAAAATTAAAAAAAAACTTTCAGGAAACAAACATTTTTTGTGGTTGAACTGGGGTTTTAGGGTGACAACAGGAGAAGTGAGACCATAAAAGACATGGGAAGATAGACAATGGCCCATAACAAATAAATCATGATTAAAGAGAACCTGAGATGGATGGTATGGGGCTACCTCCAGCCCCCTCGCCGTCCTTTCCGTTCTCTTAAAATTCCTCTTAGTAATCTAGCTGCACTCTTCTGCTCATGCACAGCTCAGCCACATGCACATCCCTGTTGTGCTCCTGCAGCCAGGAGCGCACTGCACAGGCACAGAACGTTCCCTGGCATGGGAGCCTGGCGGGGGTGCGCGCACACCCAGGCATGCGCAGAAGCACACAACTGGCTGTGGCTGGACAGATTACCGGAGGGATATACTAGCGAACGGAGCACCGAATGGGGCTGGAGGAAGTCCCAGGTAAGTATAAATACCCCCATACCAGCCATCTCAGGTACACTTTAAGTGCACAAGATATTTAAAGGACCAAAAGATTGCAAAAAATTGTATAATTTAAAATGCATGTAAACACAAACAAATGTATGTTTCTTACAGAGAAAAAAAATAGCTACAAATAATTTTTCTCCTACGTTGCTGTCACAGTAGTTAGTAGAAATCTGATGAAACTGACAGGTTTTTGACTATTCTATTTCTTCATGGGATTCTCAGTATTTCATTTATTCTTTACAAAATCACTTCCTGGAAAGGATTGATACAAAGATGCAGGCCTCTCCACCTACCTGTTTGCACACTGTTCTAGCAGTTGGACTGAGCAACTGTCATTCACTTAGGGCCTGTTTTCCACTATACGCAGACTGGATGCAGAATGGATGCAGAAAAACTGACTCCAATGAATGCCTATGGGAAAATCTGCATCAGAAAAATCGAGTTTAGTGGAAACAGGCCCATAGGCATTCACTGGAGTCAGTTTTTCTGCATCCAACCTGTGTGTAGTGGAAACAGGTAGTGCTTTTTAAACAAATAAAGAAAACACTGAGGATTTCCCATGAGGAGATGGCCTGGTCCAAAACCTGTGAGTTCTGTCAAATTTCTACTACCTACTGTGAGGGGTAGCATCATGGGGGAAAGCAGCAGTGATTGAATAAGCTGAACAGGGGAGAGCAGCTCAGGTATCTTATTGCACAGCAATGTCCACACTGTGCTGAGAGCTGTCTCTCTGAATGCTTGGAGGGCAGAGGGTGTGGGCCGCGGGACCTTATCAGCAGGAGAATTTATGGCAGTTGGGAAGACTGGGGCCGAGGTGAAAAACAAAAGAGGATTATACCGTCAGTTATTTAGTTTATTTACCACCACTGACAAGGCTTCCCCTATGATGAGTTTATAGATACAGAAGTCTGTCAGCGGGAGTGCAGGGACTGACGTATACAGTATACAGTGTCATATGGATCTTTAAAGGGCCATACTAGAGATTGAAATAAATGACACTGAATATTCTGTATGATTGATAATGATATAACTACTGTGGGGGTGTTTCAAAATGTAATGTTTCGTGGTAGTGGTCCTTTAATAAACCAGTCTTGCTGGAGCTTCTCCACAGTTCATACACAGTACATGCTAGTTACAATTACCATTACAGGCTGGTATGAGGAAACTGTTGCAGAAAGCAACACTGTGGCTTCTGTTGCTATGGCAATTTCTATAGCTTTTATGTTACAGTCATAAAACTTGAAAGCAATCCTTCAAAGCTAGTGCAACTGAAATCATGTCACCAGGTGTGTTTGAGCAGTTGCCAACACGGACGTTGGTTACTTCACAATACTCAATTCATTTTGAATATCTTGTCATAAGCGTTGGGTGGCTGTTGCCCATTCTAATCCCAGTCATAAAACATAGCTTTTAATTACAATCTCCATTCACAGGTAGGTATGACAAACAATGACAAAAGTGCACGAGTCAAATATTCTTGTTGAACACGACCTAACGCACATTTCATGGCTTTTACAAACAGCCGCTTCTTCAGGGGCAGAGTATTACAATTCAGAGTTGTGACCAATGGCAATTAAAAACATCTGTAGTGCCAAAGCAGAAACACAGTAAAGGTGCGTACACACATGCGACTATAGTCGTTTGTAACGATCGTTCCCCCGATCTTTACCAACGACGATCGTTACAAAAAACGAACCACCGACTATTAAGGCAAACGATGAACGAGCCAAATCGCTACAAAAGAAAGTTCTGTCTCGGCGGATTTTAACCAACGACGATCATTTGCAAAAGTAGTACATCGTTGGAAACGGTTGTTCGTACTAGGCTTGACATGCGCATTTCACTATTTCTCAGTGAAACGTCTCATTTTTATGCGCAGGCGCAATAGTTGCTTTACCTGATGTAACGTTTTTTCTAACGATCAGATCGTTACACACATTTAAAAACTAACTTTACTCAGGTCGTTCTTTCATCAATTAAAAGCTCGTTCGTCGTTCTCAACGAACGATCGTTGTCGCATGTGTGTACGTAGCATTAGTATGAGGACCAACCAGTGTACACTACAGATGTTTTTAATTGCCTTTGGTCACAACTCTGAATTGTAATGCTCTGCCTCTGAAGAAGCGGCTGTTTTGTAAAGGCCATGAAAGGTGTGCGAGGTCGTGTTCACCAAGATTACGTGATTTGTGCACATTTGTCATATCTACCTGTGAATGGAGATTGTAATTAAAGGCTATGTTTTATGACTATATGCTGCTACGAGCCTCAACCCCCTCATTTTATTATCTTTTTCTTATTTTTCATGGTGTTTCCAGCTAGCCTGGCACATTGATGGATGAAGGGGCTTGGCTGGGTTGATTTTAATCAGTTAGACATGTTTATACGGATAATGCAAAGAAAATGGAAACTTGTGTATGGCTTTGTCCTAAACCGTATTGATCTTTATGAACATGTTGTCAGGATCAATGAAAAAATACATGCATGTAAATGATGAATGCTGAACACAAACAATAAGACTGTAATACAGAGACGTCTGGTAGGTTCGGTAAATTAATTTCAGGTTTGGAAACCCAGGTAAGAAAAGGGGTCAAAAAGAACATCAAGAGCACCAATAGTGTAGTATTTCTGGGAAATGATAAATGTAAAGAAATGACAACTACTCACTAATGTGGGTTGCTATAGGCAACCACAATTTCGGGCATATGGAGGACTTTCTCCACTCGGTTATGATGGCTCGGTTGATCAACGTGGGTCATGCTCCAGAAAAAAACAAAGGACCACTGGATGTAATCCCAGAGGTAGCCCTTGGGATAGGGGAGGAGACAACGTAAAATGGGAGGAGGAGCCCCCAATTGTGATGCAATATGTAGTGACTAGTGAGTGGAGGTTAGTAGTAGGAACAGTCTTTTTTTTTTAACAGTTAAACTTTATTGATTTTGTACAAGACACAGAAAGAGAGATAGGTACAATTTGCACAATAGCTTGTTCATCCAATAGATCACAAGTTTATACATTTTCACATACCAGCATTTCATGTATCATGGTTAATCATAACACTGCATTTAATCAATAGTAGTCAGAGGTCTAGGGATTCGGTACATCACAAATTTCCTGGTGACGCTTCATTTCTTCATTGTGCTTAATAGAAATAGGTAAGAGAAAGAAAAGGTAGTGACCAACCGGTCAAAGAGGGTAGAAGATAAGAAAAGAAAGCTGTCCGTCCCCCTCCCCGGGCCCCCCACTCCCCTCCCCCCCCCCCAGTGATACAATAGCCTGGTTTTACTCCAAGATGGGGATAAAGTTAGGATCAGTAGGATCCATTATTTTAGATTCCCAGACGCCCCATACTTTGGTAAATTTCTTAGGGCTGCCTCTACTCAGATACGTAATCCTGTATAGAGGTAGCTGAGTATTAATTGCTTTGGCCCAGATACCCATAGTTGGAACAGAAGGCTGCTTCCATAGCTTTAGTATTTCTTTTTTTGCCTGAAAGCATAGTATCCTGATCAGGGTCTGCCTGTTCCTTGAGAGAGTGATATCTTTAACCACCTGAGCGGTCTGGACGAGCTCAGCTCGTCCAACACCGCCGGAGGCTGCCGCTCAGGCCCTGCTGGGCCGATTTACATCAAATAAAAAGCAGCACACGCAGCCGGCACTTTGCCAGCCGCGTGTGCTGCCTGATCGCCGCCGCTCTGCGGCGATCCGCCGCGAGCAGCGGCGAAAGAGGGTCCCCCCAGCCGCCTGAGCCCAGCGTAGCCGGAACAAAAAGTTCCGGCCAGCGCTAAGGGCTGGATCGGAGGCGGCTGACGTCAGGACGTCGGCTGACGTCGATGACGTCACTCCGCTCGTCGCTATGGCGACGATATAAGCAAAACAAGGAAGGCCGCTCATTGCGGCCTTCCTTGTTTATTCTGGGCGCCGGAGGCGATCGGAAGATCGCCTCCGGAGCGCCCTCTAGTGGGCTTTCATGCAGCCAACTTTCAGTTGGCTGCATGAAATAGTTTTTTTTTTATTTAAAAAAAACCCTCCCGCAGCCACCCTGGCGATTTAATCAGAACGCCAGGGTGGTTAAAATGACCCAATAGCATCACCGATATTGTGAAAGGTAGAGACAGTTGTAGTAGCTCGTTAATCAGCGCTAGTACATTTTTCCAAAATGGGGCAATTTTGGGGCATGTCCAAAATATGTGCAAAAAGTCCCCTAATTCGGTCGAACATCTCCAGCATCTATCAGAGTTGATTCTATTCATTCTATTCAATCTATCTGGGGTGTAGTAAACTTGATGCAAAAACTTTGTTTGTATTAACTGATCCCTGGCTGAGATTACTGCAGTAGGAATGTCCATTAGTATCGTATCCCAGTCCTTAGTGTCCATTTCCGGGACAGCTACCGACCATTTCCGATAACACCTATCCAGTCTACGGTTATTTATACTTATTAATTCTGTGTAAATAGCTGATAAAGGTTTAGGAAGGTCTTTGGTCATCAGGAGATGTTCTAGACTGTCTGTTTTTAAGTCTGGGGGTTGTGATCCAAACTGGGATTGATGGGCATGCCGTAACTGTAAGTATCTGAATAAATACTTGTTTGGGAGATTATATTGGTTTTTCAGGTCGGTAAA
The DNA here is from genome assembly GCF_040937935.1 of Hyperolius riggenbachi. Taxonomy (NCBI): domain Eukaryota; kingdom Metazoa; phylum Chordata; class Amphibia; order Anura; family Hyperoliidae; genus Hyperolius; species Hyperolius riggenbachi. The sequence goes on along the minus strand of NC_090653.1, from coordinate 38,051,656 downwards.
TGTAAGTAAGGACTTATTGCTTTGTATATTTGCGATGGTCTTGATGCCGTACCTGGCCCAAATAACCGGGTCTGGGATAGTGGAAAAATGTCTCATTTGTGGGTTTCCCCATAGTGGTGTGTGAGGAGAAAGATTATTCGAGTTTAGGAGAGGAGCTCTGGCCGCCCTCCACGCCCTCCAGGCGGTCGCCATAGCTACCGTAGCATTGGTATGTGATTTCGGACCTCTGTATGGGAGGTTTGTCAGTTGCTCGTACGATCCCAACACAGCTGCCTCCACATTAATGGCCGGATTAAAGCTATCCTGTGAGAACCACCATCGCACGTTGACCAGGAGGGATGCCCAGTAATATTTCTGAAGATGTGGCATAGCCAATCCTCCTCTATGTTTGGGGAGCTGCAGTATGTCTAGAGCGATGCGCGGTTGTTTCCCCGCCCATATGAAGCTCAGCATTATTGTATCTAGTTTCTTAAAAAATGATAGTGGAAGCCAGATTGGACATTGACGGAATAAGTATATAAATTTAGGGAGAAAAATCATTTTTAAAAGGTTAATTCTACCAATTAGTGTGAGCGGTAATCTATTCCATACTGCACATTTCGTTTCTAATTGGCGGACTACCGGGTCCAGATTAAGAGATCTATAAGTCTGTGGGTTCGTAGTCACTTGGATACCCAGATATTTGAACTGAGATACCATCCTAAGAGGGCAGGATGGACTAGGAAGTGCTTGTGCTGGCAAGTCTAAGGGGAATAGTAGTGATTTGGACCAGTTAATTTTTATACCAGACATTTTGCCGAATTGATCAAACAGGTGTAAAGCATTTGTAAGAGAGCGATCAGAATCGCTGAGATATAACAATACATCGTCGGCATATAACGAGATCTTCTCCTGGAGATTGCCTAGTTTAAGACCCTCAACTAAGTTAGTTTGCCTAATATATGCTGCGATGGGTTCCATTGCCAGCGCAAATAAGCTAGGTGAGAGTGGACACCCTTGTCTAGTCCCCCTTTCTAATTTTATACAGGGTGAGATCACGTTTCCCGTTCTAATTTTGGCTTTTGGTGAGTCATATAGTAATTGGATCCATTTAATAAAGACCTCCCCGAACCCCAGTTTTTTAAGTACCGCCCATAGATATCTCCATTCTACCGAGTCAAATGCCTTTTCGGCATCTAGAGAGGCAATCACTCTTTTTCCGGCGTTAGAATGCGAGGCAGCTATGTTGGTTAACAGTCTTCGTATATTAATATCTGTGCCTTTGCCTGGCATAAATCCTGACTGATCAGGATGTATTAATTTTAATATCACTTGGTTCAATCTATTGGCCAAAGCCTTAGCTAAGATTTTTGCGTCACTGTTTAGGAGAGATATTGGTCTATATGATGAGCAGAGCAACGGATCCTTATCTGGTTTGGGTATCACTACTACCAAGGCTTCCAACATGGAGGGCGGGAGGGCGCCCCTAATGAAAGATAATTGAAGGGAGTCTTTTAATTGTAAGGAAATTTGTTTGGAATATTGCTTATAAAATTCAGTCGGGAATCCGTCCAAGCCCGGGGTTTTACCCGCTTGCATGTCTTTTATAGCCCCTGATATTTCGTCTACCGTCAGCGGGGCATCAAGTAGTGCAATGTCGTCTGCCTGCAAGGTGGGTAAGTGGATGCCTGCCAGATAGGTCTGTAACTCCTCATCTGAGACCAAAAGGCTACTTGTATATAGTTTAGAGTAAAATTTATAAAATGCCTCGTTTATTTTCTCAGGATCGTCACTTATTGTTTGAGGATCTATTTGTAACTGTGGGATAGCTGTTTTGGTCTGGGTGTCTCTGGAGAGCCAAGCCAGCATGCTTCCGCATCTGTCTCCTTGCTCAAAAATTCGTTGTTTCTGGTCTAATAGTCCTTTTTTTGTGGCATCTACTCTGTATAGTTCTAAGTTTTGGAGAGCTAGTTGCCATTGTGCGTATGCCTCTTGTGTATTTGTACGGATAAATTCAGCTTCCTTTTCGGCAGCTATTTTCTCCCTCCACTGTAGTGAAGCATAGACTTGCGTTCTGGCTATTTTTATAGCTTCTATATAATGTCCCCGTAGGAATGCTTTCCCTGCGTCCCACACCATTTGTGGCGCGGTTGTGCCTCTATTGGTTTGCCAATATAGTCTAAGTTTTTGCTTAATTATGTCATCTATAGTCGGATCTGAGATCCAATGTCTAGAGAGCCTCCAGACCATATCTGAGCGCCGGGAGCCTAGTTGCAAGATTAGCTCTAAGGGTGCGTGGTCTGATATCCCTCTTGCCAAGAAGCGGGCACTTCTAACGTCAGGGAGGACATCATTGGACACTAGACCTAAGTCTATCCTAGATAATGTGCCATGAGAGGCTGAATGACAAGAAAATTCCTGTGAGGTAGGATGCTTCCATCTCCAAATATCTACAAGGTTGCAAGCATCTCTCCACCTACTAAAGTCTAGAGTGTCCTTGCTAGTTGGCTTAAGTCTGTCCCTGCTTGGATCCAGTACTAAATTAAAGTCCCCACAGATGAGCAGTTTCTGGGAGGCTGTTTGGGCAGTAAGCGAAATTATTTTGTCTAATATTGTTAGATCAGCGGGGGGAGGCAGATACACATTGACCAAGGTCATTTTGACATTGTGTATTGTAGCTAGTAGTATTATATATCTTCCATTCGGGTCTAGTGTAACATCATGAAATTGGAAGGGTAGGTTCTTGTTTACCAGAATTGTCACCCCTCTGGAATAGGACGAGTAGGTGGCATGATAGGCCTGCGCCACCCAGGGCTTTTTAAGGGCTAAAATCTTCCCCCCGACCAAGTGTGTCTCTTGGAGCATGCAAATATGCGGAGAGTGTTGTTTGAGAAAGTTAGTAACAAGGGAGCGCTTAATCTTAGAGCCCAGTCCTCTAACATTCCACGTTATTAGTTTAAGAGATGCCATTGGGTATATATATTATAACATCTAGTGTTTAGAATAAGTATTAAGAATATTATATTGAAGCAACTTACCCAGCTCCATGGGGGAGGAAGAGCCCGGAACAGAGGCGGACAGCCAAGAAGAAGAAAGAGAAAAAGACCGACTGCTGCAAGATAACTGGTTATATTATGCAGTACTAACCAACAAACCCAACCCAACACCCACCCCACATCCTGGAACATTATCCCAACCGTCAGGACGTCTTATACCCCCGAACAAGAGTTATAGCTTATAGAACCTTCAGCCCTGAAAAGGGCTGGGGGAGAGACCACTAGTGCTCGCCTAGTGGGTAGACTTAAAGCAAAAACACTAAAACAGAAACCTAAACTAACCTATCTACAACTTAAAGGAAGAGTAGGGGGCTGTGGTAGGCCTATCTAAAGGTCCGCTACCCAGCTTCTCCCAGCAAGCGCTGGGGGTACAACTTACAGTTAGAACAATAACATGTTATTTGTTTCAATAACCTTTGGTAGGAGGATTCCCAGTTTCCTGGGGGCCCAACCAGTCCAGCTTGTATTTAGACGTAGGACATATCAGACCATCAGTGCGTAAGGCGAGCAGGGGGGGGGGGGGGGAATTAGAGGGGGGGGAATAACCCCAGGCAATATATTTCAGGTGTCTAGAGTGTGCCGATCCCAGGACATAGATCCACACACTAAAGCACCCTTGGATGTCATGCTCCTTCAGATCATCAGAGAGAAGAGGTCTTTTCATGGGTAAGCCTGTCTGTGGTTCAATGCCTATCGAATTGTTAATTATTTATACATCAGTGGCTTGCCCTATGCAAGTGCTTAGGTGTCATATCTTCTCTGATCCTATCTTCCTTTCAATTAGTAGCGTGAGGGCCATTACTCCAGTGCAATGTAATAGAGATATCACATCATTACATAGGCAAGGGTGGGACGATCTAACTTCTATACCTGTATTTCCCCGCTCTATCGGCAATCCAGCGGGGCCAAAAAGAATAATTTTATCCATTATTACCCCTTAAAAGAGGAGGGGAGTAGATAGGTTATGTCTCAGCTAGGATCCACCAGAGTATCCACAGCATGAGATATATGTGGTTAAATGTATAGTTTTCTGACATCACTGTGCCACCGCAGAGCAAGGAGCAGATTGGATTCATTCCCTGCCTATATATTCATCACCGAAGTGTTACCTATGGACAATAGTCTCCGCCGGCATTAATAGAGAGCAGGAGATAAGCATAAGTGTAATATACATAGGAGTCAGTCTATACACAGTATATATTATCCTATACTTCGGTGCCCTAACGGCTGGAGTTAGATCATACATATACATAGTATATAATATTGTCATGTCTGTAAAGGAAGTGGGTATTCTTCCTATAATAACACCTCCTTGACCGAAGATCGTATTCTATTGTCTATGCCGACAGTGGAGGGTTTTCTTTTACTTAGTAAAAGGGGGACCTAGGGTGAGGGGGATAGAGTAAAGGGAGGTAGAGGAATAATGGGAGGGGGTATAAATCCTGGCCAGGTATCGCTCCTGGGGGCGAAGCAAGATTCCAGTTACTTTCAGTTAATTTCACCTTAGCCTGTCTCTCCCTGTTGCGGGAGTGATCTATAGGAGTAGTTTTGTTGGAGGTTAGGAGGGAAGGAAACATCAACTATTCATGTCAGTATTGTATATTAATCACCGTGTATACGATACCATGGCAAAGGTCCATCATATTTCCTTCTCCTCTCATCCCCCCAAAAGGAGTGTCCTATGAGTTGTTTTGTTCATATTCATATGGCAGCCCCGGGTATGCCCGTTAATAGTACAGAGAGATTCAATTGTTCTATTTGTTATCCTATGCTGCCCTCCAGTGGTCACCTCAAGGAAGACCAGCAGATTTGTAAAATCATTCACACTTTTAGCAGAAACAGAGCTTCCCAGGGATGCCACAGAGAAACGTGCTGTTAGGCAAATATATCCAAGAAGTATTGATTAAAGGGTTTTTATCCCAAGTTCATTGGGCTATAAAATGGTGTGATAGGGTGGGGTAGAAGACCCCCTCTGACCGGGCTGATACCTTCGTTAGGGAGAGAAGGGGGGGAGTGTGGAGAGAGGGAGGGAAGGGAGAGAGGGAGGGGGGGGGGTATAGAATCTAGTGGGTATTGACGGCAGATAGTCAGCAGAGCCCCGGTGTCAGCATATGTATATCAAGTAACATGCATTTATAATTATTATAAATTGACTATCATTGGGCCTGCATTCCTTCCCCCATCTGCCACACACACCGTGAGATCCGACATCTATCCTTAATAACTCGGACATATAGTCTTGGACTGTAGCTTAGGCCTATGTGGATACATATTCACGGAATCCTTCGCAATTAAACAGTTAACTCGCTCCTACAGCGATAGTGCCTCCATAGAGTCTAATGGCACTCAACTCGTCCGTTGCGCGGGGAGTTTTCCCGCCAGTGTCTGTGTTTTCACCCCGGCAACATACAGAGTCCAAAAGCCATTACCATCCAAACGGTCAGAGAAAAGGGGATCTATTTGCGATAAAGTCACTTCTCATGTGTTATAGCCACAGTTATATAAAGTACAGTTCAGCGAAAAGTGACTTATAAACGGGCATTAGGTCGAGCGTAACACATGGCATGCTTCTAGGTGACTGTTTATTAGTGCAGGTATAGTTCACTTAGTTTTATTAGCGTCTGTGCCCAGATATATAAAATGTTAACAGGTCCTAGAGGCTCCTGTCCAGACGGGGAGCCGTGGCCCGGAGAACACCAGGGTCAATCAAGTACGTGGCCATATCAAAATAGCATAATTATGGATTTATGTTCTAAACAGCATGTTTTGTCAGGCTGCTGAAGGGGTGCCGTCTTTAGTTGTGGGGCTTATAAGAGCTAGGAGGATATAATTATTAACAAGGTCAAAACTCACCCACTCGATCATGAACAAGTAGAAGTAATAAGAGCTGGTCAGGTTATCTTATTCATCTCTGGGCACCGGTAAAGTTTCCAGCCATTTCGTAGCGTCTGCCGGCGTATCAAAGAAAAGAACTGATTCCCCATCCTCCACTCTCAATTTAGCTGGGAACATCATGGAGTATTTGATTTTGCGCTCCCGCAGTTTTTCTTTGACTTGCTGGAAGGTGCGTCGGCGTTTTTGTGTTTCCGTAGTATAGTCCGGAAAGATCATTAAACGGGCATTTCCCAGCTTGAGGTTGTTGATCTTTCTAGTGGCCGTCAAGATCGCGTCCCGGTCTCTATAGTTTAGTAGGCGAAAAATAAGTGGTCTAGGATAACCTCCTGGGGGGCCTGGGCGTGCCGGGATCCTGTGGGCCCTCTCTATAACAAAATGAGCGGAGAAGGTAGAGGATGGAAGGAGGTCTCTGAGTAGGTTTTCAGTGTAGGCTGGTACATCTTGGTCCTCCTCTCCCTCTGGCAGCCCCAGCAGCCTCAAGTTATTCCTCCTATTCCTGTTTTCGGCATCGTTAGCGCGGGCCTCCAGCTGTGACAGACGTTTGTTGGTCTCAGGGATAGCAGCTCGGTGGTTGTTTACCGTGTCCTCTACATCAGATGTGCGGCGCTCAAGTTCGGTGGTACGGGCCCTGACGTCCGCCAGGTCCTGGCGAAGCAGTCCAAACTTGGTCTCGATGTGGTCTATTTTAAGAGTGAGTGCAGTCTGGCAGGTTCTAATGGCGTCCATCAGTTCAGCCGTGGTGGGCAGCGCTGTAGTCTCCGCCACGTGTTCCTCCTCCGACCTGCCATTCCCGTTCTGATCCTTCGCTGGGCTGGGGTCACCCGCCTGGGTGGGTATCTGTTTTTCTGGTGGGGTTTTGGGAGGGTTTGGAGGGTGAGGTCCCTCAGCCTTATCTTTCTTATCTCCCCGCTTGCCTCCCATGAGGTCGTATGGCGCAGAGCGGTAGTTTGCTCTTTGAGAGCGAGCCGGGCCTATAAGACCAGAGGTGCTCGGTATCTCTCCGTCTGGGTCCGCCGAAGGCGTTGGTGGGGTATACCAGTCCTCCAGGGTGCTAGTAGGAGTCCAGAAGCGCACTGCAGAGTAGTTTAAGTCCGTGTTCCAACAATATCCAGCAGATATGTGCAGCTGGGTAGCGGAGCTCCTGTGAAGGCCGTCTGCTCAGAGCGCCATCTTGGCCACGCCCCCAAGTAGGAACAGTCTTACCTTATTATAAGAGGTTAAGATTTTTATTTTTAGACACCAATAAAAAGTTTCACGGGACCTGCCCGCTTCTTTAGGTGACATCCCTATGCGTGGATTGCATAGGGAGGATCAAGATTCCCCTGGATGGATTAGGTTCAATCCTTGTTTTGGCCATTCAAGGACTTTTCATCTGTACAAGTAGCAATTGCCTGTGTTTTAAACTCTGAGGGCTCGTTCACATTAGAGGCGTTTTTGTAAAAATGTAAGCGCAGGCTTAATTTCAAAATCATCCTGAAAGCGCTTACACCATTATTTCAAATGAGATAGTTCTCATTGCGGCGTTCCATTCACTTTCTGCTAAGATAAGCACTGTATGGGCCATTTTTGAGTAGATTTTGCCTCAATGGAAGGTATAGGAAAAACGCAAAATGCTCACAAAATCGCTTTGTGCAGTGATTGCGTTCGCGGTTTTAAGAATAAATACATTGTATTTATTATTTTCCGGATCAAAGAGTTCACTTCCTAACCTGCATCAGGGAGTGAATTAAAAAATGCTCTGGAAAAGTGCTTTTAACAAAAATGCATCGCCCACCCAAGCGCCGGAAATCGCAAAAAAAAGCGTCAAAGTGCCCAACGCGAATGGACACGCGATCGGAACGCAATGGGAACAAGGCCTTAGATCTGGGCGCAATCTCTCTGTTTAACATTCTTATTTCTGCATACTTTCACAGTTGTGCTAGTGATCTGTGCCCCCAGCTATCTGTGTTTGCTACATATTTTTCCTAAGCACATTACTTGTGTGTATTATTGTATTTTTCATTTTACACTGAAAGGATGTAGACATTTGTAAGTCCCAGATTACAGTGCTGCGGAAGTACAGTACAGTTATTCTACATTCAAGTAGTGAGCAATCAGTGGCGGACAAAACCAACAATGGGCCCCTGTGCAAAAATAAATGAAGCGGCCCCATGTGAGTGGGCGTGGTCATAACAGATCATGGTTGGATCCAAACAATGCCGATAAGATAAAAGTACATGGACCTAGGTTACATTCTGTAGGCACTGTATTAATGTAGCATCTGGTTCACAAACGCCTGACCTAGTACCTCAATGCCAACTCACTGCTAGAGCCACTACAATCTGGATTTCGGCCTGCCCACTCAACCGAAACTGCTCTCACCAAAGTGGTCAATGACCTTGCCTTAGCTAAAGCTGAAGGTAAATACTCCATTCTCCTGCTCCTTGACCTTTCAGCAGCTTTTGACACAGTAGATCATCCTCTACTCCTCCAGTCCCTCCAGTCCATGGGCATTCACGATCTCACCCTGTCCTGGCTTTCATCCTACCTCTCCAACCACTCCTTCACGACCGCCTCCAATGAGTCCTCGTCCACCCCAACCACCTCTCGGTGGGAGTCCCCCAAGGTTCGGTCCTTGGCCCCCTACTGTTCACCCTATACACATCCTCCATTGGCAAGGTTATCTCCTCCATGGGTTTTAACTATCATCTGTATGCAGATGATACCCAGATCTACCTCCACACCCCTGACATATCCACCACTACCATGTACAAGGTCTCCTCCTGCCTATCAGCCATCTCCTCCTGGATGTCCGCTAGGTTCCTGAAACTAAATCTAGACAAAACGGAATTTATGATCTTCCCACCCCGGCCATCCATGAACCTCCCAGATGTGCATGTCACTGTTAACCAGTGGCGGCTCCAGGAAATGTTTTTAGGGGGTGCTATGCAGGTGCTGGACCAATTTCCGGGGGAGCTGACGACCTGCGGCGCGCGAAGCGCGCCGCGGCAAAAAATGGGTGTGGCTACAACCTGCGGCGCGCGAAGCGCACCGCGGCGAAAAAATGGGCGTGGTCATGACCGGATGAGGGCGGGGCTAACTGTAATTTAAAGTGAACCCAGGGTGAGAGTGATATGGTGGCTGCCATATTTATTTCCTTTTAAACAATACTAGTTGCCTGGCAGCCCTGCTGATCTATTTGGCTGTAGTAGTGAACTGAATTACACCAGAAACAAGCCATGCAGCTAATCTTGTCAGTTCTGACAATATTGTCAGAAACCCCTGACCTGCTGCATGCTTGTTCAGGGTCTATGGTTGAAAGAATAAGAGGCAGAGGACCAGCACGGCAGCCAGGCAACTGGTATTGCTTAAAGGGAGATAAATATGGCAGCCTCAATATTATTCTCACCTCGGGTTCCCTTTAAAAGTGCAACGCAAAGACAGAGGGCCCAAGTTTTGGTGACCCTTTTCCCAGAAAATTCACATAATTGTGCAGGTTTTCTCAAGAAAATACACGTAATGTGAGCAGATTTTAACAAAAAACACGTCCAATGACCCCAATATGCACAATCGTTATCAGATATGGCTCCAATATGCACAATCGGTAGCAGATATGACCCCAATATGCACAATCGTTATCAGATATGGCTCCAATATGCACAATCGTTATCAGATATGGCCCCAATATGCACAATCGTTATCAGATATGGCCCCAATATGCACAATCGTTATCAGATATGGCCCCAATATGCACAATCGTTATCAGATATGGCCCCAATATGCACAATCGTTATCAGATATGGCCCCAATATGCACAATCGTTATCAGATATGGCCCCAATATGCACAATCGTTATCAGATATGGCCCCAATATGCACAATCGTTATCAGATATGGCCCCAATATGCACAATCGTTATCAGATATGGCCCCAATATGCACAATCGTTATCAGATATGGCCCCAATATGCACAATCGTTATCAGATATGGCCCCAATATGCACAATCGTTATCAGATATGGCCCCAATATGCACAATCGTTATCAGATATGGCCCCAATATGCACAATCGTTATCAGATATGGCCCCAATATGCACAATCGTTATCAGATATGGCCCCAATATGCACAATCGTTATCAGATATGGCCCCAATATGCACAATCGTTATCAGATATGGCCCCAATATGCACAATCGGTAGCAGATATGGTCCCAATATGCACAATCGGTAGCAGATATGGTCCCAATATGCACAATCGGTAGCAGAAATGACCCCAATATGCACAATCGGTAGCAGAAATGACCCCAATATGCACAAATCGGTGGCAGATATGGTCCCAATATGCACAAATCGGTGGCAGATATGGTCCCAATATGCACAAATCGGTGGCAGATATGGTCCCAATATGCACAAATCGGTGGCAGATATGGTCCCAATATGCACAAATCGGTGGCAGATATGGTCCCAATATGCACAAATCGGTGGCAGATATGGTCCCAATATGCACAAATCGGTGGCAGATATGGTCCCAATATGCACAAATCGGTGGCAGATATGGTCCCAATATGCACAATCGGTGGCAGATATGGTCCCAATATGCACAAATCGGTGGCAGATATGGTCCCAATATGCACAAATCGGTGGCAGATATGGTCCCAATATGCACAAATCGGTGGCAGATATGGTCCCAATATGCACAATCGGTGGCAGATATGGTCCCAATATGCACAATCGGAGGCAGATATGGTCCCAATATGCACAATCGGTAGCAGATATGGCCCCAATATGCACAATCGGTAGCAGATATGACCCCAATATGCACAATCCGTAGCAGAAATGACCCCAATATGCACAATCCGTAGCAGAAATGACCCCAACATGCACAATCGGTAGCAGATATGACCCCAATATGCACAATCGGTAGCAGATATGACCCCAATATGCACAATCGGTAGCAGATATGACCCCAATATGCACAATCGGTAGCAGATATGACCCCAATATGCACAATCCGTAGCAGATATGACCCCAATATGCACAATCCGTAGCAGATATGACCCCAATATGCACAATCGGTAGTAGAAATGACCCCAATATGCACAATCGGTAGCAGAAATGACCCCAATATGCACAATCCGTAGCAGATATGACCCCAATATGCACAATCCGTAGCAGATATGACCCCAATATGCACAATCCGTAGCAGATATGACCCCAATATGCACAATCCGTAGCAGATATGACCCCAATATGCACAATCCGTAGCAGATATGACCCCAATATGCACAATCAGCATCACCTGAAAAAGAAAAGAAAAACCCATTTACTCACCTACAGCCAGAAGACCTTCTTTCCCGACCTCCTGTCCCGAGTCCCGACCTCATTGTGGCGCGCAGCGCCCGCGCGCCCACGATCCTCTTCCTTCCCGACGTCACGACGAGACTTCCTGCCTGCATGCAGAGAGCAGGGCTACGGGAAAATGGCCGCCCGAAGTCTGCAGAACAGGGCTCCGGGCGGCCATCTTACCGTAGCCCTGCCTGCTGCTCCGTGCTGCCGCTGTGTGAACTGACTTGGCGTCTTTTAGACGCCTGAAGTCAGTTCACTCCAGGGGGTGCTTTGGGGGTGCTTGGACAATTCTAGGGGGTGCTCGAGCACCCCCAAGCACCCCCCTGGCGCCGCCCCTGCTGTTAACCACACTACCATTTGCCCTACCTCTCAAGCCCGCTGTCTGGGTGTCACCCTGGACTCCGCACTCTCCTTCACTCCCCACATCCAAAACACACAACAACACAAAGTCCAGCAACTTCCACCTTCGTAACATCTGTAAGATTCGCCCTTTCCTGACCTCTGCCACCACCAAACTCCTCATCCATGCCCTCATAATTTCCCGCCTTGTCTACTGCAATGCCCTGCTGTCTGGTCTCCCTATGACCCGAACAGCCCCACTCCAGTCCATCATGAATGCGGCAGCAGAATTATCCACTGCTCCCATCGCTCCACCACAGTGGATCCCCTCCTTGAATTCTTCCACTGGCTTCCTATCCAGTCCAGAATCAGATTCAAGATACTGTGTCTGACCTACACATCTGTCCACAAAACCTGTCCAACCTACATTTCCAATCTTACTCAGAGGTATACACCTAGACGCTCAATCCGCTCTTCCAATGAACTTCGCCTAAACGCCCCCCCCCCCCCCCCCCCCCGCATCACCCAGTCCCATGCACGCCTCCAGGACTTCTCAAGAGCTGCTCCAACACTATGGAACTCCCTACCTCCACCCATTAGGGCAGCCCCCTCCTTCAACATCTTCAAGAAAGCCCTCAAAACTCACCTTTTCACTCTGGCCTACTACCCCTCACAAGTGCTCCAAACCTACAGCTGAACTCTGGACCACTACCGTTCGTGTCCTTACCTCTCCCTCTAGATTGTAAGCCTTTGGGCAGGGTCCTCCTCCTTTTTTATCCTACCTGATCATGCACCTCCATTACTGTGCACCCATGCTATGCATCTGAATGAACCTAAGATGCCTAACTCCATGCTCCCCTCCAGTGACTGACAAAGCATTACCTTGTACTCATACTGTGCTGTGTGATCTGGTTTTTCTTGTATTCCTGTATTGTCGTATTGCTGTATGTCCCCCCTAAATATTGTCTGTAACCTAAACTAATGCCCAGCGCTGCGTAATATGTTGGTGCTTTATAAATACAATAAATAAATAAATAATAGCACACATTTTAAAATTGTATATGACTGGGGTACAAGTTATGATCTCTGTTTCACTTGAGTTTCAGAGATAAATACAAGGAGAAAAGCTTAGAGGATAATCAGGCCCTTAATGGCCCAATGGCATGGGCCCTAGAGGACATGGGGCCCCTGTGCAGCTGCACGGGCCTATGTCTGCCTCTGGTGGGCATCAAAAACCACGGTTATTTCTGTAGTGGGCTGAAATGACTCAAGAAAACTCCTGCTGAAACAAAAGCTGCCTGCAGCCACCTCCCTGGGTGTAGCCTGTCTGGACCTTCAGATAAAAATCTCTAGTATGATTCTACCCCAATATTTACTACAGTTAAGATATACAAAAACAGTCCTGGGGCTATAGGGGGTTTATGGTAGGAACAGCAAAAGTCTTTATTCTTCAATAGTGTAAAATATTCTTGATTGCAGTCATAAAATGTAGACAGTTCATACAAAGATCCACTTTACAGAACCATAAGTTGCCTTACACGTGTTTCATGGCCAAAAGCTGCTCCCTCAGAGGCACACAAATATGTACATATCAGGAAAAACCAAAGGTAGAGGGACCACAATCTAAAGTGCCGAGTATCCAGATATAGCACTAAGATGTGCTGTCCACCATCACTAGCAGGAACGTGGCACCAGAGCCAGGACAAGGTCCTCCAGCACCCAAGGCTGAGACACCAAAGTGCGCCCCTCCATCCCTCCAACCCTAGTCGTCACACACTGATTGCTATTAGACTAAGAGGCACCCCAGGGCCCCCAACATCTTAATCTCTAGTTAGCTGGCTTGCAGTCACTGCCATGTATCCACTTTTCTTATTTCTCTCTGCTTCAAACACAATAGGGGAATGATAGCTGAGTGAGTTGCGCGCCCCCTCCTACACTGCGCCCTGAGGCTGAAGCCTCTCTCGCCTCTGTCTCGGCCCAGCCCTGCGTGGCACTACCATCGCTGTTCAGCGTCGCACCGCAACTGCCCGACCTCACTCTGCAGGTCATTAACGCGTGCACGAAGTTGCAATACACATTTCACCCCATAATTTGAGCTTTGTCATTTGTGAAATAAGGTATGCAGACATAAATACACAGCATCATACACATCATACACAGATTAACAGCATCAATCCCCCACATTAGCAGCCTGGCTATATGATCATATCTTCCTTCTGGGCAGACTTTTAGTCAGGCTTGATCTGTTGCTCTAATATACTGGCCATACACTATACAATGTTTAGTCCAATTTGACATTCAAACGACAAATTGGGGAATATAGCACATGGCAGTCTGTAACAACAGAAGATGTCATGCACAGCAATGTACCAGGATCGATGCACTGCCTCTTGCCTATGAGAGGCAAGACTATTGAGTCCCTCTGACGGATTGGGGCACTAGAGCCCAAATTGTTTCTCTTGAGACCTCACTGACTGCGGCACTAGTTATAGGAATCCTGGTGGATAGGTCCCTTTTTTTTTTTAGGGTCACCACGGGTGGACGTGGGCGTGGAGAGTGGGTTCCCATGACAGCTTTGTTGGCATTGTCTCATTTTGTAGTTGTTCCACTGCAGTTTATTTTGAGGAACAGAAGTTATTGAAACAGGTTCTTCAACCTCCCTGCCCCCCCCCCCCTCCCGCCCCCCAAAAAAAATGTAAAAAAAAATTCCTCCTGGAAGACGTTGGCCAGCAATCCTCTGGCCATTCCCACGTGAGATAATCTTGTGACTTCTGTGATGAGAAAAGCAGCAGAACTGGATGGCTGTATATTCAAGCCTCTATTTGGTATCATTTGTATGAGGAAAAAGTAGACAGGTCATTTTAAAGCTCGCTCTTCTCCGTACTGCGCCTGACCTGGGCGTCGCCATAGACATAATGTTACTATGTCTATGGCTGCGCAGCAGTGTATGGGCCCTTTTCCAATGGCTGTGTTCCGATTTAAAAAGCGGATCGCAGACATTTTTCCGATCGCTAGAGCACCGCGATAACATGTAAACTGCGGTGTTCATTTTCCACTACCACACTGCGTTCCCGTTTCGTTTGTTGCCGAATCACGATCGCCGATCGGCCTGATTGTCGTCGCGATCGTGCTACATTCCCGGGGCCTGTGAGAAAGTGGAAAATACAGTTTGCGCGATCGCAAGCACAGGTGATTTGCGCTTGCGCTCGCTAGTGGAAAAGGGCCATAATTCGGGTCAGACCCTGTATTACTTCTCCCTCTGAGTTGCTACAACTCAGAGGGGGAATAGTAATTAACGCCGCCCGGAATTTCAGTGGCATCAGGGATAGCCGAGATTCAGCTCACCCTGCGCCAAAGTGCCCAGGTAGCCAAACGCCATATACACAGACATTACATAGAATATAAGTAGATATAAGTAGTCTACTTACCTGCATACACCAAGGTGGGCATATGGCAACCAAATACGAAAAATGCTGCTTGCCACCAAAATAACTTGGAGTAAACCATTTAATTGTGTGTAGAACAGGCTAGCAGAGAACTCTTCAAGCTGCCGTGTAGTAACTGAAACTGAAGTCTGTCTCCACTACTACTTACTATACTTCCTTCTTCATAGAATTGTTCTGAGTCACTGCAAAAAAAAAATAAAATAAAATAAAAATAGTTGATTCATTCAAGTTGTAATGTGATGCAATATCCTCTCTATGATTCACTTCTGCTCTGAATTGGGAATTTCCTTTTTTTCCTTTCTTTTTGTTTTTCTCTTAAAAGCTTTGCATTCAAGAGAAACCGTAACCAAGAATTGAACTTCATCCCAGTCAGTAGCTGATACCCCCTTTCCCATGAGAAATCTTTTCCTTTTCACAAATGGATCATCAGGGCGCTCTGTATGGCTGATATTGTGGTGAAACCCCTCCCACAGCGTGATGTCAGGACCATGGTTCTGACAGTTTCTTGTCTGTGAACCTCATTGCATTGTGGGAAATAGCTGTTTACAGCTGTTTCCCACTGCCAAAAAAGCAAGCAGCATCTCCTTCCACTGACCTCCTCTGCCAGCAGTAAAAATGTCACCATGTGATAAATGTCAGAATGTAAATCAGGGAGAGGAAAGATGTTACAACGGGCAAACACTGACTAGATCATTTATCCGGGGGCGGAGCCAGTACGTTTGACGCACGTCACGTGGTGGAACGTGGAAGGACACAGACGGACATACACGGCCGGGAGCGCGGGACGCCGCGGAAAGTCATACGGAGTGCTGTGTGCCGAGCCTGGGGGAACCACCGCTGTAGCAAATCATCCATCCTTTTAGCTTGTAAGTTGCTGGAGTGCGTGAGAAGCGCAGATGAGATATTGTAAATGTATAGATATGCTGCGCAATGAAGTTTTTTAATGTGTTTTATTAAAAAGGCCTAATTTTACAACGCTGGAGTTGAGTGTGCATCACTGATGAGCGGAGTGAGACACACGAATTGAGTGCAATTGCCACCTGCAGATAGGTGGTTAGGATCTGGTGAGCCTCTTGTTGATGAGGTGGTGGGAACACAGCATTGCACTGGTGGTCACTTAAAGAGACTCCGTAACAAAAATTGCATCCTGTTTTTTATCATCCTACAAGTTCCAAAAGCTATTCTAATGTGTTCTGGCTTACTGCAGCACGTTCTACTATCACCATCTCTGTAATAAATTAACTTATCTCTCTCTTGTCAGACTTGTCAGCCTGTGTCTGGAAGGCTGCCAAGTTCTCCAGTGTTGTGGTTCTGTGATGCATCTCCCCCCTCCAGGCCCCTCTCTGCCCACTGCCTGTGTATTTAGATTAGGACAGCGTCTCTCTTCTCTCTTATCTTTTACAAGCTGGATAAATCCTCCTCTGAGCTGGCTGGGCTTTCACATACTGAGGAATTACATACAGGCAGAGCTGTCTGCACTCTGCAGGAAGAAACAGCCTGACACTTCAGTAGAAGATAGCTGCAGGGGGAAAGAAACACACAAATGATCTCTTGAGATTCAAAAGGAAGTGTGTATACAGCCTGCTTGTGTATGAATGTATTTTCTATGTGTGGACATACTATACATCAACCTACTTCCTGTTTTGGTGGCCATTTTGTTTGTTTATAAACACACTTTTTAAAACTGTTTTTAACCACTTTTAATGCGGCGAGGAGCGGCGAAATTGTGACAGAGGGTAATAGGAGATGTCCCCTAACGCACTGGTATGTTTACTTTTGTGCGATTTTAACAATACAGATTCTCTTTAAGGTGGCCACTAATGATCCAATCTTTTTCAACCAATCTTACCATTTCTATGTAATATAAGGGAAAGCCTATAGTATTCATTCAATATATTCACTCAGTTTACTCTTCTACTACATAGATTTGGTAAGATTGGATGAAAAAGATTGGATCATTAGTGGCCACCCTTATGCTCAACACACATCATACAATCTTGGTTGTACAGATCTACCAAATCTATGTAGTATAAGGGCCAACAAATTGAAAATACCTTGAATGATTGATTGGATAAGCTCTTATACTACATGAAAGTGGTAAGACTGAACAACAAAGATTGTATGGTGTGTGTGTTGAGCCTTACACGGAGGTTGTGTGAAGTGTATTTTTTGACAGCTGAAACAGTATTACGCTATGTAACGTTATTTTTGCAGGCTTCCTGGAAGAGCGCAGTGGATTACTGATGTGATTTTGTACAGTTCAAGTGGACTTACCATAGCGCACTCAAATAGGACATTGCTCAAATCAGTTGATTGTGGACTTTAAGGGTTTGTAATTGACTTATAGGTGGCGCAGCATATTGTTGTATTTAAATCATTTATACATAACTGTTGTAAAAATGAAGCACTTTTTTACTACACTAATTTCAATGGAGTTCCTCTTTAACAATTGGGACTATTTCTCGGTGTTAACTTCTGCTTGTTTTATTCGTGAGCATTTGCAAATCTTTAGACTGACCCTGCTTCTATAAGACTAGCGTCTGCACCAGGGGTGTAACTAGACTTAATAGGGCCTCCTACAAAAATGATAGCATGGGGTCCCCGAATCCCATGCAGGTCATGTGATCGGGAGCCAGCGAATGGCAGCAGAGAGTGTTCTGTGAAGCAGCGTCTAGAAGCAGGAAAAAAATACAGATGCTCCTGCTACTCTGCATGGCGGGAGGAGGTGGCAGGGCTGGTTTTGTGAACAAATGGGAGGTTTTGCGGTTTGCACTTGCGGTTGTGGAGAGGGAGGAAGAGGGGCCCCCAAGGCCTCTGGGCCCTCCCTGCCATGGCAGGGGTTGCATTGGTGATTGCTACACCCATGGTCTGCACTAATCACACCTGAAATTAATCTGCCTATTAGATTCAGTGCAGTCAGGGCTGGGCCGAGGCAGAGGCGAGAGAGGCTCCAGCCTCAGGGCGCAGTGTAGGAGGGCCCAAAACTCACTCAGCTATCATTCCCATATTGTGTTTGAAGCAGAGAGAAATAAGAAAAAGGGATACATGGCAGTGACTGAAAGCCAGATTACTAGAGATTAGGTTTGGGGGGGGGGGGCTGAGGTGCCTCTTAGTCTAATAGCAAATCATATCCTCACCTTTCTCATTTCTCTCTACTCCTTCTACTAAGGGACTTAAAAAAGGGGAATTTGTATCCAATGCAATGTTGCCATTTGGTCCCTGACTGCGTCTGAGCTAAGTGCTTCTGTGATCTGCTTCTCTAATTACTTCTGCCTGCCTGTTACCGATTTTTGCCTGGATTTTGATTGATTTACTGTTGCTGATTTTTGCCTGGATTTGACTACTCTCTACCTGTCGCCTGCACAGACCACTGCCTGCCTGTCATCTGCTATGGCGCCAGCCTCCACAAGGCATCTCACACTGGAAGCGCTGGTGGAGTTTGAGAACAGTAATATGCAGTCACTGGCGGATTCGAGTGACACACCTGCTTATGACCGGTTCCACAAAATTCGGCCCCTCATAGACCACCTGTCATCAAAATTTGCAGATGCTTATACCCCTGAACAGGCATTTTGAGGCATTTGGTTTCCAGACTATCCCTCACGGTCTTGGGCCCCTAAAATGCCAGGGCAGTATAGGAATCCCACCAAGTGACCCCATTTTAGAAAGAAGACACCCCAAGGTATTCCGTTAGGTGTATGATGAGTTCATAGAAGATTTTATTTTTTGTCACCAGTTAGTGGAAAATGACACTTTGTGAAAAAAAAACAATAAAAATCAATTTCCGCTAACTTGTGACAAAAACTAAAATCTTCTATGAGCTCACCATACACCTAATGGAATACCTTGGGGTGTCTTCTTTGTAAAATGGGGTCACTTGTGGGATTCTTATACTGCCCTAGCATTTTAGGGGCCCTAAACCGTTAGTAGTCTAGAAACCAAATGCCTCAAAATGACCTGTGAATAGGACATTGGGCCCCTTAGCGCACCTAAGCTGCAAAAAAGTGTCACACATGTGGTATCGCCGTACTCAGGAGAAGTAGTATAATGTGTTTTGGAGTGTAGTTTTACACATACCCATGCTGGGTGGGAGAAATATCTCTGTAAATGAAATTTTTTGATTTTATTTTTACACACAATTGTCCATTTACAGAGATATTTCTCCCACCCAGCATGGGTATGTGTAAAAATACACCCCAAAACACATTATACTACTTCTACTGAGTACGGCGATACCACATGTGTGACACTTTTTTGTAGCCTAGGTGCGCTAAGGGGCCCAATGTTCTATTCACAGGTCATTTTGAGGCATTTGGTTTCTAGACTACTCCTCACGGTTTAGAGCCCCTAAAATGCCAGGGCAGTATAGGAACCCCACAAGTGACCCCATTTTAGAAAGAAGACACCCCAAGGTATTCCATTAGTTGTATGGTGAGTTCATAGAAGATTTTTCTTTTTGTCACGAGTTAGTGGAAAATGACACTTTGTGAAAAAAAACAATACAAATCAATTTCTGCTAACTTGTGACAAAAAATAAAATCTTCTATGAACTCACCATACACCTAATGGAATACCTTGGGGTGTCTTCTTTGTAAAATGGGGTCACTTGTGGGGTTCTTATACTGCCCTAGCATTCTAGGGGCCCTAAACCGTTAGTAGTCTAGAAACCAAATGCCTCAAAATGACCTGTGAATAGGACGTTGGGCCCCTTAGCGCACCTAAGCTGCAAAAAAGTGTCACACATGTGGTATCGCCGTACTCAGGAGAAGTAGTATAATGTGTTTTGGAGTGTAGTTTTACACATACCCATGCTGGGTGGGAGAAATATCTCTGTAAATGGACAATTGTGTGTAAAAAAAAAAAAAAAAATCAAAAAATTGTAATTTACAGAGATATTTCTCCCACCCAGCAGGGGCGTCTCACCCACCAGGCAAGTATAGGCGGTTGCCTGGGGCGCCATGAGGTGGTGAGGCGGTTGCCTGGGGCGCCATGAGGTGGTGAGGCGCATTCCCCCGCCGCTGCTACCGTGACCATGTTTTTTTTTTTTTTTTTTTTATATTATATTACCTCCCGACTCAGTCCCCGGTGCTCGGCACGCTACCATGTGCTCAGCAGTGCCTCCACCTCCACTTCTCCCCAGCCAATAGAGCAATCAATACTGCTCTTCTCTGCCAGGCTCCTTCTTTAAAGCTGTGCCCCTTCTTCTTAGTAGCCACACAGGTAAAGTGTTTACCTCGTGTGGCCCAGCCTTTAACTCCACCCCACGCCAGTCAAACCAGGAGCCAGCAGCCAGCCAGCTTATGCCCCCGACAGTCTGACCCCCCACCTGTGTCACTGGCTGCACACAGACACTGGAGCGAGACAGCCAGGGGACAGATGCAGTCACAGAGAGAAGAATGTGATGTGTCCGTGTTGGAGCCCCGCCCCCGCACAAGACAGCAACACAGCCCGGGAGAAGGGAAGTTTCTGCTCCAGAGTAGTGATGGGAATTCCGGCTCTTTTCAGAGAATTGGCTCTTCTGAATCTGCTCCCATTAAAGAGCCGGCTCTTATGGCTCTGAATCGGCTCTTCATTAAATATCACTAAACACCACTCAGAATCGGAGTAAAAGCCCCGCCCCCATCTCCATGACAATTCCAGACTGCTTCTCTGACTGGGGCAATCCCTCCTGCTACTGCTCTCCGCCCCATACACTCCTACAAGCTGCAAGAGGAGGACTACATCTCCCAACATGCCTCAGCGCCCTTTATTGCAGAGCAAAGCAGAGCTCTGTGGGACGGCTGAGGCATCGGCTCTTTCAAAACTGAGAACCGGCTCTTGTCGTTCGCAGCAAAGAGCCGGCTCTTAGAGCCGGCTCATTCGCGAACGACCCATCACTACTCCAGAGATGATAAGCTGCATGCACAGGCAGAAGAGAAGGTATGCAGGCAGGCTGCTAAGAACACTTCCTGTCCTGTGTGCAGACTCCCAGTACTGTTATAACTGCTAGAATGTGCCCTGCTCTTTTGATACTAGAGTTTTCTTTGAAAGCTGGTTAGGCTGTAGGCTGGTAAAGCTGTAAACCTGTGCTTTAGTGCTGTGCTGTGCTGTCTCTCCCTCTCCCCTCTCTGTTCCTCTGCTCCTCTTCCATCTTATGCTGTCTCTACCCCTCTCTGTTCCTCTGCACTCTCTTCCATCTTATGCTGTCTCTCCCTCTCCCCTCTGTTTCTCTGCACCCTCTTCCATCTTATGCTGTCTATCCCTCCCCCTCTCTGTTCCTCTACCCCCCTCTTACATCTTATGCTGCCTCTCCCTCTCTACTCTTTCCCTCTCTGCTCGGATTACGTGTATTTTCTGGTGAAACGCTTACACATTACGATTATTTTCTGACAACGCTGACCCATTACGATTATTTTCTGGTGAAACGCTGCTGCCCTATCATTAATTTCTGGTGAAATGCTGCTGCAATAAGTGTATTTTCTGGTGAAACGCTGCCACCTTACGAATATTTTCCGGTGAACTGCTGCTGCAATAAGTGTATTTTCTGGTGAAACACTGCCACATTACGATTATTTTCTGGTGAATTACGATTCTGAATTACGATAATTACTATTATTTTCTGATGAAACACTGCCGCATTATGATTATTTTCTGGTGAAACGATGCTGCATTATGATTATTTTCCTGGGGGGGAGGGGCTTGGGGGGGCGCCACAGGTTTTCTCGCCTGGAGTGACAAAATGACTAGAGGCACCCCTGCCACCCAGCATGGGTATATGTAAAAATACACCACAAAAAACATTATACTACTTCTCCTGAGTACGGCGATACCACATGTGTGACACTTTTTTGCAGCCTAGGTGCGCTAAGGGGCCCAACGTCCTATGAGTACCTTTAGGATTTTACAGGCCATTTTGAGACATTTGATTTCAAGACTACTCCTCGCGGTTTAGGGCCCCTAAAATGCCAGGGCAGTGTAGGAACCCCACAAATGACCCCATTTTAGAAAGAAGACACCCTAAGGTATTCCTTTAGGAGTATGGTGAGCTCATAGAACATTTTATTTTTTGCCACAAGTTAGCGGAAAATGACACTTTGTGAAAACAAACAGTAAAAATCTATTTCCGCTAACTTGTGACAAAAAATAAAATCTTCTATGAACTCACCATACTCTTAACATAATACCTTGGGGTTTCTTCTTTCTAAAATGGGGTGATTTGTGGGGTTCCTATACTGCCCTGGCATTTTAGGGGCCCTAAAGCGTGAGGAGTAGTGTAGAAACCAAATGCCTCAAAATGACCTGTGAAAGGTGTATTTTTATACATGCCCATGCTGGGTGGGAGAAATCTCTCTGTAAATGGACAATTGTATGTAAAAAAATCAAAAAAAATCTCATTTACAGAGATATTTCTCCCACCCAGCATGGGTATGTGTAAAAATACACCCCAAAACACATTATACTACTTCTCCTGAGTACGACGATGCCACATGTGTGACCCCTTTTTGCAGTCTAGGTGCACTAAGAGGCCCAACGTCCTATGAGCACCTTTAGGCTTTACAGGGGTGCTTACAATTTAGCACCCCCAAAATGCCAGGACAGTAAACACACCCCACAAATGACCCCATTTTGGAAAGTAGACACCCAAAGGTATTCAGAGAGGGGCATGGTGAGTCCGTGGCAGATTTCTTTTTTTTTTTTTTTGTCACAAGTTAGAAGAAATGGAAACTTTTTTTTTTTTTGTTTTAATTTTGTTTCAAAGTGTCATTTTCCGCTAACTTGTGACAAAAAATAAAATCTTCTATGAACTCACCATGCCTCTTAGTGAATACTTTGGGATGTCTTCTTTCCAAAATGGGGTCATTTGGGGGGTATTTATACTATCCTGGAATTTTAGCCCCTCATGAAACCTGACAGGTGCTCAGAAAAGTCAGAGATGCTTCAAAATGGGAAAATTCACTTTTTGCACCATAGTTTGTAAACGCTATAACTTTTACCCAAACCAATAAATATACACTGAATGGATTTTTTTTTAACAAAGACATGTAGCACAATAAATTAAGACAATAATGTATACAGAAATTTTACTTTATTTGAAAAATGTCAGCACAGAAAGTAAAAAAAAAAATCATTTTTTTGACAAAATGAATGTCTTTTTTGATGAATATAATAAAAACTAAAAATCACAGAAGCAATCAAACAGCACCAAAAGAAAGCTGTATTAGTGACAGGAAAAGGAGGGAAAATTCGGTTGTATGACCGAGCAATAAACCGTGAGAGCTGCAGTGGTCTGAATGGAAAAAAGGCTCTGGTCCTTAAGGGGTAGAAAGACTGTGGTCCTCAAGTGGTTAAAGTAGACACGTTGCGACTTTAAAGAGAGTCTGAAGCGAGAATAAATCTCGCTTCAGACCTCATAGTTAGCAGGGGCATGTGTGCCTCTGCTAAACCGCCGCTATAGCGCCGCACAACGGGGGTCCCTTCACCCCCAAATCCCCTCCGAGCAGCAGGGGATCTCTTCCTGGTTGGGGCAGGGCTAACCTCCACAGCCCTGCCCCATGCGCGTCTGTCAGCGCGTATCTCCGCCTCTCCCCCGCCCCTCTCAGTCTTCCTTCACTGAGAGGGGTGGGGGAGAGGCGGCGATGCGCCGCTGATAGACGCGACTGGAGGCAGGGCTGCAGCCGTTAGCCCTGCCTCCCGGAGCGACCAAGTCTGCGACCAAGTGTCGCAGTGGGGGGTTTGGGGGTGAAGGGACCCCCGTTTAGCGGCGCTATAGCGGCGGTTTAGCAGGGGCACAAGTTCCCCTGCTAACTATGTGCTCTGAAGCGAGATTTATTCTCGCTTCAGAGTCTCTTTAACGTCGCACTAAACCGCAACGTCCCACTTTGATTACAGCCATAGACAAAGGGATCCTAAGGCTGCTTCCACACAGGGACGTTACAGGCGCACGTTAGTGCAGCCTGTAACGCTCCCCCAACGCACAGCAATGTAACACAAGTGGGGCTGTTCACACAGCCCACGTTGCGTTACATGTAACGCTGCACGTTCTGCGGAAAGTGCAGCATGCTACGGCGTTACAGCGGCTTAAGCCGCGTTAGACTGTTTGCACATGCGCAGTCATGTTGGGGAGGAGCGGAGAGCGGCCAGGCACATGGCTAATTAATATTCACTGCACGTTGTGACGTGCAGTGTTTACTTCCTGGTGCCTCCGCTCTGTGCGGAGATTTGCCGGCGGGACCACGTGATGCCGCACGCGTCCAAGAGTGCGCATCACGGCATCACGGACGCCAGAGTGAGCTGCACAACGCGCCTCACTCTGACGTCCACATTAGAGAGCACCAGGCGTTGCGTTAGGGGCACGTTATGTGCCCTATAACGTCCCCGAAACGCAATGTCCTGGTGTGTCACTAGCCTAAAGGTAATTAGGCAATGTTCCCCAAACACATAAGAAAAAGCAGTGTTCCCACAATGATGTGGCGAAATGGGAGATTTGCATCATGGATGTCAGTCCATGACATGACTATGTAATGTGCCGCAGAAGATGCAAGTGCTACATAGATAGATAATGATATGGCGGAACACTAGACATTGACTATGGCGGGGGTTAGATTGTGAGCTCCGCCAAGGACATGACTACATTCTCTGTAAAGTGCTGCGTTAGATGCCAGTGCTATATAAAACCATAATATTATCGTAGGACATTACACTATGACTATGGTGGGATTAGATTGTGCATGAAGTCTGCAGAAACTGATGATGCTACAGTATTAGCATACCATTTAATAATCATGAGCCCCCAAAATGCCAAATGCTGCAACAACAACCCCAAAGTAGCAAATGCAGTCTCTATGGCCATCAAATAATAACTGCAGCAACTGTTACCGCTGACACACGAATTGCAATAACCGTTACCTCTGACAAATGAATTGCAATCACCGTTACCTCTGACACGAATTGCAATAAGGGCTCGTTTCCACTAGGAGCGGTGCGATGCGGCTACATAGCCGCATCGCACCGCAGGTGTCCTAAAACACATGCACGCCAGTGGAACAGTTTCCACTGCATGCATGGTTTGCAGAGCGGTGCGATCCGATAATCTGCAGCATGCTGCAGATTTTCGCACGGCCACATCCGCCCGCAGCCGTGCCCCATCTCCCCAATACACTTCTGCATCGGAGATGCGGAAGTGATGCGGCCGGCGGCAGAAGTGATGTGATGCGGCTGCGTAGCCACACTCGCATCACTTTGCAAGTGGAAACAGGCCCTTACCGTTACCTCCGAGAAATGAAATGCAGCAGAAAACGATTACTCTGACTCTGCAAACGGTAAATGAGGTAAACATTCCCTCATGCGACCACAGAGTCCCACGGCTGGGACACCCGGCAGCCAAAAGTGGGACATAACCTCAACCTGGGACTCATTGCAGCCTGAGACAGGTGACCCTGAACCTGGGATGTGTCCCAGGTAAAATGGGACGTCTGGTCAGGGTAGTTAAATAGCTCAGAGAAGCTCAGATTCTCTTTAATCCAATCACAGGTGAAGGAAAAAAATCAGCGTGCACTACATTTGTGATAGGGTTGAAATTACATGAGACCACTGTGAAGAGGGCTTTGCAATTACTATGTCAGTTATGGTGCCCCTGTGATCAGCAAATTCCATGTGCTTAGATTATTTCCCATATGGTGTGAACTCCTTATCTCAAAAGACAATTCTACTAAAGCCTTTCCAACCATGCTCTGCCTGGCAACAGGTGATCACCACATACATGTTTTCCTATTGGACAGAGACTAGGCAGCAGCCAATCATTACACAGCCTCTCCTGTGTACAGAATTACTGACTGTGTGAGTTTGTTGCACTTTCATGTTTGCTGAAGTTTGGAGGGTGTTTATTGTGTTGTTCTTCCCACATATCACAGCCTGGGGGTGAAGATGCCCCCCCTCCTCCTCCTGCTGGCTCTGGGGTTGTCACAGGTGTATTGTGGTGAGTAGGTTGGTCACTGATGTGTTATTATCTGATAACAGCGGACGTAGAGCACAGACAGCTCACTCTGTTCCTTTCACTTTCTTCTGGAAATATTCCCATTCTTTTCCTTCCTGCTCTACCTGGCAGCTGCTGATTAGGGATGGTTAATGAGATGCAAATTGAATTCTACCTTGATGGGATTCAATTTTAAGCTGCATAAATTTACATTCAAAATGTACATAATCCTTTATGAACTACCTGCATTACACAGAAACCGTACGGCTGATTAAAAATGGTCCAAGATGCATATGATTAGATTGCATACAAATATAATACAAATTGTATGCAGTTTGGAACTGGTTAATCCGAATAGTCAGGAAGTAGAGTGAGGTGCAGCAACAGAGAAGACTAGAGCTTAATCGCTTGGAATATTGAGGAGGTGAGCTTGCATTTTTGTGCCTGCTTGCTGCCAGTGGTGCTCACCGCCAGGTCGTGATCACGCTTACGCGTGGATTCACGACCATTTTGACGCATTCCGCCTCGGACACGAAACTCCGTGAATAGATTTTCAACCACGAAAATCTACTTCGGCTTCACGTGAATGCGGACAGAAATCCGCATTCACGCTCGTGAAACCCGGGGCTGAAGTCGTGGTTTGCGGAAATGCGTCAAACTATGCGGAAGTGACACATTGCAGGCCAATCAGAGTGCCCCAGCCAGGCCCTAGCAACCAATCACAGGAGGGGAGCTATGCCCTCCCCTCCTGAATATAAAGCGGCGGCCATGATGGAAAAGTTCTGTCCTTGCTACTAGACTGTGGTGCTGAGAGGATTATCTCCAGGCCATTGTTGTTTGAGCAAGTGCATTTATTGTGTTAAAAACAAAGCGTTTTTTTTGCTAACACCGTTCTTATACTGTACACAGTTAGCTAGTCAGTGAGTGATTGCTGTAGTTAGTTGTAGTCAGTGTAGTGTAGTGGGAGTGTGGGAGTCTAGTGATTATTTAACTGTGTGTAGTGCTGTGCAGGCAGGTTCAGTGCTGCAGTGTAGTGGGAGTGGGGATTATCTGTGTGTAGAGTGCAGGCAGGCAGGTTAGTGCAGCTGCAGTGTTCACTTGTATATTCCAGTGACAGTTATACACTTGTACTATTTGCAGGCAGCCAGTCACACCGCCGGCGCCGCCACTCTCTGCCAGCGCTGTTCATTCATTCTGTCAGTGACCTTGTGCCGTGCCCAGTGCCCACTGCTCGCTCGCTCGCTGGCATATGAGCATCTCATTACACAGTGTGACATCCTTGTGTGCCCACTGCATCCTTCAGTGACCTAGTTGTATATCCAGTGCCCACTGCTGTGCCCACTGCATCCTTCAGTGACCTTGTACTGTGGCCACTGCATCCTTCAGTGACCTAGTTGTATATCCAGTGCCCACTGCTGTGCCCACTGCATCCTTCAGTGACCTTGTACTGTGGCCACTGCATCCTTCAGTGACCTTGTACTGTGCCCACTGCATCCTTCAGTGACCTTGTACTGTGCCCACTGCATCCTTCAGTGACCTAGTTGTATATCCAGTGCCCACTGCTGTGCCCACTGCATCCTTCAGTGACCTTGTACTGTGGCCACTGCATCCTTCAGTGACCTTGTACTGTGCCCACTGCATCCTTCAGTGACCTTGTACTGTGCCCACTGCATCCTTCAGTGACCTAGTTGTATATCCAGTGCCCACTGCTGTGCCCACTGCATCCTTCAGTGACCTTGTACTGTGGCCACTGCATCCTTCAGTGACCTAGTTGTATATCCAGTGCCCACTGCTGTGCCCACTGCATCCTTCAGTGACCTTGTACTGTGCCCACTGCATCCTTCAGTGACCTTGTACTGTGGCCACTGCATCCTTCAGTGACCTTGTACTGTGCCCACTGCATTCTTCAGTGACCTTGTACTGTGCCCACTGCATCCAGTGATTCATTACTAGCAACATGTCTGGCAGGGTTTCGCGGGGTGAGAGGAAAGGGAGTTCAATTGCCTCAGCCACTTCTGGGACTGCTCCACGTCCAGGGAGAGGACGCCCAGCTGTACGTGGTCGTGATGCAGCAGAAAAGGGGGCAGCAAAGCCTGGGCCGAGTCAGCGGACGCCATTGTCCAAATATTTTAAAGTTTCTGGTCCCCGTGTGGTGGTTGAGCAAATGGAACCTGACGTACTCATGGACATCATGACTTCCTCCCAGACCTCTACTGTGAGCACCACTCCAAGCAGTAGCAGCAGCAGCCAACATCCCACGCTTGTTGTGACATCCACCCCAGCACCCACTGGTCAGCAGCCCTCCCAGGATGACAGCGTTCTGTCCCTCAGTCCGGCATCTGGGAACCTGCTGATGCAAGAAGCACAGGACTTACTGGGGACTGATGTGGCAGAGATTGAGATCGGGCCACAATCACAAGCGTTGTTGAGTTCTGGTGATGAAGAAGAGGGGTCTGTGTCTGGGGATGTAGGGACAGAAGAGGAGGCGGGGGAGTCAGAGGAAGAGCTGGATTATGATGATGCTGCTGATGATGACGTTGTGGACCCTAACTATGTGCAGCCTGCTGAGTCCGTGGAAGAATGGTCAGAGCAGGATGACGAGTCACCTCGGCCTAGGCAAGGATATCGCCATATGTCAGGCAGGGGCAGGGGCATCGGCAGCAGGGGGCGTGGAGGAAGTAGACAGGACACTGCTTCAGCCGGCACCACCACCATGCAACCCCCGGCAACTACTACCACACATTGCTCCGCTGCACCCTCTGCTAGTGGGGGCCGCAGTAAATTAAAGTCACCAGTGTGGGATTGCTTTGAGGAATGTACTGATGACAAAAGGTATGCGGTGTGCAGGTTATGCAGCAAAAGATTGAGCCGTGGGAAAAGTCTGAGCAAGATGGGTACCTCATCCCTCCAGGGCCACCTGAGAAGCCGCCACTGCCGCGAGTATGCGGACTTTAAGAGGAAGCAGGCACTGCTGGCAGGGGTTCCTGAGAGCAGAAGGCCCACCAGCGAAGCAGCATCCTCCCTCCCTCAGGGTCGTGAATCCCCCACAGCAGCAGCAGCAGTAGTAGCACGCAAGCGCTCTTCCACCTCGGCTGCTCAGGACACAGACATTGAGGCTGGCAGCCAGTGTTCGTCTCTCTCCTCTGTCTCCCCTGCATCCCAGCGTCGTCAGACCCTGCTGAGCGACACCTTTCAGGGTCTGACCAAGCCTCTGCCTCCAAGCCACAGGCGGATCCGCAAACTAAATGGCTTGCTGGCCCGGGCCATGGCATCACAGCTGCTTCCCTACTCCCTGGTGCAGGAGGGGAGCGCCATGCGGACGCTGCTCCAATTTGGCATCCCCGAGTGGCAAGTCCCCAGTCGCCACTATTTCAGCAGGAGCGCGATCCCAGCACTCCACAAGTTTGCGGTGGAAAACGTGGCCCGTTCCCTGGACTACTCTGTGGGCAAGCGGGTCCACGTGACCATGGACTCGTGGAGTAGCAGATTTGGGACAGGTCGCTACCTGTCCTTTACGGCCCACTGGGTGACACTGATGGAAGGGAGGGAGGACAAGAGCGCATCAGCCCAGCTAGTGGTGCCACCACGCGGGATCAGGGGGGATGCAGAAGGGTCCTGTCACGACACTCCCTCAGCACCCGGAAAGCAAGCCCGCCTCGGCAGCAGCAGCGCCAAGCCTCGGCACTGCCAAGCCCTTTTAAAATTGGTGACCCTGGGGAAGGAGAGGCTTACGGCCACCAACGTCCTGGCCGCCCTCAGGAAGCAGGAGCGGAGGTGGCTGACCCCCAGAGGCCTGGAAGTGGGGTATGTGGCAGCCGATAACGGGGCCAACCTGGTGGCAGCAGTGCAGCAGGGAAACCTCCAGCACATCCCTTGCTTGGCCCACGTGCTCAATCTTGTGGTGCAGCGCTTCTTGCGCACCTACCAGGGGATGAGCGAGCTGCTGCAGGATGCCCGGGCGGTGGTACGCTTTTTCCGCCTGTCAGCCACTGCCTCTGCACTCTTGTCCACCTTACAGCAGCAGTATGGAAGGCCACAACACCGGATGATCATCGACATGCCAGTTCGCTGGAATTCGACTCTGGCCATGTTGGAGCGGCTGTGTCAGCACAGGCTGGCTCTTAGGGCCTACATGCTAGACCCAAGTGTCCCCAGCAACCAGCAAGTCCCCATGATTACTGCCACTCAGTGGACACTGATGCAGCAAGTATGCCTGGTGCTGAGTCCCTTCCTGGAGGCAACCAAGATGGTCAGTGAGGAGCGGGCCTCTGTGTGCCAGTGGGTGCCCTTGGTTTGTCTACTGGAGCAGGCAATGGACAATTTAATTGAGCGTGGGGATGAAGCCCTGAGGCAGTTGGAAGAACAGGAGCAGATGGCAGCACAGTCCAGCTCAGAGGAGGGCTCACAGCAGGTAGTGGAAGAGTTGGAGGTCCCTAACCTGAATGAGGAGGAGGAGGAGGAGCAGAGTGCAGCAGGCGTTGTACGTGGATGGCGGTTTGAGGAGGACAACGACATGGCACAGGAAGAGGACAGGCATGCGTTATGGGACAATGGCGAGGACGAGGAAGATCTTGCTGGCAGGGCCCACTTGTTTCCCATGGCTGTGCACATGTTGCGCTGCCTTCGCAGGGACCCCCGGGTGATCCAGATGCGTTCAAGGGAGGACATCTGGATCACCTTGATGCTTGATCCCCGTCTGAAGGGGAAGCTGGGAGACTTAATGACGCCATCCACCACCGAGCAACGCACAAGGGAGTTGAAGGAGGCCCTTGTGCGCAGACTACTGGAAGCATTCCCCCAGCCTTCCACCCCCACTGTAACTGCTCTGCCAAGCCAGCAAGAGGTGCCTGCCATTGCCACTAGCAGCACAACAACAACCACCAGCAGCAGCAGCAGCAACTGGCGCCCCGGAGACCTGAAGAGCCTAAGCAAGAGCCTGTATGCAGTGCAGCAGCCCAGAACAGAGGTGCCCGCCACAGCATCCACCACCAACCAGCACAAGCAACGACTGACCACCATGGTGTCTGACTATATGGGGTCATCCAGCGGGCTCAATGACACCGACAGCCCCGTGGACCCCTTGGAGTACTGGGTCAAGAGACTGGACATCTGGAGCGAGCTTTCCCAGTACGCCCTGGAACTCCTATCCTGCCCTCCTTCCAGTGTCCTCTCAGAGAGATGCTTTAGTGCGGCCGGTGGCGTGGTCACAGAGAAGCGCTCTCGGCTCTCCCACGCCTCTGTGGACAAACTCACCTTCCTGAAAATCAACCAGGCTTGGGTGGAAGGTGAGTTCCTGGCCCCTATTGTCGGACACAGGGGGACATGAAGTGGCTGCTGCATGTGCTGTTGTTAACTATGCCTGCCTTTATAAAGACATTTACTACCTGCCTAGTGCCTACCTTGGTTAATTTTTTGGTGTTATGGTACTACTACCAGTAAGTTGCCATGGTCCTCCTTCTGAGCTGCTGAACTGACCGCCCGCTTTGTCCTCCTGACTCAGTCGCTACTACACTCTGCGTTCACACTGCCCGGGTCGCCGGGTGCATTTAATTTTTTGGCCAGCACTATGACGCTGTGCTACTACTACTGTGCTGCTGCTGCTGAACTGACCGCCCGCTTTGTCCTCCTGACTCAGTCGCTACTACACTCTGCGTTCACACTGCCCGGGTCACCGGGTGCATTTAATTTTTTGGCCAGCACTATGACGCTGTGCTACTACTACTGTGCTGCTGCTGCTGAACTGACCGCCCGCTTTGTCCTCCTGACTCAGTCGCTACTACACTCTGCGTTCACACTGCCCGGGTCGCCGGGTGCATTTAATTTTTTGGCCAGCACTATGACGCTGTGCTACTACTACTGTGCTGCTGCTGCTGAACTGACCGCCCGCTTTGTCCTCCTGACTCAGTCGCTACTACACTCTGCGTTCACACTGCCCGGGTCACCGGGTGCATTTAATTTTTTGGCCAGCACTATGACGCTGTGCTACTACTACTGTGCTGCTGCTGCTGAACTGATCGCCCGCTTTGTCCTCCTGACTCAGTCGCTACTACACTCTGCGTTCACACTGCCCGGGTCGCCGGGTGCATTTAATTTTTTGGCCAGCACTATGACGCTGTGCTACTACTACTGTGCTGCTGCTGCTGCTGAACTGACCGCCCGCTTTGTCCTCCTGACTCAGTCGCTACTACACTCTGCGTTCACACTGCCCGGGTCACCGGGTGCATTTAATTTTTTGGCCAGCACTATGACGCTGTGCTACTACTACTGTGCTGCTGCTGCTGAACTGACCGTCCGCTTTGTCCTCCTGACTCAGTCGCTACTACACTCTGCGTTCACACTGCCCGGGTCACCGGGTGCATTTAATTTTTTGGCCAGCACTATGACGCTGTGCTACTACTACTGTGCTGCTGCTGCTGAACTGACCGCCCGCTTTGTCCTCCTGACTCAGTCGCTACTACACTCTGCGTTCACACTGCCCGGGTCACCGGGTGCATTTAATTTTTTGGCCAGCACTATGACGCTGTGCTGCTACTACTACCACCAGTATGTTGCCGTGGTCCTTCTGTGCTGCTGAACTGACCGCCCGCATAGTCCTTCTCCTGACTCAGTCGCTACCACCACTGCACTCTGCGTTCACACTGCCCGTGTCCACTGACAACTCTGCTGCGATGTCATTGCTAATTGCTGCAAAAAAAAAAAAAAAAAAAATTACAAAAACCTCTCTGGAGCCTTTTTGCCGTCAGCCACTCATCCTCCTCCAGCGGTACCTTCGCCGCCAAGTGCCATTGGAACTCGCCTTCACCTCTTTGACTGCTTAACGCATATATCCCTTTTTAAAACCACTTATTCCCAATTAATAGCCCCATTTAAAGTGTTGATTTCACTTTAAAATCCATTTTCTCTAGAAACAAATTTTTTGGGGGAATTTTTTATGTTGAAGTTATGTTGCCCCTTATCACCTCGATAATCCATGCTATTTGGGGGACTGTAGCATGTATGGGGGCTTTGTTATTAACGTTAAAAGAAAATCCGCCTCCGGGCGTGAATCCGCGCGTGATTACGCCATTCACGGGAAAAAATCCGCGTGGTTGCGTGGACGCGGACGAAAATCCGCATGCGGCGGGGCCGAATGTGGATTTTTTTTTGCAACCACGCGGATTTCCGAATTCGTGGATGAGGCACACCCGAGCATCCCTGCTTGCTGCTGCTGTAATTTCTGGAGGGGGGGGGGGGGGGCGCTGAAGGGAGGGCCCAAAGTGATGGGGGTGGGGAGTTGGGCCCATATTTTTCTATTTCTTAGCTTTACTACATACAATTCATTATATCATAAGTTTAATTTCACTTCAGATTCCCTTAAAGGGATACTGTAGGGGGTTCGGGGGAAAATGAGGGTCCCTTACCCCCCCCCAATCCCCTCGTGGAGTCCCGGGGATCACTTCCTGATTGAGGCAGGGCTAATGGCCGCAGCCCTGCCTCACGCGCGTCTGTCATCGCGTATCTCCGCCTGTCCCCCGCCCCTCTCAGTCTTCCTTCACTGAGAGGGGCGGGGAAGAGGCAGCGATGCGCCGCTGATAGACGCGCTGTGAGGCAGGGCTGCAGCTGTTAGCCCTGCCTCCAGCAGCAGCAAAATCTACGACCAAGTTGGTCGTAGATTTTGCAGGGGTGGGTTTGGGGTGAAGGGACCCCCGTTTAGCCGCGGGATAGCGGCGTTTTAGCAGGGGCACACATGCCCCTGCTATATATAAGCTCTGAAGCGAGATTTATTCTCGCTTCAGAGTCTCTTTAAGGCTGGTTTCACAGTGGAACGCTAAAGTCCCACGTTACAGCAGCCAGTAACGCAGCCTAATTCACAGCACTATAAAATCAATTGTGCTGTTCACAGTGCACACGTTGTGTTACACAGTAACGCAGCACGTTTAAACAAAGTGCTGCATGCTGTACGTTATACTGGGCTAAGCCACGTTAGACTGTTTGCACATGCTCAGTAATGTTGGAGGAGGAGGTCTCCCCTCCTCCTCCTCCACAGCCATCTACATGGCTAATTAATATTCACTGCACTGCAGAGACTCGTGGTGGGACTGTAGTGTTGTCCGGATCATGAACGAATCATTCATTTGATCCGGATCTTTTTTGTGAGTCGAATCATCCGGATCATCACAATGAAAGATTCGGTTCACAGGATGTCTGTCTGGAAGAAACAGGAACATATAGAATGTACAGTGCAGGGAAAGTCCTGTCCTGCTAGTCATTTCACCCCCAGTCTGCTTTCCCTAGTAAAATGATTCAAATGATTTGGTTCAAAGAACCAGATCTTTTCAATGATCCGATTCAAATCATCCGAATCCTTAAAAAGATCCGGACTTCCTATCACTAACCTGGAGCGGCTGCTTTGAGAGCTGCATAACTCTGCTCAATCTGACATCCAACTTCAACACCACCATGCGTTGCGTTAGGGGCACGTTATGCGACCATAGCGTCCCCTAAAACGCAACGTCTTGGTGTGTAAGTAGCCTAAACCTCCTTAGCGGTATGGACGCATTGTTACGTCCATTACCGCCGGAGGTCGCCGCTCAGGCCCTGCTGGGCCGATTTTTATCAAGTAAAAAGCAGCACACGCAGCCGGCACTTTGCCAGCCGCGTGTGCTACCTGATCGCCGCCGCTAAGAGGGTCCCCCCAGCCGCCGAGCCCTGCGCAGCCGGACCAATCAGTTCCGGCCAGCGCTAAGGGCTGGATCGGAGGCGGCTGACGTCAGGACGCCGGCTGACGTCCATGACGTCACTCCGCTCGTCGCTATGGCGACGAGGTAAGCGAAACAAGGGAGGCTGCTCATTGCGGCCTTCCTTGGTAATTCTGATCGCCGGAGGCGATCGGAAGAACGCTACAGGAGCGCCCTCTAGTGGGCTTTCATGCAGCCAACTTTCAGTTGGCTGCATGAAATAGTTTTTCTCCCGCAGCCGCCCTGGCGATCTTAATAGAACGCCAGGGAGGTTAAGGGCTGGAACCCACAAGAGCGGTTTTGTGAGCATTTCTGGAGCGATTCAAAACGCTAGCGTTTTGCCAAAACGCTCAACTAATGTTAATGGATGGGGCAACTTCCACTGGAGCGATTGCGCTTCCTGAAATCGCAAACGCAGGACATGCAGCATTTTGGGAGCGTTAGAGCTTCAATGTAAAGTATATAAATGCTGGCATAATCGCTCATCAAAACCTACACGGAGCGATTTTGCTAGCGTTTTAAAGCTACTGCACACTGTAACAAAATTAAAATTAATTGAAAGGACCAATCAGACTTTAAAACGCTAATCGCTAATCGCTACACAACCGCTGGCAAATTGATACACTTTTTAAAAACGCTCCCTAAAATGCTCATGAAATCACTTACAAACTGCTCATACAAAACGCTAGCTATTGCGTTTTGCAGTGGGTTCCAGGCCTTAGGCTGCTTCTGGCATATGGACAGTGCTACATCATTTTGCTAGTTGCTTGTGACTCTGGTCATCTGTCGCTGTTTCCAGTAGTCTGTACCCTGCTCTTGTATCGGATTCCTTGGTCACTGGCCTCCTGCTTGCTTGACAATCCCTATTGCCTTCTGTCTGCACCACTTGATATTCTGATTATTGATCTTGACCTGTCTGACGATTCTCCTGTGTGCTGATTTTGGTCATGTGCACCTGTACATATATTGCATGATCATTGCTCATGTATGTTTCGCCAGTGTGTACATATTATGCAACCTGCACAATTAGTCATGTTGGAATTTGTGATGTACCATGTGTGTGTATGTATATATATATATGTGTATATATATATATATATATATATATATATATATATATATATATATATATATACTGATTGCCCGGCGTTGCCCGGGTATGTATCTGGCTGGTGTCAGCTCCACCCACCTTTTCTAACCCTAAGACACAATTAATCAATGACCACGTTTGTGAGCTTTGCCGTCTTTGGTATCAATAATTTGCATTGAAATGAAAAAATCTGATTGGCTGTTTGTGGCTTCACCCCCTTTTTGAATTTGAACCCCAGTCACCCAATAACCAACTGTACCAGGTTTGAGGCCTGTGCCATTAACAGTGCAAGAATGGTAGCAATTAAATATTCCCCTTGAAAAGCAATAGGTGAAGTTTGATTCACTTTTGTAGGCTCCACCCACTTTTCTGAATATTAATCCCAGTCACCCAGTGACCAACTGTGCAAAGTTTAAAAACACTGCCATTAACACTGTAGGAATGGCTGCAGTTTACATTTTCCCAGTGAAATTTGTATTTGTCTCCACCCACTGATGACCCGGCGTTGCCTGTGTATGCATTTGACTGGTGTTGCCTCCGCCCACTTTTTAACCCTAACGCACAAACACTCAATGACCAAGTTTGTGAGCTGTGGGGTCCTTGGCAACAATAATTTGTATATTCCCATAGAAATTAAACAAATCCAGCATTTGAACCCCAGTTACCCAATGACCAACTGTAGCAGGTTTGAGGCATCTGCTATTAACAGTGTAAAAATGGCAGCAATTTAAATATTCCACTTAAAAATTAACAGGTGAATTTTGATTGGCTATTATAGGCTCCACCCACTTCCCTGAATATTAATTTCAGTCACTCAGTGATCATCTCGGCAACGTTTAGGAACCCTGCCATAAACAGTGTAAGAAGGGCTGCAGTTTACACTTTCCCAGTGAAATTAGTTTTTGGCTCCGCCCACTTTTTGTAACCTGGACACAAAGTCACTACTCAATGACCAAGTTTGTGAGCTTTGGGGTCCTTGGCATCAATCATTTGTATTTTCCCATGAAATGAAACAAATCTGATTCACTGTTTGTGGCTCTGTCCCCTTTTCTGAATTTGAACCCCAGTGACCCAATGACCAACTGTACCAGGTTTGAGGCTTGTGCCATTAACAGTGCAAGAATGGCAGCAATTTTAATATTCTCCTTGAAAAGCTACATGTGATTTTTGATTGGCATTTTTAGGCTCCACCCACTTTTGTGAATGTTAATCCCAGTCACCCAGTAACCAGCTATGCTAAGTTTGAGAACCCTGCCATTAAAAGTGAAAAAGGGCTGCAGTTTACAATTTCCCAGAAAAATCTGTTTTTAAATCCACCGAGTTTTTGTAACCTGGACACACAGTCACTACTCAATGACCAAGTTTGTGAGCTTTTGGGTTCCTGGCATCAAAATTGTGCTAATGGAAGCAGTTTATCCAGCAAAGAAATCTGGCTTTTTTTTAGCTCAGCCCCTTTACTGAATTTGAACCCCAGACACTTAACGACCGACTGTAGCAGGTTTGAGGCCTCTGCTATTAACAGTGTAAGAATGGCTGCAGTTTCAATATTCCCCTTGAAAATCAATAGGTGAATTTTGATTGGCTCTTGTAGGCTCCACCCACTTTTCCAAATATTAATCCTAGTCACCCAGTGACCAACTGTGTGAAGTTTGAGAACCCTGCCATTAACAGTGTAAGAAAAGCTGCAGTTTACATTTTCCCATGTAAAAAGTTAGTTGTTTTTGGCTCCGCCCACTATTTCTATTCTTGACATACAGTCACTTAATGACCAAGATTATGAGCTTTGGGGTCCTTGGCATCAATAAATTGCATTTTACCATTGAAATTAAAGAAATCTGATTGGCTGTTTTTGGCCTGCTCCCTTCAGAATTTAAACCCCAGTCTCCCAGTGACTGACTGTAGCAGATTTTAGACCTCTGCCATTAAGAGGGTAAGAATGGCAGCAATGTAAATATTCCCCTTGAAAATCAAAAGGTGAATTTTGATTGGCTGCTGTAGGCTCCACCCACTTTCCTGAATATTAGTCCCAGTCACCCAGTGGCCAACTGTGTCACATTTGAGAACCCTGCCAATAACAGAATGGCTGAAATCAATCCAACAAATCTGATTGGCTGTTTGTGGCTCTACCCCTTTAGTGAATTTGTACCCCAGTCACCCATTGACTGACTGACTGACTGTACCAGGTTTGAGGCCTTTGCCATTAACAGTGTAAGAATGGTAGCAATGTGAATATTCCCCTTGAAAATCAATAGGTAAATTTTGATTGACTGTTGTAGACTCCACCCACATTTCTGAATATTCATCCCAGTCACCCAGTGGCCAATTGTGTAAAGTTTGGGAACCTTGCCATGTAAAAAATGTAGTTGTTGGCACCGCCCACTTTTTCTACGTTTGACATGCAGTCACTCAATTATCAAGTTTATCAGTTTTGGGTCCTTGGTATCAATACTTTGTATATTACCATTGAAAAATAAACAAATCTGGCTTTTTGTGGCTCCGCCCCCTTTCTGAATTTGGACCCTAGTCACCCAGTGACCAACTGTACCAGGTTTGAGGCATCTGCTTTTAACAGTATAAGAGAATGATAGCAGCTTAAATATTCCCTTTGAAAATCAAAAGGTGATTTTTTATTGGCTGTTGTAGGCTCCACCCACCTTCCAAAATCTTAATCTCAGTCACCCAATGACCAACTGTGCAACGTTTGAGAACTCTGCCATTAACGGTGTAAGAATGGCTGCAGTTTATATTTTCCCAGTAAAAGTTGTTTTTGGCTCCGCCCACTTTTTGTAACCTTGACACACAGTCACTCAATGACCAAGTTTGCGAGCTTTCAGGTTCCTGGCATCAAAAATGTGTGAATGGAAGCAGTTTATCCACCAAGGAAATCTGATTGGCTGTATGTGGCCCCGCCCCTTTAGTGAATTTGGACCCCAGTCACCCAATGACCGACTGTAGCAAATTTGAAGCCTCTGCCATTAAAAGTGTAAAAATAGCAGTAGTTTCAATATTCCCCCTTGAAAATCAATAGGTGAATTTTGATTGGATATTTTAGGCTCCACCCATTTTCTTGAATCTTAATCGCATTCACCCAGTGACCAAGTGTGCCAAGTTTGAGACCTCTGCGATTAACAGTCTAAGAATGGCTGCAGTTTACATTTTCCCATTTAAAATGAACGGCTGAAATTTGATTGGCTGTTTTATGCTCTGCCCACTTTTCCTGGATTTGTAACCTCGGTCACCATGTGACCAACTGTGCCAAGTGTGGGGACTCTGGCTTGATTACTGTTAGAATGGCAGCCTTTTACATTTTTTCCATTGACTTGAATGGGTAATATCTGATTTACTGTTTGTAGCTCCGCCCACGTATGCAGGGGAGACCCTAGACCCCCAGAACATATCATCCCAGGTAGTAAGGGATCTGTATACCAAGTTTCGTTCAAACCGGTCAAGCCGTTTTCGCGTGATCGCGGCACATACACACACACACACACATACATCCGATTATTTATATATATATATATATATATATATATATATATATATATAATTATATGGTCCTAAGCCGGTTTAAAAACGGGCTAGGTCTGTCACTGCGCATGCGCCTGCCACACACACACATATTTCCGTCGTGCGTGCGCGCCGCGCCTGCCCACCCGCGCATGCCCGCTGGCTCATCCACCTCTTTGCCCGTGATCCCTTGCCGCTCGTCACTCTTCCTCAGTGTCTCTGCACATGCGCAGAGCACAAATGGGACACACACAGGTACATGGGACGCAGAGACATTAGGGTTTTATTATATACTAGCTGATGACCAGGCGTTGCCCGGGTATGTATTTGGCTGGTGTCGGCTCCGCCCACTTTTTCTAACCCTAACACACAATTACTCAATGACCAAGTTTGTGAGCTTTGACATCAATAATTTGTACATTCCCATAGAAATTAAATCAGATTGGCGGTTTGTGACTCCGCCCCTCTCCAGCATTTGAACCCCCGTCACCCAATGACCAACTGTAGCAGGTTTGAGGCATCTGCTATTAACAGTGTAATAATGGCAACAATTTAAATATTCCCCTTGAAAATCAACAGGTGAATTTTGATTGGCTATTATAGGCTCCACCCACTTCCCTGAATATTAATCTCAGTCACCCAGTGACCATCTGGGCAAAGTTTGAGAACCCTGCCATTAACAGTGTAGGAAGGCCTGCAGTTTATATTTTCCCAGTGAAATTTGTTTTTAGCTCTGCCTACTTTTTGTAACCTGGACACACATTTACTCAATGACCAAGTTTGTGAGCTTTTGGGTCCTTGGCATCATTAAAAACAAATCTGATTAGCTGTTTGTGGCTCCGCCCCCTTTTCTGAATTTGAACCCTAGTCACTTAATGACCGACTGTAGCAGGTTTGAGGCCCCTGCCATTAACAGTGTAGGAATGGCAGAAATTTCAATGCTCCCCTTGAAAATCAAAAGATGAATTTTGATTGGCTGTTGTAGGCTCCACCTACTTTTCTCAATATTAATCCCAGTCACCCAGTGACCAACTGTGTCAAGTTTGAGAACCCTGCCATTAACATTGTAAGAATGGCTGCAGTTTATACTTTCCCATGTAAAAAGTTTGTTTTTGGCTGTTTCTAACCTTGACATACAGTCACTCAATTACCAAGTTTATGAGCTTTGGGGTCCTTGGCATCAATAAGTTGCATTTTCCCATTGAAATTAAACAAATCTGATTTGCTGCTTGTAGCTCCGCCAGGTGTGCAGGGGGGACGCGAGACCACCAGAACATATCATCCCAGGTAGTAAGAGATCTGTATACCAAGTTTCGTTCAAATCGGTCAAGCCGTTTTCGAGTGATCGCGGCACATATACATACATACATACATACATACATACATACATACATACATACATACATGCATACAGTACAGACCAAAAGTTTGGACACACCTTCTCATGCAAAGAGTTTTCTTTATTTTCATGACTATGAACATTGCAGATTCACACTGAAGGCATCCAAACTATGAATTAACACATGTAGAAATATAGTAGATAGATAACCAAAAAGTGTGAAACAACTGAAAATATGTCATATTCTAGGTTCATCAAAGTAGCCACCTTTTGTTTTGATTACTGCTTTGCACACTCTTGGCATTCTCTGGATGAGCTTCAAGAGGTAGTCGCCTGAAATGTTTTTCACTTCACAGGTGTGCCCTGTCAGGTTTAATAAGTGGGATTTCTTGCCTTAGAAATGGGGTTGGGACCATCAGTTGCGGTGTGGAGAAGTCAGGTGGATACACAGCTTATAGTCCTACTGAATAGACTGTTAGAATTTGTATTATGGCAGGAAAAAAGCAGCTAAGTAAAGAAAACCGAGTGGCCATCATTACTTTAAGAAATGTCGGTCAGTCAGTCCGAAAAATTGGGAAAACTTTGAAAGTGTCCCCAAGTGCAGTCTCTAAAAACCATAAAACGCTACAAAGAAACTGGCTCACATGTGGACCGCCCCAGGAAAGGAAGACCAAAAGTCACCTCTGCGGCGGAGGATAAGTTCATCCGAGTCACCAGCCTCAGAAATCGCAGGTTAACAGCAGCTCAGATTAGAGACCAGGTCAATGTCACACAGAGTTCTAGCAGCAGACACATCTCTAGAACAACTGTTAAGAGGAGACTGTGTGAATCAGGCCTTCATAATAGAATATCTGCTAGGAAACCACTGCTAAGGACAGGCAACAAGCAGAAGAGACTTGTTTGGGTTAAAGAACACAAGGAATGGACATTAGACCAGTGGAAATCTGTGCTTTGGTCTGATGAGTCCAAATCTGAGATCTTTGGTTCCAACCACCGTGTCTTTGTGCGATGCAGAAAAGGAGAATGGATGGACTCTACTACATGCCCGGTTCCTACCGTGAAGCATGGAGGAGGAGGTGTGATGGTGTGGGGTTGCTTTGCTGGTGACACGTTTGGGGATTTATTCAAAATTGAAGGCATACTGAACCACCATGGCTACCACAGCATCTTGCAGTGGCATGCTATTCCATACGGTTCGCGTTTAGTTGGACCATCATTTATTTTTCAACAGGACAATGACCCCAAACACACCTCCAGGCGGTGTAAGGGCTATTTGACCAGGAAGGAGAGTGATGGGGTGCTGCTCCAGATGACCTGACCTCCACAGTCACCAGACCTGAACCCAATCGAGATGGTTTGGGGTGAGCTGGACCGCAGAGTGAAGGCAAAAGGGTCAACAAGTGCTAAGCATCTCTGGGAACTCCTTCAAGACTGTTGGAAGACCATTTCAGGTGACTACCTCTGGAAGCTCATCAAGAGAATGTCAAGAGTGTGCAAAGCAGTAATCAAAGCAAAAGGTGGCTACTTTGAAGAACCTAGAATATGACATGTTTTCAGTTGTTTCACACTTTTTGGTTATGTACTATACTACCCCATGTGTTAATTCATAGTTTGGATGCCTTCAGTGGGAATCTACAATGTTCATAGTCATGAAAATAAAGAAAACGCTTTGAATGAGAAGGTGTGTCCAAACTTTTGGTCTGTACTGTATGTACGTACGTACATACATACATACATACATACATACATACACCTGATTGATATTTATATATATATATATATATATATATATATACTGTATATAACTTTTACTATAACCATAACTATTTATACCCCTGGCAAATTTTGGCTTAAAGTTACTTTTATTCAACCAGCAAGTCCTTTTTTGAATTGACATAGGTGTCTCCCAAAAGATAATAAGACAATGTACAAGAGGCATTATTGTGGGGAAAAAAAATTCTCAGCTTTCATTTACATTTGAGCAAAAAAGTGTGAAGTCCAAAATTATTCATACCCTTCTCAATAATCAATAGAAAAGCCTTTATTGGCTATTACATCAAATGCTTCCTATAATTGCAGATTAGCTTTTTGCATGTCTCCACAGGTATTTTTGCCTATTCATATTTAGCAATGAGCTCCAAATCTTTCAGGTTGGAGGGTCTTTTTGCCATCACCCTGGTCTTTACCCCCTCCACCGATTCTTAATTAAATTCAAGTCAGGACTCTGACTTTACCACTCCAAACTGTTAATGTTGTTGTCTGTTAACCATTTCTTCACCACTTTTGCTGTGTGTTT
Organism: Hyperolius riggenbachi; assembly: GCF_040937935.1. Lineage (NCBI taxonomy): Eukaryota > Metazoa > Chordata > Amphibia > Anura > Hyperoliidae > Hyperolius > Hyperolius riggenbachi. The sequence goes on along the minus strand of NC_090653.1, from coordinate 38,008,719 downwards.
TGGGTCATTGTCATGCTGAAATGTCCACTGGTGCCCAAGGCCAAGTTTCAACTTTTTCTGCAGACTGCCTGATGTTGTTGTTGAGAATACTCATGTATTTCTCTTTATTCATGGTGCCGTTTACTGTGATTAGGTTTCCTGGTCCATTGGCTTAAAAGCACCTCCAAAGCATTAGGTTCCCACCATCATGTTTGACAATGGGGTTGATGTTCTTTGGGATGAAGGTGTAACGATCGGTGTAACACAGAGAGGATCTGATTACCGGTGAACTGCAGTCTCACCAGGAATACAGAATATACCCGATTATTGGTGATCTGCAGTATCACCGATAATCAGATATATCTACTAACCTCTGGACACCAGATAAAACAAGTGAGTGTTAAATGCAACAGTATACTTTGAGTACTTCTCAGAAGTAAGTTACTTCCTAAGGCCTAGACTCTCCTGGGGGGAGGAGCTAGGCTGAGAGTAGGAAGGGCAGAGCGTGAGTGACACCCGAGAAGGGAGGGTGTCACCAACAGGTCTGGGAACTGCCTCTAACAGTAAGGCCAGTTCTCGAGGTCGGCAAGCCAGGTCGTTAACACACAGACAGATAAGGTACAGATTCAGGAGGCAGATACGGAATCCAATAAACAGACAGGGTTCAGCAACGGAGTATCAGAATTAGCAAGGTACAGAATCAGGAGGCAAATACAGAGTCCAGGAACGAGCAGAGTTTGGCAACAGGATATCAGAAATAGCAAGGTACAGGATCAGAGTTCAGAGGAATAGTCAGGCAGGCAGAAGGTCATAACAAATAATACAATATATATTCCTAATGCTAAGGTGTGAGCGCGTTGATGTCAACACCTTTGGAAACTATGCTAGAACACAGATACTGACAAGGTCTGAGTGCTACCACGTTGTGATCGCAACGGCAGACAACCAGAGAATGACCAGCACCCAGTATATATAGCAAAGCGCTCTCCAGCGCCTCCCCTAAGTGCTGGACCAATGGCAAGTGGTGAAAATGTCAGCTGACCCGCCTGGTCAGCTGACCCTTTTCTGGCTGTCATATAAGCTCTGCCTCTCAGCGTGCGCGCGCGCGTCCTTCTGAACCTGTGTGGACTAGCAGTCCCAGCCACACCAGACATGTCTTGCAATGTAACCACTGATTCAGGCGCGGGGACCGCCGCTCCGCTCTCTAAGCAAGCGGCGGTTTCCCCGCGTCCAGCCGCAATGTCAGCAGCTTTGCCATGCGTGCAATCCGCTGCATCCAATGCCGACTCCACCGCTCTGCCCATGCGGCATGCGGCGGTTTCTTCGCGTTGTGCCGCCATGTTAGACGCGGAAGCAGCCGCCTCACCCTGAGCCCTTGCGGCGGCTTTTCCGCGTTTCCTCACAGAAGGCTTCTCCTTTTTTACGCCAAATGAAGGAAACATCATTGTGACCAAACAATTAAATTTTTGTTTCATCTGACCGTAACACAGAAGAGCAGAAGTCTTCTTCTTTGTCCAGATAAGCATTTGCAAAGGCCAAGCAAGATTTTGTGTGCCTTATCTGGAGAAGTGGCGTCCTCCTTGGTCTGCATCCGTGGAACCCAGCAGTGTGCAATGTCCGTTGGATTGTCTGACTTGAGACATTGCCACCAGCAGAGCCCAGATTCACCAGGATGGCCTTGGTGGTGATCCTTGGATTCTTTTTCACCTCTCTCACTATCCTCCTGGCCAGCACAGGTGTCACTTTTGGCTTCCGACCACGTCCACTGAGATTTTCCACAATGCAGAACATCTTGTATTTTTTAATAATACTTTCCACTGTAGCCATTGGAACTTGAACACATTTGACAGTGGTCTTGTAGCCCTTTCCTGACTTGTGAGCAGCCACAATGCGCAGCCACAGGTCCTCACTGAGCTCCTTTGTCTTAGCCATAACTGTCCACAAACCAACTGCAGAGAGCTGCTGTTTTTCATCTGTTGAGTTTATTAAAACAGCTGTTCCCAATTAATCAGGGTAATTAGGATGCTTTACAACAGCTTGGACTATTTGGAATGGTATAGAACTTTGGATTTTCCCACAGACTGTGACAGTTTGTGAAGGGTATGAATAATTTTGGACTGGACACTTTTTGCTCAAAGGTAAATAAAGTTTTTTTGTTGTTTTTTTTCACAATAATGCCTCTTGTACATAGTCTTATTTTCTTTTGGGAGACACCTATATCATTTCCCGTCAAAAAATTACTTGCTGGCTGAATAAAAGTAACTTTAAGGCTACTTTCCCACCAGGACGTTGTGTTTTAGGGGACGTTCTGGTCGCATAACGTGCCCCTAACTCAACGCCTGGTGGTGTTGGATGTAGACGTCAGAGCGAGCCGCGTTGTGCAGCTCACTGTGGCGTCCATGATGCGTACTCTTGGACGCATGCGGCATCACGTGGTCCCGGCAGCCAACCGCCTGACAGAACGGCCGCTCCAGGAAGTAAACCCTGCACGTCACACCGTGCAGTGAATATTAATTAGCCATGTGCCTGGCCGCTCTCCCCTCCTCTCCCCTCCTCCCCAACATTACTGAGCATGTGCAAGCAGTCTATCGCGGCTTAGCCGCCTATAAAGTACTGCATGCAGTACGTTATCTTGTGGTGCAGCGTTACAATGTAACGCAACGTGGGCACTGTGAACAGCCCATTAATTTATCCTTGCTGTGAGTTGGGCTGCGTTACAGGCTGCTCTAACGTGCGCCTGTAACGTCCCACCGTGAAAGCAGCCTAAGTCACAATTTGCCAGGGCTATGAATAATTATGAGCAGCACTGTATACATCACTGTTGTATTTCCTTACAAGTAATCTCCTGTTCTTGCCTTGTCATGATTAGTGATGAACAGAAATTAGGCCTATGCATAATTGCACATCGAAATTCACAATTATGCATTGTATTCATAATGTGAAATTTCAGGTAAAATTGGAATTCATTTTGATATTTCCTAATTTTGCATAATTTTTCATTTAAAACCCATTTTTCTTTGCATTTTTAAAATCGAGGCTTTGCTATTCGCTGCTAAAGTTGGCACAAAATTACGTGAAAATTACATGAAATTTTACGCAAAATTACAAATGACTATATGAACGCAATTACATTTACAAATCGTAATTACAAACAGGCGTAATTGTCAAAATGTACGCAAAATTTCACGTAATGGTAATTAGCTGATTCCGATCACCACTAGTCACAATATCGATCTGAATGCACAGTCGTTACACTATCTGTTTATTTACAGTTGCTAACTTGCCAAACTGTACACCGAACACACACTGGCTCATAGAGGAGATATTTTCAAACCTTGCCAATAAAATACCTTTTAATGGGTGCTAGTCTAGTTTAGGGGACCCAGCAGGAATCCCCATAGACTAGCCTGTAGCCAAATAATTTCCCTAATGAAATCTGTAAAAAGATATTTACCAAGTACATGGCGCAGGAATACGCCCTCTGTGGCGGCCGTCTTCCCTCGTCGCTCTGCTCGGCTTCTGCCCTCTCACTGGTAAGTCTCTAGATTAGTAAAAAAACTAAATAAAAAACATGTTCCAGAACTTATGTAAGCACTCTATCTAGTTGTTATATAGGATAAAGTTCAAGGTGCTACCGTGTTTCCCGGAAAATAAGGCGCTGTCTTATATTAATTTTTGCTCCAAAAGATGTACTAACAAACAAACACAGAACATTTATATTTATTTATTGTATTTATTGTATTTATAAAGCGCCAACATATTACGCGGCTTTTATATATTGCGCTTTTTATATTGCGCATTATATTGCGCTTTTCTCCTGGTGGACTCAAAGCGCCAGAGCTGCAGCCACTAGGGTGCACTCTATAGGCAGTAGCAGTGTTAGGGAGACTTGCCCAAGGTCTCCTACTGAATAGGTGCTGGCTTACTGAACAGGCAGAGCCGAGATTCGAACCCAGGTCTCCTGTGTCAGAGACAGAGCCCTTAACCAGTACACTATCCAGCCACCACGACTAGGGCTTATTTTCAGAGGATGTCTTATTTTGGGGGGAAATACTGGTAGTTTTCCTATGCAAAATGTATATACTGCATGCCATGATAAAACACAAGCAGCATGCACAGAGCTTGTGGTTGCAGATATTGGCTCTCACTTACAAGAAATAGATTCTGCTGATCATGTGGGGAAGAGTCTATTTCTTGCAGGCAGAGAACTCTGTCAGGCTCCCCAGAGCAAATTGCCTGACACATATATAGGACTGTAGAACTCACATTATAGTGCTGCTCTCCTGTATCCAGGCTTTGTATTGAGCGTGACTTGCTGGGGTCATGCAGGCTGCTGCTAGGGCTTACATTCGGGGGATGTCCTATATTTCAAGCATGCTAGGAATTCCTGCTAGGGCTTATTCTCAGGGGATGTCTTACTTTAGGGGAAACACGGTAGTATAGTTTAGGGGACCCAGCAAGAAACCTCACAGGGAAATTTCGCTAACGTGATTGGTTGGACAGCATCCTTTCAAACTGTTAGATTTCAGATAGGTTGAAGTAAACTATGACAACACTTCATTCTGTAGAGGGTATGGGGATTGAAGAACTGTTTCCTATAAGGTTTCCTGTTGGGTCCCCTAAATTAGACTAGTGCCAAATTCAATTACTATTAATTTTAATGTGCTTTTTTATTTATTAATTTATAATTATTGAAATGAATAGCTTTATTGGAATCACTTGCTTCTCTCGCTAGGCTGCGGGCTCAGTCCCTTTTTATTGTAACTCTATGTTCACTTGGATAGAACTCTATTTTCACTTGGATAGAAATTGCAGGCCAGGACCCTCACCTGCTCACGGATTGCTCCAACCCGAGTTTCCAGCCTGAAGCCCAACGAGCAGAAAAGAGTCTTGGCATGCAATCTCCACCATCCTGTTTTTGACTCAGTTAACCTCTTTAACGGTAACCCCGAGTCAGGATCGGGCCAGGAATCCGCAGCTCAGAGCGCTAACCTCAAACCTGACTCGTGGGAGGTATAGCCAGTGCCTGCGCACAGCTGGAGTTTGTTACCCTCCTCCCTCAGGATCCAGATGCTGGCAGGCATCCTTCTTCCTATCCTCTGAGGCTCTGGATCCCTCTGGTGAGATTGCCATTAGTCATCATGGTGACAGCTGACAATTTCAGTACAGGGGTACAGCGCCACCTGGTGGACAGAGGGAGAATTGCAGCGCTGGATCCAGGAAAAGTGAGTAATGCGCGGGCCTGCCACAGATCTCTCTGTGGTCTGATTATTTTTTTTCCCCTGCTTTTAGGGTCTTAAAGCGTGTGAAAAAAATTGCACCACTTTTAGATCCTAAAATCTGGACATAATCATACCGCCAGGGAGGTTAAATTGATTTTGGAGAATAATTTCTTTGCCTTTGGAGAAAATAGCTACAGAGGAAAGGTGTGGCCATGGGGCAGCATGTTCCCCAGCCTACGGATGCCTTCACTGGGGTTTTTGGGAGCAGGAAGTTGTTAGAAGTATGCGTGGATAAGGGGATATCACCCTCTAGATTACATATTGTGGACAACATACTTGTGGAAAGGCACAGGCAATTACAAGCCTTTGTAGCTGACCTTAGTATATGCTTTACAAATACCAGCAGTTCAGTTGAGATTGCCTTTCTTTACTTAGGAAAGCTAAGGCAGGGAATACCCACTTGACTGCACTGCACATCTCCCATCTACCCTCTCAAAAGTGGGCGGTACTCCCCAGAGAATTCCTGCGTTTACACAGAAATTGTAATACTATTGAAGAACTTAAAGGGAATCTGAAGCAAGTAAAATTATTTTAAATAAACACATGACGTAGCTGCAAATAAATATTACATACTAACCTCACCGTCAGTTCCTCTCAGAAGCTCACCATTTTCTTCTTACAGTGATCCCTTCCAGTTCTGACAATATTTTGTCAGAATTGAAATATATCAGTTGCTGTCAGTTATATATTAGCAGCTGTCAGTTACAACTGAATGTGCAAGGTAATGTCCATGTTTCCCTATGGCTCAAGTGGGTGATATTACAGTTTAACAGTGTGCTGACCAGGAAGCTGTAATGGGGTAATGACCATTTTTAATAATGGGGTAATGACCATTTTTAAAATGGAGAATTCCATTGATCAGTGGGCAAATGGGACACAGGAGAGAAGAGAGAGATTGAGGAGTAGACTACACAGGTGGTAAGTAGGACCTGTGTATGGTTATTTTTACTTTTTATTTTCAGTTCAGGTTCTCTTGAAAGAGGAATTCCAGTGAAAATTATGTAATAAAAAAGTGCTTCATTTTTACAATAATTATGTATAAATGATTTAGTCAGTGTTTGCCCATTGTAAAATCTTTCCTCTCCTTGATTTACATTCTGACATTTATCACATGGTGACTTTTTTTTACTGCTGGCAGGTGATGTCATTGGAAATACCTTCTGCTTGCTTTTTTGGCAGTTGGAAACAGCTGTAAACAGCTATTTCCCACAATGCAACGAGGTTCACAGACAGGAAACTGTCAGGAAAATGGTCCTCACAGTCTCCTGTGGGAGGGGCTTCACCACTATATCAGCCATACAGAGCCCCCTGATGATCCATTTGTGAAAAGAAATAGAGTTCTCTCATAAAAGGGGGTATCAGCTACTGATTGGGATGAAGTTCAATTCTTGGTCATGGTTTCTCTTTAAGAGGGAATTTGATGATTTGAGGTCTAGACTGCAGGCTAGGGGCTAACCAAATTATTATTATTACAGCCTGGGCCTATCATAGAGCGATGGCAAAGGACAGACAGGCACTTTAGAGAATATGTACCAATGTGAATGTGATGGCTGCACAAATGAGATCAGCCTTTCTCAACATTTTTACCCTGGAGGAACCCTGCAAATTAGTTTTGGATCTCGAGGAACCCCTGCAAACAATTTTTTGATCTCGAGGAACCCCTGCATTTATTTTTCTGAAGGCATGGTCTTTAAAAGTAGGTTAGGTTGTTAATTTCACTACCCCCTATTACACTGCCACTCATTATAGTGTGCTCTTTATTATTCTGACCCCCAATTTAGTGCTTCTTATTACAGTACCCCCTATTATAATATTCTCTATTATACTTCCCTCATGATGGGTTAAAATGTCAGGGAACCCCTGCACAGTCCTCAAGGAACCCTGGTTGAGAAAGCCTGAATTAGATACTTATTCATGTGATATTAATGAACAAAATGTACAGTAAAACCCCCATTTTCTGGCACCAATGGAGATTGACTGATGACAGATAAGTGTAGTTTCTGGTTGCTTGAGAAGGTGAAAAAATATCTCCCAGGAGAAAACTTAGGAGAAAAAGTGAACTGGACTGGGCCCTGTATAGGGGGAAGCAAGGGAGGATTATGACCCCAAGCGCAGCACTGTGAGGGTGCACGGCACAATCCCCACACCCCCACGTGCATGATAGGGGGCTTGCTAGCCGCATGAAGTGCCCCTGCTTCTCCCCCTCCCTCTGGAGGAGTGCAGAAAGGTACGGTGACCAGACGTCCTGCTTTAGCCGGGACACGTCCCGGATTCGGGGTCCCCTGTCCCAGGCTGTGCTATGTCCTGGGAAACGTCCCGCTTTTAGCCGCGGGACGTCCCGCGTCTGATTGCATTTGGAGCAGAAGCCGTGTGGTCATAGCCCGCAGCCCTGCTTCAGCCTACATAGTCTTCCGGCAGGCAGAGCTGGGCTACAGGAAGATGGCGTCTGAAGCCCTGTGCTGGAGACTATTTGTTTCTCCAGTACAGGGCTTTGGGCGCCATCTTCCCACAGCCCTGCTATTCCATTCAGAGTGGGAGATATGCAGGAGCAAGATCGTTGGGGGAGCTGTGCGCCAGAGGCCGGCCGGGTGAGGAGACTTCTGTCAGATGAGTAAATACTTTTTTTTTGCAGGTGAAATGCTGCCCAGTGCCCACTGTACTATTATTTCTTGCTGAAATGCTGCCCACATTGCGTTTATTTTCTGCTGAAATGTTGCCCACATTGCGTTATTTCCTGCTGACATGTTGCCCACATTGTGTTTATTTTCTGGTGTCTGGGGTAACTGTTGCTGCATTTATTATTTAATGGTCATAGTTGGCTATATTTGCTGCTTTGGGGTTACGGCGGGTATACTATTAAATAGCATCACACAGTTTCTGCATACCCATGATGCGAATCCTCTTTCACCACATCATGGTGGAAATACTGCTTTCTTATACCTCGCGGTTACATCATTACGTTAGCTCTGCCCATACGTTTGCCCCCTCCTTTCTGAGTGAGGAAAGAGGGCACATTTAGCTATCTCAATGTGTAAAATATGTACAGTATGTCTGTCAGGGCAATGATGTGCTGCAGTCTGTATGTCTTTCAGACAGGCACACTGTGTGGTGATATGTAAACCTCTTCATGACTTTTATCTTTTAGGCAGTCATACTCTGCGTTACTCTTACACGGTGGTGTCGGACACAGGATCAGATCTGCCAGAGTTCTCTTTAGCGGGTCATGTGGATGATCAGGTATTCATGTTTTACAATAGTGACATTAAACAGGTCCGTCCTGGGACTCGATGGATGGAGGTGAATGAAGGGCCGGAGTACTGGGATGAAGAGACTCAGATTCTCAGAGGCAATGAGCCTACATTCCGACACAATATAAGGACAGTGATGCGTCGCTTCAATCAGAGTGGAGGTGAGCATCTTTTTCCTATATATTTCTCCATGTTATGATACATGCGCAGATCATGTACACAGAGCCAGATCATCCACAAGCAGGGGCGTAACCAGAGGGGAGAGCAGTCCTTGCAATCACAGGGGGCACAGAGCTTTGGGGGCCCCCAACTTCTAAACTTTCCTTCCTCCAATAAAGAGAAGTGGAAGGGGGAGGAGTGGCACACATTACCATGTCCATTGGGTGCATAACCATGGATGCAAAGCCACATCCTGTATCAATAAGGCAGTCAAAAGGACTAGTTGGCACACCGGCTTCTTAAAGAGCAAAGCGTAGTGGTGTAGTGGTTAGCGCTCTTGCTTTGCAGCGCTGGGTCCCCGGTTTGATTCCCAGCCAGGTCAACATCTGCAGGAAGATTGTATGTTCTCCCTGTGTCTGTGTGGGTTTCCTCTGGGCACTCCGGTTTCCTCCCACATCCCAAAAATATACAGATAAGTTAATTGGCTTCCCCCAAAAAATTGGCCCTAGACTACGCGACATACACTACACAATACACACATAGACATATGACTATATTAGGAATTAGATTGTGAGCTCCTCTGAGGGACAATTAGTGACGAGCCTATATATATTCTGTAAAGCGCTGCAAAAGATGTTGGCGCTATAAATACTAAATAATAATTCTTCAATTCAAGTGTCAAAACACCATAACGTTTTCAATTGTTTCGGGGCCATGCAACGTCCCCTTCCTCAGAACAGTGCAGACATGAGTATAACATAACACATAAGTATGGCTGCACTGTTCTGAGGAAGGGGACGCTGCATGGCCCCGAAACAATTGAAAACGTTATGGTGTTTTCACACATGAATTAAAGAATAAAAATACTCTTTGCTCTTTGAGAAGCCGGTGTGCTAACCAGTCCTCTTGAATTCCTCCCATACAGGGGCTATTCTCCAGATCAGGTGTTTTGTGGCTACACTTGTTATGGGTGTGAAGATCATGATGGCCACACTTGTTTTATGACTCTTGTGCAGGGTCGGACTGGGCCACAGTAGTACAGTTTTTTCCCTCGGTGGGCCCCCCCTCCTCGTCTGACAGAGCTCCAATTGCTGCCTGCAGCACAAAAATTCTCCTCTCAGTGCTGTAATCACTCATGCTGAGAGCAGTGGCGTAGCTAAGGAGCTGTAGGCCTCGATGCAAATTTTACAATGGGGCCCCCCAAGCACTCTATACATAACAATTGATACGACGCACCAAAACCTGCCAATGGCAACTACAGTGTCAGAGGTGCAAGAAGGGGATAGGAAATAGCTTGTTAATGATTACCACTGTTCAAAGTATCTATAGAAGTGATTATTATGAGCAAAGGAGAGAGGTAATACTGTAGTTGAGGGAGGGCCCTTCGGGGTCATGTGAACAGCCATTTTTTTTTTTTGCCTCACTTAAGACCACCTCAGCTGCCACCATGCTGGCTTGAGGGTCTCTACAACCACAATACTGTCAGTAACACCGGTACTCCTGTGTCTCTGTTTTTTTTCAGTGACAGGTATTGTTCAATGGGAAGATGGGCAGGGTGGCTTTGCTTGGGTCCCAGTCCAAAAAAGACCTTCACTTCCCCCACTTGAACTTTTATACCCACCAAACTTCCACAGTAGCCCTACTTCCTCCTCTATTTTACCTTTTCTCACACCACCTTTTCCTGTTGCCAATCCTGCCTCCTAACCTAGATTCCTCTGTCTGAAGCCCCAGTCAGATGTCCTCTCTCTCCTATTGCTGACTGTCTCCAGGCCCTTCTTGACTATGGCAATTTTTGACCAGCCAAATATGCGAATGAAGACAACGCCCCCTAAATACTTGACTATGCCTGATTGCCTCTGATCAAAATTATGTCTGTAGCAGGGGGGAATGGAAGCTGGCAATACCATTTTCTGGTACACCCCTGCATACAGTTCCTGCCTGACTGACATACCCCCATTCTGCAGGTACAACAAGCTCCCCACTCCCTTTGACAGTACTAGAAATCAGTTATTTCCTTCAAAAAGAGTTGTCTTCTTAGCAGCAACAATCTGCTACAGAACAGATGAGTGGAGGTCACATGTCTGCTCTTTTATAGGACTGGTGTACACAGCCAAACAACATAATAAAGGAATCCTATAGAACGATTGCCCCCCCCCCCCCCGCAAGGTCATTCACAGATGCCTGCTCTGTGTAAAGATTGGTGTCAGCAACACAGATTTTTCTGATTATTAGTGATCTGCAGTATCACCAATAATACAGATGCTATACTTGATTATGTGGTGATCTGCAGAATCACCAATAATACTAGTATAGCTAGACACAGGACACCCAATGTGGTATAGTGTTTGGTGCAACAGTAATCGGAGAGGTTATCTCCCGAGAAGCAGGAGATACAGACACTACTGCAGCCTAGGATTTCCCTGAGGGGCAGGGAATCAGACTGCACTGCAGCCAGTGGACCTCTGAGGGACAGAGTCCCACTGACTGTACTGCCAGATAATGATGTGTAATGGAATGAGTGGTACAGATAGACCTGCAGCCGAGGATTTCCTGAGGAGCAGGAAATCAGACTGTACTGCAGCCAGTGGATACCTGATGAGCAGGGATCACTGACTGGAGTAATAGGATAATGATTGGTCTGCAGCTAGGGATTCCCTGAGGAGCAGGAAATCAGACTGTACTGCAGCCAAGGATTCCCTGAGAGACAGGGAATCAGACTGTACTGCAGCCAGTGTACCTTGGAGAGGTAGAGACCCACTGACTGTGCTGCAAGATGGTCTCCAGAGGAGCCGGTGACCATAGACCTAATCTAGCAGCTAGTAAACACTTGAAGAGCAAGTGTCACAGATAGTACAATAAGGCTGATCACCCAAGGGCTAGGTGACAGCCAGAAAGGTCAGACAAGCAAGGTCAGCAACACACGGACAGATAAGGTACAGAGGCGGAAGACTGATTCGGTATCCAGGTACAGGCAATGTTGGCACTGGAAAAACGAAGAGGAAAGAAAACATCCGGGCACCTTCCGTCTTTAAAATTTATTGTGCAATGTCCACATCCATCAGGGTTACATACCACGAGTGTGTTCCACGGGTGGTCAATACGGTGGCTGTGAGGTGGAGGTGGGGATGCCGGGCATCAGTAGGGGCTTGCGACGGCCGTTTCGCGTCTTGCTAGACGCTTGGTCACGCTGTGCTCCCGTTACTGTGGCAATACGCAGGCATCCGGTATATGCGGCGGTGAACCCCGCCCCTTCCGGGTGTCGCGTATGCCAAAATTATGAAGACCAATAGGAGAGGTTGCCGAGCACGGGATGTGCGTCATCGAACAGCAGTAGACTACATTACCCAAAGAGGGCAAGCCGCAGAACAAGATAGAGCAACCTTGCTAAAGGGCAGAGCAGTAGGAGGAGAGAAAGATAATAGAATGGTTTTCTCTTTTGACTACATGGCTGGCAGAATTAGACAAAGTATTTTCAAACACTGGGGGATGATCAATCAGGATCCAGAATTAATGGGGAAGGTGAAGGAACCCCCCAGAGTGGCATTCAGAAGAGCACCTACCTTGGGGAATTACCTGACCAGAAGTGAATTTGTGTCACCTAAACGAACAACCTGGTTAGATCGTTACTCCACTAGAGGGAATTTTAGATGTGGATTTTGCAAGTATTGTCCTAAGATGCTCACACAGAAGGTTGTTGATGTCGGAGGGGTCGAATTTCGAAGTAAGGGGCTATATACCTGCCAGACTGACTATGTGGTTTATGTGTTGTTCTGCCCATGCAAAAGATATTATATAGGTCAAACAACCAGACCTTTAAAGAAACGTATTGGGGAACACATCAGTGTCATTAAAGCTGGGAAGAGTTGTACCAGACTAGTTTTGCATATGAAGGAGGCACATGGAGGTGTAAGTCATGGATTGAGGTTTGCGATCCTGGAAAAGGTTGAAGCCCCCAGGAGAGGGGGGGACAGGGAGAAATTACTCCTCAGAAGGGAAACATGTATAATATTACGTACGGAAGCCATGGGATCAGCAGGCCTGAATGAGAAAATAGAATTAGCATGCATGTTAGATCCATGATTGAGATCAATTGATGTCTCGGACTTATTTCTATTCGTATTTACAACGTATATTTAGAATGCTGTCTCTTGTGGGCGACCTTTTATATGGTAATTTGTGTTGCTGAAATATGTGGCTGATTTGATGGAATTGGGGATCCCTTAATGTGGCTCATGATAGTATTCCCCTTATCAATCTCCGCGTCCCCTATATAAATATCACGGTCATAACAGTTTACATATCCATTTACGAAATGTTTTGATGTAATTTCAGTAGTGGTGTATTATAGCCTAATTAGCTTTGTGACTGCAGTTGAGTCTGAATCTCCCCAGGTCTTGTGTGTTTTTAAACGTTTGTGCTTATTCACTCATGAAGTCACAGTAATTGTCACTTGTTTGCCACTTAACACACATCACTGTGAGGTGTGCCGATCCGGGATGCATTTTGAACATTAATGGGGATGGTTGCGAAATAAGCAACACATCCACATTAGGCTACGTTTCTTTCTATATTCCCTGCTAAAATATAGGCAGGCTTCCCAAGCCAATGCGTTTTGGAGTGGTCAAGCGGAGTGCTCTGCCATCCATTGGTGGAAAGAGACGGGGCGGAGACATATCGCCCTCCTCTCGTATTCCACCACGCACAGGTTTTTGGGTAATGTAGTCTACTGCTGTTCGATGACGCACATCCCGTGCTCGGCAACCTCTCCTATTGGTCTTCATAATTTTGGCATACGCGACACCCCGGAAGGGGCGGGGTTCACCGCCGCATATACCGGATGCCTGCGTATTGCCACAGTAACGGGAGCACAGCGTGACCAAGCGTCTAGCAAGACGCGAAACGGCCGTCGCAAGCCCCTACTAATGCCCGGCATCCCCACCTCCACCTCACAGCCACCGTATTGACCACCCGTGGAACACACTCGTGGTATGTAACCCTGATGGATGTGGACATTGCACAATAAATTTTAAAGACGGAAGGTGCCCGGATGTTTTCTTTCCTCTTCGTTTTTCCAGTTCCAATATCTGTCATTCTACCTGTTCCGAAGTGCACACGTCTGAGCAAGTCACACATAAGGGGCTACTGGAAGGAAGGTGAGAAGAGTTTTTGTTTGCCTGTCATTTTTTGTCACTGACTACTGCTAAGTATATGGTAGGGAGTGCCACTCACAAAACGCTGTATCTACATGTCATATCAACAGGCAATGTTGGCAACAGATAATCAGATGGGCGGAAGTACCGAATCAGAGAACAGGAGAGTAGTCAGGAAAGCCAAAGGTCATAACCGGTAACAGTAATATATCTCAATCCTAGTCTTAGGTGTGAGGTCCTTGGTCTCAACACCTGGGAACTAGTCTAACACATAAACAGTAGCAAGCAATAGTACTTTAAAGCTATCAACGGAATCTGACTCAGTGTGAATTCTCAGCTCCGGCTGGTTCTAACACACTGTAGGATCTGACTCAGGTCTGAGCGCTCACATGTAAATGTTCGCAACAGCAGACAACTTGCAAGTAACAGGCAAGTCCTATATATACACCAAAAGCGCTCCACAGCGCCGCCCCAGTCACTCAGTCAATCCGGAGCATAGCTGGAGTCAGCTGATCGGCCTGATCAGCTGACTCCCCTTCTACTAGCATAAAGGTCCTGTCGCCTGGCGCGCGCGCGTAGCTCTCCATCTGTGTGCACTAGAAGGACCAGGCGAACCAGCATCACATTGCTGCGCGGCAGAAGCCGCCGGCTGGGACGTGGAGATAGCCGCCATGCCGCTTGCCCAATGCGGCGGCATCTCCGCTATTTATTACACTCTGGTTGTCTTTTCAGCACTGGTGGGACCAGGTGATTCTGGGACCAGTCAAACTTTTTTACCCAGAATATTTACATCTGACCCAAACCCTAATAAGCACAAAGTCTGGCTGAATTCACCTTTGACCCGAATCTGAAATGCTATACAGGTGAAACCCGAAATATCAGAATCTCATGAAAAAATCCAATTATTTCAGTAAGTCAACGTAACCACCTTACGACCGTCTAACGCCGATCTGCAGCCACAATGTGGCTCCCCCCCGCCTAATGCAGATTGGTGTCTAGTCCTGGGGGAGGAGGTTAGCAGGGATTGCACACTGATGCGCGCGCATCCCCACTTTACTAACGGAGCTCCACTCTGTAAACAGCCTGCTAGATCGCGGCTAGCAGGCCGTTAGAAGAAAAAAATGTTTATTTCATTGTACAGCGCTGCTATCTACTGCAGAGCTGTACATGGGGACAGCCCTGTCTCTTGGCTGTCCCCTGGAGTAGGAAGGGAAAGGATTGCTCTCATAGGCTAATGCCTATGAGAGACGATCATGCTGAATGGACCTTGGGGGAGGAAAAAAAAAAAGAAAATACCCGTTTTTATTAATAAAAAAAATTAAAAAAGTCACATCAGTGATCAGAGCCCTCCAACAGAAAGCTCTGTTGGTGGGCAGAAAAGTAGGGAAGATCCATTTGTGTGCGGAGTTGTATGGCCCTGCAGCGAGCTGTTAAAGCTGCAGTGGCCTGAATTGTAAAAAAAAAATAGCCTGTTCACTAGGGGGGGTGTAAGTCTGTGGTCTTTAAATGGTTAAAAAGTAAAACTAATATATGAAGTAAACTCAATACATGCAACAAAAGATATAATTATGTTATAATTTTGATGATTATGGCTTACAGCTTATGAGAACCCCATAATCCAAATCAAAGACCATTAAATTATTGGGAACATTTTCAATATTTTAGGCTTAAAGTGTCAGACTCTAATTAGCTAACTAATCCAAAACACCAGCAAAGGGTTCTGATTTAATATATTAGTTTCACCTTTTAAGTTGAATTACTGAAATAAATGGACTTGTGCAATAGTCAAATTTTTGGAGTTTCACCTGTACTAGTCAAGAGCAACCCAATTTTTTTTTATATTTTATTTTGTAGCTGAAACCTAAATAGTTATGGACAGTTCCTTCTCTCTTTCTCTCTTTTTCAGGGTTGTCTTAAAAAAAACATTCACCACTGAATCTTTCACCCGATATGTAATACGTCCTTCAAGACATTGCATTAAAGAGAACCAGAGGTGGCTTGTAAGAATCCTATTATCCTATTAGCACACAGAGGCAGGGTCTGTATATAATGCCCAGCCTCTGTTGCTATACTGTTTCCCCCCCCAGCCCCCCCCCCCCCCCCCCCCCCCCCCGTGCTCTGCTGTCCCCCATAAATCAAACGCTGTGCTAGTGACATGCAGCATGTCGATAGCTTGTTGTTCACATCTGCGCTGTCACTCTCGCCGCTGCCCCCGCTTCCGATATCGCTGCTCCCCACTAGAGATGGGCCGAACGGTTCGCCGGCGAACGGTTCCAGGCGAACTTCGGGTGGTTCGCGTATGCCTGCGAAGGCGAACTTTCCCGGAAGTTCGATTCGCCCCATAATACTCTATTGAGCAGAACTTTGACCCTCTACATCACAGTCAGCAGGCATATTGTTGCCAATCAGACTGCACTCACTCCTAAAGCCCCACCCCCCTTTATAAAAGGCAAGGTCCTTGTGCCGTTTTACTCACTAGTCTGCCTACACTAATTAGTTAAGGGACAGCTGCTGACAGACTCTGCTAGGGAGAGTTTAGTTAAGCTCTTATAGGCTTGTTCCTTATATTACCTCACTCCCTCTCTCCCTCCTCGTGAAGGGAAGAGGGTCTCATCTTCCAGGGAATTGTAGAATTTCAAAAGCCAGCTTATATACCTTGGCCGGGAATTGAACCCAGGTCTTGGCGGGAATTGAACCCAGGTCTGAGTGCGTGGTAGATAGCTCTCTTAACCGCTATACCACCACCAACACTACATTCTGAAACCAGCCTAGCATGTACCATTATGATATATCCTAGAGAAAAATTAGCTTGCTTAAAGATTTGTAGACTTTCAAAAGCCAGCTTACATACCTTGGCTAAGAATTGAACCCAGGTCTGAGTGCGTGGTAGATAGCTCTCTTAATCGCTATACCACCACCAACACTACATTCTGAAACCAGCCTAGCATGTACCATTATGATATATCCAAGAGAAAAATGAGCTTGCTTAAGGATGTGTAGTATGTCAAAAGCCAACTCACATTGGCCAGGAATAGAACCCAGGCATTCCGCTCTGTAGGCTGCTATCCTAACCATTATACCACCAACACTACATGATGAAACTTCTTGGAGCAGACTTACTTCCTCCCTCCAAAAGAAACACATACATCCCCATAAAATCATTCAACAGCAACTGCGTGCACAGTCTTTGTGGTACACAGTCTCTGTGGCACAATTGGTTAGCGTGTTTGGCTGTTAACTGCAAGGTTGGTGGTTCAACCCCACCCAGGCATGGCCTTGCTTTTTGTGTTCAACAGTTGTCCGAAGAGAACCCCAGATAGCCATGTAGATTCATCTCTCTCTCTCTCTCTCTCTCTCTCTCTCTCTCTCTCTCTCTCTCTCTCTCTCTCTCTAGTAGGGATGGTCACCGCTTTCTGCGGAAATTGTATTTTCCGCAAATTTTGGGCGGAAATTGGTCATTCCATTCCGTTTGGTCGGAAAGGAATTGCTTTTTCAATCCGGCAGAATTCCGAAATTGCCTGTGAAATTCTGCTGGTATCCGTTGATGCCATCGAAGTGAATTTTCAGCTTAAAGCCATCAAGTCCTAGAGAGAGAGAGAGAGAGAGAGCAAGCTCATTTTTCTCTTGAGGTATATCACAATGGTACATGTTAGGCTGGTTTCAGAATGTAGTGTTGGTGATGGTATAGCGGTTAAGAGAGCTATCTACCATGCACTCCGACCTGGGTTCAATTCTTGGCCAAGGTATGTAAGCTGGCTTTTGAAAGCCTACAAATCTTTAAGCAAGCTCATTTTTCTCTAGGATATATCATAATGGTACATGCTAGGCTGCCTTCAGCATGTAGTGTTGGTGGTGGTATAGCGGATAAGAGAGCTATCTACCAAGCACTCAGACCTGGGTTCAATTCCCGGCCAAGACCTGGGTTCAATTCCCGGCCAAGGTATATAAGCTGGCTTTTGAAATTCTACAATTCCCTGGAAGATGAGACCCTCCTCCTGGAGAGAGGGATACACTGCCTGATGTTGTAAAGCAGTGTAGGCCTGTAATTGAACATTGAATGAGATTTGTGACCTTAAAATAGGGGTTTATGTGAAATGTAGATTTTTGCCTGGGACTTTTGATGTGTATTTCACTCAATCATGTCTTCCTCCAGGTATTAGAACCCTAATTTTTCCAGCCGGTAGAAATTTTTCTAAAATTTTAAGTTCTCCTCCCCATTGAAGTCTATTGCGGTTTGCGAAAGGTCGCGTGAACCGAACCTTCCGCGGAAGTTCGCGAACCGGGTTCATGAACCAAAAATCGGAGGTTCGGCCCATCACTACTCCCCACCTGTGTCCCTTCCTTCCAATTAGCGAGGAGGGAAGGGAAGGGACGGATGCGGGGAGCGGCGGCAGAGGAGGCGGAGGAGCGGCAAAAGTGATAGTGCAGATGTAAACAGCCTGCTACCGATATCGCTAGCACAGCGTTTGATTTATGGGGGACAGCATAGCGCAGAGAGGGCCTGGGGGGGGGACAGTATAGTAACAGAGGCTGGGCATTATATGCAGACCCTGCCTCTGTGTGCTAATAGGATTCTTACAAGCCACTTCGGGTTCTCTTTAAAACAAAGACTTGTAGATTGCATGTTATCTATACTGTCGTACTAGGCTGGATTTATACTTTTTCTGCCCCTAGGCCAAGTATGTTTGTGTCTTCTTCCATTTGCATCAGCGCCCCTCCCATTACACGTGTAGCTTCTCTTCTATGTGTATCATCCATTTATTGTAGCTGTTTCTTTCACATACAACTCCCTTTGGCATCATCTTCCCTTTTTCATGTGTTGCCCTAGTTTACAACCAAGCACTTCATCCGGCTGCAGGCCTTTGTGGACTTTCCAGAAATCCGACCCTGCTGCTGTACACATAACAGAATTTACCCTCATGTCAAATATTTTGTGCTCTTTTCAGGGGTCCACTATATCCAGTCTACGTACGGCTGTGAGCTGAAAGATGACGGCAGCATTTCTGGGTTTCGGCAACATGGATATGATGGAAGAGATTTCTTCTTTCTGGACACACAGAGTGGGCTTCATATCCCAATCATGTATGAGGCTCAGCTCACCACGCAGCAAGCTAACACCCCAGAGGTCAGGGCGGGGGAGAAATGGAAGACTTATCTGGAGTATGACTGCATTGAGTGGCTGAAGAAATACATTGAGTATGGGAAAGAGGATCTGGAGAAGAAAGGTGACCCACAGTAAAAAGTATGTGAACCCTTTGGAATTATATGGATTTCTGCACAACTTGGTCATAAAATGTGATCTGATCTTCATTTAAGTCACAACAATAGACAATGGGCTCGATTCACAATGCGGTGCTAACCCAGTTAGAGACTTTAGGCGTGATAACCATTGCACCACGCTGGTGAAAAGCCAGTTTAGGCGTGATAAGTTTAAGCGTGATAAGTTTAGGCGTGATAAGTTTAGATCGCGTGCAAAGTCCCGCACGCAAAGCAGCGCCACTAAACTCTATGCGAAGTGCACCACACTTTGCTAGCGCAAAACTTTTGATCAGCTGTGCACTGCGGTGCTAACCCAGTTGGTGATATAGTTATCACGCCTAAACTTATCACGCCTAAACTTATCACACCTAAACTTATCACGCCTAAACTTATCATGCCTAAACGTATCATGCCTAAACTTATCACGCCTAAACTTATCACGCCTAAACTTATCACGCCTAAACTTATCACGCCTAAACTTATCACACCTAAACTTATCATGCCTAAACTGAGTTTAGGCGTGATAAAGGGCTTTTCACCAGCGTGCTAACTGTTAGCACCGCTTTGTCACGCCAGTTTAGGCGTGATAAGTTTAAGTGTGATAAGTTTAGGCGTGATAAGTTTAGATCGCGCATAAAGTCCCGCACGCAAAGCAGCGCCACTAAACTCTATGCGAAGTGCACCCAGACTTTGCTAGCGCAAAACTTTTGATCAGCTGTGCACTGCGGTGCTAACCCAGTTGGTGCTATAGTTATCACGCCTAAACTTATCACGCCTAAACTTATCACGCCTAAACTTATCACGCCTAAACTTATCACGCCTAAACTTATCATGCCTAAACTTATCATGCCTAAACTTATCACGCCTAAACGTATCACACCTAAACTTATCACACCTAAACTTATCACACCTGAACTTATCATGCCTAAACTGAGTTTAGGCGTGATAAAGGGCTTTTCACCAGCGTGCTAACTGTTAGCACCGCTTTGTGAATCAGGCCCAATCACTGTCTTAAACTAATGACACACAAATTATTAAATGTTTCCATGTTTTTATTGAACACACCATGTAAACATTCACAGTGCAGGTGGAAAAGGTATGTGAACACTTGGATTTACTAACTGGTTGAACCTCCTTTAGCTGCAATAACTTCAACCAAATGTTTCCTGTAGTTGCAGATCAGACATGCACAATGGTCAGGAGTAATTTTTGACCATTCCTCTTTACAGAACTGTTTCAAATTCAGCATTATTCTTGGGATGTCTGGTGTAAATCACTTTCTTGAGATCATGCCACATCATCTCAGTCGGGTTGAGGTTAGGACTCTGACTGGGCCACTCCAGAAGGCGTATTTACTTCTGTTTAAACCATTCTGTTGTTGATTTACTTCTATGCTTTGGGTCGTTGTCCTGTTGCAGCAGCCATCTTCTGCTGAACTTCAGCTGGTGGACAGATGGCCTTAAGTTCTCCTGCAAAATGTCTTGATAAACTTGGGAATTCACTTTTCCTTCAATAATAGCAATATTCCAGGCCATTATGCAGCAAAGCAGACCCAAACTATAATGCCGCCACCACCATACTTCACCGTTGGGATGAAGCTTTGATGTTGGTGTACTGTGCCTTTTTTCTCCTCACATAGTGTTTTGTGTTTCTTCCTAACAACTTAACTGTGGTTTCATCTCTCCACAGAATATTTTGCCAGTACTGCTGTGGAACATCCAGGTGCTCTTTTGCAAACTTTACATGTGCAGCAATTATTTTTTTGGACAGCAGTGGCTTCCTCTGCAATATCCTTCCACGAACTCCTTTCTTGTTTAGTGTTCTATGTATCATAGATTTGCTAACAGGAATGTTAGCATATGCCAGAGCCTTTTTGTAAGTTTTTAGCTGACACTCTCGGATTATTGATCACCTCATTGAGCATTCTGCGTTGTGCTCTTGCAGTCATCTTTACAGGATGGCCACGCCTAGTGAAAGTATCAGCAGTGCTGAACTTTCTCCATTTATAGACAATCTGTCTTACTGAGGACTGATGAACTGCAAAGCTTTTGGGGATAATTTTAGAACTCTTTCCAGCTTTATGCAAGTCAACAATTCTTAATCGTAGGTCTTCTGAGAGCTCTTTTGTGCAAGGCATCATTCACATCAGGCAATACTTCCCGAAAAGCAAACCCAAAACTGGTGTGTGATTTTTATAGGGCAGGGCAGATGTAACCAACACCTCCAATCTCATCTCATTAATTGGACTCCAACCGGCTGACACCTCACTCCAATTAGCTCTTGGAGATGTCATTAGTCTAGGGGTTCGCATACTTTTTCAACCTGCTGTAACGATTGTGGAACTTTCTCCGTGATCAGCGCACAAGACGTGTGCGCTGACACTACGGAAATCCTCCACAAGCGTATAATTGCAGGCACCCAGCAAAAGGTGCTACGCACCCGTAGAGGGAAATTCCTGTCGGCAGATGGCGCTGGGGAGTGCAGAGGAACCAATCCTCTGTATCTCCACAAATGCCAGACAGGAATTGTACGAAGCGCAGAACGCAATCGCAAGAGAAGCGATTGCGAATGAGAACGAGCAAAGGCACAGGTTGTATGTGTGTGCGCCAATCTAGTTGCCACCCCGCGACCGCGCACACACAACAGCAGATACGAAACAGGAACGCGATCGCGAGAGGTGCGATCGCCAGAAGTGACACAAGGCTA
This sequence comes from Hyperolius riggenbachi, assembly GCF_040937935.1. Lineage (NCBI taxonomy): Eukaryota > Metazoa > Chordata > Amphibia > Anura > Hyperoliidae > Hyperolius > Hyperolius riggenbachi. The sequence continues at coordinate 37,986,936 of NC_090653.1, read as the reverse complement.
CAGCAAGGCAGAGCATGAGAGTAGCAAAGGCACAGCAAATCATACAATGAGGAGATACGGAAAATAACAAACGCTAACTGAACGCGTACCCCGCACTCATTCGCAACAGTGCACGCGTTCGTGCGCGGTCCCCACGTGATAAGCACAACAGGGACAAGCACGCCTAACTAACCAACGACAAACAAACATAAAACAGAGGACGCGAGCGCTTGCTTAACGGTTACCTCACCGAGCCTCCAGCAAGCGCTTGTAGCAGACAAGACAGACACACGAAAACAGGAACAAGCGAGAGACAGGATCCACAGCACTAGCGCAGGATGCTAGTGCGATCCAGAGAGGCAGAACAGAAGGATCCACAGCACTAGCGGAAAGTGGCTAGCGCAATCCCGGTAGACAGAACAGAAGGATCCACAGCGCTAGCGAAAAGTGGCTAGCGCGATCCAATGAGACAGAACAGAAGGATCCACAGCGCTAGCGAAAAGTGGCTAGCGCGATCCAATGAGACAGAACAGAAGAGATAGCTGGTAGCAACCGCTGCACCAGCTATACTCCAAGAACAGAGATCAGAACCATTTCCTGTCGACCACCGTTGGGACAGGACAATGGCATCAGAACAAACAAACAGATAAACAATCCTAACTGCACTAGGGAAATCTGCCTAGCACAGTTTCCAAGAATTACTCTAAGCTGATCTTCAAACAGAGAGTAAGGCTGACACCCCACCAGTAGTGTTACGTAGGACGAAATCCTTATGACCAGCGAAGCATTGTGGGAAAGACATAGTACTTATAATACACGCCTCCAATGAATGTGGCCAGGCAATTTGCATGACAACGTATGCAAATTCCTCTGCAAGCACAAGCTGCAAAACTGACAGAAGCTCTTCTTTCCAGAGTCCTGCAGCATGCAAACCTACACAATGGTCAAAAGGCTGCCTGCCTACACAGGCAGCTGAGCAAATCATCACACCTGCACTGTGAAATGTTTACATGGTTTGTTCAATAAAAACATGGAAACATTTAATTATTTGTGTGGTATTAGTTTAAGCAGATTGTGATTGTCTATTATTGTGACTTAGATGAAGATCAGATCACGATCACAGATTATGACCGATTTGTGCAGATATAATTCCAAAGGGTTTACATATGTTTTACTGCTACTGTATACTGCATTCTATCTCCTGTATGATGTGTCTGCAACAAATTATGTACAGATTTCCATAGCTCCCAACTGTCTCTCTTTGGGAACTAAAGCCGTCTGTCCGACTTTCTTCCTCATTTGTCTATGTAAATATATGTATTTTTCTACTGAAAAAATGTGAGTAATAGACTAAGGCTTTGTTCACATTATACTGTAAATCACAAGTGCAATCGCAAGCCCTGAGCCTTCTGGAGCGGCCCAGTCCTCACACCATGAGGATTCGCACATCCTCATGGTGTGAATGAAAAGGGGATAGCACGTCATTCACAATGTTTAAAGAAAATACAAGCTATACATACCTTCCAACTTTTTGAGATAAGAAGGAGGGACCATTTAAAACACACCCCTGCCACACCCCTAACCCCGCCCCAACATATTCCTAGTCACTAATACCAGAAATTTCAGAACCAAAAGATGCAGTTTTAACATTGAGACCACAGTGGTCCTCTCCACCATCATTAGTTCTCCTTCATTTAAGCATTAATGAAAATAAGAAATATATCAATTGAAGGTATTTGCGATAATTCAGATTTAAGTGTGTAACTATGGCTACCCACAATGCACCACTACTGAATATGCAAATTATCTCTCTATGGGCTTAATTCATTAAAGAGAACCCGAGGTGGGTTTGAAGAATATTATCTGCATACAGAGGCTGGATCTGCCTATACAGCCCAGCCTCTGTTGCTATCCCAAACCCCCCTAAGGTCCCCCTGCACTCTGCAATCCCTCATAAATCACAGCCACGCTACTGACAAACAGCTTGTCAGAGCTGGCTGTGTTTATCTCTATAGTGTCAGTCTGCTGCACTCCCCGCCTCCTGCAGAACTCCAGTCCCCGCCTGCATCCCTTCCCTCCCTGCTGATTGGAGGGAAGGGACGGGGGCAGGGACCGGAGCTATGCAGGAGGCGGGGGAGCAGCTGAGACTGACACTACAGATGTAAACACAGCCTCACAGCACGGCTGTGATTTATGAGGGATTGCAGAGTGCAGGGGGACCTTAGTGGAGTTTGGGATAGCAACAGAGGCTGGGCTGTATAGGCAGATCCAGCTTCTGTATGCAGATAACATTCTTCAAACACACCTCGGGTTCAATTTAAGCTGCCTTATAGCAGCAGTACAAATTAAAATTGAGAATCGCAAAGTAACAATTAGCGCATGCACGCTATGCGCAGAAATGATGCTTAGCGTGCGCTCCTAAATTACGAGCACTCCTTCCTAGTTACAGTCGCTCCTTAAGTAGCGTGACCGCACATAACTAGGAAGGAGCACATGTAATTTAGGAGTACACCCTACGCGTGCGCGTGCTGAGGCAGGCTTACGTCCAGAACCGCTGGTGTATAACAACAACCACTGGCGTAACAATAGGGCCTGCAGCCCCTGCCCCCGCGGGGGGGCCAGCCCCCCCCCCCCTGGGGCCCGCTCGGGGCAGTTTTGGGGGGCTGGAGGGGTCGAAGCATGAGGGGAGAGCCATGCTGCACTTCGGCGGGGAGGGGGGGATGGTCTCCCCCTACCTCCCTCACCTCGGGCTCTCCCCTCTGCGCTCCCCTCCAGCATCGATACATTTGTGTGTGCAGCGGCGGGCAGCAGCAGATACATACCTATCGTGCGCTCCAGCGTGGACGTTTCTCCCTCTAGTGTCTGACGCGACTTCCTGTTTATACAGGAAGTTGCGTCAGACACTAGAGAGAGGAACGTCCACGTGGAGCGCACGGAAGGTATGTATCTACCGACCGCTGCACACACAAATGTATTGATGCTGGAGAGGAAAGCGAAGGAGGGGGAGGGGGGACTGTATAACAACAACCACTGGCGTAACAATAGGGCCTGCAGCCCCTGCCACCACGGGGGGGGGGGGGGGGGGGGTCAGCCCCCCCCCCCCCCTGGGGCCCGCTTAGGGAAGTTTTGGGGGGCTGGAGGGGTCACAGCATGAGGAAAAAGCCATGCTGCACTTCGGCGGGGAGGGGGATAGTCACCTCACCTCCGGCTCTCCCCTCCAGCATCAATACATTTGTGTGTGCAGCGGCGGGGCAGCGGTCGGTAGATACATACCTATCGTGCGCTCCAGCGTGGACGTTTCTCCCTCTAGTGTCTGACGCGACTTCCTGTTTATACAGGAAGTCGCGTCAGACACTAGAGAGAGGAACGTCCACGCTGGAGCGCACGGAAGGTATGTATCTACCGACCGCTGCCCGCCGCTGCACACACAAACATATTGATGCTGGAGGGGAGCGCAGAGGGGAAAGCCGGAGGTGAGGTGACTATCCCCCTCCCCGCCGAAGTGCAGCATGGCTTTCCCCTCATGCTGCGACCCCTCCAGCCCCCCAAAACGGCCCCTAGCGGGCCCCGGGGGAGGGAAGGTGGGTCCTAGTTACGCCCCTGACAACAACCGCAACAAATAACATTTGTAAAGTGCTTTTTTTCCCCGTAGGACTCAAAGCAGTATAGCAAGTCTATACCTTTAACAGAGCCACAGCAACCCGACATGCAGACAGCCTGTTTCGGACTGTTGGTCCTCATCAGTGTTTGGCAGGGATTGATATGGTTCTGTGGGATAGGCCTTGGACTAGTACAATAGAATACCCAAGCAGCTCGGGGTGACCCAGAACCACTAGGAAAGTATAGGGGACTAAAAGAGACCAAAAAGCCCTCCTACTGATACTGAGCATTATTTTTTTAGTAGGAGGGCTTTTCGTTCTCTTTTTGTCCCCTATACTTTCCAAGTGGTTCTGAGTCACCCTGAGCTGCTTGGTCGTCACACTTGGGTATTCTGTCATATCGCTTTAAATGATAGAAATAACATTAAGGACTTGTTCACACTATCAGCGCTTTGAGATTTTTTTAAGCACTAGCGTTTTTTAAAAAGTGCTTTAAGGCCCAGTGCAGACCAAAAACCTCTAGCAGATCTGCAAAACGCTAGAGGTTTTTGAAGCAGATTTCAGAGCGATTCTAGGCATGTTTAGAGACGTTTTCTAAACATGCCTAGCGGTTTTTGGAGCGTTTTTGTGTAGCAGATTACAAATATTGTTACAGTAAAAGCTGTTACTGAACAGCTTCTGTAACAAAAACACCTGGCAAACTGCTCTGATCTAGCGTTTTTCCACTTTCCTATACTTTAACATTGAGGCAGAATCACTGGGTAAAATGAACCACTCTGGTGTGCGCCAGCCCATTCACTTTCATAAGCCAAGCAGTTTTCCGCTGCTCTTGGTGTGCACCAGCCCTGAAAGCGCTTGTGCAATGCGCAGGAAAATCAGACATTACGTGTAAAATCATTTTTGACATTCCCACTAATGCATTGCGCTGCAGTGGGCTGTGAAGACATGCAAGTGTATACCTTTTCACTCACAGTGAAGCACTGACACATTTAAGGCTTGATTCACTAAACCACGATAACACATATAACGGGCATTTTCATGCGTGTTTTTCGTGTTTGCGCGTGATCGCGAATTTTCACACACACAATCGTGAATTTTAGTGTGAAAATTCATGATCGCGCGCAGATGTGAAAACGCGCACGAAAATGGCCATGACATGAGTTATCACGGTTTAGTGAATCAAGCCCTTAGTGTCTTCAGTGAGCATTACGTAGCAATGCGAGTTGCTTTGCATTGTGGTGAAATCCATTACCACCTGTATGGCAGAATGTGAATGAATTATAAAATGGAAATGAAATGTGGGACTTTACGCTTTACGGGGTACATACAAACACAATCCTAAATTCCAGTGGGCCAGATTTATCAAGAGTGTCTGAGACAAAATATTAGTAGGTGTTTAGAATGCATGCAGAACTGTCTCAGGCATCTTAAGAAATCACTAGCTAGTGCAGATTCCTTCTAAAACTGTAAGGAATAGGAGGAGCTAGGAAGGTCTCTCAGGCAGTGCAATGTGTGAGGGGAATTGCTGTTGCTGAGGTAACCAACACACCTGCTGTCAGCAAGCTTGAATAACTTGTTTCTTTAACTATCTGGGACAAAATTACCAGATAGATAAGCTTCAATTGTAAACCATTCCAATGTCTGCTCTGGTGTTTACATACATTCTTTACCTGCACTGCCCGCTGTATTTCTCCACACACTAGTCCGAAACTCCCCTCCTTCTTTTTAACAAATAAACATTGTCAGGGTGAAGGGAAGTTCACCATGGTAACAAAACATATCAGCAGTGAATGATTAAACAGGAAGCTTTGAAGTGTCAGTGCTAACCTGCTCAAGGAGTGCTTAAAGGTGCCCATACACTCGTCAGATTGGCAGCAGATAGATAAGAAATGCATCTGATGATCTATCTGATGCGTTTTTAGAACATTTTTTTACCAGGATAGAATTCCAATAGATTTCAGTTTGAAATCTATTGATATTCGATCTGATGGCATTTTTTTGCCATCAGATTTCCATTAAGGCCAATGCAAACTGATAAGCAATCTCATCAGATCGACCTAAATTTTCCACCCTGGCAGTTCAATGGAAATCCATCGAAATCGATCGAAATCGGCCATCGATCGGTCGATTGGCCAACCGATTTGCAATCGATCTATCGATCGATCGATCGGGATCGATCGGTCGGCCAGAAAATCGGCTGAGTGTATGGGCCCCTTAAGAAGTGGTATCAGCCACTTCTTATCCAGGGGCAGTTCTGCCCTGTCCTTAATCTAAAAACAACACTCAGAACTGCCACAATTTCCATTCCCTTAAAGCGGTATAGTCACGATAAAAATCAAATTTCAACAGCAACTGGTCTGAGTGTATTAAGTGATAAAGATGCTAATCCTGCATTCAAAACTTTCAAAACTTGTTCTGCTGTTATGATTTGGAGTTATCACATACTTAAGGAACACTGGCCCTTTAGTAGTCGGTGCCAAAGAATTGCATGCTGGGGGTTCTTTTTATCTATAATCTATTCCTCCTCTTCCCTTTATTTTCCTACCAGCTACTTATCTGAAACCTAATCCCCTACTCACTTGTGTTTACAAGCAAGGCTGAGGCGACTCAGCGAGACAAGAAAAAAAGTAAAGGGCAGAAATAACATCACGAGTTAAGGTGGCCATACACTGGCCCAATTCGCGGCCGTTTCGACAGCAGATTCGATCCTGGGATCGAATCTGCTGCCAATCGTTCGCGCTAAACGCACCCGCCGATCCGATTTTCTCCCAAAATCGGATCGGTCCGTCGATCGCGCCGTGCGGGAAATTACCCTCGATCGCCCGCGGGTAGGGAGCGCGTCGCTAGCGGCGGCCGATCCGATCAGGTATACATTACCTGACGCTGGCTCCCGGGCGTCTTCTACGCATCTTCTCCGCATCTTCTCCGCGCTGCACCCGCACCATCCCTGCGCTTCCTGTCACTGCAGTGACCAGGAAGTTCAAATAGAGGGTGCTCTATTTGAACTTCCTGGTCACGGAGAGACACAGGAAGCGCCGGGATGGAGCGGGTGCAGCGTGGAGAAGATGCGGAGAAGACGCCCGGGAGCCAGCGTCAGGTAATGTATGCGCGGGGGGGGGGGACAGGCGGCAGCGGCGGCTCCACAGATTGTGATCGGTTTTAGGCTGAAATTGATTCACAATCTGTTTGCAGTAAAGGCAGCCATACGATCCCTCTCTGATCAGATTCGATCAGATAGGGATCTGTCAGCTGGTCGATCTAATGGCAAATCGACCAGTGTATGGCTACCTTTAGCCTTAACTGTGAGCAAAAGACATGGCTCCCACCACTAACAGAATTCTCGTCATTTACTATATAACATTCACTGAAATCAAAACATGGACAGTAGAATACATGTGTCATGTAAGTAGATTAAGTGTTTATCTACTTATATATGTTTTTTCTTTCCTGGCATAGTATAGCTGATCCTACTGCTTTAAGAAAGCATTGTGGAGCTCCTTGCAAATGTGCAGAACACTACCCCCTGCTGGTAAGGACAGATTAAGAAGACAAATCTGTCGGTAATTCTTTGATAAATAGCTGTGGTCCGGTGTTGGTTGCAGAGCACATCTGTATGCATTAAGCCAGCAATTGTTGATTCACTTTAAAGAGAATCTGTAACAAAAAAAAGTCCCCTGTGGAGTACTTACCTCAGGAGGGGGAAGCCTCTGGATCCTATCGAGCCTTCCCCGTCCTTCTTTGTCCCAAAGTGGCAGCACTAGATGCCGAACGGTGAGGGGTAAATATTTACCTTCCCGGCTGCAGCGAAGGCACAGTAGCAGCTCTCGGATCAGGCGGAAATAGCCGATCCCAGTCGTACTGCACAGGAGCAAGTCGCCTACGCCGTAGAGCGGACCCAGCTGCAATCGGCTATTTCCGCCTAATCCCATCGGGGAGCCACTACTGTGCCTGCGCTGGAGCCAGAGAAGATAAATATTGCAGGCGCACGACAACTTGTCGGCTGTGGTTTCAGGGAGGGGGTGGTCCTGCGCTGCCACCATGGGATGAAGGAGTATGGGGGAAGCCTCGTAAGAATCCAGAGGCTTCTTCCTCCCATGCTATGTACCACACAGGGGACATTTTTTGGTTACAGAGTCTCTTCAAAGTGAACCTGAGGGGAAAGAAGCACCCCCTGGGGGGTACTGATCTCGGGAGGGGGAAGCCATTGGACCCTAAAGAGGCTTTCACCATCTAATGCTGGGAATACACGGCTCGATTCTGAGCCATTTAGATGGCTCGATAGATCATTTCCGACATGTCTGATCTCCGGCCCGATCGTTTCCACACTCGATTCTGCATTGCGGACAATGGGAAAAGATAAGGAAAAGTAGTGGAAGATAAGAGAATCGCCTGCAGACTCGAGCACGAAAAACGATCGGGCGCACAATCGAGCGGAAAAATTGAGCCGTGTATGCCCAGCATTACCCAGCTCTGGGACCCCCAGAAGTCTACTTGTCAGTGCTTGTTGCCGATGTGCTCAGGCGCACTACCAGCTTTCTGCTCGGGCACTGTGAAAAACAGCTGAGCCCAATCGGTTCCTCTCTACTGCGCAGGTGTGAGGCGTCTGCACAGTAGAGCAAACCCAATCGAGCTCGCCTATTTTCCCATAAAAAATTTTTTAACTTCTCTCACATAAGATAAATTGCAAATGTAATGAATTGGCCGGCCAGAGACCAGAAGCATTCAGCTAGCTGATTCACCAGCAATCAGTTATTATAGGAGTTGAGACTTTCCGCAATGCCTCCCTCTCCTGCTGTCATGAAATACGTTGAGGTGTACAGAGGCGCCGGTAGGATAAAAGTAGCTAAAAAGTTTAAAATTGTTGTGGTTGTGGTGGTGGACCGACCAACCATAAACGGACAAAAGCTGTCGAATTTCAAAACATATAAACAGTTTATTCAATTACTCCCGGTACAAGAGTCGCAACGCGTTTCGCAGGCAAGAACCCGCTTCTTCAGGCAATAAGGGACAGGAGCAATACACTGGAAGAATAACAGAGATACGTAGCAATCATCAGAATACTATGTGTGGTACAATTGTATAGGTACAGTATGTTCTATACACACATGATTATTACAAGTATCAACATGCACATATTTTCTGGTATCAACATGCATATAATTTCAGTGTAGGGTAGAGTACTATGCTGTGATCTATTCACCGAAAGTGCCACATTAGAATCATATAGTTAATCATGGATCAGTTATAATGCTTATAAGTATGGCTTTTCCTTTGGCTGTGAGAAAAACATGTGGAATAATATATGTGTGGGCTGTGTTACTCAAGTGGGGTAGAATTATTGGTGATCAGGCCAAATTACTAATAGTATAGCGAACATGGTGAGGAATCCTATTGCTGGGCTGCAAAAACGTGAAGGGAAGGAATAAGAACTTACCAGCGTGTAGTCTGAGTAAAGCTTGGCACCTCTGTGCCTGCATGTTGTTAGTGCGGGGTTTAAGAAGGGAGCTGAGGACGTGGAGGACAACGTGGCGTGGGCGGGGCGATGAGGTGGGCGTGATTGAGCGGCCAGGTTTGTTTAGCCACTGTGGAGGGAATAGGCGGGGTCTGGAGGGCGGCTGTGTTCAAAGCGTTGCGTCGTATAGAACGTACGCACGCAGTGGACGGTGGGGCGGGTCTGTTGTGGTCCTACTCTTATGCGCATGTGCGCGCTGCGTATGTGGGCAGTGTGACGCGTACTAAACTCTTCCGCATCCAAAGCGGACATTTTGGATTAGGGAAGGGTGGGGATGGTATGAAAGGCGAAATAACCTTTTCTAAAGAGTGTGAGAGCACTACATATTCCTGCATGATAGATCATATCCATCATTACAGTGTGTGGCTATTTTTAAAAAAGGACATCTATATTTATTTGCTGTAAAAGATTCTGTGGTATGGCCATTCGTATGTTCAGTTCTATTTACCAAAGGGCTCTGCTGCCCTCTACTGGACTATATGTGAAAAACGTTATCAGAGTTCGCATAGAGACAAAAATGATTTTTTCTACCATTTGTATATAATGTTTTAGCAGGAAATTAAGTTACCAATTTGATATAAAACAATCTTGTTCAGTATTCAATTACCTTAAAACACGTGCATTGGAAAATATGAGTCTGTATAAGGGTACATCTAAAAATACATATAACAGTTTATAATCATACAATATAAAAAGCAGTGTTCAGACTATTTCTGCCCTACTCGAACAAGTGTTTAAATATGACTAAAACAATGCAATATAACATAGATCTGTAATTATAGTACAACTTAAAAACAAAATTTCAATTTTCTAAAAGGAGAGGACGGATAAAAATTGTACTGCTTGGAGGGGTGGTTAATTAGTAGATTTTCTCCAGTTGTTCATTAAGACCCCCTGGAGTAAGGGACTTTAGGATTTGGATCCAATACATCTCTCGTGACTTGAGGAGCTCAAACGAGTTGAATCGGTTTTGTGGAATGGTGTCAATGAGTGTAATGTGAAAAAATTCCGGATTGCTGTCGTGGTGGGTGGTGAAGTGTCGTGATACGCTGTGGAGGGGGTATTTTTTGAGTATGTTCCTTTTATGTTGACCAATTCTGGATCTTGCGGGTTGGGTGGTTCGGCCCACATACTGGAGTTGGCAAGGGCATGTGATGACATAGATTATATATTTTGATTCACAGTTTATATGGTGTTTAATCTGGTGATCTGTTTTGGTGACCTGGGATTGGAATATTGTGGTCTGGTGGATGAACTTGCAGGCCAGGCATTTTTTATGGTTACAGGGGTAGGATCCCATAGGGGAATCGATTGGGGTTGGGGTGAGGTCGGGACGGGGTGTGCGCAGCCTGCTTGGGGCCAGTAACCCACGCAAGCTGGGTGCCCGTTTGTAGGTAACCGCTGGTTTTGGGGTCAAGATAGAGTGGAGGTGGGGATCCTGTAATAAGATTTCCCATCTCTTGTTGAGTATATTGCGAATTGATGAATGTTGGGCACTATATTTCGTAATGAACCGGGGTGCAGTATTGGTCTGAGATTCGGAGGTGGAACGAGGGGGGTTCTGTATCTTTGCTTTCTGTTGTGCGTCAATCAGTAATTTTTTGGGGTATCTACGGTCTGTGAATTTTTTGGTAAGTATTTTTGATTGGGCATTACATATCTGTGTTTCTGTGCAGTTGCGATAGATCCTTCTGTATTGACTATAAGGGGTGTTTTTTGTCCAAGGGCGGTGATGAAAACTATGGTAATGTATGTAATTGTTGGCATCCACTGGTTTGAAAAAAGTTTTGGTTAATATCCGGGCTGAGTTTGTGTATAATACTAGATCAAGAAATTCTATGGAACTAGGGTCTTGGTGGAAGGTGAATTGTAGGCCTGCTGGATTTGAATTGAGGAAATCTACAAAGGACGGAATCAAGTTGCTAGGGCCTTTCCATATGAAAATTAGGTCATCAATATATCGTTTGTAAAACCTGATGTTGTTGATGAATGGGTTGTCATTGTACATTTTTATCTGCTCAAGATAGCCCATTGCTAGGTTTGCATATGAAGGGGAGAACGAGCTTCCCATTGAAACCCCATTGACCTGTTGGTATACGTCCTCACCAAATGTGAAGAAGTTATTGTGGAGAATGAATTCAACACAATTTATCAGAAATGTTTGTTGTGTTATGGGCATATTAGTATCGGTTTGCAGGTAGTATTGGAGGGCCGTGAGTCCAAATTGATGTGGTATGTTTGTGTATAGGGATGTTACGTCGCAGGTCAGCCAGATGTAGTCGTCCTGCCAAGGTGTAGACTGTAAGAAACTAATGAGATGTTGTGAGTCCTTGATGCAGGGGAGGACTGGGACCTTTTAGCCTGGGGGGAAAACAAAACCTAGAGGCCCTTTTACGGCAGCCCCAGCCCAAATGTACCGTATATCTATCTTGTGTACAAATATATTTAGTATAAATATATGTAGCATAAAGAAGCAATACATTTTACAGTTACATTAACTAGTTCTTGCAAAACCGACATTTGAAAATGTCCTGTTTTTGCACTTTTCATTGCAAAACAAACATTTTAAAATGAGGGTCGGAAAACTCTTTCAGGTGCTGCTTGGGGTGGGGGTGGGGGAGTGTGTTTCATTCGGTCGCTTTCCGATGGGCGGTCGGGTTAAAAAAGCAATAAGATTGATCCTGGCTGCTGGTAGTGGTGTAATGGTGTGGGGGATATATTCTTAGCACACTTTGGGCCCTTTAGTACCACCTAGGCTTTGTTTAAATACTACAGCCTACCTGAATGTTGTTGCTGACCATACCCATTGCTTCATGACCACAGTGCACCTGATGGCTTCTGAAGGATACTTCCAGCAGGATAATGCATAATGTATGTCACAAACCTCAGATCATCTAAAACTGGTTTCTTGAACATAATGAGTTTAGTGTAATTCTATGGCCTCCATAGTCATCAGATCTCAATCTAATAGAGTACTTTTGGGATGTGGTGGAATGGAAGATATGTATCATGGATGTGCAGATGGTAAATCTGCAGCAACTGTGTGATGTTAATATGTCAATGTGGAACAAAATCTTTGAGGAATGCCATGAGGGATTAGGGTAGACTGGATGCAAAAAGGGTTCCAACTCCGTACTAGCAAAATGTATGGTTGTGAGAGATATCAATTTCTCCCATCATTGTGTTTCTTTTGGATCATGTATTAGACTGTGCTTCAGTAACTGTGATTATGGGCCCCTCAATGACAAATGCTGAAACAACTAAAAAATATCAAATGCAGCAGTCACTTCCCCTTATATATATGAAATGCAGAAATGCAGAAAGCAGTACCCCATATAAGAAATGCAAATGTATGCCCACATGTGGAAGCAACAGTCATTACCCACATGAGAAAGCAGTAGTCATTGTGCCATATATGCAAGCAGCAGTCATTACCCCACATATGAAAGCAGCAGTCATTACCCTACATATGAAAGCAGTAGTCATTACCGGACATGTGAAACAGCAGTCATTACTCTGCATATGAAAGAACAGTGCACTCACTGTAGTGCACAACATCAATAACAAACATCCTAACTTTTAAAGACAGAATAAAGAGAGGCTTTAATACATGCCACTGCCACACCTCCAGGCACCGCCCAAAGTAGGCTAGCGTGAGGCACTGCGAGGTTAGTGTAAGGTGCATGGTGGTGAGGTTAGCGTTGGGCACAGTGAGGTTAGTGTTAGGTGAAGCAGCAGTGAAGTCAGCGTTAGGTGCGGCAGCGACCATAGCCTTAGGTGCAGCGGCGGTGAGGCTAGCAGCGTTAGGTGCAGTGGCGGTGAGATTAGCGTTAGGTGCAGTGGCAGTGAGGTTAGCGTTAGGTGCAGCAGTGACCATAGCTTTAGGTGCAGTAGCAGTGAGGCTAGCAGCGTTAGTGCAGTGGCAGTGAGATTAGTGTTAGGTGCAGCGGCAGTGAGGTTAGCGTTAGGTGCAGCAGTGACCATAGCTTTAGGTGCAGTAGCAGTGAGGCTAGCAGCGTTAGTGCAGTGGCAGTGAGATTAGTGTTAGGTGCAGCGGCAGTGAAGTTAGCGTTAGGTGCGGCAGTGACCATAGCTTTAGGTGCAGTAGCAGTGAGGCTAGCAGCGTTAGTGCAGTGGCAGTGAGATTAGTGTTAGGTGCAGCGGCAGTGAGGTTAGCGTTAGGTGCAGCAGTGACCATAGCTTTAGGTGTAGTAGCAGTGAGGCTAGCAGCTTTAGGTGCAGTGGCAGTGAGATTAGCGTTAGGTGCAGCGGCAGTGAGGTTAGCGTTAGGTGCAGCAGTGACCATAGCTTTAGGTGCAGCGGCAGTGAGGCTAGCAGTGTTAGGTGCAGTGGCGGTGAGATTAGTGTTAGGTGCAGCGGCAGTGAGGTTAGCGTTAGGTGCAGCAGTGACCATAGCTTTAGGTGCAGTAGCAGTGAGGCTAGCAGCATTAGGTGCAATAGCTGTGAGATTAGCGTTAGGTGCAGCGGCAGTGAGGTTAGCGTTAGGTGCAACAGTGACCATAGCTTTAGGTGCAGTGGCAATGAGGCCATCAGCGTTAGGTGCAGCAGCAGTGAGGTTAGCGTTAGGTGCAACAGTGACCATAGCTTTGGGTGCAGCGGCAGTGAGGCTAGCAGCGTTAGGTGCAGCGGCAGTGAGGTTAGTGTTGGGTGCAGCGGCAGGGAGGTTAGCTTTAGGTGAGGCATTGACGATAGCGTTAGGTGCAGCGGTGAGCTAGTGTTAGGTGCAGCGGCAGTGAGATTAGCGTTAGGTGCAGCAGTGACCATAGTTTTAGTTGCAGCGGCAGTGAGGCTAGCAGCGTTAGGTGCAGCGGCAGTGAGATTAGCGTTAGGTGCAGCAGTGACCATAGCTTTAGGTGCAGCGGCAGTGAGGCTAGCAGCGTTAGGTGCAGTGGCGGTGAGATTAGTGTTAGGTGCAGCGGCAGTGAGGTTAGTGTTGGGTGCAGCGGCAGGGAGGTTAGCGTTAGGTGAGGCAGTTACGATAGCGTTAGGTGCAGCGGTGAGGCTAGTGTTGGATGCAGCGGCAGTGAGATTAGCGTAAGGTACAGCGGTGGTGAGGCAGCAGTGAGGTTAACGTTAGTTGCAGCGGTGGTGAGGTTAGCGTCAGGTACAGGCTAGGTACCAGAGAGCCCCCCCAAGTATAGGTAGCCACAGAGCCCCACATAGAGGAAGCCAGGGAATCCCCCCAAGATAGGTACCAGAGAGCCCCCCAAGTACAGGTAGCCACAGAGCCCCACATAGAGGAAGCCAGGGAAACCCCCCAAGATAGGTACCAGAGAGCCCCCCAAGTACAGGTAGCCACAGAGCCCCACATAGAGGAAGCCAGGGAAACCCCCCAGGATAGGTATCGGGGAGCCCCCCCCCCCAAGTATAGGTAGCCTGTGAAACTCCCAGGTTATGTGGTTGGAGAGAGGGAGCCCCCCAATACAGAGTTTTCAAGTGAAAGAAGGGTGATGTAACTCACCACTACAGACAGAGTTGTTCAAGAATACCTCCAAGGTTTGGAACAAAGCATTGACCCGGTTTGGGGGCGGAGCTTCGCGGTAATTTTGGGGGCGGAGCTTCGTCGCGATTTTGGTGGATGTTCACAGTTTCCCTGCAGCCAAGGTTCGCTTCCAATTCCCTCAGCACATGGTGTGTATTAGCACTGCTGCGGCCTCTCCTCTGACAGCTCCAGGCCAGGGGCGGACAGGGCCGGCCCGCCCATGAGGCGGGGTGAGGCGGGTTCCTCAGGCGGCAGGAAGTGGAGGGGCGGCACCAGATGACGAGGCTGTGATAGCGGGGGGGGGGGGAGCCAGAGCCGCGGTGAGGGCAGCCCTCCCTCTCCCTCCCTCTCCCCGGGCCGCTCTCCATGCTCCCCCCTCGGACTGTAGGCAGCAGAGTTAGCGCGCAGGGAAGCGCTGCTGTACACAGCTGTTACTCACCTCCCTGGATCCGATCGCCGCTCCCGCCCTGCTGGTCTCCTCTCTGCCTAGCCGGCTGATACACACGCGGCTGCTTCCTGTGTAAACAGGAAGCAGCGTGTGTATCAGCAGCGACTACATTGCAGAGAGGAGACCAGCAGGGCGGGAGCGGCGATTGGATCCAGGGAGGTGAGTAACAGCTGTGTACAGCAGCGCTTCCCTGCGCGCTAACTCTGCTGCCTACAGTCCGAGGGGGGAGCATGGAGAGCGGCCCGGGGAAAGGGAGGGAGAGGTCGGGCTGCCCTCACCGCGGCTCCGGCTCCCCCCTCCGCCATTATGAGGGGGCACCTACCTACTTAACCTATACTGGGCAAGCTACCTATCTATCCTATACTGGGGGGCACCTACCTAATCTAACCTATACTGGGGGAAGCTACCTAACTATCCTATACTGGGGGGCACCTACCTAATCTAACCTGTACTGGGGGCAGCTACCCATCTATCCTATACTGGGGGGCACCTACCTAATCTAACCTGTACTGGGGGCAGCTACCTATCTATCCTATACTGGGGGGGCACCTACCTAATCTAACCTATACTGGGGGCCAGCTACCTATCTATCCTATACTGGGGGGCAGCTACCTATCTAACCTATACTGGGGGGCAGCTACCTATCTAACCTATACTGGGGGGCAGCTACCTATCTAACCTATACTGGGGGGCAGCTACCTATCTAACCTATACTGGGGGGCAGCTACCTGTCTAACCTATACTGGGGGGCAGCTACCTATCTAACCTATACTGGGGGGCAGCTACCTATCTAACCTATACTGGGGGGCAGCTACCTATCTATCCTATACTGGGGGGCAGCTACCTATCTATCCTATACTGGGGGGCAGCTACCTATCTATCCTATACTGGGGGGCAGCTACCTATCTAACCTACACTGGGGGGCAGCTACCTATCTAACCTATGCTGGGGGGCAGCTACCTATCTATCCTATACTGGGGGGCACCTACCTAATCTAACCTGTACTGGGGGCAGCTACCTATCTATCCTATACTGGGGGGGCACCTACCTAATCTAACCTGTACTGGGGGGCAGCTACCTATCTAACCTATACTGGGGGGCAGCTACCTATCTAACTTATACTGGGGGCAGCTACTTATCTATCCTATACTGAGGGGCACCTACCTAATCTAACCTGTACTGGGGGCAGCTACCTATCTATCCTATACTGGGGGGCACCTACCTAATCTAACCTGTACTGGGGGGCAGCTACCTATCTAACCTATACTGGGGGGCAGCTACCTATCTAACCTATGCTGGGGGGCAGCTACCTATCTAACCTATGCTGGGGGGCAGCTACCTGTCTAACCTATGCTGGGGGCAGCTACCTATCTAATCTATACTGGGGGCACCTACCTAATCTAACCTGTACTGGGGGCACCTACCTAATCTAACCTATACTGAAGGGCAGCGACCTAATCTAACCTATACTGGGGGGAAGCTACCTATCTAACCTATACTGGGGGCACTTATCTAACCTGTATTGGGGGCACCTAGCTAGCCTATACAGGTGGCAACTATACTGGCTACCTATACTGGGGGCACCTACCTAACTAACCTATACTGGGGGTACCTACCTATCTAACCTATGCTGGGGGCAACTATACTGGCTACCTATATTGGAGGCACCTATCTAGCTAACCTGTACTGGGGGCACCTACTTATCTAACTTATACTGGGGCGGGGGGGGGTGCCTGCCTATCTAACATATACTGGGGGCAACTATACTGGCTACCTATACTGGAGGCAACTACCTGGCTAACCTATACTGGGGGCAACTTTACTGGCTCACCCATGCCTGGCCACCTATACTCGGGGGGGACCTATAGCTGGCTACCTATACCGGGGGGGGGCGCAATTTTTACACCCTCGCCCTGGGTGCATTTTAGCCTAGAAACTGCACTGTTGCCGCCGGCCTCCGAGTCCGACGACTCCGAGCTCTGCAGCCTCTCCTGTCTCCTCCAAGGCTGCACGCTGGTGACGCTGCCTAGTGCCTAAGCCTGCTGATTTGATGGCGGCGGCTGCCGCCCGCTCTGCTGCCCTGGCTGCGGCTGATTGTCATGGTCAGTCACTGAGCAGTGAGCGCCGCCGACGTGACCGTGACGATGATGATGATGAGGCTGGCTGGCTGCCACTGGCCGCCGCTCACTGGCCCAGCGCGAGATCCCTCAGATCCGAGATGGAGCATGCCCGCCGCAGACCGCAGCCGTCTGTCCCCTGCCAGTGCAGGATGCATGCTGGATGCGGATGCCGGCCCTTCACCGCCGCCAGACCCGGAGGAAGACACAATCCCTGGTGAGTCAGTCACTCACTTTGCTGCGTCACTCAGGCTTTCCTTCACGGACACGGTCGGTTGTGTGGGGGATGTAATGTTATGTAGAAATATTGGGGGGGGGGGGCGCCTTTACGATCTTTGCCTCAGGCAGCAGAAAGTCCAGGACCGGCCCTGGGGGCGGAGTTAAGACTCCAGAGCCATCCTGGACCATTCTGCATCGGGGAGGAGCTGGAGGTCTCACCCAAAGCCTGGACACTGAGGAACAGCTACTGCTGGGGGCGGGGCTTAGTCTGCATATCGAGCGGTTGCAGCACTGCAGTTATGCTCGGCAGCCGAAACTTGTGTAAACACCAGCGGCCCTGAATGTGTGAGGAGGCGGCGGCCTGGGGGGCAAATGCCACCCGTCCCCCCGGGTCAGTCCGCCCCTGCCTTGATGTATGAGGGGAGGGCTTGGACATGGGCCTGTAAATGTGTGTCTATGAATCTGGATAGGTTGCTGGTGACTGAGTCTATTCCTGAGATGATGGGCCTTCCTGGAGGTTTATGGATGTTTTTTGTGTATTTTAGGAAGATAATAAAAGAATGGAGTTTTGGGGTGGTGATTGATAATAAAATTCCTTTCATTTTTAGTGATAATGTTATTCAAAAGGGCGGTATTAATAAAAATGTTTAGGGTTTTGTTGAGTTCTATTGTGGGGTCTGCGGCAAGTAAGGTATAGTGTCTGGAGTCGCTTAATAATCTGGCGGATTCCTCGAGATAGTCTGTTCTGTTGAGGATGACAATCCCTCCCCCTTTGTCGGCAGGTTTGATGATAATGTTGGTGTTATTGCGTAGGTTTTTTAGGGCAACTTTTTCTAGTGATGTGAGGTTGGAATGAGGGCGAATTTCGTTGGTGAGTAATCCCTGTAGGTCATTGAGGACCAGGGCATAAAAGGTATCAATGTAATTGCCCTTGGAGGCCGTGGGATAGAATCTTGATCGGCCCTTTAGGTTGGTGTTGATGTATTTTTCTGTGGCCATGGCTGTAGGGGATACTGAGACTAGTGGAATAGAATCGTTATTTGTGATAATTAGGTTCGCTGGGCCTATAAGTGGTGCATCTTGGAGTTTTTTTTATGGCAAAATGTCGTTTCAGGGTCAGTTTTCGAATGTAGGTGTTTAAGTCACTGAATAATTCGAACAGGTCTGAGTTGTTAGTGGGGCAAAAAGACAGGCCTTTTTCTAAAAGGTTGTATTCTTGTTTTGTCAGGATATGATTGGATAAATTAAATATGCTCGTTTTGTTGTCGGATGGATTAGTGGTGGGGTTGGTGCGGTTGGGGATTATTATCGTTTGTTTCTTTTTTCTTTTCCCTCGGCATCCTCGTTTTCTGTGTCTGATAATTGGCGTTTCATTTTCCGAAGTGGCTGCATCATGGTGCGGGTTGGGATGGGGCTGGGTAATTGGGTGGAGAGGAGGTTCTGTGATAGGGAGGCTGGTAAGTCTAAAAAAGATGAGGACATGTTAACATTTTGTGTCACCTCTGTTGGGGTTGAGTCGGTAAGTTCAGGATTTTTCTCGTTGTTAACTGTCTGTTTGGGATTTAAGATGGTGGATGTGGGGTCTGAGAGACTGGGTGGTGTGGTAGGTTGACTTATTGATGTAGTTAGGTTGAGGTCAGATGTGTATGTGCTGATTTGAGACAACCTTAGATCATTTTGGGAAGGATTTTTATCTATGTTGAGAGACGGTGGGGATGGACTGTCATCTAAAGGGGGTCTCTCAGAGGGAGCGCACATGCGCAGCGCGCACATGCGCATAAGAGTAGGACCACAACAGACCCGCCCCACCGTCCACTGCGTGCATACGTTCTATACGACGCAACGCTTTGAACACAGCCGCCCTCCAGACCCCGCCTATTCCCTCCACAGTGGCTAAACAAACCTGGCCGCTCAATCACGCCCACCTCATCGCCCCGCCCACGCCACGTTGTCCTCCACGTCCTCAGCTCCCTTCTTTAACCCCGCATAAACAACATGCCGGCACAGAGGTGCCAAGCTTTACTCAGACTACACGCTGGTAAGTTCTTATTCCTTCCCTTCACGTTTTTGCAGCCCAGCAATAGGATTCCTCACCATGTTCGCTATACTATTAGTAATTTGGCCTGATCACCAATAATTCTACCCCACTTGAGTAACACAGCCCACACATATATTATTCCACATGTTTTTCTCACAGCCAAAGGAAAAGCCATACTTATAAGCATTATAACTGATCCATGATTAACTATATGATTCTAATGTGGCACTTTCGGTGAATAGATCACAGCATAGTACTCTACCCTACACTGAAATTATATGCATGTTGATACCAGAAAATATGTGCATGTTGATACTTGTAATAATCATGTGTGTATAGAACATACTGTACCTATACAATTGTACCACACATAGTATTCTGATGATTGCTACGTATCTCTGTTATTCTTCCAGTGTATTGCTCCTGTCCCTTATTGCCTGAAGAAGCGGGTTCTTGCCTGCGAAACGCGTTGCGACTCTTGTACCGGGAGTAATTGAATAAACTGTTTATATGTTTTGAAATTCGACAGCTTTTGTCCGTTTATGGTTGGTCGGTCCACCACCACAACCACAACAATTTTAAACTTTTTAGCTACTTTTATCCTACCGGCGCCTCTGTACACCTCAACGTATCTTGAAGTCCACCCTTGGTGGAAGGGTGTTTTACCCTACTATTTTCTTCTGTCCACGGAGAGCGACGTTTTAACCCTGAGTGGGGACAGGCTTGTTCTCCCCACCTGCCTGAACAGTGGTTGCTTTGGAGGCAACCCTGGTTTGTGAGTATATTACTTACAGTTCATAACACATCCCACCCTTTATTAATACTTACTACACTATATTGGGCTCTCGGTCTTCTTTTTCATATAGCTGTCATGAAATAAGTTGTGTGTCAATGTTGTTATCCACTATCCTTGCTGATAAGCATACAGTATTTCTTGTAGTCTGATACAATTTATGCTGATAAGAATGATTAATCAGCAGTGCAGTGCAGCAGGGTGTTGTCCCAGCCAGGAGATATAGATGTCAATGAGGGAGCAGGAAATTTGGGCGCCTGTAATACCTAGTACACACCATACAATTTTCTGTTAGATTTTTCTGTAAGATTTTCTGTAATTAGATTATTTTCTGTAAAGTACTGGTAGAGACAGGCCATTATCTCTGGTGCATTGTCTTCTGGTTATCTCCTGCTGAGTAGAACATTGCCTAATTGCTTGGCAGATAGATGATTACATAGATAATTTCCAACATGTTGTAAATTATCTATCTGGCAGGTAAATCTAACAGAAAATCTTACAGAATATTGTATGGTGTGTACTAGGCATTAGTGGAATAATATCTTGAAGAGTGTGAAAAATCGGCACCTATGAGTCCCAATAAATAGCGGGCACTAGACATGGTGGGGTTAAGGTGTTGGGGGGTCGGTAAAGTTTAGGCGGCATGAGGGGGGATTTAGGATTAGGCATCATCAGTGGGGTGGTTAAGGGCCCTTTCACACCAAGGCGGTGCAGTATTTTTACCTCACCCCACTGCTGTGCAATGAAAGTCTATGGAGATTTAATACTGTGACGGTTTTGCCGCCTCCCGGACGCAGGTCAAGAACTACATTAATGATGCGACGTTGCGGCGATCTGCGTCATGTTAGTCTATGGCAGTGATCTGAAAACTTGGCTCTCCAGCTGTTAAGGAACTACAAGACCCACAATGCATTGCAGGAGTCTGACAGCCACAGTCATGATTCATAAAGGAAAATGCATTGTGGGTGTTGTAGTTCCTTAACAGCCGGAAAGCCAAATTTGCAGATCACTGGTCTATGGCGACGTGTGGATGTTTAAAAACGACGTTACTAACGTGGCGTCGTGTATGCATGGAAGTATATTTAAACAATACACTTCCGTGTACCCAAGGCAGGAAGTCATGGCAAGCGCGCATCACGTGCGTGTCACTTCCTGCTTGGCCTGTGGGCAGACAGGGAACACCACGCAATAGCGCGGTGTTCACTGAAGAACTGTTTTTGATGCATTGCTGATGCTGGTTTCTGGTGTTATTTCCTTTTAAGCAATGCCAGTTGCCTGGCAGCCCAGCTGGCCTATTTGGCTGCAGTCTGAAATACACCAAAAACAAGCATGCAGCTAATCTTGGGGTTGATTCATTATGCTGCGCTGCTAAAGCAGCACAGCTTAAAGTCATTGGGAATTGGCTTAAAAAAAAAAAAATCAGCCAGATACTTACCTATGGAGAGGGAAGGCTCTGGGTCCTTTAGAGGCTTCCTGCTCCTCTCCCAGTCCCCGTTCCAGCACTGGCTCCCTGGTAGCAGCATTCAACCAATTTGGTAAAATACTGCTGTCTTCCCCCCCAGCCGCGGGGGATTTCAGAGGTCTTCGGGAGCCGAGCCCTCCCAAAGATGGGCCGCTCCATACTGTGCACACGTGAGCGCCCTCTCTCATGCACTTACTCTGTCTTCGGGAGGACTCGGCTCCCGAAGACTTTCGAAGTCCCCCGCGATGGGGGATTTGAACGGAGGAGCTGCTGCTGCAACTAGGGCAGTGGAAGAGGAGAGGGAAGGCTCATTAAGTCCCAGAGCCTTCCCTCTCCTTAGGTAAGTATCTGGTTTCTTTTTTTTTTTGAACATAGACTCCCAATAACTTTAATGAGAGGAGCACGAGTTATGTGCACACTACGCACGGTAGTCACTTGACAGGCAGCCTATTGGGCCAATCAAAGTGTGGGAACCACGTCAATTTAAGCCACTGGACCCGCTGGGGCTCAGAGCAGGGTTCATTGGAGTGGCCGTTATTAGCAAGGAGCGCAAGGTAGTTAGCAGCATATGCTACGCTGCACTAACGCATGTAGAGTGCGCATAACTCACGCTCCTCTCATTAAAGAGGAACTGTAACGACAAAACGTCCCCTGGGGGGTACTCACCTCGGATGGGGGAAGCCTCCGGATCCTAATGAGGCTTACCACGCCGTCCTCCATCCGTCAGGTGTCTCGCTGCAGCCCTCCGTGCAGCGGTGACGTAATATTTACCTTCCTGGCTCCTGCGCAGGCGCTCTGATGGCTGTCGGCTCCGAAGAAGGCGGAAATACCCGATCGCCGTCGGGTCTGCTCTACTGCGCAGGCGCAAGTTTCCAGCGCCTGCGCAGTAGAGCGGACCCGACGGAGATCGGGTATTTCCGTCTATTTCCGTGCCGAAAGCCGCCACAGCGCCCCCGCTGGAGCCAGCAAAGGTAAATATTGAAGCTACAGTCGGCTCTGTCGCCGGCTGTTCAAAGGGCTGCAGCGAGACCCCCCATGGGACAGAGGACGGCGTGGGAAGCCTCATTAGGATCCGGAGGCTTCCTCCACCCGAGGTGAGTACCCCCCAGGGGAGGTTTTTGTTGTTACAGAGTCTCTTTAAGCTGCGCTGATTTAGCAGCGCAGCTTAAAGGATCAACCCTCTTGTCAGATCTGACAGTAATGTCAGAGACACCTTGGCCCATATTCTGTTCACTTTTTCTCCTGAATTTACCTAGGTGATAATTTTTCATCTTTTATTTAAAATACCTGTTCATAGTTACATAGTTACATAGTTATTTTGGTTGAAAAAAGACATACGTCCATCGAGTTCAACCAGTACAAAGTACAACTCCAGCCTGCTCCCTCACATATCCCCGTTGATCCAGAGGAAGGCGAAAAAAACCCCACAAGGCATAGTCCAATTAGCCCCAAAAGGGAAAAATTCCTTCCTGACTCCAGATGGCAATCAGATAAAATCCCTGGATCAACATCATTAGGCATAACCTAGTAATTGTAGCCATGGATGTCTTTCAACGCAATGAAAGCATCTAAGCCCCCTTTAAATGCAGGTATAGAGTTTGCCATAACGACTTCCTGTGGCAATGCATTCCACATCTTAATCACTCTTACTGTAAAGAACCCTTTCCTAAATAAATGGCTAAAACGTTTTTCCTCCATGCGCAGCTCATGTCCTCTAGTCCTTTGAGAAGGCCTAGGGACAAAAAGCTCATCCGCCAAGCTATTATATTGCCCTCTGATGTATTTATACATGTTAATTAGATCTCCTCTAAGGCGTCTTTTCTCTAGACTAAATAAACCCAGTTTATCTAACCTTTCTTGGTAAGCGAGACCTTCCATCCCACGTATCAATTTTGTAGCTCGTCTCTGCACCTGCTCTAAAACTGCAATATCTTTTTTGTAATGTGGTGCCCAGAACTGAATTCCATATTCCAGATGTGGCCTTACTAGAGAGTTAAACAGGGGCAATATTATGCTAGCATCTCGAGTTTTTATTTCCCTTTTAATGCATCCCAAAAAAATTTTCGCTTTAGCTGCAGCGGCTTGGCATTGAGTACGATTATATAACTTGTTGTCGATGAGTACTCCTAAGTCCTTCTCCAAGTTTGATGTTCCCAACTGTATCCCATTTATTTTGTATGGTGCTAGACCATTGGTACGACCAAAATGCATGACTTTACATTTGTCAACATTGAATTTCATCTGCCATGTATGTGCCCATATAGCCATCCTATCCAGATCCTGTTGCAATATGACACCATCTTCCTGAGAGTTGATGATTCTGCACAATTTTGTATCATCTGCAAAAATAGCAACATTGCTCACTACTGCATCTACTAGGTCATTAATAAATAAATTGAAGAGCACTGGACCCAGTACAGACCCCTGTGGGACCCCACTGCTAACAGTCTCCCATTTTGAGTACGATCCATTGACCACAACTCTTTGTTTTCTGTCCATTAGCCAGTTCCCTATCCATGCACACAAACTCTTCCCCAGTCCTTGCATCCTCAACTTTTGCACCAGACTTCTGTGGGGAACAGTGTCGAAGGCCTTTGCAAAGTCCAAGTATATCACATCTACAGCATTCCCAATATCCATATTGCATTCACTACCTCATAAAAGCTAAGCATGTTAGTCAAACAGGACCTGTCTTTAGTAAACCCATGTTGATGCTGAGAAATAAGATTATTGTCTACTATAAAGTCATGTATAGTATCTCTTAGTAACCCCTCAAATAGTTTGCATACAACTGATGTTAAGCTTGCAGGTCTATAATTTCCTGGATCAGATTTTTTGCCCTTCTTAAATAATGGGAAAACATGGGCTGTATGCCAATCCACTGGGTCTCTGCTAGTTGCAAGAGAGTCACAAAAGATAAGATAAAGGGGTTTAGCTATAACTGAACTTAATTCTCTTAGGACCCGAGGATGCATGCCATCCGGGCCAGGTGCCTTGTCTATTTTTAATTTATTTAGTCTTGCCTTTATTTCTTCCTGCGTTAAGTATTTAATACTACAGTTAGAAGATTGAGACTCTTCTGCCTCTGTAATTTGCAACAGTGCTGTTTCCTTTGTGAAGACAGAAGCATTTTGCAATTGAAAAAGTTCCAATATTAGTAGAAAAAGTACTATCAAAATTATTTTGTGTATCTTCTTGCTTGCTGGGGGTTTAAAGCACATTTTATTGACAAGGTGGGAAAATATCACCTGGGAGAAAGTTAAGGAGAAACAGTGAATTGAATAAAGAGCCCTGATCTGTATATGCTTGTTCAGGGTCTATGGTTAAACAGAGCCGGAACAAGGTCCTCCAGCACCCAAGTCTGAGACACCAAAGTGCGCCACTCCATCCCTCCCACCCCAGCCGCCACACACTGACTGCTGCTAGCCCTAAAGATCAGTGGCACGTACCCTGGATCTATTCTGAGCTGCCCCAGATGTCCCCCAGGCAAAGTAAGGCAGCGGATGGCAATACTCACCTCCGGCCACTTGGTCTCCAGCTTCTGCAGATATTTCCTCTTCCAGGCTTTTTTCCCTTCTCCACCACAACACCCAGCATGCCCAATAAAGGCACTACTGCACCCAGCATGGCACCACACAGGGCATCTATGTGGGCAGGGCCAGATTTAGGCCAAGGCCACTAAGGCCATGGCCAAGGGCACCACAGGAGCAAGGGCACCAAAGCAGCAGGCTAAACTGGTGCAGCATTTGCAAGCATGCAAATGCTGCAATGCAGGGAGGTCAGACGAGCGCCTGACTGTGGTACTTTGCTGCTAGCTGCCTGTGCAGCAGCCACCTTGCTCTCTGAGCATGTTTGAATTGTGGCCAGCACGTATGGACTTGGGCAGCATTAATGACGGAAAGGAAAAGGGAGCTTCTGCGCTGGAGATGAGTGGAAAAATGAGTGACAGTGATGGCTGCTGCGGTGTGAAGACGAGTTAGCTACCTATACTAAAAGGGGGGGAAGGATTAAGGGAGTCATCAGGCTACCTCTACTAGAGGGAAAGGGGGGAGGGGTCATCTGGCTACCTATACTGGAGGGAAGGGGGAGGGGTCAACTCGCTACCTATACCGAAGGGGGGTGGCTGGTGATGGTGGCCTTGGGTGATAAAGGGTACAAATCCTGCCCTGTATGTGGGCCTACTAGGTGCTGTGGTGCGATGCTGAGTGCTGTGAAGCCTTTATGGGGGCATGCTGGGAGTTGTGGTTCTACTATGAGGGCATGCTGGGAGTTGTGGTGCCTCAGTAGGAGGCCCGTGTGAGCATGGGAGTGGGTCCACTATAAGGTCAGGAAATGCTATAGGGGAATGGCAGCAGGCCCGCCCACCCAGCAGAAAGCCAACCAGCGATAGCGAACACAGAAAACGGGTAACTCTGCTTAGTTATGTTAAAATAACACTGCCTATTTATGTGATATAGTGCATTTTTTGTGTGTTAATGGAAAAGGGGGCTTAATCCGTCATTTTGCTCAGCAGGCCTACTTAAACCGCTGTAAAGTTCATGTAAATTTTGCTCAACCCATGACCACACCCACATTCTGTTGCATAACCACATCCATTTTCCTGCTGGAGAACCCAAAATTGCCCGGATGTCTTAGGATCCTAGCAACGCCCCTGGCTATTAGACTATTGGACTAAAAGGCGCCCCAGGGCCCCCAACCTCCCAACACCTTAAAGAGAACCCGAGGTGGGAATTACATATACTATTGGGGCACAGAGGCTGGTTGCGCACACTAAGACCAGCCTCTGTTGCCCCATCGTGTGCCTCCATGTCCCCCCTGCTCGCCGCTATAGCCCCCGCAGTGCTGGCGACACGCAGCGTGTCACCAGCACAATGTTTACCTTAGCGCTATCTGTCAGCGCCGCTCCCCCGCCTCCTCCGCATCGGCGCACCCGCCCGTGTCCCTTACCTCCCGCTGATAGGAGGGAAGTGACGCGGGCGGGTAGCGGCGACGCGGGGGAGCGGCGCTGACAGACAGCGCTAAGGTAAACATTGTGCTGGCGACATGCTGCGTGTCGCCAGCACTGCGGGGTCTATAGCGGCGAGCAGGGGGGACATGAAGGCACACGATGGGGCAACAGAGGCTGGTCTTAGTGTGCGCAACCAGCCTCTGTGCCCCAATAGTATTAGTAATTCCCACCTCGGGTTCTCTTTAATCTCTAGTTATCTGTCTTGCAGTCACTCCCATGTATCCCCTTTTCTTATTTCTCTCTGCTTCAAACACAATAGGACTATGATAGCTGAGTAAGTTATGCGCCCCCTCCTACACTGCGCCCTGAGGCTGGAGCCTCTCTCACCTCTGCCTCGGCCTGGCCCCTGGGCTAAAAGGATTAGGGGCAGAGGATCAGCAGAACAGCCAGGCGATGTGTATTGCTTAAAAGGAAATAAATATGGCAACCTCCGTATACCTCTCCCTTTAGTTGATCTTTAAGGTTAAGCTTTGGAGGGGGAGGGTTTGGTGTGAGAATAGGGTTAGATTTAGTAAAATATTGGTATTATTTATCGCTATTTTACTATCATTATTGCCACTTTAGCAATGGAGAATATTGGTAAATTTACCGATATTCTACTTGACAAAATTGGGCTCCAAAATTTCCTGGCGCCTCTTTTTCATGCACGTTATTGAGGACAGTGACATCTTGCTTTCTAGTGATTGGCATTCAACATCATAAATGGTTCTCCTTGTCACCATGTTTCTATGGAGAATTACAAACTCACACCAGTCCCTCCTGTGCCCCTGTGATAGCAGCTGTGATGAGTGTGAAAAGCAGAGTTTAGGATTCAAAGCAAACTTGAAGTGAAAATAAACTTGAGATAATGTTTTGTATGTGTAGTAAAGCTAAGAAATAAAACATAATTAGCAAAGAAACGAGTCTCACATTTTCCAGTACAGGTAGAGTTAACAAAACTTCAGTTGTTATCCATGCAAAAGTGCTTGTCTGAGCGATTCACCCACTGTTTTGTGAAGCACTTAAAATAGCCAAGAATTGAATATGTTCAGTACCAGGCACTCAGCCACTAATTCATTGGCAATCTCCCCCCCTCCCCCCCCCCCCCCCCGCCCCCACAAAAAAAAAAGAAGGAAAAAAGAAAAAAACAAGATGGTGATTTAAAACTATGCATGTGTTTCCTTTACAGGCATTGGCTTCAATTCATCAAGCATTACCGCATTCGGTAATGCTGAAAACAGCTGAGTTAACGGAGCACTTAAGAAAATGTTAATTCATCAAAGCTGTTACCGAATGAGAAGCTGAAATCACAGAGCAATGAGATAAATTACCGACTTGTGCTCAACACATGTCAGCAAATGTCAGTAAATGTTAATTCATCAAGGTTACCACATTCCCTAGCACATTCGGTGTTTATCTCCAGCTCTCCCCTGTCGTTACAGGCTTCTGTGTGAATGTTTTCATGATTAACAGGAGCAGGCAGCCAATAGAAACAGCCCCTGTTCTCCTGCAAGTGCCACTGATAGGTGCTGATAGGTCACACAGGCTTCTCCACACAAGCTTCCAGACCCCCCAGGCAGTGAGCAGAGAGAATGGGACAAAAGATATCCCCAGATGTCCTTCGGTGGTTTAACCCTTTGAGTCCCTGTTTGAATATGCAAAGATGCAAGTGGTGAAATCACCAAGCATGGCATTTGTAATGTCTCCAGGAAGTTTATCTACGTTGTGGCAAATAAGTAAAATGTTAAGAAACACTGATGGACAGATTCAGAGCAGCAGAGGCAGTATAAGTAACAGTAAATATAACACGTTTATATAAAGGGATGTCTGGATGCCTTCTATTGTTATCAGCTTGTAACAACACAGAGACATTCCAAGCTGCTCTGCACCACTCTGCTGTTATCTAACAGCCTTTGATGAACTGAAGCCATAGTACTTCGGTAACTTAACGAACCTCTACCACACATGGGAAAATATTGATGAATTAGCACAGTGAAGTGTAAAATACCGAATGCGGTATTTTAAGGACTGGGATTTTGTTATCGAACACCCTTTGATGAATTGAAGCCATTGACAGTAATCCTACAGTTGAAATATTTCTAATTGGTTATATGCTGTGCCCTTTTGGACCATAAGGTGCACTTTTTGTCCCCCAAAAGTGTGGGGGAAAAGTCAGTGCGTCTTATGGTCTGAAGATATCCCATTGAAGCTACTGTCCTCAGTGTCTTGTCTGTCCCTTGGTGTCTCTCCTGTACCCTTGTGTGTTTCTCTGCCCCCTGTGTGTTCCTTGACCTTCTCTGCCCATGTCCTCTGTCCTTGTCTGCCCCCTGTGTCTACTGTCCTTCTCTATCCCCTGTGTATTGCTGTCTCATTGTGCCCTTTGTCCCCATGCCGTCCCAGCTAGTGACATACTTACCAAGCCAGGTGTCGAGTCCTGCGCTGAGCTTCTTACCAGAGCCAATGTACGTGGCGGCTCCAGCTTAACCTTGTTTCCAATGCTATGCAGCCAATCAGGTGTGTGTGTGTGGGGAGGGGGGCGGCGCTGCCAGGACACCATCCAATCACCGGCGCCTGCTGTTATTACAGTACAACGGTCCTGCGGGCGGGATCATGGCTCCGTCATTAGCCCAATTACTGCACTCGCTGAGCTCAGTATCGACCACAAGGAGTTAGGCTCGGCGGTGACTTCACCCACACCCCCTTCAGCACCTCCCTTTCTTTAATAACTTATTTAATGTCCTAACTAGAGGCGATGTGCCTGGATATATGTATTTTTTCTTGTTACTGACCCCTGTGGCTAGGGTCTAATTCAGTGCACTCCCTCCTTCCCCTGTATGTGTTTGTCAGCATGCACACAGCTTGTGCTGGTGTATGCGCATGGTGCACATGGACACATAATGTTAGCTCCCTTGTGCGATTGGTAAGATGCACTGTCAGTGGCGTAGCTAAGGAGCAGCGGGCCCCGATGCAAGTTTTACAATGGGGCCCCCCTAGCACTCTATACGTAACAATTGATACAGTGCATCAAAACCTGCCAAGGGCAACTACAGTGTCAAAGGTACAAGAAGGGGATGGGAAACAGTTTGTTAAGGATTACTACTATTCAAAGTATCTATAGAAGTGATTATTATGAGCACAGGACCAATAGAGAGCTAATACTGTAGTTGAGGGAGGGCCGTTCGGGGCCCCTCTGGCCCAAGGGCCCCGATGCGGTCGCTACCTCTGCAACCCCTATTGCTACGCCACTGTGCACTGTCTGTCCCAGGATAGGACGTCAGGATGTGTGCTCCTAATCCATTGATATAGGTTAGGTGCAATGAATGTGTATAGGTTTGATGCAATTGTTTGCATGTCTGCACTATGCATGTCACAGGGCTAGAGTTAGGACACCTATGTTTACCTAGGTACTTCTGCGCAGTATAGGTGACTAAGCATAAGAATGCATTCTTTTGTGAACTAAAACCCCGGCTTTTAACTTAGCTGTAGGGATAACAGTTGTGCCTGGATGAGTGAATCTGTGAATGCATTTGTTTGAACATTGCGAGACTGCGAAGGGTTAATTGATTTTCACCCACAACATGTGATGTCAGTATTTCATCATCCCAACAAACTGGCCTTTAAAAAAGGGACTGTAGATTGTCTTAATGTTTGTTTTAACCACTTCATTTTATCTGGACAAGTTACTATAGTCATCCAGATAGAAGCAGTTAAACTCTAACATCACACATATTCGCGTCCAGTGTTACTGCAGCAGGTGCACGGGCGCGCACCCACCACTCATTCCTGGAGGTTTTTACAAGGAGGTTATTGGTGAAAGGGAGCAAGTAATCCCCGAGCTGATTGCAGTGCCTGTAATGAATGGTCATGACCCGTTCACAGGCCATGTCCATTTATAATAAGTAAGTAAAAGAAAAAGTAAAAAAAAACAACTATTGAACACTTCCTGGTAACCCAGGATAGTGTTTCTAGTGCCATCTAGTGGTGTAAAAAAATTACAATAACAGTTAGGGGCCAGAGAAACCAGTTGATAAAAACCTGTGCAAATGCAATTTCCTAAGAGAGCGACCCCCACCAGGTCAGGCTGGACCACCCCGAGTGGAGTCAGGTTTATGGTCTTCACTTGCTTCTTGCGGTTGGTTGCCCCTCTGCAACCCGCCTTTGTGACTAGTTTTCCTTATAGACCTTATACTAAAACGTATTACGCTATTGGGCTCCCGTCTCTTGTGTTTCCTGTGTCTTTTCTCCAGAGTGTCAAGACATCCCTACCATATCACAATGAATGGAAGGAGCGCTGACAGCTGAAAATGGCTCTTAGCGGTAAGGGTAAAATGGCCTGTGAGGTGAAGTGGTTAAATTAGATTTGTTACTGAATGAAAACACTGATAATTTGTCTAACTACGGAATAAGATGAAAACTATACGTGTATGTCCAACTAGTATATCTGTGCTATCATCGGCACTGTTACATTTGGTATTTCTGTTTTCTTATCCCCCCCCTTAGTGCGACCGGAGGTGAAGGTGTGGGGCCGTCAGCACCCAGACGGGGTGACAAGACTTCAGTGTCTGGCGTACGGGTTTCACCCCCGAGCTGTGGATGTGAAGTGGGTGAGGAATGGAGAGGACCATATTCCTTCAGATGAAGCCAGCCCCATCCTCCCCCATCCTGACGGCACCTATCAGATCACAGTCCGTGTGGAAGTGCCAACAAGGGTGGGCAACACTTACTCCTGCCATGTGGAGCACAGCAGCCTGGAGGAAAGCCTCATTGTCACATGGGGTGAGTGACACTGGGTGGACTATAGTTTATTGTGATTGCAGTGTGTGTGTCTGTCTTTATAGCTTATGAATTATATTTAATGCATTACTGCACTTACCGATTGAGATAATCTGCAGATGGTGCAGGGATAATAAGCTCATCCTCAACACAGTAAAAAAGTTTTGAGTTGATTGTGGACTTCAAGAAACACCCTTCCATACTCTCCCTGATCCTCATTGACCGGACCTAATTTTTCAGGGTATCTGATGTTCGGCTCCTCAGTACAACCATAACTAAGGATTTAAGATGGGAACATGACACCACAAAAATTCATACGAAAGCTCAGCAGAGGGTATTCTTCCTGCACCATCTGAAGAAACTTGGTATGCCACGAGAGCCGCTATCCACTGCTCCTCCATCATAATTTGGTATGCCGGTGCAACTGCAAGGGACAGGTACAAGTTTCAAAGCGTAATTAGCATGGCAGAGAAGATTATCGGATCGCCCCTGCCATCTCTAGATTTCCTCCACACTGCGAGAACAAAGACAAGGGCCTCCAAGACTGCACATAACCACTTCCACCCAGACAGCTGCTTACCTGAGCACCTTCCATCAGGCCAACATTACAGAACTATCTCTCCAGAACCAAGAGGCACAGAAGTACATTCTTCTCTCCGGCAGTACTTCAACTGAACTCCATTTCCTCCTGACAGGCCTGTCCACCTGCGGCACTCTAGTCCCCATTCAATAGTTTCCTTGCTGCCCACTCTGAACAGTTACAAGCCCGTTGGCAGTACTCCTCCACACACTAGCTGTTGAAAGTCCACAATGATCGTACCCCACACCCCAATGTAGGCGTCTATGCCCATCTTGATGTACATCTCCAATGTTTTTGTTAATGTAATGTCCTGTAAATGTAACATCCTGTAAATGCAATTTCTGTCCTTGTAACACTGCTAGTGCCATGTTAACCACAGTTAATTCCAGGTACGACAATTTGTCTTACTTGGTAAATTAAAGCAAAATTTGATTCAGATGTTTTTGATTCTTATAGCTTGTGCTGCTGTTATAAAAAGGGCTCTTATGTTTACAGCAGGAGAGCACTTTTCATAACAGCAGCACTGGAATCAATGTCTGCTACATTGGAAGCTACATTCCTTTTTACAAACTTTTAACAATTGATCACTATTTCTTTTACAAGCACACTGTGTGGTCTTCCTGTAAAGCAAGAGTGACACCGATGTCCAAAGAATTTGTTCTGACCAGCACACTGTGACACAACAGGGAAAACTGATGTATTCTCCTAAGAGCAGCCTTATGAGCTGTCATTCCAGCTGATAACTTTTATTGTCACAAAAGTTACTCTTTTTTTCCTTATTTTTGCACGTGAACAATTTTTTTTCATTGCGAGAGTACAAGTGATTGGTGGGTGTGTGGCGTGTGTTAAGGTGCGTACACACGCACTACTTCCGCCAACGACGGGTCCGCCAGACCCTCCCGCTGGGTGGACGTTCAGTGATGGTCACACTGTAGTCACTTCCTTTCTGAGTTAGGACTGAGTCAGCCACTTACATACCTGATTTTTAACTCTTTCAGGCAGAGAACGAACAAAGGAACACAGCATAGTTATTTGTGTGCTAGGCACTGTACATACACATGTCTATCTCATCATGTCACATGCCACTTCGGGTATCCTTTAATTGCAAGACAATCTGATGTGTCCTGAGACCAGCAATTTTATCAATTAGCTTTAAAGAAACATAAACATAATTTTCTGTGACATAATATAATTATTTTCATATTCCCTATTTATATGTGCTACGTTTAATGTGTTAGAGCAAAAATTTAATTCTAAATTTAATCTCATGTTAATAGCTTCTCCTCCGCATCATGATAAGCCTCCTAAATATTCATCATTGGACAATACACAATGACTGTTGTAGGGATTAGATTGTGAGCTCCTCGGAGGACAGTCAGTGACGTGACTATGTGCTCTGTAAAGTGCTACAGAAGAGGTCAGTGCTATATAATTACATAATAATAATTTGTGTTGCAGTAGAAGAAAAGCGCTGTGCACCAGAGCAATATGCTTGCAATTTTATTCCAAAGGGTTACATACAGACAGCATAGACAAAGGGGGTAGAAGATGGCCTAACAGCCGGTTCGTGGGAAAACTCACAGCCCGCTTCCTCAGAGACCCCAGAGAGAGAGAAATCTACAGGCTGTTTGCACATTGCATCTGCAGCAACCAAGGGGAAACTGTCACAGCCAGATTGAGTGCCAGCTTATCTACCTTCTATCCTGTTTACAATAATAATATGACAGGACATTACACTATGACTATGGTTTAGATTGTGAGCTCCTCTGAGGACAGTCAATGACATGACTATGTACTCTGTAATGTGCTGCAGGAGATGTCAGTGCTATATAAATACATAATAATAATATGGTAAGACATTACACTATGACTATGGTAGGATTAGATTGTGAGCTCCTCTGAGGACAGTCAGTGACATGACTATGTACTCAGTAAAGTGCTGCAGAAGATGTCAGTGCTATATAAATACATAATAATAATATGGTAAGACATTAGACTATGACTATGGTAGGATTAGATTGTGAGATCCTCTGGGGGCAGTCAGTGACATGACTATGTACTCTGTACAGTGCT
Organism: Hyperolius riggenbachi; assembly: GCF_040937935.1. Classification (NCBI taxonomy): domain Eukaryota; kingdom Metazoa; phylum Chordata; class Amphibia; order Anura; family Hyperoliidae; genus Hyperolius; species Hyperolius riggenbachi. The sequence goes on along the minus strand of NC_090653.1, from coordinate 37,952,853 downwards.
GCAGAAGATGTCAGCGCTATATAGATACATAATGATAATATGGTAGGACATTAGACTATGACTATGGTAGGATTAGATTGTGAGCTCCTCTGAGGACAGTCAGTGACATGACTATGTACTCTGTGAAGTGCTGCAGAAGATGTCAGTGCTATATAAATACATAATAATAATCTTCTCCATCTGGGAATCATCCATTCTGTTATGCAGTGCGAGAGTAACAGCATTATCTGTAAATTATCATATCCTGTCTTCATTATAGAATGATTACATATCATGTTTTCTGTGTGCTTCTCTCCCAGAACCTGATAGTGCTGTACCAGCAGGTGTGATCACTGGTGTTATCGTTTTTCTTGTCATCACTGCAGCTATTGGTGGAGGCCTGATGTACTGGAGTAAGTGTTACACTGGGAGGGTTGTGTGTTTATATATGTTACATCCCACAATCCTACTAATATTATAAATGGGAAAGTTCGGATGTTTGGATGTTTGTTACACGTCACGCAAAAATGGCTGAACGGATTTGAATGAAATTTGGCACACACATAGTACATTACCTGGAATAACATATAGAATACTTTTTCTTCCCAGGCCATAACCAAAAAGTGGACGGAGGCAAATAAAAATTTTACTGAAAAACTTAAACAGCAGCCATTCTTACACTGTTAGGCCTCTTTCACAGTGGGACGTTGCGTTTGATGCGGCAACGTGCCCCTAATGCACTGCATGTTGGTTTTGAAGTTGGACGTTATTTTAAACTGCGTTATGGGTCTCTTGGTGCGCCGTTTTCATTGCATACTGATAGAACGAAAACGGCGCATGTGTCGCTTTAAAAAAAAAAAAATCATTACGGAGCATGTGCAAACAGTCCATTGCAGCTAATAACGCTTATAACGCACAGCATGCAGCACTTTCTAAACATTGCTACACGTTACACACAACGCAATGTGAGCACTGTGAATGTCGCACATACTTTGTATTGCTGTGCGTTAGTCTGTGTTATTACTTTTTATAACGTGCGACTTTAACGTCGCACTGTGAAAGCAGCCTTAATGGCAGGGTTCTCAAACTTTGCACATTTGGTCACTGGGTGACTGGGATTAATATTCAGAAAAGTGGGTGGAGCCTGAAAAAGTCAATTAAAATTCACCTATTGATTTTGAAGGGGAATAGTTCATTGCTGCCATTCTTGTACTGTTAGTGGCATAAGCCCCAAACCTGGTACAGTCGGTCACTGGGTGACTGGGGTTCAAATTCAGAAAAGGGGGTGGAGCTACAAACAGCCAATCAGATTTGTTTAATTTCAATGCAAATTATGGATGCCAAAGGCCGCAAAGCTCACAAACTTGGTCATTGAGTAATTAAGTAATTGAGTGTTAGGGTTAGAAAAAGTGGGCGCAGCCAACACCAGCCAAATACATACCCGGGCAACGCCGGGTCATCAGTGGGCGGAGACAAATACAAATTTCACAGGGAAAATGTAAACTGCAGCCATTCTTACACTGTTAATGGCAGGGTTCTCAAACTTTGCACATGTGGTCACTGGGTGACTGGGATTAATATTCATAAAAGAGGGTGGAGCCTAAAAAAGCCAATCCAAATTCATTTATTGCTTTTCAAGGGGAATATTAAATTGCTGCCATTCTTGCACTGTTAAGGACACAAGTTTCAAACTTGGTACAGTTGATCATTGGGTCACTGGGGTTCAAATTCAGAAAAGAGGGTGGAGCCGGAGCCAATCAGAGTTTTTTCATTTAAATGCAAATTATTGATGTCAAACACTGCAAAGCTTACAAACTTGGTCATTGAGCAATTGAGTAATTGTGTGTTAGGGTTAGAAAAGTGGGCGGAGCCAACACCAGCCAAATACATACCTGGGGAATGCTGGGCCATCAGCTAGTAATAAATAAGTGAACAGCTACACATGGATTAGTTTAAATATTAATATATCAGCATACATACAGTGTCTTGTTAAACAATAAATCTTTTAGTTACGGTGACCAGGAATCCTGTATTACCCGGAAAAGATTCCAGATTTAGGGTATCCTGTCCCAGGCAGAAATTTGTCCTGGGTAACGTCCTGCGTTGGCCGACGGACGTCCCGGCTCTGTGTGGCAATCCTGCTCTCTTCTACTGCTGCAGTTCCTGCCTTGTGCCCACCCACAGAGCTGCCCCCTTATGGTATATTACAGCCAGAGGTCCCAGCTATCCAGGTGTAGTAACCCCGCCCCAATGTGCTGCCTGTGTGATGCCAGACTCAACACTGCTGCAGAAGCTGAGCAGGCCACAAAGGACAGAGCCATCAGTCTTTTAGGCCGGGTGCACACATGGCAGAAACGCTTGCGGAGCCGGAAATGCAGCGTTTTATGCAGCAATGTTAGTCTATGGGACTCAGAAGGACCAGCGTTCCACCTGCAATTTACAGTAAGCGTTCTGCAGACGCTTGCAGTGTTGCATGATAATATGCAGGCTGGCTGCCAAAATGCACATACTTAAAGTCTATGGTAATGCATATGCGTTGCATTTTTAATGCGTTTTCCGCATCGTTTTTCATTAAAAAGTAAAGATCTCTGATGTGTTTCCTCTTCCTGTTCTCTTCCTAATGATTTGCATATATTTAATTAAAAAAACGCATAGAAAACGTATATACGTTTTCTATTAGCAAACCGCAAACACATACAAAGCATGCAATACGCATGAAAAACGCTTCTGCGTAAAAAAAAAAAAAAAAGCCAAACGCACCAAAAACACAGTAAAAACGCATTACCCTAACGCAAACGCACCTGCTGAAAACGCCAGAAAAACATTATGTAATATGTTAACCTAGCCTTAGAAAAGCAACACAGTTGTACCTGTGTGGACTGCACATCCATGATGCGAATCTCCTATTCTACCACATCATCATGGGGGGGATGCTGTTTTTCTTTGTGTTTGGTGAACGCTGTCTAATTACCTTAAGGGTCACCTTGCCTAACTGTGTTTTGTTCGGAGGTCTGGGCAGTGCCAGTTCTAGACTTTTTGCTGCCTGAGGCAAACTTGTGAGGACGCCCCCCCCCCCCTCCCCTCCCGGTTTTGTGAATGATCACACAGCACCCAAGAATTTACTCTGCTTCATTTAATGTTCTCACATGACATGCTGCAGCTCAACACAATAGCACACTGGCTAGCTGTGAGTCTGTGACAAACATACTGCTCTCCCTCAGCCACTCCATTCCTCCTCAGGAAGGTACACAGTACAAACATGCTGCCCCTGAAATCTCTGTGCCTGATGCAAATGTTTCACCCTGCTTCATGAGAGAGCTGGGTCTGGGTCCACTGCCTTTAAGCAACTCTGTTACATTGCAGGTAGCTCTGCCCACATCATGTCCTTACCATGCCCAATTTCCCCGTCCTGCCCCCCAAACCCATTAAGAAGAATCTAGTCATTGTTTTCAATGGAATTTTGTAAGATTCAGGAATATTTCCTTTTAAACAGTACCAGTTGCCTGGCTGTCCTGCTTATCCTCCGCCACTAATACTTTTAGCCAGGGGTGCCTCTAGTCATTTTGTCACTCCAGGCGAGAAAACCTGTTGCGCCCCCCCAAGCCCCTCCCCCTCAGGAAAAAAATCATAATGCAGCATCGTTTCACCAGAAAATAATCATAATGCGGCAGTGTTTCATCAGAAAATAAGAGTAATTATCGTAATTCAGAATCGTAATTCACCAGAAAATAATCGTAATGTGGCAGTGTTTCACCAGAAAATACACTTATTGCAGCAGCAGTTCACCGGAAAATATTCGTAAGGTGGCAGCGTTTCACCAGAAAATACACTTATTGCAGCAGCATTTCACCAGAAATGAATCATAGGGCAGCAGCGTTTCACCAGAAAATAATCGTAATGGGGCAGCGTTGTCAGAAAATAATCGTAATGCGGAAGCATTTCACCAGAAAATACACGTAATCCGAGCAGAGGGAAAGAGTAGAGAGGGAGAGGCAGCATAAAATGTAAGAGGGGGGTAGAGGAACAGAGAGGGGTAGAGACAGCATAAGATGGAATAGGGGGCAGAGGAACAGAGAGGGGAGAGGGAGAGACAGCACAGCACTAAAGCACAGGTTTACAGCTTTACCAGCCTACAGCCTAACCAGCTTTCAAAGAAAACTCTAGTATCAAAAGAGCAGGGCACATTCTAGCATTTATAACAGTACTGGGTGTCTGCACACAGGACAGGAAGTGTTCTTAGCAGCCTGCCTGCATACCTTCTCTTCTGCCTGTGCATGCAGCTTATCATCTCTAGAGTAGTGATGGGTCGTTCGCGAACGAGCCTGCTCTAAGAGCCGGCTCTTTGCTGTGAACGACAAGAGACGGTTCTCAGTTTTGAAAGAGCCGATGCCTCAGCCGCCCCTCAGAGCTCTGCTTTCGTCTGTAATAAAGGGCGCTGAGGCATGTTGGGAGATGTAGTCCTTCTCTTGCAGCTTGTAGGAGTGTATGGGGCGGAGCAGAGCAGTAGAGGGAGGGATTGCCCCAGTCAGAGAAGCAGTCTGGAATTGTCATGGAGACGGGGGCGGGGCTTTTACTCCGATTCTGAGTGGTGTTTAGTGATATTTAATGAAGAGCCAATTCAGAGCCGTAAGAGCCGGCTCTTTAATGGGAGCCGATTCAGAAGAGCCGATTCTCTGAAAAGAGACGGAATTCCCATCACTACTCTGGAGCAGAAACTTCCCTTCTCCCGGGCTGTGTTGCTGTCTTGTGCGGGGGCAGGGCTCCAACACGGACACATCACATTCTTCTCTCTGTGACTGCATCTGTCCCCTGACTGTCTCGCTCCAGTGTCTGTGTGCAGCCAGTGACACTGTCGGGGGCATAAGCTGGCTGGCCGCTGGCTCCTGGTTTGACTGGCGTGGGGCGGAGTTAAAGGCTGGGCCACATGAGGTAAACACTTTACCTGTGTGGCTACTGAGAAGAAGGGGCACGGCTTTAAAGAAGGAGCCTGGCAGAGAAGAGCAGTATTGATTGCTCTATTGGCTGGGGAGAAGTGGAGGTGGAGGCACTGCTGAGCACATGGTAGCATGCCGAGCACCAGGGACTGAGTCGGGAGGTAATATAATATAAAAAAAAAACATGGTCACGGTAGCAGAGGCGGGGGAATGCGCCTCACCACCTCATGGCGCCTCACCACCTCATGGCGCTTCACCACCTCATGGCGCCCCAGGCAACCGCCTATACTTGCCTGGTGGGTGAGACGCCCCTGCTTTTAGCTATAGACCCTGAACAAGCATGCAGATAAGAAGTCTGACTGGATTAGCTGCATGCTTGTTTCAGGGTTGTGATTCTGACACTACTGCAGCCAAAGAGATCAGCAGGACTATGCAATTGTCTGCACAGCGCTCGGACCCCCACAGTCACAGAAAAAAGTTCAAATGATAACAGTTCCACTGTCTTCAGCAATGCACTCAACTGTCTGATTATAATACACACTCTCACCAGCGTTTAGTGGCTGATTTTATCACAGATCAGCAGTATTCATTTATCGAGACAGGTTTCTATTTGATCAGTGAAATTTGGTTTTGGCTCCGCCCACTTTTTGGAACCTTGACCCACAGTCACTCAGTGACCAAGTTTGTGAGCTTTCCGGTTCCTGGCATCAAAAATGTGTGAATGGAAGCAGTTTATCCAGCAAGAAAATCTGATTGTCGGTTGTGGCTCCGCCCCTTTTGGTGAATTTGAACCCCAGTCACCCAATGACTGACGGGTGCAAGTTTAAAGCCTCTGCCATAAACAGTGTAAGAATGGCAGCAGTTTCAATATTCCCCTTGAAAATCAATGGGTGAATTTTGATTGGCTGTTGTAAGCTCCACCCACTTTTCTGAATCTGGATCTGCATACCAAGTTTCGTACAAATCGGTCAAGCCGGTTGAGTGATCGCGGCACATACACACATACACACATCCGATTTTATATATATCCTACTAATATAATAAATGGGAAAGTTCGGATGTTTGGATGTTTGTTTAGATGTTTGGATGTTTGTTACTCGATCACGCAAAAATGGCTAAACGGATTTGAATGAAATTTGGCACACACATAGTACATTACCTGGAATAAAATATAGGATACTTTTTATTCGCATAACCAAAAAGGGGGCAGAGACAAATACAAATTTCACTGGGAAAATGTAAACTGCAGCCATTCTTACACTGTTAATGGTAGGGTTCTCAAACTTTGCACAGTTGGTGGCTGGGTGGCTGGGATTAATATTCAGAAAGGTGGGTGGAGTCTATAAAAGCCAATCAAAATTAACCTATTGATTTTCAAGGGGAATATTTACATTGCTGCCATTCTTGCACTGTTAATGGCACAAGCCTCAAACCTGGTACAGTTGATCATTGGGTGACTAGGGTTCAATTTCAGAAAGGGGGTGGAGCCACAAACAGCCAATTAGATTTGTTTCATTCCAATGCAAACTATTGATGCCAAACACTGCAAAGCTCACAAACTTGGTAATTGAGTAATTGATTAATTGTGCGTTAGGGTTACAAAAGTGGGTCCAGCCAACACCAGCCAAATACATAAGCGGGAAACGCCGAGTCATAAGTGGGAGGAGACAAATACAAATTTTACTGGGAAAATGTAAACAGCAGCCATTCTTACACTGTTAATGGTAGGGTTCTCAAACATTGCACAGTTGGTTACTGGGTGACTGGGGTTAATATTCAGAAAAGTGGGTGGAGCCTACAAAAGGCAATAAAAAATTACCTATTGATTTTTCAGGGGAATATTTCATTGCTACCATTCTTGCACTGTTAATGGCACAAGCCTCAAACCTGGTACAGTTGATAATTGGGTGACTGGGGTTTAAATGTATAAAAGGGGGTGGAGCCACAAACAGCCAATATGATTTGATTCATTTTAATGCAGGTTATTGATGCCAAAGACCGCAAAGCTCATAAAATTGGTCATTGAGTAATTGATTAATTGTGTGTTAGGGTTAGGAAAAGTGGGCGCAGCCAGCACCTGCAAAATACATAATCGGGCAATGCCAGGTCATCAGTAGGCGGAGACAAATGCAAATTTCACTGAGAAAATGTAAACTGCAGCAATTCTTACACTTTTAATGGTAGGGTTCTCAAACTTTGCACAATTGGTCACTGGCTGACTGGGATTAATATTCAGAGAAGTGGGTGGAGCCTACACAATTCACGTATTGATTTTCAAGGGGAATATGTAATTGCTACCATTCTTGCACTGTTAATGGCACAAGCCCTAAACCTGGTACAGTTGGTCATTGGGTGACTGGGGTTCAAATTCAGACAAAGGGGTGGAGCCACAAACAGCCAATCAGATTTGTTTAATCTCAATGCAAATTATTGATGCCAAAGACCGCAAAGCTCACAAACTTGGTTATTGAGTAATTGTGTGTTAGGGTTAGAAATAGTAGGCAGAGCCAACACCAGCCATATACATACCTGAACAATGTTAGGAAATAAGTGGGTGGAGAAAAATACAAATTTCATTGCGCAAATGTAAACTGCAGCCATTCTTACACTGTTAATGGTAGGGTTCTCAAACTTTGCACAGTTGGTCACTGGGTGACTGGAATTAATATTCAGAAAGGTGGGTGGAGTCTATAAAAGCCAATCAAAATCCACCAATTGATTTTTAAGGGGAATATTTAATTGCTGCCATCCTTGCACTGTTAATCACCTGTACCTGGTACAGTTGGCCATTGGGTGATTGGGGTTCAAATTCAGAAAAGGGGTGGAGCCACATCCAATCAGATTAATTTTATTTTATTGCAAATTATTGATGCCAAAGACCGCAAAGCTCACATACATAATTGTGCGTTAGGGTTAGGAAAAGTGGGCAGAGCCAACACTAGCCAAATACATACCCGGGCAATGCCGGGTGTCCAGCTAGTATATATATATATACATATATACATATAAACATACATACATACATACACACACATATATATATATATATATATATATATATATATACTAGCCAACCCGCGTCGTAGCATACGCCGCATCTATCTATCTAATAGAGTACGTGCCTCAACCTTGCAGCAAGAAGAAGTAGGCTTTCCATGAGAAAATGTATGCGTGCTCAAACACCAAGTTTAACCCTAGCAAGTCTGGCTTTGCAAATTCGGCCTAATTGGCTATTCATGAGGCAATGCTCATGCAAATATGCATTTGCTTTCGCATGCCAAACTATGCAGGGTCAAAAAACCAATACTGCAAAGTGCTCTCTCGCTGCCTGGGAACCACAGCGGCACCCCAGAGTGGGAGGCTGGGTGGCGCAGCCGCCCCCCAAGCGTGGCCAGCGCTGGGGAGAGCCGTCCGCACCCACCTCCTAATATTAAAAACAGCCACTTACCTTAACGTCCATTGGGTTCTGCTACATGCGCATTAATTTTCTCATGGAAAGCATTTTGTGCAGTTTGTATCCTTTGGAGGCAGGTGGTGGATGGCTTGCTCCGGTGGTGTGAACCCTGGAGTGAGTGCGCCTGTCCTCCCCCCCCCCCCCCCCCCCTCTGGAGTGCTGTATGTGAGCCAGCCCTGAGCTCTAAAGCTCGGGGTGACCCATGCTTCTCTCCTTTCTCATGTGGTGCCCCCAAATTAATGCGCATGTAGCAGAACGCAATGGACGTTAAGGTAAGTGCCTGTTTTTAATATTGGGAGGTGGGTGCAGACGGCTCTCCCCGGCGCTGGCCACACTTGGGGGGGGGTCATCCACGCCACCCAGCCTCCCCCTCCGGGGTGCCGCTGTGGTTTCCAGGCAGTGAGAGATCCTGGGACCATGCGTTCGCCCCCGTTGTATAAAAAGGGGGCATTGGGAATCCTCCCCGTGGCGCTCCTGGAGGCCTGGAGCACACCAAAAACTGCTAGCAGATCCGCAAAATGCTAGCAGATTTTGAAACGCTTTTTCTTATTTTTCTGTAGCATTTCATCTAGCATTTTGCGGTTTTGTAAAGCGTTTTTGGTGTAGTAGATTTCATATATTGTTACAGTAAAGCTGTTACTGAACAGCTTCTGTAACAAAAACGCCTGCAAAACTGGTCTGAACTGCCGTTTTTCAGAGTGGTTTGCGTTTTTCCTATACTTTACATTGGAGGCAGAAACGCCTCCGCAATCCAAAAAATGCCTCACCTCGGGAGTAGTAGAAAATTCACACCTCCACACCCGTGTATCAGTCCAGGGCTCCTGGAACTGAATGCCGGTGCTGGTCTCTCACAGGTACACCACTCCTGTGTAGAGCAATGGCAGAGAAACACAAACAGAGACCGCACTCAGAAGGCTGTTCAATCACTGTATTGAAAAATCAGAGCAACAGAGGCACACAACGTTTCGGGCGTAGCCCTTCCTCAGGTGTGACCTCACCTCGGGAGTATGCGTTTCAGCAAAACGCCTCCCACTCTGGTGTGCACCAGCCCATTGAAATACATTACCCAAGCGTATCCGCAGCCGCAAGTGGATCGCAAAACGCTGCCGAACCGCTCTGGTGTGCACTAAGCCGGATAGTGCTAATGTAGCATGTAGCAGGGTGACTGCTTTGTGGTATTGGTTTGTGCATGCATTTGCATGAGCATTGCCTCATGAATAGCCAATTAGGCCAGATTTGCAATGTCAGACTTGCTAGGGTAAGGCCTCTTTTCCATGGACTGTGAATAGGCAGTGAAATGGCTCTCAAACTCTCACAACTGCTCACTGCTGCCTGGTAACTGCTCACTGCTGCCTGGTAACTGCTTGCTGCTGCCTGGTAACTGCTTGCTGCTGCCTGGTAACTGCTTGCTGCTGCCTGGTAACTGCTTGCTGCTGCCTGGTAACTGCTCGCTGCTGCTTGGTAACTGCTTGTTGCTGCCTGGTAACTGCTTGCTGCTGCCTGGTATCTGCTCGCTGCTGCCTGGTAACTGCTTGCTGCTGCCTGGTAACTGCTTGTTGCTGCCTGGTATCTGCTCACTGCTGCCTGGTAACTGCTTGCTGAGCACACAGCTCAACAGACCGTGGAAAAGAGGCCTTAAACTTGGCGTTTGAGCACGCATAAATTTTCTCATGCAAAGTACTTCTTCTTCTTGTTTGAAGGTTGAGGCACTTAGTCTATTATATATATATATATATATATATATATATATATATATATATATGCAGGATCTTCTCAAAAAAATTGCATATTGTGATAAAGTTCATTATTTTTTGTAATGTACTGATAAACATTAGACTTTCATATATTTTAGATTTAAATACACACAACTGAAGTCGTTCAAGCCTTTTATTGTTTTAATATTGATAATTTTGGCATACAGCTCATGAAAACCCAAAATTCCTATCTCAAAAAATTTGCATATTTCATCCGACCAATAACAGAAAAGTGTTTTTAAAACAAAAAAAGTCAACCTTCAAATAATTATGTTCAGTTATGCACTCAATACTTGGTCGAGAATCCTTTTGCAGAAATGACTGCTTCAATGCGGCGTGGCATGGAGGCAATCAGCCTGTGGCACTGCTCAGGTGTTATGAAGGCCCAGGATGCTTCGATAGCAGCCTTAAGCTCATCCAGAGTGTCGGGTCTTGCGTCTCTCAACTTTCTCTTCACAATATCCCACAGATTCTCTATGGGGTTCAGGTCAGGAGAGTTGGCAGGCCAATTGAGCACAGTAATACCATGGTCAGTAAACCATTTATCAGTGGTTTTGGCACTGTGAGCAGGTGCCAGGTCATGCTGAAAAATAAAATCTTTTTCTCCATAAAGCTTTTCAGCAGATGGAAGCATGAACCCACAGAGAACCAGAGACGAATAAAATAACATATTTATACATACCTGGGGCTTCCTCCAGCCCCATAAGCCTGGATCGCTCCCACGCTGCCTTTCTTCGCTGCCTCTGTCCGTCGGTACTGGGTCCTGTCATTTCGGCCCGTCGAGCCAGTCGACGCAAGCGCAGTGCGCTCCCTCCGTACTGCGCAGGCGCATGCGTAAAGAGCTGGAGGGAGCCCCTGGGCATGCAGAAAACTGGCCGCGTCCGGCGGAAGTGACGGGACCCGGTACCGGCGATGGAGGCAGCGGAGGACGGCGGCGTGGGAGCGATCCAACCTTATGGAGCTGGAGGAAGCCCTAAGTATGTATAAAATCTTTTTTTCATTTTTAAACTTCGTTCATCTCTGGTTCTCTTTAGCAGTGTAACGGTGGCCACTAACGATCCAATTTTTTTCATCCAATCTTATCAAATCTCTGTAGTAGAGGAGCAAACTGAGTGAATATATTGAATGGATACTATAGGCAGTCCCTTATATTACATAGAAATGGTAAGGTTGGATGAAAAAGATTGGATCATTAGTGGCCACCTTTAAATGCCTGCAGTTTATATTTTTCCATGTAAAAAATGTAGTTGTTGGCTCTGCCCACTTTTTCTAACCTTGGCATACAGTCACTCAATGACCACATTTATGAGCTTTGGTATCCTTGGCATCAATAAGTTGCATTTTCCCATTACAATTAAACAAATCTGATTGTCTGTTTGTAGCCCGCCCCCTTTTCAGAATTTAAACCTCAATCTCCCAGTGATTGACACGACCAGATTTGAGGCCTCTGCCATTAAAGGGAACCTAAACTGAGAGGGATATAGATGTTTCCTTTTAAACAATCCCAGTTGCCTGACCGTCCTGCTGATCTCTTTGGCTGCAGTAGAGGCTGAATCACAGTCTGACTTCAGTCAGAGCACCTGATCTGCATGCTTGTTCAGGGGCTGTGGCTGAAAGCATTAGAGACACAGGATCAGCAGGAGAGTATTTTAAAAGGAAAAATCTCAGTTTAGGTTCCCTTTAACTAGATAAGGACCGCAGTGATTGAGATCTACGCCCTGTTTTGGTGGGCTCCTGGCTGGCAGGGCGTAGATCTCAATCACTGTCCGCAGCGCACATCCGCCATTTCCGCCGCTCCCCGCCGATCGCGCCGCTCAAACCCGACTAGTCTCGCCGCATCTCACAATCTCTGCCTGTCTCTATGATGGCAGAGTCATGTGAGCGGGTCAGGAGCCAATTTCATTGGCTTACATTGAAAAACAGGGTCAGGAGCCAATGTCCTGGGGGTCTCAGCGAGCAGCAATGATGGCGGTTGCGGCGGGTATGTGCGGCGATTCGTCGGGATTCTGTCGGGATTGGACCAGAGGTCTCTGGTCTTTAAGTGCCCAGAGACCGCTGGTCCTTAACCACTTGAGGACCGTGCTCATTTGCAGTGATCTGTGCTGAGCGGGCTCTCCAGCCCACAGCACAGATCGTGTGGAGGCCAGGGCGACCAGACTCCCCCCCCCCCCCCCCCCCTTTTTCCCCACTAGGGGGATGTCCTGCTGGGGGGGGTCTGATCGCCGCCGGCTACTTGTGGTTAGTGGGGGGGTTCCTCAAAGTCCCCCTCTGCAGCGATTTCCACCCTCCCTCTGTTTCCCTCCTTCTCCCTCTTGCTATGGGTTGCGCAGGACAGCGATCCTTCCTGCGCCGCCTCTGATAGGCTTCAGTACGGCGCTGCTGCGCAGCAGCGCCATATGATGTAATCACAGGGGATTTCTTCCCCGCGTGTTTACATTTAGCCTGCGAGCCGCGATCGGAGGCTCGCAGGCTGTTCTCGGAGACACCCTCCGTGAACTGACATGGAACAGCCGCTCGTTCCATGGTAACACCACTTTGACCTGCCGACGCCTATCGGCATTAGGCGGTCGTTAAGTGGTTAAATGGTTACGAGTGTAAGAATGGCAGCAATGTAAATATTCCCCTTGAAAATCAATAGGTGAATTTTGATTAGCTGTTGTAGGCTCCACCCATTTTCCTGAATATTAATCCCAGTCACCCATTGGCCAACTGTGCAAAGTGTGAGAACCCTGTTAATAATGGTGTAAGAATGGCTGCAGTTTATATTTTCCCAGTGAAATTCATTTTGGCTCTGCCCACTTTTTGTAACCTTGACACACAGTCACTCAATGACCAAATTTGTGAGCTTTCGGGTTCCTGGCATCAAAAATGTGTGAATGGAAGCAGTTTATTCACCAAGGAAATGTGATTGGCTGTTTGTGGCCCCGCCCCCCTTTAGTGAATTTGGACCCCAGTCACCCAATGACCGACTGTAGCAGGTTTGAGGCCTCTGCCATAAACAGTGTAAAAATAACAGCAGTTTTGTAACAACTTTGGAGGAGGCAGCTGCCTCCATCTCCCTACCCTGTAGCAATCCCGTGCCTCGGCGTCTAGCACGCCGAGGACGGGTCTCTCTGGTGCACATAAGGCCGCATTGATGCGTGCGCGCACGCACCCTCATGATCTTTATGCGGCCAGGAGACGTGTCAGCTGACCTGTGGGTCGGCTGACGTCTCGACGTGCGCCCGCCACTGCTGTTTGGCTGGCAGCAGGGGGGCGTGCCTCAGGATCTCCTTGGGCTCTTAAGCCCGGAGGAGTCATTTGCAACTTGTCTGCTGTTGCGATCACTTCGTGTTAGCGCTCAGACCTTAGTTAGATCCGGTGTGCTTTGATCCGGGAGGAAACCGGGGATTTCACACAGTGATAGGATTTGTGCATTATATTGTTTATTATCTGTTTATGACTCTGGCTTGTTTCTGACTATTCTTACTCTCTAGTGATTCTGTACCTTTGTCCATCTGATCTTGTTGCTGACTCTGCCTGAAAATCGTTACCTCTCTCTGCTCAGTGATTCTGTACTTTAGCCCTTCTGATATTGCTGCCGACTCTGCCTGTTAATAGTTACTTCTCTGCCTTCCGATTTTGTACCGTATCTGCCTGTCTGTTACCGACTCGATTAGTCTGACCTTACTACTCACCAGCGAGCCCTTGTCACTGGTGAGGTGTTCACTGTACTTATAGTGCCCACCAGCTCCTCTGGTGAGGTATAGTGAAATTTGTCAGTACTTACTGTTTGCACCAATCACTACACTCAGTACAATAAAGTGTGACTAAGGTCTCGATATTTCTCAGTGTTGCTATATTTGTATTATTGGTGATTCTGCAGATCACCAAATAATCAGAACGTTATACTTGCTAACACCAATCGTTACAAGTTTAAGTATTCCCCTTGAAAATCAATAGGCACATTTTGATTGGCTGTTGCAAGCATATGAGACAATAGCATTAAACCTACTTTTTCAGCTTTTTAAAACAGAAAATGGGAGGTTCTAAAAAAATGAATACATTTTTCAGGAGACGGATGGATGAAATTGTTTATCTTCACAGTTTATTTTCAACTTGTGTTTTCCATAATGTTCATGTATGAGTTAAAATGTTTGTATTTAGTTTAAATTGCTGTTGCCACTTTGCGATAGATAATTGACTTTTGGGTTGCAGTTTGGGCACTCGGCCTCCAAAATGTTCACCACCACTGTCCTAATCTAATGTCCCACCATTGCTAAGTTCATGTAAACTTGTCTCCACCCACAACCACACCCACATTCTGGTTCATGACCACACCCATTTAGCCTCATTTTTTGGCGCGCTATGGGCTCGATTCACAAAGCGGTGCTAACCCAGTTAGAGACTTTAGGCGTGATAACCATTGTACCATGCTGGTGAAAAGCCAGTTTAGGCGTGATAAGTTTAGGTGTGATAAGTTTAGGCATGCTAAGTTTAGATAAGTGTAGATAGCGTGCAAAGCCCCGCACGCAAAGCAGCGCCATTAAACTCTATGCGAAGTGCACCAGACTTTGCTAGCGCAAAACTTTTGATCAGCTGTGCATTGCGGTGCTAACGCAGTTGGTGCTTAAACTTATCATGCCTAAACTTATCACACCTAAACTTATCATGCCTAAACTTATCACACCTAAACTTATCACACCTAAACGTATCATGCCTAAACTGAGTTTAGGAATGATAAAGGGCTTTTCACCAGGGTGCTAACTGTTAGCACCGCTTTGTGAATCAGGCCCTATGCGCGCCACACAGCACCACCCCAAATTTTCGGCACGATGCGCTTAGCGCACCGCCCCACCTCTTCCTCCCCCCTTTTTGCCCCCCACCCAGAAAATTTTTCTGCGGACGCCAATGCTCTTGTACATCGTCTTATTATCTTTTGGGAGACACCTATGTCATTTCCCGTCAAAAAAAAAATTACTTGCTGGATGAAAAAAGGAACTTTAAGTCAAAATTTGCCAGGGGTATGAATAATTCTGTTCAGCACTGTATATGCTATATCTAAAGTGATCTATACATGCAAGGCCGGGCCAAGGCAGAGGCGAGAGAGGCTCCAGCCTCAGGGCGCAGTGTAAAAGGGGACGCATAACTCACTCAGCTATCATTCCCCTATTGTGTTTGAAGCAAAGAGAAATGAGAAAAGGGGATACATCGCAGTGACTGCAAGCCAGATAACTAGAGATTAAAGCTATTTGAAAGCTTTTCTGTTGTTGGATGACCGTATGTAAGTTACTTTCCAGACTGTCACAGACTGGATCATTCACGGCTTGTTTTAATGATACCTATTTATAATGCTATTACACTTTTTTTTTTTACTTCCAGGAAAGTTACGTGGCTACAGAATGACCAGAAGTAAGTATCCCATTATGTCCTGTCTGTGTGTAGGTATAGCATGTGTAGAATATGTTGGTCAACCTGCCTACTTTGAGGCTGGATTCATACATGTGTGGTGCGATGATCCCACATCCTTCCACAGGAGGACCTCACAAATCTGCATTTCATATGACACTGCAGTAGAGTGCGCTGACAGGGTTATATGCATAGGCCAGCCTCCGTTCAGCGTTGTACTTCCTGCTGGGCAGGAAGTACATCACCGGAATTCCTGTTGATCAGCGCATGAGCCCTGCATCACACTCCGATGTTTACACTTACTGCATCACCATAGACTTGCATTACTCTATAAGCCATGCGGTAGCCACAATCATGCGGTAACACTTGGATGACTTTGTGACATAATTGCGTGAATTTGACTATTTCCAGCACAGTGCGACCCATCAGACTTTCATTGCCTTTGCAACGGGGGAGCGTAGCACGCGGGGACGTACCTAGGTCCTGACATCACACTGTGGGAGGGGTTTTACCACAATTTCAGCCATACAGATGTCCCTGACGATCTATTCAAGAGAAGGTAAAGATTTCTCCTGGGAAAACTGGTATCAGCTACAGATTGAAAAGAAGTTCAATCCTTGGTCACAGTTCCTCTTTAATGCAATACCTAAAGAGCACATATTTGCTAGTTATTGCCTAATAATTAGCAATATTGACATTATTATCACGTAGAACATTATTTTTTTTTTTTTTAAAATGGGGTTTTGTCAAATAGTTTGAGTACACCAATTGGTTTGTATTTGAAGAATAAGAAGAACAATGGATAATGTATGGAACCATATAGATATAACGAAAAAGTTAAAACATGTTATAAACTCTTCTGAAGATAAATCAACACCGGAAATTTCAAACTGTATCATAGTTATAAAAAGGTAGCAATTTCAGTAACATAGTATATGTTTTATAGGATCTCAATTCGATGACAGATCAGTGCAGTATGTAAGGGCGTGGATTAATATTTCGGATATAGATAAGAAAAGTAAACTAGTGTGTTTCTTACATTGACATTGGGGGGGTCGGGGGAAAATGAGTTGAACTTACCGGAGGTTTCTAATGGCCCCCCGCAGACATCCTGTGCCCGCGCAGCCACTCACCGATGCTCCGACCCCGCCTCCGGTTTACTTCTGGAATTTCAGACTTTAAATTTGGAAAACCACTGCACCTGCGCGGCTGGGTCTTCGCTCCCGCTCAGGGCCGGATTACCGACCAGGCAACAAAAGCAGTCGCATGGGGCCCCATTCAGAGTCAAAGGGGCCCCATCAGCACATAAACCAGCCCTTGCCATCCTGTCAGCGGTGGCTGGATGGTATAATGGTTAAAGGGACTCTGAGCAGTGCAGTAACTATGGAAAGATGCATATCATTTTAAAGCTCTGTTTCTCCTCTTTCCAATGATATACAAACGGCTGCTCTATGCCTTTTAGTTTTCGATATTTTCGCGATCGAAATCGCGGCCACAGGACGACTTTTCTCCAAAGTCAGCAGTGGCTGGATGGTATAATGGATAAAGGGACTCTGAGCAGTGCAGTAACTATGGAAAGATGCATATCATTTTAAAGCTCTTTTTATCCTCTTTCCAATGATATATAAACGGCTGCTCTATGCCTTTTAGTTTTCGATATTTTCACGATCGAAATCACGGCCACAGGACGACTTTTCTCCAAAGTTGGCAGCTCGATTCAGCACAATGCAATGAAATATAAGGAACCCAGGGGGATATAATTACAAACATCATGCTGGTAGGTATGAGGATGTAATGAATTAGTTGTGGGTATGCTTAAAGGCATATCCACAGGCACTGCTTGGAGTCCCTTTAAGGGCTCTGCCGCTGACACAGGAGACCAGGGTTCGAATCTCAGCTCTGCCTGTTCAGTAAGCCAGCACCTATTCAGTAGGAGACCGTAGGCAAGTCTCTTTAACACTGCTACTGCCTATAGGGCGCGTCCTAGTGGCTGCAGCTCTGGCGCTTTGAGTCCACCAGGAGAAAAGCGCGATATAAATGTTATTTGTCTTGTCTTGTCAAATGATGCCGTGCGCTGCTGATTGTCTTCAGAGCCAGGCTCTCCTCCTAGGTCCCCCTCCTGCTACTGTGCGCTCTGCCGCTGCCCACTCCACCCTCCCTTCCCACAGAGAACCACAGCTGCAGCAAGAATGATAGCAGCAGATGGCAAACGCTCACTCACCCGTCATCTGAAACCCATCTGTCTCTTCTACAGTGCAGCCGCTCGCTCTGAACTTCCTGATTCTCAGATCAGACAGGAAGTAGGAAGTAGTAATAGTAGTAGTAACAGAGCGGCAGCACTCTAGAGGAGACAGATGGGCTCCGGATGACGGGACCTCTATTGCTTGGATCACAATAGGTGAATGTGATTCATCTGGTGCTGTCATTCTCCCCCACTGCGGCTGCCTTCTCTGCTGGACTATCGTATTCACTGGGATGGAGGCTGCATGGTGGCTGTCTAGTTTGGGAGGAAATTGGTTGTTCGGTGGTGGGAGTGGTTATGTAATTCTGTCTGGGGAACGGCTTCCGGTTTGGCGGTGTCCAGAGCTTTCTCCTATTGCCAGGCTGGAGATGCAGGGGGAAAGTGCTGCTGCTGTGATATCTGGCGCCCTCTTCACAGGGGTGCCCCAGCCCCTGAGTGCAAATGTCCCAGCCATTCATCTCTCACTCTGCATTTTGCCGCTGCTATTCCCTGCATTGTGCACCCAGAGGAAAGCGTGCTGTTGCCCATAGCAACCAGTAGCTCGGCTGCCCGGTGTGTGCGGCATATTGCTGTGCAGCTGCATCTTCTGATTCTATTACGACATGATGGGGGGGCCCAAATCAGTTACTTTGCTTCGGGCCCCATTTAGCCTTAATCCGGCTCTGCTCCCGCTGACGTCATCAGGAGCGTACTGCGCAGGCACATTCCATACTGTGGACTGATTGGTTTATTTCATTTTTGTGGACTAAGCAGAGCTATTACTGTATATATAAATTATGTATGATGACTATTGTCTGAGAAATAGAACATTTTATCATATTTTCTATTTTAATTACAGTTTAAATTCATTAGGAGTCGGAGTCGGTGCATTTTTTCCCGACTCCAACTCCAGGTACCCAAAAATTACTCCGACTCCACAGCCCTGCTTATTTGTATTTGAAAAAACATCTCTGTACCTCCTTCTGATGCTCAAATTATTATTTATTATTTTTTATTATAGCGTTGACATCTTCCGCTGCGCTATACAGAGTATATTGTCTTGCACTTAACTGTCCCTCAGAAGGATCTATTCTAATCCCTACTATAGTCATATGCCTATGCATGTATCATGTAGTGCATGTATCATAGTATAGGGCCAATCTAGGAGGAAGCCAATTAACTTATGTGTATGTTTTTGGGGATGTGGGAGGAAACCGGGGTGCCTGGAGGAAACCCACACAGAAACAGGCAGAACATACAAACTCTGTGCAGATATTGCCCTGGCTGATATTCAAACTGCGGGGCCCAGCGCTGCAAGGCAAGAGCGCTAACCACTACGCCACTGTGCTGCCCAAATGTACATAAGCTGGGTGTTCTAACATCTTGTCAGCCTGCAGTCTGAAGAAGGTTTATTGGCTGAAAACTTACTCTTTTTCTTTTAAAGTAAACTTAAACTGAGAGGGATATGGAGGCTGCCACATTTATTTCTTTTTTTTACAAAAAATACCAGTTGCCTGGTATAGAGGGTAAGACAGATACCTACTACACACTAGGTCCTGGGTTCAAATCCCAGCTATGGTATATAAGCATGCTTTTCAAAAAGTACAAATCCTTAATCATGCTACTTTTTCTATCGAATTGATCATAATGGAAGTATGGTTTATGCTACCGCCAGCTTTAGCATGTAGTGTGGGTCATGGTCTAGAGGTTAAGACAGATACCTACTACACACTAGGTTCTGGGTTCAAATCCCAGCTATGGTATATAAGCTGTTTTGAAAATCTGCAATTCCCTATTGCATTGGATGGATGGATGAGAAAGAGAGAGAGAGAGAGAGAGAGATTAAAATTTTTCCGACGGAATTCCGTATAAGTCGGAATTCCGCGGAACTGCCCCGGTATACCGTTGGAATGGAACGGTAACTGAATTTCTATATGACGGAATGCGGAATTGTGCCGGAAACGGAATGCGGAATTGTGACGGAAACGGAAATGGGCTATTCCGACCATGCCTGGTCAACACATCGTTTGCGTTTTAATAAACCCGCTCCCGTCGACTTGCATAAAAATTGTGAGAAAATTGCAGTGGTTGCAATTTTTTGAAAAATCATGATCGCTGCGTTTTTGCCACCAATTTTACTGTGGGCTTTTTAGGCACGTCAATGGGAGCGTTTAAAAAGAAAAAATGAAAACACAGCGCAGACAGATCAAAAAGCGCTCTGCGGTGTGTCTCAGGCCTAAGTTAGCCAATAAATGGTATCAAATGGTATAAAACTTCCTGATATTTGTTTTTTTTTTCTTTTTTTATTTCTTGTTTTAAAAATACCGTATATACTGGCGTATAAGGCGACTGGGCGTATAAGACGACCCCCTAACTTTCCCACTTAAAATATAGAGTTTGTGGAATACTCGCCGTATAAGACTACCCCTGTAGTAAGTGTGAGCGTGCCGGGGGCCAGGCAGAGTTGTAATTACCTATACTGCAGCCATCCGGTAAATAGATATAGATCACACTCTCCATTTAATAGTCCAGTCCTTACACAGCAAGCATTCAGGTCCAGAGAGTTCAGTAGGGTGCCGGGTGCCAGGCAGAGTTGCATTTACCTATGCTTCAGTCATCCTGTTAATAGATCCCATTCTCCATTTAACAGCCTCTTACCAGCAGCCGCTCGCGCTGGTAGCAGAGCTGTTTCCGGGATCACCTGACTGGTGACGTGTGCGCTCCACACTACAGCCCGGCAGTCTCTTCCTCCATGAGCGTCATCAGTGGAGCGCGCACGTCACCAGTCAGGTGACCCCGGAAACGGCATTGCTACCAGCGCGAGCGGCTGCTCGTAAGAAGCTGTTAAATGGAGCGTGGGATCTATTAACCGGATGACTGAACCATAGGTAAATACAATTCTGCCTGGCACCCGGCACCCTACTGAACTCTCTGGACCTGAACGCTCGCTGTATAAGGACTGGACTGACTGACACTCGGCGTATAAGACGACCCCCGACTTTTCAGAATATTTTTAAGGGTTAAAAAGTCATCTTATACGCCAGTATATACGGTACATCCAGTATAGATATCGGGTGAATCTGAAAAATAAACAGTAGTCTGGGTAATATTAGTCACCACTATTCTCTGGAACCAAATACGGACATTTTTTGCCATGTTATTAGTTTCTCTGTGATACTGTGTAGGAATGGAGGATAATTAAGATTGTACTGTTTTTTTTTGTTTTTTTCTTGTAGCTCATCTGCAATGTGCATTCCAAGGTATTTAAAGAATCCCCGTAGTGACATATAGTAGAATATAGTCAATTATTCAGGGTACCCACTTTTACATTAATTATCCTGGTTTCAACATTAGGAACACTTCTTATAGCTATACTAGTGACCTAAGCCTGTTTGAAAACGGGTTCTAGGTCTGTCACCGCCACGCCTGCACCCGCACACCCTCTGTCCCCGCCGCAATTTGCTTGCCCTGCCTCCTCTATGACGGCAGAGCTCTGTGAGCCGGTCAGGAGCCATTTTCATTGGCTCCTGGCCCTGTCATCACTGTAAGCCAATCCCATTGGCTTACATTGATTGGCAGGGTCAGGAGCCAATGAAAGCAGCTCCTGACCGGCGCACAGCGCTCTGCCGTCATAGAGAGGAGCCTGCGGCGGGGACAGAACAGCGGGAGTGGACGATTTTTGCAGTGATTCATCGGGAAGCGGCATTTTACTTTACCAGCAGCCTCTGGTCCTTAAGGGGGCAGAGGCTGCTGGTACCGTCCCGAAGTGGTTAAGTACCAGCTGCCTCTGGCCCCTTAAAGGACAACTGAAGCGAGAGGGATATGGAGGCTGCCATATTTATTTCCTTTTAAGCAATACCAGTTGCCTGGCTATCCTGCTGATCCTCTGCCTGTAATACATTTAGCCATAGCCCTGAACAAGCATGCAGCAGATCAGGTGTTTCCGACATTATTGTCAGATCTGACAAGATTAGCTGCATACTTGTTTCTGGTGTTATTCAGGACATTACTGCAGCCAAATAACCAGCAGGGTTGCCAGGCAACTGGTATTGTTAAAAAGGAAATAAATATAGCAGCCTCTGTATACCTCTTACTTCAGTTCCCCTTTAAGGATAAGAGATTTTCTGGAACAAAAACGGGGCTCACAGATGCTGCACAGGCCCATTACTCTTTCCGCTCCCCTGTCGCTGAAGCCCACTTGCTCTGCCGTCTGAATGTTCCATTAGCCGATTTCATTGGCTCTTGGCCCTGACTGGCAAACAGTGATCACAGGGCCAGGAGCCAATGAAATCTGCTTCTGACCGGCTCACGGAGTTCTGCTGTCATAGCAACAGCAGAGTAAGTGGGCTGCAGCGACAGGTAATCGGCGGCGGCATACGGTGCGGTAATTGAAATCGATGCTCTGGCAGGGATAACAGGTCCCAAACAGGACGTAGATTTCAATTACCAACGTCAGGAAGCAGTTAAGGCCAGTTTTGTGGGGACCCAATAAACTTACCAGTATGTATTTGGGATGCAAGAGGAAATTAGAGTATAGAGATAAAACCACACAAACTGGATGTACTTGCAAATTCCAGGCAGTGTCCTGTCGGATGTTCACCCCCCCAATCCTGGTGTGGTAAGAGAGTGCTATCTACTACAGCATTGTTCTAAGGCAAACTAACATCATTTCTTGTTTTACAGCTTCCGATACCAACAACCAAAATGCTTGAGTGTAAATGATTGCAGAATATGCGGGGACAGAAGGAACAAGAGGCATTGGACTTTCTCTGCAGATTATATTTATTCCGTTCATTTTATTTTTGTCAGCTTCTGATGGCTTTTTATTTAAAGGCAACCTGCGGCTGTTACATGTACTGTACATCTTTCATTAGTCTTTAGCTGTTGAGCTTCAAGCATTTTTTTTACAAGAAGTTTGCCCTACTTTTTGGCTTCTCTGGAAGATTTTCTTTAAAGGGACTCCGAGCTCAAGTTAAAAAGGAAAATTGTACTCACCCGGGGCTTTTTGCAGCCCAGTGCTGGTCAGGAGGTCCCATGACGGTGTCCTGACTCCTCTCCTAGGCCCCGCTCCGGAATGACTGCCCAGCGGCAGCCCGGCGACACTCGGTCGAGTGTCGGGCTCCTTCTTGCGCGTATGATGCAGCCATTCCGGAGCGGGGCCTAGGAGAGGAGCCAGGACACCGTCGTGGGACCTCCCGACCAGCACTGGGCTGCAGAAAGCCCCGGGTGCGTTCTATTTTCCTTTTTAACCTGAGCTCGGAGTCCCTTTAAATACAAGGCAGCTCTGGTGTAGCTTGTAGTGTGATATCTTCTACATGCAGAGGATTGTAGGATAGCGGAATATTTGAGTAAAGGGAGTTTATTTTTGGGCTGTTTTCTAAGAATATGTGTAAAGTTTAAATTTTACAAAATGTACACTAAAAATCCCCAATGAAAATGTTAACTTTCATATCTGTGTCCTTTATGAATAATTTTGACCATATTTACACCTTACAGAATGGAATGATGGGACCACCTACAACCATTCAATCTGCATCTGCCATCACAGGCCACATTGCAGGTTAGGTACTATTGATTAGGGATGATCATTACTCGTAATCGAAATTTAAATGAGTTCAGGCTGCCCGTGGCTGGGGTTGGGGGGGGTTAACTCATACCTCCCAACTTTTTGAAATATGAAAGAGGAACAATTTAAGACACGCCCTTGCCACACCTCTAAGAACTCTCCACGACACCCCTCACCCTGCATATCACAAAGAATTCAGAATGAAAGGATGTTGTTATTTCATTCAAACCAAACTGGTCCTCTCTATCATCATTAGTTGTTCTTTATTTTAACATTTAAAAATAAGAAATATATCAGTTTAACCACTTTAGCCCACAGGTTTTTTTCTCCCCATGGACGACAGGAATTTTCACATTTTAGTGCTTCTCTCATTCATTCCCCAATAACTTTATCACTACGTATCACAACAAAATGTTCTATACTTTGTATTTTCCGCCACCAATTAGGCTTTCTTTGGGTGGTACTTTATGCTAAGAATTATTTTACTCTAAATACAATTTAACAGGAATAATAAGAAAATAAAATTGAAAAAAATATTTTAGTTTTTTGACATTAAAGTTTTAAAATAAAATGTGATACTGTGG
Organism: Hyperolius riggenbachi; assembly: GCF_040937935.1. Taxonomy (NCBI): domain Eukaryota; kingdom Metazoa; phylum Chordata; class Amphibia; order Anura; family Hyperoliidae; genus Hyperolius; species Hyperolius riggenbachi. The sequence goes on along the minus strand of NC_090653.1, from coordinate 37,928,973 downwards.
ATAAAAGCCACACATTTTATTTGCCCATTTGTCCCGGTTATTGCAAGGTTTAAATTCTATTCCTAGTACAATGTATGGTGACAATATTTTATTTGGAAATAAAGGTGCATTTTTTTCATCACTTAACAACAGCCCATAATTTAATAATAATATACCCTCTTGACATCCTATTTAAAAAAAAAAAAAATCCTTTTGTATGTAGGTGTAATTTTACTATTTGGCCACAAGATGTCCTCACGCAGTACTTCCTATTTGCGTACAATAAGTACACTATAGGAAGTAATGCGTTGTTACATTGTAACTAGGGAAGTGACACAGGCATCCATTGATGCCTGTGATCACGGTGGCCTGCAGGGAGATGAATGAATGGGAACAATGTTCCCACTCATTAATTTAACAATCGGTGGTGGAAGAGGCGGAAGTCAGCGAGCGGGAGGCAGCACAATGGCACCAATTGAGAATGCTTACTGTTTTTGAACAAAAACACTGATCATTCTCAGCGGACATGTACGGATTGGCTCAGGGGACCCTGCTTTGTCCCCTGCTGTCAATCCCCCCCTGTTGCTGGCAACATCGCGATTGCGGGCTTCTGCCTGCACAATCGCGTGCACAGCCCCACAGACTGCACAGACGGGAGCCTCACGTGGCTGTAGCTGCAGCAGCACCTGCTGTGGATGCGATGCTCACGTCTGTGCGACTAAAGTGGTTAATTGATGGGAATAAAATTTAGGGTAAGTTAAACGGTTTTTCAGTAGCAAAATACATATATTTACACAGATCTGTACATCAGTCTTGAAAGAGGGACAAATGAGAAAGACAAAGGGATTGGGTTCCAAAAGAGGGACTGTCCCTCCAAAAGAGGGACAGTTGGGAGCTATGGTTAACTTACCCAGGCACCAATGCACTCGATTTGCGTCCCATGTCGCGTTCCACGTCGCTCCTATGCTTCCTTCTTCAACTCAGGCCGGGGATGCAATTCAAGCGCATGGGTGCCTGAGTAAGTTAACCCCCACTCAACCATGGGCAGCCCAAACTCATTTAAATTTTGATAACGAGGCTGTAGCTACTCGTAATGAGCATCACACAGGGACGCGCTAGTCACGTCCCTGCAGTTTGGGGGGTTTGCAGGCGATTGTGCGGGCAGACGCCAGCAATTGCGCTGTTATCGAGAGCAGGTGGAGATTGGCTGCAGGGGACAAAAGTCCCCTGTGCCAATCCGTACATTACCGCCGAGTAATAAACAGTGTTTATTCTTTAATAGAGCCGCTGCCCATTCGTTAAATTTATGAATGGGAACTTTGTTCTCATTCATTAATCTCCTCGCCGGCACTCTGATCGCAGCGTCACTACCTTAGTTACAATGTAACAACACTTTGTATCCGACGTAGCATACAAAGTACGCTAATAGGATTTTTGCTCAGCGGGGACATCTTGTGGCCAAATAGTAAAATACACCTACTGACTTAAGGGGAAAAAAAATAATATCTATGTCAAGAGGGCATATAATTATTAAATAATGGTCTAAAAATTAGTGATGGATGTGAAACTGAAAAAATGCACCTTTATTTCCAAATAAAATATTGTCACCATACAGTATACTGGGGATATAATTTTAACGTTGCAATAACCGGGACAAATGGCCAAATAAAATTTGTGGATTTTAATTATGGTAGCATGAATTATTTTAAAACTATAATGGCTGAAAACTGAAAAAGAGTGATTTTTTTTCCATTTTTTTTCTTATTATTCACATTATAATGCATTTAGAATAAAATAATTCTTAGCATAATGTACCACCCAAAAAAAGCCTAACTGGTGGCGGAAAAAACAAGATATAGATCATTTCATTGTGATAAAGTTATTGGGGAATGAATGGGAGGATGTAACGATTGGGGAATTATTTCCGTGGTCAGCGCTCAGGATGCACGCTGACACTGCGTGTAATTAACAGAACCCAGCTTGGTGCAATGCACTTGTAGAGGGAAATTCCCACCGGCAGATGGAGCTGTGGAGTGCAGAGGAACAACCCCTCTGCACTGCCACAGGTGCCAGTTGGGAATTGTACAATTAGCAACAATGCAGAGCAAGATAGCCCTCAGAGAGAGAGAGTGAACACAGCGACAGAATATATGTGTGTCCACCAATCTAGTCGCCACCCGGCGACGGTGAACACATACCAGCAGAAACAAAGTATGAATGCAATCGCAAGACTGGCGATTGCCAACAGTGACACAAGACAGAGCACGAGAGTAGCAAGAAAGGCACAGCAAGCAACAACAATCAGAACGCTAAGGAAAATAACAAACGTACTCCCTAAGCGCGGTCGCCGCACGAAAAGCGCAACAGCAACAAAGCACGCTAATGGCACGAAAAGCGCAACAGAGACAAAGCACGCCAACCCTAACTAACCAATGAAACACAAAACAAAAAGAGAACGCGAACGCTTGCTAAACGGTTACCTCACCGAGCCTACAGCAAGCGTTTGTCCAGACAAGACAGACAGAAGGAGTAACCAGCAGCGACCGCAGCTCTGGCCTACACTCCCAGACAGAATACAGATGGAAGCACCGCCACTACCACTAGGGCGGATGCGATCCAAACAGACAGACGGATGGAGCAGCCAGTAGCAACCGCAGCTCTGGCCTACACTCCCAGACAGAGTACAGAATGATTTCCTGTCGACCGCCGCAGGCGACAGGACAATCGCAACAGATAGACAGTACAAGGCAAAACAGATAATACAACCTGACTGCACTAAAAGGGATGCCTAGTGCAGTCCCAAGGAATTACTCCAAGATAATCTTAGCAAACAATACTCCAGGTGAGTTAGCAGGAACAAACCATTATGACCAGCAAGGAATTCTGGGAGCAAAAGGTATTTATACTGAAAGCCATCAAAGGAAGCAGCTAAGCAATTTGCATGACAAGTGTATGCAAATTCCTCACCAGCAGAGCAACTCTGAAACTTGCAAAGCGAAGACAGGTCTCTTTTCCAGAGACCTGCAGCACTCAGACCTAAAGAATGGACAAACAGCTGTCTGCCCGTGCAGACAGCTGAGCAGATCATTACAGAGGAGTGCTGAAATGTGAAAATTACCCGTGGGCTGAAATGGTTAATAAGGGGTTCACAACTCACCGGATCCTGCAGGCCAAGATGGGCTCATCTGCACTTGTGGAGTATAGGCCACTCCTCGCCTCTCTGGCAACTCTGCTGGGGTCAGACGTCAATTATCCAGCTCCATGGGGTCACCTCCAATCAATAACACAACACAATTATAACGTAAAAGTGCTAATTATGTTTATTAAAAATGTTTGAAGACATAAAACCTCCACTTACAGAGTGCTGGCTCACATACTGGCACCCATGCTAAATCGTGTGCAGTTCACCGATAAGCCACTCTCAAGTATACCAGCCGCTAGTAGACAGCTGTAACACCTCAGCATGTATAGATGAATAGTCATGTCCAGCGGCTATCCCTGCTCAACATGTCACTTCCGCCAATACCTGTAATGTACTGTTGGCACCAATCTAACCACTGGACCAAGGTTTGTAGGGTGCTAAATCTCAGAAACTCTGTAGAAGCCTTAGTGATGTCAGTGGGATGCTAAACTTTAGTGTTGTCCATTTTTTATAAGGAGAGTTGTCTCATTTTTTTTATGCTGGTGATTTGTTTTTTGATCGCTTACCATAAATGCCATAAGGTGATGATCCAAAGGCCGATTCACTTGTAGAGATTGCAGTCTGCGAATAGGCAAAAGTGTTGATTCTCTGCTGCCTTTTGTTCTTTACAGTCTGTGATATTCCTGGGCCAGTAAATGTTGTTCTTGATTTGTGTCCTTCCTGTACCTCAAAATTAATCATGTTCTTGGCTCATGGCCTTAACTGGACCACAATTCATTTTATTGGCCTAGAAACATTCAAAGACAGTAGAGGGTACCAATCAGCCAGAGAGTGAGGGCCCTTTCACACTGGGACATTGCGTTGCGTAAATTTACCACAGCGTAACGCTTGCCTAATGCAAGACAATGATTTCTTTCATGTTACCTGCGTTGCGGTGCGGTCCGCCGGAAGTCCTTGAACTGACGCTGGTCTGGAACTAAATTGCCATGCCGCTTCTGCGTCCATCTGCGTCGGCCCGGAAGTCATGTTAGTCTATGGTGATGCTTCCGTTCACTTCCGCGTACCCCGAAGTAGGAAAAGACCACAAACGCACATCACTTCATATCACGTAGCATTCCACAAAGGCCTGTTTTTGGCGTTGCGTTGCAGTGTGGCTGCCGCAGCGCCAGTTTGCTGTGTTAAACCGGCCTGACAGTGGCGATCAGTGCAAAACTGAAGGACAGGGTGTTGCACACAAACACCTCTGCTCTCCATTGAAGCCTATGACATTCTCCATTTTGAAGGAGAACACATTTTCTGATGATTTATAAAGTAACTATAAAGCTGATCAACCCTGTATAGTAGGCAAGGTGGCAGTTGTTTAAAAAAAAAATCCTGAGGGAAAAATCTTTTTAACATTTACATTTCCCCTGTGTCATCAGGTGCATATACAGTGCTGCCTATAATTATTCATACCCCTGGCAAATTTGACAGGAAATGACATTGGTTTCTCCCAAAAGATAATAAGACAATGTACAAGAGGCATTATTGTGGAAAAAAAAACATTTCTCAGCTTCTAATTACATTTGAGCAAAAAGTGACCAGTCCAAAATTATTGATACCTTTTACAAACTGTAACAGTCTGTGGGAAAATCCAAAGTTCTATACCATTCCAAATAGTCCAAGCTGTTCTAAAGCACCCTGATTAATTGGGAACAGCTGATTTAATCAACTCAACAGGTGAAAAACAGCAGCTCTCTGCAATTGGTTTGTGGACAGTCTTAGACAAATGAGCTCAGTGAGGACCTGCGGCTGCGCATTGTGGCTGCTCACAAGTCAGGAAAGGGCTACAAAGCCATTACTAAATGTTTTCAAGTTCCAGTGGCTACACTGCTGGGTTTCACAGATGCAGACCAAGGAGGACGCCACTTCTCCTGATAAGGCAAACAAAAAGTTTGCTTGGCCTTTTCAAATGCTCTGGACAAAGAAGAATACTTCTGGTCTTCTGTGTTATGGTTAGATGAAACACAAATTAAATTGTTTGGTCACAATGATGTTTCCTTCATTTAGCGTAAAAAAGGAGAAGCCTTCAACCTAAAGAACACCATCCCCACTGTCAAACATGGTGGTTGAAACCTTATGCTTTGGGGTGTTTTTCAGCGAATGGACCAGGGCACCTAATCACTGTAAATGGCACTATGAAAAAAGACCAAAACATGAGTATTTTCAATGACAACATCAGGCAGTCTGCAGAGAAAATTTGCCTTGGGCACCAGTGGAAATTCCAGCATGACAATGACCCAAAACACACAGCAAAAGTGGTGAAGAAATGGTTAGCAGACAACAACATTACGTTTGAGTGGCCCAGTCAGAGTCCTGACTTGAATCCAATTGAGAATCTGTGGAGGAAGCTAAAGATCAGAGTGATGGCAAGAGGACCCTCCTATCTGAATGATTTAGAAGTTGCATGGGAAAAAAAATTCCCTGTGGAGACATGCAAAAAGCTGGTCTGCAATTATAGGAAGCATGTGACTAGCCAATAAAGGCTTTTCTGTTGAATATTGAGAAGGGTATGATTAATTTTGGACTGGACACTTTTTGCTCAAATGTAAATAAAAGCTGAGAAATGGTTTTTTTTCCACTATCATGCCTCTTATACATCTTATTATTATCTTTTGGGAAACACCTATGTAATTTCCCATCAAAAAAAATACTTGCAGGTTAAATAAAAGTAACTTTAAGTCAAAATTTGCCAGGGGTATGAACAATTATGGGCAGCACTGTATGTAGGAACATTGCTGCATGCTGAATGGCTACAGTGAAGAAAAGACCAGAGCACTTGCACTTCCAATAGGTATTTGTGCTCCGCTGCTCTGCTATTCAGTTGGGGGAAGAGGCCACACCCCCATGAAAAGGAGGTGTGATTTGGGGGGGTGGTCTGAACTTAAGGGCGGAGTTTAGGGCTCCAGAACTTCTGTGCCTATAGGCTCCTGAGCAACCATGTGGGGCACGATTAGAAAAGACAAGAAAAGGCCAAGGTATTTCAGCACCAAAACAGATTTTTATTCAACCACCATCCAAGTGCACTGACCATGTAAAACCACGAAATATACACGAAAAAAATAATACAAAAAGTAGGCAGATTAACATACAGTCAAAGGGTACCAGAATAATGAATAAATATAAGAGCTGACTATACTTGGAGGTTTTTCGGTGGCGCGATAACCTTGGAGAACCCTTCCGGCTTCCCCTTAGTCTTCGTGTTCCTCCTCGACGTTCAAAGTTCCATCTGAGACCAGGTGAAGCAAGGGTGCAGCCCTATCCACATGCCCTCTTTGATCATGTTGCTGTACAACTGTGCAAATCAGCCGTGGCTGCAAACATTCTGGGCATGTGCGGTTCGAATATATTTGTAACCGGGAATATGCACAACGCTGCCGGCCGAGTCTTCTACACACAGCCCAGTGGGGGCACACACAAAGAGCTGAGGGCCCTCTGAGATTATGGGGCCCCGAAGGACCCCAAGGTATGACCAGCTCCTCTATTTTTTAGCTCAGGTGTGCATCAAAACTTCACTCAGACTTCATAGAAATACAATCTATAAATAGCACCAAGAATGTATCTGCAGTTTCTAACATAATATCTAGCCAAGACAGACTTCCAGAGTAAATGAACTGTAGTCTGGAGTTGTTTTTTGCCCATCTTTGACACTCAGGAGTGCACTTCCCATTAAGCTGAATAAGAAAGTGCCTATAGGTTTTGTGGCTGGAGGAAGCACCTGTTCAGAGGGGATTCCATACAGCCACACACACACACAAACCTATACAAACACACACAGGCACAGACACCCTCCCTTTCTCTGTCTGCCATGCACAAGCTGGCTGTAATCATGCTAGCAGAGGAGGCAGCAGGAGGGTGGAGCTGCATCCTGTGTGTGCTCCTCCCCTGCTGCATGTTCTATATATAGGGCCGGATTTACCATAAGGCACTGTAGGCACGAGCCTACAGGCGCCTGATGATGGAAAGGCAGCTCACTCCCCTCCCCGAGCGCCTCTCTCCCTACGCAGAGTCCCGATGAGATAGTAAATAAGAGATTCCTTACCCTGCTGTCGGCATTCAACTGATGAGATCTCCCTTCAGTCAGGGGTACCTCTAGCTACCTGATACTTGGCGACACCTCTAGCTACTTCATATTGAGGTTCCTTTAGTTACTTAATACTTGGGGGCAACTCTAGCTACTTAACGTTGAGGGTACATCTGGATACCTTATACTAAGGGGCAAATAGGGCCACCTAGGATGGGCAAGGGAAGTAAGGGAGAAATGGCAGCTGGGACAGCCAGCACACTTGTGGTGCGGTTCGGTGGGGGTTTGTAGCATCCTAAAGGGCAAAGTCTAAGGTGCCAGGACATCTGTGCCTATAGGCTCCTGTGCGGTAAATCCAGGCCTGTATAGTGACCTCTCCCTCCTCCAGCACCCCCAATGACTCCCCCTTCCTGTAGCACCAACACTGACCTCTACTTCTCTCAACATCCACCCACACCTCTTCCCCATAGCTGACACCCAGATCTCACACTCACTTGACACCAAGTACCTGCGCCCAGGCCTGACATTGCACCCAGTAGTCACTCCTGCACACAGCCTCCACATGACACCCACTATCTGCACCAAGCACCCACTTAACCAGTGCCGGCACCCAAAGTACCTGCATTTAAAACCCACGTGACACCCAATGCTCACCCATAGTCAGCACCCGGTACAGGCATGGCACCAAGTATTTGCAGCCATATCACACCAGTTCTGCACCCAGCACCCACATGACATCCAGTACACACCCCCTTTTTTAAATTTGAGGACCTTCTACACGACCTGGACTGTGCCTGCATAGTACATTCTGGATGATGTCAGCACAACTACGTGAGCCACACATATTGGAGCACAAGTAGGTCTCTTGTACCGGAGAGGACCTCGGCTACTGGCGGGGAACAGAGCTGCGGCGAGGGCACAGGATGGCTGCAAGGGGCTGGAGGAAGCCCCAAGTAAGTGGATTTTTTTATTTTTATTCTTCCTGGACGTGTCCTTTAAGTTTAGGGTTCAGTCGCTAATCTAAGGATTGAATCTTTAACTTTAGGAATCACTCCTTAACTTAAGGACGGAATCCTTAATTTAAGGATTTCATGAGGTAAATTGCTTAGTGAATACTAAAGCAGTGTAAAAGGGATGTACCTTAGGGCTTGTACACAGGCTCGATTACTGTCCCCATAAACAATGTTTGCCCTTTCATTAGGGTGGCACTGTGGGGAATGAGCATTGTACAGACACCCTGGTCAGCTACAGGCAAGCATAGTCCAATACCAATGGAGAAGGGATGACAGGACAGCACACGTGTGAGTGAGCAATTTTCTGATGACCAGGTAAGTACAAGCACAATGGGTTTGTTTGTCATGCATCCGGATGCAGCTGTACACACACTGGATTCTCAGGCTGAAATGACATTGAACAACTATTTTGGCCGTTGGATTTCTAGTGTGTATGTGAAGCTTCAGAGAATGATGTGCATTGATGGGCAGTGCTTTAATCATGGCAGATTTCATATCTATAGTATCCTGAGTTAATTTCACTTTCATACAAACATTTCATACACAAGAATAGCTAAAATAACAAATAAAGCTGAATGGTGGTTGAAGAGGCCTGTAGACATCTCATCAGTCTGGTTCAGTGAGTGCTTTGTTTTTCCGACCTGTAAAGAGAGAAAAAAAATAAAATAAAGTGAATATCTAAAATGATTTTACTGTTTTTTTATTTTATAATTTCCTGTGTTTGATAGAATCCCACTCATACCAAAACAAATAAATATGCATCTGCACTTTTAAGTGCATTTTAGAGGTGCATTTAGAGTTCTGCCAGCTTATCTGGAGACCTCACCTGGAGGTAGAAAAAAAAAGCAGTTTTTTGCTTGTCATCACATTTTACCTATTTTTATAGCGAGATCAGGGGTTTCTCAGCCTAAACAACCTACAAGTACAAAACAGTGAGACATGTTGGCAGTGGTGCGTTGCGGTGTAACCACCACTTTGTAATGCAGCTTACGGCACTGCTATGTACAACCTATGCAATGTTCACAGTGCAGGGGTTGCGTTATAACAAGTTGCAACATCATAAGGCACTGCATGCAATACGTTACCCTTAAAGAGGAGCTGTTAGGTATAGGGTCTCAGAGAAAATAAACACACATATCAGTAGCTAAATATTGGCTGTTACTTACATTACATATGCATTTCACTGTCCACGTTTGGATTTCACAGAATTTGTATATAGTATATGCAGAGAATGATGCTCCTGACAGTTCATGGCAGGTTCCATGTTTGTCTGTGTCCTATGAAGCCAAATGTGTCGTCATGTCCTGACTGCTTCCTGATGAGTCCACTCACAAAAAAACCTCCTAATGGAAAACACTACTGTGCAGTGAATATTAATTAGCCATGTGGCTAGGAACAATAGCGGGCTCCTGCAGTGTACTCTGCCCAGAGATTTATCAGTGCTGTGAGCTGCTATTGTAACTTGAGCCTGTAACTTCTCACTAGCAGCCGAGGGGAGGGCCCCAGAATGCTTTGCAGTATGGTATGCGGCCTCTCGTCCTTTTTAAGGGCTTGGGAATACAGAGCCTTGCTGTCAGCACACATCAAAAGTAAGAGATTTTTAACTTCAGTATTGCCTTTTTGGCTTCCTTCTAAACTGTTTAACACAGAATAGAGGTTAGCTTTTGCAGCCTGACAGTTACTCTTTAAGCGTGCGTGTTAAAGTGAAACATACTTTTTCATTGACTGTATGCTTCATTCTACCTGACGCAAGGTGTGCAAAACGTGCGGCACCGCTGTTCAGATCTGTTGCATTGTATTTCTACTTTCACAGGGAATGCAACAGCCACTATCAATGTGGACTAAGTGAGGATTCTCACTTGTGTCTGCAGGAAACGCAGATGATTCCTCTCAAGATTTGTGCAAGATATGTGCATTTTTTATTTATTTTTGTTTGTTTGTTTGTTTTTACAGTAGCCTGTGATTTTCAAAGAGAAATCTCTTCTGAAAAAGTAGTGCATATCTTTTATTTAAATGCTAAACACAGTCGCAGAGGTTTCCTGAAAATGCAGCAGGCCCATAGAAAAGCATTACTGGCGTTTTTATCTGCTATTTCACATTGCGGCAAAATGCCTGTGATTTTAACAAGTGTGATCCCTGCCTAAAACTCCTACACATCTGTCTGTTGGTGGAGATTTGAAATGAAATTCAACAAGTCACTTCCTCTAAGGACTGGTTTACACAAAAAATGTGTGTGCTTTTAAGGACAACTGAAGTGAGAGGTATATGGAGGCTGACATATTATTTCCTTTTAAAGGAGAACTGTAGTGAGAAGTATATGGAGGCTGCCATATTTATTTCCTTTCTAAGTAATACCAGTTGCCTGGCAGTCCTACTGATCTATTTGGCTGAAGAAGTGTCTGAATAACACCAGAAACAAGCATGCAGCTAATCTTGTCATATCTGTCAAAATTGTCAGAAAAACCTGATCTGCTGCATGCTTGTTCAGGGGCTATGGCTGGAAATATTAGAGGCAGGGGATCAGCAGGATAGCCAGAGAACTGGTATTGCTTAAATGGAAATAAATATGGCAGCCTCCATACACCTCTCTCTACAGTTCTCCTTTAACCACTTGAGGACCCACCCTTTACCCCCCCTTAAGGACCAGCGCTGTTTGTTTGGATCTGTGCTGGGTGGGCTCTGCAGCCCCCAGCACAGATCCGCGGCCACACAGAGCGATCAGATCGCCCCCCTTTTTTCCCCACTAGGGGGATGATGTGCAGGGGGGGGGGTCTGATCGCTCCTACCTGCAGGCATGTTGCGGGGGGGGGGGGCACCTCAAAGCCCCCCTCCGCGGCGACATTCTCCCCCCTCCCTCTCCTACCTGCTCCCCCGGGAGATCTGGGCTGCACAGGACGCTATCCGTCCTGTGCAGCCAGTGACGGGACGTCCCCTGTCACATGGCGGCGATCCCCGGCCGCTGATTGGCCGGGGATCGCCGATCTGCCTTACGGCGCTGCTGCGCAGCAGCGCCGTACAAATGTAAACAAAGCGGATTATTTCCGCTTGTGTTTACATTTAGCCTGCGAGCCGCCATCGGCGGCCCGCAGGCTATTCACGGAGCCCCCCGCCGTGAATTGACAGGAAGCAGCCGCTCGCACGAGCGGCTGCTTCCTGATTAATCAGCCTGCAGCTGGCGATGCAGTACTGCGTCGCTGGTCCTGCAGCTGCCACTTTGCCGACGCACGGTATAAGCGTGCGGTCGGCAAGTGGTTAAGCAATACCAGTTGCCTGGCTACCCTGATGACCCTGGCTACCCTGATGACCCAATGCCTTGAACAAGCATGTAGCAGATCAGGTTTTTACATTAGTATCAGATCTGACAAGATTAGCTGCATGCTTGTTTCTGGTGTGATTCAGACACTACTGCAGCCAAATAGAACAGCAGGAAATAAATATGGCAGCCTCTATATTCTTCTCATGTCAGTCGTCCTTTAACCTCTTAAGGACCACAGGCAGAAGAGCTATTGGATTATAAAGCCTTCAGCTACACCCACCTGAAATCTTTATATACACAGTAACTGGGACAAGAACAACAGCAGCAGCAGCAAATAGTACAAAGAGCCGACTGTGAAGAGATCTCCCCTTCAGCTGTGAATACCAGGAAGCATCTGCAATTAGAATTAAAAATGCTATCATTATAATATCTATAAGATTGAAACAATGTGCATTTTTCCACGAGGGAAAAAATAAAACAGTTTTGTTGCTCTTTTCACAAATTGCATGCAATTCCTATTGCCACATACCTCCCAACTTTTTGAGATGAGAAAAAGGGACACTTAAGCCACGCCCCTGCCACTCTCATGGTCACGCCCCACCACGCCCCCTAGTCATGCATACCATAAAGATTTCATAAGAAAAATATGTTGTTTTATAATTCAAACCACACTGGTCCTTTCTATCCTGGTTAATTTTCCTTCATACGAACATTTTAAAATTAGTAATATATAAATTTAAAGGATGGGAATAAAGTTTAGAGTCAATCAAACACATTTTTAGTATAGAAATATACAGTATATATTTATGTAAAAAGAGCGACAATGTCCTGAAAGAGGGACAAATGAGGAGGAAATAGGGACAGAGCTCCCAAAAAGGGACTGTCCCTCCGAAAGAGGGACAGTTGGGAGCTATGTTGCCAGGAATCAGCTGCTGTCGGCTGAGGTGTGCAGAAAACTCAAAGAATTGTCAGCGGAAAACAATGTCCGTTTTCAATTGTATGCAAGTGTGATCCCAGCCTTAGGGTTACGCCAGAAGGGGAGTAACAATACATCTTATTACACCCATGACTATGGCCTCAATTCATTAAGCTTTATCAAACGTTTGATAATTTACCTCATGAGTAAAATCTAATTTTGAATTCACTAAAGGTGTTATAGATTTATCAAATGTTTTATCGATAATACGTTCAGTAAATCTGTAGCACCTTAGTGAATTCAAAATTAGATTTTACCCATGAGGTAAATTTTACCCATGAGGGCACATATACCCCTGGCTACCTATTCTGGGGATACCCCTGCCTAAATATACTGGGCACATATACACCTGCCTACATATACTGGGCACATATCCCCCTGGCTATACAGTGGCTTGCAAAAGTATTCGGCACCCTTGAAGTTTTCCACATTTTGTCACATTACTGCCACAAACATGAATCAATTTCATTGGAATTCCACGTGAAAGACCAATACAAAGTGGTGTACATGTGAGAAGTGGAACGAAAATCATACATGATTCCAAACATTTTTTACAAATAAATAACTGCCAGGGGGATATGTGCCCAGTATATTTAGGCAGGGGTATCCCCATAATAGGTAGCCAGGGGTATATGTGCCTAGTATATGTAGCCAGGGGTATATGTGCCCAGTATATGTAGCCAGGGGTATATGTGCCCAGTATATGTAGCCAGGGGTATATGTCCCCAGTATATGTAGCCAGGGGTATATGTCCCCAGTATATGTAGCCAGGGGTATATGTGCCCAGTATATGTAGGCAGGGGTATATGTGCACAGTATATGTAGTCAGGGGTATATGTGCCCAGTATATGTAGTCAGGGGGATATGTCCCAGTATATGTAGCCAGGGGTATATGTCCCAGTATATGTAGGCAGGGGTATATGTGCCCAGTATATGTAGCCAGGGGATATGTGCCCAGTATATGTAGCCAGGGGGATATGTGCCAAGTATATGTAGCCATGGGTATATGTCCCAGTATATGTAGCCAGGGGTATATGTCCCAGTATATGTAGCCAGGGGTATATGTCCCAGTATATGTAGGCAGGGGTATAGGTCCCCAGGATATGTAGCCAGGGGGATATGTGCCCAGTATATGTAGCCAGGGGGATATGTGCCCAGTATATGTAGCCAGGGGGATATGTCCTCAGTATATGTAGGCAGGGGTATATGTGCCCAGTATATGTAGTCAGGGGTATATGTGCCAAGTATATGTAGCCAGGGGGATATGTGCCCAGTATATGTAGCCAGGGGGATATGTGCCCAGTATATGTAGCCAGGGGTATATGTCCCAGTATATGTAGGCAGGGGTATATGTCCCCAGTATATGTAGCCAGGGGGATATGTGCCCAGTATATGTCCCAGTATATGAAGCCAGGGGTATATGTCCCAGTATATGTAGTCAGGGGTATATGTCCCAGTATATGTAGCCAGGGGGATATGTGCCCAGTATATGTAGCCAGGGGTATATGTCCCAGTATATGTAGGCGGGGTATATGTGCCAGTATATGTAGTCAGAGGTACATGTCCCAGTATATGTAGCCAGGGGGATATGTGCCCAGTATATGTAGCCAGGGGTATATGTCCCAGTATATGTAGGCGGGGGTATATGTGCCAGTATATGTAGTCAGAGGTATATGTCCCCAGTATATGTAGGCAGGGGGATATGTGCCCAGTATATGTAGCCAGGTGTATAGGTCCCCAGCTAGCCAGGTGTCTCCCCAGCAGGAGGGGAGCAGCGCAGAGAAAGAGAGCTTTGGGGACAGCGGGGAAGGGCGGACGTCTCCCCCCCTTCCCTCACCTTGGGGCCCCCCTTCCTGGCTCTCCCTTCCGGTATCCTTTAAATCTCGGTGTCTAAAGTGGGCGGAGACTTACCGCCGTTCTTCCAGCCTTCTAGTCAGGGGTATATGTCCCAGTATATGTAGCCAGGGGGATATGTGCCCAGTATATGTAGTCAGAGGTATATGTCCCCAGTATATGTAGGCAGGGGGATATGTGCCCAGTATATGTAGGCAGGGGTATATGTGCCCAGTATATTTAGTCAGGGGTATATGTCCTCAGTATATGTAGGCAGGGGTTTATGTGCCAGTATATGTAGCCAGGGGTAAATGTGCCCAATATATGTAGCCAGGGGGATATGTGCCCAGTACATGTAGCCAGGGGGATATTTCCCCAGTATATGTAGCCAGGGGGATATGTGCCCAGTATATGTAGGCAGGTGTATAGGTCCCCAGCTAGCCAGGTGTCTCCCCAGCAGGAGGGGAGCAGCGCAGAGAAAGAGAGCTTTGGGGACAGCGGGGAAGGGCGGATGTCTCCCCCCCCTTCCCTCACCTTGGGGCCCCCCTTCCTGGCTCTCCCCTCCGGTATCCTTTAAATCTCGGTGTCTAAAGTGGGCGGAGACTTACCGCCGTTCTTCCAGCCGCTACTCTACTCAAGACCAGACTAGCCGCGCACAGAGCAGAGCGTCCCTTGCGGCTGGAAGAACAGCAGTAAGTCTCCGCCCACTTTAGCCACCGAGATTTAAAAAATACCGGAGGGGAGAGCCAGGAAGGGGGGCCCCAAGGTGTGAGAAGGGGGGGGGGGGGGGAAATCCGCCTTTCCCAACTGTCCCCAAAGCTCTCTTTCTCCGCGCTGCTCCCCTCCACACATGCCTCTGAAAAAACTAGGTGGACGTGGTCCACCTGCGTCCATGCCCCACTCGACCCCTGCCCTTCTCTCTGTTTCATCCTTCACTGCTCAGCCTGCTTCTTACCAGCCCTGATAAAATCCCCGACTGAGCATTCAGTCTGGTTTTGCTCAGAAATCTTTATAGCTGAGTCTGTCTTCTGTGCTGTCTTTTCAAGCCCAAGCCTGCCCCCTTCTGGCTCTGCTCAGGAATCATTATAGCTGAGTCATTATAGCAAAGCCAGACTGAAAGCTCAGTCAGGGATTTTATCAGGGCTGATAAGAAGCAAGCTGAACAGTGAAGAATGAAACAGAGAGCAGGGTAAGTGTTTTTTGTAATGTTCCCACTGATATAAATGGTAAAATAAATGAGGATGCTTCATCTCTGGTTCACTTTAATGTTCACAACCCTTCCTTTGCCTCTTCTCTGTCCCTTGGGACCCATCTTACATGAGCCATAAAACAAGTGTGGCCATCATAATCTTCAAACCTATAACAAGTGCAGCCACAAAAGCACCTGATCTGGAGTATCAGAGAAAGGGAAGGTTAGTAATTGGGGCCCTTACTCCTCTGCGCCCCCCCTGCAGTTTCTGGGGTTGCTCCCGCTAGTTATGCCCCTGTATGCAGGGTAGTTATCATCCAGATCAGATCTGCTATTCGGAGAGTTTGGGCTGCCAGTCTCTGCAGGTAGACCACATGATGTAGAATATCCAGTGATCAGATGGGGGAATTGACCAAGTTGATGAGATAAGTGATACTTTTTTTTTTTCCCCCAGGAGTGGTATGTACACCTTAACCCTCTGGGCGATACAATTACATCGCCCAGGAGGGGGCGCAGCACTTTTAAAACATTTTTTTTTTTTAAATCATGTAGCTAGCCCCCCACTCCCTCCGATCGCCTCAGGCGATCAGCGCAAGCAGGAGATTCCATTCAGAACGGGATCTCCTGCTTGGCTTCCCCCGTCGCCATGGCGACGCTCGCGATGACGTCACCGACGTCGTGACGTCAGAGGGAGTCCCGATCCACCCCTCAGCGCTGCCTGGCACTGATTGGCCAGGCTGCGCAAGGGATCTGGGGGGGCTGCGCGGCACGGCGGGTAGCGGCGGATCGGCGGCGATCGGAAGTTACACACAGCTAGCAAAGTGCTAGCTGCGTGTAACAAAAAAAAATTATGCAAATCGGCCCACCAGGGCCTGAGAAATCCTCCTGCGCGACATACCCCGAGCTCAGCTCGGGATTATCGCCCAGGAGGTTAAAGCGTGAAAAGCAAATTTCAACAGCAACGGTCTGAGTGTATTAAATGATAAAGATGCTAATCCTGCATTCAAAACTTTCATAACTTTTTCTGCTGTTATGGTTTGGAGTTATCACATACCTTAGGAGCACTGGCCCTTTAATTGCCATTGCCAAACAGTTGCATGCTGGGGGGGGGGGGTCTTTTTATCTATAATATATTCCTCCTCTTCCTTTATTTCCCCCTCCTTCTAATGGCATAAGACATTGCACTTCCTAATCTAGACCTCAGTGGGAGTGTCTGAAGACTCTAGTCAGGGGTCACCAGCCTGTGGTCCGCGGCCCACTGCTCCTCCATGGGACGTTTGCAGTTTGCAGTCCATGGGACTGTCCTCCTGAAGCCCCCCCCCCCACCAACCGGCCCCACTATATACTAGCCATACTGGGCACTATACTAGGCATACTGGGTCACTATACTAGCGATACTGGGCACTATACTAGCTATACTGGGGCACTATACTAGCTATACTGGGCACTATATTAACTATACTGGGGCACTACCTACCTATACTGGGCACTATACTGGGCACTATATTAGCCATACTGGGCACTATACTAGCCATACTGGGTCACTATACTAGCTATACTGGGGCACTACCTACCTATACTGGGCACTATACTGGCTATACTGGGCACTATACTAGCCATACTGGGTACTATACTGGGGCACTATACTAGCCATACTGGGCACTATACTAGCCATACTGGGTCACTATACTAGCGATACTGGGCACTATACTAGCTATACTGGGGCACTATACTAGCCATACTGGGGCACTACCTACCTATACTGGGCACTATACTGGCTATACTGGGCACTATACTAGCCATACTGGGCACTATACTAGCCATACTGGGTCACTATACTAGCTATACTGGGGCACTATACTAGCTATACTGGGCACTATACTAGCCATACTGGCCACTATACTAGCCATACTGGCCACTATACTAGCCATACTGGGCACTATACTAGCCATACTGGGCACTATACTAGCCATACTGGGTCACTATACTAGCTATACTGGGGCACTATACTAGCTATACCGGGGCACTACCTACCTATACTGGCAGGGCCGGCGCTACCATAGAGGCAAAGGGGGCAATCCCCAGGGCCCCAGAGCTTGTAGGGGCCCCCAGTGGCTACAAGAGGGAAAAAAAAATTCAAATCGGCCTTATAGTTTTTGATAAAATCGATTTTAAAGTTTCAAAGGAAAAAAAAATACACATTTAAAAACCTGCCGACTTTAATGGTTAATAGCAAATCCACCTTAAATGCTAGAAACCCTAAATTTGCAGGATATGTTAAGGAGATCATTGGGAATAAGAGGAAAAAACAATTTTTCAAAAAGACCTTATAGTTTTTGAGAAAATCGATTTTAAAGTTTCGATGGAAAAAAGTATACTTTTAAATGCGGTAAATGTCACTTTTAGTAGCAAACCTAACGGTAGTGTAATTTTACATGCATTAAAAGAAAGAGCAATAAATTTCCTGACGGGGTTTCCAGGGGTCCATACGCAGCCGTAGCGCTTTGGCCAGGGATCGCTATACAGCCGCAATATGGCTGTATGAAGATCCCTGGCATTTTTTCCTATTTTCCCAATTTTTTTTTTATGTTTTAAAAAAATTATGTGGGGTCCCCCCTCCTGAAACTTTTTAACCCCTTGTCCCCTATTCAGGCTGGGGTAGCCAGAATGTGGAGCTCCGACCGATTGCGGCTTCACACCGACTATACCAGCTGCAAAAAAGGTCCCTTAATGCCGATTTTTGTTCCGGGGGATCTGTTGGGGGGGCCCCCCAGGTTTATTTTGCCCTGGGGCCCCATTGTTGCTTAAACCGGCCCTGTATACTGGACACTATACTAGCCATACTGGGCACTATACTAGCTATACTGGGGCACTACCTACCTATACTGGGCGCTATACTAGCCATACTGGGCACTATACTAGCTATACTGGGGCACTATACTAGCTATACTGGGGCACTATACTAGCTATACTGGGCACTATACTAGCTATACTGGGGCACTATACTAGCTATACTGGGCACTATACTAGCCATACTGGGTCACTATACTAGTTATACTGGGCACTATACTAGCTATACTGGGGCACTATCTACCCATACTGGGACTATACTAGCCATACTGGGTCAATATACTAGCTATACTGGGACACTACCTACCTATACTGGGCACTATACTAATTATACTGGGCACTATATTAGCTATACTGGCTACTATACTAGCTATACTGGGACACTATACTAGCTATACTGGGGCACCATACTAGCTTTACTGGGGTAACTATACTAGCCATACTGGGGCAACTAAACTCCCTATACTGGGGCAGCTATGCTAGCTATGCCACCGCACCCCAGCTTCCCCCCGAGGTCCCCAGAGAAAAATTTGGGCAGAAAGTGGTCCCCGGGCCGGAAAAGTTTGGGGACCCCTGCTCTAGGAGGAGGGCGGGTAACAAATACACAATTAGCAAGAGAAGAAAAAAAAGAGTGTGGAAGGCAATGATGTCAGGAGGTCAAAGGTAACCAAGATGCAAAACTGTCTAGAATAGGATTCTCTGCTTTTTCACAGGAATCATAACGTGGACAGTGCGATACATCTGTTATGTAGAAGTAGTATTTATCTACTTATATACGGTATGTGTTTTTTATTTCTAGGTTAGCATGGGTGTCACTTGCTCTTAAAAGAAGGAGCAGTGCTTCCAGTTATCCCCAACCTCTCCCCCATTTCCCTCCCTGACTTCTGGGCCCATATCCTATTGACTTGACTTTTCTCCTGAGTTTCTCCAATTACTGTATTTTTTGGACTATAAGACTAACTTTTTCTCCCCTAAAAGTGTGTGTGTGTGTGTGTGTGTGTGTGTGCGTGTGCGTGTGTACGTCTGCACGTCTGCCAATACAAACCTCCAACTCGCTGCAATGTCAGGGACTCCCTGTACTGTGCCCATGCAGAGGAGGACACAGGGGGACAAATGGAGGACATGGGGACATAAAGGAGCATAGAGGAGGATACAAGGGAGACACAAAGGGGCAATTAAGAGGACAGAGGCGGACACATGGGGGACACAGAAGGACAAGGGGGACAGAGGAGGACACAGGGTACAAGGGGACATGAGGTACAAAGGGGCATAATCCACAAGATGCCCATTCACCATGGATGCACCAGGTTTAGTATATATATATTTTTTCCCCTGGTTTTGTGTCCTCTAAACCTAGTTGCCTCTTATGGTCAGAAGCGTCGTATAGTCCGAAAAATACGGTAGGTATTTTCAAACCTTATTGATAAAATACCTTTAGGCTTCTTGCACACCAAGACGTTGTGTTAGGTGCCACGTTAAGGTCGCATAACGTGCCCCTAACACAACGTATGGTGCTGCAAGAGCCGACGGTAGAGTGAGCCGCGTTAGGCGGCTCGATTCCTATAATGTCTCCCAGAGTGGCGCTGATTGGCCAGCGGGACCACGTGATGCGGAGCGAGACACTCCGCATCACGTGGTCCCGCCGGCCAATCAGCTGCCGCCAGTGCAGTGAATATTAAGTAGCCATGTGCGCGGCTACTGTAGCTGGCTCTCCCTGCCTCCTCTCCGCCCCCAACTGCGCATGTGCAAACAGTCTAACGCGGCTATAGCCGCTCCAACGCCGTAGCATGCTGCACTTTGCGGAGAACGTGCAGCATTACATGTAACGCAACGTGGGCTGTGTGAACAGCCCACTTGTGTTACATTGCTGTGCGTTGGGGGAGCGTTACAGGCGCACTAACGTGCGCCTGTAACGTCTTGGTGTGTAAGCAGCCTTAAAGGTCTTAGTATGAATTTAGTTTGATAATACTTTTTAAGTACTGTATTTTTCGGACTATAAGACGCACCCAGGTTTAGAGGGCAAAAACCAGGGGAAAAAAAAAATTCTAAACCTAGGTGCATCCACTGTCCAGGAGTGTCTTATACACCTTCCCCCCAAGATGTCTCTAAGTTACACTGCCCAGCTACAATAAAACTTGCTGCTCCCACCAACTATACTACACTACACTAAACTACACTTAACTACACTTAACTAACCCCTGATGCCCCCCTCCAGCTACACTGCACTAAACTACACAAATGCCTTCTCCCTCCCCGCTACACTGCACTACTTTACTCTAACCACTGCCTCTCCCCACCTTAGCTACACTAACAACTACAAATACATTGAGGAAATTACCAGCAGCTTCTTCTTCATAGCCAGGTCTGTTGTGGGTGTCCAGGCTGTAATTAATGCAAATGACATCCCTGCTGGGAGGCAGCAGCAGTAACGTGATGCAAAGTGTCTCTGATGTTCAAACAGCAGCCGCTTAATAAATGGATACTCGTCCTGGCTGGGATCCTGTTTGCGGCGGGGAGGCAGCTGATTCAGCGCAATCCTATTTGTTTTCAAAGCGGCATAACAGCAGCCGCTGTAATGACAGCGAATGCTGTTCCTGGATCCTCGCAGCGCAGAAGGGTGATCGCGCTGAGAAGTATGGTAATTAATCTTCAGCCGCTATAGCGGCAGAGTCCTCAGAGGCTTCCGTACTTCATTGTTTACTGGCGTCCTCTCATGATGACCCCCCCCGGCGCACGTGCGCACGTGCGCCGGGGTCATCATGAGAAGACGCCAGTAAACAATGAAGTACGGAAGCCTCTGAGGACTCTGCCGCTATAGCGGCTGAAGATTAATTACCATACTTCTCAGCGCGATCACCCTTCTGCGCTGCGAGGATCCAGGAACAGCATTCGCTGTCATTACAGCGGCTGCTGTTATGCCGCTTTGAAAACAAATAGGATTGCGCTGAATCAGCTGCCTCCACGCCGCAAACAGGATCCCAGCCAGGACGAGTATCCATTTATTAAGCGGCTGCTGTTTGAACATCAGAGACACTTTGCATCACGTTACTGCTGCAGCCTCCCAGCGGGGATGTCATTTGCATTAATTACAGCACAAGATACAAGTGCCGGCTTAGTAAGGGAAGGCACATGCGGACTATAAGACGCACCCAGTTTTTCTCCCTACTTTTGGGGGAGAAAAAGTGCGTCTTATAGTCCGAAAAATACGGTACTTTTTCCAATTTCTAAAAGCTGTGAAGTTATTTTTTAAATAAGAAGAAAAATTATTTACTGGGAGAAAAATAAATAGAAAATGTTTATTGGATAAGGGCCCACGTGAATGTTTCAAGGGCCCAGGTTCACCAAACTGTGGTAATATTCTTGTGCGCAGGCAGCGCGCAGCAACATTACCGGTAGTAACGGCAGAGGCTGGATGGTGTAATGGTTAAGGGCTCTGCCTCTGACGCAGGAGACCTGGGTTCGAATCTCGGCTCTGCCTGTTCAGTAAGCCAGCACCTATTCAGTAGGAGACCTTAGGCAAGTCTCCCTAACACTGCTACTGCCTATAGAGCGCGTCCTAGTGGCTGCTGCTCTGGCGCTTTGAGTCCGCCAGGAGAAAAGCGCGATATAAATGTTATTTGTCTTGTCTTGTCTTGTCTGTTAACCTATTAGCACCCCACACATGCTATGGTAATAGGAAGGTGCATAAACTGCTCACAAAGGGGAAAGCGGAAGTTTATTACAGGAAGTAAAGACTCCTCCAATCACAGTAGTTGGAGAGGAAAGCCAAACTGCATTACTGATTAACAGCTATTTGGGGTAGATATGGCATATTTGTGTTAAGGTGTAGATACATCTAGTGATTTTAGAGGCCCATCAACCAAGAGAGAGACAGGTCTCTCTCTTTAATCGAATCTAATCGAATCTGTTGGCCGCCATTAACCGCAGCCCAAATCCCGATCAATCTCACTGCCACGCACCAGATCAAACATGTCGGCCCGAGATTTCCCAGCATGTCCGATTGGTACATGCAAACAATTTTGGCTTGAAATTAGTCAAATTGTCGATTGGCATGCTCTTGGTGGAACTGATTTTCATCAGTTTCAATAATAATTATCGCATCTGATGGTCAATCAGCCACCAAGTCTACAGATGTATGGCCACCTTCAATAGTTCACTTATCCTTTAATTAGAAAAAAAATTGTTTCCAAAGTACCCCCAAAATCCAGTGCTGTTAAATCCATGGTAATTGGCTCCTCCAGGCTGCTGTGCTCCACATGGCAGGAGTAAGTGTCGCCCTCCCTTGTTGGCACTTCCATGCTGACTCTGGTCTGATAGGTGCCGTCAGGATGGGGGAGGATGGGACTGGCTTCATCTGAAGGAATATGGTCCTCTCCATTCCTCACCCACTTCACATCCACAGCTCGGGGGTGAAACCCGTACGCCAGACACTGAAGTCTTGTCACCCCGTCTGGGTGCTGACGGCCCCACACCTTCACCTCCGGACGCACTGACAGGAGAGAGAGAGAGAAAGAGAGAGAATCGTGTTACAATTATAGACCAGCATTAATCAGAAAACAGAGCAATGCTTTCTATGAACCTCAAAAGACAGTTGTATCATGCAGATTAGTTAAATGCAGCATATGTTGTTAGGCCAAGCCCAGTATTAGTCTTTAAAGCAGGATTATAGTCAGAATTTCTTCCCTGGCGTATAATTAAACACACAGCATGTTAAGGCCAGAGAGCTACCTCCATTTACTATTAGTAGAATATTGGTAACATTACCGATATATTTCACCCTTTAATAGACAATTTATTTAGAGTCTTGCAAGTGCTCCAGGGCAATTTATTTTAGCACCTTTGTTTATTTACTTGTTACATTTCCTGGCTTCTAATTAGTACTGCTGTAATGTGTATTTATGGCCACTTGTCGCTAGGGGGCAGAGCAAAACAAAAACAGAGAACTCCTGCTTTCAGTTTCTATATGTTCCTCTAGTAGAGAGAGATCAAAGCATTCCAAGAATTTTCAGCACAACAAATTCTGTCGACTGGGGTCAAAAGAAGTGCACGGTGAAGCTGCTTCTACAGGCTTAGAATGCTCTTGGCAGCGCTGGCCCTGTGGTTTCCGCAGAGGGAGGTTAAAGGGGTGTGATTGTTTGGTGGGGGTGGCATCAACGTTTTTCTGGTAGGCAGCATGACTTGTAGTTACACACCTGTATGCTATATTATATTTTTCAATAAAGCTTTAGTTTTACTGTTGAACAATACCATTTCCAGGATGATTC
Source organism: Hyperolius riggenbachi (assembly GCF_040937935.1). Taxonomy (NCBI): domain Eukaryota; kingdom Metazoa; phylum Chordata; class Amphibia; order Anura; family Hyperoliidae; genus Hyperolius; species Hyperolius riggenbachi. The sequence continues at coordinate 37,905,408 of NC_090653.1, read as the reverse complement.
TTATTCCTCAGCTGTAAGTAATTCCGGAGCCACTCCTTGCAGGCGGTATCCTTAAAGTAGAATTGGCGATTAACGCTCTTGTGTCGTATGTTCCATTCTTTGGTTATTGCCACTGCTTCATCCGCAGCCGGCATAAAACGCTTTTTTCCATTATCCAGAAAGATAAAATCTTTGCCATGAGCAGCAAATTCCTCCTCTCCGCTGGTAGTGTTGTCATCGTACCACCGGCAGCCAAACCGCACTTGGTAAAGGTAGACATTTGTGTCATCTGAAAGCAGAAAAATGAGATTGGAAAAATAAAGAAGAGGGATGTGAAAAATGTACACTTTCGCCACTACTTCAGTAAAAAACAAACATTTCGCATTTTTGCAGAAGTCTATTGTGAAATGAAAACTTAAAGGATAAGCGAGGCGAGCAGTTAAATCTATCTTTACTTACCTGGGGCTTCTTCAGCACCTAGAAGTCACGGCACAGCTCAGGTCCTCTCTAGGGGAAAGGTGTTTCTTAAAGGGTGTCTTTTAAACTAACAGGGAGTCTCGTAAAGTAACATTGTAACTATAAAATTCCCCTCTGGGGGTACTTACCTCGGGAGGGGGAAACCTCTGGATCCTAATGAGGCTTCCTCCGTCCTCCTCTGTCCCTCCATTCCAGCACTGGCTCCCCGAAACCTCAGCTGACAGCCTGTGTCGGCTGTGGCGCAGGTGCAGTAGTGCCTGCAATATTACCTTCCCTGGCACCAGTGCAAGTGCAGTAGCGGCTCCCCGATGGGCTAAGGCGGAAATAGCCGAGTCCGATCGGGTGTGCTCTACTGTAAAGCAGACCCAATCGGCCTCAGCCATTTCCGCCTGAGCCCATTTGGAGAGCTGCTACTGCGCCTGTGCTGGAACGAGGTAAGTAAATATTTACCTTTCTGCTGTTCGGGGGCTTCAACGGAGGGAACAGAGGAGGACGAGGTAAGCCTCATTAGGATCCAGGGGCTTCCCCCTCCTGAGGTAACTACTTCCAGAGGTTTTTTTTAAAAAATACGTTTTCTTTAAGGATCGCCCCGATGGGTCGGCATCTTCTGCATGTCAGTGCCTGTGTGCGAGCGGGCCACATCATCAGGAGTGTACTGTGCAGTACTACTGTGCAGCAGTACGCGCCTGGTGATGTGGGGTGTTCTCACGTGGGGCAGGCACACATCCATGCATGTGCAGAAGACACCGACCCATCGGGATCGGCAATCCTTAGAGGCTGACAGCGGGACACCGGAAAAAAACAGAGCTGCGGCAAGGGACAAAAATGACTTCTACGCCTGAAAGAAGCCCCAAGTAAAGGTAGATTTAATCTCTCACCTCAGATATGCATGTCAACTTTGCTCTAAAACATTATTTACAGTATATTCTATGCAACCAGCATTTTTTTTTTACTAGACCAGCATTGGAAGGGTTACACAGAGGTTTAAAGTTCCTGGAGAGAAATGCAGACGCATCCGAAGCTTACATAGATACATTTTGTTTACTTAAATGTATCTAAGTGTGGAATGTGACTCACTCTCTCTGACTTTGCAGGAGCTGGAGGACAGCCAAAGAGTGTGTAACATTTCTCACTTGTTACATTCTATTTAGTTAAATGTATCTATCTGAACTTCTGCATATCTCTCCACGGAACTTTAAACCTCTGTGTGTAACCCTTCCAATGCTGGTCTAGTAAAAAAAAATGCTGGTTGCATATAATATGCTGTAAATAATGTTTTAGAGCAAAGTTGAAATGCAGGGTTATATTCCGCTTTAAATCACAACCAAACCCCAAATTGAACAATACAATTGTGTTGATTATTGTTACTTGTAAGTATTAGATTTGGTACTTAAAAAAAGAGGATTCATAATGACTCATAAGCAGAAAGTTAATTTATACAGGATAGCCATTGTTGTGTTAATGTTCCTGGTTTCATCATCAGAAACACTTCTTTCCGTCTCAGTCATCAGGCAACTATAAATATTTGCCTGGAGCGCCGTGGGTGGGGGAAGGGCGCAAAGCAGGGGGGCCACTCGCCGCGGCTGCTAATGCAGCCAGTGTGTGTTTTTTTTCCATCATGCTGGCCGCCTCTATGACAGGCAGCTGAGCTCAGCTGTGCCGCCTACTGGACCGCCCCCTTCCCTCTCCACTCAGAGCGACAAAGGCATAGGGAGGGGGGGACATCTGTCTGCAGGCACAGCATCCTGGGGAGCGCTTCGGCAGTGAAACCGATGCTATACTTTACTAGCCAGAGTCTCTGCTATGTATCAGCAGCTGCAGAGCTCAGCACTTGGCTGCCCCGCCCCCTATCTCTCCCTGGCTGTGTCACATTACACATACAGCCTCTTTCTCATTGCTCAGCCCAGCGCGAGGTTTAAAACTACAGGAGGAGATCTGCTGCTGCTGCCAGACATGCAGAGGCATAAGGTGGGGGAGATTTCATCTGTCCTTGGGTACAGCATCTGGGGGGGCGCTGCTCACATGCCTCCACTCACTGCACGGCTGCCTGGCACTAGCAGTAGTTCATGAAATAGCTGTAGTCTCCAGCACCCCCCACTGCCCTCCCTCCTCCCTGTGGGTCACTTGCCCTGTCCTAAACACTGATAGAACTACAGGAAACATTGTGGATGCAGAAGACACACATACTGCTGTCCGTGTCTCTGCTCTACCTGAACTATTGACCCCTGTGTGTGCCTGTCCTGAGCTGACTCCCCCCATGGAAGTATTGCTACTGAAGGGAAGCCAGAGGTGATATGCCAGCCCAGGTCTGGCGATAGCAGAAGACAAACTAAAAGCCTCTCATCTGATTACTCTAGTACAGTCCACCAACAGCCTGCAGAGATCATTCGGAAGCAGACAGTTTAGAGGTATGCAGGGCATTGTATGGGATGCACACGCACAACACACATACAAACACATTTGCATAGTATACAGATGCACACACAAACACATGCACAGAGTACACACACACACCTGCACACCAAGCTTTTTATCTGTGTATGCTAATCTCTGATCTCCAAACCGATGCAGCCAAAAAGTGCTTGGCTTTACTATAGCCTATCACACATTCCCAACCCAAACTAACCCGACGCTCATTTATAGTATAGCTGAGCACCCAATACTGATTGCCAAACTGACACCACCGAACATTGCTTGGCTATAATAAAGCAGAGGGCTTATTACAGATAAAATCTTTGCTGTGCCGCTCTGGAATCCCCATACAACTAGTCTGAGATTGGCAATACAATGGCAGAATGCTGGCACCTAAATTACGCACTCAGTGCCACCATAGCGGGATGTTGCATTGCAGCCTGTGGCAGCACCCTAATAACCAGACATGTCAGGAGCCCATTTTAAAGGACTACTGTAGGGGGGAAAAAACAGTTAGACCTACCTGGGGCTTCTAGTGATCACCCGCAGACGTCCTGTGCCCGCGCAGCCACTCACCGATGCTCCGGTTCACTTCTGGAATTTCCGACTTTAATGTCGGAAAACCACTGTGCCTGCGCCGCCGTGCTGACGTCACCAGGAGCGTACTGCGCAGGCACAGACCATACTGGACCTGCACAATACACTCCTGGTGACATCAGCGGGAGCGAGGACACAGCAAAGCAGGCCCAGTGGTTTTCCGACTTTAAAGTCTGAAATTCCAGAAGTGAACCGGAGGCGGGGCCGGAGCATCGGTGAGTGGCTGCGCGGGCACAGGATGTCTGTGGGGGACCATTAGAAGCCCCAGGTAAGTTCAACTCATTTTCCACTGACCCTCCCTACAGTACTCCTGAGCCAAAGATACTTACCTAAAGATAGGGAAGCCTCTGGATTCTCTGGTCCCTTGTAGCTGAGCGCAGACCCCCGGACAATTGCTGACAAGGGCTAGTTTGTCATCTAATTGGGGTCACAGTCCTCTTTTGTCACCAAGTGCAGCTGTACCTGTGCAGCTAGCAGCATGACTGTGCTGGTAACAAAGAGGAGCACAGCCCCAATGTGCAGGAAGGGGGTCCGCGCTCAGCGGCAGGGGACTATAGGACAGCAAGGGAAGCCTCAACAGGTTCCAGAGGCTTCCCTCTCTCTAGGTATCTCTTTCTGAACCAGAGCTTCGGCTCAGGTTTACTTTAACTGTTGCGGTATATTCATTACTGGATGGTAAAAATATATGTGCGTACGACGTGCATGTAAATGTTACCTACACACTGGGCACATTGCTTGTGTAATGCACTACACAAATAGCAACACATGTTAAACAAGTAATGTAAGCATTGTGTGTATGTGTTTTATGCAAACTGTGTAATGCTGAGCATCTCCAAAGTAAGCCTTGATCTATTCAGTACACTGACACTGTGCATAGATTTCAGTGTGTGTGTGTGTGTGTGTGGGGGGGGGGGGGGGGTTGTTGAGTTGGACTGCCACTAGGTGGGTGAAGCAAGCTATGCTGGCCACTCTGGGCAGAGTTGTTAGGGCCCTTTTCCACTGCCTGCGATCCAATTCAAGAAGCGGATCACAGCCGTTTTTCTAGTTGCTAGAGCACCGCATGTAAATTCTGGTGCTCATTTTCCACTACAACGCTTCAATCTTGTTTCGGTTTTTGCCGAAATGCGATCGCCGGCCAATGCAATTCTCATCGCAATTCTTGTTCCCGACAATGGTAAAGCGGAACGCGGATAGTGGAAAATGGAGCTTGCAAGATTGCAAGCGCAAGTCGCCTGCATTTGCTAGTGGAAAAGGGTCCTAAAGGGAACCTAAACTGAAAAGGATGGATTTTTCCTTTTCAAATAATACCAGTTGCCTGACTCTCCCTGCTGATACTGTGTCTCTAATACTTTTAGCCACAGCCCCTCAACAAGCATGCACATCAGGTGCTCTGACTGAGGTCAGACGGGATTAGCTGCATGCTTGTTTCAGGTGTGTGATTCAGCCACTACTGCAGCCAAAGAGATCAGCAGGAATGCAAAGCAACTGGTATGGTTTAAAAGGAAACATCCATTTGCATCTCAGTTTAGGTTCCCTTTAAGTTTGAGTGACGCAGCAGCTGCTGCAGCACCACTGATGATGATATCAGCAGCGAGCAATCATGTTGTCTGAGGTGATGCTGCAGCATTGCTGCTGCTGAATCTTAGCCTCAGTCAGAGACAGAGAGACACAGACCCAGAGACGGTACACTACAACTTTGTTTTACTTTCCCCGGAGCTTCCTCCAGTCCCTCGCCGTCATCCTATTGCCTTTAGTTTGTCCACAATCAGCTCCGGTAACTGGCTTGTGTGTGAGTGGTGGGGGGCATGGTGGTGGGGGTTGAATAAGGATTGGCGCTATGTGGTGGGGGGGGGCGGCACAGAGGGGTAGGGGCGCCACAGGTTTTCTTGCCTGGAGTGACAAAATGGCTAGAAACACCCCTGACTTCTTACATCTATTTATTGCTGAGTATTGGTATGTTACCTCACCCTCCCAGTGATGATTAGCCTAGGCTATGATGTCATACAACCTTCTGCCCCAGAGCTCTCTGGGAGATAATTTGTCGTTTCTGCTCACTACACAGGGGGAAATAACATTCCATGGAGATTCATCTTACCAGCAGTGAAAATGCCGACATCTCTACTAAATAGAGTAGAGCGAACTTATTAGGGTTGTTAGGGTCAAAGTCCTATCAGTATCTAAGCATTGAGTAAAACAATAATTCAAACCGCCATACTACCTGAATGCTCCCCTGCTCCAGCTCGCCGCAGCCACTGTCTCGGTCTAACACGTGTGTCGCCAGAGAATTCAGCTTCCTCAGAGACCACACCCCCAACAATGCTCAGATCCTCCTTAAATCACGTGTGGAGTCAAAGACGTCAGGGAAGTCCACACAGCAAATGATTAGAGCCCGCTGCGTTACTATAGCAACATGGCCAGCATCATATCAGGAAGTAAGCAGTCAAAGGAGGAGTGAGCTTCCATACAGTAAATACAACAATAAAATTACCCGAATATGAAAAATTCTACATATGCTCAAAAAGCAAGCAAGCAATCTATAGAACAAATGAATGAATAAACATATAAATAATGAGACACATGTACTGTCGGCTTTCAGTAATACACAATTTATTTATATACTCCCAATAACAGTTGCAACGCGTTTCGCAGGCAAGATCCCGCTTCATCAGGGAATAAATAACAGGAGTGATACACAGCACGGGGTCAAGTAGTTGCTTGGCACCTCTGCCAGAGGTGGCAAGCAACTACTTGACCCTGTGCTGTGTATCACTCCTGTTATTTATTGCCTGATGAAGTGGGATCTTGCCTGCAAAACACGTTGCAACTGTTATTGGGAGTATATAAATAAATTGTGTATTACTGAAAGCCGACAGTACATGTGTCCGTTTGGGGCCGGTTGGTCCACCACCACAGCCCGAACATTTTTAAACGTTTTAGTGACTTTTATCCTACTGGCGCCTCTGTACATCTCTGTGTATCTAGAAGTCCACCCTTGGTGGAAGGGTGACATACCCTCTTCTCCTCCTATCCACAGAGAGCGACGTCTTATTCCTGAGTGGGGACAGGCTTGTTCTCCCCACCTGCATTTACAGTGGTTACCTTGGAGGTAACCCTGGTTTGTGAGTATAATACTTACGTTTCATAATACTTCTTCCCCCTTCTTATACATACTGCACTATATTGGGCTCTCGGTCTTCTACCTTTATATAAATAATGAGAGGGCTTGATGAGAGATAGGCATTTCTTCAGATCAAATAGGAAATAAGCTTGAAGGTGGATAGACCGAGGAGGTGCTGCCATCTTGTGGTAAAGAAGTAAATCTAGTCTATATATATTATATAAGGTGGTTTGGGGGCCCCAGCCAGTGAGAGAGACCTGGGGCCCCCGGCTGTCATGAGAACCAGTGTTTGTGATTCTATATATATATATATATATATATATATATATATATATATATATATTAAACCAAGAAGGAAAAAGAATCCACATTAATTTATGGTCAAATTCAATGCACATACCAAGGGCAGGAGGGCTGACTATATTAAATTATAGAATGGCCAAAGTAGGAGAAGAATAACCAAATATCCAGGACCAAATGCCCCAAAAGGAATAAAGAGCCACCAGTGAAGAGCATGAAATACCTATCAGATAGAAGGAAAATATAATAAGATAAAATAACTGGTGGTAAGGAAGAAAAAAGTGAGAAAGAAGGGAGTAGGAAGGGAAATAATTGTCCTGGATATTCGGTTCTTCTTCTCCAGGGCTGCTGCGCGTTGCCACAAACACTGGGCTTAATGCACGGTTCTTGGGGAAATAGAAGCCTATGGGCGATGTAGTAAGTGTAGACGCTGGAGCGTGGTGCATCGCGGCGCATATGTGCGGACTGACAGGAATCCCAGTGATGCACTTCCTGTTCCTGCCAAGCAGGGAGTACCTCACTGAACAAGTGGGGCACTATGCATTTGATCCTGCAAGTGTGTCATGGCCATAGTCTGTCATTTTGTTCGATTGTTAGGCCTCTTGCACACTGCATGCATTTCAGATTCCGATTCCGCTTTTTAATCTGTTTTTACATCCGATTCAGATTTTTAATCTTAACTGCATGCTGCGTTTTTTGATCCGTTTTTCTGTTGAATGTATTCAAGGAAAATCGGAAACGGAATCGGAAACGGAATCGGAATCGGAAAACGGATTTGCAGTGTGCAGGGAGCCTTACTGCACCCCTGGAGAACTAGTGTTAAGGTGCCCACTCATCTAGTGATGTATTGGCAGATCAATTAAAAGCCAGATCTTTCTCTAATCGTATATGAACCGAGAGAGATCTGTTGGTTGCCCATACACCTCTGGCCGATTCCTGATCGATTTCAGCATAAAAACTCTCGGGAATAGGCCTTGTAATGCCGCCTGGCTGTCTCCTCCACTGTCCCTCCAAATGTTAATGTCCCCCCCCCCCCCGGTGCCCGTGCATTGTAAAACTCTCCTGCTCAAGGTGATGCCACTGTCCAGCTGCTCCTGGTCTCCTCATGGCCACATTGTGGCATGTATAGCAAATGGCACGTGTCCAGGGAGACAGCAGACAAAACCGCTAGGCGGTGCAGCTGGAGCAGGTGAGATTTACTAAGTAAAGGCACCGGGAGGGGGAAAACATTTACATTGGGGTGAACAGTGGCCGGGGGTCTGTCACCGTCATCGATCATCACGATATAGCATGCAGTTAATGCAGTGCACCCAATCAACTACGTCAGATCGAGATTTTCCATCTTGCGCAATCAATACATTTGATCAATCGGACATGCTTGTTGCAGCATGATTTTCATCCGATTTGATAAATTGATCAAATTGGATGGTCGATTGAGCCGCAACATCGCTAGATGTATGGCCAGCTTTAGTCAGCAAATACTTTTCTACACTATACATGTGCTGTTTTGGTGTTTTTCAATAAAAAGTAAGGCCATGTTCACAGCGTCCCTCGCTTTGCTTTCCCTGCGACAGCAGGAACAAAGCACAATGGATTGGGAACAGCAGTGTTGAATTGGTAACAGTACAGTGAAGCATACAGTCAAGGAAAAGTATGCTTCAACATTATTGTTGTTATGATGCCGCGACCCGATATACCGCAACGTCCCACCGCACTATAAATGCCGGATACACAAAGATGTAGACACCGAGAGCCCAATATAGTGTAGTATGTACTGGTAGAGTGGATATGTAAGGTAAGTATGCAAATATACTCACAAACAACGGTTACCATCCAGGTAACCACTATATCAGCAGGTGGGGAGATTAGACCTGTCCCCACTCAGGATTAAAAAGTCTCTATCTGTAGATAGGAAATACGGGGCCACACCCCTCCACCAAGGGTGGACACCGGAACTGTATATGCAGACAGAGGCGCCAACAGAATAAATGAGACACACAAAGAGACTGTTGTATAAATTCAAAATAATAAGGGTTTATTTGTATATTCCAAAAAGTGCAACACGTTTCGCAGGCATCTCCTGCTTCATCAGGCAATAAAAAATGGAGCATGTACTCATACAGTTCTGATGCAAAGCTCAGCGCCTCTGTGAAGCTTTGCACCAGACCTGTATGTGTACAATTTTTTTTATTGCCTGATGAAGCAGGAGATGCCTGCAAAACGCGTTGCACTTGCACTTTTTGGAGTATACAAATCATTGTTTTGAATATATTCAACAGTCTCTTTGTGTATCTGCTTGGAGGAGGTAAGTCCACCTCTGCCTCCTATTCATTTTAACATGTTTAGTAAATTCTATTCTTTTAGCGCCTCTGTCTGCATATACAATAAACACCGCATAGGTGGTGCAGCGGTAAATTCTGCCAGCACTGTTTGGGCCACAACTAGCTAAACTTGTGAAATTTTTTTTTACTTACTTAGTGGAGGATTCAGAAGTTTAATTGTATGTTTATGCCGCCCTTCGTAGTGTTTAGCCATTCCTTCCAGATATGCCAAGTGCTCAGAATCCACATCCTGCATCCAGCCATATTGAAGATGCGTTTTTTGGGAATGATCATCATACTTGACTATTTGTTCATCATCCAGAAATCCAACAATTTGAAACTTTGGTGGTTCCCCATCCGGCGGCCTCCATGAAGTTGTGAAATAGTAATAGAGGCTGTGGCTATCTGCGGGAACATAATAAAACACACAAAATTTATACCAGACAGATCCAGAAACAAGATTCTGTGAGGAAGAGAGAATCAGGCAACTCTGACCACCAGCCCACCCCCCCCCCCCCCCACACACACACACACACTCAGGGGGAGATTTATCAGAGCATTACCAACAGATTTTTCTTCTTAATCTGTCCTTACCAGCAGGGGGTAGTGTTCTGCACGTTTGCAGGAAGCTCCCCAATGCTTTCTTAACCTCCTGAGCGGTATGGACGAGCTCAGCTCGTCCATCACCGCCGGAGGCTGCCGCTCAGGCCCTGCTGGGCCGATTTTCTTCAAATAAAGTGCAGCAGACGCAGCCGGCACTTTGCCAGCCGCGTGTGCTGCCTGATCGCCGCCGCTCTGCGGCGATTCGCCGCGAGCAGCGGCGAAAGAGGGTCCCCCCAGCCGCCTGAGCCCTGCGCAGCCGGAACAAAAAGTTCCGGCCAGCGCTAAGGGCTGGATCGGAGGCGGCTGACGTCAGGACGTCGGCTGACGTCCATGACGTCACTCCGCTCGTCGCTATGGCGACAATCTAAGCAAAACAAGGAAGGCCGCTCATTGCGGCCTTCCTTGTTTATTCTGGGCGCCGGAGGCGATCGGAAGAACGCCTCCGGAGCTCCCTCTAGTGGGCTTTCATGCAGCCAACTTTCAGTTGGCTGCATGAAATAGTTTTTTTTTCATTAAAAAAAACCCCTCCCGCAGCCTCCCTGGCGATCTCAATAGAACGCCGGGGAGGTTAAAGGGGCCCATACACTCAGCCGATTTTCTGGCCGACCGATCGATCCCGATCGATCGATTGCAAATCGGTTGGCCAATCAACCGATCGATGGCCGATTTCGATCGATTTCGATGGATTTCCATCGAACTGGCAGGGTGGAAAATTTAGGTCGATCTGATGAGATTGCTTATCAGTTTGCATTGGCCTTAGTGGAAATCTGATGGCAAAAAATGCCATCAGATCGAATTTCAATAGATTTAGAATTTCAATAGATTTTCAATAGAGAAACTGAAATCTATTGGAATTCTATCCTGGTAAAAAATGTTCTAAAAACGCATCAGATAGATCATCAGATGCATTTCTTATCTATCTGCTGCCAATCTGACAAGTGTATGGGCACCTTTAGGGAATGGAAATTGCGGCAGTTCTGAGTGTTGTCTTTAGATTAAGGACAGCGCAGAACTGTTCCTGCTTAAGAGTGGCTGATACCACTTCTTAAGCAAGCGCTGACACTTCAAAACTTCCTGTTTAATCACTTACTGCCTCTGTTTTGTTACCATGGTGAACGCCCCTTCACCCTGACAATGTTTATTTGTTGAAAAGAAGGATGGGAGTTTCAGACTAGTGTGTGGAGAAATACAGCGTGGGCAGAGCATGTAAAGAATATATGTAAACACCAGAGCGGATATTGGAATTGTTTAAAATTGAAGCTTATCTATCTAGTAATTTTGTCCCAGATAGTTAAAGAAACAAGTTATTCTAGCTTGCTGACAGCAGGTGTGTTGGTTACCTCAGCAACAGCAATTCCCCTCACACATTGCACTGCCTGAGAGACCTCCCTAACGCCTTCTATTCCTAACAGTTTAAGGCCTCTTGCACACTGCAAGTGATTCCGATTCTTAATCAGTTTTTACATCCGATTCCGATTTGCAGTTTGCTCCCTGCACACTGCAAATCGGAATCTGAATCGGATGTAAAAACTGATTAAAAAGCGGAATCTGAATCGGAATCACTTGCAGTGTGCAAGAGGCCTAAGAAGGAATCTGCACTATCTATTGATTTCTTAGGATGCCTGAGACAGTTCTGCACGGATTTCTAAATACCTACCAATATTTTGTCTCAGACACTCTTGATTAATCTGGCCCACAGTTACATAAATAATATTTTGCTAAATCTATCTACTTATACATACTTTTTTAGATCCGACTCCACAGTTTCAGTTCAGACACAGTTCTTTATGTGCATTTAATGGAATGTTAATAAAAATGTTTTCTGCATTAACCCATTTGCCGCTTCAATAAAGTTATCTCGTTCAATTGCACTGCTTTTGACTTCATCCGGCAGAACTCCTTGTGCTGTAAATTCTTTGGAATGCTTTGATCTCTCTCTCTGCAGAGCAGAGGATAGAAAAACTGAAAACAGAAGTCCTCTGTTATAGTCTCACACCGCCCCCTAGTGACAAGTGGCCATAATAAATACAAATTACAGCAGTACTAATTAGAAGCAGGAAAATATCACAAATAAATAAAAAATGCGTTAAAATAAATTGGCTTGGAGCACTTGCAAGCCTTGAAAAAAAAAAAAAAAAAACATGTTTTGGCTTGTCCACGCTTGTTTCAGGTTTGCATGAATGTTTTTCCACGATTTACGGGAAAAATCGTTTCCGACAGCCGTATTTGTAATTTTACAAAAAAAGGAGAAATTTATGAATCGATTATGTAAATTCAATTTCGAAACTGTAAATATGCATAATCATAATTGCGAATTTTTACGTGAAATTTTGTGTTAGGGAAATTAGCACCTTTCAATTATCCCTCGAACAGGGGGAGGTACAAAGGGGGACAGGGGGCAGAGGTGGTACAGAGGGACACAGTGGAGGCAGAGGGGAACAGAGGTGGCACAGAGGGGGACACTGGAGGCACAAGCCTCAAGGGGCATAGAGGAGGTACACGGGACAGAGATGGCCCAGTGTTTCAACTGTGGACGGATTCAGGTTAAGAACGAACCAACAGTCCCTATCTCATTCATTAACCGGGGACTACCTGTAACATCTTAACTGAACTGTTGGGCTTACTTACAGTAGCTTGGAACATCTTACACTAATGTATATATCCCTCCAAAGGCAATATAAAAGCTTGGCGGCGGTACAGCACATGACTACCCTCTTTCCCTGAAAATAAGCCCTAGCAGAAGTTAAAGAGGAGGAGGAAGAGGCGGCCAGCAAGGGTGGACAGCAGAGCAATTCTGATTGGGCCCTGGCCCTGTCTTCCCAGCATGCAGCAAGGTTATCAGCTGTGTGAAGGGATGACTGAGCATGTGCCTGATCAGTGCAGTAGCACACCTTCAAATCCGGGAACAGCACAAAGGAACAAGCAATGTTCTGCTGAGAGACTTCCTGATAGAAATATAAGACATCCCCTTAAAATAAGCCCTAGCACATCTTATGGAGCAAAAATGAATATAAGACACTCTCTTATTTTCAGGGAAACACGGTAGCAGTATTACAATTTCTGGTAAACAGAGCAGCTATGGCCGTCGAGGAAATAACACGTTGCTGTCAGTCCAGTATTTAAATGTATGGAGCCCCATGAGAATTTAGCCCAGGGCCTCAATTTCCATACATCAGACCTGACTGTGTGTGATTTTTGGTAAAACTGCTTTGTTCAACTTCTTTTAAATCATGCTGACCACAAAATGTTTACTTTGTAACACAGCACTTACACTGGACTTTTTTTGCAGAAGTTCCTGGTAAACTGGAAAGCCCACTTACTATTTATCTTCTATTGTTAGCACTTTTTAGTGATACATGTTTAACAAGCATATACAAAGACATACATTTCAGGGATCTGGTCAACTTAGAAAAAGAATCAAAACTGTCAAATGCAAAAGATTTTGTTGTTCCATAGGGTACCGTATTTTTTTATGGTCCTTTGCATATTATTTGTGTCCATATAGCATTTCATTTATCTATATATATAAAATCGGATGTATGTGTGTGTGTGTGTATGTGCCGCGATCACGCGAAAACGGCTTGACCGATTTGAACGAAACTTGGTATACAGATCCCTTACTACCTGGGATGATATGTTCTGGGGGTCTCGTGCCCCCCCTGCACACCTGGGCGGAGCTACAAACAGCAAATCAGATTCCACCCATTCAAGTCAATGGAAAAAATTTAAAAGGCTGCCATTCTCACAGTAAACAAGCCAGAGTCCCCACACTTTGCACAGTTGGTCACTTGGTGACCGAGGTTACAAATCCAGGAAAAGTGGGCGGAGCATAAAACAGCCAATCAAATTTCAGCCATTCATTTTAAATGGGAAAATGTAAACTGCGACCATTCTTAGACTGTTAATCGCAGGGTTCTCAAACTTGCCACAGTTGGTGACTGGGTGAATGTGATTAAGATTCAAGAAAGTGGGTGGAGCCTACAACAGCCAATCAAAATTCACCTATTGATTTTCAAGGGGAATATTTAAACTGCTGCCATTCTTACAACTGTTAATGGCAGACGCTTCAAACTTGCTACAGTCGGTCTTTGGGTGACTGGGGTCAAAATTCACAAAAGGGGCGGGGCCACAAACAACCAATCAGATTTCCTTGGTGGATAAACTGCTTCTATTCACACATTTTTGATGCCAGGAACCTGAAAGCTCACAAACTTGGTCATTGAGTGACTGTGTGTCCAGGTTACAAAAAGTGGGCGGAGCCCAAAACAAATTTTACTAGGAAAATATAAACTGCAGCCATTCTTACACCGTTAATGGCAGTGTTCTCAAACTTTGCACAGTTGGTCACTGGGTGAATGAGATTAAGAATTTGGAAGGTAGGTGGAGCCTACAACAGCCAATCAGAATTCACCTTTCGGTTTTCAAAGGGAATATTTAAGCTGCTACCATTCTTATACTGTTAATAGCAGATGCCTCAAACCTGGTACAGTTGGTCACTGGGTGATTAGCGTTCAAATTCAGAAAGGGGGCGGAGCCACTAACAGACAATCAGATTTGTTTATTTTTCAATGGGAATATACAAAGTATTGATACCAAGGACCCCAAAGCTGATACACTTGATAATTGAGTGACTGTATGTCAAGGTTAGAAATAGTGTGCGGCGCCAACAACTTAATTTTTTACATGGCAGGGTTCCCAAACTTGACCCAATTGGCCACTGGGTGACTGGGATTAATATTGTGGGTGGAGCCTAAAAACAGCCAATCAAAATTTACCTATTGATTTTCAAGGGGGAACATTTACATTGCTACCATTCTTACACTGTTAATGGCAGAGTTCTCAAACCTGATACAGTCAGTTATTGGGTGACTGGGGTCCGAATTCACTAAAGTGGGTGGAGCCACAAACAGCCAATCTGATTTTTTAGATTGATTTTAGCCATTCTGTTATTGGCAGGGTTCTCAAACTTGACACAGTTGGCCACTGGGTGACTGGGACCAATATTTAGGAAAGTGGGTGGAGCCTACAGCAGCCAATCAAAATTAACCTTTTGATTTTCAAGGGGAATATTTACATTGCTCCTATTCATACATTCTTAATGGCAGAGGCATCAAATCTGGTACAGTCAGTCACTGGGAGACTGGGGTTTAAATTCTGAAAAGGGAGTGGGCAAAAACAGCCAATCAGATTTGTTTAATTTCAATGGTAAAATGCAACTTATTGATGCCAAAGACCCCACAGCTCATAAACTTGGTCATTGAGTGACTGTATGTCAAGTTTAGAAATAGTGGGCAGAGCCAAAAACAACTAACTTTTTACATGGGAAAATATAAATTGCAGCTATTCTTACACTATTAATGGCAGGGTTCTCAAACTTGACATAGTTGGTCACTGGGGGACTAGGATTAATATTTGGAAAAGTAGGTGGAGCCTACAAGAGCCAATCAAAATTCACCTATTGATATTCAAGGGGAATATTGAAACTGCTGTCATTCTTACACTGTTAATGGCAGAGGCCTCAAACCTGCTACAGTCGGTCATCAAGTGACTGGGGTTCAAATTCACTAAAGGGGTCGAGCCACAAACAGCCAATCAGATTTGCTTTTTTTGGATAAACTGCTTCCATTCACACAATTTTGATGCCAGGAACCCAAAAGCTCACAAAATTGGTCATTGAGTAGTGACTGTGTGTCAAGGTTACAAAAAGTGGGTGGAGTCAAAAACAGATTTTTCTGGGAAATTGTAAACTGCAGCCCTTCTTCGCTGTTAATGGCAGGGATCTCAAACTTTGCACAGCTGGTTACTTGTGACTGGGATTAATATTCAGAAAAGTGGGTGGAGCCTAAAAAAGCCAATCAAAATCACCTGTTGATTTTAAAGGGGAATATTAAAAATGCTACCATTCATTGCACTGTTAATGGCACAAGCCTCAAACCTGGTACAGTTAGTCACTGGGGTTCAAATTTAGAAAAGAGGACAGAGCCACAAACAGTTTAATTTCTTGGGAAAATACAAATTATTGATGCCAAGGACCCCAAAGCTCACAAACTTAGTCATTGAGTGACTGTATGTCCAGGTTACAAAAAGTAGGCGGAGCAAAAACCAAATTTCACTGGGAAAATGTAGACTGCGGGCCTTCTTACACTGTTAATGGCAGTGTTAAGAAACTTTGCCCAGATGGTCACTGGGTGACTGAGATTAATATTCAGGGAAATGGGTGGAGCCTATAATAGCCAATCAAAATTCACCTGTTGATTTTCAAGGGGAATATTTAAATTGCTGCCATTTTTATACTGGTAATAGCAGATGCCTCAAACCTGCTACAGTTGGTCATTGGGTGACTGGGGTTCAAATGCTGGAGAGGGGTAGAGCCACAAACAGCCAATCTGATTTGTTTAAAGGGGAACTTCAGCCTAAACAAACATACTGTCATTAAGTTACATTAGTTATGTTAATTGGAATAGATAGGTAATATAATTTTTTACCCACCCTGTTTTAAAAGAACAGGCAAATGTTTGTGATTCATGGGGGCAGCCATCTTTGTCATGGGGGCAGCCATCTTTTTGGTTGAAAGGAGGTGACAAGGAGCAGGAGACACAGTTCCAACTGTCCTGTGTCCTAATAACCCCTCCCAGCTGCACAAGCTAGGCTTCAAATGTCAAATTCAAAATTAAAAAAAAAATATTTGCACCAAAACAGCAGAACGATAGCAACAACATCAGAAATCCCATCATGCTTTGCACAGCATCAGGGGAAAAAAGCCCGGGCAGTTTTCTTCTGTGCAGCTAAAAATGAGGCTTCGATAAGAGAAACAAAGTTCTGATGCTGTGATACTGTTAAAGAAACACCAAGCCTTTTCAGTGCTGCTGAGTCGATTTTTAGTCCGGAGGTTCACTTTAATTTCTATGGGAATATACAAATGATTGATGCTAAAGACACCAAAGCTCACAAACTTGGTCATTGAGTGTTTGTGCGTTAGGGTTAGAAGAAGTGGGCGGAACCAACACAAGTCAAATACATACCCGGGCAATGCCGGGCAATCAGTGGGTAGAGAAAAATACAAATTTCACTGGGAAAATGTAAACTGCAGCCATTCTTACACTGTTAATGGGAGGGTTCTTAAACTTTGCACAGTTGGTCACTCAGTGAATGGGATTAATATTCAGAAAAGTGGGTGGAGCCTACAAAAGTGAATTAAGCTTCACCTATTGCTTTTCAAGGGAATATTTAATTGCTACCATTTTTGCACTGTTATTGGCACAGGCCTCAAACCTGGTACAGTTGGTCATTGTGTGACTGGGGTTCAAATCCAGAAAAGGGGGTGGAGCCACAAACAACCCATCAGATGTTTTCATTTCAATGCAAATTACTGATGCCAAAGACTACAAGGCTCACAAACTTGGTCATTGAGTAATTGTGTGTTAGGGGTAGAAAGAGTGGGTGGAGCCGACACCAGCCAAATACATACCCGTGCAACGCCGGGCAATCAGCTAGTACTGTATATGAACAGAGTCTGATAACTCAGGCAGTCACTAACTTACAAACAAGTTCCATTCTGGGAGATTGTTTGTACGTTGAGTGTTAAACAAAAAAACAAGGATTCCTTATTTACTTTCAGACAACTCCGGATTTGGATATCATATAGCATAAACAGTGTTTTTTGTTTTTGTTAAAGAGAATCTGTATTGTTAAAATCGCACAAAAGTAAACATACCAGTGCGTTAGGGGACATCTCCTATTACCCTCTGTCACAATTTCGCCGCTCCTTGCCGCATTAAAAGTGGTTAGGGCTCTTTCACATCAGAGCTTGCGTTGGAGAACGCTCAAAGCATACGTTTTGTTGTATGCCTTTTACTGCGTTTTGATATGCGTTGCACTGCAGTGAGTGTACGTTTTTAATCTGTTTTCAATGCGTTACTGCACATAGAAAAACGCAGGTAATTTTTTTTTCTTTAGTTGTCAACTTTCTACATTGTTTCTCTGTTGCATTCTGGGACTGATTGCCTGCGTTAACGGATTAAAAACGCGCATAGTGTGCGTTTTACATTGACTAACATTGTAACGCATAAAGCTAGCGTTGGCCGAAAAACTGCGCCTGGGTGCAGTGTAACGCAACGCACAAAAACGCAGCGTTATATGTGAAAGCTAAAATGAAAGTCTATGGACTTTCATTTCACCTTGGGTAACGCAAACTTTACCCTTTGCGTTGAAACGCAGAAAATCTGCCCTAATGTGAAAGAGCCCTTAAAAACAGTTTTAAAAAGTTTGTTTATAAACAAACAAAATGGCCACCAAAACAGGAAGTAGGTTGATGTACAGTATGTCCACACATAGAAAATACATCCATACACAAGCAGGCTGTATACAGCCTTCCTTTTGAATCTCAAGAGATCATTTGTGCGTTTCTTTCCCCCTGTTCTCATGCACTGAAGTTTCAGGCTGCTCGTTTCTTCCTGCAAACAGCTTTGCCCTTGTCTGTAATTCTTCAGTATGTGAAAGCCCAGCCAGCTCAGAGGACGATTTATCCAGCTTGTAAAAGATAAGAGAGAAGAGAGAAGCTGCTCTAATCCTAAATAACACACAGGCAGTGTGCATAGAGGGGCCTGGAGGGGGGAGTGCATAGCAGAACCACAACACTGAAGAACTTGGCAGCCTTCCAGACACAGGCTGACAAGTCTGACAGGGGAAAGATACATTGATTTATTACAGAGACTGTGATAGCAGAAAGTGCTGCAGTAAGCCAGAACACATTAGAATAGCTTTTTGAACTTGTAGGATGATAAAAAACAGGATGCAATTTTTGTTACGGAGTCTCTTTAATGTGCTTTTAATGTGTTTCAGGCCTCTTTCACAGTAGGACATTGCGGTTTGATGCGACGTTAAAGTCGCAACGCAAATTACAACGCAATGCCCCCAAAAAAAGTCGCAACGCAACTTAATTCCCCGTTACGGTCTTATACAGTAGAGCATATAGACAATGAAAAGTATGTTTCCAAGTCATTACTGAGCAAGTGCAGTCTAACGCAGCTAATAACGTATATAACGCACAGCATGCAGTATTTTCATTTAACGTGCAGCGTTAGACACCAACGCAACGTGTGCACTGTGAACGGGGCATTGATTTTTCATTGCAGTGAGTTATTCTGCGTTAAATGTTGTTTTAACGTGCGACTTTAATGTCGCACTGTGAAAGAGGCCTCAAAGCAAGTTTGAAGCAAATTAAAAAACAATAAAAAAAAAAAATACTCAGCTAACGAGAGGGAAGGCTCTGGGTCCTATAGAGCCTTCTCGTTATCCTGTAGGACCCAGAGCCTTCCCTGTCCTTAGGTGAGTATCTGTTTTTTTATTTTAAAATTCACTTCAGACTCCCTTTAAAGACCAACTGTAACAAGAGTGATATGTAGGCTGCCATATTGATTGCGTTTTTAAAAAATACCAGTTGCCTGGCAGCCCTGCTGATGTATTTGGCTGCAGTAGTGCCTGAACCACACAAGAAACAAGCATGCAGCTAATCTTATCAGATCTGACAATAATGTCAGAAACACCGACTGTATATCAGCAGTATCAGACTATCAGCAGGACAGCCAGGCAACTGGTATTGCTTAAAGGCCAGTATGGCGAAAAAATATTAAAATTTAAAATATGTGCAACCAAACAAGAAGTACGTTTCTTCCAGAGTAAAATGAGCCAGAAATTACTTTTCTCCTATAATGCTGCCACTTACAGTAGGCAGTAGAAATCTGACAGAAGTGACAGGTTTTGGACTAGTCCATCTCTTCATGGGGGATTCTTGGCAAGGCTGTTATTCTTTATAAAGATATACCCTAAAAAGGATTTAAACAATGATGCTGGCCAGTTTCCCTGCTCTCTACACAGTTTTTTGGCAGTTGGACAGAGCAACTGCCATTCACTAAGTGCTTCTGAAAATAAATATATCCCTTAGAATCCCCTATGAAGAGATGGACTAGTCCAAAACCTGTCACTTCTGTCAGATTTCTACAACCTACTGCAAGTGACAGCAACATAGGAGAAAAGTAATTTATGGCTCATTTTACTCTGGAAAAAAATGCACTTATTTGTCTGTTTGCACATATTTTACATTTTACAATTTTTCGCCATAGTGCCCCTTTACAAAAAATACTGTATAGTTTGTACATGAAGACAACTTTATATGTATGAAACATTGTAACTCGAGTCATTTGTAAGTAGGGGACTGTCTGTACATTTACTGAAATTTGTGTTAAAGCATAGTGCCTCTTCTTGTTGGGGAGGACTGCGATTTGCAGTATTCTGGCTTAGAATGCATGTGGTGGCTTGATGACTGTGTGGGATGCCATTACATCCTGCCCGATTGGCACTGCTACTAGTGCTGACAAGTTCTGATTGTTAGAATTCTTCCTATCTGAACCCGAATGCTTACACATGCGTACCACAGGAGGGGGTGTTAGCTCACCCTTGTGGCCGCCTCTGACTGCCACGCACCAAGTCATGTTCCACCTCTCTGATACTTCCAGGGCCGGGCCGAGGCATAGGCTGGAGAGGCTCCAGCCTCAGGGCGCAGTGTAGGAGGGGACGCAGAATTCATTCAGCTGTCATTCCTAATTGTGTTTGAAGCAGAAAGAAATAAGAAAAGGGGATACATGGCAGTGACTGCAAGCCAGATAACTAGATATTAAGGTGTTGGGGAGGTTGTGGGCCCTGTGGCGCCTCTTAGTCTAATAGCAATCAGTGTGTGACGGCTGGGGTGGGAGGGATGGAGGGGCGCACTTTGGTGTCTCAGCCTTGGGTGCTGGAGGACCTTGTCCCGGCTCTGGATACTTCCTTGTGAAAAACTATAGAGAGCTGAAATGTGATGCAGCCAGAGGCAGCCATAAGGGTGAGTTAATGCCCCCTCCTGGTACGTATATGTAAAGACTAGGGATGGGACGAATCCACAATTTCTTCGAATCCGAATCCGGATCCGAATATAAAAAGGTTCTCGAATATCTCGAACCTTTCGAATCCCGAATCTAACGAATCCTGCACATAAAAATTGTGCGATCCGTGGTATAGTTGCCTGCGGTATAGGTACCCAGACATAGGTAGCGAGGAAAAGGTGCCTTCAGTATAGCTAGCTAGGTATGGGTGCCTTCAATATTGGTAGCTTTCAGTATAGGTAGCAAGGTATAGGGGCCTGCAGTATAGGTAGCAAGGTATATGGGCCTTCAGTATAGGTAGCAGGGTATATGGGCCTTCAGTATAGGTAGCAGGGTATATGGGCCTTCAGTATAGGTAGCAGGGTATATGGGCCTTCAGTATAGGTAGCAGGGTATATGGGCCTTCAGTATAGGTGTCAGGGAATATGGGCCTTCAGTATAGGTAGCAGGGTATATGTGCCTTCAGTATAGGTAGCAGGGTATATGTGCCTTCAGTATAGGTAGGTAGCTAGGTATAGGGGCCTTCAGTATAGGTAGTAAGGTACATGTGCCTTCAGTGTAGGTAGGTAGGTAGGTAGGTAGGTAGGTAAAGGGACCTTCAGTATAGGTAGCAGGGTATAGGGCCTTAAGTATAGGTAGGTAGGTAGGTATAGGGGCCTTTAGGTAGGTAGGTAGGTAAAGGGACCTTCAGTATAGGTAGCAGGGTATAGGGCCTTAAGTATAGGTAGGTATGTAGGTAGGCAGGTATAGGCAGGTATAGGTGCCTTTAGGTAGGTAGGTACGTATAGGGGGCCTGTAGGTAGGTAGGTATTGAGGCCTGTAGGTAGGTATAGTGGCCTGTAGGTAGGTAGGTAGGTATAGGGGCCTTTAGGTAGGTAGGTAGGTATAGGGGCCTTTAGGTAGGTAGGTAGGTACGTATAGGGGGCCTTTAGGTAGGTATAGGGGCCTTTAGGTAGGTGGGTATAGCGGCCTGTAGGTAGGTAGGTAAGGATAGTGGCCGGTAGGTAGGTAGGTATAGTGGCCTGTAGGTAGGTATAGGTGCCTTTAGGTAGGTAGGTATAGGTGCCTTTAGGTAGGTAGGTATAGTTGCCTTTAGGTAGGTAGGTATGTATAGGGGGCCTGTAGGTAGGTGGGTAGGTAGGTATTGAGGCCTGTAGGTAGGTATAGTGGCCTGTAGGTAGGTAGGTATAGGGGCCTTTAGGTAGGTAGGTAGGTAGGTATAGGGGCCTTTAGGTAGGTAGGTAGGTATAGGGGCCTTTAGGTAGGTAGGTATAGGGGCCTTTAGGTAGGTATAGGGGCCTGTAGGTAGGTAGGTAGGTATAGAGGCCTGTAGGTAGGTAGGTAGGTATAGCGGCCTGTAGGTAGGTAGGTAGGTATAGAGGCCTGTAGGTAGGTAGGGATAGTGGTAGGTAGGTAGGTAGGTAGGTAGGTTGAAATCCCTCGCCCTCCCGCCAACCCCCCCCACGGCCCCCTCCGTCCCCCGTGCCTCCTCCGCTCACCCCTGCAAGAATCTACTCACCTTTCCCGTGGAGCGCAGAGCGGCAGACCTCTTCGTTACTTCTTTGTTCCCTCTAGTGGCCGGACCGGCTCTTACTGATGACGTCATTGTAAGAGCCGGTCACTAGGGGGAACCAGGAAGTCGGCGAGAGGTCTGCCGCTCTGCGCTCCGCGATAGGTGAGTGGATGGAAACTATGCGGGCAGGGGGGGCGAGCGGAGGAGGCGCGCGGGGGGGGGGGTGTCGGAGGAGGACGAATGCGAGCGGCGGATGTGCGGCGATGCGGCGTCGGGATTTGGCGGATTCGTATTGTGGAAAATGGCGTCGGGATTCGAATCCACGAATCTCGAATATTTCCTAATATTCGAGGGATTCGTGGATTCGCAGGATTCGTTGTCCCACCCCTAGTAAAGACTCAGAGTCTGATTGGAAGAAATCAAAACAAGTTTCTGTATTCAAACAATCTGAACATGTTAACAATAACTACCACAAGAATGTGTACAAACCGCCTGCCTCCAGGTTCTGTGACCAGCTCCAGGAAAATGAATAGGGAATCAGACACACCCTGCCTATTTCCCCATTCATCATTGGCCATAACACTGCCTGACTGACATTTCTCGTGGGGACATGGGTATACTTGTGATGGGATGTGAGTATACTTGTTAAGAAGCCATGGAAAATGTTATGGGTTAAAACTAACCTGAGATAAGGGGGGTAAAAGTATTCATACTTACCTAAGACTTCCTCCAGCTCCATGACCACTGTTGCCTCTCTCGCTGTTCACCTGGCGGCCTCTGGTTGCCTGCTATCGGCCCCGGTAATCCACCTTCAGTCGTATCAGTTGATCATTTTATACCTTATCTCTAAAATAACTGTCTAGCACTTAACTGAGAAATTAGCAAAGAGAGTTGAAAAAGTACTACTAAAATAATTCTGGATATGTTCTTGCTTGCTGGTGGCTTAAAGGGTATTTGATTGCTTGTTTGTGAAAATATGGCCAGAAGAAAACTTAGAAGAAACGGTGAATTAAATATGGGCCAAAGTGTTACACAGAGCGAGAAAAAAGTACCAGAGGAAGGGCAGAAAGTTTTGCAGACGAGATACTACACAAAACGATGCAAAAAGAAAACAAAGGGCCAGAGAGGACACGGGAGTGCAAGCTGCTGTAGAGTGAGAATACAAAGTGCCACAGTGAGAGAAAGAGAGACCACTGGCACAACACATGCACAATGTAGTTCTTTAAATGCTGGCAGCTTATTAGCACAAGAGTGGCGTCACAGCAAACATTGTGGAATGTATATGGGCACACAATGCTCTCCTCCCACTTCAGTAACACACTTGCTATATTGGGGGAGCAATGCATAGGTTTTGTTTCTTCTTCAACAATAATTTTCATTAAGCAAGATAAATTATACAAACGATTCCAATATAGGGAATATCATATAGAAAAAAAACAAACAAACATCTTAAAGAGAACCTGTACTAAAAAAAAAAAGTCCCCTGGGGGGTGCTTACCTCAGGAGGAGGAAGCCTCAGGGTCCCAATGAGGCTTCCCCCTCCCCTGTAGCTGCAGGCAGTCCAGCGCTGGCTCTCCCGAAGCCTCCCGCAATCCTCCCCTGATAAGCCGACAAGGCTTGATATATTTACCTTCCCTGGCTCCAGTGGGTGGCGCTGTTGTGGCTCTCAGGATGGAAATAGACGGAAATAAGCTGATCTCTGTCGGGTCCACTCTACTGCGCAGGCGCAAGAGACAGTGATCGGCTATTACCGCCTATCTCTGAGTGGAGAGCCGATACTGCGCCTGCGCTTGTCCCGGGAAGGTAAATATTTACATCCCCGCTGTTCGGAGGGGCACAGCGAGGAGGATTGGGAAGCCTCAATAGGATCCGGAGGCTTCCCCCACCCGATGTGAGTACCCCCCAGGGGAACTTTTTTAAGTTACAGGTTTTCTTTAAACAACATTGGCATATGCAATATTTATCCAAAAGGAAGTGTAATAGAGAAAAAGAGCAACATACAAAAAGAGTATAAAACATGTTAAGGCACTAACTTATTGTTATAATAGTACCATTTAGCCTGTCCAAACTGGGTATCTAACCCTAGAACCAACCTTTCACAACCACAAGTGGCACACTTATCCAGTCGAGGTAAGAAATTAGCGCAGCGGCTACTAGTAGCCAACCAATTACCATGCACTTGTTAGGATTGTAACATTTGGACTGGGCCACTAAGGACCATGTAAATCCGGTTGTAATGTCTACCATGCTCCACAAGAGCTCAATAAGGTTTAGCAATATTGCATATTCCTATAAAGAGAATTTGAGGTTTCTGCTAATTGTAGAATTATATATGCAGCAGAAGAAACTAAGATATAACTAAATTAACTTAAAACTAAACTCAACTGAGCCTACCACCTTGATATTCTAATATTGTAAAGGTGCACTATTGTTAAGCTATAGAGTAGTTTCCAGACTTCATGAATGCCATGTTGAAAACATAAACTAGGGAGAGGCTCAGTGACTGATTAACACAGGGAGTGCCCCTCTCTATGTTTACTTCTGTTGACAACACAGGACAAATAATTTTGACAAAACGTTGCTGTGCAAAACAGGAGATCTACATAGCCGATACATGGGACATACTGTATCTAGCAGCACCTGAACAGCTAGTTCAGTTAGCAATCTCTTAAGAAGCCCATATACAAGGAGATATAAACATTTGAATGAGCTGTCAACTGCTTAAAAAAAAAAAAAGCTCAGATGGTAAATGCTTACACAAGATGAGAAAACCAAACAAGTCATTAGTAAAAAAAAAAACAGGCTATTTTGATTTGAAGTTACGTCACCTTTTGATCATCTCTTTAGAAAAGAATTTACATAAAGAAGGAATGATGAATTTAAAATCTTCCAGCTTTTAGACAGTATACTCTGTAGGGCAGAGACTTCTTTTTCCACCTGTGTGTTGCCTCAAGCTTGGAATAATCTGCACCTGTTATCATTTCATTACTGTAATAGTACTCCCTGATAAAGAAGCATAATCATTAGCAGTAATAATACAGTCAAAAGACTTACCAGAAAAAGCTACACCAAAGAGCTGAAGACTTCCTAGCAGCACGGATAGCATGAAAGTTGATCCCATAGCGGAGGCACAATTTAGTGAAAATCCAGGAAACAAAAATAACTATCTGACTATAATGAATAGCAGGGCCACTCCTACTTGCTGCAGGTGGAACCATTCGGGGAGGAGGATTGCAGCAGTGGTTACACAGAAATACGAGTCTGAACATTAACCAATGTAAACATGATTTACTGCAATAACTAATGTGCAAAACAGTGTATTGGTACTCAACAGTTAAGGTGGCCATACATCTAGTGATTTGGCTGTATGATTGACCATTCAATTCGATCATTTTATAGAACCAAGAGGGAATCGAGTGTGTTTCAGAATTCCCAATCGATGAAAAGTGGCTGATTTCATGTAGAATCGACCAGCTAAGTCAATCGAGCAGGATGCAAGATATTGGTCAATCGCACAGGAATCGGCTACTGTTCACGTCATTCAACCGACTCTGAATCGATTTTACATTCAGAGCATGGAGACACACTATTGGTCAGAATGAATGAGAAGCTAAATTGCATAAGATATCACTTGTAGTGTGTGGGCCACTAGTCGATCAACTTCCGATCAACCATACTGAAGTCGATTCCTTAATAAAGTCGATTGCTTTGTCAATTGAATCAGAATCGCTAGATGTATGGCTAGCTTTAGATAATTCTCTTGGATCTCTTGGAAGGTCAACCTTCCCCAGGTGTGCCTTTTCAGAGTTCCCCCATAGTTAATGGTTTTTCCAGATCCTCAGTGCATGTGAATGATATTTTGGTTGCACATGATTTTTCTATGTAGTCTGAGATTTTGAACTGCTTAGTCAATACGTCTGAAGGGTTGTGTTAAGGTGGTAAATTGTACAAAGTCTAATGCCTAGTACCCACGGTGCAATTTTTCTTCAGATTAATGGTTGAATTGATTATTTCCGACCGGTCTGATCTGATTTCTGATCATTTTTCTGATCGATTTTGTATTGAAGTGGTCAAAAAATCGATCAGAAAGCAGTTTGGACCTGTCGGAAATAATCAATTTTGACCGACAATCTGAAGGAAAATTGCATTGTGTGACCTAGGCATTATAAAATTCCCTGAACATGTGGTGGTTGATGTCTCTAAAACAGTAGTAATTGTAGACATCTGGATCTTTTGGCATAAATATATGCTTAGATTTTGGTTGTTTTCTAAAGGTGCCCATACACTCTACGTTGATTAACCACTGACATACGATATACGCGAATCTGCTGTGCAATCGATAACGCAAACTCTGACCGATCGACTGATTTCCATCTGAAATCGATCGATTCAGTCGATCTGTCCAGCTGGAAAATTTTGCTTGATCGCCAGTGGGTCAAGAGCACGTCGTTAGCAGCATTCAATTTGGCTATGACCAACGCAGCAATACCTCATCTGTCCGCCGGTGTGAGTCACCGGACCGTGCTGTCCCTTTTACCGGCTGGTCTTCTCCATCTCCTCTTCACTTCCTGTCCCATCCTGTGAGAAGGGGAAGTTCAAGCAGTAGAGCGCCCTCTATTGTTTGAACTCCCGCTAGGGATAGGAAGTGAAGAGAAGATGGATGTAACGATTGGCGTCAGCGCACAGAGAGAATCTTATTATTAATGATCTGTGGAATCATCAACAATACAGATGTATACCTGATTATGAATGATCTGCGGAATCACCAATAATACAAGTATGACTAACCTCTGGACACCTAATGAAGTGTAAGTGTTTGGTGCAACTGTAGGCTATCTCCCGTGGGGCGGGAGACACAGATAACTACGGCCAGAGACCACCTGAGGAGCAGGTGGCCCTCGGCTGTGCAGTGACTATCTCCTAGGAGAGGGGATAGAGATAATCTGGCAGACAGTGATTCCCTGGTAAACTGGTAATCAGACTGTACTGCAGCCAGGGGACTCCTATGGGGTAGAGGCCACTGGGTGCACTGCAGGAAAGACTCTCTGAGGAGCAAGAGTCCTTGCAGCTAACTGACACTTGGTGGAATAGTGTCACGGGTAGTACAGACAGACTGAACACTCGGAGGATGAGTGACAGCCAGGAGGGTCGGGCAGGCCAGGTCGGCAACACACGAGCAGATAAGGTACAAAGACAGAAGGCTGATTTGGTAACCGGGTACAGGCAAGGTTGGCAACTGGTAGGCAGATAGGCAGAGGTGCCGAATCAGAAAGCAAGAGAGCAGTCGACAGAGCAAATGGTCATAACAGATATAAAGCACAATCCTAGTCTGGGGTGTGAGGTCCTTAGTCTCGACACCCAGGAACTAGTCTAAAGTATAACACAGCAATGACACAGTAATCCTAAGCTTGGGTGTGAGGTCCTTGGTCTCAACACCCCGGAACTGGTCTAAGGTATAACACAGCAATGACACAGTAATCCTAAGCTTGGGTGTGAGGTCCTTGGTCTCAACACCCCGGAACTGGTCTAAGGTATAACACAGCAATGACACAGTAATCCTAAGCTTGGGTGTGAGGTCCTTGGTCTCAACACCCTGGAACTGGTCTAAAGTATAATACAGCAATAACAAGAGCGTAATCTGGCTAAGTGTGAATTCCCAGGTCCACCTGGTTCTAACACACTGTAGGATCTGACTGAGGTCTGAGTGCTCACATGTAAGTATTCGCAACGGCAGACAACCAGCAACTGACAAGCAAGATCTATATATACTACAGCGCTCCTCAGCGCCGCCCCCAGCCACTCAGCCAATCAGGAGTTCTGCTGGAATCAGCTGATCGTCCTGATCAGCTGATACCTCTCCTGCTGGCATAAAGGTCCTGTCTTCTAGCGTGCGCGGGTAGCTCTCCATCTGTGTGCGCTAGAAGGCCCAGGCAAACCAGACTCATGCTGCTGTGCGGAAACCGCCGGTCTGAACGCGGAGACAGCCGCCCCGCCGCCAGACCGCGCGTCGGTTTCTCCGCTATTCATTACAGTACCCCCCCCTGAGGAGTGGACCCACCCGGCTTCTCAGGATGTGAGTCATGAAATTCTTTCTTTAATTCTTCCGCATGCATGCGACAATCCGGCACCCAAGTTCTTTCCTCCACACCATATCCTTTCCAGTGGACCAGATACTGCACAGAATTTTGCACTAAGTGAGAGTCCAGAATCTTTTCAATCTCATATTCAGGTTGGTCATTAACCATCACGGAGGGGGGGGGGGGGGGGGATCCACGTGCTCTGCCGGCTTCAACAGAGACACATGGAATGATCTCACACCTCTCATGCTGGCTGGGAGATCAATCGCATAAGTGACATTATTAATCTTTCTGGTCACTGGGAATGGTCCTATGAATCTAGGACCCAGTTTGGGTGACAGTTGCTTCAGGGCCAAATGCCGAGTGGATACCCATACCATGCCTCCCGGGGAAAACTTCCACTCTACAGACCGCCTTTTGTCTGCCTGTTTTTTCTGGGTCTGGAAAGCTTTTCCCAAGTTCCTCTTAACCATTCCCCAAATCTCCCTCAAAGCTCTCTGCCAATCCTCCAAGGCTGGGAATGGTGTAGACGCCACAGGTAATGGGGCAAACTTGGGTGATCTTCCCGACACTACCTGAAATGGGGAAAATCCTGAAGAGGAACTTTTCAGGTTGTTGTGCGCAAATTCCGCAAAAGGAAAAATTTTACCCAATCGGACTGAGCATCTGCGACATAACATCTGAGAAATTGCTCCAGGGACTGGTTAACTCTCTCGGTCTGGCCAATTGTCTGTGGGTGGTAGCCTGATGAGAATGCAAGGTCCATATCCAGTTGATGGCAAAAAGCTTTCCAAAACTTTGATACAAATTGGACTCCCCGATCTGACACTACATTTTCCGGAATGCCATGCAGCCGGAAAACGTGCTGGATGAAGAGATCAGCCAATTCCTGGGCCGAGGGGAGTCCTTTTAATAGAACAAAATGAGCCATCTTACTGATTCTGTCTACTACCACCCAAATGACTGTCTTGCCCTCAGACCTGGGGAGTTCTCCTACAAAATCCATGGACAGATGAGTCCATGGTTCACTTGGCACTGGTAAGGATTGTAAAGTACCCACAGGTGCCTGGCGAGAAGGTTTACTCCTAGCACACACTGCACATTCCCTCACAAACTCCTTACAATCTGTTGCTTATGTAGGCCACCAAGCACATCTGGCCAGTAAATCTTGAGCTCTGGTGGCCCCGGGATGACCTGCATTCTTGTGGGAATGAAACAGATGTAGGAGTTGCAGACGAAAAGGTAGTGGTACAAACATCACCCCCTCGGGCTTCCTCTCTGGAACATCCTTTTGGTAGGGACTCAGAGTGACTGTCCAATCCTTCCAGGTCTCAGTGGCTGCCAGGACTACCCTCTGGGGAAGAATGTTCTCAGGGGCTGAGGGCTGTACTGTCTCGGGCTCGAAACACCTGGACAAGGCGACGGCCTTGATGTTTTTACCACCAGGGGTATACGTTATTACAAATCTGAATCTTGAAAAGAACAAAGACCACCGGGCCTGACGAGGGCTAAGTCTCTTGGCACCCTCTATGTACTCCAGGTTTTTATGATCTGTATAAACTGTGATAGTATGTTCTGCACCTTCTAGCCAATGTCGCCACTCTTCAAAAGCTAATTTAATAGCTAAAAGCTCCCGGTTGCCTATATCGTAGTTTTTCTCTGCGGGTGAAAGCCTACGAGAGAAGTAGGCGCATGGGTGGAGTTTGCCCTGCAAACCCCAGCGCTGGGACAATACAGCCCCCACCCCAACCTCTGAGGCATCAACCTCCACGATAAAGGGGATGGTGACATCCACATGTCTTAAGATGGGTGCAGAACAGAACAGATTTTTCAGTGTAGAGAAAGCAGAATGTGCCTCTGCTGACCAGGGGTGCAGCTAAGGTTTTTGTGGCCCCAAGCGGACTGTAGCAAGAGGCCCTATCCTGCGGTGCGCGAAGCGCGCCGCGGCGAAAAATAGGTGTGGCTATCCCGCATAAGTGGGCGTGGCCATGACATGTGGGTGGAGCAGGAGGGCGGATTGGGGCGGGGCTGTTTGCGGGGAAAAAATGGATGTTGGGGTGATTGAGGCGCGCGTAGCGGGCCGAAAGATTGGCGCGGCCATGACATTGTATGGGCGAAGCTTAACCGTAGCACAGCAAATATAGCCAACTATGACCATTAAATAATAAATGCAGCAACAGTTACCCCAGACACCAGAAAATAAATACGCAATTTGGGCCACATTTCAGCAGAAATCAAACGCAATTAGGGCACATTTTCAGCAGAAATCAAACGCAATTAGGGCACATTTTCAGCCGAAATCAAACGCAATTAGGGCACATTTTCAGCAGAAATCAAACGCAATTAGGGCCACATTTTCAGCAGATATCAAACGCATTTAGGGCACAGTTCAGCAGAAATCAATCGCAATTAGGGCCACATTTTCAGCAGATATCAAACGCAATTAGGGCACAGTTCAGCAGAAATCAATCGCAATTAGGGCCACATTTTCAGCAGATATCAAACGCATTTAGGGCACAGTTCAGAAGAAATCAATCGCAATTAGGGCCACATTTTCAGCAGATATCAAACGCATTTAGGGCACAGTTCAGCAGAAATCAATCGCAATTAGGGCCACATTTTCAGCAGATATCAAACGCATTTAGGGCACAGTTCAGCAGAAATCAATCGCAATTAGGGCCACATTTTCAGCAGATATCAAACGCATTTAGGGCACAGTTCAGCAGAAATCAATCGCAATTAGGGCCACATTTTCAGCAGATATCAAACGCATTTAGGGCACAGTTCAGCAGAAATCAATCGCAATTAGGGCCACATTTTCAGCAGATATCAAACGCATTTAGGGCACAGTTCAGCAGAAATCAATCGCAAATTCGCAATTAGGGCTGCGGCTGCAAAAAGAAAAGAATTTACTCACCTGGCAGGCTGGCACTGGCAGAAGTCTTCTCTCCCTGGTCTCCTCTCCCGGCCGGCTTCTCAGGCGCGCAGTTCCCACGGAGCTCCCTTCCTGGCTTCCTCCTCCAATCTCCCGCGCTGATTCATGCAGGGCTACGGGTCGGGAAGATGGCCACCCGAAGCCCTGTACTGGAGACATAGTCTCCAGAGCAGGGCTTCGGCGGCGGCCATCTTCCTGTAGCCCTGCTCTGCTCTGCCAGCCCGGCGGGGCTGCGGGGAAAAAGTGACGTCACGCCGACGTCACGGAGCCGCCGAGGCCCCTAAGATTGTGAGGCCCCAAGCGACCGCTTGGTTCGCTTTATGCCTCGCGGCGCCCCTGCTGCTGACCAGTGGTAAGTATCAGCACCATTCTTGGTGAGACTGGTCAGAGGCAAGACCACTGAGGAGTATCCCTTTATAAATCTCCTGTAGTAGTTGGCAAAGCCCAAAAATCTTTGGAGTGCCTTCAATCCCACAGGCTGAGGCCACTCCAAAACAGCAGAGACTTTTCCAGGAGCCATGGAGAGGCCAGACGTAGAGATAATGTACCCCAAGAAGGCAACGGAGGTTACTTCGAAGAGACATTTTTCCAATTTAGCGTAAAGCAAATTCTGTCTTAACCTCCCTAATACAAACTTAACATGTTTTCGATGTTCCAACAGATTGGACGAGAAGATCAGTATATCGTCCAGATATACTAAGACGAACTTCCCTAACATGTAATATTTAAAATGACATCAGCGCTCTACAGGTCTTCTCAGTGTAAATATTCAGTGCGTCGACTCACCGTTTATTTTAACACTCACAATTACGTATTTGGCCTATTTATACTGGAAGGCCTAAAACAATACACCTGAATTGTAAAAATCGGAATGTTACATCAATATATAACCAGTTAATGACCTAGTATCACTGGCCTAACTTCACTACCTAACCTGGGGCCTTATTTCCAAGGACCCTGGAAGCTATAGTAGCCGGGAATAATTTCTAATAATAGCTCACACAAAATTCGGTTAAACAGCAAAAGTCCAAGTTATCAAGTCCTAAATTCAAATAATAGCAAAACACGACATGTTTCGGGGAAATCCCCTTCCTCAGGTGTACATGCAACCACGACTAACACAGCAAACTTATGAACAACAGTAGTGCACCACACCCAATTGAAAGCTCCTCCTCTTTGGTCACATGACCAGCATACATATTGACCCCTCAGGGTAAGTCCAAGTCCAAATTAACCCATCAGGGTTAAGTCCATCTTGTTGGGCACTACACATAGGTGTCTACCCAAAAGAAATAAACACCTAAGCATCATAAGTGTAAGCAAACATCAGGTAAAACCTGGTTAATCCACAGGCCTAACAGCAGAACTATGCATAGACTCACTGCACCACGGATGCAGATGTTCCCTCTTTCCACCACCCACTACAGCGATGACAAGTCATCACGACCTGGAAGAGTAGACATATGACAGCATTAGTTTACAAGAAGCATTTCATGCTAAACATTTCATTCAAGCCCTTAGGCGCAATAGAATCGAGTTTCCTCATCCACCTTGCTTCTTTCTGTAATAGCAACCTGTCCCTGTCTCCTCCCCGTTTCGGTGGTGGTACGTGATCTAATACCATCCACTTTAGCTGCGATACTCCGTGTTCTTCGGGCATGAAAGTGTTTGCCCACCGGAGTATGGCTGCTTGCTACTGATGGTTTAAATCCCCGGATCGAGCCTCTGTGTTCCTGTACCCTGGTTTTGACGTCTCGTCGTCTTCCCCACGTACAGGAGACCACACGGACATTTCAATGCATAAACAACAAATGTGCTATCACAGGTGTACATGGAGTTAATCCCAATCTTTTCTCCTGTATATGGGTGACTCACATGATCCCCTTTAATGATGGCACCACAACAGTTACAATTCAAGCAGGGAAAAGTCCCTCTTTTCTTTGTAAGTTTATGCATTTCCACACACCTTTCAGACAGATCTACTTTACTGACTATGTTCTTAATAGTCCTCCCTCTTTTAAATGAAAACAATGGGGCATTTTTAAACACTTCTCCATAGGTCGGATCCTGTTGTAATATCGGCCAGTATCTGCTGACCACTTGTCTGACCAATCTCGACTGTTTACAGTAAGTCTGTACAAACGGTATCCGGTCAATCGACCTCTCCCGCTTGGACACACTTCCCAGCAGAGATTCCCTTGGGACCTCCCCCACTTCAGCTCGTACTTTACCTAGCATTTTGGGGTCATATCCCTTTGATAAAAATGTATTCGTAAGCCTATCTGCCGCGGTTTCATAACCCTCCTCTGTGGAAGCTATTCTTCTGGCTCTTAAGTACTGCCCCTTGGGGATAGCTTTAATTACATTTCTGTTATGAAAACTGTCGACTCTAAGCAGATTATTTCTGTCTGTGGGTTTTGTGAACAGATCGGTGCGCAGTCCAACCTCTGTAACAGTTATAGAGACGTCCAAATACTGGATCTCTCTATCTGAGGTTTCCATTGTGAATTTGATTGTAGGGTGGGCCTGATTGGCCTCCTCTACCATCAACTGAAGCTCCTCCTGCTGTCCCTGCCACAAAATCAAGATGTCATCCACAAATTGGTAAAACCCGACAATGTTATGACAATACCTCTCATTTTTAACAAACATACATTGCTCCAGTTTGTACATGAATAGATTTGCAAACGAAGGAGCCACAGGGGACCCCATGCTTGTACCCTGTCTCTGCAGATAAAATTCGTTACCAAACTTGAAGTAGTTGTTTACCAGTATCATTTCAAGACAATCGAGTACAAAGTAAATCAACCTATTATCCATGTTTGTCTCGAGCAGCAACTCTTCAATATACCTCATCCCCTCCTCATGAGGAATTGAGGTAAATAAACTTTGAACATCCAGGGTGGCTAGGATCAACCCAGTGTTCCTAATGTTCAGGTCTTTCAATCTTTGCAGCAAGTCTGTGGTATCCGTCAAACAGGTTGATATCCCCTTCACAAGGTCCTGCAGACTTTGAATTGAAATGATACTGGTAAACAACTACTTCAAGTTTGGTAACGAATTTTATCTGCAGAGACAGGGTACAAGCATGGGGTCCCCTGTGGCTCCTTCGTTTGCAAATCTATTCATGTACAAACTGGAGCAATGTATGTTTGTTAAAAATGAGAGGTATTGTCATAACATTGTCGGGTATTACCGATTTGTGGATGACATCTTGATTTTGCGGCAGGGACAGCAGGAGGAGCTTCAGTTGATGGTAGAGGAGGCCAATCAGGCCCACCCTACAATCAAATTCACACTGGAAACCTCAGATAGAGAGATCCAGTATTTGGACGTCTCTATAACTGTTACAGAGGTTGGACTGCGCACCGATCTGTTCACAAAACCCACAGACAGAAATAATCTGCTTAGAGTCGACAGTTTTCATAACAGAAATGTAATTAAAGCTATCCCCAAGGGGCAGTACTTAAGAGCCAGAAGAATAGCTTCCACAGAGGAGGGTTATGAAACCGCGGCAGATAGGCTTACGAATACATTTTTATCAAAGGGATATGACCCCAAAATGCTAGGTAAAGTACGAGCTGAAGTGGGGGAGGTCCCAAGGGAATCTCTGCTGGGAAGTGTGTCCAAGCGGGAGAGGTCGATTGACCGGATACCGTTTGTACAGACTTACTGTAAACAGTCGAGATTGGTCAGACAAGTGGTCAGCAGATACTGGCCGATATTACAACAGGATCCGACCTATGGAGAAGTGTTTAAAAATGCCCCATTGTTTTCATTTAAAAGAGGGAGGACTATTAAGAACATAGTCAGTAAAGTAGATCTGTCTGAAAGGTGTGTGGAAATGCATAAACTTACAAAGAAAAGAGGGACTTTTCCCTGCTTGAATTGTAACTGTTGTGGTGCCATCATTAAAGGGGATCATGTGAGTCACCCATATACAGGAGAAAAGATTGGGATTAACTCCATGTACACCTGTGATAGCACATTTGTTGTTTATGCATTGAAATGTCCGTGTGGTCTCCTGTACGTGGGGAAGACGACAAGAGACGTCAAAACCAGGGTACAGGAACACAGAGGCTCGATCCGGGGATTTAAACCATCAGTAGCAAGCAGCCATACTCCGGTGGGCAAACACTTTCATGCCCGAGGACACGGAGTATCGCAGCTAAAGTGGATGGTATTAGATCACGTACCACCACCGAAACGGGGAGGAGACAGGGACAGGTTGCTATTACAGAAAGAAGCAAGGTGGATGAGGAAACTCGATTCTATTGCGCCTAAGGGCTTGAATGAAATGTTTAGCATGAAATGCTTCTTGTAAACTAATGCTGTCATATGTCTACTCTTCCAGGTCGTGATGACTTGTCATCGCTGTAGTGGGTGGTGGAAAGAGGGAACATCTGCATCCGTGGTGCAGTGAGTCTATGCATAGTTCTGCTGTTAGGCCTGTGGATTAACCAGGTTTTACCTGATGTTTGCTTACACTTATGATGCTTAGGTGTTTATTTCTTTTGGGTAGACACCTATGTGTAGTGCCCAACAAGATGGACTTAATCCTGATGGGTTAATTTGGACTTGGACTTACCCTGAGGGGTCAATATGTATGCTGGTCATGTGACCAAAGAGGAGGAGCTTTCAATTGGGTGTGGTGCACTACTGTTGTTCATAAGTTTGCTGTGTTAGTCGTGGTTGCATGTACACCTGAGGAAGGGGATTTCCCCGAAACATGTCGTGTTTTGCTACTATTTGATAAACGCAAGTTTATACGCCATTTGAGTGCCTCCTTCATTCAATATAGTATATATTTACATTGTGAAGTAGTGACTCACAGAGGGATTGTGCACCGGCAAACCAGGTGTCATACCTGGTGTAGGAGCCCAGCTCAGCAACCCCCTTGCTGTCGTATACTATCACCAGCAGAGCGTGGAGCCCCAATCCAAATGGATGACGACACAGGATCTGAAGTCAACATTACTGAGACACAGGCTACAGCTACAGTAAACTATGCGGTGACATTTGCATACAATGATGAAGATATCTCCAGGATTTTGAGCCAGGTGGAATGTGAGCCGTTTGAGACCACATCGGACACTTTGGATGTGGCTACTCAGAAGGAACTGTTTGATCTCAAAAAGCAGGCACTGAGTTATACGCTGCATCAGTCATTCCTGGCTGAATACATCAAAAACAAACGTATCCCAAGAGGCTACCGGATTGGACTTAGATCTACCTTACTAAATGATGATGAGGTGTTTACTACCAGGTTCTTTGAAATTCTCAACAAGGGGAGCCTGGATGTTATGCTGTTAACAGTTGAAAGATTGCAAGTAAGGATTTCCACCATTAAAGACAGTGGCGGCTCCAGGAAAAATTTTTAGGGGGTGCTATGCAGGTGCTGGACCAATTTCCGGGGGAGCTGACGACCTGCCGCGGCGAAAAAATGGGCGTGGTCATGACCGGATGAGGGCGGGGCTAACTGTAATTTAAAGTGAACCCAGGGTGAGAGTGATATGGTGGCTGCCATATTTATTTCCTTTTAAACAATACTAGTTGCCTGGCAGCCCTGCTGATCTATTTGGCTGTAGTAGTGAACTGAATTACACCAGAAACAAGCCATGCAGCTAATCTTGTCAGTTCTGACAATATTGTCAGAAACCCCTGACCTGCTGCATGCTTGTTCAGGGTCTATGGTTGAAAGAATAAGAGGCAGAGGACCAGCACGGCAGCCAGGCAACTGGTATTGCTTAAAGGGAGATAAATATGGCAGCCTCAATATTATTCTCACCTCGGGTTCCCTTTAAAAGTGCAATGCAAAGACAGAGGGCCCAAGTTTTGGTGACCCTTTTCCCAGAAAATTCACATAATTGTGCAGGTTTTCTCAAGAAAATACACGTAATGTGAGCAGATTTTAACAAAAAACACGTCCAATGACCCCAATATGCACAATCGTTATCAGATATGGCTCCAATATGCACAATCGGTAGCAGATATGACCCCAATATGCACAATCGGTAGCAGATATGACCCCAATAGGCACAATCGGTAGCAGATATGGCCCCAATAGGCACAATCGGTAGCAGATATGGCCCCAATAGGCACAATCGGTAGCAGATATGGCCCCAATAGGCACAATCGGTAGCAGATATGGTCCCAATATGCACAATCGGTAGCAGATATGGTCCCAATATGCACAATCGGTGGCAGATATGGTCCCAATATGCACAATCGGTGGCAGATATGGTCCCAATATGCACAATCGGTGGCAGATATGGTCCCAATATGCACAATCGGTGGCAGATATGGTCCCAATATGCACAATCGGTGGCAGATATGGTCCCAATATGCACAATCGGTGGCAGATATGACCCCAATATGCACAATCGGTAGCAGATATGACCCCAATATGCACAATCGGTAGCAGATATGACCCCAATATGCACAATCGGTAGCAGATATGACCCCAATATGCACAATCGGTAGCAGATATGACCCCAATATGCACAATCGGTAGCAGATATGACCCCAATATGCACAATCGGTAGCAGATATGACCCCAATATGCACAATCGGTAGCAGATATGACCCCAATATGCACAAACGGTAGCAGATATGACCCCAATATGCACAATCGGTAGCAGATATGACTCCAATATGCACAATCCGTAGCAGATATGACCCCAATATGCACAATCGGTAGCAGAAATGACCCCAATATGCACAATCGGTAGCAGAAATGACCCCAATATGCACAATCGGTAGCAGAAATGACCCCAATATGCACAATCGGTAGCAGAAATGACCTCAATATGCACAATTCGTAGCAGATATGACCCCAATATGCACAATCCGTAGCAGATATGACCCCAATATGCACAATCCGTAGCAGATATGACCCCAATATGCACAATCCGTAGCAGATATGACCCCAATATGCACAATCAGCATCACCTGAAAAAGAAAAGAAAAACCCATTTACTCACCTACAGCCAGAAGACCTTCTTTCCCGACCTCCTGTCCCGAGTCCCGACCTCATTGTGGCGCGCAGCGCCCGCGCGCCCACGATCCTCTTCCTTCCCGACGTCACGACGAGACTTCCTGCCTGCATGCAGAGAGCAGGGCTACGGGAAAATGGCCGCCCGAAGCCATGCACTGCAGACTCGAAGTCTGCAGAACAGGGCTCCGGGCGGCCATCTTACCGTAGCCCTGCCTGCTGCTCCGTGCTGCCGCTGTGTGAACTGACTTGGCGTCTTTTAGACGCCTGAAGTCAGTTCACTCCAGGGGGTGCTTTGGGGGTGCTTGGACAATTCTAGGGGGTGCTCGAGCACCCCCTTGCACCCCCCTGGCGCCGCCCCTGATTAAAGAGAATCTGTATTGTTAAAATCGCACAAAAGTAAACATACCAGTGCGTTAGGGGACATCTCCTATTCCCCTCTGTCACAATTTCGCCGCTCCTCGCCGCATTAAAAGTGGTTAAAAACAGTTTTTAAAAGTTTGTTTATAAACAAACAAAATGGCCACCAAAACAGGAAGTAGGTTGATGTACAGTATGTCCACACATAGAAAATACATTCATACACAAGCAGGCTGTATACACCCTTCCTTTTGAATCTCAAGAGATCATTTGTGTGTTTCTTTCCCCCTGCAGCTATCTTCCACTGAAGTGTCAGGCTGTTTCTTCCTGCAGAATGCAGACAGCTCTGCCTGTATGTAATTCCTCAGTATGTGAAAGCCCAGCCAGCTCAGAGGAGGATTTATCCAGCTTGTAAAAGATAAGAGAGAAGAGAAAAGCTGCCCTAATCTAAATAATACACAGGCAGTGTGCATAGAGGGGCCTGGAAGGGGGAGTTCATAGCAGAACCACAACACTGTAGAACTTGGCAGCCTTCCAGACACAGGCTGACAAGTCTGACAAGAGAGAGATAACTTGATTTATTACAGAGACTGTGATAGTAGAAAGTGCTGCAGTAAGCCAGAACACATTAGAATAGCTTTTGGAACTTCTAGGATGATAAAAAACAGGATGCAATTTTTGTTACGGAGTCTCTTTAAGAAACGCATCGCTGAACTAGAGTTAAAGATCAGCATTTTATTACCTGAGGAGGAATGTGGGAGCCTGTTTCAGGAACAGCGTGAGAAGCTTGATGAGGCTCGCAGAGTAATCTTGCAAAGAAAACAGAGCAAGCTTTCAAGGGACGCAGAGGATTATAGGCTTAATCGTGTTTACACTTGGAAGAAGGAACGCCGGAGTCCTCAGCAACATCCCCAACCGAGCCCAGGAACAGGAGACGCAACTGGAAGTGGCAGCAGCAGCCAAACCGGAAGTGGCAGAGCGGCCCCTTCAGGCAGCAGCAGAACAGGGGACTCCAGGCAGCATCAGCGTAAACAGTGGAGGAGACAGAAACCAAGACGGAGGAATCCATCCTCTGGAGGTAGTGGAGGAAGTACAGGCGGTTACAGTAGTTCAGCCTCAGAAACGCCAAGACAGCAGGCGGATTTTCAGGAGGCACAGGAATCGGCCGATACAGGCGGGCAAAGTGGCAGAGGAGGGGCAGGCAGAGGAGCAGGTCCTGCAAAACTTCGTCGCAACCCGAGAGCTCTGTTATAATTTAAGTAGGCCTCAGTTACTTGGCCTGAGTTTTATGTAAAAGGCTTGTCCGCAGTGTATGCCTTTAAAATAAATAGAGGTTTTGTGATGCAGGCAGAGGCATCTCAGGGTCTGCGTGTACACGCAGATACTGAGAACATGTTCCTAAAAGAAGGCCATCGGACTACTCTGTCCTCAACAGGAACAGAAAACATTGGCCATGTTTACTAAACATCCACGGTCCTGCATATAGGCCAAACGCCTCATTGATTATTAATCAAGTAGGTGTGTATGATGACACCACGAGTGGGTCCACCAATAGACTGATATAGGGGGTGGCGAAGATGATGTCATATTTAACTCTTTCCTAGTCGGTATTAAATCTGGAGCGAGCGATGGAGAACTCACTTCTGCTTCTTCCTTCCGCACTAGCTCGCAATACTGACTGGAACCCAATTATTTCTTTAAGCATGTTCTTCCTTTATGTAATCTGATATAATGTCTGCTGTACATAGGTAGTTTAGTGGAACGTAGGTTAGCAAGAAGTGCCTGAGTGACTTCAGTAGGGAGTCTAATCATGAGCTTGTAACGCAACATGAAGATTGGCATGGCTAGGATATGATTAATGTATCTATCTGTATTTCTGTAGTCCTGAATAAATAACGTAAACATTGAAGAAGCCTGAGAAAGTCTATCTACTGTTTGCTGTGTGGAGAGTCAAGTGATCTCACAGTCTGTGAGACGATGGTGTCGAAGCAAGGTGATAAGAACAGTTTATAACAGTGGTGCCTGAAATCCTTCCCTGCCTAGCAATACAGGCAGACGGGGCCGGGGCCGAAGAAATTGGTTTCAAGATATTCCACAGCAAAACAAGCGGAATAGACTGTAAAGCTTATCAAGCTGATACTGATAAGCTGGTGTGAGTGTGTGGGAGCCAAGCACACGGCAGCGATTCGAGAAATCAGCTGCGAAACTCTTGGACGTTACACTGTGACTACATTGTGCACTGTAGTCACCAGCCGAAATATGGGTCGAACGGGACACTCCGGGGCCAGCTCGCAACTCACTGTGGGAGATGTCGATCCACTGAGCCAGTCCAGTGTGGGGACGGAGATGACGGTGATTAAACGCTCAGAAAGTTCCGGAGTCCATGGAAGTTTCGCAGGTGAAGTTGCGGGAATGCTGATGTATGGCCAAGAATCTGCTGCTCAGGCAAGTTTGATTTATGTTGTTTTATTCTGTGTTAATTGCAGCGTGGAGGCTGCGGGCTTCGCATCTTGTAAATGCAGGGTGCGGTTGTCAGAGTTTATGTGTTTTGTTTGGTTTCTTTGGATTCAAGTTTCCTGTGTTGCATATTTACGTAGGGGTTATTTCTGCATTTGTTTCAGGCATGTTTTTGCTGGAAAGAAGTCGATTGGGTTTTTTTTTTTCCTCTTCTCTTCTCTCCCCGTCTCTACAGAGGCTGGGAAGAATGTCCAGATAAAGCAGGGGGGGAGGGTCCCCCGCAGCAGGAGATAAGCCAGCGGTGCTTCTGTTAGTACTGGATGGGAGGGAGTGGGGATAGAAGAGGAAATCGAGTGTCTTTCTGTTGGTGAGATGTTCTGCAAGTTTCTCGTATTTCCAGTCAGAGCTGCTAACATGCTTGTAAATATCTGCATCTGTTATGTTGTTCAGCCAGCTCGTCTGTTGTTCGTCTCAGCAGTACTAGCTGTTAATATGGTTTATAGTTGCTTGAGTAAGTTTGAGTTATGGCAGAGATAAACTGCAGATGTTTTGTGAGGAGAGAGAGGGTTCCACGTTCCTGGGTGATGCTAGGATGTAAAATATTTAGCATTGCAGCTGTGACGCGGTTGGTCTCAAGTTTGGCAAGCATCCCAGAGAGGATAGGTAGCGGAAGGCTGACTCTCGGTAAAAGGTATCGATGCTGTGTGTAACTATGCATAACAATGTTTGTTCTGTGTGTATTTTGTTCTTTCTCCTAAGATATAGGAAACGAGAGGCTGCTATGGGAGCAGCCATCTTAGCTGGCAGTCCAGGACTCAAAATGGCGGCAGTGGAGAGAGCCCGCCCCCGAGAGTCATGGCCCCCACACGTCATGGCAGGGGGGAGGAGGGGCTGGGGGATCCACGTCACGTCAGGCTGTGCTCGCGGCTCCGGGCAGAGCAGCTGAAAGGAAGGGGGGTAGAAATACAGAGACATTCTCCTGGGTGTCTCGGTTCTCAAAGTATTTCCCCAGAGCTTTTCCCTGGGTCCATGGAGAGGAATGCCAGAATAGAAAGTGTTTCCCAGCTAGGTGCAGGGTCACACGTAACAGTGCAGATCAGGAAAGGGTCTGTACTGAGTTGCTTATGGGATTATTCCTGTAAGTGGGGCACCTTAATGGGTGGTGCAGCATAAGTTCCCAATAGAAAAGGGGGGACAGCGCATCAGGGGGGGGGTGCCGGAGGTGGAAAAAAGGGAGTTGACCAATACGGGTTTCCGTCG
The DNA here is from genome assembly GCF_040937935.1 of Hyperolius riggenbachi. NCBI lineage: Eukaryota > Metazoa > Chordata > Amphibia > Anura > Hyperoliidae > Hyperolius > Hyperolius riggenbachi. The sequence continues at coordinate 37,863,089 of NC_090653.1, read as the reverse complement.
CCGCTGTTGCAGAGCGGTAACGTTTTTTCCGGTTTTGCTGGACTGGGAGGTCTATGCTGGGCTGGAGCGTTTTTTTTGTGCGTTTTTTTTTCGTCCACTGATTGGTCAAATATGTTTTTTCCAGCTCCTATCATTTGTAGCACAATGAACTAGGACTGACAGCAGTTCATGGGGCAATTATACAGATGATAGAATTGCCGTTTACAGAGTGACAGTGTATCAGTACGCTGTTTGCCATGTGACTACCTACCATGTGGGCATTCAGGGATCTGCATACAGGCATGCGACGCTGGTATGCTTAGCCCTGCACCCTGTGTAGTTTAAGTGCAAAGTGCTCCTTCCTACAGGGAGGCAGCCGTTTTTTTGTGAAGTCTGGGGGTGGTGGCACGGCAAACATTGGTCAGAGGGTACAACACACAGAACTTCTAGCAGAGCTGGTATCGCGATGAAGTTCTAGATAAGTAAATGCGATAATGAGTAAGAGCATTGCAGGCTCACCTGCAAAGCAGCATCAGGTGTGGCATCCGTAATCTGTGCATGCGACGGCCGCGCATGGACAGATAAGGGGGGATGTGGAGTGAGCTGCAAGGGGGTGAGAGCTTCCAAAGGTGAAGCGAGCTTCCATAGGTGAAGTCCGCGGGAGCATATTGTAAACAGGTAAGTACTGAGGATAGTACTGAGGTAGGGGGGTGAAGTTTAACTCCAATCTACCAATAAGAGTAAACAGAGTTCATGAGAACCATAAAGCAACGAGATCAATTACGGTATATATTGATCAATTTAAAGTGTAAAGAGTACAAGCCGCAGGGCGAATCCCAAATCATTAATAAGAATTGATTTGTTGGTATTTCGATTTCAGGTGTTTGGCAATATGGAATTGAGACAGCTGCAGTGCTGGCAGCAAAGATGGAGATGTCAGTCGGATAAGCGAAAGGTTCCAGATGCCGATCTAAGCTTGGAGGAACACGAGATTCCTGAAATCGGAAAGAGACTAAAACACGAGATTCCTGAAATCGGAAAGAGACTAAAACACGAGATTCCTGAAATTGGAAAGAGACTAAAACACGAGATTTCGGAGATCGGAAAGAGACTAACAAAACTGTCTGAGCAAAGCATAGTGCAAATTGCTAATGTTTTTCTTTCCCAAGGTGGTGCTTTTATAATGAAGAGTACCATGCTGATGGTGATCCTAGGTTGCCATTCCGTCCTAGGAGAACGAAGAGAGGACATTCTCATGTATAATAAGGGGTTAATGAGAATGCAAGGCCCAAGCATGTTAATGTTGGGTGACAAAGGTACTAATCCTTTCACACCTCCCTCTGATTGGCACAGATGGACCAAGCAGGGATGGAGGGAAAGAGCACTTGTGCCAGGAGAAAACAAATTTCATGGCACAATGTGGGTGAAAGGTCTGAAGGGTCAGGTGTGCGGGCAGTGGGGATTGAATGGCAGTGTAAATCTGCTATTTAATACCACACTCCCAGAATCGATGCACCGATCCAAAGGTTTGTTAAAAGGTACATTGCAGTACAATGGGTACGTGCAAAAGGTGGAGTGTGTGATTCAGGGGTACCTTGTCTTGGTTATGCAGAGTGAGATGGTTCCAGATTGGAGAGGAACGAGCAGGAGGCGTCAATTCTCCTGCCGGAGAGACGAGGGGGACAACATCACACTCTGGAGCTACCAACAGAGAGTGCCTCTGAAACAACTATACACACGTAAAGGCTGGAAAGCCGAGGGTGGGTGGTTCTCGAAACAAGAAGTAAAAATAGAGATCAAGCCACATTTTCAGGTGACAAAGAGGGTGGGGAGAGCGGTCCCGGGGGAGGGAAAGCCCACACAGGGAACCCCATTCACACCACACGGGTCACAACAGGGGACGATATTACACAGTCCATATGCAACAGCTTATCCTCATGATAGTTGGGTAAGTGAAGAGGTACTCTTAATCGAACGATTGCAGAGAGTACCATCTTCCCGACCTCAGGTACATAGTGTGCCTCAGGACATAAGGGGGGAAGAGGTCCAATCAGGACAGCTGGGGACATATTTTGTCAGCGAGAGATTGGACAAGGGGAGGTATATTAATTTGAGAAGGATCTTTTGCATGGCAGCTTCGAGATGTTTGGGTGAACAAAGGGAAACGGTGCAAGATTCCTTTAGGCACCGCCACTTCCTTAGTTCCCACCTCAACCCGTGTCTCACACCAGGACCTGAGAGGTCAACCTTTTTTGGTGCTAGACGGGGAGGTGAAGCAAGTAGAGTTGTCCTCATGCGGGCAATTCTTGCAGAAGTACCTGCGTTGGCCAGGGCAAGTCAAATTTAGTGAAGAAGCCTGCAGGCTCAATAACGCAGAATGCGAGGCTACCATTCAAAAGATCCACCCTGAAGCCCAACTGATAGTTCCGGTGGCTGAAGGAAAGGTTTGGTTTTTTAACATAAGTTCTAAGGATACATTCAAGGTATATTCTCATAATTGTTCCGATAAGGGGGAGTTTCCAAGGGGAACATATGGTGGGAGCGGAGATCCCATATGGATCCAGTCATCCAGGTGGGATGACGTTGTTTCTCAAATTGTTAAGAGAACTCTAAAGTGCAAAGTTTCCCGGGTAGTTCCCGTCCTGAAAGAGAACATGACATGGGACAAAGGGGAACAGGTTTTGATCCAAGACGACCACATTTTGTTACAAAGGTTAAACAAACAGTACACTAAGCTAGAGGTAAGATTTCACCATGATACAGGTGATCTTAACGAGGTAGAACACAAAAATGAGCAGGTGAGTGCCAGTCTGACCTGGTGGACAAGGGTTCCGGTGATGTTCCAGGGACACTCGGACTGGGCCTCTGCGGTTCCAAAGTTCTTTCTACACCCACTGGTCGTCTGGATGGGGATGACAACTTTACGCATCATTATCCAGGTGAGGTTGCGTGTTAAAATTACGTAAAACAAATTAACCTGGTTCAGAGATTGGTGCCTCATAAACAATCTCCTGAACCGATATTTTCAAATTAAGGGATATACAGGGTTACGGGTATAGGTTTAGTAGTACCTGTGATGGAGCTGATTGTATAAAGGCGTTCTTTTAGAAGGCACCTGGCACTGCTCCCTTGAGTAACAACCAAACGAGTTTCACTTTTCTGTGGTCATGCAAGTTTGTGAGTGATACGGAAGTGACGCAAATGCTGAGCATGTGGTATAGAGGGACTTAGAAGTAGGGCCCCCCCAGAGAGCCTGGTTACAGGAAGACCAAGAGGTCTTGCTCTCTCTCTTCCAGGGGTAATCGCCTAGAGCAGAGAAGTTGTGTGAGCACGAACATCGAAGAGTGAAACATAAAAGAAAAGAAACCAGGTACTGGGAGACGTTCAGACGCTGGGATCTGCGGGTCAAGCCGTTTTAGGGGGGATTGTTATAATTTAAGTAGGCCTCAGTTACTTGGCCTGAGTTTTATGTAAAAGGCTTGTCCGCAGTGTATGTCTTTAAAATAAATAGAGGTTTTGTGATGCAGGCAGAGGCATCTCAGGGTCTGCGTGTACACGCAGATACTGAGAACATGTTCCTAAAAGAAGGCCATCGGACTACTCTGACCTCAACAGGAACAGAAAACATTGGCCATGTTTACTAAACATCCACGGTCCTGCATATAGGCCAAACGCCTCATTGATTATTAATCAAGTAGGTGTGTATGATGACACCACGAGTGGGTCCACCAATAGACTGATATAGGGGGTGGCGAAGATGATGTCATATTTAACTCTTTCCTAGTCGGTATTGAATCTGGAGCGAGCGATGGAGAACTCACTTCTGCTTCTTCCTTCCGCACTAGCTCGCAATACTGACTGGAACCCAATTATTTCTTTAAGCATGTTCTTCCTTTATGTAATCTGATATAATGTCTGCTGTACATAGGTAGTTTAGTGGAACGTAGGTTAGCAAGAAGTGCCTGAGTGACTTCAGTAGGGAGTTTAATCATGAGCTTGTAACGCAACATGAAGATTGGCATGGCTAGGATATGATGAATGTATCTATCTGTATTTCTGTAGTCCGGAATAAATAACGTAAACATTGAAGAAGCCTGAGAAAGTCTATCTACTGTTTGCTGTGTGGAGAGTCAAGTGATCTCACAGTCTGTGAGACGATGGTGTCGAAGCAAGGTGATAAGAACAGTTTATAACAAGCTCCACTCCCCAGGGATCATTACCCACAGAGGAACAGAGTGCCGAGGTAAGCACCCTGGTGGTGAATATTTCCTCCTATTCCCTCACTGAAGTTGAACAGCGGGTGTTAGATAAAGGCCTGGGGTTTATACCTGTGTTCGATTTTGAATTCTTTGACTGGGAAATTGAATTTCATAGATTCGTGAGGAGTCTGCAATTAAAAATGTGCTTTAAAGATGCTGCTGGCAGTGCTGGGGAATTTATCCCACTGCGTAAAAAAAGCACGTGGATTCCTGACCTTATGACTCCAGCTTTGCAGACATTTAAGAATTTGGTATATACAGAAGTACAAAGGGCTTGGAAGGGGCAGGAATATACAGTCAAAGAAAACCTGTCTTCACGTGAGAAACAGGCACTGAAAACATTAAAAAATAATGACTCTATCATCATTATTAAGGCAGACAAGGGAGGGGCCACAGTTATCTTGGATAAACAGCTGTACATTCAGGAGGCTAATAAACAGTTACAGGTTCCAGGTCATTATGAAAAATGCAGGAGTGACCCCACCTGGGTAATTAAAACAAAGGTGGATCGTATGGTGCAGGAGGCCCTGCTGTTAGGGCTAATTACTAAAAACACTGCTGAGTTCTTGGAAGTAACGCACCCACAGGTTCCTTTGTTATACTTACTACCCAAGATACATAAAAGTCTTACCCAGCCCCCCGGCCGCCCTATTGTATCAGCCGTTGGGTCAATTCTTTACCCGTTATCCAAGTTTGTGGATGTTTATCTGCAGGACCTTGTGAAGGGGATATCAACCTGTTTGACGGATACCACAGACTTGCTGCAAAGATTGAAAGACCTGAACATTAGGAACACTGGGTTGATCCTAGCCACCCTGGATGTTCAAAGTTTATTTACCTCAATTCCTCATGAGGAGGGGATGAGGTATATTGAAGAGTTGCTGCTCGAGACAAACATGGATAATAGGTTGATTTACTTTGTACTCGATTGTCTTGAAATGATACTGGTAAACAACTACTTCAAGTTTGGTAACGAATTTTATCTGCAGAGACAGGGTACAAGCATGGGGTCCCCTGTGGCTCCTTCGTTTGCAAATCTATTCATGTACAAACTGGAGCAATGTATGTTTGTTAAAAATGAGAGGTATTGTCATAACATTGTCGGGTATTACCGATTTGTGGATGACATCTTGATTTTGTGGCAGGGACAGCAGGAGGAGCTTCAGTTGATGGTAGAGGAGGCCAATCAGGCCCACCCTACAATCAAATTCACAATGGAAACCTCAGATAGAGAGATCCAGTATTTGGACGTCTCTATAACTGTTACAGAGGTTGGACTGCGCACCGATCTGTTCACAAAACCCACAGACAGAAATAATCTGCTTAGAGTCGACAGTTTTCATAACAGAAATGTAATTAAAGCTATCCCCAAGGGGCAGTACTTAAAGGGAACCTAAACTGAGAAGGATATGGATTTTTCCTTTTCAAATAATACCAGTTGCCCGACTCTCCTGCTGATCCTGTGTCTCTAATACTTTTAGCCACAGCCCCTGAACAAGCATGCAGATCAGGTGCTCTGACTGAAGTCAGACTGGATTAGCTGCATGCTTGTTTCAGGTGTGTGGTTCAGCCACTACTGCACCTAAAGAGATCAGCAGGACTGTCAGGCAATTAGTATTGTTTAAAAAGAAACATCCATATCCCTCTCAGTTTAGGTTCCCTTTAAGAGCCAGAAGAATAGCTTCCACAGAGGAGGGTTATGAAACCGCGGCAGATAGGCTTACGAATAAATTTTTATCAAAGGGATATGACCCCAAAATGCTAGGTAAAGTACGAGCTGAAGTGGGGGAGGTCCCAAGGGAATCTCTGCTGGGAATTGTGTCTAAGCGGGAGAGGTCGATTGACCGGATACCGTTTGTACAGACTTACTGTAAACAGTCGAGATTGGTCAGACAAGTGGTCAGCAGATACTGGCCGATATTACAACAGGATCCGACCTATGGAGAAGTGTTTAAAAATGCCCCATTGTTTTCATTTAAAAGAGGGAGGACTATTAAGAACATAGTCAGTAAAGTAGATCTGTCTGAAAGGTGTGTGGAAATGCATAAACTTACAAAGAAAAGAGGGACTTTTCCCTGCTTGAATTGTAACTGTTGTGGTGCCATCATTAAAGGGGATCATATGAGTCACCCATATACAGGAGAAAAGATTGGGATTAACTCCATGTACACCTGTGATAGCACATTTGTTGTTTATGCATTGAAATGTCCGTGTGGTCTCCTGTACGTGGGGAAGACGACAAGAGACGTCAAAACCAGGGTACAGGAACACAGAGGCTCGATCCGGGGATTTAAACCATCAGTAGCAAGCAGCCATACTCCGGTGGGCAAACACTTTCATGCCCGAGGACACGGAGTATCGCAGCTAAAGTGGATGGTATTAGATCACGTACCACCACCGAAACGGGGAGGAGACAGGGACAGGTTGCTATTACAGAAAGAAGCAAGGTGGATGAGGAAACTCGATTCTATTGCGCCTAAGGGCTTGAATGAAATGTTTAGCATGAAATGCTTCTTGTAAACTAATGCTGTCATATGTCTACTCTTCCAGGTCGTGATGACTTGTCATCGCTGTAGTGGGTGGTGGAAAGAGGGAACATCTGCATCCGTGGTGCAGTGAGTCTATGCATAGTTCTGCTGTTAGGCCTGTGGATTAACCAGGTTTTACCTGATGTTTGCTTACACTTATGATGCTTAGGTGTTTATTTCTTTTGGGTAGACACCTATGTGTAGTGCCCAACAAGATGGACTTAACCCTGATGGGTTAATTTGGACTTGGACTTACCCTGAGGGGTCAATATGTATGCTGGTCATGTGACCAAAGAGGAGGAGCTTTCAATTGGGTGTGGTGCACTACTGTTGTTCATAAGTTTGCTGTGTTAGTCGTGGTTGCATGTACACCTGAGGAAGGGGATTTCCCCGAAACATGTCGTGTTTTGCTACTATTTGATAAACGCAAGTTTATACGCCATTTGAGTGCCTCCTTCATTCAATATAGTATATATTTACATTGTGAAGTGGTGACTCACAGAGGGATTGTGCACCGGCAAACCAGGTGTCATACCTGGTGTAGGAGCCCAGCTCAGCAACCCCCTTGCTGTCCTAAATTCAAATAAGTCCCAAATTCAAAAAACTCCTGGGTGGATGAATACAGGTACTTCTCACAACATCAGAGGTTATCCATATTAAGGAAAACGATTATGCTCACCAAATTCAAATGCCAATTGTGACAGTTGGCATGCAACACATATGGCCCAGCCAGCAAATCCCAACTGATCCTCCTGTGTGCTTCCAACCGTATCCAGACCATGCATGCAAAGGGAGAAAAAAAAAACTCTATGGCGTAGTATGCTTGTAAATCTTCACCACAAAGTGCCCATCACACCAAATCTCATATATCGTGTTCCAGCACCAGCAATACTTTCATGTACAGGCACTCCCAGGTTATAACACTGGCCGCTTACCAGATGTTCTGGCTGACCCATCAGACCAGCACAAGCGTTTGATCAAGCAGCTTGATCAGGGCCGGGCCGAGGCATAGGCTGGAGAAGCTCCAGCCTCAGGGCGCAGTGTAGGAGGGGGCGCACAATTCATTCAGCTGTCATTCCTAATTGTGTTTGAAGCAGAAAGAAATAAGAAAAGGGGATACATGGCAGTGACTGCAAGCCATATAACTAGATATTAACCACTTAACGACCGCCCCCAGCCGATGGGCGGCGGCAAAGTCCGGGCCCAAACGACCGCAATACGCCCATCGGCGGGGGCGGCTGCGGGAGTGGCTATGCGGCGATCGCGTCATTTGTGACGCGATCAGCCGCCGGGGACTGGCTCCGCCCACCGCTCGCTGTAACCCGCCGGCCATTCGGAAGCGCCGGCGGGTTACTAGCTGCCCGATCGCCGCACGGAAAGTGTATAATAGGCTTTGTAATGTATACAAAGCCTATTATACTGGCTGCCTCCTGCCCTGGTGGTCCCAGTGTCCGAGGGACCACCAGGGCAGGCTGCAGCCACCCTAGTCTGCACCCAAGCACACTGATTCCCCCCCCCCTGCCCCCTGATCGCCCACAGCACCCCTCAGACCCCCCCCCCCCCCTGCCCACCCCCCAGACCACTGTTTGCACCCAATCACCCCCCTAATCACCCATCAATCACTCCCTGTCACTATCTGTCAATGCTATTTTTTTTTTTTAGTCCCTAATCTGCCCCCTACTCCCTCCTGATCACCCCCCCACCCCTCAGATTCTCCCCAGACCCCCCCCAGACCCCCCCCCCCCCCGTGTACTGTATGCATCTATCCCCCCTGATCACCTGTCAATCACCTGTCAATCACCTGTCAATCACCCGTCAATCACCCGTCAATCACCCCCTGTCACTGCCACCCATCAATCAGCCCCTAACCTGCCCCTTGCGGGCAATCTGATCACCCACCCACACCAATAGATCGCCCGCAGATCCGACATCAGATCACCTCCCAAATGCAGTGTTTACATCTCTTCTCTCCTCTAAACACCCACTAATTACCCATCAATCACCCATCAATTACCCCCTATCACCACCTGTCACTGTTACCCATCAGATTAGACCCTAATCTGCCCCTTGCGGGCACCCAATCACCCGCCCACACGCTCAGATTGCCCTCAGACCCCCCCTTATCAATTCGCCAGTGCAATATTTACATCTGTTATTCCCTGTAATAACCCACTGATCACCTGTCAATCACCCATCAATCACCCCCTGTCACTGCCACACATCAATCACCCCCTGTCACTGCCACCCATCAATCAGCCCCTAACCTGCCCCTTGTGGGCAATCTGATCACCCACCCACACCAATAGATCGCCCGCAGATCCGACATCAGATCACCTCCCAAATGCAGTGTTTACATCTCTTCTCTCCTCTAAACACCCACTAATTACCCATCAATCACCCATCAATCACCCCCTATCACCACCTGTCACTGTTACCCATCAGATTAGACCCTAATCTGCCCCTAGGGCACCCAATCACCCGCCCACACCTCAGAATGCCCTCAGACCCCAGCCCTGATCACCTCGCCAGTGCATTGCTTGCATCTATTTCCCCCCTCTAATCACACCTTGAGACACCCATCAATCACCTCCTGTCACCCCCTAGCACACCTACCCATCAGATCAGGCCCTAATTTGCCCCGTGTGGGCTCCTGATCACTCGGCCAAACCCTCAGATCCCCCTCAGACCCCCTTCCGATCACCTCCCCAGTGCATTGATTGCATCTATTTTCCCCTCTAACCGCCCCCTGAGACACCCATCAATCACCTCCTGTCACCCCCCTAGCACTCCTATCCATCAGAACAGGCCCAATACATCCTGTCATCTAAGAGGCCACCCTGCTTATGACCGGTTCCACAAAATTTGCCCCCTCATAGACCACCTGTCATCAAAATTTGCAGATGCTTATACCACTGAACAGTCATTTTGAGGCATTTGTTTTCTAGACTACTCCTCGCGGTTTAGGGCCCCTAAAATGCCAGGGCAGTATAGGAACCCCACAAGTGACCCCATTTTAGAAAGAAGACACCCCAAGGTATTCTGTTAGGTGTATGATGAGTTCATAGAAGATTTTATTTTTTGTCAAAAGTTAGCGGAAATTGGATTTTTATTGTTTTTTTCACAAAGTGTCATTTTTCACTAACTTGTGACAAAAAATAAAATCTTCTACGAACTCACCATACCCCTAACGGAATACCTTGGGGTGTCTTCTTTCTAAAATGGGGTCACTTGTGGGGTTCCTATACTGCCCTGGCATTTTAGGGGCCCTAAACCGTGAGAAGTAGTCTAGAAAACAAATGCCTCAAAATGACCTGTGAATAGGACGTTGGGCCCCTTAGCGCACCTAGGCTGCAAAAAAGTGTCACACATGTGGTATCGCCGTACTCAGAAGAAGTAGTATAATGTGTTTTGGGGTGTATTTTTATACATACCCATGCTGGGTGGGAGAAATCTCTCTGTAAATGGACAATTGTGTGTAAAAAAAATCAAATAATTGTCATTTACAGAGATATTTCTCCCACCCAGCATGGGTATGTGTAAAAATACACCCCAAAACACATTATAATACTTCTCCCGAGTACGGAGATACCACATGTGTGGCACTTTTTTGCACCCTAACTGCGCTAAGGGGCCCAAAGTCCAATGAGTACCTTTAGGATTTCACAGGTCATTTTGCGACATTTGGTTTCAAGACTACTCCTCACGGTTTAGGGCCCCTAAAATGCCAGGGCAGTATAGGAATCCCACAAATGACCCCATTTTAGAAAGAAGACACCCCAAGGTATTCCGTTAGGAGTACGGTGAGTTCATAGAAGATTTTATTTTTTGTCACAAGTTAGCGGAAAATGACACTTTGTGAAAAAAAAAATTAAAATCAATTTCTGCTAACTTGTGACAAAAAAAAAATCTTCTATGAACTCACCATACTCCTAACGGAATACCTTGGGGTGTCTTCTTTCTAAAATGGGGTAATTTGTGGGGTTCCTATACTGTCCTGGCATTTTAGGGGCCCTAAACCGTGAGGAGTAGTCTTGAAACCAAATTTCTCAAAATGACCTGTGAAATCCTAAAGGTACTCATTGGACTTTGGGCCCCTTAGCGCAGTTAGGGTGCAAAAAAGTGCCACACATGTGGTATCGCCGTACTCAGGAGAAGTAGTATAATGTGTTTTGGGGTGTATTTTTCCACATACCCATGCTGAGTGGGAGAAATATCTCTATAAATAGACAATTGTGTGTAAAAAAAAATAAAAAATTGTCATTTACGGAGATATTTCTCCCACCCAGCATGGGTATGTGTAAAAATACACCCCAAAACACATTATACTACTTCTCCTGAGTACGGCAATACCACATGTGTGGCACTTTTTTGAAGCCTAACTGCGCTAAGGGGCCCAAAGTCCAATGAGCATTTTTAGGCTTTACAGGGGTGCTTACAATTAGGCACCCCCCAAAATGCCAGGACAGTGAACACACCCCACAAATGACCCCATTTTGGAAAGTAGACACTTCAAGGTATTCAGAGAGGAGCATAGTGAGTCCGTGGCAGATTTCATTTTTTTTTGTCGCAAGTTAGAAGAAATGGAAACTTTTTTTTTTTTTCTTTTTTTGTCAGAAAGTGTCATTTTCCGCTAACTTGTGACAAAAAATAAAATCTTCTATGAACGCACCATGCCTCTCACTGAATACTTTGGGATGTCTTCTTTCCAAAATGGGGTAATTTGGGGGGTATTTGTACTTTCCTGGAATTTTAGCCCCTCATGAAACCTGACAGGTGCGCAGAAAAGTCAGAGATGCTTGAAAATGGGAAAATTCACTTTTGGCACCATAGTTTGTAAACGCTATAACTTTTACCCAATCCAATAAATATACACTGAATGTTTTTTTTTTTATCAAAGACATGTAGCAGAATAACTTTCGCGCTCAAATGTATAGGAAATTTTACTTTATTTGAAAAATGTCAGCACAGAAATTTAAAAAAAATCATTTTTTTGCCAAAATTCATGTCTTTTTTGCTGAATATAATAAAAATTAAAAATCGCAGGAGCAATCAAATAGCACCAAAAGAAAGCTGTATTAGTGACAAGAAAAGGAGGTAAAATTCATTTAGGTGGTAGGTTGTATGAGCGAGCAATAAACCGTGAAAGCTGCAGTGGTCTGAATGGAGAAAAAGGCTCTGGTCCTTAAGGGGCGAAAAGACTGTGGTCCTGAAGTGGTTAAGGTGTTGGGGAGGTTGGGGGCCCTGAGGCACCTATTAGTCTAATAGCAATCAGTGTGTGATGGCTGGGGTGGCAGGGATGGAGGGGTGCACTTTGGTGTCTCAGCCTTGGGTGCTGGAGGACCTTGTCCCGGCTCTGAGCTTGATTCTCTTATTGCAGTGTGTTAAACCTCATAGCACCTTGAACTCAGACAGAGATATACATAGTGTGATACAGTTTATTCCAAGTAAATAAAGATAAAAATTGCACTCACAAGATTCGGATAAAAATGCGCATATCAATAAGAACATCCACGTGGCTCAGCGTCTCCTTCTGTGGTTAGGCTCCGCCCAACTAGTTTCGTCATAGATGACTCATCAGGGGCGTACCCAACCACCAGAGGAGATGCTATTTATGCTCGTATTAGCATCCAGTATCAGCATGTTAAGGTGCCGCCCACCAACTCCATGTACCACGCATCAAGCGTGATTGGCTAACATATCCTAGCATACTGAGGTGCCGCCCACCAACTACGTATATCACGCTACAAACGTGATTGACTATCAGGTCCCAGTCTATTATGCTGCCGCCCACCCACTACGTATATCACGCATCAGGCGTGATTGGCTCCCGGATCTACCTTCTCATACATAATAAACACTAACTTTGTTCCCATGACGATTGCTTGCCTCCACCTCCCTCTCATTCCCGGAAACATGTTAGGATGCCACCCATCAGCTAAGTGAGTCACGCTCCATGCGTGGAAGACTATCAGACCAGCCCTCTCATACGCGTATAGCGTTATTTCAGTTCCCATGGCAACTGGTCGCCATCACCTTCCCTTCATTCACAAAGAATCAGGTGGCTCCAATATGCGGCATGCGTACTCCCTGTATAACCAGGGCAGATGGAGAACATACCTGTGCATGCCTTGTATAGGATTATGGTCCAACATATAGAGAATCCCTCCCAACCACCAAGATTACCTGCACACCTCATGAGTATCTGCAAAAGGGGTTCCTACTTGTGACCAATACACACAAAGTGTTATATGTACACACCACCTATTTCTTCCCCTCAGCACATACAATACGTGTAAATTTAAACTGGTGGACCAATTTCCTTATGTTGTTTCTTTTGTTTCTCAGTCCCTGCTTACCTCTTCTATCAATCATTAACACTGATTAGTGTCACATACAGCAAGAGCTGTTCCATATACTCTATATTATGTTCGTGTGCCCACCTTAACATGTGTAAAGTGAAAACAATAACTAAAAAAAACATATATATATATATATATATATATATATATATATATATATATATATATATATATATATATATATATACACCTCAAAAGCATCTAATCGTCAGCAATAAAGCAATTAATATCCAAATCTACGTTCAACCCCCCTGGTTTCATTGTTTTTAACTCATAAATCCAGCGAGTTTCCATTCTAGAGATCTCTCTAACTTTATGACAGCCTCTCCATCTCATAGTTAATTTCTGTATTCCCTGGAAGGTCATTACACCGGGATCCCTTCCATGTACCTCATCAAAATGTTTTGATACACTATGTCCTTGGAACCCCCTCAAGATGTTATTGATATGTTCTCCCACCCGTGCCTTCAATGTCCTTTTTGTTCTTCCCACATACTGCAGCCCACATGGGCACCCTAATAGGTATACCACATGTGTGCTGCAGCAGTGGATGAATTCACGGATCTTATGACTATTCCCTGTCACTCTGCTTGTTGTTATTTGGGTTTTTGTTCCTCGTGCCCTCTCACACGTGGTACACCGTCTACAAGGAAAGAAACCAACTTGGCGCCAGGAATCGGTTCTATTGGTAATCTTTGGGCCCTCAATGTAAGTTCTAACCAGCTGTCTTTGCAAATTATCCGCTCGTCTGTAGATGAATTTGGGTTTATTCGGTAGTGCACCCCCTAGTATTGGATCATTCTTCAACAGACCCCAATGTCTCCTAAATACCTTTTCAACTTCCCTATATTGGGAGTTGTAATCCAGCAGTACTGCATGTCAAAAGTCACTATATCCATGATCTCCTCTGTTAACGTCAGTCAAATAAAACTCTCTATTCTGTTGCAGAATTCCCCCTGCTGTTCTTTCTAATTCACTCCGTCTATATCCCTTCTCCACAAACATATCAGTTAACATCCCTGTTTGTATAATATAATCAACGTCTCTGGAACAATTCCTTCGGATCCTACAGAACTGCCCCTTGGGTATGTTCTGTAACCATTTAGGATGGTGACAGCTATCAACCGGAATATAAGAGTTTCTATCAGTTTTTTTAAAAAAGGTCTTTGTACCTAGTACTCCCTCCCTTTTCATGAGCACAATGTCAAGGAAGTCTAGTTCATCTCTACCATTTTTACATGTTAGCTCAATACCTAGTTCATTCTGATTGAGCCAGCTCACAAATTCCTGTAATTCCTCCTCTGTACCCTCCCATATCCAGAAAAGGTCATCTATGAACCGTTGCCATTTTGTCACTTTAGAACTTCTAGGGTGAGCTAATACCCTCCTTTCCCACTGACCCATGAAGATATTTGCCACGCTGGGGGCATATTTCGCCCCCATAGCGCAGCCCAGAATCTGCAAAAAGAAATCCCCCCCATACCAGAAATAATTATGGGTGAGAGAGAAATCCAATAACTGTATAATGAAATCAATCTGTTGCCTGTGGAGAGTACCCTGATCTATAAGGGCCCTCTCCACAGATCTAAGTGCTTCCCCATGCGGAATTATTGTGTACAGTGAAGCTACATCTGCGGTCACTGGCAAACAGTTGTCGTTAACTTGGAGTCCATTGATGGTCTGCAGAAAATGTTTAGTATCTTTCAACAAATGGGGTAATATCTGCACTACCGGTTGTAGCAAAGTGTCTATATACTCCCCAACCCTTTGATTCAGGGACCCTATCCCGCTGATGATAGGTCTACCGGGGGGGGGGGGGGGGACTGGAGATTCTTATGAATTTTTGGGTTAATGTACATGACAGGAATTCTAGGGGCATCAATCAAAAGGTATTTAAACTCTGCATCCTTCAATATGCCTTGTTCAAGACCCTTCCTTAAAATCTTCCTTAAAGTTTCCTTGTATTCTTTTGTGGGGTCCCCTTTCAGCTTCCTATATGTTGTGCTGTCATCAACAATTTTCCTTATTTCATGTTTATACTGTTCTTCATGTAAAATCACCACCCCTCCCCCCTTGTCAGCTGGTCTAATCAGCACCTCATTCTTCTTACTTAACTGACGTATCTGTTCTAATTCTCTGCTGTTTTTCTTAGTCTGAATATTTTCAAGATCCTTGAGCACCATATTTTTAAAATTCTGAACAGTACCATCCCTAGATTGATCCGGGGGGGTTGAATGTAGATTTGTTCCTCAAATGGGTATGTATAAACTCCGAGGAGGTTCCACCCCTGAACTTCCCTAACACCTCCCTGAATACCTCATTAATCAACTCCTGGAAGACGGCCGGGGTGTTACTCAACCCGAAGGGCATCACCAGATACTCGTAGTGCCCGTCGGGTGTGTTGAAGGCCGTCTTCCATTCGTCACCATCCCTAATCGAACTAGGTTGTATGTGCCTCTAAAATCTAGTTTAGAGAAAATCTTGGCATTGGTAACCTGAGTGAATAAATCATCAAGGGTAATGGGTAACGATTTTTCACTGTAATCTTGTTCAAGCCTCGATAATCAATGCAGGGACGAAGGCCTCCAACTTTTTTTTTTACAAAAAAGAATCCTGCCCCTGCTGGTGAACGAGAGGGACGGATGAAACCCTTGGCCAAGTTCTCTTTGATGTATTCCTGCATTGCCAGTTTCTCAGGCCCAGATAGATTATAGAGATGACCCCTAGGAGGCATACAACCAGATCTTAAATCGATGGGACAGTCGAAGGTACGGTGAGGGGGAAGTTTATCTGCTGATTTGGGACAGAATACGTCAGCAAACTCTGCGTACTGAGTTGGCACACCTTTAACCTGAATCTTGGTGTTTCCTACGGTTACTTTTGCTAAACAGTGATGATGACAATGGGTAGGCCAGCTCGTTAGCTGACCTGAAGCCCAGTCAATCTGAGGGGGGTGAAGTTGTAACCATGGCATGCCAAGAATAATGGTGGAGGTTGCCATACGCAGGACGAGAAACTGTAGACTCTCTTTGTGTAGCACCCCAACACTGAACATCAACTCAGGGGTCCGAGAAAGGGGATGTCTACTTTGCAGAGGAGAGTCATCTACCGCAGTGACCAAAACCTGTTGGTCTAACAGGAGTAGGGGAACCCCCAAATTCTTTGCAAACTCGTAATCTATAAAGTTAGCCGCTGAACCAGAGTCTAGAAAAGCTTCAGTGGGAACAGTCTGACCCTCCCATGTGACAGAGCAGGGAAGGAGCAGACGATTATTGTTTAGAGGTAATAACCTAGGGTAATACCTCTGACTACACCTAGGCGGCAGCGTTTCCCGACTTTTTAGGACAATTCTGTACCTTATGACCCTCCTCTGCACAGTACAAACAGAGTTGTTCTGTTTTTCTGCGATTCTTTTCCACCCGTGTCAATTTTGAATGTCCAATTTGCATTGACTCTGGCGGAGGTGAAACGGGTGGAGGAGAGGCGTAGGAGACATATCTTACAGTATTCTTACCCCGGGTTTGTTTCTGATAGCGCAAACAACGATCAACCCGTACTGCTAAAGAGATTGCCTCATCAATAGATTTTGGTTCAGGGTGTCCCAACATCAAATCAGAAACTGCGTCTGATAACCCTGATAGGAAACAGTCTAACAATGCGAATGACTCCCACCTAGCTGACACAGCCCACTTCCTGAACTCAGCTGCGTAAACTTCTACCGGATCCTTACCCTGACGTAAAGTCTTAAGCTTCCGCTCAGTGGTAGAAGCAATGTCCGGATCATCATAAATTATGGCCATGGCCTTAAAAAAATTCCTCAACTGATGACAAAGCCTCATGCCCTGTCTGGAGGCTATATGTCCATGTTTGTGAGTCCCCTGACAAAAGGGTCTTAATAAACGTAATTCTCTGTGCCTCAGTTCCCAATAAATTGGGTTTCAACTCAAAATATGACAATACTCGATTTCTAAAGTTCTGAAAATCAGATCTATGACCAGAAAACCTTTCGGGTACAGACATACGCAAGTCTGTAACTGGAGGAGATCGCACTGCATTCACAGCCGTTTGAAGGACTTGTATGGACCCAGACAAAGCAGTAATCTGGGTCTGTTGGCCGTCCAACACCCTGATGAAATTCTCCACCGGGTGGTTAGTCCATCAAGACGGCTGCTGAGTGCGTCCATTTTGTTTTTGAGGTCTGCTGTTCTGTAACGATTGGTGTCAGCACACAGAGAGAATCTGATTATTGATGATCTGCAGAATCATCAACAATACAGATGTATACCTGATTATGGATGATCTGCAGAATCATCAATAATACAAGTATGACTAACCTCTGGACACCTAATGAAGTGTAAGTGTTTGGTGCAACTGTAGGCTATCTCCCGTGGGGCGGGAGACACAGATAACTCCAGCCAGAGACAACTGAGGAGCAGGTGGCCCTTGGCTGTGCAGGGACTATCTACTAGGAGAGGGGATAGAGATAATCTGGCAGCCAGTGATTCCCTGGTAAACTGGTAATCAGACTGTACTGCAGCCAGGGGACTCCTATGGGGTAGAGGCCACTGGGTGCACTGCAGGAAGGACTCTCTGAAGAGCAAGAGTCCTTGCAGCTAACTGACACTTGGTGGAATAGTGTCACGGGTAGTACAGACAGACTGAACACTCGGAGGATGAGTGACAGCCAGGAGGGTCGGGCAGGCCAGGTCGGCAACACACGAGCAGATAAGGTACAAAGACAGAAGGCTGATTCGGTAACCGGGTACAGGCAAGGTTTGCGACTGGTAGGCAGATAGGCAGAGGTACCGAATCAGAAAGCAAGAGAGAGGTCGACAGAGCAAATGGTCATAACAGATATAAAGCACAATCCTAGTCTGGGGTGTGAGGTCCTTGGTCTCGACACCTAGGAACTAGTCTAAAGTATAACACAGCAATGACACAGTAATCCTAAGCTTGGGTGTGAGGTCCTTGGTCTCAACACCCCGGAACTGGTCTAAGGTATAACACAGTAATCCTAAACTTGGGTGTGAGGTCCTTGGTCTCAACACCCCGAAACTGGTCTAAGGTATAACACAGCAATGACACAGCAATGACACAGTAATCCTAAGCTTGGGTGTGATGTCCTTGGTCTCAACACCCTGGAACTGGTCTAAAGTATAATACAGCAATAACAAGAGCGTAATCTGGCTAAGTGTGAATTCCCAGGTCCACCTGGTTCTAACACACTGTAGGATCTGACTGAGGTCTGAGTGCTCACATGTAAGTATTCGCAACGGCAGACAACCAGCAACTGACAACCAAGATCTATATATACTACAGCGCTCCTCAGCGCCGCCCCCAGCCACTCAGCCAATCAGGAGTTCTGCTGGAATCAGCTGATCGTCCTGATCAGCTGATACCTCTCCTGCTGGCATAAAGGTCCTGTCTTCTAGCGCGCGCAGCTCTCCATCTGTGTGCACTAGAAGGCCCAGGCAAACCAGACGCATGCTGCTGTCTGAACGTGGAGACAGTCGCCCCGCCGCCAGACCGCGCGGCGGCTTCTCCGCTATTCATTACAATGGAGAAGAAGGCTGCCAGCTGGAGAAAGGGACAGCACTGCCCGGGGACTCACCGGTGGACAGGTGAGGTATTGCTGCTGGGTGGGGGAGCAGGGGTGGCATGGCAGCGGCAGCTTCACAGACTGTGAATCGGTTTCATGCTGAAATTGATTCAAAATCTGTGTGCAGTGTATGGGAAGCTCAAGAATATAATAAAATACCCGCACACCAAGCTTTTTAAATAAGCAATTATATGTATTATGAAGAAGGGGTATCACAAATCACATCAATGGTAGCAATCAACAATCATCATAGACTAACATCATGAGCTAAAAATGTACATTGGATTTAACAACAGTGAATAACATTAACAGGTTCACATAGATAGTTTGGCTGAATCAGAGAAAGTCCATACACTCTGCCCAAGCATGAGTGTTTTGTGCAAAAATGAGCAACTTAACATGGCCAAAGATACAAATTGTGAAGACAAATGAACCTCTTGGCACCTTGGCACCTCCTATGGTCCGGTTTATTAGCCCAGCACCCACGTTGCTCAGTTCATGATTGTTCTTACTTTTGTGCATATAATGCACCAGGTGTGCAGACCTTTCTAATTCATTGTTGCAGTGTATGGGAAGCTATCAGATCCCTCTGTGATGGATCTATCTGTTGGTCGATCTGGTGACAATTGACCAGTGTATGGCAGCTTTAAGTGCTTTAGCTAAGAATGCACAACATTTATTACCAGTCTCGTAAAAAGTTTGTTTGCAACGAGATGCTGCATATCTAGCTTTGTGAAAAAGAAGTGACTTGGTGAGCTGTCTCTTTCTCTGATAAGACAGGAGTAGGTGGATGATAACATATCTTTTTTTGTGTTGTTGTTCTAGATTATTAATATTTGTAAGAGTAAAGGTAGCCATACACTGGTCGATTTGCCATTAGATCGACCAACTGACAGATCCCTATCTTATCGAATCTGATCAGAGAGGGATCGTATGGCTGCCTTTACTGCAAACAGATTGTGAATCGGTTTCAGGCTGAAACCGATCACAATCTGTTGAGCTGCTCCTGCCGCCTGTTCCCCCCCCCCCCGTATACATTACCTGAAGCTGGCTCCGGGTCCTCTTCTCCGCGCTGCACCGCATCCCAGCATCCTGCACCGCATCCCAGCGTACACTGTATCACTCCGTGACCAGGAAGTTCAAATAGAGCGCCCTCTATATGAACTTCCTGGTCACTGGAGTGACACAGGAAGTTGATGTACGCTGGGATGGAAGCAGGAACAGAGCGGAGCAGCGCGGAGAAAATGCCCGGGAGCCAGCATCAGGTAATGTATACTTGATCGGATCGGCCGCCGCTAACGACGCGCTCCCTACCCTCGAGCGACGGTAATTTCCCGCACGCCGCGATCGACGGACCGATCCGATTTCGGGAGGAAATCGGATCGGTGGGTGCATTTAGCGCGAACGATTGGCAGCAGATTCGATCCTAGTGATCGAATCTGCTGTCGAAACGGGCGCAAATCGGGCCAGTGTATGGCCAGCTTAAGCTGGATGTCCCTTTCTCTCTATCTTAGATGAGAAGACCTCTTATGTAGTGTCACGGACGGTTGCGGGGCAGCAGGCGCGTCCTGTAACCGCCCGTGAAGAAAAGCGATCGCACTCGATTCTCTGCATCGATTGCGCTTCAAATCGATACCATCTAGGTTGAGTGTGTAGGAGCAGCTGAGTCTTTTCCCAGCAGAGAGGTAGCATCAGCCGAACTGCAGGATGGCTCTTTTGATATGCTAATGAGCCTGGGCCCAGAGAGTCCCTGGCTTCAAGCTGTGCTGATGGCCCATCCATCAGGTATAGACCATGACAGAAGCAATCTAGTTGGGGGAAAAGCCAGACCTCTGGCTCCCTCCCAGCAGGGGAGCTGACACCTAGCTAGCTGCCCCAAACTTCAAAGAGCCTTTGCCTGGGAATGACCTGCTATAAATCCCAGGGGTATCTCATATTCCATAAACTGCTATATGTATCATATTTTCTGTGTTGCCAGGCTGGCAGACCCTCCAAACTAACAGAGCATGTAGGGCCCGGTCTGGCGTTGGTTCTGAGAACATTTCAGAACCTTCTGAGGTAAAGACTGCCCGTTAGGCAGTTCAACAGTGCCCTAATGATACCACAGGGGTCCCACCCCTCATGTTTGGTATCAGGCTGCTGGGTACATCGAGGCAGACCTGAAAATATTAGTAAATCTGCCCTGACCTGTACGGTTCTGTGAGATAGAGCCCATATATGGTTAAGGCATGATTTCTGGTCCCCAGGACAAGGGGAGGACTCATCTCATGTTCTAAGGGGGTGTGTGGGCCCGCCCTCACTCCCTCCTACTGAATCAGGGGCATAAGAATGGCAGAGGAGCCAAACTCAGGGTCCTCCACCCTGAAAACATCTTGAACTCATCGGTGCCAGCTTGAGGATATGCTGGCATCCACCTGGTCTGAACTCTGAACTTTGATTGAAACCCAGAACTCTGATTTTTCCCACAAAAAGGACATCTTTCCAGGAACTAAGTATTTTTCTCCCTTCTTTTATTTTTTATACTGGCTATTACTGTTTTAATAATTGTTGATTTTAATAATTGTCTGTATATATATTTTTTTTTTTTATAAGAGATTTTTTATTAAAAAGTTTTTAACATACAAATCTACTCCAAAGGGAGCAGCAAAACAAACAAAACAGAACACACATAAAAAATTAACCTGAGTGGGTTACAATCCGAGCATCAATTATTAAATTGAAATTGACAATTTCTCACGTCATTAAATGTATGCAGATATAATATAATGACAATGTATGTTAAAGAGATATGCATAGATAGCATGGAGTGCAGTTTTATTCATGGATAAATGAACACTAGAGACTCTTACTCTATTTTGATACAGGAGATATACACCACTATTGCACAGTGTCCTGGACTGAGACAGTAATGTCTAGATTGGGTATGGTTGTCTCAGAAGAATCTACCCATTTAGACCAGATTTTGTCAAATTTATGGGGTTGGTGACGTGACTGATAGGTTAGCTTATAGAGGGGTAACGCTTGATTTACCAGCCTCTTCCAGTGATGGAGATTTGGTACCGTGTTTTGTTTCCATTGTAGGACCAAAGACTTCCTTACATAAAAAAGTAGGATCTGAAGGAATGTAGTTTCTCTCCGGCTACATGGGATATCAGATAACATACCAAGCATACAGGACTTGAAATTAAGGACGTTGGGCAAATTTAAGGAGTCTCTAAGAAAATGGGCTACCGCTTTCCAATAGTTATTCACCTGAGGACAGAACCATACACAATGAAGAAAATCCGCCTGCCCCTGACCGCACTTAAAGCAACATCCACTATGTAAAGAGCTCATTTTCCTCAGACGGGCAGGAGATAGGTAGGCCTGATGAAACCATTTCAAATTAATTAACCTGTCATGTGAAGCAATAACTGATCTATGAAAGTTTTCCTCAAAATCCATCCAGTCTTCCTTACTGAAGGTGGTCTCTGTGCCCAACCATCGCCTCCTTACAGACAAAATTTTGGGGGCATAACGTGTCTTCAGTATGAAGTTATAATATCTGGATATCTGTTTAGTTCTATCTTTTTGTAAAAGCAGGGATTCAACTCCTAAGGGTGTTAGATTAACATTATATAGTCCAGTCTGGGCCTGTAGTGCGTGCCTAAGTTGAAAGTACCTAAACAAGGCCTGCCTAGGTATACCGAATTCCGTGCGAAGTTGTGAGAAGTCCCTGAAACTGCCATCAGAGAAAACTTGATGCAGATATTTAATACCATGCTGTATCCAGAAGCGAGGATCAGGCACTTCAAGCAGTTCCGGAAGGTTCTGGTTGAACCATAAAGGTGAGCTGAAGGAAATTGGTCTCAGGGGCTCATTCAAAAGCCTGCGGGTGGTTTTGTATATTTTAATTGTGTTCTGTATAAGTGCAGCACCCTTACCCTCATTTGGAATTGAGTACCTGTAAATGGCTCCACACAGAGCTTCATAGGAGCTGGCTACGTCAGCTTCAAGAGCCAGCGAAGAGTCCTGTCTGTGGTCACTGACCCAATAGCTAATAGGTATGAGCTGTGTTGCTAAGTAGTACAGGAAGAAGTTTGGTACTGCTAGTCCTCCCAGGGAGGTCGGCAATTGTAGGGTGGACAGGGCGATTCTAGGGACAGAGTTTGACCATATAAATGATACCACCAGTGAATCAATGTGTTTAAAGACCGATTGTGGAATCAGGTCTGGAGCCATCTGCAAAAGGTATAGGAGCTTAGGGGCCACAATCATTTTGATTATACAGACTCTGCCATACAGATTAAGTGGCAAGGATATCCATTTTCTGAGTCGGGCTTCGATAGATTCCAGGATTGGTTGAATGTTAGACTCCAAGAAGCCACCCGGGGGGCGCTGGACCCAAATCCCAAGATACTTAAATTTATCTGTAATCTGTAGGTTAGAACGAGGGGTGATTATATGGCGGTCGAAGGTGTCTAGGGGGAAAAGGACTGACTTGGACCAATTTATTGTCAGACCGGATATGGAACCAAATTTATCGTAAATATTTAGCACAGCCTCTAAAGACGGTCCGGGGTCTGCAAGGTACACCAGCATATCGTCTGCATATAAGGATATGCGTTCTTCTATCTGGTTGACCCGCAGGCCCAAATCGAGGGTGACAGCCGGATGGCCTGGGCCAGGGGCTCTACAGCAATGGCGAACAGCAAGGGTGAAAGCGGGCATCCCTGCCGTGTGCCACGTTTAATGTTAAAGTCATGGGATATCGTGGAGTTAACTCTTATTTTAGCCTTTGGTGAGTTATATAAAATGCCGAACCACTTCCGGAAGCCAGGACCGAACCCAAACCTCTCTAACACAGCCGTAAGGTATGACCATTCGATTGAATCGAAGGCTTTATTGGCGTCAAGTGATAGGATCACTCTAGTCCCGGCATTAGCGTGGGGATACTGAATATTTGTTAGAAGTCTTCTAATATTTAATCTAGTGCATCTTCCGGGCATAAACCCAGTCTGATCAGGATGAATAATAGTGTCTATATATTTATTAAGTCTATTTGCTAGGATTTTTGTAAGAATCTTAATATCCGTGTTCATTAAGGAGATCGGGCGATATGCATCGCAGGAGGTTGGGTCTTTACCAGGCTTCAAAATAAGAGTTATCAAAGCCTCACTCATGGACTCCGGAAGCGATCCGACCTCAAACGCATATTGGAATAATTTAGCAAGATATGGGACGATTAAAGTTTTATTCTTCATGTACCATTCGGCTGGAATGCCATCCGGCCCTGGTGCCTTATTAGTTTTAAAGGATGAGATAGCTATAGTTATTTCATCGGGGGATATGGGGGAGTCCAATTCTAAACTAGCTTCCATTGATATGGATGGAAGATCAAGCTCCTCCAGGAACTCTCCGAGGCCAGGGTCTGTATCCTTCAGCCTAGAGGAGTAGAGCGTAGAATAAAATGTAGTAAATGTATCAGCAATCGACTCAGAGGTAGTGCACAATGTTCCAGTGTGATCTGTAATTCTGGGAATTGCCAGCGATTCCGTGTCAGACTTAAGTAAATATGTCAGAAGTTTACTACACTTATTCCCGAACTCAAAATATTTCTGCTTATGTATTAAGTCCCTACGCTTTGTTCTATCTAATAATTTCAGTTCCAGTTTTCGACGGGCCTGCTCCCATTGGGTATAATTTTCCCGAGTTGGGGTCTGAATTAACTGGATTTTAGCCAACCTGGATTCTTTTTCGCAGTGTTGTTGCGAGGCTATTTCGTTTTGTCGAATTCTGGACATTGCAGCCCTGAATGAGCCCCTGAGAACCGCCTTGCCCGCATCCCAGCAAATCAATGGGTCAACTGTGCCTATGTTAGTGCGCCAGTAGTGCGCCATTTCTGTCTGACACTCCCCGAGCACTTCCTCATCCTCCAACCAGCATGATCCCATTCTCCAGAGAGTTGGTACCTTGCCCCCCGGGAGGAACAGCTCACATATTAGAGGAGAGTGGTCGGATATACCATGCGCCAAGTATGTAATCGATTCCACCATAGGGAGAAGGTCTTTAGACCCCAGACACATATCGATGCGTGACATAGTTTTGTATGAGTCAGAGTAACAGGAGAACTCTCTATCATCTGGGAACTTCCATCTCCAGACGTCCTGTAACTCATATTGAGAAAGCCAGTTTTGCAGCTGTGGGTATGTTCTACCTGTACCATTCATTCTATCTAACAGGGGGTCTAAGACAGCGTTAAAATCCCCTAGAAGTATGAGAGGGCCATCCATCAGATCATGTAATCTAGAGGAAACACGGTCCAGGCTTTGTATATTAAAAAGGTGGTGGAATATATATTGAAGCTACTGTAAAAGATCTGTTCTCAATGGTACATTTCAGAATAACAAAGTTGCCATTGGAGTCAATCTTAATATCCGTGATTTGGCCTGGGAACGATTTAGCAATAAGGATCGCGGTTCCTCTAGAGAATGATGAGTAGTGAGCTAAGTAGTATGAAGCTATCCAAGGTTTTTTAAGTAGGAATGCTTTAGACCCAATCAGGTGGGTCTCTTGAAGACAGATAATCTGGGGGGATAGCTTGCGTAGATAGTCAAAAACTAAGCGTCTTTTGATGGAGTTATTGAGCCCCCTCACGTTCCAGGAAGTCACCTTAATATGCATAGAACAAAGAATTGAACTGACTCTTGGGTGCATGCAGAAATATTCTTAATTATTTATTTTGAATAATTTAATTAGATCAACAAAGTAAAAAAAGATTAAGTATCAAAAATTGCATGGATATACAGACACAATACACAACAAATACATAACAAATACACACATACAAAAACACTCTTAAAAATTGGACAAAATATCCCAATTGAAGGGAGGCTGCAGTCCTCCTGACCTGGCCAGTTAAATGGTTTCTGTGGTGCTCACAAAGTGACGCTGTCACCTAATGAGCAATTGTAACCACATATGTTGGTAACTCAAAATTGCAATTCGCCAAACTCCAAAAAATGCTCTAAAAAGCTCAAAAAATGCTCTAAAATGCCCATATGCAGCCAATCAATTAATTGCTGGAAAGAGTCCCGCCATGTATTATGAATGCAGGTAGTCCTGGACCCAATCGCAGTCACCCAGGAAGTCCACAAATCCGTGGGACTAATGTGTGCAGTCACCGTAGTGTAAAGCCTCTCTTAGCCCAGAGAAAAAGTTCCAGCACAGACAGGGATATCAATACATGCATCAAAACACCAATGTGGATGGTTCAAATGTAATCCAAGATGCAGTTAGATCAGCAGACATTGATAGCAGCAAAGCAGGCAAGCTGGGTTAGCTGGATTAGAAATCAGCAGTTTGGGAGCAATTAGGATGGTTCAAATGTAATCCAAAATGCAGTTAGATCAGCAGACATTGATAGCAACAAAGCAGGCAAGCTGAGTTAGCTGGATTAGAAATCAGCAGTTTGAGAGCAGTTAGGAGGCAGTTCACAAGCGCTGCATGAAATAATGCATAGTTACCATCCAATGTGGATGAGCCCAAGGAAGTACAGGCCTCTAATCCAAAATGCAGTTAGATCAGCAAACATTGATGTAAAAACACTTGGTAGTGGCAAAGCAAAAAAGCTAGATTAGCTGGATTAGCAAGCAGCAGTTTCTGGGCAGTTATAAGGCAGTTCATGAGCGCTGCATGGAGTAATGCATAGTTACCATCCAGTGTAGATGACCCCAGGGAAGTACAGGGTCTCTGGCTTACAGGAAGATTGCTGGGATACAGTCCATGAATAGACGCATAAGTGTCGACATGTTTCGCCGTTGCCAATGACGGCCTCTTCCAAGACAGCGTCCTTACAGCTCTCTAATCACTGACAGACTGTGCCGAGTATTTCAGCTCTAGACCACGCCCATCTCCACCCACATGGTACGCCTGATCAGCTGCAAGAGACAGCCAATCACAGACGCACGGTGTCACACGCCGCCCAGCGCACCAAGGCGCATGGAGACGGACGTAAGCACACCGTGCGTCCCAGCATGGGGCGCAAACGAAAGTTCAGCGTCCCATTGATGCAGATATCTGACAATAGGGCCTGAGGTGGTGCTTCCCAATGAGCGTAGGTGGAAACTACGCCACTTTGTAAATTGCAACACTGTTTGTGTTGTGTATTTACTCACGTGTAGATGTGGATGCTTCTATGTGGGAAAAACCAGTCGGGCATTTAAAGAACGTATAAAAGAACACACGGGCGACATTGGGGGGTGTAACTTTAGGTCCCCAATTTCTAGACACATCCACATGACACATAGGGGTGATGCTAGCTACATTAGGTTTGTAGGTCTAGACAGAGTACACCCACATGAAAGAGGTGGGGATGTTGACAAACGACTTCTACAGATTGAACTTAGGTGGATTTATGAATTAAATGCCACCAAGGGCAAAGGTCTAAATGACGCAGTGCAATATGGTGCTTTCCTGCCGTCCTAGCAGGTTGGCTGTATCCTGGTGTGTTTCTTGTACTCTGCTCAATTGCACCCTCCCTAGCGGGTGTTCCCTTAGGTTTCCCTTCCCTTTCCTTTTCCCTTACCTTTTCTTCCCCCTTTTTCCCCTCCCCCTCCCTCCTCTCTCTCCCCCCTTTTTCCCCTTTCCCCTTTCCCCTTTCCCTCCCCCCTTTTCCTTCCTCCTTCTCCCCTGTCTCCTTTCTTTCCCTCCTTTTGTTTATGCGCATGGGTCCCACTTATTACAATAGGAATGTGTTATGTAGGTTCACATAAGTTGAGAATACTGTTTTTACATTTATATGGTCTAATCTTTGAGCCTCTGTTTAAGATGGATAATAGTACTAGTATATAAATATTGATTTGAATATTTGTGTGGGCCCCTCGGGATGCCTTTTTGTCTTTGTTTTGTTTTCTTAGGTTGTTTTGTATGTTTATTTTGATTGATTATGTTTTTCGTGTGTGGATGCTGGTATCAAACGGTAAATGCCATGCTGTGCCGAGGTTTTTTGCATGCCTCCCTCCTCTCCCCCTGCTCGCCATCAATGGGACGCTGAACTTTCGTTTGCGCCCCATGCTGGGACGCACGGTGTGCTTACGTCCGTCTCCATGCGCCTTGGTGCGCTGGGCGGCGTGTGACACCGTGCGTCTGTGATTGGCTGTCTCTTGCAGCTGATCAGGCGTACCATGTGGGTGGAGATGGGCGTGGTCTAGAGCTGAAATACTCGGCACAGTCTGTCAGTGATTAGAGAGCTGTAAGGACGCTGTCTTGGAAGAGGCCGTCATTGGCAACGGCGAAACATGTCGACACTTATGCGTCTATTCATGGACTGTATCCCAGCAATCTTCCTGTAAGCCAGAGACCCTGTACTTCCCTGGGGTCATCTACACTGGATGGTAACTATGCATTACTCCATGCAGCGCTCATGAACTGCCTTATAACTGCCCAGAAACTGCTGCTTGCTAATCCAGCTAATCTAGCTTTTTTGCTTTGCCACTACCAAGTGTTTTTACATCAATGTTTGCTGATCTAACTGCATTTTGGATTAGAGGCCTGTACTTCCTTGGGCTCATCCACATTGGATGGTAACTATGCATTATTTCATGCAGCGCTTGTGAACTGCCTCCTAACTGCTCTCAAACTGCTGATTTCTAATCCAGCTAACTCAGCTTGCCTGCTTTGTTGCTATCAATGTCTGCTGATCTAACTGCATTTTGGATTACATTTGAACCATCCTAATTGCTCCCAAACTGCTGATTTCTAATCCAGCTAACCCAGCTTGCCTGCTTTGCTGCTATCAATGTCTGCTGATCTAACTGCATCTTGGATTACATTTGAACCATCCACATTGGTGTTTTGATGCATGTATTGATATCCCTGTCTGTGCTGGAACTTTTTCTCTGGGCTAAGAGAGGCTTTACTCTACGGTGACTGCACACATTAGTCCCACGGATTTGTGGACTTCCTGGGTGACTGCGATTGGGTCCAGGACTACCTGCATTCATAATACATGGCGGGACTCTTTCCAGCAATTAATTGATTGGCTGCATATGGGCATTTTTGAGCATTTTGGGGGCTTTTTGGAGCTTTTTAGAGCATTTTTTGAGCTTTTTAGAGCATTTTTTGGAGTTTGGCGAATTGCAATTTTGAGTTACCAACATATGTGGTTACAATTGCTCATTAGGTGACAGCGTCACTTTGTGAGCACCACAGAAACCATTTAACTGGCCAGGTCAGGAGGACTGCAGCCTCCCTTCAATTGGGATATTTTGTCCAATTTTTAAGAGTGTTTTTGTATGTGTGTATTTGTTATGTATTTGTTGTGTATTGTGTCTGTATATCCATGCAATTTTTGATACTTAATCTTTTTTTACTTTATTGATCTAATTAAATTATTCAAAATAAATAATTAAGAATATTTCTGCATGCACCCAAGAGTCAGTTCAATTCTTTGTTCTATGTTTATTATTACTCGCTGACATGGTGCATGCAGTTATTGCTAACATTTTCGATCTTTAACCTGGTTTATATTGAGTCTTCTGACTCTCGAATTTTGTTTGTCTGATTTCTGCTCCGGTACCCCTTTTGCAATACATATACTTCACCTTAATATGCGTCATAACATAAGATTAGAAAGGGAATGAAAGAGTCTCGAGTGTTATATCTCTTCATTCTGCATATTCCGTGCTGAATTGTCATTATCACAGTGCTATAAGCTAGGATTTCCCCAACATAAAACCCGCTGTAACCCCTAACCCTCCCCATCCCCTGCATTAAACCACAAAGGATTTCTATTCCCTAAACGATATAAAAGTAAAAAGAGGTACTATAGGCAGGGCCGGATTTGTACTATTTACCGCCCAAGGCCAACTGTACCATCTGTATGGTTGTTATCTCTGTGTGACCCAATGAGAATTCTCCTTACTCTCCATCATTGGATGTCACAGACAATAACTATTTTAGTAATACCAGTATAGATTATTAGTTATGTTTTCCTTAAGAACTTTTATGTTATGTGTGCCATCTCATTAATGATGGACCCATGGTGTCACCATGAGAGTTAGGCTGATGTATACCTGCAGGACAGAGCTTACAGGTATTGCAGGGACGACACAAGTACAGGACAGAGAGTTCAAAGGATAAAGCTGTCATTGTAGATAGGGATGGCTGCATAAAACAGCTTTACTGCCCCTCACTGAGCCGCCCCTAAATTTCTGGTGCCCTAGGCCATGGCCTATGTGGCCTTGCCAGAAATCCGGCCCTGACTATAGGGACAGCACATGTATCCCGGCTCAAGGCAATAGTCGTATCCACAACTGCTTGTGAATAGGTTTAAACACTTAAACATAAAACTGTTTCAAACTTGCTAACTAGGTAGGAAGGGGCCCGGCCCACAGCAGCACTCTCATCGACACATCGATCAGGGTATATAAGAAGAGCCACTGCAGATTTAAATTGAGCGGTGAATGCATGCAGAGGCTAAAGATCAACTATGGCCAGTAGATGGCTCTTGGAGTCTGTATTTAAGAAAAGGTGGTGAGACCAGAGAAATGAATGTTTCCAGCCTAGCTGTATTCATATAAAAGAGTGAGAGCTGCGGACAGGACACCCCCCCCCCCCCCCGACAAATAATCCGTACATAGATCAGTCGTGAGACATCCTCCCAGTTAAATGGCAATAATAGCATTAATATTGAAAATTGTCTCTTCCTGTCATAAAAAACGGGTTAAAGAGCAAATGAGCGTCAAGACAAATTACTGAGACCAACTGAGGAATCATCATATAAATGTCACCTTTGTAATGTATGTAACAGTGATGGTGATGATAGTAAAGGAAGAAAAAAACAAAAAACAAAAACACAAAAAAAAAAATGGTCCCAGAAAAAATATGCTTCCTTAGAGGGTACGCTGAGGCATATATGTTCATCAGGGCTTATTATTATCAAGCAGTAAAGGAGGTATATCAAAAGAGTGAGCAAGTACGGTCAGCAAACGGCTGGCGGATAGTATGAGGGTGTGTAGACATACTCGTTCAG
The DNA here is from genome assembly GCF_040937935.1 of Hyperolius riggenbachi. Taxonomy (NCBI): domain Eukaryota; kingdom Metazoa; phylum Chordata; class Amphibia; order Anura; family Hyperoliidae; genus Hyperolius; species Hyperolius riggenbachi. The sequence continues at coordinate 37,832,352 of NC_090653.1, read as the reverse complement.
GATCCCTTTTTGGATCGTGGTGGGATTACAGGAACCGAAATGCCCTGCTCCTCCATCCAGGATACCGCATCTGCGGGAGCTGAGAAAAAGTGAAATTTTCCATTGTGCTGTACACGCAGCTTGGCCGGGAAGAGCATACTATATGGGATTTGTCGGGCCCTTAGGCCAGATTTCACAGCGAGGAAGTTAGCACGCAGTTTTTGGACTTCCGAAGAGAAGTCTTGATAGATGGAAACTGTAACTCCATTAATTTGTAGCTCCGGGGCATCCCTGGCTTTCCTGAGAATCTCCACCTTGTCCCTGTAGTTAAGTAGTTTAGCCAGGATGGGTCTTGGCGTTGCGCCAGGTTTAGGTGGGCCCCCAGGGACTCTATGCGCCCGTTCAATGCTGAAGGTATTAGAAAGAGCCAAATTAGGGATTGCATTTTGTAGCCAGTTTTCAAGGAAATTTTCGGGGGAGGAGCCCTCGGATTTTTCCGGAATGCCCACAAACCTCAGATTGGACCTTCGAGAACGATTTTCAAGATCGTCAAGTTTAAGTGAGTGTTCATTAGAAGCTTTAGAAATGGAGGATTGTGTTGCTCTGATGGGGGTAACTGCATCCTCCAAATTACTTATTCTGTGTTCTGCTTCGGCAGTTCTCTCCCTAAGCTTTTTATAGTCTGCTTTGACAAAGGATAACTCTGTTTGTATAGTGTCCAGCCTAGTGGTAAAAGAGAGCTGCATGTTATGTATAGCAGCTAGAAGTTCAGCTCTAGTGGGCTCTGTGGGCTCCAACCCCCCTTATGCTGAGATCTCTGCCTCTGTTCTTTGGGTATGTCAGCATGGTGAGGCTTACCGGCTGCTGCAGTGAGCTCTCCTTCCTCCACATCGCTGGAGCGGGTGGAGCTGGCCTGTGAGTGGAGATGATTCTCCATGTCTGTGACGTCCTTCTCCTCCTTGCATGTCTGCCGGGCGCCATCTTGCCGCTCGCCGTGGGCATACTTGGCAAGCTTCTCTGCGGCGGCTGTGGGAGCGGGTGGCCCGTATTTTGGCATCTGTAGGTGCAGGGGACCCCACCGAGTCCGGATGGGGATGAGAGGAGGCAAACCGGGCGGTCAGCGGTGGCGAAAACCCCAGGATTCTGCCTTGAGCCGGGAGAGCTGTGAGAGATCACGTCCTCACACGCTCATGGCTGGCCACGCCCCCCTTGTCTGTATATATTAATTATTTATATTGCGTGAATAAACGACTTTCTCCAAGTCATTCACTGTCCGCTACCCTGCTTATCAGCACACGCAGAACTGATCCCGGGTCTCTGAAGATACGCTACTGTTTGTTTGTTGTTGGCTAGACAGAATACCGTGTGTTTAACCGTTTTATTCGCAGGACTAGTCAGTCAGTAAATCGAGTCCACTGGCCCATATCAGTGGTGGTGGCAGATACCGTGGAATCGTGTGTACGTTGTAATTACCCGTGTCTCACAGGCTCCCTTCTGGGTTGTCTGCGGCTAATTCTTTTTTTTTAGGTAAATAGTTTTTTTATTGAAGTTTTATAAACAAGTCATTGGTCTAACCGACCAGGAACATTAACAATGCTTCATGACACATTGGTTACATAAGCATGCATAGCTACAAAAGAAAACAGAGAAAAGAAAGAAACTTGTAGATTTTAAGATTATGAACCAAGTTAACTGTTCCTAGATTTGAATCTAGCATTGTGACTTAACAGCTATATAACACTCATTAAAATGGGGTGCCTATAGGAGCCTTTATATATTAAAATCCAAAACTTCCTAGACCTCAGTCTACTTCTACATTGACTGAGGCGTACAGTTAGAAAAGAAAGCCTTGCAGAGGGAGGAGAGCCGGGGAGGGAAGGGAGGGTGGGTGATACGTTTCTGGTTACTATAGTAAGGTATTGGTTCTTCTTGAGCAGGTGTGGTGTCAGAGGATGATTGCAGAACTGCCAAGGGGCAGGTGGAGTTTAGGTTATTGTTAGAAAGTTCCCCCAGTCAAAGGACCATGTGTCTCGCCAAGTGTTGGTCTGCCCCTGCCTTAATCTTAGAAGATGTTCCATTTTAAGATTCTGGTCGACAAGGTTTAGGAGATGGGGTAGACTAGGGATGGTAGTTTTTTTTCCAATTGCTCAGTATCAGGTGCCTGGCCGCACAAAGGATATGTGTAATTACCAACCTGAGTTCGGGTGGGTATTGGTTCACCCCTATCGAAAAGAGGGCTAGTTGGGGTGTCATGGAGGTATTAATGCCTGATAAAGCTGTTACCAGCTTGGAGATTTGGTTCCAGAAGGGAGTTAGTTTTGGGCACGACCACAGTATGTGTGAGACTGTGCCGAGGTGCTGGCAGTTTCTCCAGCAGCTTGATGAGTTCTTTGCCGACATTTTAGAGAGTAGATGTGGAGCCAGGTACCATTTAAGGATTATTTTTCTGATGGTCTCCGAGTGGGACTGACATTTGGAGTATTTTTTAATTGAAGCTAGGGCTGAGCATAGAGTTTGTATGGGGATAGAAGTTTGCAGATCATATTCCCATATTCTTAAGTATTTCTGTATGGGGGAGGTGATGAAGGAGGTGAGTAAATTATACCAGAATGATATGCCCCCCTTTCTATATTTATCTGTATGGAGGAAGTTCCATATGTCAGGGTGAAGAGTAACTTTTTTAGGTTTATTTGCCAGAAATAAGTGTGCTATTCGTAGGTATGTGAACCTTTCAGATTCTGGTAGTTTGTATTTCCACTTCAGATACGAGAAGGGTTTTGTTTTATCTGCAGCTAATTCTTAACGGTTCCTGCGCATTGACTGCGACCAGAGTTCGCACGATCTGTGCGCTGGCACCGTCTAGAAGGCTAAGTACAGTCAGCCACTAGGGCTCTTGTGACAGTGTTAGGCAGCGGTTGGGACCTGTGTTGTGCTGAAAGTATCTAAGATAGCGCTAGCGCTATCCAGAAATGAACTAATTTGTTGGTGTAGCTGGAAGGCAATATATTTTTTTTTATATATACAGAGAGACTGTGTAGCCAGTACCCCTCCCCAAAAGTTTTATTTTATTTGGCATGGAAATGTCCGGAAACTACCAGAACATGTGCCTAGCAGACCTGGAAAATCTTTGCAAAGCGAGGGGCATGGACATCCTCCGCAAGAACAAACGGGACCTGATAGCCGACTTGTCCAGATGGGATACCCAGCAACTGCGGGAGCCGGAAGTGTCCGCTGAAGTGGATACCAGCCCATCTGACCCAAGTTAAGGGGAACCAGAGACTGAAGATTCTGCGCGTACAGAGGTTGAGCATCCTGCGGGCCCTGCTGCAACAGTTATGCCAGAGACTGTCAGTGTGGACCCCAATCCCATAGTTTCTGAAAGTACTCGCCCGGAAACGGCCAGTACTGGACTGTCCATTTGTACTGACCCGGTAATGCAGCAGGCATTACGAAAGCTGATGGAGACTGACCTGGAAAAGTACATGCAGTACATGGAAGCCCGTGAGGAGCTGGAACGCCAATCTGCAGAACGCAAGGCTGCTGTGGCTGCTGCTGCTGCAGAACGCCACGCGGAGAGGGATGCCGCTGAGCGAGAACGGGAGCGCCAACGACAGCATGAGCTAAACATGGCAAAAGTGCAACAGGCCAGCCGGAGTTCACCGCCCAGCCTCCATGCTGAAGGAGCTGCCCCACCCGTAAGTGCAAAATTTAAATTTGCTAATATTGAGAAAGACACAGACATTGACTTGTTCTTGCGATCTTTCGAAAAAGCATGCCGTCAGTATCGTCTGTCCCAAGACCAGTGGGCCAGGCATCTGACACCGTTGCTGCGCTACAAAGCGCTTGATACCTTCGCAGAATTGCCTGCGGAGAAGGATAATGATTATGCTGCTATAAAAGACGCTATCATTACTAAGTACCAGCTGACGCCAGAAGCCTATCGGAAAAAGTTCAGGGCCTGGCAGAAAAAGTCTTCTGATTCGTACCGAGATGTGGTCAGCAGCTTGCTCACCACACTCCGCCAGTGGACTCTAGGCCTTACCAAAGGGTCTTATGGCGTCCTGGAGGACTTGATAGTCCTCGAACAATTTCTGAACATTTGCCCTGCTGATGTACGACAGTTTGTGTTAGAACGCAGGCCGGCTTCAGCCACTGTCGCTGCAGACCTTGCTGAGACTTTTGGAACTACCCGGGTGGCTGATACCCGCATAACTGTCTCATCCAGCTGGAGAGGAGGTCAGCCCAATACCTCGGCAGACTCTCTTGCCCCTGTGAGCCGTCAGCCACAGAGGCCACCCAGCGCAGCTGCTGCACCCAGGCCTGCAGCCCCTGGAGAGGTCACCTGTCACTACTGCCGCCAGCCCGGACACATGAAATTCGACTGTCCGGAGCGGACACAGACACATGCAGCACATGCCAGCGAACCACAGCCTGGATCATCAGATTTTGTCCTGTTTGCCCGCGGAAAGGAAATCTGCGACCGAACCGACCAGCAGCAACTTGTTAGAGTGAACGGCAAAGTTGTCACCAGATTCCGAGACACCGGAGCTGACATCACGTTAGTTCACTCACACCTTGTGCCAAAGGAGAGCATCAGCTCCAGCCGATCCCTTGCCCTTACTGGAGTAGAGGGCACCCTTTTTCACATAGCCCACGCAAGAGTGAAGCTGGATTGGGGAGTAGGAGGAATCCAAGAAAGGGTTGTTGGGGTTATGAAGGATCTCCCAGTCCCTGTGTTGCTGGGGACTGATTTGGGCAAGCTTGTGTCCTACTATGAACCTGCCACGACCGCCTTGTCGCTCACGGAAGGAGACGGACTCTCCACCCGCCACCAGGTACTTTATACACTTGGGGGAGCACCAGGGGGAGGTGGGTTGAATGTGCCCAGTTCAAGGGTACCAGGTTCAATAGTGCCTGCTTCAAAGGCACCTGAGTTTGAGGTACAGACTGTCTGTTGTGATGATGCTGTAACTGTACCTGAGTTTCCTGTACAACCTGTCTGTAATGAAAAAATGTCTATACCTGTCAATGTCATTACTGCATGCAATGATGATTTGAGTAATGTCCGTCTGTGCCATTCTGACAGTGTACCTGTGCTAGCAGTACCGCGCAGCTGCACTGCTCAGAACCCGAGCTCAGAACAGGTGGAGGGGGTTCCGGCCTCCTCCCCCTCCTCTGACCGCAGGGATGAGACCTTTCAGCCGCTGGCCTCGTGTGACATGAGCCAATTGGCTGAAACTGACAGCGCCGTATTCTCAGCCGCACTACAAAGTGACCCAAGCCTGGAGGTGCTCAGGCAGCAAGCCGCTGAGCCCCTCGCAGACGGGGCCGCTTTCAAGGTGTACTGGGAAGGTGGGAGACTGTACAGTGAGTCTGTACAGCCCCCTACAAGTAGATCCCACGCGAATACCAAATGGCTTGTGGTCCCGAGTGCGTTCAGGGGACATGTGCTGAAATCCGCACATGGTAATCCTCTGACAGGGCACTCAGGGGTCCGCAAGACACTTGCCGGTATTCGGAACCAGTTTTATTGGCCCCGGATGAACAGGGATGTAGCAAACTACTGCGGAGCATGTGCCATCTGTCAGGAGCTGGGAAGGTCCAGGGATTCCCGCGGGGTTCCCTTAGGTCCACAGCCACTTAGCAGGGGAACCCTGCGTGGGCTGGCTGTTGACCTAACCAACCCACTGCCCATTGTCAGCAGTCCCGGCAGACACCACGTCCGACTGCAGTGGCGCAAACGCCCTGTCCAGAACGGTCCACGTCGGGTCAACCCTGAGGGTAGCAGACCGCGACCGGTCCAGGGGAACCGAGCCACAGGCTCCAATAGGTTTTCCCGCCGCACCGGCAACCCGAGACCCGTCAGCCAGGTTGGCCGACACGCAGCGGGCAGCCAACCCCAGAACGCCAACGGGGAACTAGATCAGATCTCACAGGTTAGCGGCAACGACACACATCTTGCTGATGCATGTCTATCTGCCTTCTCCCCAGGGGGGGCTGTCACGGACGGTTGCGGGGCCGCAGGCGCGTCCTGTAACCGCCCGTGAAGAAAAGCGATCGCACTCGATTCTCTGCATCGATTGCGCTTCAAATCGATACCATCTGGGTTGAGTGTGTAGGAGCAGCTGAGTCTTTTCCCAGCAGAGAGGTAGCATCAGCCGAACTGCAGGATGGCTCTTTTGATATGCTAATGATCCTGGGCCCAGAGAGTCCCTGGCTTCAAGCTGTGCTGATGACCCATCCATCAGGTATAGACCATGACAGAAGCAATCTAGTTGGGGGAAAAGCCAGACCTCTGGCTCCCTCCCAGCAGGGGAGCTGACACCTAGCTAGAAGCCCCAACCTTCCAAGAGCCTTTGTCCGGGAATGACCTGCTATAAATCCCAGGGGTATCTCATATTCCATAAACTGCTATATGTATCATATTTTTTGTGTTGCCAGGCTGGCAGACCCTCCAAACTAACAGAGCATGTAGGGCCGGTCTGGCGTTGGTTCTGAGAACATTTCAGAACCTTCTGAGGTAAAGACTGCCCGTTAGGCAGTTCAACAGTGCCCTAATGATACCACAGGGGTCCCACCCCTCATGTTTGGTATCAGGCTGCTGGGTACATCGAGGCAGACCTGAAAATATTAGTAAATTTGCCCTGACCTGTACGGTTCTGTGAGATAGAGCCCATATATGGTTAAGGCATGATTTCTGGTCCCCAGGACAAGGGGAGGACTCATCTCATGTTCTAAGGGGGTGTGTGGGCCCGCCCTCACTCCCTCCTACTGAATCAGGGGCATAAGAATGGCAGAGGAGCCAAACTCAGTGTCCTCCACCCTGAAAACATCTTGAACTCATCGGTGCCAGCTTGAGGATATGCTGGCATCCACCTGGTCTGAACTCTGAACTTTGATTGAAACTGTAAGGCTTGGTGGTGTATTCTCCACAGTCAGCATGCAACGCATGAGCTGGCGTGGAGGAGGTACACACACTAGCACAAGGAAACAGGCTATCCCTAGTATAGTGGAGGGGAGGACTGACTCCAATAGGAGATTGTGGCGCACAGAGCCGGTGCAGATCTGACAGCCACAAACAATGCTTTCGTTATAACGTCTCAGCGCAAAGTAGCGCTGAGCGCATAAACCAGAACTGAGGAGATCAGGACAGGTAGACAGAATGAACGCTTGCTAGCTAGCGGCTACTTAGCGACAGCAAGCGTCCAAAACCAGACAGACTGGAATGAGGCAGCCAATGCGATGCGGCGATGGCGTGCCTCACAAAGACAGGACAGGATAGTCAGAAAATAGCAGGATTAAGATAGATGAACGTAACACAGATAAATATACAATAAGTATGTTTTCCTAGCGTATTACAATTACAGCTATCAATGAAACTATTTGTAACGTCTGACTAACATATGTATATATCGGCAATGAACCGATATATGACATAAGCAGGAACGCTGACTAGGAATGGAGTAACACAGGGAACAGGACTCAGAAGGATTCGCTATCTCCTCGCAGAGATGAACGCAATCCACAAACGGTAACAGAACAGGATTCAGAAGGATTCGTTATCTCTTCGCAGAGATGAACGCAATCCACAAACGGTAACAGAACAGGATTCAGAAGGATTCGTTATCTCTTCGCAGAGATGAACGCAATCCACAAACGGTAACAGAACAGGATTCAGAAGGATTCGTTATCTCTTCGCAGAGATGAACGCAATCCACAAACAGAACCAGGAGCAGGGTAACTACCTCAGCACGGGTGGTCACGGTACGCGCAACCTACCAAAACGTGCTGGAAAGCTGACTAACTGCACACAGGACACAAACAGTTCGTGTACGTATACATCAGCGACACTGATGTCTCAACGTAACACAAATACAAGGAAAATAATAAACGTGCTGGTATGCATATATATTGGCAATGAACCAATATATGATGCAAAGACCAGCAAAGTATCTTTATAACAAGAAACACGATCGGGGGCTAAAGCGACAGCAAGGCAGGCTTAAGCTGAAGCTATGAAAACCCAAGGAAACCCTGCAGGAAGCAGATCTTTATACTGAGGTCATCCAATGGGAGCAGACATGCAGATTCCCACACAGGTGAATGATAATCAGTCACAAGCTGACAGCAGGGAAAGGCAGACAAAGCTATGCAGCTTGCATGGAAATAGATCAGAACTGCCTGAGCTGCAGCACTACTGCTTCCAGCAATACCTGCTGCAGCAGCGATCATTACAGAAACCCAAAACTCTGATTTTTCCCACAAAAAGGACATCTTTCCAGGAACGAAGTATTTTTCTCCCTTCTTTTATATTTTTTTATACTGGCTATTACTGTTTTAATAATTGTTGATTTTAATAATTGCCTGTATATATTAATTATTTTTATTGCGTGAATAAACGACTTTCTCCAAGTCATTCACTGTCCGCTACCCTGCTTATCAGCACACACAGAACTGATCCCGGGTCTCTGAAGATACGCTACTGTTTGTTTGTTGTTGGCTAGACAGAATACCGTGTGTTTAACCATTTTATTTGCAGGACTAGTCAGTCAGTAAATCGGGTCCACTGGCCCATACCAGTGGTGGTGGCAGATACCGTGGAATCGTGTGTATGTTGTAACTACCCGTGTCTCACAGGCTCCCTTCTGGGTTGTCTGCGGCTAATTCTTAACGGTTCCTGCGCATTGACTGCGACCAGAGTTCGCACGATCTGTGCGCTGGCACCGTTTAGAAGGCTAAGTGCGGTCAGCCACTAGGGCTCCTGTGACATGTAGCACGTATGAGTTTCCCAGACAGTGACTGAAGATATAGCATTATACCAAGAAAAGTAGATCTATTAAAGTGTACCTGAGATGATTGAATGCAAAAGTTTCATACATACCTGGGATTTCCTCCAGACCCCTTTGGCCTGATCACTCTGTCTTCCTCCGCCTCCTGCATTCTCCAATATGGTCCCAGTAACTTTGGCCAGTTGGGGCCAGTAGGCTCAGGCGCAGAACGCTCCCGGCAACGGAGTGTGGCGGGAGATGCTCATTATATATTACTGATCTCTGTTGTAGCAGTGCTGTTCTTAAAGAGAACCCGAGGTGGGTTTGAAGAATATTATTTGCATACAGAGGCTGGCTCTGCCTATACAGCCCAGCCTCTGTTGCTATCCCAAACCCCCCTAAGGTCCCCCTGCTCTCTGCAATCTCTCATAAATCACAGCCACGCTGCTGACAAACAGCTTGTCAAAGCTGGCTGTGTTTATCTCTATAGTGTCAGTCTGCTGCTCTCCCCGCCTCCTGCAGAACTCCGGTCCCCGCCTGCATCCCTTCCCTCCCTTCTGATTGGAGGGAAGGGACGGGGGCAGGGACCGGAGCTATGCAGGAGGCGGGGGAGCAGCTGAGACTGACACTACAGATGTAAACACAGCCTCACAGCACGGCTGTGATTTATGAGGGATTGCAGAGTGCAGGGGGACCTTAGTGGGGTTTGGGATAGCAACAGAGGCTGGGCTGTATAGGCAGATCCAGCCTCTGTATGCAGACAACATTCTTTAAACACACCTCGGGTTCTCTTTAAGAGATGTACTTTTCTTGGTATACTGCCATTTGTGTTTGATATATATATATCTATATATATATAATAGACTAAGTGCCTCAACCTTCAAACAAGAAGAAGAAGTACTTTGCATGAGAAAATTTATGCGTGATCAAACACCAAGTTTAAGGCCTCTTTTCCACGGACTGTTGAGCTGTGTGCTCAGCAAGCAGTTACCAGGCAGCAGTGAGCAGTTACCAGGCAGCAACGAGCAGTTACCAGGCAGCAACGAGCAGTTACCAGGCAGCAACGAGCAGTTACCAGGCAGCAACAAGCAGTTACCAGGCAGCAACAAGCAGTTACCAGGCAGCAACAAGCAGTTACCAGGCAGCAGCAAGCAGATACCAGGCAGCAGCAAGCAGATACCAGGCAGCAGCAAGCAGATACCAGGCAGCAGCAAGCAGATACCAGGCAGCAGCAAGCAGACACCAGGAAGCAGCAAGCAGTTACCAGGCAGCTCAAGCAGTTACCAGGCAGCAGCAAGCAGTTACCAGGCAGCAGTGAGCAGTTGTGAGAGTTTGAGAGCCATTTCACTGCCTATTCACAGTCCATGGAAAAGAGGCCTTGCTCATGCAAATGCATGCACAAACCAATACCACAAAGCAGTCACCCTGCTACATGCTACATTAGCACTATCCGGCTTAGTGCACACCAGAGCGGTTCGGCATCGTTTTGCGATCCACTTGCGGCTGCGGATACGCTTGGGTAATGTATTTCAATGGGCTGGTGCACACCAGAGCGGGAGGCGTTTTGCTGAAACGCATACTCCCGAGGTGAGGCATTTTTTTGGATTTCGGATGCGTTTCTGCCTCAATGTTAAGTATAGGAAAAACGCAAACCGCTCTGAAAAACGGCAGTTCAGAGCGGTTTTGCAGGCGTTTTTGTTACAGAAGCTGTTCAGTAACAGCTTTACTGTAACAATATATGAAATCTACTACACCAAAAACGCTTTACAAAACCGCAAAATGCTAGGTGAAATGCTACAGAAAAATAAGAAAAAGCGTTTCAAAATCTGCTAGCATTTTGCGGATCTGCTAGCAGTTTTTGGGGTGCTCCAGGCCTCCAGAGCGCAACGGGGAGGATTCCCAATGCCCTCTTTTTATACAACTGGAGGGACCGCAGGGTCCCAGGCTCTCTCACTGCCTGGAAACCACAGCGGCACCACGGAGGGGGAGGCTGGGTGGCGTGGACGACCCCCCCCAAGTTTGGCCAGCGCCGGGGAGAGCCGTCTGCACCCACCTCCCAATATTAAAAACAGGCACTTACCTTAACGTCCATTGCGTTCTGCTACATGCGCATTAATTTGGGGGCACCACATGAGAAAGGAGAGAAGCATGGGTCACCCCGAGCTTTAGAGCTCAGGGCTGGCTCACATACAGCACACCAGAGGGGGGGGGGGTGGGGTGGACAGGCGCACTCACTCCAGGGTTCACACCACCGGAGCAAGCCATCCACCACCTGCCTCCAAAGGATACAAACTGCACAAAATGCTTTCCATGAGAAAATTAATGCGCATGTAGCAGAACCCAATGGACGTTAAGGTAAGTGGCTGTTTTTAATATTAGGAGGTGGGTGCGGACGGCTCTCCCCAGCGCTGGCCATGCTTGGGGGGGGGGGGGGGCAGCTGTGCCACCCAGCCTCCCACTCCGGGGTGCCGCTGTGGTTCCCAGGCAGCGAGAGAGCACTTTGCAGTATTGGTTTTTTGACCCTGCATAGTTTGGCATGCGAAAGCAAATGCATATTTGCATGAGCATTGCCTCATGAATAGCCAATTAGGCCGGATTTGCAAAGCCAGACTTGCTAGGGTTAAACTTGGTGTTTGAGCACGCATACATTTTCTCATGGAAAGCCTACTTCTTCTTGCTTCAAGGTTGAGGCACGTACTCTATTAGATAGATAGATGCGGCGTATGCTACGACGCGGGTTGGCTAGTATATTATGTTGTGGCTGAGGGTGCTCACCCATGTTTTTGAAGTAGTGCCTGGAGATATATCAGTTGTTGTTTTTCTTTGGAAAGTTTTTTTTCAAGTTTTCAAGAAATTTTTTATTTGTTAGTAACAAATTTTGTAGACGCCGGGTTGACCCAGTTGCCACCCACCGATGGTTAATTCAATGGAAATAGGTGCCTGATCAGATGGAGACATTGGACGTGTGGAAGGGTTGTTGGAAGCAGATAGTGTCATGAATGATACAGAAGTCGAGACGATTAGTATCGTTCCGCAAAGCAGAGCAGAATGTCACTTTCTGTTTTAAATGTACAAGAAGCTCATTTCTTTTCCTCTCTTCTTCTTTTGCTCCCCCATCACCCACAGTAAATGTGAGCAGAACTCCTCACCCACATCACACGTAGCTCTTTCACACCTCAGTGAGAGCAAATGGTCATTCCCTTAGTGACCAGAGATTGTCCAAAGGCAGTTAAAACTTCCATCCAAAATGTTACCCCCAAAATGCTGGATCAGACAATAGACAAACTTCATGTATTAATAATCCAAGATGTGTTTATCGCAGACAAAAGACAAATATATTTTCCGGTTCCTAAATTTCAGCCTAATAGCTCATCCAATTTATAACAGTTTACTGGCTATGGAAACAGAGTTGTTTGACGTTCGCTGAGCGCACACGTTACCTTACTGCTATTTGGTGTCATTTGATCAAACATCGGCTGCAGGTTACAAATCTTCCCTCGGATTCGCTGTGCGCCAATCCAGACAGAAATGGCACAGGTTATTGGTAAATTGTGTCATTCTGGGCTTGTACACACTCCAGCTTATCCTGCTCCGTAGGAGGTAAAAACCGCCCATGTTTTACTAAAGGACAGCCCACCAAGTCAGATTGTATAAAAAACTTGTCAATGACCATTTTGTACTCCAAATTCAACCGACCAGAAACAGTCTCCATGCATGCGTTCCAGGAGGACCGAACGCATGCTTTGTTTCAAGGACTTTTTGATATCAATGCCTGCATTTGACCTGGACTTTATTTCATTTAATATCTCACAAGGACTGCTACGTTAAGTAAGCTTTTCACAATTTTTTCTTTTTATTTTAAGCTTTGTGTTTATATGTTAATTAGTGTGTATAAATGTGTGTAATGCATTTTTGTTATTAAAACGTTTAAAAATCGTTTTACGGTTATGACCTATTCCTGAAGATACACAATTGTACTTACTCCACCGAAAAAGTTACCTTGTGTCCTATAGTATCTTGTATTTATAACCCGTATGCTTGAATCAGGCACAGATAGACAGATCTGGCGCCGATCCCTGCATACAGCTAAGGGTTAAGTTACGTGTTCTCAGTGTGTTCAAATAATTACAGTCGTGCGCTGACTCGCACGTGGTGGCAAGCATTTGAATTGTATGTGTGTGGTGGGTGAATCCTTTGGATTCAGAACGCTCCTCTCGGCTAATCGGTTCATAGATTGCGAATCCACATATGGCCATCTATGCGCAAAGCGACAGCGAGGCCCGAGTTTCTGACTCGGAGTTATTGACCCAATCAAGGATCGGCCCTTGCGGTCCTTGACAGATAGGTTTTGTGAAATGAATAGATAATCAATTCTGGAATAGGTTTGGTATGAAAAAAAGAAAAAGTATAGTCTCTTGTATTTGTGTTTTGTAATCTCCAGGCATCTACTAACTGCATTTTCGTGAGTAATTGTTTGCACCAATTCGAAAAGAAGATGCACTGCTGTGTGTTATGCCTAATACACAGGATGAGATTTTCTGGCAGATTTCTTGCCAGATCGATTATTTACAGCTTGTCCGATCTGATTTCCGCCCGATTAATTTTCCATAAAAGTGAATGGAAAATCGATCGGAAATCAGATCGGACATGGTGGAAATAATCGATCTGGCAAGAAATCTGCCAGAAAATCTCATTGTGTGTATAATGGTTCGACAGATAATTTCCGACAGGTCTGACCTTATTTTCTGATCGATTAGAAGTGAATGGAAATTGATTAGGAAAACGATCGGGAAAAAAATGGAGAATCAATCGGACAGTCAATCTGCTGAAAAATCTCATTGTGTATTCAGAGCATTAGGCAATAGACATTAGGGGCATAGAATGAGCTAATAATTATTTTCTTATTACATAACGTACCCTTTATAAGGATAAAGCGCACCGCTGGATCTGGGTAGATTTGTGATATAATGGGTTGTCTTTAACCACTTCAGCCTTCAGCTTCGAAAATCTTATGCATCCGAGCAATGTTCACCTCCCATTCATTCGCTAATTATTTTATCGCTACTTATCAAAATTAATTGATCTATATCTCGTTTTTTCCGCCACTAATTAGGCTTTCTTTAGGTAGTACATTTTGCTAAGAGCCACTTTACTGTAAATACATTTTAACAGGAAGATTAAGATAGAAATGGAAAAAAATCATTATTTCTCAGTTTTTGGCCATTATAGTTTAAAATTAATACATGCTACAGTAATTAAAACCCATGCATTTTATGTGCCCATTTGTCCCGCTTATTACACCATTTAAATTACATCCCTATCACAATTTATGGCGCCGATATTTTATTTAGAAATAAAGGTACATTTTTTCAATTTGCGTCCATCACTATTTACAAGCTTATAATTTTAAAAAATTTAATAAGATACTCTCTTGACATGTATATTTAAAAAGTTCAGACCCTTAGGTAACTATTTATGTAGTTTTTTTTTTTAATTGTAATTTTTTTTAATACAAAAATGTATTTGGGTAATTTTAGTTTGGGAGGTAAATAGCCAATTTTAGATGTAATGTAATGTATTTTTTTATTCAATACAGGTATGTGGGTGCAGTTTACTATTTGGCCACAAGATGGCCACATTCAAAAAATTCCTAGATGCGAACGATGTCGCATCTAGGAACTAAAAAGAAGAGAAGAAGTTTCCTGGGGGCAGAGATACCACGCTCTCTGATGAGAAAGCATCGGTATTTCTGCCGGGGACTTAGATCGGTGAATGGGAATTATATTCCCATTCACTGATCGGGGGGGCAGCGGGAGCGCGCGCGGGTGCGCGCCCGATCGCGCGCACCACACGGCTGCAGCACCACTGCCTATCTGAATGGATATATGCGTCCAGATATGGCTAAGTGGTTAACAATGAGAATTACTGTACATTTAGCAGGGCGGGATTTACCATAAGGCACTGTAGGCATGTGCCTACAGGTGCCTGATGATGGAAAGGCGGCACACTACTCTTCCTGAGTGCCTCACTCCCTCCTTCCCTATGCAGAGTCCTGATAAGAGTGTAAATGAGAGGTCACTCAACCTGCTCTCGGCATTCCACTGATGAGATCTCTCTTCAGTTGGGGCACCTCTAGCTACTTGATACTGAGGGTACCTCTGGATACCTAATACTAAGGGGCACCTGTAGCTACCTATAGCTACCTATGACGGGCAAGAGAACTAAAAAGAGAAGTGACCATTGGGCCAGCCAGTGGACTTGTCATGCAGTTCATTGGGGGTTTGCAGGTTTATGGAGGGTGAAGTCTAAGGTGCCAGGACAACTGTGCCTATAGGCTCCTGTGAGGTAAATCCGGGCCTGACCTTTACTCTTTGTTACTTGCGGCCAGAGCTGGGACATGGTCCTCCAGCACCCAAGGCTGAGACACCAAAGTCCCTCCATGCTTCCCGCCCCACTCATCACAAACTGATTGCTATTAGACTAAGAGGTGCCCCAGGGCCCCCAACCCCTTTATCTCCAGTTATCTGGCTGCCAGTCACTGCCATGTATCCCCTTTTCTTATTTCTCTCTGCTTCAAACACAATAGGGGAATGACAGCTGTGTGAGTTGTGCGCCCCCTCCTACACTGCGCCCTCTGTCTCGGCCCGGCCCTGCTGGCTGTTGAATGCTGTTCTATATTACTTATCTTCAATTACTGGATGGACTAAGCCCTTAAAATGTGTTTCATGTAAGAGAACTAAATTTGCCTGTTCCGTATGATTAAGCCTCAAAATAGCAGGTGCCTGGCTCTTCTACTGACCACATATGCTATTGCTCCGTTGTTATTGCCTGATGAAGCGGGATCAAACCTGCCAAACGCGTTGCATATTTGGAGTTCATAAATAAAATATATTGACTGTCTTTACTACAGTCGTTGTGTGTCTACTTGGAGGAGGTAAGTCCACCACTACCTCCTCTATTTACCAAGAATTTGGTTTTTAAGCTCATTTAGCTTCCTTTTATCCTTTTGGTGCCTCTGTTCTCCAGCATAATGCAGCTGATCTAGTCACAGTAACATCCGATCTGCATGCTTGTTGAGGGTCTGTGGCTAGGTGCTTTTTATCCAATGCTTAATGCTTTTCTGCCACACAGAAAAGCATTTGGGATCAGTTAGCATCAGTTCCCGTCCTTTTTTGAGCCCCTTGGGGGACATGGAAGCAGGAATGCTGGTGTCACTGGACGCAAAACGCAGAGCCTCAGAAAATGTGATTGATCTTAGTGTTCAATCAACGGTAAATGCATTGAGGGGAACACTGCCATTCATTTCAATCAGAGCAGGATCATCCACCAGGCAGCCTAGGCAGGTGCTTGGGGCCTTGTGGGTGTGAGGGGCCCACCTGCCACCTTCTCTGACCTCTCTCCACTTCAGCTTACCAAAAGGACCACAAGGGGCCCCAAATCTACTACCTTGCCTAGGGCCCCATTACATCTAAGGGCTCATTTCCATATAGCGCACTTATGGAGACACAATTGCAGGGGCAGCAGAGAGTGCATAGGCTGCACTGTCTGCTGTTTCCATTCATACGCTGTGATTGACTTTTAAATCACAGCGCATGATGGTTCCCTTTGGGGCGATTGTGCCCGCAATCCCATTGAGTATAATGAATGGGAACGCAAGCTCCGCCCCCGGTAGTGATGTGCAAAGCAGACTCGCGTTGCATGGAAACGGGCACTTAATCCATCTCTGATCTCAATGTGGGGCGCTGCATTAAATAACAAGGACGGACACTGGCTGCCATGCATCTGAAACGGCCCTTAAAATATTAGAGGCAGAGGATCAGTAGCAAGGCAGCCATGCAATTTGCATTGTTTAATCTATTAGCAGCCCCACTCCAGTTGTCTCATTGTAGACTGGCAGGGCTGAGGGCAGCGGAGGCCGGCAAAACTCTGGCTGCCTATTGCAGGCAGTGTGAGCATGGGAGTGTTTTAATATTTGATAACAAGACAAAAGAAGAGCGCTCTATGGTGCGTTAACATTGCTACAGTTGGGGCACTGCGCCCAGAGGAGGTAACATAGGACCCACACCCTGCCACAACAGGTATGTGCTAATTTAATATAGAATGTATTAAGTTTTTAAAATCGAATAGGGGATCCATATAGGCGGCGTTTAACCATAACACCGCCCTACAGGTAACCACACCCCCATTTGGCACCAAGCCCTTTCATTTAAATCCAGTGTTTGAGCTTGCAGCATCATCTGATGAAGGCGTAAGCACGCCAAAACGCACTGTGAATGAAGTGCTTTCCACTCCGCCCCACCCCGATGGTCTGTTATACACCTGGACCCCCTTGCTATTGCCCACAGCTACGGGAATCGGAGAGAGGAGAAGGGATTTCCGACTACCCTATATGGGAGACATGCTTTGAAAGCATTTGCACCTTGTAAGTGCAATTTTAATCCTTTTATATCAACAATAAAACGTTAATGCACCATGGAGCACTCCTCTTTTATCTTGTTCTCTAGTACACTTGTCCCACGAGTTCGGGAGCTTGCTAAGGGCCTGTACACACTGAAAAACGCAAGCAAAATCGCAAGTGCAGGTAGTTTTAAAAATGCATCGTACTTTTGCTTGCGTTTTTGATGCATTCGCGTTTTTCTTGTAATTGCTGATTGGCTAAAGAATCCTTTGTTTTTTTTTCTAGTTTACTTTTCAACAGGAATCAGGAAATTGTAGAGTCTTCTGGGATACTGACTTCTGAAAAAACGCAATGGAATCGCATTGCATTGCGTTTTTTCATGCGTTTTTCAAGCGCTGCGCTTAAAAAAAGCGCAGCAGGGACTGCGATTGCGTTTTTCTAAAAACGCATCGCACCAGTGTGTACAGGTCATCACGATTTTCATTCTTTTTCAAAAGACCTTGCGATTTTAAAAACGCAACGCAAGCGCAGCAGTGTGTACAGGCCCTTATTTGATGTCATCTATTGGAGTATTATATCCTGGATCCTTCACCTTGTTGGAGCGCTGTTATATTTTGGAAAAAACGCTTTCATATTTACCTCTCTGGATGCAGGATTGGCTCTCCTCTTTCTCCAGAGCAGGCGCTGTAATGCCGACATCTTCTGGGTTCCAATTACATGATATGACATGATCGTGCCCCAGAGGATGGTGTCAACATAGCAGCGCAGCTAAGTGTTGGAAGAGACTCCTCCATCACCCCTCTTCCACCACCAGGTGGCGCTGCAACACGTAAACCATCCTCAGCATCATGATCGCATGTCATATCATGTAATTGGAACCCAGAAGATTTCGGCATTACATTACCCACTCCAGAGGACGAGAAGAGGAAGAAGGGAGCCAATCCAGCATCCAGACAGGTAAATATGAAGGTGATCCCTGCGGCAACAGTCTGCATTATAGCTAGACACTGGGGGGTGCAGTAAAACAACGTGGCGCAACAGCGCACATTCAAAAAAAGAGTGCAATAAGGAATAAATATGTCAGCCTCCATATCCATTTCACTTCAGGTGTGCTTTAAAAAACATGGATGCTATTATAACAACTATGAATGTAAGAAAAAAAGACACCACATGACTAAATTCTGTAAAATGTACTTTACTAATTAAATCTCATATAAAAGTTATCCATAAGATAAGATTCACTTGACTTTTTTTTTTAAGAGAAACTCCGACCAAGAATTGAACTTTATCCCAATCAGTAGCTGATACCCCCTTTCCCATGAGAAATCTATTCCTTTTCACAAACAGACCATCAGGGGGCGCTGTATGACTGATATTGTGGTGAAACCCCTTCCACAAGAAACTCTGAGGACTGTGGTACTCCTGGCAGTTTCCTGTCTGTAAACCTCTTTGCATTGTAAGAATTAGCTGTTTACAGCTGTCTCTAACAGCCAAAACAGCTAGCAGCAGCTACATCACCTACCAGTCCAGCAGTAAAAATGTCACCATGTGATAAATGTCAGAATGTAAATCAGGGAGAGGAGAGATTTTACAATGGGCAAACACTGACTAAATCATTTATACATAATTATAGTAAAAATTAAGCCCCTTTTTATTACATTATTTTTCACTGGAGTTCCTCTTTAACCTCCTGGGGGATACAATTATATCGCCCAGGAGGTGGCGCAGCACTATTTTTTAAATTTTTTTATTTTTTAAATCATGTAGCGAGCCCAGGGCTCGCTACATGATAGCCGCTGTGCAGCGGCATCCCCCCACCCCCTCTGATCGCCTCCGGCAATCAAAGCAAACAGGAAATCCCGTTCAGAACGGGATTTCCTGTTTGGCTTCCCCCGTCGCCATGGCGATGATCGGGATGACGTCATCGACATCAAAGACGTCGTGACGTCAGAGGGAGTCCCGATCCACCCCTCAGCGCTGCCTGGCACTGATTGGCCAGGCTGCGCACAGGGTCTTTGGGGGGGGGAGCGGCGCGGCACGGCGGGTAGCGGCAAATCAGCGCGGAGCGGCGGCGATTGGTATATACACGCAGCTAGCAAAGTGCTAGCTGCGTGCAACAAAAAAAATTATGCAAATCGGCCCACCAGGGCCTGAGAAATCCTCTGTGGCGGCTTACCCCGAGCTCAGCTCGGGATTATCCCCCAGAGGGTTAAGTGGCAAGCACACATCATACCTGAAATATGCTCAGAACACTAAGGCCCCGTTCACATTGCACACATTGCCATCTGTGTTTCGACAATGCGTGCGGGAGGAAGAAATGCGCAATATCATAAGTGCATGGACTGCACTGTCAGATGTTCACACTAGATGCGTTCCAGACCAGTGCGGTACGCGGACGCATGCTGCATGCATTTTTTAACAAAACGCGTGGCTGACCGATTCAGTACAGTGAATGGGATCAGCCACGCAATGCATGCAAACGCAGGTGGCTTGCATTCGTACGCGTTGCGTTCTGATCACACAGCTATCCACGTTTCATAATGTGAAAGTGGCTTAATTCTATAGATGTCTGATGCCTATTCAAAAAGAGGAGCATGGCGGCTGGGCTCCTGAAGTGCAGCTGATGACGGAGCTGGACGGAAAAGGAGAAGATCACGGCAGCAGGATCAGCCGAGACCTTCCCTGCGCACTCTGCCACACGATATTCTGTATCTTTGGAATGTAAGACACACCCACTTTTTCCCCTTACTTGCAAATCATCACAATCATTATTATTTTATTATTATTTGGATTTATATAGCGCCAACATGTTACGCAGCGCTGTACAATAAATGAGGCTACAGACATTAATAATGGGGGTGACAGTCAACACACAACAGACAGTAAGCAATAAGGTACACAATGCCAGATCATACACTGGAGTAACAGTCTCAGTAATTCAGGTTCACGTTACTCTGTGAGCAGAGTGCACAGATACACAAGGACCCTACCAAAAGGCTTACAATCTAAAGGGAGGGGCTGATAACGCGATAGGAGGTGCTGAGTTCAAATTACCTTGGTGTGATGTCGAATTGTGAAGAATTGCTGGTGAATTCTGGTAATTTTTTTTCGATTGCTTTACCCTTAAAATGCTACCCTTTAAAGAGGAACTCCAGTGAAAATAATGTAGTAAAAAAAAGTGCTTCATTTTTACAATAATTATGTATAAATGATTTATTCAGTGTTTGCTCATTGCAAAATCTTTCCTCTCCCCGATTTACATTCTGACATTTATTACATGGTGACATTGTTACTGTGGGCAGGTTATGTAGCTGCTCCCAGCTGTTTTGGCTGTTACAGACAGCTGTAAACAGCTAATTCCTGTCTGTGAACATTGTTACATTGTGGCAGTTTGCCCAGAGTACCGCGGTACTCAGAGCTTCTTGTGGGAGGGGTTTCAGCACAAAATCAGTCATACAGCGCCCCCTGATGGTCTGTTTGTGAAAAGCATTATATTTCTCATGTAAAAGGGGGTATCAGCTACTGATTGGGATAAAGTTCAATTTTAGGTTGGAATTTCTCTTTAAAGGACCACTATCGCGAAGGAAGTTGGCAGTTTAAATCTGAAAGAACTGACAGGTTTTGGGCCAGTCCTTCTCCTCATGGGGGATTCTCAGGGTTTTCTTTGTTTTCAACAGCATTTCCTGAACAACAGTTTAACTGCCAAAATAGTAAGATACCAGCCAGCCTCCCTACTCACTTGCACACTATTTTGTCAGTTAGTTGGACTGGCCCAAAACCTGTTGGTCCTGTCAGATTTTAACTGCTTACTTTTTTCACGATAGTGGTCCTTTAAACCCAAACTGACATCAGCTTTGATCTGACTACAGGCCTTGCTTGTATACATAGTTTAAGCAAACGTAATCAGCTGAGTGAGTTAGCATATCAGCAGTGGGGGGGGGGGGGGGGTAGTCTCTACAAGGCCCATGCATATCAATCAAGAAGTAATCATATTTTACACAGCATCTCAACTATTTTGGAGCAGTTTTATAAGCGCAGACTGCAGTAATGATAACTTTTCTAAAATTATATATCCAGCAAGATATGCCAGATGCCAGAAATCCCACATAGGAGCCACCCTCTGCCTCCGGGAAATGGCTCCGTATCTGTGTGACCACACAAGAAGGTATGGGTATCCGCACGCCTGGTCCAAGAGCCCCGTGTACAAGATGTGTGTATTCTGTGTATGCAGCAAAGCGTAGTGATCTGCAAAGAAAAAAAAATTGAAATCAATTTTATGTAATGTTCTTGTTAGCAGTAACTGTGAAGGGGAATCCATACTGGCTTTGTCAAACTTTAAAAGCTGACTTTGCAATCAAAACTAGTAGCAGGAAAGTGAAATGCCCATATTCTGATAAGTACCATATTTCATGGACTATAGGGCGCACTTTTTCTCCCCCAAAAGCGGTGGGGAAAAGTCAGTGCATCTTATTGCGCAGCACGGTGGCGTAGTGGTTAGCGCTCTCGCCTTGCAGTGCTGGGTCCCTGGTTTGAATCCCAGCCAGGTCAACATCTGCAAGGAGTTTGTATGTTCTCGTGTCTGCGTGTGTTTCCTCCGGGCACTCCGGTTTCCTCCCACATCTCAAATCCATACAGATCAGTTAATTGGCTTCCCCTTAAATTGGCCTTAGACTATGATACATACACTACATGATATAGACATAAGACTGTGGCAGGAATTAGACTGTGAGCTTTTCTGAGGGACAGTTAGTGATAAGACTATATATACTCTGTACAGCTCTGCGGAAGATGTCGGCGCTATATAAATAATAATAATAATAGTGTGAATGTACGGCCACACACTGTTGTTGCCTCACAAAGCAAATCAGCGCAGCTGAAGCTTACATATCCAGCTGCATGCTCCTCCTTTTCCGCCTGCAGCCACAGCATGAAGCTGTGAGTGCTGAAGCTTTTTCTGCATGCCAGGGATCCTGCTGTAAATGCCGCTCTCCTCCTCTGATCTGATGCAGCCCTGTATCTGTGCTGCACACAGACATCCTTCTACTACTTCCTCCACACTACAATCATGTAGTTAATAAAAACTTATACTGAGAGTGCATTGCACTTTGTCTTATTTGGTTACTACAGGCCACATTACTGAAACTTGCGGGGACACATGAGATGACTGTAGTGTGGAGGAGGTGCAGCACGGAGACAGAGCTGCATCATATCAGAGGAGGAGAGAGAGAGACATTTGCAGCACGATCCCTTGGCTTGCACTACAGACTACAGCACAGGCGAGACCACATGGAGTGGTAAGACCGGGGCTTGGTCAGCTCAGTGCTTCGAGCTAACAGTGTTTGATAAGTGACAGGGCTGCCTTCAGGGCATCACAAGGGGGACAGCTGTATGGGGCCCTAGTGAATCTGGGGTGCCACACATGGGTTGCCCATTAATGTGATGAGAGGTGGCAGGAGACTCATCCAGGAGTTACCATAGTCAGTTAGTGATTAAAGTAAACCTGAGATGAATAGAAGAAAAGGATTTTTACTTACCTGGGGCTCCTCTCAGCCCCCTGTAGTTCATCAGCTCCCTCAATTACCTTCCGGTCCCATCTGTTGTGCTCATACGAAGTACACGCAATCCAATTGGGTTGCAGGGCACTGCACATGCACTGTTCCTCCTTTGTTCTCCAATGGCTGGGTGCGTTCTGTGCAGGAGCAGATAGTCTTAACGTACTGAGCATACGCAGAACACTCCCAGCCATGGGAGTGTATGAAAAATGGACACACAGACGTTAGTGTGTTCAGGCATTCAAAGATTGTGATTTGCCATGTGGGGCAGAGGGGAGTGAGGGGGTCCAGTAGGTTTGGTATGAGCCCCAAAAATTTCTGATGAAGGCACTGCTAAGTGAGTTCTGACCAGGGGAGTTGGGGACATTAGACTATAATATTAGGTAGAGCAGCGCAGTCCACAAGACGCTCCTGCACCATGGATGCACCAGGATTAGTATATTTTTTTCCTGGTTTTTGTCCTCTAAACCCAGGTGCGTCTTATAGTCCAGATCGTTTTATAGTCCGAAAAATATGGTACATAAAATACAAGGGTTTCACTAAGGATAGTGCAGCGTAACAGCGAGAGTTAGCTACAGTTACATGTGCTAGTGAATCAGTGTGCCTTAATGAGGTATCCCTGAATGCTACTAGTGGCAGCGTAGCGCATAGCACCCAACTGTCCCTCTTTTGGACATGTTGTACCAACTTCTGTCCCACGCTGTCTGGGGGCCATTCCCAAATATTCATGTGGCACTAATGTTTTTCCTGTATGTAGAAAAAAGAGGCCCTTCAAAAAGCACCACTCCAATGTGAATATTAACAATTAACATGAATCTTTATTAAACATAATCAGTCACAAATTCAGGGATTCAACCTGACAATAAACTCTAAAACCATAATAAAACATCCCATAAAAAATCTCCATGCTGGTAAATATTGCTTGCTAAATTAGTATAAAAGGGCAATGTTGCAACAATATATCATAGATCAAAAACAGGACAGCAGCTTCTTAATAGAACCTGCTGCCTGTGAGAACCCGGGTTCAGTATTGCAGTGCTATAACTTAATGAGGCAATTAGATTGTACAACACCATAGGAAAAATATAAATAGTGACAATAACAATAACACTTAGTGTATACCACCAAAATTGGGTTAACAACCATGTATGAAAAAGGTCCGCAGCATGGACAAAGTGCTATAATAGTGCAAATGAATCAACATTAATAAACATTTAACTGGTGATGACTAAAAGCAATGTATGTGCAAATAGGCTCCTAATGAAAACTGACAGTGCAGCAGCCCACAACTGTGTACACAGAGAAAGTGCAATAGGGCAATACTTAGCCGAGTTGTAGATAAGGAGGCAAGCGTGCAGCAGGAGAGACGGAAGATCCCCTCGAAGCTACCCCACTAGTTACGCGGGCGCAACCCCGCTTTGTCAAGGAGAGGAGGAACCGTGTGTTCACGCCAGTTTCCGGCGTTTAAATGAGTCCTGGAAGGTGTGCGCGTCACTCGTGACGTCACCGGAAGTGCAGTCGCGGACAGGAAAGAGGAAGAACCAGTCTGGTCAGACTGGATGCCTCGCTGGAGCGCACGGAAGGTAATAGTATACTCAACCACCAAGGAAGAAAAATAGAATGTAGAAAGTAAACAGTAAGACATGAGAAGTAATTGCATGAATAACTAGCCCATTTTTTGTATATAATAAGGACAATAATATGAATATATCTATATGTGTATGCCACACAAATTATAATAGAAGTTTTTGAAAAACACGCATTTTTACCTTGCAGTGACTATTAAAGGGGAACACCCCCACATCACATACAATGTCAAAAAGTTCATATTTGGAGCATGTGCAGCACAACCTGTCTGCTGTAAATAGCAGTTAAGTTCTAAAAGTGCAGTCCAAATGACAATCCACCTCCGACACCTGCCCTAAAACTGCAGGGTATTCCGTTTGGAAATTTCATCAAGTCCCAAATGGCAAAAAGTCCACTCAACGTGTGCTCGTGTCCAATAAAGGTTCATGGTCATTCCCTGCAGGGGGCTAAGGGCAGAGGCAGAAGTCCAGTATAAATCCATCAGGCAAATTGCACATTGCTCCATATTAAATTTCTCGATCAGAGTCAAATCCATCAAAACGTCCATTCAACAATAATAATAGCCACTACATACAGAAAGAAAGAGAGACAATTGTGAGATACATAAATGCACTAGTACAAGTCACTGACAATTGTGAGATACATAAATGCACTAGTACAAGTCAGTGACTTGTACTAGTGCATTTATGTATCTCACAATTGTCTCTCTTTCTTTCTGTATGTAGTGGCTATTATTATTGTTGAATGGACGTTTTGATGGATTTGACTCTGATCGAGAAATTTAATATGGAGCAATGTGCAATTTGCCTGATGGATTTATACTGGACTTCTGCCTCTGCCCTTAGCCCCCTGCAGGGAATGACCATGAACCTTTATTGGACACGAGCACACGTTGAGTGGACTTTTTGCCATTTGGGACTTGATGAAATTTCCAAACGGAATACCCTGCAGTTTTAGGGCAGGTGTCGGAGGTGGATTGTCATTTGGACTGCACTTTTAGAACTTAACTGCTATTTACAGCAGACAGGTTGTGCTGCACATGCTCCAAATATGAACTTTTTGACATTGTATGTGATGTGGGGGTGTTCCCCTTTAATAGTCACTGCAAGGTAAAAATGCGTGTTTTTCAAAAACTTCTATTATAATTTGTGTGGCATACACATATAGATATATTCATATTATTGTCCTTATTATATACAAAAAATGGGCTAGTTATTCATGCAATTACTTCTCATGTCTTACTGTTTACTTTCTACATTCTATTTTTCTTCCTTGGTGGTTGAGTATACTATTACCTTCCGTGCGCTCCAGCGAGGCATCCAGTCTGACCAGACTGGTTCTTCCTCTTTCCTGTCCGCGACTGCACTTCCGGTGACGTCACGAGTGACGCGCACACCTTCCAGGACTCATTTAAACGCCGGAAACTGGCGTGAACACACGGTTCCTCCTCTCCTTGACAAAGCGGGGTTGCGCCCGCGTAACTAGTGGGGTAGCTTCGAGGGGATCTTCCGTCTCTCCTGCTGCACGCTTGCCTCCTTATCTACAACTCGGCTAAGTATTGCCCTATTGCACTTTCTCTGTGTACACAGTTGTGGGCTGCTGCACTGTCAGTTTTCATTAGGAGCCTATTTGCACATACATTGCTTTTAGTCATCACCAGTTAAATGTTTATTAATGTTGATTCATTTGCACTATTATAGCACTTTGTCCATGCTGCGGACCTTTTTCATACATGGTTGTTAACCCAATTTTGGTGGTATACACTAAGTGTTATTGTTATTGTCACTATTTATATTTTTCCTATGGTGTTGTACAATCTAATTGCCTCATTAAGTTATAGCACTGCAATACTGAACCCGGGTTCTCACAGGCAGCAGGTTCTATTAAGAAGCTGCTGTCCTGTTTTTGATCTATGATATATTGTTGCAACATTGCCCTTTTATACTAATTTAGCAAGCAATATTTACCAGCATGGAGATTTTTTATGGGATGTTTTATTATGGTTTTAGAGTTTATTGTCAGGTTGAATCCCTGAATTTGTGACTGATTATGTTTAATAAAGATTCATGTTAATTGTTAATATTCACATTGGAGTGGTGCTTTTTGAAGGGCCTCTTTTTTCTACATACAGCATTTATCTTGTTGACCCTAGCACACTCTATTTTTACTCACAAGGGTGCGAACCAATATGTTTTTCTAAAACTAATGTTTTTCCTGGCACACATGTAACTTCGGTTCCTCAATCTTTGGCTCTATCACAAATATCTACTTCTAATGTAGCTGCGACTCCGCATATTCTGTCTCAGATTCTTGCATCTAATCAGAATACTTTGACTCATGCGGGTTTGCAGTCTACTTACATGGGCTTTCAAAGACTGAATATTCCTTCCCTTGTGCCTTCCAGTTTACCATCTTTTGCCCATGTACCTACTTATATGCCTCTTTCTTATAACGAATTGGGACACTCTACTGGCATGTCACGGGGACTATATTTTCAGGCCAGTATTTAAATAATCCTTCTAAACCATTTCAAGGTGGTGACTTATCTGCACAAATGAATATTTGTGGTCACTTGCAACATTCTGCTGAGTCTGTGTTGCCCATACAGACTACTGGGACTACACAGCCGTACATATTGTCTTTGGAACCACCTTCAAATGTAGATGCTGATTTGTCTTCAAATGAAACGGTGTATAATGATATAGCTATCAGTTCATCTGAGGTGCCTTCCAGACAAACTGACAATTTGAATGTGTTTAGTTATAGCTTTGATCCTAGCACAAATTTGAATGCGTTTGGTAATTTGTTGCAAGATTCAGATCGTAGAAACAAATTTATGTCAGTATTTTCGTGTGACACTGGCGCAGCCAGTTTACAACCTGAACTTACTCTACATACTGTATACTACACTGGAGTGCTTAATGGATGAAGTTCGTCTCTGGTGGGACTAACCAGTTTGAAACACTACATTAGCAAGGGGATTATACCCAGAGGTTTACGAATTAAGAAAGTTCCCACCACAATCTAATCTGACAATTTTGTTATAGAGTGGAATCAGATCCTGACGGGTTGTTCTCTGCGACTTATGAGACTTATAGTTTCTTATGAAGAACAAAAATTGGTTAATCTTAAGTTGCAGATAGACAAGACAAACCAAGATCTGAAAGCATTTGATACTTTGGTTCTCTATGATGAATTGACCTCTAAACTCAAGAATAATATCAATAAATTGGAGACAATCATCATGGAAATTTTTGAGAGACACAAACAACTACAGTCGTAATGTAGTTTACGAATGAGGGAGGTGGGAATCTTTCTACAGATCTCCCAAATCTATTTTTAAAAAATTCACTCCTAAGAAGAACGTAAGTTTCAGTTCCCCAGATAATTCAGGTTCTCTGTCTGATGTCTCTGATGTCTCTGATTCCAATCGTAGGGCTTTACAGTCTATTTTTCCCAATGTTACTCACCCAACGGAGGTCCCTCCCATACTTCAGACGTCAGGGGTTCCTATTCCTCAGCCCTCTTATTACAAAACTCAAAGGAAGTCAACAAGGGCAAAGAAACGAAAGCAAAAAAGAAACGTACTAGGCGAGCAGGACGTAAACATAGAAAATCGGAAAGTAAGATAACATCTAGTGCCGAACTTGCCACTCACAATGTGGTAAATCTTTCCAAATATACTCTTTCTCCAGATCAGGTTAACCTATTGTCTAGAGGCCTGTCTTTTACCCCTTCAAATCATTTCGACTTATTTCGCATCATCTTGGATCTTAACAAGTTTGTGAGGAACCTGGTGGTGAGAAAACATTTTTCTGAGGGTCCTCTTGAGTCAGCCGATTCCTGCACACCCATGTCCTTGCCATCAAATTCAATAGAGGATATTCCCTCTTTTTGTGACATTAGGACTCTTTTGGCATTGCAGGCTTTGGATGACAGAGGCATGGCCGGAGTGGATGTAGATCAGGTGGTTCCCATGATGGTTTCTAATCCCCCATTCTACCCGGTCAATGCTAGGTCCCCTGAGGTTGACACATTTCAGGACCTTATTGAAAAAGAGCTGACTGATTTGTCGCGGTCTTCTAGGGCACCGTCTGACCTCTCAGCCGCCGAGCGGCAGGCTTTGATTTCCCTTCAGAACAATGCTGATATTGTCATCCGCTCGGCGGATAAGGGATGTGCGGTCATTGTCCTGGATGTCATAGACTATCAGTCAGAAGCCCTGAGGCAACTGGGGGATGCGGATGTGTATCGGCCCTTACTCCGAGATCCTACTTTGGATTTCCTTGGTGATCTTCGGGGGCTGTTGGAATTAGGACAAAACATGGGCGTTCTTACTAAACGTTTATCAGAATTTTTATGCCCGTTACATCCCATTGTCCCCGCTTTCCACTACCTCCCGAAGATCCATAATCCGGGCCCCCCCTCCTGCGGGCAAACCAATTGTGGCGGGGATTGTCTCCGTAGGTGAGCGCCTAGGTGAGTGGGTCGATGCACATTTGCAGCCCCTCGTATCCAGACTTCCTGGATATGTACAGGATACTCGTCCTGTTTGTCCAGCTTTGTAGATTTTGTGTGGGAGGAGGGATTTCATTGGATGACACTGGATGTCGCTTCCCTATATTCCTCCATTCCACACAAACTTGCCCTTAATGCTTTAGATTTTCACTTCGAGAAGTATTCAACTTTTGACGTTTCCTTACGGCCTTTTCTTTTGAGGGCTGTGGAGTACCTACTCACACATAATTATTTTATGGTTTGATTCGGGGTTTTATCTCCTGAGATGCTGAGCTTCTATGGGGGCCAAGTTTTCCCCCTCCCTGGCCAATTTATACATGGGCTGGTGGGAGGAGCTCCACATCTTTGGAGATGAGAACCCCTTTGCCTCCCATATCATTTGGTATGGCAGGTTTATAGATGATTTACTTTTGGTGTGGGGAGGTCCTCCCGGCCTTCTTGCAGATTTTCTGAATTACGTTAACTGTAACGATCTCAGTTTGAATTTCACTATGAGCCATCATGAGACACAGATTGATTACCTGGATTTAACTTTGACTGGAGGTCATATATCTCATCAGGTTTCCACGAGAACTTAACGCAAGCCTACAGAAGGCAATTCTGTTCTGCTTGCAAGTTCTTTTCACCCTAGGCACACCATTAATGCCATTCCCACAGGAGAATTCACTCGGGCCGCCCGCAATTGTTCCAATTTGGACCAATTTGAATAAGAATGTACTTTAGTTGAAAACAGACTGAAACAAAGAGGGTACACTAACAAACAGTTGGCTTTGGTACGTCTCAGGGATACTAGGAGACCTTGTGACGAGCTGCTAAAAATGAAAAACCATGATAGGGGCCGAGACGATCAGGTGACCTTTGTTACGGAGTACAGCCTTGAATTTAATAAAATTACAAGTATTGTGAAACAATATCTTCCAGTGCTGAACTCCGACTCTAAATTCAAGGAAATTCTAAACAAGGGATGCCGCTTCTCTGCTAGAAAGGCATGTACCTTGGGTTCCATCCTTTCCCCTAGTTTGTTTCGCTCTCCTCTTTCGGTTCATACTCCTACTTGGCACACCACGGTGGGATTCTCAACCTGTAACTACTGCCATTGTCACAAAAATGGTGCTTCTATTTTTTCTTTTGCGACCAATAATAGTTTTCCCATTAAACAATATGTGAATTGCGATACAAAGTGCACTATTTATGTAATTTCATGTACATCCTGTCGCATTCAATACGTAGGTTGCACTACTCGCAATTTGTGAGCCCGCATAGCCGAGCACTATTGCGGCACCAATTGGAAAACTTTTCGCAAGTCAGCAATTTCCAAACATTTTGAAACTGTGCATAAAGGCAATCTCTCGTCTTTCAGTTTCCAAGGGGTAGAGTGAGTAGTGTGCCCAAGGAGAGGGGGAGACATACAAAGGCTACTTCTAACACGGGAAGCCCATTGGATTCTTAAAATGGGCACCTGTAGTCCAAGTGGCCTGAATACACGATGGGATCTAAGCTTAGCATATGATTATTGATCCAGTAAGCAGCCCCCTTTCCTCCCTCCCCTCTTTCATCATTTTGATATTTGATTTGTGATCTTTTCTTCCCTTTTTTCCTCTTTTTGCGTACTTGTACTTTTGGCGACCTTATAGGCAAACATGCTTTTCTTCCAGTGGTGACTTTTTTTACGTTACTTTTAAGATTTTTTTATGTTATTAAATGAAACAACTTCTTGTATATTTATATGTTGTGTATATACATGTAATGTTCCTTTAAGGAGATGGCTGGTTGAGGTATAGGGCGGAGTTTACCCTCCTCTCACCTACATATAGCCCTCTCCTTGCAGGCTCACTTTTAACTATGACTAAGGGCAGACTGTAGGCCCAACACGCATTAGTTGATCCTGTGTTTTTTACACTTGTCATGTGGAGTTTCTATATAAAGGGCTCTATTCATAAAACCTTACCGCAAGTTTTCCGCTCAAAACAGCGGATTTTCCCTTCCATTTAGCAAAGTGGGCATTCATAAAAGCTGTTCCCGCATGAAAATCTACGATCCCCCAGCAGAGCGAGAAATTTCCGCCCTCTCCAGTGTTTTTCTAGATTTATCTAGAAAAAAGTAACAAAATGGCCATTCATGAAGTTTAGAGGAAGCGGTATGTGGACGGGAAATACCGCTTCCTCTGATTTTGCGGATTACATACAAGTGAATGGGACAGACCTCCCAGAGAGAGCAGTGCACGGAGGGACTCTGCCGGCTGAAGTGTTTCCGCATGCCTTCCGACAGCTTACCGCCAGCTTTCAGCGGGAGATCTCCGCTCTTGCATCACAGCTGGCAAGATTTTTATGAATTACCACCCAGAAGTCTAAAATACCGCTGCGGTATTTTCCCTCCAGGAGTTTTTTCGCCAAACATTTTTTATGAATAGAGCCCAATGAATACCAGCGTCTTGTTCAACTACTGCATGGTTTGCGAATCCTTTTCCTTGTACATGTGGATTGGCGTGGCTTACCAGATCCTGCACCCATTGGTATGATTTAATAGGGGGTTGAGCCTTATTGAACTCTTTCCTTACCCTCTTTTGGAGGGACAGTCCCTCTTTGGAAGCCCTGTCCCTCTGTCCTCCTCATTTGTTCCTCTTTCTATGTAAATATATATATTTCTCTATTGAAAAATGTGTTTATTTTACTCTATTCCCATCCTTTATTTCAGGGCTGTGGTGTAGGAGTCGGAGTCGTGGAGTTGGGGCAATTTTGGGTGCCTGGATTCCTGATGAATTTAGACTGTAATTAAAATAGAAAATATGATAAAATGTTCTATTTCTCAGATATGTGGTTATATCAATTGCGCTCCTCTCTCACCACCCCCCTCTCTATATAAACGGGCTTGCTGCAACTCAAAATTGATGCCACATGTACACCTTGATAGTTAAAACAATGTTTCTGGAGTGCGCTACCCCCTCCCACTGTCCACAAATACAAACAGTTCTGTTTAGTGCGTCCTTCACTGTCCACCGTCCACTTTCTGGTGCTCCAGGGGATTCTCCCGTTGTTGGCGCAATTCATATACAGAAAAAAAGGAACAAAAAACGAGACATCATAGTGCGATCCGTTTGAATTAGAAACGTATGGGGACCTTCACCCTATGGGGTCCGACTGTGTATCTTCTATATTAGTGGTCACCTCTATATGTGTGACTAACGGCCAACAGGTGGCACGCTCACCTTGCTGCAAGTCTGCCCAGCCCTACAGACAGCAACTGCGCTTAAGGGGTCAAACCAACTTCTTTTTCCACCGATCAATGGTAAGTCCAATCTCAAACAAAGCAGTGAGACAATATCATAGTGCAATCAAGCTTCCACAAAATCTCCATACATCAGATCAAAAGCACCTATAAATCTCCTGCTCACCCTTTCCTGCCGCTGTCCACACTCACAGACAGCTGTCCACGCTTTGGGTGTGCAGTGTTAGCCTCAATGCTCTGAATTACAATCCACTTCCACAGTGTGATAGCAGGATACCAGGCCTGACAGGCATATATCTATAAACTAAAAAGACTCCCAATAGTGTAAAATCCACGGTTTATTCCATAAAACTGAAGAGTAATACTCACAAACATCAATGTAAAAAGCGCTTTGTATGATTAAAACACCCAGAGGACGTCTCCTCCTGCTGCTGGTCACTTCCCTTCCAGGCTCCGCCCTACGCGTTACGTCATACGACTCATCAGGGGCTATTGGTTGGGAAGTGACCCAGCAGTCTCTTATATTCCCATATCTCATTTGCATACACATCTCATAAAACCTCATAACCCACCTATCCTTGCTCAATTCTTACTTGTATGGGATCCGCTCTCCATACCTTCCATTAAGCGTAATTCTTGTGTTCATATATACCTAGTTCTGCCCTGTTAGAAGTCTCTCCCTTGGACTACCATCCTCCGCACCAACCCAAAACTACATTACCCACAATACCCAAATCTCGCTGTCTCGCGAGACCTTGGCCCCAATGTGCTCTGCGGAGGGACTGCAGTTACCACAATCTCTGCGTCCCGCACTCTCGCGAGACCTCGGCCGCCATATTACACATCCAAAGGCCTGTTTATCCAAACTACATTACCCACACTCCCCCGTCCTCGCGAGATTCTGACACTACTATCGGCCGGATTGCGATTATCCCAATGCGCACAATACGGCTATACCCAGTCTAAATCACGATCTCTCCGTTGGACCACCCCTCATATTCAAATCCTCACCGCCCATTACACATGTCTAAATCACGATCTCTCCGTTGGACCACCCCTCATATTCAAATCCTCACCGCCCATTACACATATACTGTGTAATGGGCGGTGAGGATTTGAATATGAGGGGTGGTCCAACGGAGAGATCGTGATTTAGACTGGGTATAGCCGTATTGTGCGCATTGGGATAATCGCAATCCGGCCGATAGTAGTGTCAGAATCTCGCGAGGATGGGGGAGTGTGGGTAATGTAGTTTGGATAAACAGGCCTTTGGATGTGTAATATGGCGGCCGAGGTCTCGCGAGAGTGCGGGACGCAGAGATTGTGGTAAGTGCAGTCCCTCCGCAGAGCACATTGGGGCCAAGGTCTCGCGAGACAGCGAGATTTGGGTATTGTGGGTAATGTAGTTTTGGGTTGGTGCGGAGGATGGTAGTCCAAGGGAGAGACTTCTAACAGGGCAGAACTAGGTATCAGTGATGAGCGAAAATGCAAATATTCTTTTCGCCGAATTTTCGCGAAAATAAGTACTATTTTCGTTTCGAAAGGTGAAAATTCGCCGAATATTTTCGCATTAATTTTCGCCTAAAGTCTGTTTTTTTCGCGTTGAATTTCTAAGCCCCCTTACAAGCTAGAATCACCAAATTTGCAGGGTATATTAAGGAGATATGTGGGTACAAGAGGAAAAAGAAATTTTTCAAAAAGACCTTATAGTTTTTGAGAAAATTGACTTTAAAGTGTCAAAGGAAAAAAGTATACATTTAAATGCAGTAAATGACAGTTACTGTAGCAAACCTAGCAGTAGTGTAAATTTACTAATATCAAAAGAAAGGGCCAAGTGTAAGTGCCATGGGCTAAGTGCCAAGTGCAAACTGCCAAGTGCAAAGGGCCGAGTGCCAAGTGCAAAGGGCCAAGTGCCAAGAGCAAATGCCAAGTGCAAACTGCCAAGTGCAAAGGGCCAAGTGCCAAGTGCAAAGGGCCAAGTGCAAAGGGCCAAGTGCCAAGAACAAGTGCCAAGTGCAAAGTGCAAACGGCCAAGTGCAAGTGCAAAGGGCCAAGGGTCAAATGAAAAGGGCCAAGTGCAAAGAGCCCTTGGCTCTTGGCCCTTTGCCTTTGCACTTGGCCCTTTTCATTTGACACTTGGCCCTTTGCACTTGCACTTGGCCCTTTGCACTTTGCCTTTGCACTTGGCCCTTTGCACTTGGCCCTTTGCCCTTGCAATTGGCCCTTTGCACTTGGCCCTTTGCACTTGGGCCTTTGCCCTTGCACTTGGCCCTTTGCACTTGGCCCTTTGCACTTGACCCTTGGCCCTTTGCACTTGGCCCTTTGCCCTTGCACTTGGCCCTTTGCACTTGGCCCTTTGCACTTGGCAGTTTGCACTTGGCCCTTTCTTTTGATATTAGTAATTTTACACTACCTCTAGGTTTGCTTAAAGGGATACTGTAGGGGGGGTCGGGGGAAAATGAGTTGAAGTTACCTGGGGCTTCTAATGGTCTCCCGCAGGCATCCTGTGCCCACGCAGCCACTCCCCAATGCTCCGGCCCTGCCTCCGGTTCACTTCTGGAATTTCAGACTTTAAAGTCTGAAAACCACTGCGCCTGCGTTGCCGTGTCCTCGCTTCCCCTGATGGCACCAGGAGCGTACTGCACAGCCCCAGTATGGTCTGTGCCTGCACATGACGCTCCTGGTACCATCAGCGGGAGTGAGGACACGGCAACGCATGCGCAGTGGTTTTCAGACTTTAAAGTCTGACATTCCAGAAGTGAACCAGAGGCGGGGCCGGAGCATTGGGGAGTGGCTGGTGGGCACAGGATGTCTGTGGGGGACCATTAGAACCCCCGGGTAACTTCAACTCATTTTACCCCGACCCCCTCTAACAGTATCCCTTTAAGTAACTGTCATTTACTGCATTTAAATGTATACTTTTTTTCCTTTGAAACTTTAAAAGCGATTTTCTCAAAAACTATAAGGTCTTTTTGAAAAATTTCTTTTTCCTCTTGTACCCACATATCTCCTTAATATACCCTGCAAATTTGGTGATTCTAGCTTTTAACGGGGCTTAGATATTCAACGCGAAAAAAACTGACTTTAGGCGAAAATTAATGCAAAATATTAATGCGAAATTTCGCCTTTTGAAGCGAAAATAGTACTTATTTTCGCGAAAATTCGGCGAAATCGAAAATGGGATTTTCGATGCGAAAATGGCTTTGGCGAAAATTCGCAAGCAACACTGCTAGGTATATATGAACACAAGAATTACGCTTAATGGAAGGTATGGAGAGCGGATCCCATACAAGTAAGAATTGAGCAAGGATAGGTGGGTTATGAGGTTTTATGAGATGTGTATGCAAATGAGATATGGGAATATAAGAGACTGCTGGGTCACTTCCCAACCAATAGCCCCTGATGAGTCGTATGACGTAACGCGTAGGGCGGAGCCTGGAAGGGAAGTGACCAGCAGCAGGAGGAGACGTCCTCTGGGTGTTTTAATCATACAAAGCGCTTTTTACATTGATGTTTGTGAGTATTACTCTTCAGTTTTATGGAATAAACCGTGGATTTTACACTATTGGGAGTCTTTTTAGTTTATAGATATATGCCTGTCAGGCCTGGTATCCTGCTATCACACTGTGGAAGTGGATTGTAATTCAGAGCATTGAGGCTAACACTGCACACCCAAAGCGTGGACAGCTGTCTGTGAGTGTGGACAGCGGCAAGAAAGGGTGAGCAGGAGATTTATAGGTGCTTTTGATCTGATGTATGGAGATTTTGTGGAAGCTTGATTGCACTATGATATTGTCTCACTGCTTTGTTTGAGATTGGACTTACCATTTCTCAGATACTAGTCATCCTACTAATCCTACTAAAATAATAAATGGGAAAGTTCGGATGTTTGGATGTTTGTTACTCGATCACGCAAAAACGGCTGAACGGATTTGAATGAAATTTGGCACACACATAGTACATTACCTGGAATAAAGTATAGGATACTTTTTATTCTCATAACCAAAAAGAGACAAATACAAATTTCACTGGAAAATGTAAACTGCAGCCATTCTTACACTGTTACACTGGAGGTGTGTTTAGCTTCTAAGGGTAGAATGGTTAATTTGCATATATTCAGCAGTGATGCACTGGGAGACAGCTCAAGCTCACTCCAACCTGAATTATCTCAAATTCTTTCTGTTTTAAGAAAGCAAACTTTTGTTTTTCTTAACATCTTAGTAAGGGGGCTTTTAGGACCATTGTAGTCCCTTACACACTCCAATGAGTTCTGGGTCACTATGAGCTCGCTGGTTAGTCTGTACCTCTCGGTGTTACAAGCCCTACTGCATAGAGCCAAAGTAATCCATGCCATGCACTGATGAGGATCAAACAATCCAAAACAGTCTGTATGCATGTTGGATTATTATGGCTCTGTACAAATTAACAAGCTGACACATCATTGCATTCTAGCAGTTCTGGAGGTGTGTTTAGCTTTTAAGGGTAACAATGGTTAATTTGCATATATTCAACAGTGATGCACTGGGAGACATTTTAAGTTCACTCCAACCTGAATTATTGCAAATTCTTTCTGTTTTAAGAAAGCAAACTTTTGTTTTTCTTACACTGTTAATGGCAGGTTTCTCAAACTTTGTACAGTTGGTTGATTTTCAAGGGGAATATTTCTGCCATTCTTGCACTGTTAATGGCACAAGCCTCAAACCTGCCATTCTTGCACTGTTAATGGCACAAGCCTCAAACCTGGTATAGTTGATCATTGGGTGACTGGGGTTCAATTTCAGAAAGGGGGTGGAGCCACAAATAGCCAATCAGATTTGTTTCATTCCAATGCAAAATATTGTTGCCAAACACCGCAAAGCTCACAAACTTGGTAATTGAGTAATTGATTAATTGTGTGTTAGGGTTAGGAAAGTGGGCACAGCCAACACCAGCCAAATACATAAGCGGGCAACGCAGGGTCATAAGTGGGTGGAGACAAATACAAATTTTACTGGGAAAATGTAAACAGCAGCCATTCTTACACTGTTAATGGTAGGGTTCTCAAACTTTGCACAGTTGTTTACTGGGTGACTGGGATTAATATTCAGAAAAGTGGGTGGAGCCTACGAAAAACAATCAAAAATTACCTATTGATTTTTCAGGGGAATATTTCATTGCTGCCATTCTTGCACTGTTAATGGCACAAGCCTCAAACCTGGTACAGTTGATCATTGTGTGACTGGGGTTTAAATTTATATAAGGGGGTGGAGCCCCAAACAGCCAATCTGATTGGTTTCATTTTAATGCAGGCTATTGATGCCAAAGACCGCAAAGCTCACAAACTTGGTCATTAAGTAATTGTGTGTTAGGGTTAGGAAAAGTGGGCGCAGCCAACACCAGCCAAATACATAATCGGGCAATGCCGGGACATCAGTAGGCGGAGACAAATACAAATTTCACTGAGAAAATGTAAACTGCAGCAATTCTTACACTATTAATGGTAGGGTTCTTAAACTTTGCACAGCTGGTCACTGGGTGACTGAGATGAATATTCAGAAAAGTGGGTGGAGCCTACAAAAGCCAATCAAAATCCACCTATTAATCTTTAAAGGGAAGGTTCAGGGACTGTCTAAAAAAAATAAAAATCCGCATCCACTTACCTGGGGCTTCCTCCAGCCCGTGGCAGGCAGGAGGTGCCCTCGGCGCCGCTCCACAGGCTGCCGGTGGTCTCCGGTGGCCGACCCGACCTGGCCAGGTCGGGCTCCTTCCGCGTTACAAAATGCGCCTCACGGCGGTGTGCTGACGTCATTGGGCGTCCTCCGGGCTTTACTGCGCAGGCTCAGTAGTTCCGATGACGTCAGCGCGCCGCCGTGAGGCGCATTTTGGAACGTGGAAGAAGCCCGACCTGGCCGCCGGCCAGGTCGGGTCGGCCACCGGCAGTCTGCGGAGCAGCGCCGAGGGCACCTCCTGCCTGCCACGGGCTGGAGGAATCCCCAGGTAAGTGGATGCGGATTTTTATTTTTTTTAGACAGTCCCTGAACCTTCCCTTTAAGGGGAATATTTAATTGATGCCATTCTTGCACTATTAATGGCACAAGCCTCTTGCACTGTTAATCACCTGTACCTGGTACAGTTGGCCATTGGGTGATTGGGGTTCAAATTCAGAAAAGGGGTGGAGCCACAGCCAATCAGATTTATTTTATTTCAATGCAAATTATTGATGCCAAAGACCGCAAAGCTCACAAACTTGGTCAATAAGTAATTTTGTGTTAGGGTTAGAAAAAGTGGGTGGAGCCAACACCAGCCAAATACATACCTGGGCAATGCGGAGACCAACACAAATTTCACTGGGAAAATGTAAACTGCAGCCATTCTTACACTATTAATTGTAGGGTTCTAAAACTTTGCACAGTTGGTCACTGGGTGACTGGGATTAATATTCAGAAAAGTGGGTGGAGCCTACAAAAACCCATCACAATTCACCTATTGATTTTCAAGGCAAATATTTAATTGCTGCCATTTTTGCACTGTTAATGGCACAAGCCTCAAACCTGGTACAGTTGATCATTGCGTGACTGGGGTTAAATATTTAGAAAAGGGGTGGGGCCACAAACAGCGAATCAGATGTGTTTCATTTCAATGAAAATTATTCATGCCAAAGACCACAAATCTCACAAACTTGGTCATTGGGCTCTATTCATAAAACCTTACCGCAAGTTTTCCGCTCAAAACAGCGGATTTTCCCGTCCATTTAGCAAAGTGGGCATTCATAAAAGCTGTTCCCGCATGAAAATCTACAATCCCCCAGCAGAGCGAGAAATTTCCGCCTTCTCCAGTGTTTTTCTAGATTTATCTAGAAAAAAGTAACAAAATGGCCATTCATAAAGTTTAGAGGAAGTAGAGATGAGCCGAAATTTTCGAAATTTCGAACTGCTTTTATTACGAATGCGAAATTTAACATTACGACCCAAATTCGTAATTTCGTAATTAATTTTCAAATCGTAATTTACAATTTCGTAATCGAAATTTCACTCCCGTAATGACGAATTTCGTGTCTCCAACCGAAATTTTACTTTTTCAGGTTTGTAAGGGTTTCTGGCTGGTAACAGCAAGGTTACAGGTTCGATTCCATCCAGGCATGTCTTTTCCTTTTGAGTTCAACAGTTGTCCAAACACCGAGCACAAAGTTTTGCATGCGTAAAGTTTTACGCACGCAAAATACCCCATGGGGTTCAATGGCGCAGCGCGCGCACGCAAAAGGAAAAGACATGCCTGGATGGAATCAAACCTGTAACCTTGCTGTTACCAGCCAGACACACTAACCAATTGCACCACAGCCAGGCTAGCTGTGACCTAACTCTACATGGCTATCTGGGGCTCTGTTGGCTCTGTTTGGACAACTGTTGAACGCAAAAGGAAAAGACATGCCTGGATGGAATCGAACCTGTAACCTTGCTGTTACCAGCCAGACACACTAACCAATTGCACCACAGCCAGGCTAGCTGTGACCTAACTCTACATGGCTATCTGGGGCTCTGTTGGCTCTGTTTGGACAACTGTTGAACGCAAAAGGAAAAGACATGCCTGGATGGAATTGAACCTGTAACCTTGCTGTTACCAGCCAGACACACTAACCAATTGCACCACAGCCAGCCTAGCATTTAGCACTGTGAAACCATCCTCTGCTAGGCATGATTTCATTTTTGCACCTCACTCTATCGCATGGTCCAATCACAAAGCCCTGCACCCAGCATGTGTCTCATATGACTGTCTACAAGTAAGATTTAGGTTAGCAGTCTATTTAGTGTGTGTTTGGTGGTATGGTGGTGAGCATAGCTGTCTTCCATGTGGTTGGCCTGGGTTTGATCCCTGGACATGTCATGAATGTGAGTATGGTTTTGAAATACTACAAATCTCTGGAGAGAGAGAGAGAGAGGAGGAGGAGGAGGAGGAGGAGTTGGTTGGTTATTCATTTTAGGCATCTAGAGGGATAGAAACCTTTGCAAACTTTAAAATACTAAATTTCGTAATCGTAATTACGAAAATTTGCGTAATTTGCGAAAATTACGAAATTTCGATTACTGCTAAAATCGTAATTGTAGTAATTTCGCGACATTTCGGAAATTCGTAATTAGGTCATTACGCTCATCCCTAAGAGGAAGCGGTATGTGGACGGGAAATACCGCTTCCTCTGATTTTGCGGATTACATACAAGTGGGACAGACCTCCCAGAGAGAGCAGTGCACAGAGGGACTCTGCCGGCGTAAGTGTTTCCGCATGCCTTCCGACAGCTTACCGCCAGCTTTCAGCGGGAGATCTCCGCTCTTGCATCGCAGCTGGCAAGATTTTTTTGAATGACCACCCAGAAGTGTAAAATACCGCTGCGGTATTTTCCCTCCAGGAGTTTTTTCGGCACAACTTTTTTATGAATAGAGCCCATTGACTATTGACAATTGTGTGTTAGGGTTAGAAAAAGTGGCCACAGCCAACAGCAGCCAAATACTGTACATACCCGGGAAACATTAGGACATCAGTGGGTGGAGAAAAATACAAATTTCACTGCTAGAATGTAAACTGAAATTTGGCACACACATAGTACATTACCTGGAATAAAGTATAGGATACTTTTTATTCCCATAACCAAAAAGGGGGTGGAGACAAATACAAATTTCACTGGAAAATGTAAACTGCAGCCATTCTTACACTGTTACACTGGAGGTGTGTTTAGCTTCTAAGGGTAGAATGGTTAATTTACATATATTCAGCAGTGATGCACTGGGAGACATCTCAAGCTCACTCCAACCTGAATTATCGCAAATTCTTTCTGTTTTAAGAAAGCAAACTTTTGTTTTTCTTAACATCTTAGTAAGGGGGCTTTTAGGACCATTGTAGTCCCTTACACACTCCAATGAGTTCTGGGTCACCATGAGCTCGCTGGTTAGTCTGTGCCTCTCGGTGTTACAAGCCCTACTGCATAGAGCCAAATTAATCCATGCCATGCACTGATGAGGATCAAACAATCCAAAACAGTCTGTATGCATGTTGGATTATTATGGCTCTGTACAAATTAACAAACTGACACATCATTTCATTCCAGCAGTTCTGGAGGTGTATTTAGCTTTTAAGGGTAACAATGGTTAATTTGCATATATTCAACAGTGATGCACTGGGAGACATTTTAAGCACACTCCAACCTGAATTATCGCAAATTATTTCTGTTTTAAGAAAGCAAACTTTTGTTTTTCTAACTCTGTCAATGGCAGGTTTCTTAAACTTTGCACAGTTGGTCACTGGGTGACTGGGATTAATATTCAGAAAAGTGGGTGGAGCCTACAAAAGCTAATCAAAATTCACCTATTGATTTTTAAAGGAGTGGAGCCACAGCCAATTAGATTTATTTCATTTCCATGCCAATTATTGATGCCAAAGACCGCAAAGCTCACAAACTAGGGCATCCTTGAATAATTGTGTGTTAGGATTAGAAAAAGTGGGCAGAGGTAACACTAGCCAATTACATACCCGGGCAACGCCGGGCGACCAGCTAGTATAATAAATGGGAAAGTTTGGATGTTTGGATGTTTGTTTGGATGTTTGTTTGGATGTTTGTTTGGATGTTTGGATGTTTGGATGTTTGTTACTCGATCACGCAAAAATGGCTGAACGGATTTGAATGAAATTTGGCACACACATAGTACATTACCTAGAATAAAGTATAGGATACTTTTTATTCCCATCACCAAAAAGGGGGCGGAGACAAATACAAATTTTACTGGGAAAATGTAAACTGCAGCCATTCTTACACTGTTAATGGCAGGGTTCTCAAACTTTGCACAGTTGGTTACTGGGTGACTGGGATTAATATTCAGAAAGGTGGGTGGAGTCTATAAAAGCCAATCAAAATTCACCTATTGATTTTCAAGGGGAATATTTACATTGCTGCCATTCTTGCACTGTTAATGGCACAAGCCTCAAACCTGGTACAGTGGATCATTGGGTGACTAGGGTTCAATTTCAAAAAGGGGGTGGAGCCACAAGCAGCCAATTAGATTTGTTTCATTCCAATGCAAATTATTGATGCCAAACACCGCAAAGGTCACAAACTTGGTAATTGAGTAATTGATTAATTGTGCGTTAGGGTTAGAAAAGTGGGCACAGCCAACACCAGCCAAATACATAAGCGGGCAATGCCGGGTCATAAGTGGGCGGAGACAAATACAAATTTTACTGGGTAAATGTAAACAGCAGCCATTCTTACACTCTTAATAGTAAGGTTCTCAAACTTTGCACAGTTGGTTACTGGGTGACTGGGGTTAATATTTAGCAAAGTGGGTGGAGCCTACAAAAGGCAATCAAAAATGACCTATTGATTTTTCAGGGGAATACTTCATTGCTGCCATTCTTGCACTATTAATGGCACTAGCCTCAAACCTGGTACAGTTGATCATTGGGTGACTGGGGTTTAAATTTATAAAAGGGGGTGGAGCCAATATGATTTGTTTCATTTTAATGCAGATTATTGATGCCAAAGACCGCAAAGCTCACAAACTCATTGAGTAATTGATTTATTGTGTGTTAGGGTTAGAAAAAAAAGTGGGCACAGCCAAAACCAGCCAAATACATAAGCGGGCAATGCTGGGTCATCAGTAGGCGGAGAGAAATGCAAATTTCACTAAGAAAATGTAAAGTGCAGCAACTCTTACACTTTTAATGGTAGGGTTCTCAAACTTTGCACAGTTGGTCACTGGGTGACTGGGATTAATATTCAGAGAAGTGGGTGGAGCCTACAAAAGCCAATCAAAATTCACCTATTGATTTTCAAGGGGAACATATAATTGCTACCATTCTTGCACTGTTAATGGCACAAGCCTTAAACCTGGTACAGTTGGTCATTGGGTGACTGGGGTTCAAATTCAGACAAAGAGGTGGAGCCACAAACAGCCAATCAGATTTGTTTGATCTCAATGCAAATTATTGATGCCAAAGACTGCAAAGCTCACAAACTTGGTTATTGAGTAATTGTGTGTTAGGGTTAGAAAAAATAGACGGAGCCAACACCAGCCAATTAGCGAAATACATACCTGAACAATGTCAGGAAATCAGTGGGTGGAGAAAAATACAAATTTCATTGGGAAAATGAAATCTGCAGCCATTCTTACACTGTTAATGGCAAGGTTCTCAAACTTTGCACAGTTGGTTACTGGGTGACTGGGATTAATATTCAGAAAGGTGGGTGGAGCCTACAAAAGCTAATTAAAATCTACCTATCGATTTTTAAGGGAAATATTTAATTGCTGCCTTTCTTGCACTATTAATGGCACAAGCCTCTTGCACTGTTAATCACCTGTACCTGGTAGAGTCGGCCATTGGGTGATTTGGGTTCAAATCCAGAAAAGGGGTGGAGCCACAGCCAATCAGATTTATTTTATTTTAATGCAAATTATTGATGCCAAAGGCTGCAAAGCTCACAAACTTGGTCATTAAGTAATTAAGTAATTGTGTGTTAGGGTTAGGAAAATGGGGCGGGGCCAACACCAACCAAATACATACCCGGGCAACGCCGGGCGTCCAGCTAGTCATAAATAATTACAGTAATAGCTGTGCTTAGTCCACAAAAATGAAATAAACCAATCAAAATTAGTTACTTGTGCAGCTTCAATAAAGCAGTCCTCGTATTTTTAAGGTCAGATATACATATCTGATTGTGACTGTATATATGATGTGTACACAGGAATATCTTATATATGTTACGTCCAGAACCCGAAGTTTGGCCACTTGAAGTTCTGGCTGGCCACTTCGGGTTCTGGCCGGCCAATGTGCGAACTGGCCGCTGCGTTGCGGCCAATGTGAGAAATGGAATGATTCACGTCACATTAATGTATCTTCTGGCCCCAGCGCAGCGCCAAATGTATCGCAAATCAGTTAATTTAATGAAATGTAACAGATGAGGCCGCCGGCTTTTTCTCTGCCTTTCTCTCCTCCCCCCGCCTCTCTCTCTCTCCTATGGGCAGCCGGCGGGGACATGCGTGTCCCCCCAGAGTCGTTCGCTGTGGCAGGGTAATCCTGCTGTTTTTGCAGAGCGGGTGCTGGCAGAAGCAATGTCTGCAGCCTCCCTGCTCTGCTTTCCTGCCGCCACGAACGACTCTGGAGGGGACACGCGTGCTGCCCATAATAAGAGAAGGAGAGAGAGGCGGGGGAGGGGGGGGAGGGGGAGAGAGAGGCAGAGCAAAGGCTGGCGGCTTCATCTGTTACATTGCCGCCGGCTTAATTTCATTAAATGAACTAAGTTGCGATACATTTGGCCGCTGCGCTGGGGCCAGAAGATACATTAATGTTACAGGAATCATTCCATTTCTCACATTGGCCACAGCGCAGCGGCCACTTCGCACATTGGCCGGTCAGAACCCGAAGTGGCCGGCCAGAACTAGAAGTGGCCAAACTTCGGGTTCTGGACGTAACATATATACTAAATAACGTCTATGCTGTAAGTATAAAGCCTGATGTGTAGCCGTGCCACTAATAGAGATGGTCAATGAGATGGAAATAATTGTGCGTTGATTCTGATTTATGCAAATGTATGCACTCCCTTTGCTCATGAAATCAAATAATTTGATATGTTGTTAAAATTTGGTTTGGTGACTACGAATTAAATGGTACCTGGGAAGGATGA
Organism: Hyperolius riggenbachi; assembly: GCF_040937935.1. Lineage (NCBI taxonomy): Eukaryota > Metazoa > Chordata > Amphibia > Anura > Hyperoliidae > Hyperolius > Hyperolius riggenbachi. The sequence continues at coordinate 37,787,679 of NC_090653.1, read as the reverse complement.
AAAGAAAAGTTTTATACGTACCTGGGGCTTCTTCCAGCCCCCTTCAGGCTAATCAGTCCCTCGCTGTCCACCTCCACCACCTGGATCTTCTGCTATGAGTCCTGGTAATTCAGCCAGTCAGTGCAGTCTGGCCGCTTGCCGCTCCCACAGCCAGGAACATTCTGCACCTGCGCAATAGTGCTGCGCAGGTGTAGTACGCTCCCGGCGGCGGAGAGTGTGCATGCGCACTACGCCCGACAGGCTCAAGTACCTGGACTCATAGCAGAAGATCCAGGTGGCGGAGGAGAACAGCGAGGGACTGATTAGCCTGAAGGGGATTGGAGGAAGCCCCAGGTATGTATAAAACTTTAATTTCATCTGTCTCAGGTTTACACAGTAGTACTATACTCTACATATGCACTCTCCACAGAGCTGCAGGGAATCCACTGAGAATGTTGTGCACATTGAACACAGAGGTGTTGTCTATCACCCATAAACCTGGTTCAGATTGTACATGAAGAATGTGTAATAGAGGAAGAATCTCCTCATTCCCCTGCAGAGTACCTGCCCATCATTCTTACATGCACCCACACTTACATTGCCTAGGGCCTGATAGATGTTCTTTGTTCCGGCCTGTACCTTTTACAAGTACTCTTACCAAGGACTAGTTTTAGTCTATGACTAAAGGGAATACATATGGCAGTCTCCATATCCTTCTCAATTCAGTTGTCTTTTAAAATTCCTAAACGTTGGAAGTTAACAGACAAATTTCATGTTGTAATGAATAGCGGAGATGCCGCCGCGCGGTCTGGCGGCGGGGCGGCTGTCTCCACGTTCAGACCGGCGGTTTCTGCACAGCAGCATGTGTCTGGTTTGCCTGGGCCTTCTAGTGCACACAGATGGAGAGCTACGCGTACACGTGCCAGAAGACAGGACCTTTATGCCAGCAGGAGAGGTATCAGCTGATCAGGACGATCAGCTGATCCCAGCGGAACTCCTGATTGGCTGAGTGGCTGGGGGCAGCGCTGCGGAGCGCGGTAGTATATATAGATCTTGCTTGTCAGTTGCTGGTTGTCTGCCATTGCGAATACTTACGTGTGAGCACTAAGACCTCAGTCAGATCCTACAGTGTGTTAGAACCAGTTGGAACTGGGAATTCACACTTAGCCAGATTCCGCTCTTGTCATTTACTTTGTTATTACTGTGTTATACTTTAGACCAGTTCCAGGGTGTTGAGACCAAGGACCTCACACCCAAGCATAGGATTACTGTGTCATTACTGTGTTATACTTTAGACCAGTTCCAGGGTGTTGAGACCAAGGACCTCACACCCAAGCTTAGGATACTGTGTTATTCTATAGACTAGTTCCCGGGTGTCGAGACCAAGGACCTCACACCTCAGACTAGGATTGTGCTTGATATCTGTTATGACCTTTGGCTCTGTTGACCTCTCTCTTGCTTTCTGATTCGGTATCTCTGCCTATCTGTCTACCAGTTGCCAACCTTGCCTGTACCCGGTTACCGAATCAGCCTTCAATCTCTGTACCTTATCTGCTCGTGTGTTGCCGACCTGGCCTGTCTGACCCCCTGACTGTCACTCATCCCTCGAGTGATCAGTCTGTCTGTACTACTCGTGACACTAATCCACCAGGTGTCAGTTAGCTGCAAGGACCTCCTGCTCCTCAGAGAGTCCTTCCTGCAGTTCAGCCAGTGGCCTCTACTCCATAGGAGTCCACTGGCTGCAGTACAGTCTGATTCCCAATCCATCTGGGAATCCTTGGCTGCAGTACAGTCTGATTTCCAGCCCATCAGGTAATCACTGACTGCAAGATTATCTCCTCCTCTCAAGGAGATAGTCCCTGCACAGCCAGAGGCCGCCTGCCCCTCAGGCGGTCACTGGCTGCAGTAATATCTGTGTCTCTCGCTCCACGGGAGATAGCCTTACATTTGCACCAAGCACTTACACTTCTTTAGGTGTCCAGAGGTTAGTCATACTTGTATTATTGGTGATTCTGCAGATCATCCATAATCAGGTATACATCTGTATTGTTGATGATTCTGCAGATCATCAATGATCAGATACTCTCTGTGTGCTGACACCAATCGTTACACATGTTACATACTTTCAATCAACAAGATTGTAATATGCAAATTAGAGGAGTCGGAGTTGAGGAGTCAGTGGAATCCTAAACTGAGGAGTCGGAGTCGGTGGATTTTTGTACCGACTCCACAGCCCTGCTTTATTTCCTATCCTTTAACTTTATTCCCATCCTTTAAATTGATATATTTCAAATTTTCAGAGGTTACTATGAAGGAAAATGAACAAGGATAGAAAGAACCAGTGTTGTTTGAGTTATAAAACAACACATTGTTCTTATGAAATCTTTATGGTGTTCATGACTAGAGGTGTGACGGGGCGGGATCAGGAGTGTGGCAGGGGTGTGGCTTAAGTGTCCCTCTTTCTCATCTCAAAAAGTTGGGAGGTATGGTAGCATGCGTAATCAGGCACGGTCAGACGAGCGGACGCTCAGCGCACACTATGCTGCTGTATTGCAGCATAGTGAACGCTAGTAACTTAATGTCCTCTCCACACCTCCTACCTTGAGCACCTTCGAGTCCAGTCACATTAAAGGATGTGATCCCTGCACTCTGATTGGCCCACTAGGCTGCTTGTCACTTGTCACTCGACAGACAGCCTATTGGGCCAATCAGAGTGCGGGGATCACATCCTTTAATGGGATTAGTCACAGATAAGAGGGAATTAGACAGGCTAAACTCTCTAAATACATAAAGTATTGCGCAGGGCACTTACGGTAACCAGAGCAATGACGTGCCAGGGGCGTGCATGCGCAAATTCAGCCGAAATGTCTGGATTAACGTAGCCGCCAGCAGGACTGCTGAAGGCACTCAGAGGATACCGGCAGACCTTGCGGGCTGGGAAGATGGGGGGGGGGGGGGGGGGGCTGCTGGATGAAGCCCCAGGTAAGGCCAGATTTTAATTTTATGCCACTGCTCAGGATCCCTTTAAGAAAACTTGTTTCTTTGTGAAATATAACAGAATTCTGGCAAATATTTTGTAGCCTATTCTAATATTTCAAGATTTGTGCATATTTCTGATTTACACACAGATTCCCTGTAAGAGGTAATGCACATTTACTGACATCACATACCTGCTAGAGATGTTATGGAGGTACTGTGAGGATTCTGCTCTGCTGGACAGAATATTCAGTGAAAGGACATCTTTATCAAGATAACGTCGCTGGAACTCATGATCATATGTAATGCACCCAATGTCCGCTAACTTCACATGCAGCTCTTTATAGTCATGGCAACATACACTTTCTTCTTCAGTCTTCATAATCTCACAGTTTCTACAGCTGCACCAGTGTACGTTCCCCACACGTCTCTCGGGGTCAGAAGTGTGTGCGCGTCTACGGTGTGAGGAACTCTGATGATGAGATGCAGAGGTGGCAGTGCGGGATTCAGACCTGATCCCTTCATCTAACAGACTGTAATCCAGATCCTGCTTAAGAATGAATAAAAATATCAGTTTGGATGCTTACAGGTTTCTTGACTGACCAAAGCACTTATTTTTATTATTATTATTATTATTATTATTATTACAGGTAGTCCCCGACATACAAACGCCCGACTTACAAACGACCCCCCGATAGGAATGGCATGGATTCTGTGGGAACAATGTAAAAAAAAATCAAATTGGACTTGTAGTTTTTGAGAAAATCAATTTTAAAGAATTCAAAGAAAAAATGGCTTTTAAACTTATACGCCCTGTACTGTACCAGGTACAGGAGGCAGAGGTGACACAAAGTGGGACACTGGAGGCACAGGGGGGCACAAAAGAGGTACAGGGGACAGAGATGGTACAGTGTTCCGACTTAGTCATTAGCTGAAAATGGATAAAATAAGTGGTACTTACCGGGGGCTTCCTCCAGCCCCAAGCTCCCAGGATGTCCCTCGCCGCAGCTCTCCCTTCAGCCGTTCGCCGCAGGTCCGTCCCGGTCTCCGGCGATGACGTCAGGGCGACCTCCAGGTCCGCATGAACTGGCGCAGTTCAGGTCGACCTGGAGGTCGCTCTGACTTCATCGCCGGGGACCAGGACGGAGCTGCGGCAAACTGCTGCGGGGAGAGCTGCGGTGAGGGACATGCTGGGAGCTTGGGGCTGGAGGAAGTCCCCAGTAAGTACCACTTATTTTATCCATTTTCACCTGATGACTCCTTTAAGAACAGATTCAGGTTAAGAATGAACCTACAGTCCCTATCTCATTTGTTAACCGGGGACTACCTGTATTATTGATACAAGGATGACAGACCTAACAAGGTTAGGCCCGGATTTACCTCACAGGAGCACAGATGTCCTGGCAACCTAGCCCTCCATGAACCTACAAACCCCCCACAAACTGCATTGCAAGTGTGCCAGTTGTCCCCGCTGTCACTTCTTCCTTATTTCCCTTTCTCATCATAGGTAACTACAAGGGCCTATTAGTATTTGGTGGCCAGAAGTTCCCTCAATATTAGGTAGCTAGAGGTGCCTCCGTATTGGGTAGCTAGAGGTGCCCTCGACTGAAGGGAGATCTCCTCAGTGGAATGCCGAAAGATGGGTGAGTAACCTCTCATTTACACAACTCTCATCAAGACTCTGAATGGGGAAGGGGGGAGACAGACTCTCTGGGAGGGGAGTGAGCCGCCTTTCCATCATCAGGCGCCTGTAGGCACATGCCTACAGTCAGTGTCTTATGGTAAATCCAGTACTGAACAAGGTTATACAACATAGGACAAAGCTATACAAAGTAAACAGGTTACAAGATACATGATCATGTTATTTGGAGCTGGTTAGGTAGGCGCAGTAACACCAGTGTGAGATAGTCATAGGAAAGGAGCTCACAATTATAGAATACTCTAGGGAAGGAAGGCCAAAGGCATAAAATCTAAGGAGTGTAGATATTCGTCTAAGCAAGTTAATGAGAAGCGAATGAGTGGTGAAAATTGGTCTAGTCCTGAAGCATAACATTACATATGCAAAAGAAAAAAATATATCTATCAAAGAAAATAGAAAAATAATAAAGAATCACTCACCCTTGTTTGTAATGCAACAATGCTTCTAAATTGTAAAAAGCAGACACACAAAAAAGATATATACACAGTACAATGTCAGTGTACACGGTTACAAATAACGGCCAATTTAGCAGCTGTACATGGAACATTAAGTACATGGAATGAGAGAAGACGTACAAGAAAAGCAATGTAGCATCATAAAATGAAACTGTCGGCAGAGGCGTAGAATCCTATCAATCCAGGGCACCTTGAGGCACCAAGGACAAAGGAAGAGTGAAAAACGGGCATGGCCATAATGTGGGTGGTGAAAAATTGGCCTAGGCATGGTGTAGGCATAAAACAATCAATCGTGCCATACAAGACTCGACCCCAGAAACGGATAGATATCCAAATTTGTATTTATTCCATAATGCGGAGTAACAACATACAAAAAAGCAAAACGATATGGGCAGAGGCCCTTTCTCAAGTGCTGGAGCACTTGAGAAAGGGCCTGTGCCTGAAACTTTGTGCTTTTTTGGATGTTGTTACTCCACATTATGGAATAAATACAAATTTGGATATACCGTATTTTCCGGACCATAAAACCCACTTTTTCTCCCCCAAAAGGGGGGCGGGAAGTCACTGCTTCTTATGGTCCAAATGTATGTTTGCAACACACCCCCAACCAGCCTCGGACTGACCCACCGAACTACCAACGTAAAGTTCGGTGGGCCCCTTTTAAGAGCTGTGACGTCATAGTCACATGACCACAGTGCCCCCTCTCTCCTATCCGGGCGGCCGGACCTGCGCCAGTGACGTCATCACGTTAGCCATGCGGTGCGGTCCGGAGGCCTATAAGAGGAGGCATCAGCCTTCTTCTGATGACAAGCTCCGCCTCTTTCCGCACCGCATCATCGCTACACGTCGCCTGGTGCCAGACAGACTGACAGAGGCCTGGCTGGAGACGCCGCAGCCCGCAGGGGTAACGCCTGGACACTCTGGGCCTGAGGGAGAGGCAGATGCTCGCCGCAGCCACACTGTCTGATGCCCACCGCCGCCCGCCGGGACCTGCCATGCTGCCAGTCAGGCTCAGCTGCCCTGCTGCACACGGTGGGCTCTTTGTGCGTGTGTGTAGTGTTGGGGGGAAACAGGGAGGGGAGGAGAGACTTATTCAACCCAGCCAGGAGAGTGGAGGAGACTGTCACTGAGTGAGGAGAGGGAGAGAGAGGGAGGGATCACCACCAGACCAGGGACGGTGGGTTGTTGGTTGGTGTGTGGCCTGCCAGGCCTGGAGTCTGTTGGTTGGTGTGTGTGGTCTGGAGGCCAAAGAGGCAGGACTCAGGAGAGTCAGAGAAGGAGATGACAGGTGTGTGGGCAGCTGGCAACTGGGGGAAGTTGGTGCCTGGCGCTATCCAATCACGCTCTCGCAGTACTTCCTGTGAGAGCATGATTGGACAGCAGTGCAGGAGATGGAGACCAGCAGCGATGCTGGTAAGTGATTCCTGCTCGCTGCCGCTGCTGGGTGCAATTCTGGAGGGAGGTGGGCATGGAAGGGGGATCCCTAGGTGAGGAAGGGGGAGGCTTCCCCCCTCCCTGCTGCTCTGTGCCCACATTTCCCCCTTCCAGCATGCATTGGGCACTGAGACCTGCATACCTAACTGGGGGGGAGCGCGGAAGGGGGGGCTCTAGGTGAGGGAGGGGGGTAGCTTTCTCCCCGCCGCTCTGTGCCTGCTGCCCCCCCTTCCAGAATGGGGGCCCCCACTAACTGGGGACCTGCCTTTGTGGGGATATCTGCCACCAAATTAATTGCATTTTGTGGGGATTTCTGCTGCTAATCTAATTGCAATTTGTGGGGGTATCTGACGCCAATCTAATTCCATTTTGTGGGGATATCTGTTGCCAATCTAATTGCATTTTGTGGGGTTATCTGCCCCCAATCAGATTGCATTTTGTGGGGGTATCTGCTCCCAATTTAATTGCAATTTGTGGGGATATCTGCCGCCAATTTGATTGCATTTTGTGGGGATATCTGCCGCCAATCTGATTGCATTTTGTGGGGATATCTGCCGCCAATCTGATTGCATTTCGTTGGGGAATCTGCCACCAATCTGATTGCATTTTGTCAGAAAATCTGCTGCCATTTGACTACTTGATGAATTATCATGAGGCATGTAACTACTTGATTATTTTATCTAAAATGTATCTGGTCGGACCTAATCTCTATGAATAACAGCTCTACTTATTTTGTGGGTTTTTTTTGTTTTTTTTTAAGTCTGCCCATGACTCATCATGACCACACCCATGTTCCAGTGCGTGGTGACACTCATTTATTTTTGCTGCGCCGAATGTAGACATATCCCTATTGGAGACTGTCCTCAGAAGTGCTCACAATCTATTCCCTACCATAAAATCATGCAAAATTTGTCGAGTGGGCCCTTAGTGTCCCAGTCCGACCCTTCCCCCAGCCTCCCGGAGTGCAATGCCCATGGTGTGTCCACGGGTACTTCATGCCTATGAAGGGTCCAAGCAATGAAAAATAAAATCCTAGTGCTCTAAATCAAAGAGACACCTGTCAAAAAGATGGAGATGATAGTGCCAATCGCCCCTCAAATAGATTTCTGTGCAGGGCAACCAGAGGAACCATGAGCAAAAGACCCCAGTGAGAAGAGGAAGCAGAGGAGCAACATGTGCAGAAAAGAACTTAACGGCAGAGGAGAAGGCCGAAATCCTGCACCGCGATCGTGCCTCAGAGGAACCGTGGGCAAAGACCCCAGTCGGGAGGGAAGCAGAGGTGCAATGTAGGTGGAAGAGAGCTTACCGGGAAGAGAGAGTGTAGAAGGCTCAATGCTTACAATGCGATCGTACCTCACCTCTAACGAGTGGTTTCTTCCTGGCACGCCCCCTGCCTGTATTGGCTGCCGGCCATGCAGTACATGGTGATTGGCCGAGACGGGACTTCAAGGTCCCACCCCCGGCGATGTATGAGCCTATGGCTATAGCCCCGACACCTCCGCGGGTGGGATCAACTTGTCACTCCTGCAATGTCCACTTCAAAGGCTAGTCCCTGCACACTGATGCAGACTGACCTGTGAAGGAATTTGTGCTCCCCAGCATTCAATAGTGCTTATCAGGGGCGTAGCTACAATTCACTGGGCCCCATAGCAAATATTGTGACTCCTTTAGCATAACCAACCCCATCCCCTTCTTTCCCAGCCCAACCAACCCTCCCCAAACCCACAACCAAACATGTGAATGTTGTACTTTATCTCCCTGCCAATGGTTCCCTCCTTGCCCCGATAGCTTTCTGCGTACGTACAAAAAGGGCGTCAGGAAAAACGGCGCGGGGTGTAAACGGTAATATTGTTTTGAATTTCGTTTACAAATAATGTTTTACAAATGTATAAATCATTAAATAATGTGTATGAAATTGGCAATTGTGAAAACGTTAATCTTCCCTTTTCAAAAGTGAAACTTATAATTACGTTTGTTAAAAAAAACGATAATATATGTTAAATCTTTATAATTGTACATTATTGTGAATAACCTTCATTTATTGTTTCTTCTTATAATAAAATGTGAAAATATTGTTTATAACAATGATATAAATATAACTACGTTCGTAATAAGTGTTGTAAAACATTAGTAAGTATTACAAAAATTTTACTAAAAGTATACCTAACCCTACTCTCACACACAACCCTCCCTGTACCTATCCCTAACCCCTAGACCCACCTGGTGGTGCCTAAACCTAAGATCCCCCTGGTGGTGCCTAACCCTAAGACCCCCCCTGGTGGTGCCTAAACCTAAGACCCCTCCTGGTGGTGCCTAACCCTAAGACCCCCCTTAGTGATCGCTTTGTTATGTGGATAATAATGTTTTACAAATAGTGACTGTAAAAAATATATTGCAATTTACGTTACATACTAATCGCTTTATTTTGTGAATAATAATGTTTTACAGCCGCATTTTGGAAACGCGTGCAGGAGGCCGACACGAACGACATCAGACAGTGCATAGAGTGCACTGTCTGTTCACACTCCATGTGTTCCGGACCTGTGCGGTCCGGGAACGCATGCTGCACGTATTTTTAGCGAAAACGCGTGGCTGTCCCATTCACTTTTCAGTGATGGGATCAGCCACGCAACGCATACAAACGCGGATGGCATGCGTTGCGTTCCGCACGCATAGCCATCTGCGTTTATAATGTGAACGGGGCCTAAGGGATAAAATGTTAAATAATGTTTTAGTTAAATAGGATAAATATGTTTAGTATTTTTATAAACGGTATTCGTCACCGGTGCATTTTGTAAACGTAAATCATGTCAAGCAAAGTTATAAAACATTAAAAAGCTCCAGGTGCCGTTTGTAAAACGTTATTTATCTCCGGCGCCCTTTTTTCCTGTTCGGCGCCATTTAAACGTTATTTATTATGGGAGTGAATGGCGGCGCCCTTTTTATCCACTAGCTGCCTGCGCCCTTTTTTCCTGTTCCCAGCTTTCTCCCCAGTTTCCTGGTAATCCCCTTTAAAGCATTATTTCCCACCAGTGGTTCCCCTTAAAGAGAACCCGAGGTACAATTTACTTATGCTAGTGGGGCACACAGGCTGGTTGTGCACACTAACACCAGCCTCTGTTGCCCCATGGTGTGCCTCCAAGACCCCCTGCGCGCCGCTATACCCCCCGCAGTGCAGGCGACACGCAGCATGTCGCCAGCACAATGTTTACCTAAGCGCTGTCTGTCAGCGCCGCTCCCCCGCCTCCTCCGTATCAGCGCTACCCGCCGTGTCCCTTCCCTCCGGCTGATTGGAGGGAAGTGACGCAGGCGGGTAAACATTGTGCTGGCGACACGCTGCGTGTCGCCAGCACTGCGGGGGGTATAGCGGCGCGCAGGGGGGTCTTGGAGGCACACCATGGGGCAACAGAGGCTGGTGTTAGTGTGCACAACCAGCCTCTGTGCCCCACTAGCATAATAAAATCCCACCTCGGGTTCTCTTTAAGCATTTGGGTGTAGCAATAGGTGCCCATGTTAATATCTGTGAATAGTGGCTACAACAAGAAATTTGGGGACCAGAAAAGAAATAGCGGGTTTCCCTTACAGTGGTCGCTGGTGGTGCCCACTATTTGTAGCCACCACTATTTTTTTCTAGGTTCCTGTTATAGCCACGGTTCGCAGCTATTAATATGGCACTTTTATGTACAGTAACTAAGAGTAAATACTGAAATTTTAGTTTTGGGAGTGTATTCCCACTTTAAACAATTACAAGCAAAAGAAGAGCAATTAAGTAAATGAAACTATAGCATATCATCAACCAAAATGAATGCCCACTAACAGGACCACCAACAATTTGGGGTTAGACCTTTTTGACAACGCTTCCTACCTCTTGCCTGTCTCTGACTTTAAAATTTACTGGATGTTATTTTTAATGATATAGATTGCCATTGTAGTGTGCGTAGATCTTTTCTTGTGTGCCTGGTTTTACAATACAGTAGCGTTTTTGCATCAAATTAAAGTGTGTGCTACCAATCTCTGCATGTAGCAGGCCTAGAGCTGGAGATTGCTGACAACACTACAGAACAGAAGTCATCCAACAAACCTTGAATGGATTTTTTAATATAGTCTGCTATTAGGTGTCAGAAATGTGTAACTGTCAAATAAAGAGTACGTCTTGTGGCGCTGCCACATCAGTCAGGTGCCAGGTCGTGCTGCTAATAGTAAAATTTCAGTAATGTAAATCAATATTTGCACTCCAGTCCCCAGCACCTATTTTAACCTTAAAGTGAACCTTAAGCCAGAAAAAAAAAAAGAGTTTTACTCACCTGGGGCTTCTACCAGCCCCCTGCAGCAGTCCTGTGCCCTCGCAGCCACTCACTAATCCTCTGGTCCCCCGCTGCCAGCTAGTTTTGCTTTTGCCGACATGCCCGTCAGGACTGACCACGCGTAGCTTTTTCCGCATTCACGACTGTAATTAGCGCTATTGCGGGCCGCAACGCGTACAAAAATATGCGTTGCCGCATTACGAACGCATAGATATGCGGCAACGCGGCACAGGACTGCTGCAGGGGGCTGGTAGAAGCCCCAGGTAAGTAAAACTCATTTTTTTTCTGGCTTAAGTGATACCTGAGGTGACATGAGACATGATGAGATAGACATGTAGGTACAGTGCCTAGCGCACAAATAACTATGCAGTGTTCCTTTTTTTCTTTCTCTGCCTGAAAGAGTTAAACATCAGGTATGTAAGTGGCAGTTCCTGAGTCTGGACTGGGTCAGACTACAGTGTGACCCTCACTGATAAGAAATTACAACTAGAAAACACTTTCCTAGCAGAAAATGGCTTTTGAGAGCAGGAAAGAGATAAAAAGGGTCATAAGTTCATAGATTTTAGCTCTGGCATACTTCAATTAATGTGTCATTGAACAAAAACAATAAAACAGTAAAAACTTAAAAAGTAGATTTAAATCTATATATATAAAATCGTGTGCGTGCGTGCGTGTGTGTGTGCCGCGATCACGTGATCACGCGAAAACTGCTAGACCGATTTGAACGAAACTTGGTACACAGATCCCATACTACCTGGGATGATATGTTCTGGGGGTCTCGCAGCCCCCCTGCGCACCTGGGCGGAGCTACAAACAGCGAATCAGATTCCACCCATTCAAGTCAATAGAAAAAATGTAAAAGGCTGCCATTCACACAGTAATCAAGCCAGAGTCCCCACACTTGGCACAGGTGGTCACTTGGTGACCGAGGTTACAAATCCAGGAAAAGTAGGTGGAGCATAAAACAGCCAATCAAATTTCAGCCGTTCATTTTAAATGGGAAAATGTAAACTGCAGCCATTCTTAGACTGTTAATCGCAGGGTTCTCAAACTTGCCACACTTGGTCACTGGGTAAATTTGATTAAGATTCAAGAAAATGGGTGGAGCCTACAACAGCCAATCAAAAGTCACCTATTGATTTTCAAGGGGAATATTTAAACTGCTGCTATTCTTACACTTTTAATGGCAGAGGCTTCAAACTTGCTACAGTCGGTCATTGGGTGACTGGGGTCTAAATTCACTAAAGGGGCGGGGCCACATACAGCCAATCAGATTTCCTTGGTGGATAAACTGCTTCCATTCACACATTTTTGATGCCAGGAACCTGACAGCTCACAAACTTGGTCATTGAGTGACTGTGTGTCAAGGTTTAAAAAAAAAGTGGGTGGTGCCAAAACAACTTTTACTGGAAAAATATAAACTGCAGCCATTCTTACACCGTTAATGGCAGGGTTCTCAAACTTTGCACAGTTAGTCATTGGGTGACAGATTAAGATTTTGGAAGGTGGGTGGAGCCTACAACAGCCAATAAAAATTCACCTTTTGATTTTCAAAGGGATTATTTCATCTGCTACCATTCTCTTATACTGTTAAAAGCAGATGCCTCAAACCTGGTACAGTTGGTCACTGGGTGACTAGGGTCCAAATTCAGGAAGGGGGCGGAGCCACAAAAAGCCAGATTTGTTTATTTTTCAATGGGAATATACAAAGTATTGATACCAAGGACCCCAAAGCTGATAAACTTGATAATTGAGTGACTGTATGTCAAGGTTAGAAAAAGTGGGCGGTGCCAACAACTTCATTTTTTACATTGCAGGGTTCCCAAACTTTACACAATTGTCCCCTGGGTGACTGGGATAAATATTCAGAAATGTGTGTGGAGCCTACAACAGCCAATCAAAATGTACCTATTGATTTTCAAGGGGAATATTCACATTGCTACTATTCTTACACTGTCAGTGGCAGAGGCCTTAAACCTGATACAGTCAGTCATTGGGTGACTGGGGTCCAAATTCACTAAAGGGGTGGAGCCACAAACAGCCAATCAGATTTGTTAGATTGATTTCAGCCATTCTGTTATTGGCAGGGTTCTCAAACGTGACACAGTTGGCCACTGGGTGACTGGGACTAATATTCAGAAAAGTGGGTGGAGCCTACAGCAGCCAATCAAAATGCACCTTTTGATTTTCAAGGGGAATACTTACATTGCTGCCATTCATGCACTCTTAATGGCAGAGGCCTAACATCTGCTACAGTCAGTCACTGGGAGACTGGGGTTTAAATTCTGAAGAGAGTGGGCCAAAAACAGCCAATCAGATTTGTTTAATTTCAATGGTAAAATGCAACTTATTGATGCCAAAGACCCCAAAGCTCATAAACGTGGTCATTAAGTGACTGTTGGTCAAGATTAGAAATAGTGGACGGAGCAAAAAACAACTAACTTTTTACATGGGGAAATGTAAACTGCAGCTTTTCTTACACTGTTAATGGCAGGGTTCTCAAACTTCACACAGTTGGTCACTGGGTGACTAGGATTAATATTCGGAAAAGTAGGTGGAGCCTACAAGAGCCAATCAAAATTCACCTATTGATGTTCAAGAAGAATATTGAAACTGCAGCCATTCTCACACTGTTAATAGCAGAGGCCTCAAACCTGCTACAGTCCTTTGTTAAGTGTTTGGGGTTCAAATTCAGTACAGGGGCGGAGCCAAAAACAGCCAGATTTCTTTGCTGGTTAAACTGCTTCCATTAGCACAATTTTGATGCCAGGAACCCAAAAGCTCACAAACTTGGTCATTGAGTAGTGACTGTGTGTCAAGGTTACAAAAAGTGGGTGGAGTTAAAAACAGATTTTTCTGGGAAATTGTAAACTGCAGCCCTTCTTCACTGTTAATGGCAGGGTTCTGAAACTTAGCATAGCTGGTTACTGGGTGACTGGGATTAATATTCAGAAAAGTGGGTGGAGCCTAAAAATGCCAGTCAAAAATCACATCGTTCAAAAAGATCCGCACCATCAACGTAGAAAACTTTAATAGTTAAAAATAATAAAATCCATGTGTGGGTAGAAACACAGATTATCTGTGTTTCTACCCACACATGGATTTTATTATTTTTAACTATTAAAGTTTTCTACGTTGATGGTGCGGATCTTTTTGAACGATTGCATTGTACTCGTGACTCCAGAGGAGATCCCTGCACATCATTCAGCTAACCATTGGTGCAGTGCCTTTCACCAGGAGTCAAAAATCACATGTCACTTTTCAAGGAGAATATTAAAATTGTTGCCATTCTTGCACTGTTAATGGCACAAGCCTCAAACCTGGTACAGTTGGCAATTGGGTCACTGAGGTTCAGAAAAGGGGACAGAGCCACAAACAGTGAATCAGATTTGTTTCATTTCATGGGAAAATACAAATGATTGATGCCAAGGACCCCAAAACTCACAAACTTGGGCATTGAGTAGTGACTTTGTGTCCAGGTTACAAAAAGTGGACGGAGCCAAAAACAACTTTCACTGGGAAAGTGTAAACTGCAGCCCTTCTTACACTGTTTATTTCAGGGTTCCCAAACTTTGACCAGATGGTCACTGAGTGACTGAGATTAATATTCAGGGAAGTGGGTGGAGCCTATAATAGCCAATCAAAATTCAACTGTTGATTTTCAAGTGGAATATTTAAATTGCTGCCATTTTTACACTGTTAATAGCAGATGCCTCAAACCTGCTACAGTTGGTCATTGGGTGACTGGGGTTCAAATGCTGGAGAGGAGTGGAGCCACAAACAGCCTATCTGATTTGTTGAATTTCTATGGAAATATACAAATTATTGATGCCAAGGACCCCAAAGCTCACAAACTTGGTCATTCAGTGTTTGTGTGTTAGGGTTAGAAAGTGGGCGGAGCCAAAACCAGTCAAATACATACCCGGGCAACGCCGGGTCATCAGTGGGTGGAGACAAATACAAATTTCACTGGGAAAATGTAAACTGCAGCCATTCTTACACTGTTAATGGCAGGGTTTTTAAACTTTGCACAGTTGGTCACTGGGTGACTGGGATTAATATTCAGAAAAGTGGGTGGAGCCTACAAAAAATGAATCAAACTTCACCTGTTGCTTTTCAAGGGGAATATTTAATTGCTACCATTCTTGAACTGTTAATGGCACAGGCCTCAAACCTGGTACAGTTGGTTATTGGGTGACTGGGGTCAGGGCCGGTTTAAGCCACGTGGGGGCCCTGGGGCAAAAGTAACTTGGGGCCAGTGGCGTCCCTACAATAGAGCGCAGGGGGGCGGGGCGCACCGGGTGTCAGACACCCAGGGGGTGTCGCCACGACCCCCCCACAGCAGCACAATCGGAGGGGGAAGCAGGGCTAGAAGGAGAGGCTGTGGAGGCAGCGGTGGGGAGGGGGGAAATATCCCCCCCTCCCTCACCTGGGACCCCTCCTTCTGCCTCTCTCTCCCCCTCCAGGAAAGCGGCGATAAGTGCGGGGCGGCCGGAGGCAGGGCCGCGCCTGGGCGAGTGCTGTGGTGTGGGTGCATTGCACCCAGGCGCCGGGCTGTGCTTGCCCCCAGTCTGGTCTTCACCGGTGCCCTCTGCCTCCCCCTCGGTCGCCGCTCTCTCCCCCTGGCCGCCTGCAACATCAGACCTCATCAGCGGGCGACCAGATAGACGGGCGCCGGCGCTAGGACCTAGCGGACACCGCTCATGCGGAAGTGACATCACTTCCGCATAGCGGTGCGCCCGCCGCCCGCTCTAAGGTCGGGTCGTCCACTGATAGAGAGGTCTGCTGCTGCTGGAAGGTGAGGGGTCCCTGTCACTCACCCTCTACCTAGCCTGGGGGCACCTGTCACTCACTGGGGTCCCTGTCACTCACTACCTACCTAGCCTGGGGGCACCTGTCACTCACTGGGGGTCCCTGTCACTCACTACCTACCTAGCCTGGGGGCACCTGTCACTCACTGGGGGCACCTGTCACTCACTACCTACCTAGCCTGGGGGCACCTGTCACTCACTGGGGGTCCCTGTCACTCACTACCTACCTAGCCTGGGGGCACCTGTCACTCACTGGGGGCACCTGTCACTCACTACCTACCTAGCCTGGGGGCACCTGTCACTCACTGGGAGTCCCTGCCACTCACTACCTACCTAGCCTGGGGGCACCTGTCACTCACTGGGGGCACCTGTCACTCACTACCTACCTAGCCTGGGGGCACCTGTCACTCACTGCCTAGCTAGCCTGGGGGCACCTGTCACTCACTGGGGGTCCCTGTCACTCTCTACCTAGCTAGCCTGGGGGCACCTGTCACTCACTGGGGGGTCCCTGTCACTCACTACCTACCTAGCCTGGGGGCACCTGTCACTCACTGGGGGTCCCTGTCACTCACTACCTAGCTAGCCTGGGGGCACCTGTCACTCACTGGGGGTCCCTGTCACTCACTACCTAGCTAGCCTGGGGGCACCTGTCACTCACTAGGGGATCCCTGTCACTCACTACCTAGCTAGCCTGGGGGCACCTGTCACTCACTGGGGGGTCCCTGTCACTCACTACCTACCTAGCCTGGGGGCACCTGTCACTCACTACCTAAAGGGCTCCCTGTCACTCACTACCTAAAGGGCTCCCTGTCACTCACTACCTAAAGGGGGTCCCTGTCACTCACTACCTAAAGGGGGTCCAGGCTGGCTACATATACTGGGGACACTGGCTGTTTGTCATTATGTGCATTTACTGGTGAAAAGCTGTCTCTTATTATGTGCATTTGCTGGTGAAAAGCTGTCTCTTATTATGTGCATTTACTGGTGAAAAACGGTTTCTTATTATGTGCATTTACTGGTGAAAAGCGGTTTCTTATTATGTGCATTTACTGGTGAAAAGTGGTCTCTTATTATGTGCATTTACTGGTGAAAAGCGGTTTCTTATTATGTGCATTTACTGGTGAAAAGCGGTCTCTTATTATGTGCATTTACTGGTGAAAAGCGGTCTCTTATTATGTGCATTTACTGGTGAAAAGCGGTCTCCTATTATGTGCATTTACTGGTGAAAAGCGGTCTCTTATTATGTGCATTTACTGGTGAAAAGCAGCTTCTTATTATGCGCATTTACTGGTGAAAGGCTGTCTGTCATTACGTGCATTTACTGGTGAAACGCTGTCTCTTATGTGCATTTAGTGGGGAAATTTTGTCAGTAAAAATAATCTTTTGTCCGTAAATTTTTAGGTATTTGTCAGTAAAAAATAACGTGAAAGGTTGGCAACACTGGCAGGCTGTGTGGCGCAACGGGAAAGATACAGGCAGCCCACCTCACACTTGGGCTTGGCGGGGGGAGGAGCCGACAATAGCGAGCGAGAGTAGGGTGGCCGCAGGCAGCCATAAATACGCAGTGTGTGACTGTGTCGCACTCGCAGAGCCTCTCAGCCTGAATCAGTCCAGAGACTCGCAGGCAGCCAAAGCCAGCCAGGAGCAAGCCCATGGAAGAGGGGTAGGAATGGAGTATCGCATGCATGCGTAAAGAGGTGGAAGGTGTGGGTGTGATGAGGCAGGACATGGGTGTGGTTATGTGGTTGGGCGCGGTTAATTTAACCACTCCCATAGGCGCCAGAGAAAATCTTGCACCCAGGTGCCAGGCACCCCAGGCTCTCACCCCTGGGCGTATGGACAATTACTTACTTGATTTCCGCGTTCCAAGCGTGGAGCGCAGCGTCATGATGACGTTACAGGTCTCCGTCTTCAATGCCGCCCACTGTGCTTCCTGATTAGCGGAAGCACAGTGGGCGGCATTGGAGGCGGAGACCTGTAACGTCATGACACTTGGATCTCCCCACCACTACCTCCACAGCCCCTCCATCTAGCCCTGCTTCCCCCTCCTGGGGCACCTACACAGGGGGCAACTATACTAGCTTACTGGGGGCAACTATACTAGCCATACTGGGGGCAACTATACCAGCTATACTGGGGGCAACTATACTAGCCATACTGGGGGCAACTATACTAGCCATACTGGGGGCAACTATACTAGCCATACTGGGGGCAACTATACTAGCTTACTGGGGGCAACTATACTAGCCATACTGGGGGCAACTAAACTATACCAGCTATACTGGGGGCAACTAAACTATACTAGCTATACTGGGGGCAACCAAACTATACTAGCTATACTGGCTGGGGCAACTATACTAGCTATACTGGGGGTAGCTATCCTGGCTGGGGGGCAACTATACTAGCTATACTGGCTGGGGGCAACTATACTAGCTGTACTGGCTGGGGGCAACTATACTAGCTGTACTGGCTGGGGGCAACTATACTAGCTATACTGTCTGGGGGCAACTACACTAGCTATACTGGCTGGGGCGACCATACTAGCTATACTGGGACAACTATACTAACTTCATTGGGGGCAACTAGCTACACTGGGGGCAACTGTACTAGCTATACTGGGGGCAGCTATACTGGGGGCAACTATATTACCTACACTAAGGGCAACTATACTAGGTATTTTGGGGGCAACTATACTAGCTATACTGGGGCCGCTATTCTGGAGGGGGAAGAGAGAGGCAGAAGGAGGGGTCCCAGGTGAGGGAGGGGGGGATATGTCCCCCCTCCCCACCGCTGCCTCTACAGCTCCTCCATCTAGCCCTGCTTCCCCCTCCTGGGGGTACAGCCTCCATATCACTCCTATCCCGGGTTCACTTTAAATTAGTTAGCTCCGCCCTCATCTGGTCATGGCCATGCCCATTTTCCACCACAGCGCGCTTTGCGCGCCGCAATTTATAGCCACGCCCATTTTTTTTGGGGGGGGGGTGTCTTTTAATACCCAGCACCGGGTGTCAAATGCCCTAGGTACGCCACTGCTTGGGGCCCCCCTACACCTTCCTCAGCGAAGTCAGCCCCCGAACCGACTGGTGCCCCTCGTGGTCTCGCAGCCCTGCTGCCTGTGTTTCCTCCATCCGGCACTTGTTACGTGTAAATAACATGCACAGTGTCATAGAGGCAGGCAGCGTGGCTGAAGAGGGAGTACAGGATGGAGCTGCTGCAGGGACAGGTGAGTTATTACAACAAGGCAGCTGGGTAGGGGTGTAACTACATCAGGCCCCTCTGCAGAGATTTGTTGGTGGACACCCCCCTTGGACCAGAACAGAGACATGCCAGCAGAATCAATCAGTAAAGAAATCAAGAGTGTCGCCGAAGAATGTCCCACAAAGCTACGTATGCTATGTTCCAACATGCTATTCAGTCAACTATTCAGACATTTAAAAAAAATCACCAGGATTGCACTTTTATTTAGCTTTCCTGTATGACAAGAAGACACCCAGCACTAGGGAAAGAGGGAAACAAAGGTGAATGAGGGAGGGCTGGTGCACACCAAGAGGGCTTCTGAGCATTTTTTTAAAATCAACAGTGATTTGGAAAGCACTTGGCTAATGTTGAGGGTGTTTTCACATCAGCGTTGTGATTTTTTCAAAATTGCAAAGATGCTACATGTAGCATTTTTGGAGCAATTCATTAAATAATAGCTCTGAAAATAGTTTCACAAAATCGCACTCACAAATTGCTAGCGATTGCTATTGTGATTTTAGCGTGCACTAGCCCAGAGAGAGGAGGAGTGGAGAGAAATTGAGAATAGCCTGAGATGGAGCAGAGCACTCATCTGTATTGCATTCTCACAACACACAGAGGCTACTTGCCTGTAATAGGACTCCTGTCCCTGCTGGTCTCTCACACAAGTCAGAAAGCAGCCCTCCTGGAGTCTAGGGACTGTCAACAACTTTTCAACTTGTATAACACCTTATCCACAACTGTAGTCATTATAACATAGGGAAAAGACCAGACAGATATTTTCCCACGGACCCTCCAGGCAAGCTCTGCATCATTAATGCTGTGTATATTACCAGCTTGCCTGCCCTCTAATTGCACTTTTATTAGCTAGCCTAGTGTTTCACATTGCCTTACAACAACAAACTTGAATACACCAGACCGGCCCTAAATAAATGAATGAAAGGTGGCCTGGGGGGAGATTGCCCCCCTTCCCCCCTGGCCATTGTGGGCCTGCCTGCCACTGCAGCTGAGCTGAACATGCAGGCATATGGGAACAGTCTGAAAGACCACCTGGGGGGCCCAGCAGAGGTCAGAGGCCCTGGGGCAATTGCCCCTTTTGCCTCTATGGTAGCGCCGGCTCTGGCTGGGGTCCAAATTCAGAAAAGGGGGTGGAGCCACACACAGCCAATCAGATTTGTTTCATTTCAATGCAGATTATGATACCAAAGACCGCACAGCTCACAAACTTAGTCAGTGAGTAATTGTGTGTTAGGGTTAGAAAAAGTAGGTGGAGCCAACACCAGCCAAATACATACCCGGGCAACGCCGGGCAATCAGCTAGTATAAAATAAAGCTGTGGAATATATTAAAAAGTAATTTTTAAGAGAAGGAGGATAGATACAATTGTTTATTTCATTAATTTATTTTCACCTTGGTTGTCCTTTAACCCCTCACTATGAGTGCCTAACACCCCACTTAATGCCCAACCCCCCCCCCCCCCCCTAAAGGTGTCTAACCCTAATCCCCTCACCTACTGCCTAACCCTAATCACTGTAAGTGCCTAACATTAACCCCCCATAAAGTACCTATCTACAAATGGCAACCCCCCATAATAATAATAATCCGAACATTTGTATAGCGCTTTTCTCCTGTCGGACTCAAAGCGCTCAAGAGCTGCAGCCACTGGGACGCGCTCAAGAGGCCACCCTGCAGTGTTAGGAAGTCTTGCCTTGAACTCCTTACTGAATAGGTACTTGACCTAGCCAGGATTCGAACCCTGGTCTCCCATGTCAAAGGCAGAGCCCTTAACCAGTACTCTATTCAGCCACCATAACCCCCCATAATCTACAAATCTGGCTCCCAAAAGACTGATAGTATAACCATTAAGTACTACAGAATGTAGTAGTTCATCAGCTACTAGATGCATCAGGAACCAAAGCGGTCTGGGTGCTTGATTACAGAAAATTAACACAGGCCTGCCAATCATGGCACTCAATTGACCTGATCCGAAGACCTTATTCAGGATTATTTACAAAATTAGTGTTTATATGACTCAGAGCAGGGACAAGGTCCTCCAGCAGCCAAGGCTGAGACACCAAAGTGTGCCCCTCCATCCCTGCCACCCCAGCCGTCACACACTGATTGCTATTAGACTAAGAGGCGCCACAGGGCCCACAACCTCACCAACACCTTAATATCTAGTTATCTGGCTTGCAGTCACTGCTATGTATCCCCTTTTCTTATTTCTTTCTGCTTCAAACACAATTAGGAATGACAGCTGAATGAATTGTGCGCCCCCTCCTACACTGCGCCCTGAGGCTGGAGCCTCTCTCGCCTATGCCTCGGCCCGGCCCTGATATGACTGCAATCACAAGCAGCATACATGAACAATAACAATCTTTGGATTTAAGTTCTTAATAAAAAGTTTGTGCACATGACATGACTGGGGTCATACAACAGATACATTTTGAATATTCGTTAACTTCATCTTTAATGGCCTATGTCAGGGGTGAAAACTTTTGTAGATAGATTTAAAAACTCTAGATTTAAGGGCTCGTTCACAATAGGGGCATGTTCGGCCTTTTTTCAAGCGCAGGCAATTTTTAAAATCGCCTACAAAACGCTTGTGCAGTGAATCTCTATGAAAAGGCTCATATCAGCGCGGTTCGTGTGCTGTGTGTCAGGAACCGGCCCGCGGCACGCCTGCGTATACGGTTCCCGACTGCGGGTTTGACCAGACTGAGAGGGGAAGCAGCCTTAGTCAAGCTAAAACAAGGCTGGGACCCCTCAGAACACCTCTCACTGCCACCACTAGCGGTTCGCTAGACACTTCCACTCTGCTGTCGAGTCCTCAGCGCGCACTCCGCGTTTCCGTATTTGGGTCAGCTTTGCGCTTAGGCCAAATACGAAAACGCGGAGTGCGCGCTGAGGACTCGACAGCAGAGTGGAAGTGTCTAGCGAACCGCTAGTGGTGGCAGTGAGAGGTGTTCTGAGGGGTCCCAGCCTTGTTTTAGCTTGACTAAGGCTGCTTCCCCTCTCAGTCTGGTCAAACCCGCAGTCGGGAACCGTATACGCAGGCGTGCCGCGGGCCGGTTCCTGACATAATTGGCTGGCAGCGGTGGGATCGTTTAGTACATTAGTACGCAGTTTAGCTCGCTATTCTGAGTACTAAAGGCTGGAAGCTTGCTAGAAGCAACTAGCCTACAGAAGTCTACTCAGTGCAGAATCTATATACTTTTTTTTTTTTTGTTCAAAGATACACACTTGGTGTTTGCTTTCCCCTCCCCCCTTTTTTCTTTTTCTTTTTTGCAACACGATGGCTCAGAAAGCATCCAGCTATGCAAGGCAAAACAAAGAGATACTACTCAACCTGTGTGAGCACAAAGGCATCGGGACGGTGAGCGGCCAGACTAAGGAGCAGTTAGTTTGTGCGCTCGAGGAGCATGATGAGGCAGAACGAGCCCTTGCTTCAACGTCAGCGGATGCAGCTCACGACATGCCGGAGGAGGAATCGCTCCCGCCACAGGATGCGAGTGGAGACAATGTCCTGGATGATCCACCGAACACGGAGATGACATCTCTGGAAGCCGACCTACAGCTACTAGGTTCGGCTGAGCCCGAACTGCGCCTAAAGCTGATTCTGGAACATCGGCAAGCAGAAAGGGAAATACGACAAGCCCAGAGGGAACAAGCTGCCCAGCGACTCCAGGCGGAGAGGGAAAGTGCTGAACGGCAACACCAGCTGGAGCTGGCTAAACTTCAGCAGCAGAACCGGTCTGCTGGACCCGCAGAACGCGAAGGTGAGCGAGTCCACAGAATCCCCCTGGATAAGTTCCCTGCTATGGACAAGGACTCTGACATAGACACTTTCCTACAGGGGTTTGAAAGGACTTGTCGGCAGTATGGGGTGCCCCGTGAGCAGTGGGCAAGATACCTCACACCAGGGCTGAGAGGCAAGGCCCTGGAGGCGTTTGTAAATCTCCCCCAGGAGGAAGAAACAGACTTTGAGGCAATTAAGAAAGCCATCATTGCGCGATACCACCTCACACCAGAGGTGTATCGAAAACGTTTCAGGACAGTGCAGCGAGGTCCTAATGACAGCTACCTGGATCATGCTTGCAACCTGCGCACTGCCTTCCAGCAGTGGTTAAAAGGACTGTCGGTTGAAACCTTTGATGCCCTGCAGGAACTGATAATAAAAGACCAGTTCCTCCACACTTGTCCTGTTGAGGTCCGGCAGTTTGTACGGGACCGAGAGCCGAAGACCGTGGATGAGGCCGCGAAAGTTGCTGATGCCTACACGTCCAATCGAGCATCTGACTTTCGGAGGACTACGGCGCCCAGCTGGAAGGGAGAAAAGCCTGCGAGACCTTCTCCTCTGAGCACCCAGCGAAGCCAAGTCCCGCAGCCGCCTGGAGGTAGAACAGCCACCATTGACACTCGGAGATGTTTTGCCTGTAACAAACCGGGTCACATCAGTGCTACGTGCCCAGAAAAGAAGAAGGAAGCCCCAAACTCTGGCGGGGCCCGAAATGCGTTGTGTGCCACCAGGAATGCAGGTAGCTATGCAGAGAATCTGCAACCTGTCACGGTTGGGGATACGGTTACCACCGGTCTAAGAGACACTGGAGCAGAGGTGACTCTCGTGCACCCCCAGCTTGTGAACCCTGAGGAGTACATTCCTGGCAAGACTATGGCTGTCAAAGGAGTTGGGGGTGTCACCCCCGCCATACCCACCGCCTTGGTCCACCTGGATTGGGGGGCCGGCAGCGGAATGAAAGAAGTGGGGGTAACGGATGCCATCCCCACGAACGTTTTGTTGGGTACCGACCTGGGACGGTTAGTGGCCCGGTATGAGCCTACTCCACACCCCATGGAGCCTGCATCCCCCGCAGAAGTTCCGGACTCTTGCAAGGTACTGTGTGATAATGCTGTGCAAGCGGGGAGTGCTGGTGAGGCCCCAGGGGCTACGGACTGTGTACTAGGAGCCAGCCCTAGTGAGTCTCCAGTGCCCAGGCCTGGAGGAGGACACGTTGTTACCATGAATGCAGATAATGTTGATGTAATATGTGATGTGTTGCATGATGACATGTAGGGTTGCCAGGTGTCCGGTTTTACACCGGACAGTCCGGTTTTTGTGCTCTGTGTCCGGTTGAAAAATGCATGCTAAACCGGACAATTAAGTTGTCCGGTTTTTAGAGCCCCCCCCCCCCCCGCAGCGCAGGACAGGAGGAGAACAGCGCAGCAGAGAGAGAGCTGGGAGCAGCGGTGGAGAAGGGGGGCAATCTCCCCCCCCCATCCCTCACCTTAGGGTGCTCTCTCTCCCCCGATGTCTCCTCCAATATGATGTGCAGGGCTGGCGAGTGGCTGCGGGCGGAACTTACCCTCTGTGTCGCTCCAGCGCCGGAAGTTCGGGTCCCGCAGCCGCTGAGAATCTCATTCATGAGCCGGACAACACTAATCAGTCTGAATAGTGTTGTCCGGCTCATGAATGATTCGGATCTTTGATCCGGATCTTTTTTGAGTCGAATCTCAGGCTCAGCGGCTGCGGGATCCGAACTTCCGGCGCCTGCGACAGAGAGGTAAGTTCCCCCCTCAGCCAGCCAGCCACCCACCAGCCTGCACATCATATTGGAGGAGACAGCGGGGGAGAGAGAGCACCCTAAGGTGAGGGATGGGGGGGAGATTGCCCCCCTTCTCCACCGCTGCTCCCAGCTCTCTCTCTGCTGCACTGTTCTCCTCCTGCAGGGGGGGGGGGGGCGGGGGGCACCTGGCTACCTATTCTGGGCACATATAGCCCCTGGCTAGTGGCTACCTATTCCGGGCACATATACCATTACCCCCTGGCTACCTATTCTGGGCACATATAGCCCCTGGCTACCTATTCTGAGCACATATAGCCCCTGGCTACCTATTCCGGGCACATATACCCCCTGGCTACCTATTCTGGGCACATATAGCCCCTGGCTACCTATTCTGAGCACATATAGCCCCTGGCTACCTATTCTGGGCTCATATAGCCCCTGGCTACCTATTCCGGGCACATATACCCCCTGGCTACCTATTCTGGGCACATATAGCCCCTGGCTACCTATTCTGGGCACATATAGCCCCTGGCTACCTATTCTGGGCACATATAGCCCCTGGCTACCTATTCCGGGCACATATAGCCCCTGGCTACCTATTCTGGGCACATATAGCCCCTGGCTACCTATTCTGGGCACATATAGCTCCTGGCTACCTATTCTGGGCACATATAGCCCCTGGCTACCTATTCTGGGCACATATACCCCCTGGCTACCTATTCCGGGCACATATAGCTCCTGGCTACCTATTCTGGGCACATATACCCCCTGGCTACATATACTGGGACATATATACCCCTGCCTACGTATACTGGGACATTTACACCCCTGCCTACATATACTGGGACATATATACCCCCTGGCTACATATACTGGGCACATATATCCCTGGCTACATATACTGGGAACACTGGCTGTTTGTCATTATGTGCATTTAGTGGTGAAAAGCTGTCTCTTTTGTGCATTTACTGGTGAAAAGCTGTCTCTTTTGTGCATTTACTGGTGAAAAGCTGTCTCTTATTATGTGCATTTACTGGTGAAAAGCTGTGTCTTATTATGTGCATTTACTGGTGAAAAGCTGTCTCTTGTGCATTTACTGGGGAAAAGCTGTCTCTTATGTGCATTTACTGGCGAAAAGGTGTCTCTTATAATGTGCATTTACTGGTGAAAAGCTGTCTCTTATGTGCATTTACTGGTGAAAAGTGGTCTCTTATGTGCATGTACTGGTGAGGACAGTTAGTGACATGGCTATGTACTCTGTAATGTGCTGCAGAAGATGTCAGTGCGATATAAATACTGCAAAAAACATTCTTTAAAAAGCCCATTGCTTAGCCCCACTCTACATAAAAGTGCGCTTCTGACTCCGCCCCTGACTCCACCCCTAACTCCACCCCCTGTCTGGTTTTCTCCATCAGCCGACCTGGCAACCCTAATGACATGTGTACAGTGAACGCTCCGTCAGCTGCAGTGGTGACCCGCAGTGCTCACCGGGCTGCAGCAGACGAATTGTCCACTGAAGGGGCTGATGTCACTGGGTCGGGCTCTTCCACTTCAGAGCCTGGCTCTGAGGACCCAGAGGCCTCTCAGTTTGCCACCTCCCTGGTGCCTGTGGCCGACAGCGCTGAGTTCTCCGAGGCTGTGCGACTTGATAGCAGCCTGGAAGAGCTCAGGAGTCTGGCGGACAGGGCACCGGTGGAGGGCGACAAAGTGAGGGTGTACTGGGAACACGGCAGACTGTACAGAGAGGTTATTCCCTCTGAGCCGTCTGAAGTGGAGGAGGCCGACCGGCAGTTGATTGTTCCCCACAGGTACAGGGAGCAGCTATTAAGAATAGCACATGAGGTGCCCCTGGCTGGTCACTTGGGGATCCGCAAGACCAAATCCCGGCTTGCCCACAATTTTTATTGGCCCCACATGGGGACAGATATTGCTGATTTTTGCCGGTCTTGTGTCGCCTGTCTGCGGGTCGGCAAAGCAGGTGACACCGACAAAGCCCCACTGAGGCCCTTACCCATAATAGAGGAGCCCTTCCAAAGGGTTGCTGTTGACATAATTGGGCCTCTAGCGATACCCAGCAGCACAGGGAAACGTTTCATTCTTACGGTGGTAGATTATGCCACTCGCTACCCTGAAGCTGTAGCCCTGAGCTCCATACGGGCAGACAAGGTTGCGGACGCATTGGTGCGCATTTTCTCACGGGTCGGTTTTCCCCGTGAAATGCTCACCGATCACGGCCCGCAATTCATGTCGCGCCTAATGGAATGCCTCTGTAAACAAATGCAGGTAGAACACATCATGGCCAGCCCTTACCACCCCCAGACAAATGGGTTATGTGAGCGGTTCAACGGTACTCTGAAACAGATGCTAAGGGTGTTTGTTGAATCGCAAGGGAGAGACTGGGAACGATACCTGCCCCACTTGCTGTTTGCTTATCGTGAGGTGCCCCAGGCATCCACCGGGTTCTCGCCCTTTGAGCTATTATATGGGAGGAGGGTACGCGGACCCCTCGATCTCATTCGAGAGGTCTGGGAGGGGCAGGATATGGGCCCCGGGGTCTCCATAGTGGAATACGTTCTAAAGTTCCGGGAAAAGATGGACACCCTGGTGGGGTTAGTGCGAGAGAATCTGACTCAAGCCCAGGCCTCCCAGAAGCAGTGGTATGACCACGGGGCTAGGGAGAGAGTTTATGAGGTAGGTCGCAAGGTATGGGTCCTAAACCCGATGCGACAGAATAAGCTGCAGGCCGCTTGGGATGGGCCCTATACCATACATAGGAAGATTAGTGATGTGACCTATGTGGTCGCGCTGGATGACCGAGGTAAGCAGCTGAAAACATACCATGTAAATATGTTAAAGGAACATCATGCTAGAACCGCTTGCGCTCTCCCTGTCTGCAGTTTGCTACCGGACGGTGAAGCAGAGGCCCTGGTTGACATCCTGGCCTCCACCCAGGAAACCGACTCTGTTACCGAGGTGCAGATCAATCCGGGGTTGACAGCAGAGCAGCAGGCTGGGCTATCTGATGTGCTGACCCTTTACCGTGGTACCTTTACAGCCCGCCCTGGTCTGACCAGCCTGGCTGTACACCATGTTGACACCGGAAATAACAAGCCGGTTAGACAGTCAGCCTATAGAGTCTCCCCTGAGGTTCAGGCCCACATCAGCAAGGAGATTGACGAAATGCTGTCACTAGGGGTGATCCAACGGTTGCACAGCGCATGGGCATCACCTGTAGTGCTAGTACCCAAACGGGACCAGACCACTCGGCTCGGTTCTGTGTAGATTATCGAAAACTAAATTTGATAACTGCGTCAGATGCTTACCCAATGCCGACGGTCGACGAATTGTTAGATAAGCTAGCTGGTGCGCAATATCTAACAATCGTGGATTTGAGTCGGGGATACTGGCAGGTCCCTCTAACAGCTGAGGCACGGGAGAGGTCTGCCTTTATCACCCCCTCAGGTCTGTTTGAATTTAATGTAATGCCCTTTGGAATGAAAAACGCCCCGGCCACCTTCCAACGGGTTGTAAATGGTCTCCTGGAAGGTTTGGAACACTGCGCTGTCGCCTACCTGGATGACATCGCCGTGTTTAGCGCCAACTGGAACGACCACTTAGCGCAGCTGTCACAGGTTTTGGGGCGCATCACTGCAACAGGACTAACAGTCAAGCCTAGCAAGTGTCAGATCGGCATGAAACAGGTACAGTACCTGGGACATGTAGTGGGGGGGGAGAGCTTCGTCCAGATACTGGGAAGGTAGATGCCATTGTGTCCTGGCCCACCCCCCAAACGAAGAAACAGATTCAGTCCTTCTTAGGAACGGCTGGGTACTATAGAAAGTTTGTCCCCAACTACAGTGCCCTCGCCAAGCCATTGACAGATCTCACCAAAAAGAAGCTGCCCAAGCAGATTCTCTGGACGCCAGAATGTGAACAGTCATTCACAGCTCTGAAGAGGGCCCTAGCCAGCCCTCCCGTGTTGCAAGCGCCAGACTTCAGCCGACGGTTTGTGGTCCAGACGGACGCCTCAGCCTTTGGCCTAGGTGCTGTGTTAAGCCAGGTAAACCAGACTGGGGAAGAACATCCGATTCTGTATTTAAGTCGGAAGCTGCTACCCCGGGAGGTAGCCTACGCCACCATAGAGAAAGAGTGCTTGGCAATTGTATGGGCCCTACAAAAGCTGCAGCACTACCTCTATGGTCGCGTATTCACGGTCGTCACCGACCACAACCCTCTTAGTTGGTTACATCGGGTTTCCGGTGACAATGGAAAATTGCTGAGATGGAGCTTGGTTCTCCAACAATATAGCTTCACTATTCAACATAGGAAGGGGAGCAATCATGGGAATGCGGATGGGCTGTCCCGTCAAGCAGAACCAACAGTGTAGGTGCTGGCAGGATGATCTGGGAAGATCGTCTGCCTTGCACCAAGTTAACGGTGGAGGTGTGGCGATATATTGGGGTGCTGATGCTGTTAAGGATAATACAGTAATATATTTTCATTTTCCCATTTTTATATCTGCTGTGGTATGTCAAAGGTGTAGAGATGCAGGCTAGATTCATGGACTGTTCATGTATTTGTGTGGGTGGGTCACTAGACCTACATTTGCATCTAAAGAGGTCTTCAGTGAATACGACCAGTCACCTTCAATAGGCAAGGAAGCAGCTCATTAAGCCACTAGCAGTCACTTTTGATCTACTGTCCCAGGTGTGATTGTCTGCGTCTGTCTACAGGCAAATACAGGCAAACTGCTACCTGTAACCAAAAGGCCATCTTTTCATGTATGTGCGAAAATACACTTTAACCAAGGAAATAATGTGGAGGAAGCTTTTTGATGTCTGATAGGATACAATCTCACTTATTGAATTCTGCAAACTTCAAGAAGCTAACACAGGAACCCCTTTGAAGTTTGCATATCACAAGAAAGATTATGACAAGCATTCGGTGATGTCACAAACGGGGAAACTGCATTAGTTCCTGGGGGCAGGACATTAAATGCCCCAGGGGACACTTCGGACTATTTAAGCTGGCCCAAGACAGCCACCGGTATCTTCTCTCGGAGGTAGCGAATAGCTAGGGAGGATCGCGACTCCTGGTCGAAACGGCGTCCTCCCGTCAAACAACGTTCTAACCTAAGCTGGTAACGTTCTTTTTTCCCCCGTTTATTTTTACGCAAATATCCGTGTGTGTTATCTTTGTAACCTCTTATTTTTGTAACTTTTATCTTGTAACATTTTTACTTTGTTTTTTGTAATCTTTTTGTATATATTAAGTTCTGCATTGTTCTATGTGTTTCTAGAATATTAAATTATTATTTAATAAGTTTGACTTCTGCCGTACTAAACTAACACTCATAGCCTAGAAGAGACTGAAGTGTAACCGTGTATAAGTTCATGCCTAATTGTACGCTTGAGCAACACTACCGTATGAAATTGTAATTGCATTGTGTGTGGGGGCGTTTGTCATACGTTGGCCTAAGCGCGCAGCTGACCCAACGTACGAACAACGCCAGTGCGAGTAGCGACAGCAGAGTGGCTAACAGTATCGTTCGGAACGACTGTTAGTGGGTCTTTGCTTCACGACAGTGTAAGATTGCAACTGTGTGTGTGGGTGCGTGGCGTTCCCGTATTTGGCCTAAGCGCAAAGCTGACCCAAATACGAAAACGCTGAGTGCGCGCTGAGGACTCGACAGCAGAGTGGAAGTGTCTAGCGAACCGCTAGTGGTGGCAGTGAGAGGTGTTCTGAGGGGTCCCAGCCTTGTTTTAGCTTGACTAAGGCTGATTCCCCTCTCAGTCTGGTCAAACTCGCAGTCGGGAACCGTATACGCAGGCGTGCCGCGGGCCGGTTCCTGACACTGTGCGTTTAGCACAGCGGTGCCTGTACCATTTTGGGGGCATTTTTACTGTAATGGAAGGTATAGGAAAAACGCTAAATGCTCACAAAACCGCCTTATGCGGTGATTGCGTTCGCGTTTTTAGAATAAATACATTGTAGTTATTCTTTTCCGGGGTCAAAGTGTTCACTTCCTGACTTACGTCAGGGAGTGAATTACAGAACCGCTCTGGTAAAGCTCTTAGAAAAGCGCTTTTACCAGAAATGCAGCGTGCAGTGCAGCGACGGGAGGGGGGAAAAACGCACAAAAACGTAAAACTTGCATTTGTTTTTCCAATTTTAGGTGTGAATGAGGCCTAAAAATGTATTTTCACCAGCCGCAGTACATAAACTCCATAGTCCTTTGTAGTAACTTACCTTCACGCACTCACTATTTTCAGAAACAATGGAAATAGATTTCTTTTCATTCCTATTTACATTCTTGAAGCGTACCTGGAGTGGAATGATGAGATAAACATGGGTACATGTAGAACAAACACTAGTAAGAAATTGTCTGAAGTCCCATTCTGTTTTCTAGAACAGGAAGAGTTAAAATACACCAGAAGTAAGAGGGATATGGAGGCTGTCAAATTTATTTTCTTAAAGAGAACCCGAGGCGGGGTTCTGGGAATGAAATCCCCATACAGAGGCTGGGTCTGTCTATAGAGCCCAGCCTCTGTTGCTATATAGATCGCTCCTAAGCATGGCCGTTTCTACGGCCTTGCGGGGCGTGCCGCTGCCCGGGGCGCTGCTGGGAGGGGGCGCTGTGATGGAGGGGGGAGCCACAGCCGCGGGGAGGGCAGCCCGACCTCTCCCTCCCTTCCTCTCCCCGGGCCGCCCTCCGTGCGATCCATCCTCGGACTGCAGAGTAATACGCAGGGAAGCGCTGTGCATAACTACTCACCTCGCTGGCTCCAAGCGCTGCTCTCTCTCCGCCAGTCTCCTCTCTGCCTACACGCTGATACACACACATGCTGCTAAACAGGAAGCAGCGTGTGTGTGTATCAGCGTGTATGGAGAGATGAGACTGGCGGCGAGAGAGCAGCGCTTGGAGCCAGCGAGGTGAGTAGTTATGCACAGCTCTTCCCTGCGCATTGCTCTGCAGTCCGAGGGGGGAGCATGGAGGGCGGCCCGGGGAGAGGAAGGGAGGTAGAGGTCGGGCTGCCCTCCCCGCGGCTGCGGCTCCCCCCTCCATCATGGGGGGCACCTACGTAACCTATACTGGGGCAGCTACCTATCTAACCTGTCCTGGGGGGCACCTACCTATCTAACCTATACTGGGGGCACCTACCTATCTAACCTATGCTGGGGGCAACTATTCTGGCTACCTATATTAGCGGCACCCACCTAGCTAACCTGTACTGGGGGCACCTAACTATCTACCGGGGACGCCTGCCTATCTAACCTATACTGTGGGCAACTATACTGGCTACCTATACTGGAGGCACCTACCTGGCTAACCTATAGCGGGGGCAACTATACTGGCTCACCTATGCCTGGCTACCTATACTGGGGGGACCTATAGCTGGCTACCTATACTGGGGTACCTATTCTGGGGGAATCTATACTGAGTGCAACTAGACCTGGCTAACCTACTCTGCGGGCACCCATACCTTGCTTCGGGAGGGGGGCGCAATTTTTACACCCTCGCCCTGGGTGCATTTTAGCCTAGAAGCTGCACTGCTCCTAAGCCCCCCCTGCGCTCTGTAATACCCCATAACTCACAGCCGCGCTGTGCGGCTGTGTTTACCTCTCCTCTGTCAGTCTTGCCGCACCCCGCCTCCTGCGTCGCTCCGGTCCCCGCCCGCGTCCTTTCCCTCCAATCAGCTGCGAGGGAAGGGATGTGGGCAGGGACCGGAGCGATGCAGGAGGCGGGGAGCGGCAAGACTGACAGAGGATAGGTAAACACAGCGCGCTCTGACAAGCTGCGTGTCAGCAGCGCGACTGTGTTTTATGGGGTATTGCAGAGCGCAGGGGGGCTTAGGAGCGATCTATATAGCAACAGAGGCTGGGCTCTATAGACAGACCCAGCCTCGGTATGGGGATTTTATTCTCAGAACCCCGCCTCGGGTTCTCTTTAAACAATAACGTACACAACAGAAGTAGATGTGCCTGGCACTCAGTAGTGGGGGTGGAAATTGGTCCCTGCACCTTTTAAAAAGTAACTCCGTCTATTAAGCTTCACTGCTCAGCAATATGTGTAGAGGCGTGCATCCGGGCCAACGTGGGCAACTGAAGATATGTAGTACATATGAGGCGGTCCGTGCACTGCGTCTTTAAATCACATTTATTATCCAAGGTTATCACCAGCAGACATTGACATTGTATACGTGTTCACAACGTGCATGAAGCGGAACAATCTGACCTGTGTCCAAGACGGATGCGGGGGTGTGACCAGGGGATGAGAGGACGGCACAACAGCCGTTTCACGCCGGTGTGGCGCTTGCTCACGTGCGTGTGTCCTTGGGCCAAGGACACACGCACGTGAGCAAGCGCCACACCGGCGTGAAACGGCTGTTGTGCCGTCCTCTCATCCCCTGGTCACACCCCCGCATCCGTCTTGGACACAGGTCAGATTGTTCCGCTTCATGCACGTTGTGAACACGTATACAATGTCAATGTCTGCTGGTGATAACCTTGGATAATAAATGTGATTTAAAGACGCAGTGCACGGACCGCCTCATATGTACTACATCTCTTTAAACAATACCAGTTGCCTGGCTGTGCTGCTAAGGTCTTTGGCATCAGTAGAATCTGAATTACACACCTTAAAAAAGCATGTAGCTAATCTGGTCAGACTTCAGTTAGACCCTGTAGCGTGCTGCCATATTTATTTCCCTTTACATATGCTTGAGCATGCGTGGGTGAGGAACATACTTGTGCAGACGCAGTACGGCAGCGCTCGCGCCTAATGGTTCTACCAACAAGTCCTTGCCAGTAATCTTCAGGAGAATTTGTGCTTAGCAACGGGGTAGGGCATGGGAACACTCTATAGGATCCAGAGGCTTCCCTCTTCTAAGGTATTGCTTTTTATATCCAAGGTTCTCCTCAGGTGTCTCCTCAGGTTGACTTCAAAGGAAGAGGCCCTTGATTTTGCCCATCCAGGGTCAACTAAAATATAGTATGACTCACAATTTTTCCTTATGGTAAGTACAGATGTCGAGAACATCAAAATTTCTGTTCGTGAACAGCGAACGCGAACTTCAGCAAATGTTCGTGAACAGGCAAACCGTCATAGACTTCAATGGGCAGGCAAATTTTAAAAACTAAAAAGACTGTTTCTGGCCACAAAAGTGATGGAATTGTTATTTTAAGGGCTGATTGAAGTGCTTTCACAGCAAGTAGCAAGTGAGGAACAAGAACACAGGCCTAGCTAATGCTTTCCCTATTTATCTGCAGCAAGTCTGTCCCTGTTCTCATGAACAGTCAGCAGCCAGCAGAGAATGAACCCTATATGGCCAACACAACTGCTTTTTAATAGATGGGTGGGGGGTCCAGGAGGGTGTGCTAGCTGATTGGCTGTCATGTGTCTGCTGCTGACTGTGAGGTAAGGGGTCAAAGTTTAGCTCAATGATGATGTAAAGAGGGCGGGTCAAACACACCAAATTTTCGCTGTTCGCCACAAATTCAAACAGCGGAAGTTCGCAGAAAACTGTTCGCCAGCGAATAGTTTGGGCCATCTCTAATGGTAAGTATAACAGAGTAATTTACTCACAAAGAAGTACACCACAAAGATTGCAAGAACTGGCAACAGTGCAGCTGCTGGAAGGATGTGAGTCCTGTTTCCTAGGAAAAGAAAAAGCAACACATAATAGAAGGATAGTAATTTGATGTAAAATGTAAATAAAGAAAGTGCTACTCAGACACAAGCCTGCGCTCTCCCAGATGGCAACAGACTTCTCTGACAAGCAAAAACATGTCCCATGCCTACATAGAACTAGGCTGTTCTTTTTTTTTTCTTTCTTACTATCAGGGTTAAGAAACCAGGAACCTAAATGATACTGTGCGATTGGACAGAAGTCAGAACATGGTAACTTTTATTGATTACCAAAACCAAGAAAGAGGTAATGTTATGAAGCATGCAGTGTATCTGTTCCACAACACAAAGCATATTTTGCAGCCAGTGGTGTGCTGCCTCTTTCTTGTTATTGGTATAGGAAAGATCTATTTAGGAAAAGGACTAAAGATAAAATTGTTGATATCAGTTTATTACACTTCAGGTGTGCTTTAACAAATTCAGGGTGGAGCAATTTATTACATTCTTACAAAAATCCAATCATCTTTTGCTGGATCACTTAACACTCTTCTCTAAACACAAATACAAAGGATATATTAAGGCCTCCAAACATAAATATAAAGGACATTTTTTAAAGGGAACCAGAGATGAAATAATCACACAAAATAAACATATCAGTTGATAGCTTGTAAAGAATAAATGTTCTACCTGATAATTTCGCCGCTCTGGTGTGCCTTTTTGAGTGCTTTTTTATCCATTATTGCTCCAGGAAATATCCAACATGGCCGCCGGCTCATATCACTTCTGCTTCCAGGTTATGAGGTGTTCTGGATGTGCTGTCTAGCCTCTGAGACTATAGACAAGCAGGGCTGCTGCAGCCTTTCATCTGTCTGCTTTCAACTATTATTCTGGTATGCTGTGTGGCTACCTGTAGGAAGTGTCTCTCATAGAAATGAAACTGCATACAGTAGATAATGACAGGCTGCACACTGCACACAGATACACTGTGTGTGTCAGAGCTTCTTTCTCGGCAGCAGCAGCCCCTCCCATGTCAACAGCTCTGAGTAGGAAATCTGAGCCAGGAGGGGGCAGGCTTGGGCTTGAAAAGACTCCACAGAAGAGTGACTCAGCTATAATGATTCCAGGTCAAACCTCGACTGAATAGTCTTATCACAGTTGATAACAGATAGATTAGACTGAAAAGAATAAAACTAAAAGCAGGGTAGGTGTTTACTGTCATGTTCCCACTGATAAATGTAATAAAATACATGAGGGTGCTTTGTCTCTGGTTCTCTTTAATCCTTATTCTGCAACCATCTAAGTACCTCTGCATATCAGAATAAACCTCCTCCTGTGATGGATTGCCTGGAGGAGGAAAGGACCAATTGCAGACAGCCTCACTCGAACTGAGTTAGCACACATGCTTTTGATAATGATAAAGTAGCAATGACTGGACTATGGCCTGGTGCACACCAAAACCCGCTAGCAGATCTGCAAAATGCTAGCAGATTTTGAACCGCTTTTTCTTCTTTTTCTGTAGCGTGTCACCTAGCATTTTGCGGTTTTGTGAAGCGTTTTTGGTGTAGTAGATTTCTGATATTGTTACAGTAAAGCTTTTACTGAACAGCTTCTGTAACAAAAACGCCTGCAAAACCGCTCTGAACTGCCGTTTTTCAGAGCGGTTTGCGTTTTTCCTATACTTTACATTGGAGGCAATCCATAAAATGCCTCACCCCGGGAGTATGCGTTTCAGCAAAACGCCTCCCGCTCTGGTGTGAACCAGCCCATTGAGATGCTTTGACCAACCGTATCCGCAGCCGCAAGCGGCTGCAAAAACGCAGAAAAACCCGCTCGGTGTGCACCAGCCCTATGAGTCTGCCAAACAGATCGATCATTATAATCTGTCTGTGTGGCCTCAAACAAATGCAATCCGTCACAGAAGGAGAAGGTGGTGGTGGGGAAGATTTTGCAAAGTGCAGATTAATCCACATTAGAATGCTGAAAGATGCCCACACAAGACTGCATAATTCTTTCCCATAATGCACTGTGCTAGTTAGCGCAATGGATCAGTACATAGGATTCTAGAATTCAGAAATGAGCCACTATAGTTCAAAAGACTTAAGTTAAAAAAAAAAATCACTGCTCCTGACAGAACCTACTGATATTCTGATGATACGCAGATAAAATATCACTATGTGACTGTGCGCTTAAAGTGTACCAGAAATGGTACACTGGCCCGTATTTATACTTACCTGGGGATTCCTCCAGCCCCTTGAGCACCATGGCCTTCCTCGCCGTCCTCTTTGGCACCTGCGTCCTGGCGCTACATCTCCCAGTAATCCAGTCAGTCTCCGCCAGCCATTGGCCTCTGCGCAATGCTCTGGCCGCCCGCACACCCACCGCTCTACCGTTCCCCGGCGCATTCTGCGCCTGCTCAGTAGAATGCTCCAGGGGACGGGACCGCGATGACGGGTGCTACTGTGGCCAAGCCTAGCATGCGCAGAAGCCGACAAATGGCGGCGACTGACCGGATTACTGGGAGTTGTAATGCCATTATGGAGGAGACGAAGAGGATGGCGAGGAAGGCCATGATGCTGGAGGAAGTCCAAGGTAAGTATAAATGCGAGCTAGTGAACCATCTCAAGTTCTAGGGCTGTGGAGTCGGTACAAAAATAATCAGACTCTGACTCCTCAGTTTATGTAACCGACTCCTGGTACCGAAAAATTGCTTTGATGCCTCAGCTCTGTCTTAAGGTACCCCTGAATTGGGAAAAACCTGTTGATTAAAATCCATGGTGGGCTAGATTACTTCCTCCTGAGTGTGCTGCCGCTGCTCATTGTCCCCAAGGGGAAAAAAACGGATTTTCCCAGCCATGCACTGTATAGTGGAAGGGAGAGCAAATCACCTTTTCAGAAACCTCAAAATGTAGGGGATTGGATCAGTTGAACTGACAAATAACTACTGACAATGATCTACTCTGGAAGGTGGAACTTAGGTTTTTGTCAACTCCTGTGTCTCCTATGGATCACTTAATAATTCTTAAGCTTTTGGCGATATATCAGCTCGAAGCCCCTCCTGTTAACCTGGACATATGTGACCCTTTTGAATTTGAGGAAAACATATGCCCCTGCACTATTCCAAGCTATTGCATTTTATGGTCCCATGATCACATGATTTGCAGGTTGCCCCTGGAATTGTGATACATCCAAACTCCCAATCTATAAATACTCCACAGAAAGCTCAATGCATATCTTTTGGCAAAACTAACATTTTTTTGCTGTTCCATTCTCTCAGTAGAGAGCCTTTAATATACAGGATCGGCCATTTATATGGATACACCTTAATAAAATGGGAATGGTTATTGATATTAACTTCCTGTTTGTGGCACATTAGTGTATGTGAGGGGGGGAAACTTTTCAAGATGGGTGGTGACCATGTCGGCTATTTTGAAGTCGGCCATTTTGAATCCAACTTTTGTTTTTTCAATAGGAAGAGGGTCATGTGACACATCAAAATTATTGGGAATTTCACAAGAAAAACAATGGTGTGCTTGGTTTTAACTTTATTCTTTCATGAGTTATTTACAAGTTTCTGACCACTTATAAAATGTGTTCAATGTGCTGCCCATTGTGTTGGATTGTCAATGCTACCCTCTTCTCCCACTCTTCACACACTGATAGCAACACTGGAGAAATGCTAGCACAGGCTTCCAGTATCCATAGTTTCAGGTGCTGCACATCTCGTATCTTCACAGCATAGACAATTGCCTTCAGATGACCCCAAAGATAAAAGTCTAAGGGGGTCAGATTGGGAGACCTTGGGGGCAATTCAACTGGCCCACGACGACCAATCCTCTTTCCAGGAAACTGTCCATCTAGGAATGCTCAGACCTGACACCCATAATGTGGTAAAAACTCAGGGAGAGTGTGGCGGCTTCAGGAACAGTTAACACGCCTTAACAAAGTTAACACGCCTTATCAGAGTAGCATATTGAGCGGCACGGGCTCAGGGCAGGACGAGTGGAGCTCTCGTCATTGCCAATTAGCAGGCATAGTTCGTAGTGCTCACTATGCTACTCTGATAAGCCATGTTAACTTTGATAAAGCATGTTAACTTTGGTAAGACGTGTTATCTCTGATAAGGCGTGTTAACGGCCGTGCTAGGCATTATCACGGTTTAGTGAATCAACCCTATTAAGTCTTTATTCCACATACAGTTGTTTAAGAAATTCACTGCTGTGTGTTCTGTGTTTGTTTAGCCAAATCAAAGTGTTTAATTCTTATCAGCAGCTGTGAATGGACTGCAGGAGCACCGCCATGGCTTTATCCCCATAGAGTACACACTGAGACTTAAAGTGACACTGAATCGGAAAAAAACTTGTGATATAATGATTTGTATGTGTAGTATAGCTAAGAAATTAAACATTAATAGCTAAGAAACAAGTCATATATTGTTTCCAGTACAGTATCATGGAATGCTAAAGTACTAAATGCAAATATCAAGACGTGTTCATTGAACAACATTAAAATATCATGTGCCATATGCAATTCACTTTTTCACCTGAGTTTTCTCCTAGGTCATACTTTCACAACTTGTCATAAAATGCCTTTTAAGCTACCAGCAAGCAAGGAAATGGGCAAAATATATTTGGTAGTACTTTTTCATTTGTTAAATGCTGAAAAGTTAGTTTAAAGGGAAGATGAAAATGATCTCGTAGGAGATGACTTACCGGTAGGTGATAAAGTTAATTGCGTATGGGCCTATCTCACCAGACAATGGGCTTGATTCTCAAAGCCGTGATGTCTCATCACAGTCGCGCAAGCGTTTTGTGCGCGCTATAACACGTGTAACAGTTTTTAACAAGTAGGGCTTGATTCACAAAGTAGTGATAACGCTTATCCTGGTCGCGCTAGCGTTATAGCGCATGTAATGTTATTTGCACGCAAACGTGAATTTTCACGCAAAACTGGGCCAATTTTCTCGTGAAACCGCTAATTTTTCCACCAAAATGGCTGCGATTTCACACGAAAATTCGCATTTGCGCATGAAATTGTGGCCATTTTGGAGCGAAAATTTGCATTTTCACAAGAAAATGGCCCCGATTTTGCGTGAAAATTCAAGTTTGCGTGCAAATAACGTTACATGCGCTATAACGCTAGCGCGACCGGGATAAGAGTTATCACGGCTTTGTGAATCAAGCCTAATTTGTTTAAAATAAAACCCCTTTAATGAGCACTAAAGTGCTGTCCCTCAAACACCATGCATGGCTAGAGTACTACATGCTCCAGAAAGATGATAATACCTGCTTTAAATGTGGAGCCTCTCGTGTAGACTTGCATATATTTTGGCACTGCAATAAACCAGAAAAATAATGGTCAGAAATGACAGAATGTGTACATTAACCACTGGCTGTCCCTATGACGTTAAAATAAGTCTCTGCACTCTCCTTCCTACAAAATCTTAGATAACACTGTTTACTTATCTCTGCCATGATAAAATCACTACAGAGTTGTAAAATAATGACAGCAAACCCCTCTCCTCCTCCCAGGGAATTCAATGGCAGCGTTAACTAGTAAACAAGTGTAAAATACACATTCCAGGAGCAGACAGTATACATTACTCAATTGTTGCATCTAATACATTATCAAAACAAATAAACTTTTTAAATAAACAGGAGGGATAGACAAATATATTGTGTGGGTTTAATGTACAATAGAACTGTTACATTTATTATGTATGAATGTGGATAAATTATGTATTTTTTCACTTTTTCCTTATTTTCCTTTTAAAATGCATAGAAAATAAGGTAATTACTAATTACAAATATTAGCCACAAAAAGCCTTATTTGTCCTGAGAAAAAAACAATATATGGATCATTTAGTTGTGATAATTATTGATAAAGTTATTGCCAAAGTAATCACAGCTGAGCTGAACTGTGAAAATTACCAGGGCGGTGAAGTGGTTAATAGCAATTAGGTAACTGTTGAACATCATGCAGGTCAGAGGTTTGCTGAAGCAGAGAGTGGCAAAGCCAGACACTGGAGGCTGCAACCAATAGGTGGGATGGCAAAGAATGTGGGTGATATGGAAGTTGGTAATGTATGAAGGAGATGATAACTACTAATGAAACACATTTTAAAAAGATGTAATGTTGGCTTACCTCTCTTGAAGATATACAGCTATCACTTATTGGACAACCTCAGTTTTATTGCACAAAAATAAGGACGACACGTTTCACAGGTTATATCCCACTTCCTCAGATGAATAGTCAAATGTTGCCGAATAGCTGGGGTACACAGACATGAGTGCTTCTAGCACGGTCATTGGTGTTCTTGGTCGAATAATCTGGTCCCTATCTCTCAAGTATAGAGGATATTTGGGGATACACAGAATGCGTGTGGTGATTGTGTGTCCATACACCATGTATTTCTTTGTGAATAAAAAGGAAATGTATTACAAACTAAGGTAAGGTATACTGCAGATTTTGTTTATGGAACATTGATGGCTTGAAGAATGTAACGTTAGCATGGCAGAAAAGGAACGTGGAGGGTGGGGTGGGTCTAGAGCAGTGGTTCCCAACCTGGGGGCGATTTGGGTTCTAAGGGGGCGGTAAATTTGTGGGGGGCGACAGGGGGGCGATCAGTATGAAAAGGCAGAAAAAATAAAGTGTCGCAGTGTCACACGTTTTTAAGAAAATTATGGGCAAAAAATATGATCTGTATAAAATAGGCAAGTGTGCATGATAGAGTTGCGTAATTCCTCAGGGCTCGTTGGTCACGCGCTGGTGTAATGTCAGATATTGCAGCCCGGAAGCAGCCTTCCTCACTGAGTATCGCGCATGCTCAGTGGGAAGTTAGATATTATTTACCTGAAATATCTCCGCTTCCGCACCACGTACACTCCCGAAATTTTCAGGGGAGGGAGGGGACCCCCAGATCTAGCTCTGTGTCGAATTGCAGCCCCCGAGCCCCGCTAGTTCCCGAGATAGGTTTGCTGCAATCAGTCTCGGGAACCAGCGGGGCTCGGGGGCTGCAATTCGGCACAGAGCTAGATCTGGGGGTCCCCTCCCTCCCCTGAAAATTTCAGGAGTGTACGTGGTGCAGAAGCGGAGATATTTAGGACGTTTTACGTGGCTGCACAATTTAATGGGACGCAGGCTCCTACTGTGCATGCGGGGCTGCACAACGTGCGGGGCTGCAATAGCTGACATTACACCGGTAAGGGAATTGGCGCAAAGTAGTTGAGTCACCGGCTATTTTTAGCTGGCAAGGTCACAGCGCTACCCCCTCCACTGGCACCACCACCTGGCGTAAGGGTATACCGTACTAAGAGAAGGGAGGCGACAGGGGTGAGTAGTCTTCCCCTAAGGGGCGATACCTCATAAAAGGTTGGGAACCACTGATCTAGAGCATGATATATGACTGCAGTTAAGTACTGCATTAATATTTCACAGGGCCGGGCCGAGGCAGAGGTGATAGAGGCTCCAGCCTCAGGGCGCAGTGTAGGAGGGGGCGCACAATTCACTCAGTTATTATTCCCCTACTGTGTTTGAAGCAGAGAGAAAGAAAAGGGGATACGTGGCAGTGACTGCAAGCCAGATAACTAGAGATTAAGGTCTTGGGAACCCTGGGGTTCTATCTGATGGTCAAATCTGCTGCAAATCTATAAGTGTATGTCCACCTTAAGTCTAATAGCAATCAGTGTGTGACTGCTGAGGTGGGAGGGATGGAGGGGCGCACTTTCGTGTGTCATTCTGATATTTCATATTATAGGACATGACATTTTTCTGCCGAGTGCAGGATATGCTCAATATGCTCATTAGTTATAGTGGTGGCAGTGTGTGTAGTTGTCAATAAGTGTGTGTGTGTATGTGTGTGATTGTTGTCAATGACTGTGTTTAACCACTTCACCACTGAGGGGTTTTACCCCCTGAGCACCAGAGCAATTTTCACCTTTCAGCGTTCCTTCCATTCATTCGTCTATAACTTTATCATTACTTATCACAATGAAATGAACTATATCTTGTTTTTTCCGCCACCAATTAGGCTTTCTTTAGGTGGGACATTATGCCAAGAATTATTTTATTCTAAATGTGTTTTAATGGGAAAATAGGAAAAATGTGGGAAAAAAATAATTATTTTTCAGTTTTCGGCCATTATAGTTTTAAAATAATGCATGCTACTGTAATTAAAACCAATGAAATTTATTTGCCCTTTTGTCTCAGTTATAAAACCGTTTAAATTATGTCCCTATCACAATGTTTGGCGCCAATATTTTATTTGGAAATAAAGGTGCACTTTTTTCAGTTTTGCGTCTATACCTAATTACAAGCCCATAGTTTATAAAGTAACAGTGTTGTACCCTCCTGACATAAATATTTAAAATATTCAGTCCCTAAGGTAACTATTTATGTATTTTTTTAATTGTACATTTTTTAATTTTTTTTTAATTACAAAAAAAAAAAAATTGGGGAGTGTGGGAGGTAATGAGTTAATTTTTTGTGTATAAGTAATTGATTTGTATGTGAAAAATGGGTGTAGTTTTACTATTTGACCACAAGATGGCAACAGTAACTTTTTGTTTAATGCGACCTCCAAGCGTCCTTCCGGAGGCTTGGAGGAAGTACAAGGAGGCTGGTAATGTGGTTTTTTTTTTCACAATGATCGCGCTGCTCATCGGAGAGCAGCGGATCATTGCGGGGCTTAGATTAACGAACGGGAATGGATTTTCCCGTTCATTGATCTCCGGGCGAGCGGGCGGCGGCGTGTTTACGAGCGTCCGGCGGCGTGTTTACGAGCGGGAGCGCGGGCAGCGGCGGGAGCGCGGAAAGTATGGATTTCTCCGTCCCTGGGGGTTAAAGGATGGAAAAAGGGACGGAGAAATTCATACGGGCGGGGGTAAAGTGGTTAAAGAGACTCTGAAGCGAAAATAAATCTTGCTTCAGAGCTCATAGTTAGCAGGGGCATGTGTGCCCCTGCTAAAACGCCGCTATCCTGCGGCTAAACGGGGGTTCCCTTCACCCCCAAACCCACCCCTGCACAATCTACGACCAACTTGGTCGTAGATTTTGCTCCTCCTGGAGGCAGGGCTAACGGCTGCAGCCCTGCCTCACAGCGCGTCTATCAGACGCGCATCGCCGCCTCTCCCCGCCCCTCTCAGTGAAGGAAGACTGAGAGGGGCGGGGGAGAGGCGGAGGTACGCGTCTGATAGACGCGCGTGAGGCAGGGCTGCAGTGGTTAGCCCTGCCTCTATGCGGAAGAGAGCCCCCGCTGCACGGAGGGGGATTTGGGGGTGAAGGGACCCCCGTTAAGCCGCGGGATAGCGGCGTTTTAGCAGGCGCACACATGCCCCTGCTATCTATGAGGTCTGAAGTAATATTTATTCTCGCTTCAGAGACTCTCGTTAAGTGTGTGTGTGAAGGTGGGTTGAGTGTGGGTGCCACCTTTTAAGTTCAATCTGCATAATATTTACATGAAATTTGAATGCAGTAAGAAATTATATGCATCTTATTGATCACCCCTACTGCCATCTATCAAACCACAGCTAAACGATGGTCCCATCTGACATCATGTGCAGCCACCGACCATGGACACCGTGCTCAATCTAGCTTTAATGAATTGTTATAGATTTCAACTGACATGTTAGATCAAATTGGAAACTACTGAAATTGTTCCTAAAGTCATATTAAATAACAGTTGATATGAAGGGAAATCAATGTAAAATTGATGTGTAATAATGACATAAAGGAGTCCAGATGAATGTAAAGGTGGCCACACACGATACAATAAAATGATCCAATTTTACGGCAATTCGATAAAAACGATCGGATCTCCCGAAAAAATCGTAAGCTTTTTTTTCATTCGACTGAAAAATCCGATCGGATTTCCCGTTTTTTTCGATTTTTATTTATCCGGACTGCCAGATATTTTTGTTCAATTTCTTTAAAGACTGTATGGTGTGTGTCAGATTGTCAACTTATTAATATACACACCCTAGCAATTTTCTCAGAGTTTCCAATCATTTTTTATCATAATTGGGGAAAAATGTAACAGGTGTGTGGTACATTGGTCATATTTTTTTGAAATGTTACAATCATTCTTAAATTGAACAGATATTTAAAAAATTGTATGGTGTGTGGCCACCTTAACAAGCAAAACAAACTGTGGAGAGGGGTGGTTGGTAGTATGTATTTTGGTTCCATCATCAACACTGGTCATTTCAAATTAGGCAGCTTATAAATACAGTAATCTTTAACAGCCGCAAGGAGTGTTGAAGCTTATGGTCACTTAATGCACCCAAATATTTGAATAAT
Source organism: Hyperolius riggenbachi (assembly GCF_040937935.1). Taxonomy (NCBI): domain Eukaryota; kingdom Metazoa; phylum Chordata; class Amphibia; order Anura; family Hyperoliidae; genus Hyperolius; species Hyperolius riggenbachi. Next base: position 37,743,299 of record NC_090653.1, on the reverse strand, counting down.
ATGCTTTTATCGGAAAATTTAGATTTTGAAGTTCAACTGTACCTCCAAAATCCAGTGCTATTAAATCCATGGTAATTGGCTCCTCCAGGCTGCTGTGCTCCACATGGCAGGAGTAAGTGTCGCCCTCCCTTGTTGGCACTTCCACGCTGACTCTGGTCTGATAGGTGCCGTCAGGATGGGGGAGGATGGGACTGGCTTCATCTGAAGGAATATGGTCCTCTCCATTCCTCACCCACTTCACATCCACAGGTCTGGGGTGAAACCCGTACGCCAGACACTGAAGTCTTGTCACCCCGTCTGGCTGCTGACGGCCCCATACCTTCACCTCTGGCCGTGCTGAAAACAACATTTTCAAAACTGTACAGTTTTACAATTTAAATGTGCAAAAAAAAAAAAATCAGAATCACAGGAAATTTTGTGTACACCAGTTGGGGTTAAAAAAAAAAATCAAATCACACATACATAGCTGTTACAGCCAATAACAGGTAAAGTTGTGCACCAACTATTTATGGTTCTTACTATTGTCTCTAATAGTAAGAAGAAGATATGGAAGATATGGCACAATATCAATAAATCTAATTAAATAAATGTGTCTGTCACTTTCTGCAATTATAACAACACTTACAGCCCAATGTATGCGCGCGCACACGCACACACACCAAATTTTAATGTTCTCTCCTTTATTTGCTTACTTATTACTTCATATGGAATCTATCTTAAAATGTTGTCCTGCAGCCAGCAATTATCAGGCTGTCAGGCTACCTTTTGTGTGAAGAGAGAGAACAGGAGAGAGTGCTCCGAACATGAAATACTGTAACTTTATGTCACAATGCAAACTGCAAACAACCATTGTACTTACTTGGTAGAAAGTGAAACTCTTTAAAAAAGCCTATCTAGGACTATGCTCAAAACCTAAAGGGTGGTGCCTGGTGTGGCCAGCAGCAATCCTGGTCCCTGGTGGAAGAGGACAGTAGGTTGACACCCTTCTGCTTGTGTGCCAGTGACATTACAATAGATTTTGACATGTCTTCACCTTCATCAGGTGCTTCACTGGCACGACACGCACGCTGGCAGTTTAAATGATGGTGGAGAGAGCTCTGTAGCTATGGTGACTGGATGCTAACCTGATGACTTCCTGCCACTGGGCATGCTTCCAGAAGAGTTCCGTCATCAGGTTGTATAACCGCGTTGCCATGGGGAGAGGTGCCTACGTCATTCCTTAGCAATGGCCGGAATTGCGTCGCCATGAAGATGGGTGCCCTGCGTCATTCTGTTTTGGTGGGCAGGGTTGCATCGCCTAGCAACTAGATGTTGGAGCCACGCAGTGGGGACGTATTGAATCAGGTAGTCATGTTATGCCCAAATTGTTATGCCCGGCAAAGAATGTAGTCAACATACCGCCCCAGTGCCCAGTTTATCTGATGTCTGTTTCCCATGAGTCATGGGAAACAGACATCAGAGAAACTGGGTACTGTTGACTGAGAATTGTAAGAAAGCGTGGAAGAGCCACCGCCATGAGCCAGCGGTCGGCGGCTCTTCCCGCATACAGTGGCCGCGCACACGGGGAGGCAGCCGCCTCCTCCCAGCGTGAGGCGGCCATCCCCATGGAGAGGCAGGCGGAGCGCGGAGTAGCCGCCGCGTTGAACGCGGCGGCTGGTGCACATACTCCCGCTGCGGAGGGTCCGAGCGGGGCTGCTGTGGCTGGGACATGTAGTCCCTCAAGATTTAGAGTGACGCGCGCACGCGCACTCAGGCAGGGCATATATGGTAGCCAGAAGTAGTCAGCTGACCAGGCTGGTCAGCTGACTCTGGCTTCACTCCCCATTGGTCCAGCACTGTGGGAGGTGCTGGAGGGAGTGATGTGTATATATACTGCTGGCTGGTCATTTCTCGGGTGTCTGGCGTTGCGATCACATACGTGGGAGCACCCAGATCCGTAGTCAGATCCTGAAGTGTGCCGGGACCAACTGGAGCTGTAATCCTACACTTAGCTAGATATTTGATAGCTAAAGTACTAGTTTGATTGTGATTATATGTTATGACCTATTGCCTGTTTCGACCATTCTCCTGAACCCTGATCTTGTACCGCGATATTTCTGATACTCTGTTGCCGACCCCCGGCTCGTCTCTAGACTCCGCCTCAGCCTCCTGATTCTGTACCTCGATATTTCTGATACCCCGTTGCCGAACCCTGCCTGTACTTAGACTCCGCCTCTGTCTCCTGATATTGTACCTTATCTGTCTGTGTGTGTACGACCTGGCTTGTCCGACCTCGAGAACCGACCTTACCGTTAGAGGCGGTTCCTCGCTCTGTTAGCGACCCTTCCTCCTGAGGGTCACTTCCAGACATCCTTCCTACTGTCAGTCTGACTCCTCCCGTCTTGGAGAGCTCAGGTCTGCGGAAGGAATCTGTGCAGTTCTCCTTGCTGCACTGAGGCCTAGTCCTCAAAGTGTTACAGTTACACCAAACACTACACTCTACTCAGGTGGACAGAGGTTAGCTAGTATATCGGATTATCAGTGATACTGCAGATCACGTATAATCTGGTATACATCTGTATTTCCGGTGATACTGCAGATCACTGGTAATCAGATCCTCTCTGTGCTTCACCGATCGTTACAGAACGCCAGACCATAAAACAGATGGAACGCGCTGATCCTCTGACTGTGCTTGCCACTTCGGTGGATAGCATCCATCAAGCACTAGGCCAGCACAAAGCCTTAATTGATGCCTTATCAGGCTCTGTGAGAACTCTCCAGACGTCAGTTGATTCAGTGCGATCCCCTCCTAGTGATGACATACGCATGCCTGTCCCTGATAAGTTTTCCGGCCCCAAGTCTGACTTCCGGAATTTCAGGAGTAGAGTGTTGTCATATTTCGAGTTAAGACCCCGATCCTCGGGGACTGAGACCCAACGGGTCATTTTTATTAAAACTTTGTTGACTGGAGACTCCCAGTCTTGGGCATACAACCTGCCCTCTACCGATACTGCCTTGACCTCAGTGGAGGAATTCTTTAAGGCCATGGCCATAATCTACGACGACCCTGACCTTGCTGCGTCCTCAGAGCGGAAGCTCAAACTTTTACGGCAAGGCAGAGGTTCGGTCGAGGATTATGCGGCAGAATTCCGTAGATGGTCAGTCACCTCTAGATTTGATAATTTTGCCCTTATGGATTACTTCTTGTCTGGGTTGTCGGAGGAGGTCTCCGACCTAATGTTAACCATACCCGAGCCTAAGACAGTTGACGAGGCCATATCATCGGCCATTCGAGTAGACCGCAGGCTACGCCATCAGAGGCAGGCTAGGAGTAGTCACCGGGTCAGGGCGACTTCGTACGCAGTACCGGCTGTTGCATCCACAGTAACAGCATCTCCGCCTGTCTCGCCCTCTCCGACCTTGCCTCCACCAGAGCCAATGCAAATTGGTCGATCAAAACTGACCCAGGTGGAGCGGAGGCGGATAATGACGGAACAACTGTGCCTATACTGTGCAGAGGCAGGGCATAGGGTACGAAACTGCCCCAACAGGTCGGGAAACGGGTCTGCCTAGGAGTAGTGGGGGGTGACACCCTAGGCACACAGTCCTCACCCCTTAAAGAAAGAAAGTTAATTCTCCCTTGTACTGTCACATGGGATAATAGGTCTGTAGCCACTGAAGCTTTTCTCGACTCCGGCTCAGCGGCTAATTTTATGAACTTTGAGCTTGCTCAAGAGTTGGGTCTACCACTCACTCCCGTGACGCCCCCCATTCAGGTCACGGCAGTAGACTATTCCCCTTTGCAGCGGAATCGTCCCCTGTCACAGACTCCGCTTGTAAAACTCACCATTGGGGTATTGCACGAGGAGCAGTTGCAATTTTTTGTTTTACATATGTCAACCTCCACTATCATCCTAGGCATGCCTTGGCTACAGGTTCATTCTCCGCAAATAGACTGGGCCACAGGGCAGTTGACAGCATGGTCACCTCATTGTTTCCAGCAATGTTTAGGGAGGCTGACATTAGGTCAAACCAAGGTGCAGGTGGAAGGTGTACCGGAACAGTACTCGGATTATACCGATGTGTTTTGTCCCAAGGCTGCAGATAAATTACCACCGCATCGCCCGTTTGACTGTCCCATCGACCTCCGTTCAGGTTGTATGCCTCCTCGAGGCCATTTGTATAATTTATCTGGCCCCGAAAAACTAGCCATGCAGGAGTATATCCGTGAGAACTTGGCCAAGGGCTTCATTCGGCCGTCCCGGTCACCCGCTGGGGCAGGCTTCTTTTTTGTTAAGAAAAAAGATGGGGGGTTACGGCCTTGCATTGATTACCGTGGCCTCAATAAAATCACAGTGAAAAATCGGTACCCGTTGCCACTTATAGACGATTTGTTCACACAGGTCACAGAGGCTAAGATATTTTCAAAACTGGATTTGCGGGGGGCATACAATCTGGTGCGTATAAGAAGGGGCGACGAATGGAAGACGGCCTTCAATACCCCTGATGGGCATTACGAGTACAGGGTGATGCCTTTTGGGTTATGTAATGCCCCGGCCGTCTTCCAGGAACTAAATAATGAGGTTTTTCGGGAGGTGTTAGGGAAGTTCGTTCTGGTCTATTTGGACGACATTCTCATTTTCTCTAACAACCTCTCGGAACACAGAACCCATGTCAGGATCGTTTTAGACAAACTGAGGCAGAATTTGTTATACGCCAAACTCGAGAAATGTATTTTTGAGGTCACGTCGGTTGCCTTTTTAGGGTATATAATCTCCACCTCAGGTCTGTCTATGGACCCTGCCAAGGTCTCCGCGGTCTTGGAGTGGCCACAGCCGGTGGGGTTAAAATCGCTACAACGGTTCCTGGGGTTTGCGAACTATTATAGAAGGTTTATAAAGGGGTACTCCACGGTGGTCGCCCCTCTCACTAGCCTTACTAAAAAAGGGGCAGACACCACTCATTGGCCTCCCGAGGCTATACAGGCATTTGCTAAGTTAAAGGGGTTGTTCTGCTCAGCACCTATACTCAGACATGTGGACACTTCTTTCCCGTTTATTGTGGAGGTAGACGCCTCAGAGGTCGGGGTGGGGGCTGTGCTGTCCCAGCGTTCTGGTCTCCAGGGTAGATTACACCCGTGTGCCTATTTTTCCCGGAGATTCTCTCCGGCAGAGAGAAACTACGATATAGGCAATAGGGAGCTCCTAGCCATCAAATTGGCCTTCGAAGAGTGGCGTCACTGGCTAGAGGGAGCTGAGCACACCATCACGGTTTATACCGACCACAAGAACCTAGAATACATCGAGGGGGCTAAAAGGTTAAGCCCAAGGCAGGCTCGATGGTCACTATTTTTCTCGAGATTTACATTCTTGATCACGTATACGCCAGGTAGTAAAAATACCAAGGCAGATGCACTCTCTAGGTGTTTCGAACCGGAGACAGCACAGCCCTCTGTTCCCGAGACCATTGTCCCACGAAGAGTGGTGTTGGCCGCTACCGAGACTTGGGTGGACTGGAAAGAGACTTTGAGTCCTTTCCAGCAGAATATCCCGGAAGGAAAACCTGATGGGGTGTTGTTTGTCCCGTTACCGTTCCGTCTCCAGATCTTGGAGATGGTCCACTCTCACAAAAATGCGGGACATCCTGGAGCGTCTAGAACGCAAGATCTCGTGGCCAGATGTGCATGGTGGCCTTCGTTAGCCGCTGACTGCAAAGAGTTTGTCAGGGAGAGTGCAGTGTGCGCAAAAAGCAAGCCCTCCCGGCTGGCATCTGTAGGTACATTGCAGCCTTTGCCCACCCCGAGTGAACCATGGACCCACCTGTCCATGGATTTCGTGGGAGAGCTTCCGAGATCTGAAGGCATGTCGGTCATCTGGGTGGTGGTCGACCGTTTTAGTAAAATGGCCCACTTCGTGCCCCTGAAAGGACTCCCCTCGGCCCAGGAACTGGCTGATTTGTTTATCACCCATGTCTTCAGACTACATGGCATTCCAGAAGACATAGTATCCGATCGGGGAGTCCAGTTTGTTTCGAAATTTTGGAGGGCATTCTGTCACCAAGTGGGCATGAAATTGTCATTCTCTTCGGGTTACCATCCACAGACAAATGGCCAGACGGAGAGGGTCAACCAATCGCTAGAACAGTTTCTGAGATGTTACGTTGCCGAGGCACAGAGTGATTGGGTTAAATATTTACCTTATGCAGAATTTGCCCACAACAACCTAAAGAGTTCTTCCTCAGGTTTCTGTCCATTTCAGATTGTGACAGGAAAACTGCCGAAATTTTCTCCTTTGCCAGTTGCGTCCACTCCGTTCCCAGCCTTGGAGGCTTGGCAAAGGTCATTTAAAGACATGTGGTGGACCATCAAGAATAATCTCGTAAAAGCATTTCAGAGTCAGAAAGGTCAGGCTGACAAGAGGCGCTCGTTAGAATGGAGGTTCCAACCAGGAGATTTGGTTTGGGTGTCAACCCGTCACCTGTCACTGAAACAACCTTCTGATAAACTTGGTCCCAGGTTCGTGGGTCCATTCCCAGTGACTAAGAAGATCAACGATGTCACATATACCGTCGATCTTCCCACCAGCATGCGGGGAGTAAGGTCTTTCCACGTATCACTTCTCAAACCCGCAGTCCAGGTGGGTCCCACTCCTCCTCCTCCTATCTTAGTCGATGCCCAACCCGAGTATGAGGTGGAAAAAATCATAGACTCACGTACTGTACAGAACTCGGTGCAGTATCTCGTACATTGGAAGGGGTACGGCCAGGGCCGTGCAGAGGATTCTCAAGGGGGGGTGCTCAAATTTGAAAAAGGGGCCCTAATCGATAAATCGTGCTAAATTGTGTATGTCATACCCCTTCTCCAGAAAGCACTAGGCAGTCTTAACCCCCCACCACACACACACACACACACCTTTATAGAAGTATCAGGCAGACTTTGTGTCTTCTTCCAACCAACTTCTTTGGTGCCACCATCCTCAAATCAGCAGTCATAGGTGCGCACTATTAGTGTGGGCACAGTGGAGCCTGATGTAGGCATGGATTCACCTTTTATTACTGGGACCTCTGTCCCTCTAGATCAGCACCCAAGCTTCTTTTCAGGCAAAGAAGCAGTGGTTGCCAATATGCAGTTGCTAAGCATTAGTAAATGCAAAACTGCAGTAAGTGCCAAGGTGCAGTGGGTGCACAGATGCAGTGGGTGGTAAGACGCAAAGGTCCAGTTTGTGCTAATTTGCAGTGGGTGCCGATGTGCCAAAGTACAGTCCGTGTCAAGCTGCTGTGGGTACCAAGGTCCAGTTTGTATTGGGTGTTTATTTGCAGTGGATGCTATTCTGTATTGGGTGCTGAATGAGTAGCAGAAGGTGATAAACAGTAGTGGGTGCCATGTGAGTGCTAATTGGTACAGGGAGCCATGTGAGTGCTGGACATGAGTGAGCAGGGAGTGCCATGTGTGGTCTGGATGTGTGCCATGGGAGAGAACTGAGTCTCATATGGGTTCAGACCAAGGGTGGGTACTGGTTGCTATTTGAGTGCTGGCCATGGATGGGTACTAGGTGCATATAATGGCTTTGGAACTTTGTGCTGTGTGAGTACTATGCCATGTGGGTGTTGATTATGGGGGTTATAGGGTGTCATGTGGGTCTTAGGTGCAAATACTGAGTGCCAAGTGGGTTCTGGGAGCAGGGGCGGCGCCAGGGGGGTGCTTGGGGGTGCTCGAGCACCCCCTAGAATTGTCCAAGCACCCCCAAAGCACCCCCTGGAGTGAACTGACTTCAGGCGTCTAAAAGACGCCAAGTCAGTTCACACACCGGCAGCACGGAGCAGCAGGCAGGGCTACGGTAAGATGGCCGCCCGGAGCCCTGTTCTGCAGACTTCGGGCGGCCATTTTCCCGTAGCCCTGCTCTCTGCATGCAGGCAGGAAGTCTCGTGGTGACGTCGGGAAGGAAGAGGATCGTGGGCGCGTGGGCGCGCGGGCGCTGCGCGCCACAATGAGGTCGGGACTCGGGACAGGAGGTCGGGAAAGAAGGTCTTCTGGCTGTAGGTGAGTAAATGGGTTTTTCTTTTCTTTTTCAGGTGATGCGGATTGTGCATATTGGGGTCATATCTGCTACGGATTGTGCATATTGGGGTCATATCTGCTACGGATTGTGCATATTGGGGTCATATCTGCTACGGATTGTGCATATTGGGGCGATATCTGCTACCGATTGTGCATATTGGGGTCATTTCTGCTACCGATTGTGCATATTGGGGTCATTTCTGCTACCGATTGTGCATATTGGGGTCATTTCTGCTACCGATTGTGCATATTGGGGTCATTTCTGCTACCGATTGTGCATATTGGGGTCATATCTGCTACCGATTGTGCATATTGGGGTCATATCTGCTACCGATTGTGCATATTGGGGTCATATCTGCTACCGATTGTGCATATTGGGGTCATATCTGCTACCGATTGTGCATATTGGGGTCATATCTGCTACCGATTGTGCATACTGGGGTCATATCTGCTACCGATTGTGCATATTGGGGTCATTTCTGCTACCGATTGTGCATATTGGGGTCATATCTGCTACCGATTGTGCATATTGGGGCCATATCTGCTACCGATTGTGCATATTGGGACCATATCTGCTATCGATTGTGCATATTGGGACCATATCTGCTACCGATTGTGCATATTGGGACCATATCTGCTACCGATTGTGCATATTGGGACCATATCTGATAACGATTGTGCATATTGGGGCCATATCTGATAACGATTGTGCATATTGGGGCCATATCTGATAACGATTGTGCATATTGGGGTCATATCTGCTACCGATTGTGCATATTGGGGTCATATCTGCTACCGATTGTGCATATTGGGGCTATATCTGATAACGATTGTGCATATTGGGGCTATATCTGATAACGATTGTGCATATTGGGGCCATATCTGATAACGATTGTGCATATTGGGGCCATATCTGATAACGATTGTGCATATTGGGGCCATATCTGATAACGATTGTGCATATTGGGGCCATATCTGATAACGATTGTGCATATTGGGGCCATATCTGATAACGATTGTGCATATTGGGGCCATATCTGATAACGATTGTGCATATTGGGGCCATATCTGATAACGATTGTGCATATTGGGGTCATTGGACGTGTTTTTTGTTAAAATCTGCTCACATTACGTGTATTTTCTTGAGAAAACCTGCACAATTATGTGAATTTTCTGGGAAAAGGGTCACCAAAACTTGGGCCCTCTGTCTTTGCGTTGCACTTTTAAAGGGAACCCGAGGTGAGAATAATATTGAGGCTGCCATATTTATCTCCCTTTAAGCAATACCAGTTGCCTGGCTGCCGTGCTGGTCCTCTGCCTCTTATTCTTTCAACCATAGACCCTGAACAAGCATGCAGCAGGTCAGGGGTTTCTGACAATATTGTCAGAACTGACAAGATTAGCTGCATGGCTTGTTTCTGGTGTAATTCAGTTCACTACTACAGCCAAATAGATCAGCAGGGCTGCCAGGCAACTAGTATTGTTTAAAAGGAAATAAATATGGCAGCCACCATATCACTCTCACCCTGGGTTCACTTTAAATTACAGTTAGCCCCGCCCTCATCCGGTCATGACCACGCCCATTTTTTCGCCGCAGGTTGTAGCCACACCCATTTTTGGCGCGGCGGGTCGTCAGCTCCCCCGGAAATTGGTCCAGCACCTGCATAGCACCCCCTAAAAAAAATTCCTGGAGCCGCCACTGTCTGGGAGCGAGTACATGGTAACATCTGGGTAATGGGTGCTGGCTAGTGGGGTATTTGTTGTCATGTGAGTGCTAAATGCAGAAGCTGGGTGCCATGTGGGTTCTGGGTGCTGCACAGGGTGTCATGTGCATTCTGGCTGTATGGGTTGGTGTCAAGCATCATGTAGGTGTTGATTGCAGTTACTCAAGCCCTTGTGAGTTCTGGGTGCAAGTACTAGATGTCATATGTGAGTGTTTGGTGTTTGTTCTGGGCACCAAGTGGAGGCTTAGTGCAACTGGAACTACTGCAGATGAAACATGTGGGTGTTGGGTGCAGGTACATTGGTGTGAATACTTGGTGCATTGCCTGCACTAGGTGCTAGCTATGGGTGGGCATTGTGTGTCATGTGGATTCTGAGTGCAGGTACTTTGGGTGCTATTACTGGCTTATGTGAGTTCAGATAATGTGCAAGTACTGTGCCAAGTGGGTGTGAGTACTGGGTGCCAGCTATAGGGTGAATGATGCAAGTACTAAGTGCCATATGGAGGTCGGATATAAGTATTAGGTGAAAGTTGCTTGGTGCAAGTACTGGGTGCTTGCTATAATGGGGGTTACTGGTTGAGTGTAATGTGGGTGCTGAATATTGGTGGGATTGCGGTGGGTGCAGGGAGTGGGAGGTCACTGTGGGTACTGCTATGAATGGCATAGTTGCTGCTAGGGGAGGTAGAGGTCAGTGTGGTTGCTGGGGGAGGTAGAGGTCAGTGTGGGTGCTGGTAGAAGGGTAGGTCGCTGTGGGTTCTGTGGAAGGAAGAGGTCAGTATGAGTGCTGGAGGAAGGGCAGGTCACTGTGGGTGCTGGGAGAGGTCATTGTAGTTATTGGAGGAGGGAGTAGTTGTGGATGCTGTGTGTTGGGAGAGGTCACTATAGGCGCTGCTTTTGGGATGGGAGGTCCCTGTAAGTGCTGCAGGGGACAGGAGGGTAGCCTCTGGGGGAGGGAAAGATCACTGTGGGTGCTGGGGGAAGGATAGGTCAGTGTGGGTGCTGGGGTAGGCAGGTTCACTGCTAGATTTGGGAAAGGAAAGGTGATTGTGGGTGGTAGGTGAAGGGAGAGGTCACTGTGGGAGGGAGAGGTCACTGTGGGTGCTGGGGAAGGAGATGTCACTGTGGGTGCTAGGTGGAGGGAGAGGTCACTGTGGGTGCTAGGTGGAGGGAGAGGTCAATGTGGGTGCTAGGGGGAGGGAGAGGTCACTGTGGGTGTCGAGTAAGGGAGAGGTCACTGTGGGTGCTGGGGAAGGAGATGTCACTGTGGGTGCTAGGTGCAGGGAGAGGTCACTGTGGGTGCTAGGTGGAGGGAGAGGTCACTGTGGGTGCTGGGGGAGGGAGAGGTCACTGTGGGTGCTAGGTGGAGGGAGAGGTCACTGTGGGTGCTGGGGAAGGAGATGTCACTGTGGGTGCTAGGTGCAGGGAGAGGTCACTGTGGGTGCTAGGTGGAGGGAGAGGTCACTGTGGGAGGGAGAGGTCACTGTGGGTGCTGGTGGAGGGAGAGGTCACTGTGGGTGCTAGGTGGAGGGAGAGGTCACTGTGGGTGCTAGGTGGAGGGAGAGGTCACTGTGGGTGCTAGGTGGAGGGAGAGGTCACTGTGGGTGCTAGGTGCAGGGAGAGGTCACTGTGGGTGCTAGGTGGAGGGAGAGGTCACTGTGGGTGCTGGGGAAGGAGATGTCACTGTGGGTGCTAGGTGCAGGGAGAGGTCACTGTGGGTGCTAGGTGGAGGGAGAGGTCACTGTGGGAGGGAGAGGTCACTGTGGGTGCTGGTGGAGGGAGAGGTCACTGTGGGTGCTAGGTGCAGGGAGAGGTCACTGTGGGTGCTAGGTGGAGGGAGAGGTCACTGTGGGTGCTAGGTGGAGGGAGAGGTCACTGTGGGTGCTAGGTGCAGGGAGAGGTCACTGTGGGTGCTTTGTGGAGGGAGAGGTCACTGTGGGTGCTAGGTGGAGGGAGAGGTCACTGTGGGTGCTAGGTGGAGGGAGAGGTCACTGTGGGTGCTAGGTGGAGGGAGAGGTCACTGTGGGTGCTGGGGAAGGAGATGTCACTGTGGGTGCTAGGTGCAGGGAGAGGTCACTGTGGGTGCTAGGTGGAGGGAGAGGTCACTGTGGGAGGGAGAGGTCACTGTGGGTGCTGGTGGAGGGAGAGGTCACTGTGGGTGCTAGGTGGAGGGAGAGGTCACTGTGGGTGCTAGGTGGAGGGAGAGGTCACTGTGGGTGCTAGGTGGAGGGAGAGGTCACTGTGGGTGCTGGGGAAGGAGATGTCACTGTGGGTGCTAGGTGCAGGGAGAGGTCACTGTGGGTGCTAGGTGGAGGGAGAGGTCACTGTGGGAGGGAGAGGTCACTGTGGGTGCTGGTGGAGGGAGAGGTCACTGTGGGTGCTAGGTGCAGGGAGAGGTCACTGTGGGTGCTAGGTGGAGGGAGAGGTCACTGTGGGTGCTAGGTGGAGGGAGAGGTCACTGTGGGTGCTAGGTGGAGGGAGAGGTCACTGTGGGCAGGGCCGGCCTTAGGTTTCACAGCGCCCTGAGCGAAACCTGATTTTGGTGCCCCCCCCCCCTTCAGCCTCTTTGCACGCGCGCAACTTTTTTTAGGCACCACCATAGGTGCCCATATAAATAGAGGCTACAGGTTGAAATCTGGCCACCCACAATGCAAAATAAAGTTGCAAACAGTAGGAACTTATTTCCACCCATATAGCTGCTATTTATATGAGCCCATGACTGTTTCCCCCTGGCCCGCATCGCAATTATCAAATGGAACAAAGAAATTTGGGCACCCAGTAATGGATTAAACTATCTCTCACACAGAAATCCCCCGACGCCTAATGCTGGGAATACATGGTTTGTTTTTGAGCCATTTAGATGGCTCGATAGACAATTTCCGACATGTCCGATCTCCCGCTCGATCGTTTCGCCACTCGATTTGCGATAGCAGTGAATAGAAAAGATAAGAAAACCGAGCGGAAGATAAGAGAATCGACTGCAGAATCAAGCGGCGAAACGATCGAGCGGCAAAAACGAGCCGTGTAAGCCAAGCATAATGCAGGCACCCCCAGCCACAAAATAGAAATCAGACAGCAGATCATCCATGCACGTATGCACATACACTCACACACACACTTACACTATACACACGCACGCAGTCTATATACGCAGTCACAAACTACGCACGCAGTCTATATACGCAGCCACACACTACGCACGCAGTCTATATACGCAGCCACACACTACGCACGCACGCAGTCTATATACGCAGCCACACACTACGCACGCACGCAGTCTATATACGCAGCCACACACTACGCACGCACGCAGTCTATATACGCAGCCACACACTACGCACACACGCAGTCTATATACGCAGCCACACACTACGCACGCACGCAGTCTATATACGCAGCCACACACTACGCACGCACGCAGTCTATATACGCAGCCACACACTACGCACTCACACAGTCTACACACACACACACACAGTCCACACACACGCAGTACACACACACACACACACACACACACACACACACACACACACACACACACACACACACACACACACACACACACACACACACACACACACACACACACACACACACACACACACACACACACACACACACACACACACACACACACACGACATTTGCTACCATTCATCACTGTAATCACCACTACGCCAGAAGAAGGCAACACAGAAGTCTGCAGCAGCCCACAAGGGGATTACCTCGCCACCTCGGACTATCTATCCTTCCTGCGTGCTTGAGGGGGCGGGGAGGACGGCTGATAAGGACGCATCCGTCCGAGCAGGAGGTTGGAGAAGTGTGCCTCCAGGTCCTAGTGCCTGCCGCTGCACCAGACAACAGCCTGCTCCTTGCAAACAGTTTGTGCCCTACTCGTCCAGGCGGGTGGTGGACGGCAGGAGCGCCCCCTGGAAGCCGGCGCCCTGAGCGATCGCTCTGGTCGCTCAGGTCAAAGGCCGGCCCTGACTGTGGGTGCTAGGTGCAGGGAGAGGTCACTGTGGGTGCTAGGTGGAGGGAGAGGTCACTGTGGGTGCTAGGTGGAGGGAGAGGTCACTGTGGGTGCTAGGTGGAGGGAGAGGTCACTGTGGGTGCTGGGGAGGGAGAAGTCACTGTGGGTGCTAGGTGGATGGTGAGGTCCCTGTGGGTGAGGGAGAAGTCACTATGAGTGCTTGGGGAGGTAGTGGTCAGTATGGGTCCTAGGTGGAGGGTGAGGTCAGTATGCCACACTAGGATTCCTATCCAGGCCTCTTCACCTGAAAGTGCCTCAGGCGGAGGCGGAGCTTCTCGCGGGTGGGCGGGGCTTACCGCGGTAGGGGGCGGGGCTTATTTTGCGCGATCAGAGGGGCCTTTTTTGCTGATTTTAAAAAGGGGGGGGTGCCTGGGCACCCAGAGCACCCCCCTCTGCACGTGCCTGGGTACGGCATTGAGGAGAGGCAATGGGTACCTGGGAACCGCATGCATGCGGATGAGTTAGTGAGGGAATTTCATACTGTACATCCAGAAAAGCCTGGAAGGAGCTGTCCGGAGTCCACTCCTCGGGGGGGGGGTACTGTAAGAAAGCGTGGAAGAGCCGCCGCCATGAGCCAGCGGTCGGCGGCTCTTCCCGCATACAGTGGCCGCGCACACGGGGAGGCAGCCGCCTCCTCCCAGCGTGAGGCGGCCATCCCCATGGAGAGGCAGGCGGAGCGCGGAGTAGCCGCCGCGTTGAACGCGGCGGCTGGTGCACATACTCCCGCTGCGGAGGGTCCGAGCGGGGCTGCTGTGGCTGGGACATGTAGTCCCTCAAGATTTAGAGTGACGCGCGCACGCGCACTCAGGCAGGGCATATATGGTAGCCAGAAGTAGTCAGCTGACCAGGCTGGTCAGCTGACTCTGGCTTCACTCCCCATTGGTCCAGCACTGTGGGAGGTGCTGGAGGGAGTGATGTGTATATATACTGCTGGCTGGTCATTTCTCGGGTGTCTGGCGTGCGATCACATATGTGGGAGCACCCAGATCCGTAGTCAGATCCTGAAGTGTGCCGGGACCAGCTGGAGCTGTAATCCTACACTTAGCTAGATATTTGATAGCTAAAGTACTAGTTTGATTGTGATTATATGTTATGACCTATTGCCTGTTTCGACCATTCTCCTGAACCCTGATCTTGTACCGCGATATTTCTGATACTCTGTTGCCGACCCCCGGCTCGTCTCTAGACTCCGCCTCAGCCTCCTGATTCTGTACCTCGATATTTCTGATACCCCGTTGCCGAACCCTGCCTGTACTTAGACTCCGCCTCTGTCTCCTGATATTGTACCTTATCTGTCTGTGTGTGTACGACCTGGCTTGTCCGACCTCGAGAACCGACCTTACCGTTAGAGGCGGTTCCTCGCTCTGTTAGCGACCCTTCCTCCTGAGGGTCACTTCCAGACATCCTTCCTACTGTCAGTCTGACTCCTCCCGTCTTGGAGAGCTCAGGTCTGCGGAAGGAATCTGTGCAGTTCTCCTTGCTGCACTGAGGCCTAGTCCTCAAAGTGTTACAGTTACACCAAACACTACACTCTACTCAGGTGGACAGAGGTTAGTTTGTGTATCGGATTATCGGTGAGACTGCAGATCACTTATAATCTGGTATACATCTGTATTTCCGGTGATACTGCAGATCACTGGTAATCAGATCCTCTCTGTGCTTCACCGATCGTTACAAGAATATATACTTTGCTGGGCATAACAATTTGGGCATAACATGGGACAAAAGTACCAATGCATGTGGAGCCAATAAGAGGCCATCTAAATTGTACAAAATGTAAAAACTTTAGTAAACATAGGCGCATGATCAGCTGTGACATCCATGGGCGGTCTGCCCATAACGCAAGGTGAAAGGCGTGCATCAGGCGGCAGAGGCCGGACAGTCTGTACTTACTTCCTGTATATGCACCCTTACCAGGGGAACCACCCTCCTGTTTCCTCATACCAGCGCCGCTGCGGGTCGCGCTGATCTGAGGTCTATTAGCAAGGTGAGGACCGAGGACTCTCGTAGAGGAGGCGGCCACAAACTCAGTCACAAGGCAATGAGCACCGGCAGCAGGGGGGGGGGGGGGAGGCTGACTAACTACCGGGGGCATCTGCCTGGCTAACTTATACTAGGGGCAACTATACTGGCTAGCTATACTGGGGGCAACTATACCTGGCTACCTAAACTGGTGGCACCTATGTCTGGCTACCTATACTGGGGGCAACTACACCTGGCTATCCTATACTGGGTGCAGCTACTGTATACCTGGTTTCCTATACAGGGAGCACCTTTATCTGGCTACTTACCTACCTATACTGAGGGAGTTTTTTGGGGGGTCGCATCACAGCTATAGCGCACAGTACAATTTTTCGGGTGTTGTGCATCCTCACAAGTTTGCCTTAGGCAGCAAAAAGTCTAGAACCAGTCTGGTCACATCCAATGTATATATAGGGGTTTGATTCACAGGTGAGCAGTGTTGGTGGGCCACAACAATTATGCACATATTTCCATATATATTCTCATGCACATTAATGCACATATATTCGGCCAATTACAACACTTCCGGGTGTGGAGGATGCTGTGATTAGAGGACTGTTTCCTGTGAGGATACCTAGTGGGTCACCTCAACCACACTAGCTCCAAAAAGTCTAGCATTAATTTAGGCGGTTCTCACCTGCCCTCTTTATCTCTTCCCTTAAGATGTTGCTGAATTTGTCAATCCAGTCGATGCAGTGCTTCTCTGCAAACTCTTTATCTTTCTGAATGGCTGTCCGATCCCGGTTCCATTGCTGTGTCAGCATCTGTGCTGAATTCATTGCTGGGAAATACATTACTGCATCCTTATCAAAGAAGATGAAATCTCTGCCGTTATATCCAAAGTCAGTGTGTCCCCCGATACTGCCATCATCATAGCGCTCACAGTGGTATTTTATCTGGTACGTGTGGACATCTGCAAGAGCAAATGTCAGCAAGTCACACAGGGTCCCTTCTATATTACAAACACTTTCCATTGGCCCAGAAGTTTTAACCTCCTGGGCGATACAATAATATTTTATTTTTTTTAATCATGTAGCTAGCCTAGCGCTAGCTACATGATAGCCGATGTGCAGCGGCATCCCCCACCCCTTCCGATCGCCTTCCGGCGATCAGAGCAAACAGGAAATCTCGTTTAGAACGGGATTACCTGTTTGGCTTCCCCCGTCTCCATGGCGATGATCGGGATGACGTCAACGACGTCGTGACGTCAGAGGGAGTCCCGATCCACCCCTCAGCGCTGCCTGGCACTGATTGGCCAGGCTGCGCATGGGGTCTGGGGGGGGGGGGGGCGGCACGGCGGGTAGCGGCAAATCAGCACAGAGTGGCGGCGATCGGTATATACATGCAGCTAGAAAAGTGCTAGCTGCGTGTAACAAAAAAAAAAGAGAGAAATCCTCCGTGGCGGCTTACCCCGATCTCAGCTCGGGATTATCGCCCAGAGGGTTAAAAACAAAACTCCACTATTATTGAGAAAAATGCGATACCTTCCTTTCAGATTTATACATCACAAGAATTAATGTAAAACTTTTTCAGTTTTCTTACCTGTATGCATGTAATGTACAGTTAGGGCTCACTTCCACAGGGCTGCTGCGTCCATTTCTGATTTAAACACGGCCCTTGTGCTGCTGCAAAACCACAGCTGAATCGCTTAGCCCTGCAATGCATGGCTATAGATGCTGTGCGAAATAGCATCATGCTGTCTAGAATTGCAACGTGGTGCGCTTTGGACGGCAAGCCATTGCCTGAATAGACAGCGTTTCCCCGTCCGACTAGCCTGTGTGGAAAAGCTGCAGATATGACCCAGATCTGCAGCTAGTGGAAAATGGGCTTTTAGTCCACAGGGCTCCTAACAGACCATGTTATGGGACTGCCCAAGTGTGCTGATAGTCAATGCATGAGCCAAGCCATATCAAACAGTCCACAGATTGTATCCAGAGGCAAATCTTATGGTGGCCATCCATGGTACAATTTTTTCATCCAATCTTACCATTTCTATGTAAAATAAATTATCCTTTCAGTATATTCACTTAATTTACTTTTATACTACATAGAAATGGTAAGATTGGATGAAACAAGTGTACCATGTATGGCTACCATTAGAAGTAGAAAAAAAGTAAAGAAAATAAAAAAATCTAAAAAGGTGCAACTTAACAAAATTGAATATTTTGCAACAGTCCATTTATTTCAATAATTCAACTTAAAGAGAATCTGTACTGTCCGATATGTACAATAAAAAACGTACCAATCTAGTCACTGTGATCTCCTGGGTCCCTCTTTGCTGTTTCCGCCACTCCCCACTGCAATCCTGGCTTTTAATCGACAGTTTTACAGTTTTAGGCAGTATTTACAAACAAAAGACATGGCCGCTAACCAGGAAGTGATGTTTTTGGGTATATATGTATACAGTGGAGGAGATAATTATTTGATCCCTCACTGATTTTGTAAGTTTGTCCAATGACAAAGAAATGAAATGTCTCAGAACAGTATCATTTCAATGGTAGGTTTATTTTAACAGTGGCAGATAGCACATCAAAAGGAAAATTGAAAAAATAACCTTAAATAAAAGATAGCAACTGATTTGCATTTTATTGAGTGAAATAAGTTTTTGAACCCTCTAACAATAAAAGACTTAAAGAGACTCTGTAACATTAAAAAGATCCCCTGGGGGGTACTCACCTCGGGTGGGGGAAGCCTCCGGATCCTAATGAGGCTTCCCACGCCGTCCTCTGTCCCACGGGGGTCTCGCCGCAGCCCTCCGAACAGCCGGCGACTGTGCCGACTGTCAGTTCAATATTTACCTTTGCTGGCTCCAGCGGGGGCGCTGTGGCGACTTTCGGCACGGAAATAGACGGAAATACCCGATCTCCGTCGGGTCCGCTCTACTGCGCAGGCGCCGGAAACTTGCGCCTGCGCAGTAGAGCAGACCCGACGGCGATCGGGTATTTCCGCCTACTTCGGCGCCGACAGCCGTCAGAGCGCCTGCGCAGGAGCCAGGAAGGTAAATATTGCGTCACGGCTGTACGGAGGGCTACAGCGAGACCCCCGAGGGACGCAGGACGGCGTGGGAAGCCTCATTAGGATCCTGAGGCTTCCCACACCCGAGGTGAGTACCCCCCAGGGGCCGTTTTGTCGTTACAGTTCCTCTTTAATACTTAGTGGAAAAACCCTTGTTTGCAAGCACAGAGGTCAAACGTTTCTTGTAATTGATGACCAAGTTTGCACACATTTTAGGAGGAATGTTGGTCCACTCCTTTTTGCAGATCATCTCTAAATCCCTAAGGTTTCGAGGCTGTCTCTGTGCAACTCTGAGCTTTAGCTCCCTCCATAGGTTTTCTATTGGATTAAGGTCCGGAGACTGACTAGGCCACTCCATGACCTTAATGTGCTTCTTCTTGAGCCACTCCTTTGTTGCCTTTGCTGTATGTTTTGGGTCATTGTCGTACTGGAACACCCATCCACGACCCATTTTTAGTTTCCTGGCAAAGGGAAGGAGGTTGACGTTCAGGATTTCACGATACATGGCTCCGTCCCGTTAATGCGATTAAGTTGGCCTGTGCCCTTAGCAGAAAAACACCCCCAAAGCAAAATGTTTTCACCCCCATGCTTGACGGTGGGGACGGTGTTTTGGGGGTCATAGGCAGCATTTTTCTTCCTCCAAACACGGCGAGTTGAGTTAATGCCAAAGAGCTCTATTTTGGTCTCATCAGACCACAGCACCTTCTCCCAGTCACTCACAGAATCATTCAGGTGTTCTTTGGCAAACTTCAGACGGGCCTGCACATGTGCCTTCTTGAGCAGGGGGACCTTGCGAGCCCTGCAGGATTTTAATCCATTGCGGTATAATGTGTTTCCAATGGTTTTCTTGGTGACTGTGGTCCCTGCTAATTTGAGGTCGTTCACTAACTCCTCCCGTGTAGTTCTAGGATGCTTTTTTACCTTTCTCAGAACCATTGACACCCCACGAGGTGAGATCTTGCGTGGAGCCCCATAGCGAGGTCGATTGATGGTCATTTTGTGCTCCTTCCATTTTCGAACAATCGCACCAACAGTTGTCACCTTCTCTCCCAGCTTCTTGCTAATGGTTTTGTAGCCCATTCCAGACTTGTGCAGGTCTACAATTTTGTCTCTGACATCCTTGGACAGCTCTTTGGTCTTTCCCATGTTGGAGAGTTTGGAGTCTGCTTGATTGATTGATTCTGTGGACAGGTGTCTTTTATACAGGTGACTAGTTAAGACAGGTGTCCTTAATGAGGGTGACTAATTGAGTAGAAGTGTCTAACCACTCTGTGGGAGCCAGAACTCTTAATGGTTGGTAGGGGTTCAAAAACTTATTTCACTCAATGAAATGCAAATCAGTTGCTATCTTTTATTTAAGGTTATTTTTTCGATTTTCCTTTTGATGTGCTATCTGACACTGTTAAAACAAACCTACCATTGAAATGATACTGTTCTGAGACTTTTCATTTCTTTGTCATTGGACAAAATTACAAAATAAGTGAGGGGTCAAATAATTATCTCCTCCACTGTATATATATATATATATATATATATATATATATATATATATATATATATATATATATATATATATATATATATATATATATATATATATATATATATATATATATATATATATATGCTCATAGTTCAGTTAGTAGCTAGTAGAAGGTAAGGTGTTTTTAATTTCATTTCTCCCATTTAGCTGACCCCTGGGCTTTTGGCATGGTTCCCACTAGAACGCTGATAAAAACTAGCATTTTTGCCTGGTTAGAGTAGGACTCACCAGATCGGGGACACTTTGGCGCAGTTGGTGAGCTTAAACACATTAAAGCCTAACCAAGAGCCCCTGTCACTGTTTTCCTGTTGTGTGCTGCAGCACCCTCTGTATTTATATATATATATATATACATACAGCGGTCAAGTGGGGCATGGACGCGGGTGGACGGCGTCCACTTACTATTTCGTCCTTACTATTTCGTTCTGGGCACATAGACCCCTGACTACATATACTGGGCATATATACCCCCTGACTACATATATACTGGGCACATATACCCCTGACTACACATACTGGGCACATATACCCCCTGACTACATATATACTGGGCACATATACCCCTGACTACATATACTTGGCACATATACCCCCTGACTATATATACTGGGCACATATACCCCCTGACTATATATACTGGGCACATATACCCCTGGCTATATATACTGGGCACATATACCCCTGCCTACATATATACTGGGCACATATACCCCCTGACTACATATACTGGGCACATATACCCCCTGACTACATATACTGGGCACATTTACCCCCTGACAACATATACTGGGCACATATACCCCTGACTACATATACTGGGCACATATACCCCTGGCTATATATACTGGGGCACATATATCCCTGACTACATATACTGGGCACATATACCCCCTGACTACATATACTGGGCACATATACCCCCTGACTACATATACTGGGCTAATATACCCCCTGACTACATATACTGGGCACATATACCCCCTGACTACATATACTGGGCACATATACCCCTGGCTATATATTATACTGGGGCACAAATACCCCTGCCTACATATATACTGGGCA
The DNA here is from genome assembly GCF_040937935.1 of Hyperolius riggenbachi. Taxonomy (NCBI): domain Eukaryota; kingdom Metazoa; phylum Chordata; class Amphibia; order Anura; family Hyperoliidae; genus Hyperolius; species Hyperolius riggenbachi. Next base: position 37,721,865 of record NC_090653.1, on the reverse strand, counting down.
CATATACCCCCTGACTACATATACTGGGCACATATACCCCCTGACTAGTAACTACATATATTGGGCACATATACCCCTGGCTATATATACTGGGCACATATACCCCCTGACTACATATACTGGGCACATATACCCCCTGACTACATATACTGGGCACATATACCCCCTGACTACATATACTGGGCACATATACCCCCTGACAACATATACTGGGCACATATACCCCCTGACTACATATACTGGGCACATATACCCCTGGCTATATATACTGGGGCACATATATCCCTGACTACATATACTGGGCACATATACCCCCTGACTACATATACTGGGCACATATACCCCTGGCTATATATACTGGGGCACATATACTCCTGCCTACATAAATACTGGGCACATATACCCCCTGACTACATATACTGGGCTAATATACCCCCTGACTACATATACTGGGCACATATACCCACTGACTACATATACTGGGCACATATACCCCTGGCTATATATACTGGGGCACAAATACCCCTGACTACATATATACTGGGCATATATACCCCTGCCTACATATACTGGGACATATACCCCTGACTACATATACTGGGCACATATACCCCTGGCTATATATACTGGGGCACATATACCTCTGGCTACATATACTGGAACATATACCCCTGGCTACATATACTGGGGACACATACCCCTGACTACATATACTGGGGACACATACCCCTGGCTACATATACTGGGCACATATACCCCTGGCTACATATACTGGGATATATATACCCCTAACTATATATACTGGCACGTATACCCCTGGCTACATATACTGGCACATATACCCCTGGCTACATATACTGGCACATATACCTCTGGCTACTTATACTGGGGACAACTATAGACCTGGCTACCTATACCTCAGATTATCTGCATTTTTGTAGAACCGCTGTTATGTATTTTGGGGAACAGCTGCCAGATTATGTGTATGTTAGAGGAACGGCTGCTGCCAGATTGTGTATGTTTGGGGGACCACTGCTGCCAGATTATATGTATTTTGGGTGTTACGTGTATTTTGGGTGATCCGCTGCCAAGTTTCGCGTATTTTGGGGAACTGCTTCCAAATTATGTGTATGTTGGGGGAACTGCTGCTGCCACATTGTCTATTGCAACCACTGCCATATTATCTGTATTTTGGAGGAACTTCTACCAGATTATGTGTCTTTTTGGTGAAATGCTGTCAGATTACATTTATTTTGGGGGGAATACACTACGGCAGAGCTCAAACTTCCTCGGCAGACCTTTTACATCACTGCTAAAGTCATGTATATTTGGCCCCACCCATGATCACGCCCACATTGCTTGACCATGCCCATTTCTCTACGCGCGGCACAGGGGTTTTCCAGGTGAGTCCACTCACCTCTTTTCCCAGGACTAGACCCCTGTGTGTATTATATATATATATATATATATATATATATATATATATATATATATATATATATATATATATATATATATATATATATATATATATATATATATATATATAAAATCGGATGTATGTATGTATGTGTGTGTGTGTGTATGTGTGTGTGTGTGTGTGTATGTGCCGCGATCACGCGAAAACGGCTTGACCGATTTGAACGAAACTTGGTACACAGATCCCTTACTACCTGGGATGATATGTTCTGGGGGTCTCGCGGCCCCCCTGCACACCTGGGCGGAGCTACAAACAGCAAATCAGATTCCACCCATTCAAGTCAATGGAAAAAATGTAAAAGGCTGCCATTCTCACAGTAATCAAGCCAGAGTCCCCACACATGGCACAGTTGGTCACTTGGTGACCGAGGTTACAAATCCAGGAAAAGTGGGTGGATCATAAAACAGCCAATCAAATTTCAGCCGTTCATTTTAAATGGGAAAATGTAAACTGCAGCCATTCTTAGACTGTTAATCACAGAGTTCTCAAACTTGCCACACTTGGTCACTGGGTTATTGCGATTAAGATTCAAGAAAATGGGTGGAGCCTACAACAGCCAATCAAAATTCACCTATTGATTTTCAAGGGGAATATTTAAACTGCTGCTATTCTTACACTTTTAATTGCAGAGGCTTCAAACTTGCTACAGCCGGTCATTGGGTGACTGGGGTCCAAATTCACTAAAGGGGCGGGGCCACATACAGCCAATCAGATTTCCTTGGTGGATAAACTGCTTCCATTCACACATTTTTGATGCCAGGAACCTGACAGTCACTCAATGACCAAGTTTGTGAGCTGTGTGTTGAGGTTACAAAAAGTGGGCGGAGCCAAAACAACTTTACTGGGAAAATATAAACTGCAGCCATTCTTACACCGTTAATGGCAGGGTTCTCAAACTTTGCACAGTTGGTCATTGGGTGACAGATTAAGATTTTGGAAGGTGGGTGGAGCCTACAACAGCCAATAAAAATTCCCCATTTGATTTTCAAAGGGAATATTTCATCTGCTACCATTCTCTTATACTGTTAATAGCAGATGCCTCAAACCTGGTACAGTTGGTCACTGGGTGACTGGGGCCCAAATTCAGGAAGGGGGCAGAGCCACAAACAGCCAGATCTGTTTATTTTTCAATGGGAATATACAAAGTATTGATACCAAGGACCCCAAAGCTGATAAACTTGATAATTGAGTGACTGTATTTCAAGGTTAGAAAAAGTGGGCGGTGCCAACAACTTCATTTTTTACATTGCAGGGTTCTCATACTTTACACAATTGGCCACTGGGTGACTGGGATGAACATTCAGAAATGTGGGTGGAGCCTACAACAGCCAATCAAAATGTACCTATTGATTTTCAAGGGGAATATTCACATTGCTACCATTCTTACACTGTTAGTGGCAGAGGCCTCAAACCTGATACAGTCAGTCATTGGGTGACTGGGGTCCAAATTCACTAAAGGGGTGGAGCCACAAACAGCCAATCAGATTTGTTAGATTGATTTCAGCCATTCTGTTATTGGCAGGGTTCTCAAACGTGACACAGTTGGCCACTGGGTGGCTGGGACTAATGTTCAGAAAAGTGGGTGGAGCCTACAGCAGCCAATCAAAATTCACCTTTTGATTTTCAAGGGGAATATTTACATTGCTGCCATTCATACACTCTTAATGGCAGAGGCCTAACATCTGCTACAGTCAGTCACTGGGAGACTGGGGTTTAAATTCTGAAGGGAGCGGGCCAAAAACAGCCAATCAGATTTGTTTAATTTCAAAGGTAAAATGCAACTTATTGCCAAAGACCCCAAAGCTCATAAACTTGGTCATTAAGTGACTGTATGTCAAGATTAGAAATAGTGGGCGGAGCCAAAAACAACTAACTTTTTACATGGGGAAATGTAAACTGCAGCTTTTCTTACACTGTTAATGGCAGGGTCCTCAAACTTCACACAGTTGGTCACTGGGTGACTAGGTTTAATATTTGGAAAAGTAGGTGGAGTCTACAAGAGCCAATCAAAATTCACCTATTGATTTTCAAGGGGAATATAGAAACTGCAGCCATTCTCACACTGTTAATAGCAGAGGCCTCAAACCTGCTACAGTCGGTTGTTAAGTGTTTGGGGTTCAAATTCAGTAAAGGGGCGGAGCCAAAAAGAACCAGATTTCTTTGCTGGATAAACTGCTTCCATTAGCACAATTTTGATGCCAGGAACCCAAAAGCTCACAAACTTGGTCATTGAGTAGTGACTGTGTCAAGGTTACAAAAAGTGAGTGGAGTTAAAAACAGATTTTTCTGGGAAATTGTAAACTGCAGCCCTTCTTCACTGTTAATGGCAGGGTTCTCAAACTTAGCATAGCTGGTTACTGGGTGACTGGGATTAATATTCAGAAAAGTGGGTGGAGCCTAAAAATGCCAATCAAAAATCACATGTCACTTTTCAAGGAAAATATTAAAATTGCTGCAATTCTTGCACTGTTAATGGCACAAGCCTAAAATCTGGTACAGTTGGTCATTGGGTCACTGAGGTTCAAATTCAGAAAAGGGGACAGAGCCACAAACAGTGAATCAGATTTGTTTCATTTCATGTGAAAGTACAAATTATCGATGCCAAGGACCCCAAAGCTCACAAAATTGGTCATTGAGTGACTGTGTGTCTAAGTTACAAATAGTGGGCGGAACCAAAACCAAATTTCACTGGGAAAATATAAACTGCAGCCATTCTTACACTGTTAGTGGCAGGGTTCTCAAACTTTGCCCAGATGGTCACTGGGTGACTGAGATTAATATTCAGGGAAGTGGGTGGAGCCTATAATAGCCAATCAAAATTCACCTGTTGATTTTCAAGTGGAATATTTAAATTGCTGCGATTTTTACGCTGTTAATAGCAGATGCCTCAAACCTGCTACAGTTGGTCATTTGGTGACTGGGGTTTGAATGCTGGAGAGGGGCGGAGCCACAAACAGCCTATCTGATTTGTTTCATTTCTATGGGAATATGCAAATTATTGATGACAAGGACCCCAAAGCTCACAAACTTGGTCATTGAGTGTTTGTGCGTTAGGGTTAGAAAGTGGCCGGAGCCAACACCAGTCAAATACATACCCGGGCAACGCCGGGTCATCAGTGGGTGGAGACAAATACACATTTCACTGGGAAAATGTAAACTGCAGCCATTCTTACACTGTTAATGGCAGGGTTTTTAAACTTTGCACAGTTGGTTACTGGGATTAATATTCAGAAAAGTGGGTGGAGCCTACAAAAGTTAATCAAACTTCATCTGTTGCTTTTCAAGGGGAATAGTTAATTGCTACCATTCTTGAACTGTTAATGGCACAGGCCTCAAACCTGGTACAGTTGGTTATTGTGTGACTGGGGTTCAAATTCAGAAAAGGGGTGGAGCCACACACAGCCAATCAGATTTGTTTCATTTCAATGCAGATTATTGATACCAAAGACCGCAAAGCTCACAAACTTGGTCAGTGAGTAATTATGTGTTAGGGTTAGAAAAAGTAGGCGGAGCCAACACCAGCCAAATACATACCCGGGCAACGCCGGGCAATCAGCTAGTATATATATAAAATCGGATGTATGTATGTATGTGTGTGTGTATGTGTGTGTGTATGTGCCGCGATCACTTGAAAACGGCTTGACCGATTTGAACAAAACTTGGTATACAGATCCCTTACTACCTGGGATGATATGTTCTGGGGGTCTCGCGTCCCCCCTGCACACGTGGGCGGAGCTACAAACAGCCAATCAGATTCCACCCATTCAAGTCAATGGAAAAAATGTAAAAGGCTGCCATTCTCACAGTAATCAACCCAGAGTCCCCACACTTGGCACAGTTGGTCACTTGGTGGCAGAGGTTACGAATCCAGGAAAAGTGGGAGGAGCATAAAACAGCCAATCAAATTTCAGCCATTCATTTTAAATGGGAAAATGTAAACTGCAGCCATTCTTAGACTGTTAATCACAGGGTTCTCAAACTTGCCACAGTTGGTCACTGGGTGACTGGGATTAAGATTCAGGGAAGTGGGAGGAGCCTACAACAGCCAATAAAAATTCACCTATTGATTTTCAGGGGGAATATTTAAACTGCTGCCATTCTTACACTGTTAATGGCAGAGGCTTCAAACTTGCTACAGTTGGTCATTGGGTGGCTGGCGTCCAAATTAACTAAAGGGGTGGGGCCACCTACAGCCAATCAGATTTCCTTGGTGGATAAACTGCTTCCATGCACACATTTTTGATGCCAGGAACCTGAAAGCTCATAAACTTGGTCATTGAGTGACTGTGTGTCAAGGTTACAAAAAGTGGGCGGAGCCAAAAACACATTTCACTGGTAAAAATATAAATTGTCTGCAGCCATTCTTACACTGTTAATGGCAGGGTTCTCAAATTTTGCACAGTTAGTCACTGGGTGACTGGAATTCCTATTCAGGAAAATGGGTGGAGCCTACAACACCCAATCAGAATTCACCTGTTTATTTTTCAAGGGGAATATTTAAATTGCTGCCATTTTTACACTGTTAATAGCAGGTGCCTCAAACCTGTTACAGTTGGTCACTGGGTAACTGGGGGTCAAATTCAGAAAGGGGGCCAGAGCAACAAACAGCCAAGATTTGTTTAATTTCAATGGGAACATACAAATGATTGATACCAAGGACCCCAAAGTTCATAAACTTGGTAATTGAGTGACTGTATGTCAAGGTTAGAAAAAGTGGGTGGCGCCAACAACTACATTTTTTACATGGGAATATATAAACTGCAACCATTCTTACACTGTTAATGGCAAGGTTCTCAAACTTGACATAGTTGGTCACTGGATGACTGGGACTGATATTCAGAAATGTGGGTGGAGCCTACAGCAGTCAAAATTAATCATTGATTTTCAAGGGGAATATTTACATTGCTACCATTTTTAAGGCCCGTACACACGCTTGATGTGTAGGAACGATGGGTCCGTCAGACCCTCCCGCTGGGCGGGCGTTCCACTGACAGTCCGGCGTGTGTACAGTCTGTCTGCAGACTGATAAGGCTGTTTCTGAGCGATCCGCGCGGATCGCTCAGAAACAGCCTTATCAGTCTGCAGGCAGACTGTACACACGCCGGGCTGTCGCTGGAACGCCCGCCCAGTGGGAGGGTCTGACGGACCCATCGTTCCTACACATCAAGCGTGTGTACGGGCCTTTACACTGTTAATGCCAGAGGCCTCAAGCCTAAAACAGTCATTGGGTGACTGGGGTCCAAATTCACTAAAGAGGGTGGAGCCATAAACAGCCAATCAGATTTGTTAGATTGATCTCAGCCATTCCATTATTGGCAGAGTTCTCAAACTTGGCACAGTTGGTCACTGGATGACTGGGATTAATACTCAGGAAAGTGGGTGGAGCCTACAACAGCCAATCAAAACTCACCTATTGATTTTTAAGGGGAGTAGTTACATTGCTGCTGCTCTTCTTACACTCTTACGGACAGAGGCCTTAAATCTGGTACAGTCAATCACTGGGAGACTGATGTTTAAATTCTGAAAAGGGGGCGGGCCACAAACAGCCAATCAGATTTGTTTGATTTCAATGGGAAATTGCAACTTATTGATGCCAAGGACCCTGTAAGATATGGACTGTATGTTTCACTGCTTGCTTTTGTGGAGCAGGCATTGTATCCATTTTTAGAGCACATGTTTCTAAGACAAAAGACTTCACTTCCTGCTAACTGACCCTGGGCGGGGATAAAATTCAAATCTGCATCCTTTCAGCCAATCACACTGAGCCTTCTCACAGGGAAGTGATGTATGTTGAGGGGGTGGAGTCAAGGGGTATATTGTCTTTGAGCATGCTGTTTTCTACTCTCTGTGTGCTGTGGTCTGCGGTGAGAGCTGTTTCTCTTGGCTTTGGGTAAGATAAGATCATGTAATGGTTCTGGGTAATATGGGTTGTATTTGTAGGACATATTGGGAAGCTGCATTCAGGTTACCAGTATTAATGTATACATTTTGTGCATTGGTTTCTAAGCTTTATGCTTTATACTGTTGAATTTCACTGTACTCGTTGCTTACTGTAATACATCAATGTCTGTACCTGTATCACAAATATCACATGCAATATAAACTTTATGAGATGCATTTCCACCAATTTGAGTGTTGCGTGGTGTCTGTACCTCTTAGCTAGACAGAGATGCTGTTCCATAGACTTGAGTGTTGTGGTTCTGTCTCTTAGCTGGAGAGAGATCATTCACTTAGAGGGGGGGAATTTTACCTGGGTTGCAGATCTGGGATCTGCTAAATTATCTTGTAGCTGCCTCCGATGAAATTGAGCTATCAGTTTGGTGTCGAGAAGTTGGATCCGCCATATACAGTATTGGGTGATTAATTATATTTTTATTACCACCCTGTACTATCAGAGCGGATTAATAGAACCCGGAAGGAAAGCGCTTCTGTAGCGCCTCTCCCAGGAATCTGATATTCCTAAAGAAAATAGATGGGTCTGATGCCCAAGAAAGCTTTCCAGGAATCTGATATTCCTATAGAGGGTCTGATGCCCCAATTAAGAAAACAGTACTGTGTGAAATAGTGAATATTCTCTCTAAACATTGTGTATTGCATGTTGGATTTGTGTTTTGAGTACTGATATTGAGGTTATACTGCGCATCTGGTGTAGCAGCCACTTGGTTTCAGTGTAGACTCTGCCTATTGTTGTGTACAAAGATCAAAGTGTTTGCATTGAATAGAGTGGCCATTGTCTTGTTTAGGGGTAAACAGAATGGAGACCTCTGTACAACTGTTACTTGTGAAAAAGTCTAAAGTAAAAGATCTAGATGGTATCTATATATATAAAATCGGATGTATGTATGTATGTATGTATGTATGTATGTGTGTGTGTGTGTGTGTGTGTGTGTGTGTGTGTGTGTGTGTGTGTGTGTGTGTGTGTGTGTGTGTGTGTGTGTGTGTGTGTGTGTGTGTGTGTGTGTGTATGTGCCGCGATCACGCGAAAACGGCTTGACCGATTTGAACGAAACTTGGTATGCAGATCCCTTACTACCTGGGATGATATGTTCTGGGGGTCTCGCGGCCCCCCTGCACACCTGGGCGGAGCTACAAACAGCAAATCAGATTCCACCCATTCAAGTCAATGGAAAAAATGTAAAAGGCTGCCATTCTCACAGTAATCGAGCCAGAGTCCCCACACTTTGCACAGTTGGTCACTTGGTGACCGAGGTTACAAATCCCGGAAAAGTGGGCGGAGCATAAAACAGCCAATGAAATTTCAGCCGTTCATTTTAAATGGGAAAATGTAAACTGCAGCCATTCTTAGACTGTTAATCGCAGGGTTCTCAAACTTGCCACAGTTGGTCACTGGGTGAATGAGATTAAGATTCAAGAAAGTGGGTGGAGCCTACAACAGCCAATCAAAGTTCACCTATTGATTTTCAAGGGGAATATTTAAACTGCTGCTATTCTTACACTTTTAATGGCAGAGGCTTCAAACTTGCTACAGCCGGTCATTGGGTGACTGGGGTCAAAGTTCACTAAAGGGGCGGGGCCACATACAGCCAATCAGATTTCCTTGGTGGATAAACTGCTTCCATTCACACATTTTTGATGCCTGGAACCTGACAGCTCACAAACTTGGTCATTGAGTGACTGTGTGTCAAGGTTACGAAAAGTGGGCGGAGCCAAAACAACTGTTACTGGGAAAATATAAACGGCAGCCATTCTTACACCGTTAATGGCAGGGTTCTCAAACTTTGCACAGTTGGTCATTGGGTCACAGATTAAGATTTTGGAAGGTGGGTGGAGCCTAAAACAGCCAATAAAAATTCCCCTTTTGATTTTCAAAGGGAATATTTCATCTGCTACCATTCTCTTATACTGGTAAAAGCAGATGCCTCAAACCTGGTACAGTTGGTACTGGGTGACTAGGGTCCAAATTCAGGAAGGGGGCGGAGCCACAAAAAGCCAGATTTGTTTATTTTTCAATGGGAATATACAAAGTATTGATACCAAGGATCCCAAAGCTGATAAACTTGATAATTGAGTGACTGTATGTCAAGGTTAGAAAAAGTGGCCGGTGCCAACAACTTCATTTTTTACATTGCAGGGTTCCCAAACTTTACACAATTGGCCACTGGGTGACTGGGATGAATATTCAGAAATGTGGGTGGAGCCTACAACAGCCAATCAAAATGTACCTATTAATTTTTAAGGGGAATATTCACATTGCTACCATTCTTACACTGTTAGTGGCAGAGGCCTCAAACCTGATACAGTCAGTCATTGGGTGACTGGGGTCCAAATTCACTAAAGGGGTGGAGCCACAAACAGCCAATCAGATTTGCTAGATTGATTTCAGCCATTCTGTTATTGCCAGGGTTCTCAAACATGACACAGTTGGCCACTGGGTGACTGTGACTAATATTCAGAAAAGTGGGTGGAGCCTACAGCAGCCAATCAAAATTCACCTTTTGATTTTCAAGGGGAATATTTACTTTGCTGCCATTCATGCACTCTTAATGGCAGAGGCCTAACATCTGCTACAGTCAGTCACTGGGAGACTGAAATTTAAATTCTGAAGGGAGCGGGCCAAAAACAGCCAATCAGATTTGTTTAATTTCAATGGTAAAATGCAACTTATTGATGCCAAAGACCCCAAAGCTCATAAACTTGGTCATTAAGTGACTGTATGTCAAGATTAGAAATAGTGGGCAGAGCCAAAAACAACTAACTTTTTACATGGGGAAATGTAAACTGCAGCTTTTCTTACACTGTTAATGGCAGGGTTCTCAAACTTCACACAGTTGGTCACTGGGTGACTAGGATTAATATTCGGAAAAGTAGGTGGAGCCTACAAGAGCCAATCAAAATTCACCTATTGATTTTCAAGGGGAATATTGAAACTGCAGCCATTCTCACACTGTTAATAGCAGAGGCCTCAAACCTGCTACAGTCGGTCGTTAAGTGTTTGGGGTTCAAATTCAGTAAAGGGGCGGAGCCAAAAACAGCCAGATTTCTTTGCTGGATAAACTGCTTCCATTAGCACAATTTTGATGCCAGGAACCCAAAAGCTCACAAACTTGGTCATTGAGTAGTGCCTGTGTGTCAAGGTTACAAAAAGTGGGTGGAGTTAAAAACAGATTTTTCTGGGAAATTGTAAACTGCAGCCCTTCTTCACTGTTAATGGCAGGGTTCTCAAACTTAGCATAGCTGGTTACTGGGTGACTGGGATTAATAATCAGAAAAGTGGGTGGAGCCTAAAAATGCCAATCAAAAATCACATCGCTTTTCAAGGAGAATATTAAAATTGCTGCCATTCTTGCACTGTTAATGGCACAAGCCTCAAACCTGGTACAGTTGGTCATTGGGTCACTGAGGTTCAAATTCAGAAAAGGGGACAGAGCCACAAACAGTGAATCAGATTTGTTTCATTTCATGGGAAAATACAAATTATTGATGCCAAGGACCCCAAAACTCACAAACTTGGGCATTGAGTAGTGACTTTGTGTCCAGGTTACAAAAAGTGGGCGGAGCCAAAAACAAATGTCACTGGGAAAGTGTAAACTGCAGCCATTCTTATACTGTTTATTTTAGGGTTCCCAATCTTTGCCCAGATGGTCACTGAGTGACTGAGATATTCAGGGAAGTGGGTGGAGCCTATAATAGCCAATCAAAATTCACCTGTTGATTTTCAAGTGGAATATTTAAATTGCTGCCATTTTTACACTGTTAATAGCAGATGCCTCAAACCTGCTACAGTTGGTCTTTGGGTGACTGGGGTTCAAATGCTGGAGAGGGGTGGAGCCACAAACAGCCTATCTGATTTGTTTAATTTCTATGGGAATATACAAATGATTGATGCCAAGGACTCCAAAGCTCACAAACTTGGTCATTGAGTGTTTGTGTGTTAGGGTTAGAAAGTGGGCGGAGCCAACACCAGTCAAATACATACCCGGGCAATGCTGGGTCATCAGTGGGTGGAGACAAATACAAATTTCACTGGGAAAATGTAAACTGCAGCCATTCTGTTAATGGCAGGGTTTTTAAACTTTGCACAGTTGGTCACTGGGTGACTGGGATTAATATTCAGAAAAGTGGGTGGAGCCTACAAAAGTGAATCAAACTTCACCTGTTGCTTTTCAAGGGGAATATTTAATTGCTACCATTCTTGAACTGTTAATGGCACAGGCCTCAAACCTGGTACAGTTGGTTATTGGGTGACTGGGGTTCAAATTCAGAAAAAGGGGTGGAGCCACACACACCCAATCAGATTTGTTTCATTTCAATGCAGATTATTGATACCAAAGACCGCAAAGCTCACAAACTTGGTCAGTGAGTAATTGTGTGTTAGGGTTAGAAAAAGTAGGCGGAGCCAACACCCGCCAAATGCATACCCGGGCAACGCCGGGCAATCAGCTAGTTGTTAATATAATGCAAAGCTCTATAGATCCATGGAAACAAGCCCAAATGTATGTGTGTGATCTGATAAATAATAAGAAGCTGAAGAAAAAGGAGGGCAAAGCTATGCTTATTTTTGCAGCTCAATGGATAGCAGAGCAATACAGAGGTCTGGTTGAACAAAAATCAAACCTAGAAAATGAGGTTCAGAGGCTGAAAGACAGTGTGAAAGACTTGCAAAGTGCAATCTCCATTTTAACAATTGCTGCTGAAGAGGCAAATGTGGTTGCCATTTCCCAGCAACAAATTATTGAGGAAAATAAAAGATTGCTTCTTCAGAATGCAGGTCTGACTGAGCAGTTGAAGATTGCACAATGCAAGTTGGAAACATTGTCTGTGTCCTCCAGTAGTGAAGCAGTTAATCAGTGTCCAGGTGAAAGTGATGCTGGTTATAGTAGTTCTTCTAAGGGCCCGTTTCCACTCTCGCGGAAACGGCCGCGAATCCGCAGAGTTTCCCCGCAGGCAAATCGCGCGGGGAAACTCTGCCATAGAGGATAACGGCGCCGCCGGCCGAATCGCTTGCAGTAGCGATTCGGCCGGAAACCCCCACAGAATTCGCGGCGGAGGCTGCGATTCCCATAGCCGTGCATGGCACGGCTGATGGGAATCGCCTGCGATCCCGCCCACCCGCTCAGTGCCGGCGTGCGTCTACGAGACGCACGCCGCACTAGTGGAAACGAGCCCTGAATGCAGTGGTTCAGTTTTTGAGATGCCAAAGAGTAAGCAGGAACAGCCTGCTCTGGCAAGGCCCATTCAGAGAAACAGGACTTTAGAGAGTCCAAGAGATGATTTGAAAAATAACCCTTTCAAATCATCAGTGCAACACAGGAGAAATTTCAATGGAGTTTTTGCTGTGCAGCCTGTAAGGGACAGAGATGCACATATAGTAAATAAGCCCCAGAGAAGTCATGTGACCCGGCGTTGCTACCACTGTGGAGAACAGGGACACATGAAACGGTTTTGCCCGTCACTTGGGAGAGACAGGCAGAATTATTTCAGCGATAATAAATTCCTTACAAGGAGGAGAGAAGCTGAGGTGTACTCTCCAAGGTGGGGGAACAGGCAGAGGGGCCAGGATAGGTCCTGGGTTCCTTTCAGCGTTAGGGCACAGAAGGACAACTTACAAGCTGAGGTAAGTTGGTTTCCAGGAAAACGTGCTCAGGAGGTCAATGAAATAAAGCAGGAGATACTGGAATATAGGAAAACTAGCCAACCCGCGTCGTAGCATACGCCGCATCTATCTATCTAATAGAGTACGTGCCTCAACCTTGAAGCAAGAAGAAGTAGGCTTTCCATGAGAAAATGTATGCGTGCTCAAACACCAAGTTTAACCCTAGCAAGTCTGGCTTTGCAAATCCGGCCTAATTGGCTATTCATGAGGCAATGCTCATGCAAATATGCATTTGCTTTCGCATGCCAAACTATGCAGGGTCAAAAAACCAATACTGCAAAGTGCTCTCTCGCTGCCTGGGAACCACAGCGGCACCCCGGAGTGGGAGGCTGGGTGGCACAGCTGCCCCCCCCCCCCCAAGCGTGGCCAGCGCTGGGGAGAGCCGTACGCACCCACCTCCTAATATTAAAAACAGCCACTTACCTTAACGTCCATTGGGTTCTGCTACATGCGCATTAATTTTCTCATGGAAAGCATTTTGTGCAGTTTGTATCCTTTGGAGGCAGGTGGTGGATGGCTTGCTCCGGTGGTGTGAACCCTGGAGTGAGTGCGCCTGTCCACCCCCCCCCCCCCTCTGGTGTGCTGTATGTGAGCCAGCCCTGAGCTCTAAAGCTCGGGGTGACCCATGCTTCTCTCCTTTCTCATGTGGTGCCCCCAAATTAATGCGCATGTAGCAGAACGCAATGGACGTTAAGGTAAGTGCCTGTTTTTAATATTGGGAGGTGGGTGCAGACGGCTCTCCCCGGCGCTGGCCAAACTTGGGGGGGGGGGTCGTCCACGCCACCCAGCCTCCCCCTCCGGGGTGCCGCTGTGGTTTCCAGGCAGTGAGAGAGCCTGGGACCCTGCGGTCCCTCCAGTTGTATAAAAAGAGGGCATTGGGAATCCTCCCCGTTGCGCTCTGGAGGCCTGGAGCACCCCAAAAACTGCTAGCAGATCCGCAAAATGCTAGCAGATTTTGAAACGCTTTTTCTTATTTTTCTGTAGCATTTCACCTAGCATTTTGCGGTTTTGTAAAGCGTTTTTGGTGTAGTAGATTTCATATATTGTTACAGTAAAGCTGTTACTGAACAGCTTCTGTAACAAAAACGCCTGCAAAACCGCTCTGAACTGCCGTTTTTCAGAGCGGTTTGCGTTTTTCCTATACTTAACATTGAGGCAGAAACGCATCCGAAATCCAAAAAAATGCCTCACCTCGGGAGTATGCGTTTCAGCAAAATGCCTCCCGCTCTGGTGTGCACCAGCCCATTGAAATACATTACCCAAGCGTATCCGCAGCCGCAAGTGGATCGCAAAACGATGCCGAACCGCTCTGGTGTGCACTAAGCCGGATAGTGCTAATGTAGCATGTAGCAGGGTGACTGCTTTGTGGTATTGGTTTGTGCATGCATTTGCATGAGCATTGCCTCATGAATATCCAATTAGGCCAGATTTGCAATGTCAGACTTGCTAGGGTAAGGCCTCTTTTCCATGGACTGTGAATAGGCAGTGAAATGGCTCTCAAACTCTCACAACTGCTCACTGCTGCCTGGTAACTGCTTGCTGCTGCCTGGTAACTGCTTGAGCTGCCTGGTAACTGCTTGCTGCTTCCTGGTGTCTGCTTGCTGCTGCCTGGTATCTGCTTGCTGCTGCCTGGTATCTGCTTGCTGCTGCCTGGTATCTGCTTGCTGCTGCCTGGTATCTGCTTGCTGCTGCCTGGTAACTGCTTGTTGCTGCCTGGTAACTGCTTGTTGCTGCCTGGTAACTGCTTGTTGCTGCCTGGTAACTGCTTGTTGCTGCCTGGTAACTGCTTGTTGCTGCCTGGTAACTGCTTGTTGCTGCCTGGTAACTGCTCGTTGCTGCCTGGTAACTGCTCGTTGCTGCCTGGTAACTGCTTGCTGCTGCCTGGTATCTGCTTGCTGCTGCCTGGTAACTGCTTGCTGCTGCCTGGTAACTGCTTGTTGCTGCCTGGTAACTGCTCACTGCTGCCTGGTATCTGCTCGTTGCTGCCTGGTAACTGCTCACTGCTGCCTGGTAACTGCTTGCTGAGCACACAGCTCAACAGTCCGTGGAAAAGAGGCCTTAAACTTGGTGTTTGATCACGCATAAATTTTCTCATGCAAAGTACTTCTTCTTCTTGTTTGAAGGTTGAGGCACTTAGTCTATTATATATATAGATGAGGCACATTCCAGAACACCGTTTGTGCAGGGATCTTGTTAGAGGTTAATAATGGTTTTCCAGTTTCTGTTCCATAGGAAACCGAGGAACAAAAGAAGATCCCAGCTGTGTTTTGGTGTTTGTCTGTCTATGTATGTGTTTATGTATGAAGAGGATCCGAACAAATTTTTAGTTTGGAATAAGCCCCTTATTTAATTGATAATTGTATCTACAGTCAGAAAAGTAAAATTCTAAACTATTTTTTGTAGTCTCAGGTGCTGACTGTAGCTATATAAATTTGAATAGGTTGCCTTTGTTTACTATAGTAGAGGGTTTTGTGAATGGCCTGAAGGACCCATGCACAAAGTTGCTGGCCATTGTGATGTTTTTGATTTTGCGTTTTGCAAGGCAACAATTTATTTCGGGTGAACCAGATTTAACATGTCTTAAAATTTGTAATTTAAAGTTGGTTATAAAAAGTAACATACGGAAAGGCATGTTCAATCTGAAGTTTTTTGTTTTTCATGTGGGTTTTTTTTTTTTGTGTCAGGTATTTTGTATTAACCTGAAACTGCAAAGCACACAACAGTTTTGCTTTTATTACTTTTACTGTGTTGGTGGGGGTTTGTATATAGCCAAGTGGGGGATGTTTGCTCTGTTTGTTTTGTTACAGATAGCACAATTTAAACTGTTCCTATTGTTATTGTAGATGCCCAAATAATTGTACAGTTTCCATATGCAGATCATATCTTAGCCAAGATTTAGCCAGAATTATTAATCATATTCAGCAAATATTGAAAGTCCATGTGCTCTCTTTATGAGCATCTAAACCCTGGAGATGTTTTTATAAATGCAGTCAAAGGTCCATAAGATTGTATAACTGTGTGTTGGGATTAAACTGTGTTTGTCTACCTTTTACAGAGATCGTTTCCAGTGAGAGTGTTACAGTCCAGATATCAGAGTCTGTTATGTTTTTATAATGTTTTCTATGTTGCAAGTCTACAGAATCACAATTGGAGATGATGCTGATGTACAAGGACATGGGAGACCCTAGTGATTGGTTCAGTTTGCAGTACTATTGTACTTAGTAGGTAATATAGTTCATGCATATGCTTTTGAAGCTATGAAATCATAATGAGGTTCCATTGCTGTGCTTTGTCTGTTAACCTGTCTGTTTCAGAATCACGGAGTGTGGAGCTCTTTGGCTAATTTCCCAGCATCTGTGGCATGTGAGGTGCCGTGTGCCTCACAAACTGAGTGTGGGAGCATCATGAGTCCATCCTGGCTTGGTAAGTGGCATACTTGAGTGCTGCCAAAGTGACGTGGTACTGTCAGTGCGGGCTGAGTAAGTGGAAAGGCAGGTGTAACTTGCCATGGAAGTTCAAAGCTCAGCAACCGTGTAAAACCACTGTGAACCAGTGAAAGCTGGGAAAGGGACAGTGGAAGCCACATAGAGCTGGAGTGTGACCACCCAGAGTGGTGAGTGATCAGAGAGCTGAGACAGTGAGCTGGGCAGGTAATGGCAGATGTTTGCATTCTAGGCATGACCTGAACATGGAGTAGTAGTGGATGAAGTGTGTGCTCGTCTCCAAATTGGTAATTTTGGAAAATGTTATGGGTCCCATGCAGTGTCTTTGTATATCATAGTCATTTTCAATCAGTAACCTTATCAAAACTGCCTAAACTAAATAATAAGACTTGTGAGTCTTTGAATTGTGTTGTTTTGTGTTCTGTTATTTTTGCTCAACTGTAGGTGGAACTAATAATTGATCTACTGAATGCATCCACACTGGAGTCATTATGCAACCTGGAAAAACATTTGAACAAAGGACAACTTTATGGACTGTTTTACTTTGAACTTTTATGGACTCTTTATATGGACATTGGAATCCAAATTAATCCCATTCATGGATATATGGACTGTTAAATTTTGGTGAAGGTTCTCTCAAAACTTTTGATCACCTTCAAGTGGGGGATTGTAAGATATGGACTGTATGTTTCACTGCTTGCTTTTGTGGAGCAGGCATTGCATCCATTTTTAGAGCACATGTTTCTAAGACAAAAGACTTCACTTCCTGCTAACTGACCCTGGGCGGGGATAAAATTCAAATCTGCATCCTTTCAGCCAATCACACTGAGCCTTCTCACAGGGAAGTGATGTATGTTGAGGGGGTGGAGTCAAGGGGTATATTGTCTTTGAGCATGCTGTTTTCTACTCTCTGTGTGCTGTGGTCTGCGGTGAGAGCTGTTTCTCTTGGCTTTGGGTAAGATAAGATCATGTAATGGTTCTGGGTAATATGGGTTGTATTTGTAGGACATATTGGGAAGTTGCATTCAGGTTACCAGTATTAATGTATACATTGTGTGCATTGTTTTCTAAGCTTTATGCTTTATACTGTTGAATTTCACTGTACTTGTTGCTTACTGTAATACATCAATGTCTGTACCTGTATAACGAATATCACATGCAATATAAACTTTATGAGATGCATTTCCACCAATTTGAGTGTTGCGTGGTGTCTATACCTCTTAGCGAGACAGAGATGCTGTTCCATAGACTTGAGTGTTGTGGTTCTGTCTCTTAGCTGGAGAGAGATTATTCACTTAGAGAGGGGGAATTTTACCTGGGTTGCAGATCTGGGATCTGCTAAATTATCTTGTAGCTGCCTCCGATGAAATTGAGCTATCAGACCCCTAAGCTCACAAACTTGGTCATTGAGTGACTGTAAGTTACATGGGAAAATATAAACTGCAGCCATTCTTACTATGTTAATGGCAGGGTTCTCAAACTTACTGACTGAGATTGATGTTCAGAAAAGTAGGTAGTGCCTACAACAGCCAATCAAAATTCACCCATTGATTTTCAAGGGGAATATTGAAACTGCAGCCATTCTTACACTGTTAATGGCAGAGGCCTCAAACCTGCTACAGTCCGTCATTAAGTGACTGGGGTTCAAAATCACTAAAGGGGTGGAGCCACAAACAGCCAATCAGATTTCTTTGGATAAAATGCTTCCATTCACACCATTTTGAAAGTTCACAAGCTTGGTCATTGTGTGTCAAGATTACAAAAAGTGGGTGGAGTCAAAAACAGATTTCCCTGGGAAAATGTAAACTGCAGCCTTTCTTCACTGTTAATGGCAGGGTTCTCAAACTTTGCCAAGTTGGTTACTGGGTGACTGGGATTAATATTTAGAAAAGTGGGTTGAGCCTAAAAAAGCTAATCAAAATTCACCTGTTTTTTAAGGGGAATATTGAAATTGCTGCCATGTTTGCCCTGTTAATGGCACAAGCCTCAAACCTGGTACAGTTGGTCATTGGGTCACTGGGGTTCAAATCAGAAAAGGGGGCGGAGCCACAGCCAATCAGATTTGTTTCATTTCACTGGGAAAATACAAATTATTGATGTCAAGGACCCCAAAGCTCACAAAATTGGTCATTGCGTGACTGTGTCCAGGTTACAAAAAAGTGGGTGGAGCCAAAAACAAATTTTGCTGGGAAAATATAAACTGCAGCCATTCTTACACTGTTAATGGCAGGGTTCTCAAACTTTGCCCAGATGATCACTACATGACTGATTAATATTCAGGAAAGTGGGTGGAGCCTATAATAGCCAATCAAAATTCATTTGTTGATTTTCAAGGGGGGGTATTTACATTTCTGCCATTTTTACACTAGTAATAGCAGATGTCTCAAACCTGCTACAGTTGGTCATTGGTTGACTGGGGTTCAAATGCTGGAGAGGGGTGGAGCCACACACAGCCAATCTGATTTGTTTGATTTCTATATACAAATTATTGATGTCAAAGACCCCAAAGCTCACAAACTTGGTCATTGAGTGTTTGTGTGTTAGGGTTTGGAAAAGTAAGAGGAGAAAACCAGCCAAATACATACCCGGGCAACGCCGGGTCATCAGCTAGTATTATATACAACCATCATTTGTTTTTACTAGAACAGCATGCAAAGGGTGACACACAGGACTTCAAAGTTCAGTGCAGAGAAAGTTGGACACATCGGAAGTTGTAGATAATGTTATCTTGTGTTTAACTGTATCAAGTGAGGAATGTAAATAAACACTTATCCTACACTGCCAGGTCCCCTGAACAAAGTAGACAATTTAGAAAGCATTTCTGCTTGGAAGAACATGAATAAAGCAGTTATAAATAAAATGCAAAGGCAGCACTCAGTGCAAAAAAAGTGTACTTTAGGAACGTATAATTTCTAAATGAATACTAATACTTATGCACAAAAGCAAATTTGATAACCGTATGGCATATAAAAAGTAGGAAAACATGTTTTTATTGAATACTACGTCAGGGTTTTATACCGCTTTAAGAGAGCGACAGCCAGCAACCAGACCACCATGGCTGCTAAAACATACGCAAGCAAGGGTAGCCATGCTCATCCTGTTGGGACTTGCAGGTGCTAAGGGGAATGGGTCCATTCACATAAAAAAATTAACTGCACTTAAACACACTCACTACCGGTAATAAAGGGTGATAACAATGTGAATATAGAGATTAAAAAAAAAAAATTTGATCCTACAAATGATACTGTAAGAATGCAATGTAACTACAGAATAATTACCAGCAGATTGATTGACAATTCTCTGGATGCGCTCCAGGCTCTTCCAGTGGTTACTCTGATATTTTTGTGCCAGTTTTGTATTCTCCTCCCAGAAATGTGAGTTCTCAGAGTCTCTCATCCAATCATAGAGCGGCTGAGCCTCATGGGAATTGACATCATATCTCACTATCTGTACGCCGTCCAGCATTCCCACAATGGAGTACCAGGGCACATCTTGTCCTCTCTGGTGTAGAGTTGTGAAATACAACTGCAGAGTGTGGCTGTCTGAGAAGAGATGAGACAACAGATAAATAAGCTGCCATCATTGCAGTTTCAGTCACTTCACACTACATCACAATCTCCATGGTTGGAAACAAGAATTTGAGTTCACTATCAGTTTTGGAAGCTAGTTGCATATAGAAAATAACCAGTCATATTTATAATGTAGCGACTTTGTAATGAGAGGTTTATCAAGGCTGCCATGAGTACAGGGTGGTGCAATTAAAGGATACCACAACCGAAGGGTTGTGGTAAAAATCATTGCAGCACTTTGTAGCTTGATATTAGAACATACCCGCTGTTCCTTCGGCCCCCCTCCGTCTGCCGCCGTTCAGAGTGTATCCATCCCGGTGTGCGGCGACTTCCCTGACCTTTGACCTGGACATACTGCGCCCTGTGCACGCAGTATGTCCTTCCCCCTTGTCTTCTGGCCGGCGCATAGTGCGAGGCTCAGAAGCACGCTGACTGCTCTGTGCTGCGTGTGCGCTCCATTACACTGAGCGTCACATGATTAGCATGTGACGCTCAGTGTAATGGAGCGCACACGCAGCACAGAGCAGTCAGCGTGCTTCTGAGCCTCGCACTATGTGCCGGCCAGAAGACAAGGGGGAAGGACATACTGCGTGCACAGGGCGCAGTATGTCCGGGTCAAAGGTCAGGGAAGTCGCCGCTCACCGGGATGGATACACTCTGAACGGCGGCAGACGGAGGGGGGCCGAAGGAACAGCGGGTATGTTCAAGCTACAAAGTGCTGCAATGATTTTTACCTTTAAAACCAACTAATGTTAATATATACAGGGCCGGTTTTGTACTCTTTACCGCCCAAGGCCACTGTCACCAGCTGCCCCCCTTCAGTACAGGTAGCGAGATGGCCCCTCCCCTCTTCTCTCCAGTATAGGTAGCCACATGACTCCCTTAATCCTTCCTTTTGCCACCCCCCTTCAGTATAGGTAGCCAGCTCGCCTTCAGCAGCCATCAGTGTCACTCATTTCTCTACTGGTCTCCAGTGCAGAAGCTTCCTCGTCCTTTCCTTTTCCTGCCCAAGTCCATAGCGGCTGGCCATAATGCAAACGTTAACAGAGAGCAAGAAGGCTCTTGCCTGATCTCCCTGCATTGCAGCATTTGCAAGCTTGCACCAGTTTAGCCTGCTGTTTCGGTGCTCTTGTTCCTGTGGTGCCCTAGGCCATGGCCTAGGTGACCTTGCCCTAAATCTGGCCCTGAATATATAGGCAGATGCCAGCTGACCCTTCTCTGTATGCCTGTCCTTCATTCCCTACTGTGTGTGGTCTCTGGCTTTATTGAAGCCTGTGTCACTTGCATTTGCTGCTGTATGAGCAAAGCTCTCATATGGCAGCAAAGACAGGTGACACAGGTTTAAATAAATCTGGAGACCACACACACACAAAACAGCATCCTACACAAGCAGAGAGGCTGAAATGCAGCCTCAGTCCTCCATTTTTGTACCATCACTGAAACTAGCAGAGGACCCAAGGCAGGCTTCCATTTTGCTTTGAATTTCACAAAGGACAGACTTCTTCCAAAATCCTTAAAGTGTACCAGAGATGACTAAATGCTAAAGATCTATACATACCTGGGGCTTCCTCCAGTCCCTTCCGGACCGATCACTCCCACAACCTCTGCCTTCCCGTTCTCCTGCTAGAATCTCGTAAGTTTGCCAATCGGTGTCAGTCGGCACATGCGCAGAGTAGCTGCGCCTCCCTGTCTCGCTCCCGGGGCGTTGGAGCATTCTGCACCTGCGCAGTAGCACTGCACAGAGTGCACACGTGGCAAGGCCGTGCATGCGCAGTGCGCCTTGACTGGCCTGGCGGGTCTTCTAGCAGGAGAATGGGAAGGCGGAGGCAAATGTCGTGGGAGCGATTGGTGCGGAGGGGGCTGTAGGAAGTCCCAGGTATGTATAAATCTTTTGCATTCAGTCATCTCAGGGTCACTTTAAGTATTCATTTTCTTTGTTTTTTCCCTTTTATTTTATACTGTGGCTACTGTTGTCGTAATTATTACTTATAATAATTTTCTGTATACATTAATTATTTATATTGCATTTAATAAAATGACTTAATGTCATTTTTATGGCTACATACTTGTTTTAAGTACCGCAGAATCCTATCCTTTCCGAAGATTTGCTATTTGAAGTTTCCGCAGACTAGAGTGTGTTATCAATTTTATCTGCAGGCTTAGAATAGTAAGAAAGGTTTCTCTCGGCCTGTAAAACGAGGGTGGTGGCAGCCTAGTACCTGAATTATTGTGTATAAACCAGTTGAGGACCACAGGCTTACATCCGCCCTAGTGACCAAGTTATTTTTTACAATTCAGTGCTCTGCAGCTTTAACAGCTCGCTGCACAGCCATACAACTTAGTACCCAAATGAATTGTGCCTCCTTTTCTTCCCACCCAACAGAGCTTTCTGTTGGTGGGCTCTGATCGCTGCTGCACACAGTATTTTTTTTTATTTATTATTATTTTTTTATAAATTTGTGTATTTTTTTCCCACCCTCCCTTTCTCCCCCTGACAGCCAATCAGCAGGATCGTCTCTCATAGGCATCCGTCTATGAGAGCGATCCTTTTTCTTTGCCCTCCAGGGGACAGCCAAGTGACAGGGCTGTCCCCAGTACTGAGCTGCAGTAGCTTGCAGCGCTGTACAATGAAAAGAAACTCTTCTTTACAGTCTGCTAGCAGCGATCGCCTCTGGAAGCGTGTGCATAGGTGCATGCGATCTCCGCTAATCTCCTCCCCCAGGACTTGACGCCGATCGGCCATAGGTGGTCCTGGGGGAGCCACCTTCCCCCAACGCCTATCGGAGTTAGGCATTCGGGAAGGGGTTACAAATTACAATATTGGGATTGTTACAATCTGGCCAACAATATGTTGTTGTTTTTTTTATTGCCTTTGAATGATAGCGATGCACTGCTCTCTATAGAGTAATTAAATATTACTTTAAAAATACTTGATGAAGTAAAAGTTTTGAGCTATAAATATTACAAGTGCACAATGGGGCAGGTAACACAAACTGCACTATCGTAATATTATTATAACGTTTTAAAAAGGAAGTGGGAACGCAGGATAAGGGTAACTAAGAGGTAAGGAATTAGGGGCTGCAAACTGACAAAAAATAGCGGTGATAAGTCAAAGAGAAGAGACTTCTCTTTAACTAATCACTACCACTATTTTTCGTCAGTTTGCAGTCACCAATTACTTGCCTCTTACCCTTATTCTGCGTTCCCACTTCCTTTTTAAAATGTTACAATAATATTACGATAGTGCAGTTTGTGTTACCTACCTCATTATGCACTTGTGATATTTAGAGCTCATTTTTAAACTAATCTTATAGCACTCGATAGAGGACATTAAAAAAAAAGTAGCATTGACAGGATTCGAACATGCAAAAGTCTTTCCAAAACCATATCCTTACCACTGTGCTGTGACAGTAATTAACTATTGATGGTGTAGCTTTCTCTGCTTTATAATTTACGTACTCCAGCATGGCAGTGGCTGTGCACCATAATGGGCTCGATTCACTAAAGAGTGCTAACGATTATCACGGTAGTGATAAGCGGTTTTGTGCGCGATTTCACGTGCGCAAAGGTTTGTGTGCGATAACTAATGACTTCGCACGCAAAGGCGGAATATCACGTGATAAAAACGTTGCGCACGATAAGAGTAGAACTTTGCGCGCGCTAAATGCAATCACCATTGCTGATTTCAGTACCAGACACTATCTACTAGTTATCAGGTGAAAAGCGTGCTTATCGAGGGAAGCGCAACGCTGTACGCGATAGAAATTAACACGTGATTGCTAAACTTTTCACGCGCAACATGCGCGCACAATGGCGCGTGAAAAGCTTTAACACGTGTTAACTGTGTTACCCCACTTTAGTGAATCAAGCCCACTGTTACAATTATAGCCGCGAAATAGCGTTCTGCATTGCATGGAATGGTGGCGCCATGTTCTGTATATTCCTGCATATAAGACTACTTTTTAAAATCTTCTGAAAAGTCGGGGGTCGTCTTATACGCCAGGTGGCATTGATGCCGGGTGTTACGCTCTATCCTGTTACCGCCTCTCAGATCTCCCTGCTGAGGGAGCGCAATCTATTCTTCCATACCGCTCTGATAAACAGGTAGACAAGGAGAGCTGACCAGTCTACTTAAGGAGAGTTGACCAATGCAACAAGTCAATTGACTATATACTGTTATATACTGGGTAACACATACAGTACAGCACCAGTATCTGTTCATACACAGCACCAGTACATGATTTTTTAATTTTTATTTTAATTTGGTGTGCGTTGGAAGAGGGGTAGTCTTATACGGCGAGTATATCCCAAACTCTATATTTTAACTGGAAAAGTTGGGGGGTCGTCTTATACGCCCAGTCGTCTTATACGCCGGAATATACGGTATATACTTCTGGGCTGTGCACCATTTTTATCTGCTCAGTCAGGAAGAGCAGGCCTCATTTACAAATGATATGGGACTAGTTCCCTGTTCTGTTCGGTGAGAGACGTCCATGAGTGCAACATCACATAACAAGTCCAGTTAAATGATATTCATATCAAAATAAATATTTTCAAGCAGGGAGAACCTATGGCATTGTGGAAGTGGAGGCTGAGTTGACAGGGAGAGCAATGGTGTAGTAGCTGTAAGCCTTCTCTGGGTGTTTCTTGGTCTCTCTCTGCAGTCTCGGAGGTAAGTAAGTAGGCTTTGATTGAGATTGTTGTTCAGAGATTCAAAAAGTCTCTTGCCCTCAGATTTATAGTTGAGTGAAATTGGCCATCATGCTGAAAATGGAAAATTCCATCTGTATCGGGTGTGTGCTTCATTTAGTGCTTGAGTTAGGGGCCTCAAAGAGACTCTGTAATAAAAATGTCAGCCTTATTTCTTGTATCCTATAAGTTCCTATCAGTGCAGTTTCTAGGCTAAAATGCACCCAGGGCGAGGGTGTAAAAATTGCGCCCCCCCCGAAGCAAGGTATGGGTGCCCGCAGTATAGGTTAGCCAGGTACAGGTCCTCCCAGTATAGGTAGCCAGGCATAGGTGAGCCAGTATAGTTGCCTCCGGTATAGGTTAGCCAGGTAGGTGCCTCCAGTATAGGTAGCCAGTATAGTTGCCCCCAGTATAGGTTAGATAGGCAGGCGCCCCCGGTATAAGTTAGATAGGTAGGTGCCCCCAGTACAGGTTAGCTAGGTGGGTGCCTCTAATATAGGTAGCCAGAATAGTTGCCCCCAGCATAGGCTAGATAGGTAGATGCCCCCAGTATAGGTTAGTTAGGTAGGTGCCTCCAATATAGGTAGCCAGTATAGTTGTCACCTGTATAGGCTAGCTAGGTAGGTAGGTAGGTGCCCCCAATACAGGTTAGATAAGTTAATGCTCCCACTATAGGTTAGATAGGTAGGTGCCCCCCAGTATAGGTTAGATAGGTAGGTGCCCCCCAGTATAGGATTAGGTAGCTGCCCCCCAGGTTACATAGGTAGCTGCCCCCCAGTATAGCTTAGATAGGTAGCTGCCCCCCAGTAAAGGTTAGATTAGGTAGGTGCCCCCCCCCCCCCCAGTATAGGTTTGATTAGGTAGGTGCCCCCTAAGTATAGGTTAGATTAGGTAGCTGCCCCCCAGTATAGGTTAGATTAGGTAGGTGCCCCCCAGTATAGGTTAGATAGGTAGCTGCCCCAGTATAGGTTAGGTAGGTGCCCCCCATAATGGAGGGGGGAGCCGCAGCCGCGGGGAGGGCAGCCCGACCTCTCCCTTCCTTCCTCTCCCCGGGCCGCCCTTCATACTCCCCCCTCGGACTGCAGAGCAATGCACAGGGAAGCGCTATACAAAACTACTCACCTCCCTGGTTCCAATCACTGCTCACTCGCCACCAGGCTCCTCTCTGCATAGAGTAGACGCTGATACACACACACACGCTGCTTCCTTCTAAACAGGAAGCAGCGTGTGTATCAGCGTATATGCAGAGAGGAGACAGGCGGCGAGTGAGCAGCGATTGGAACCAGGGAGGTGAGTAGTTTTGTATAGCGCTTCCCTGCGCATTGCTCTGCAGTCCGTGGGGGAAGCACGGAGAGCAGCCCGGGGAGAGGAAGGGAGGGAGAGGTCGGGCTGCCCTCCCCGCGGCTGTGGCTCCCGCCTCCATCACAGCGCCCCCTTCCCAACAGCACTCAGGGCACCCGCACGGGCCACACGGCCCTAGAAACGGCCATGGTTCCTATACATGTTCTAATGTGGTCTTGATTACTGCAGCCTTTTCTAGTTGCACGGTCTCTGTAATATATTGAATCTTCTTTTCTTTGTCAAGCTTTGTCGACACAGGGAGGAAGTGGCTACCTCTGCTGTGATAGGGACAAGTTATGCATGCCCCCTGCACGCCCCCTCTATGCTATGCTATGTGCTTTGTTTATTCCTTACAGATTGCTTCCCTGCTCTCAGTCTCAGTATTACCCAGACACTAGTGCAGAGCCCAGACTCCTGGCTCAGATGAAACAGCTGTGTTTATAAAGGAGTCTAATGGCCACTAACGGTCCAATTTGTAGCGAAAAATCGTTTGAGCGATCAGAAATTCTGATCAGACGAAAAATCGTTCACTACACCATCAACTAACCAATCATTGCTTCCTATCTATCACGACCACCAAGAAAATCCAAATTTTCGTTCGACGAAAATTCATTCGGGCGACATTTTTTTCACTCATTCATAATCGATTGTGTCCACCAATGGAGATTATTTACAATCAATCCGATCAGAATTTCTGATCGCTCGAACGATTTTTTCGCTAGAAATTGGACCGTTAGTGGCCAGCTTGTCACGCTTCAGCAGCACAGAGCCACAGAGGCAGAAGATAAAACTTTTTTTAAACTTGCAAATAACATCTGAAGGATGCATCCACTGTGTAATAATAGTAACTTGTCATGCAAACATAAGGCAGTATACATCCTGTTTCTTTTCAGTATACTTCCGGTTCGGGGGCCATCTTTACTGTTTACAAAACAGTTTATAAAACTCTTTTTTTATCGGCAATATTGCGGCGGGGAGCGGCGAAAATGTCACAGAGGAGGCTAGGAGATGTCCCTGAACAGGCTGATATTTTTTTTATATAACATTTTCTTCAATACAGACTCTCTTTAACGCCCTGCACCACTGTTTCTTTTAATTTAGTGAAGGACTCAGGGAGTAGTGATGAACCGAACCTCCGATTTTAGGTTTGCGAACCGGGTTCGCGAACTTCCGCGGAAGGTTTGGTTCGCGAAAAAGCTTGCGATCCGCCATAGACTTCAATGGGGAGGCAAACTTTGAAAAATAGAAAAAATTATGCTGGCCACAAAACTGATGGAAAAGATGTTTCAAGGGGTCAAACACCTGGAGGGGGGCATGGCGGAGTGGGATACATGCCCAAAGTCCCGGGGAAAAATCTGGATTGAACGCAAAGCAGCGTTTTAAGGGCAGAAATCACATTAAATGCTAAATTGCAGGCCTAACGTGCTTTAAAACATCTTGCATGTGTATACATCAGTCAGGGAGTGTAATTAGAGTACTGCTTCACACTGGCACACCAAACTCACTGTGTAACGCACCGCAAACAGTTGTTTGTGTAGTGACGGCAGTGCTGGACTAGTCTGCGCACCATGGTGAGCAGGGCCGGTCCTGGACTTTCTGCTGCCTGAGGCAAAGATCGTAAAGGCGCCCTCCCCCCCCCCAATATTTCTACATAACATGAGCGGCGGCCGGCGGCAGCCAGCCAGCCTTATCATCATCATCGTCACGTCGGCAGCGCTCGCTGCTCAGTGACTGACCGTGACAATCAGCCGCAGCCAGGGCAGCAGAGCGGGCGGCAGCCGCCGCCATCAAATCAGCAGGCTTAGGCACTAGGCAGCGTCACCAGCATGCAGCCTTGGAGGAGACAGGAGAGGCCGCAGAGCTCAGAGTCATCGGACTCGGAGGCCGGCGGCAACAGTGCAGTTTCTAGGCTAAAATGCACCCAGGGCGAGGGTGTAAAAATTGCTCCCCCCCCCCCCCCCCCGGTATAGGTAACCAGCTATAGGTCCCCCCCGAGTATAGGTGGCCAGGCATGGGTGAGCCAGTAAAGTTGCCCCCAGTATAGGTTAGCCAGGTAGTTGCCTCCAGTATAGGTAGCCAGTATAGTTGCCCCCAGTATGTTAGATAGGTAGGCACCCCCCCCCCCCCGGTATAAGTTAGATAAGTAGGTGCCCCCAGTACAGGTTAGCTAGGTAGGTGCCTCCAATATAGGTAGCCAGTATAGTTGCCCCCAGCATAGGTTAGATAGGTAGGTACCCCCAGTATAGGTTAGTTAGGTAGGTGCCCCCAGTATAGGTAGCCAGTATAGTTGCCACCTGTATAGGCTAGCTAGGTAGGTAGGTGCCCCCAATACAGGTTAGATAAGTGCCCCCAGTATAGGTTAGATAGGTAGCTTCCCCCCAGTATAGGTTAGATTAGGTCGCTGCCCTTCAGTATAGGTTAGATTAGGTAGGTGCCCCCAGTACAGGTTAGATTAGGTAGGTGCCCCCAGTACAGGTTAGATTAGGTAGGTGCCCCCAGTATAGATTAGATAGGTAGCTGCCCCCAGCATAGGTTAGACAGGTAGCTGCCCCCCAGCATAGGTTAGATAGGTAGCTTCCCCCAGTATAGGTTAGATAGGTAGCTGCCCCCCAGTATAGGATAGATAGGTAGCTGCCCCCAGTACAGGTTAGATTAGGTAGGTGCCCCCCAGTATAGGATAGATAGGTAGCTGCCCCCAGTACAGGTTAGATTAGGTAGGTGCCCCCAGTATAGATTAGATAGGTAGCTGCCCCCAGCATAGGTTAGACAGGTAGCAGCCCCCCAGCATAGGTTAGATAGGTAGCTGCCCCCCAGTATAGGTTAGATAGGTAGCTGCCCCCCAGTACAGGTTAGATTAGGTAGGTGCCCCCCAGTATAGGATAGATAGGTAGCTGCCCCCAGTACAGGTTAGATTAGGTGCCCCCCAGTATAAGATAGATAGGTAGCTGCCCCCCAGTGTAGGTTAGATAGGTAGCTGCCCCCCAGTGTAGGTTAGATAGGTAGCTGCCCCCCAGTATAGGATAGATAGGTAGCTGCCCCCCAGTATAGGTTAGATAGGTAGCTGCCCCCCAGTATAGGTTAGATAGGTAGCTGCCCCCCAGTATAGGTTAGAAGGTTAGATAGGTAGCTGCCCCCCAGTATAGGTTAGATAGGTAGCTGCCCCCCAGTATAGGATAGATAGGTAGCTGGCCCCCAGTATAGGTTAGATTAGGTAGGTGCCCCCCAGTATAGGATAGATAGGTAGCTGCCCTTAGTACAGGTTAGATTAGGTAGGTGCCCCCCAGTATAGGATAGATAGGTAGCTGCCCCCAAAACAGGTTAGATTAGGTAGGTGCCCCCCAGTATTGGATAGATAGGTAGCTGCCCCCAAAACAGGTTAGATTAGGTAGGTGCCCCCCAGTATAGGATAGATAGGTAGCTGCCCCCAAAACAGGTTAGATTAGGTAGGTGCCCCCCAGTATAGGATAGATAGGTAGCTGCCCCCAAAACAGGTTAGATTAGGTAGGTGCCCCCCAGTATAGGATAGATAGGTAGCTTGCCCAGGTAGGTGCCCCCTCATAATGGCGGAGGGGGGAGCCGGAGCCGCGGGGAGGGCAGCCCGACCTCTCCCTCCCTCTCCCCGGGCCGCCCTCCATGCTCCCCCCTTGGACTTCAGGCAGCAGAGTTAGCGCGCAGGGAAGCGCTGCTGTACACAGCCTGTTACTCACCTCCCTGGATCCGATCGCCGCTCCCGCCCTGCTGGTCTCCTCTCTGCCTAGCCGGCTGATACACACGCGGCTGCTTCCTGTGTAAACAGGAAGCAGCAAGTGTAATGTATCAGCGGCTACATTGCAGAGAGGAGACCAGCAGGGCGGGAGCGGCGATCGGATCCAGGGAGGTGAGTAACAGGCTGTGTACAGCAGCGCTTCCCTGCGCGCTAACTCTGCTGCCTAAAGTCCGAGGGGGGAGCATGGAGGGCGGCCCGGGGAGAGGGAGGGAGAGGTCGGGCTGCCCTCACCGCGGCTCTGGCTCCCCCCGCTCAGTCACAGCCACTTCATCTGGTGCCGCCCCTCCACTTCCTGCCGCCTGAGGAACCCGCCTCACCCCGCCTCATGGGCGGGCCGGCCCTGATGGTGAGGATTGCTCTTCCTCACTCAGTGATGTCTGGTTAGGTAATGTCTGTCTGCCTTATCAACTTTCGATGGTTCTTTCTCTACCATTGTTAACGCTTTCATCTATTTTTTTTACATTACATTTTCTACTTGCTGTTCAGTACCTGCAACGAGAATCTATTATGGAGGACAAGTCTGCCATTGTGACCAATGGTAATGGCGGGGGAACCCTTCCTGGTGTGATTCCTGTCCGGAGTTGGAGCCTAACAAACGTTCGGCTACCACCACACATCCATTGCAAGGAGGGCAGCAGGCATGAACACCCCGAGGTAGTGACCAAAAATAACAATACGGGACTCGGGAGGCCCTGCTGTTTTCGAAATGAATTGACTTTAAATCATTTAACGGGAATCCGTTATGGAGGGCAAGTCTGCCATTGTCACCACGGGTAATGGCCGGTAAATCAAGGTTGGATTCCAGCCCGAAGTGGGAGCCTGCTGAGACCCATGCTGTAGCTGCCCTGACCGTGCTTTGCAGACCAGGCATCTGTGGTCATATGGACCCTTGACCCAGCGGAAGACAAACCAAGTCGAAAGCATTTGCCAATAATGTTTTATGGAGGGCAAGTTTGCCATCTTTTTCAATTGTGTGAAACTGTAGATGGTACTATAGTCTCAGTACCATGGTGACTGACCATGGCTGGGGAATCCGGTTTCTATCGCGTTCCGGAGTTGGAGCCTAACAAACGGCTACCACCACACATCCAGGCAAGGAGGGCAGATGGCAGGAATGGCCGCCCCGAGGTAGTGACCAAAAATAACAATACAGGACTCAGGAGGACTTTTTAAAGCCCTAATTGTAATGAATCAACTTTAAATCCTTTAAAGGGAAACCGTTATAGAGGGCAAGTCTGCCATCCATTCAAGTGCAAGGTATGCACTTACTGCCAGGTATAATACAATGTGCAGTCACAGATGCAGTGAAAGGTATGCAGTAACTGCACACGAGTCCTCCTGCCGTAACTGTTCCTTTTCACACTCCTCCACAGCTTCATCCACCACTCGACGCACGGCACACTCCAGGAAGTAAGCGTAGGGGATCAAGTCGCTGATGGTGCCTTCAGTGCGACTCACCAGGTTGGTCACCTCTTCAAACGGCTTCATGGTCCTGCATGCATTTCACATCAGTGTCCAGTGGTTGGCCCACAACATTCCCATCTTCCCAGATTGTGTCCTTTTACTGTAATTATACAGGTACTGGGTGACGGCTTTCTCCTGGTCTAGCAGGCGAGAGAACATGAGTAGGGTGGAATTCCAGCGGGTCGGGCTATCGCAAATCAGGCGTCTCACCGGCAAGTTGTTTCTCCGCTGAATGTCCGCAAAGAGTGCCATGGACGTGTAAGACCACCTGAAATGCACACACAACTTCTTGGCCTGCTTCAGGATGTCCTCTAAGCCTGGGTACTTTGTGACAAACCTTTGCACAACCAGATTCAGCACATGTGCCATGCAGGGTGCATGTGTCAGCTTTCCCAAATTCAATGCGGAAATGAGATTGCTGCCGTTGTCACACACCACGTTGCCAATCTTCAGCTGGTGCGGGATCAGCCATTGCTCCACCTCTTTGTTAAGAGCAGCCAGGAGAGCTGGTCCAGTGTGACTCTCCTCTTTGAGGCAAGACATGTCTAAGACTGCGTAACACCGTTGTACCTGGCATGCAGCGTAGGTTCTGGGGAGATGGGGCTGTGTAGCTGGAGAGGAGGAGATGGCAGCACCGCTAGAGTTCAACTGCCACTCAGCCAAGGAGGAGGATGACAGCGAAGAGGATGTAGCAGGAGGAGGAGGAGGAGGTGGCAGGAGGCCTGCCTGCAAGCCATGGAGGTGTCACAAGTTGGTCCGCTGTGCAGCCACGTACTCCCTGCTTGCCATCGGTCACCAGGTTGACCCAATGGGCTGTGTATGTAATGTAGCGGCCCGGCTCGTGCTTGGCAGACCAGGCATCCGTGGTCAGGTGGACCCTTGACCCAACGCTCTTCGCAATAGATGACACCACTTGCCCCTGAACTGCACAGTACAGTTTGGGTATGGCCTTTCGTGAAAAATAAGTGCGGCCTGGTATCTTCCACTGCGGTGTCCCAATGGCCACAAATTTACGGAAAGCCTCTGACTCCACCAGCTTGTATGGTAATAGCTGGCGAGCTAATAGTTCTGCCACACCAGCTGTCAGACGCCGGGCAAGAGGGTGACTGGCCGAAATTGGCTTCTTCCGCTCAAAGACTTTCTTCACGGACACCTGGCTACTGCTGTGGGCAGAGGAGCAGGAACCGCTCAAGGGCAGAGGCGGTGTGAAGGAGGGTGGCTGTGAAGGTTCAAAGGAGAAAGCGGATGAAGACGATGCACCTGAAGGAGGAAGAGGAGAAGGAGGGTGGCTTGTCTTTTGAGGGGTGCTGCTTTTCCTCACCTCAGGTGTTCTTGCCATAGCTGTTTGTGCCTTTTCTCCAGGTGCCTTCGTAAGGCACTTGTCCCTACGTGGGTGTCGGCCTTTCCACGGCTCAATTTTTGGAGGCAGAGAGAACAGATGGCTTTGCTTTTATCTGAGGTACACACGTTAAAATATTTCCAAAACGCTGAGCCCCCCTGGGGTGATGGCACTATGGTGGCATCAACAGCTGACCTTGAAGGGCATGTTGTATAGCTGGCGATACATGGCACCGGACACTGCCCCCAGCTGCTTCTGAGGACGAGCTCCCTCTGCTTCTTTCATGGACTCGTCTCCTCTTACTCCTCTCTGGCTCCCCCTCTGAACTGTCCCCCTGGTCATCTCTTCTATTGGGAACATACGTGGCATCCGGATAATCGTCATCATAATCCTCCTGCCCAGCTTCACTTTCCTCAGACAACTCCACAACTGCACCAACTTCAGGTGCTTCATCATCCCCCTCCTCACACGTTACGTTCATACTATCGCCACCTAACTCAGACGTATGAGGTGTTGTAACTTGCTTAGCGCCTTCATCTTGTTGTAGCATTATTGGCTGTGAATCAGTGATTTCCACACCAAATAACTCCTGCGAAGTGTCAAATGCAGCGGATGTGGTGCTTGTTGTAGCACTGGTGGCTGGGGGAGATGAGGTGTTCTGTGTTAAATATTTAAGCACGTCCTCACAATTTTGGGAAGTGATGGCACGTGCCTTCTTTTCATCACTGTACTTTGGGCCAGGTCCGCACGAAATCACAGCAACACCACCTCGCACAGACCTGCCAGTGCCAGGTGGCCTTCCTCTGGGTCGGCCTCTACCTCTTCCTCTATCTGGTTTGTCCATTTTGTCCATCTCGAGGGGAAGCTAGGAATATGCAGTGAGGTGGGTTCACTCAACTCAAAGGTAGGTAGATGCAGTGAGGTGAGTTCACTCAACACAAAGGTAGGTAGATGCAGTGAGATGGGTTCACTGAACACAAAAAGGTAGATATGCAGTGAGAGGTGAGTTCACTCAACACAAAGGTAGTTATATGCAGTGAGGTGAGTTCACTGAACACAAAAGGTAGTTATATGCACAGAGGTGAGTTCACTCAACACAAAGGTAGTTACATGCAGTGAGGTGAGTTCACTCAACCCAAAGGTAGGTAGATGCAGTGTGGTGAGTTCACTCAACACAAAGGTAGATAGATGCAATGAGCTGGGTTCACTGAACACAAAAGGTAGATATGCAGTGAGAGGTGAGTTCACTCAACACAAAGGTAGTTATATGCAGTGAGGTGAGTTCTCTCAACACAAAGGTAGTTATATGCAGTGAGGTGAGTTCACTGAACACAAAAGGTAGTTATATGCACAGAGGTGAGTTCACTCAACACAAAGGTAGTTACATGCAGGGAGGTGAGTTCACTCAACCCAAAGGTAGGTAGATGCAGAGAGGTGAGTTCACTCAACACAAAGGTAGGTAGATGCAGTGAGGTGGGTTCACTGAACACAAAAGGTAGATATGCAGTGAGGTGAGTTCACTCAACACAAAGGTAGTTACATGCAGTGAGGTGAGTTCACTGAACACAAAAGGTAGTTATACAGTATGCACAGAGGTGAGTTCACTCAACACAAAGGTAGTTACATGCAGTGAGGTGAGTTCACTCAACCCAAAGGTAGGTAGATGCAGTGAGGTGAGTTCAGACAACACAAAGGTAGGTAGATGCAATGAGGTGGGTTCACTGAACACAAAAGGTAGATATGCAGTGAGAGGTGAGTTCACTCAACACAAAGGTAGTTATGTGCAGTGAGGTGAGTTCACTGAACCATAAAGGTAGTTATATGCAGTGAGGTGGGTTCACTGAACACAAAAGGTAGATATGCAGTGAGGTGAGTTCACTCAACACAAAGGTAGGTAAATGCAGTGAGGTGGGTTTACTGAACACAAAAGGTAGATATGCAGTGAGGTGAGTTCACTCAACCCAAAGGTAGTTATATGCAGTGAGGTGAGTTCACTCAACACAAAAAGGTAGATATGCAGTGAGGCGAGTTCACTCAACACAAAAGATAATTATGTGCAGCGAGGTGGGTTCACTCAACACAAACGTAGGTGTATGCAGTGATGAGGTGGGTTAACTAAACACAACAGGTACTAGTATTAGGTAAATGCAGTACTGGGTAGTACAATGTGCAGCTCCCTGTCACACACACAGGTAGTCACTGAATGTGCTGCTGCTGCTGGGCTGCTGGCAGTGGGACACACACAGTATGAATTAGCAATGCTGTCTAAGCAACACAAGTGTCAGTTTGAAACACAGGAAAAAAAAATGATCACATGAGCAGGATTAGCTCTGAAAAGAGCTGTTGAGGGGTGCTATTACAGCAATAAGATTCAGCTAGGAGCAAGTTAAGAAGGCAAGAGCCTGACTAATCTGTCCCTAGGAGAACAAGTCTGCAGCAGCTGTCCCTAGTCTGTCTCTAGCTGGCACACAAGTGAGGCTAATGGCCGCCGGAGCCTGCCTTATATAAGGGGGGGGGGCTTCAGGGCTTAATGTAGCCGGATTGGCTACAATGTGCCTGCTGACTGTGATGCAGAGGGTCAAAGTTGACCCTCATAGAGCATTATGGGGCGAATCGAACTACCAGGAAAGTTCGCCTTTGCCGGCGAAGGCGGAACCGTTCGCCGGCGAACCGTTCGGCCCATCTCTATCAGGGAGCCCGCTGGCACCAGCCTTGGGGGCCTGCCCAGAGATTTGTTTGTGTTTGTGCCAGGTAGGGAGCTGCACACACTATTCCCTATCCCAAAAATGCAGCTGAAGTCACATTCAAACATCCAAACTTTCACATCTCACTAATATTATAAATGCCAAAGTGTGTATGTTTGGATGTTTGCTACTCGATCACGAGCAATGGCTGATCGGATTTGAATGAAATTTGGCACACACATTGTACATTATGTGGAACAACAGGATACTTTGTATCCCATTAGAGATGGCCCAACCTTGGAGAACTCACGGAGAAGCACATGATCAGTTTGATCAGCTGATAGATTTGTAAGCCTCTGATTTGCTGGTCATGATCATGTGTTAAACCAGGAAGTCATCTCAGCAAATCAGAGGCTTCCATGCATCAAGTGTGATCATAAAACTTTTAAATCCATTTTGTCCTATTTAGCAATGAACCAAAGAATCGTTCCTTATCAATTGCCTTCATAAACAGTACATTTTCTATACAATTCGATAGAAAAAAAATCGCATCGAAAGACCGCATTTGTAAAAAAAAAAAATGGTACTGTTAATGGGTACGTTAACAGATGGTTTTTTTTAGCACCAGTGTGACCCAGGCATAAAACAGTTACTAAGGTTCTCTGACCCGCCCACCGGTGTGGGCCCACCACTGCATCCAGCATGTCCCCCACTTCATAAAGGGACCACTGCTTTAAGCATGCTTCCCCCCCCCCCCCAACACACACACCATAGAGGCATCACATCTCCTAGCATGCTCCCCCAATCCATAGAGGCACCCTATCTCCCAACATGCTTCCATGTCCATAGAGGCACCACATCTCCCAGCATGCCCCCCTCCCCCCTCCATAGAGGCACCACTGCTCCCAGCTTAAAATATTCTCCAAATCCAAAAAAGCTTCATTGGCAGGACCAAATACATTTAGCATTGCCAAAGCAAAACAAAGCATTAACATAGGGAGGGGGTTGTGGAAATAAGGGAAGGGTATAGGGGGTTGGGGTATGTAGTCCTTAGGGTGTGGAGGATGTAAGGGACAATATGGGGGGCTGGGATATACAGTCCATAGGGGGGTATTAGGGGGTGTACAGTCCATGGGCTCGATTCACAAAAGGGTGCTAACTCAGTTTGCACGCCCAGAGCTTTTATTGATCACACGCAAAGTTTATCACTACGAGGTGTGTGTGAAATGTTGCACCGGGTGCCCCTAAACCGTAGCATCGGGTGCACCAAAAACATCGCACTGTGCGACATTTCGGCTGCGCACCCAGTGCGACGTTTTAGGGGCACACGGTGCAACATTTTATTTGCACGTGGTACAACGTTTCGCGCACCCCTCGTAGTGCTAAACTTTGCATGCGCTAAGTAAACGCGCAAAATTTTGCACGTCCTAAAGGGCTTTAGGCGTGCTAAGGGGCTTTTAGGCGTGATAATTAAGTTAGCACCCTTTTGTGAATCAAGCCCCATGTGGTATCATTCCCCACTCCATAGAGGCACCACATCTCCCAGCATGCCCCACTCCATAGAGGCAACTTTGCTTCAAGAATGCTCTCCTCCCCACTCTATAGAGGCACCACATCTCCCAGCATGCCCCACTCCATAGAGGCACCTTTGCTTCAAGAATGCTCTCCTCCCCACTCCATAGAGGCACCACATCTCCCAGCATGCTCTCCCCACTCCATAGAGGCACGACTACTTCAAGCATGCTCCGCCACTCCATAGAAGCACCACTGCTCCCAGCATGCCCCTCTCCATAGAGGCACCACTGCTCCCAGCATGCCCCTCTCCATAGAGGCACCACTGCTTCAAATATGCTCTCTTCCCCACTCCATAGAGGCACCACATCTCCCAGCATGCTCTCCCCACTCCATAGAGGCACCACTGCTCCCAGCATGCTCTCCCCACTCCATAGAGGCACCACATCTCCCAGCATGCTCTCCCCACTCCATAGAGGCGCCACATCTCCCAGCATGCTCTCCCCACTCCATAGAGGCACCACTGCTCCCAGCATGCTCTCCCCACTCCATAGAGGAACCACATCTCCCAGCATGCTCTCTCCACTCCATAGAGGCACCACTGCTCC
The DNA here is from genome assembly GCF_040937935.1 of Hyperolius riggenbachi. Classification (NCBI taxonomy): domain Eukaryota; kingdom Metazoa; phylum Chordata; class Amphibia; order Anura; family Hyperoliidae; genus Hyperolius; species Hyperolius riggenbachi. Next base: position 37,684,356 of record NC_090653.1, on the reverse strand, counting down.
CAGCATGCCCCCTCCTTCCATAGAGGCACCACTGCTCCCAGCATGCCCCCTCCTTCCATAGAGGCACCACATCTCCCAGCATGCCCCCTACTCCATAGAGGCACCACATCTCCCAGCATGCCCCCTACTCCATAGAGGCACCACTGCTCCCAGCATGCCCCCTCCTTCCATAGAGGCACCACTGCTCCCAGCATGCCCCCGACTCCATAGAGGCACCACTGCTCCCAGCATGGCCCCTCCTTCCATAGAGGCACCACTGCTCCCAGCATGGCCCCTCCTTCCATAGAGGCACCACTGCTCCCAGCATGCCCCCTACTCCATAGAGGCACCACTGCTCCCAGCATGCCCCCTACTCCATAGAGGCCCCACTGCTCCCAGCATGCCCCCTACTTCATAGAGGCACCACTGCTCCCAGCATGGCCCCTCCTTCCATAGAGGCACCACTGCTCCCAGCATGCCCCACTCCATAGAGGCACCACTGCTCCCAGCATGCCCCCTACTCCGTAGAGGCACCACTGTTCCCAGCATGCCCCCTACTCCATAGAGGCACCACTGCTCCCAGCATGGCCCCTCCTTCCATAGAGGCACCACTGCTCCCAGCATGCCCCCTACTCCATAGAGGCACCACTGCTCCCAGCATGCCCCACTCCATAGAGGCACCTTTGCTTCAAGAATGCTCTCCTCTCCACTCCATAGAGGCACCACTGCTTCCAGCATGCTCCGCCACTCCATAGAGGCACCACAGCTCCCAGCATGCTCCTCTCCATAGAGACACCACAGCTCCAAGCATGCCCCTCTCCATAGAGGCACCACTGCTCCCAGCATGCCCCTCTCCATAGAGGCACCACAGCTCCCAGCATGCCCCTCTCCATAGAGGCACCACTGCTTCAAATATGCTCTCTTCCCCACTCCATAGAGGCACCACATCTCCCAGCATGCTCTCCCCACTCCATAGAGGCACCACATCTCCCAGCATGCTCTCCCCACTCCATAGAGGCACCACTGCTCCCAGCAAGCCCCCTCCTTCCATAGAGGCACCACTGCTCCCAGCATGCCCCCTCCTTCCATAGAGGCACCACTGCTCCCAGCATGCCCCCTCCTTCCATAGAGGCACTACTGCTCCCAGCATGCCCCTCTCCATAGAGGCACCACTGCTCCCAGCATGCCCCCTACTCCATAGAGGCACCACTGCTCCCAGCATGCCCCCTCCTTCCATAGAGGCACCACTGCTCCCAGCATGCCCCCTCCTTCCATAGAGGCACCACATCTCCCAGCATGCTCTCCCCACTCCATAGAGGCACCACTGCTCCCAGCATGCTCTCCCCACTCCATAGAGGCACCACATCTCCCAGCATGCCCCCCACTCCATAGAGGCACCACTGCTCCCAGCATGCCCCCTCCTTCCATCCAGGCACCACTGCTCCCAGCATGCCCCCTACTCCATAGAGGCACCACTGCTCCCAGCATGTCCCCTCCTTCCATAGAGGCACCACTGCTCCCAGCATGCCCCCTACTCCATAGAGGCACCACTGCTCCCAGCATGCCCCCTCCTTCCATAGAGGCACCACTGCCCCCAGCATGCCCCCTCCTTCCATAGAGGCACCACTGCTCCCAGCATGCCCCCTCCTTCCATAGAGGCACCACTGCTCCCAGCATGCCCCCTACTCCATAGAGGCACCACTGCTCCCAGCATGCCCCCCTACTCCATAGAGGCACCACTGCTCCCAGCATGCCCCACTCCATAGAGGCACCACTGCTCCCAGCATGCCCCTCTCCATAGAGGCACCTTTGCTTCAAGAATGCTCTCCTCCCCACTCCATAGAGGCACCACATCTCCCAGCATGCTCTCCCCACTCCATAGAGGCACCACTGCTCCCAGCATGCTCCGCCACTCCATAGAGGAACCACTGCTCCCAGCATGCTCTCCCCACTCCATAGAGGCACCACATCTCCCAGCATGCTCTCCCCACTCCATAGAGGCACCACTGCTCCCAGCAAGCCCCCTCCTTCCATAGAGGCACCACTGCTCCCAGCATGCCCCCTCCTTCCATAGAGGCACCACTGCTCCCAGCATGCCCCCTCCTTCCATAGAGGCACCAATGCTCCCAGCATGCCCCTCTCCATAGAGGCACCACTGCTCCCAGCATGCCCCCTACTCCATAGAGGCACCACTGCTCCCAGCATGCCCCCTCCTTCCATAGAGGCACCACTGCTCCCAGCATGCCCCCTCCTTCCATAGAGGCACCACATCTCCCAGCATGCTCTCCCCACTCCATAGAGGCACCACTGCTCCCAGCATGCTCTCCCCACTCCATAGAGGCACCACATCTCCCAGCATGCCCCCCACTCCATAGAGGCACCACTGCTCCCAGCATGCCCCCTCCTTCCATCCAGGCACCACTGCTCCCAGCATGCCCCCTACTCCATAGAGGCACCACTGCTCCCAGCATGTCCCCTTCTTCCATAGAGGCACCACTGCTCCCAGCATGTCCCCTTCTTCCATAGAGGCACCACTGCTCCCAGCATGCCCCCTACTCCATAGAGGCACCACTGCTCCCAGCATGCCCCCTTCTCCATAGAGGCACCACTGCTCCCAGCATGCCCCCTCCTTCCATAGAGGCACCACTGCTCCCAGCATGCCCCCTACTCCATAGAGGCACCACTGCTCCCAGCATGCCCCCCTACTCCATAGAGGCACCACTGCTCCCAGCATGCCCCACTCCATAGAGGCACCACTGCTCCCAGCATGCACCTCTCCATAGAGGCACCTTTGCTTCAAGAATGCTCTCCTCCCCACTCCATAGAGGCACCACATCTCCCAGCATGCTCTGCCACTCCATAGAGGCACCACTGCTCCCAGCATGCTCTGCCACTCCATAGAGGCACCACTGCTCCCAGCATGCTCTCCCCACTCCATAGAGGCACCACATCTCCCAGCATGCTCTCCCCACTCCATAGAGGCACCACTGCTCCCAGCAAGCCCCCTCCTTCCATCCAGGCACCACTGCTCCCAGCATGCCCCCTACTCCATAGAGGCACCACTGCTCCCAGCATGCCCCCTCCTTCCATCCAGGCACCACTGCTCCCAGCATGCCCCCTACTCCATAGAGGCACCACTGCTCCCAGCATGTCCCCTCCTTCCATAGAGGCACCACTGCTCCCAGCATGCCCCCCACTCCATAGAGGAACCACTGCTCCCAGCATGCCCCCTCCTTCCATCCAGGCACCACTGCTCCCAGCATGCCCCCCACTCCATAGAGGCACCACTGCTCCCAGCATGCCCCCTCCTTCCATCCAGGCACCACTGCTCCCAGCATGCCCCCTACTCTATAGAGGCACCACTGCTCCCAGCATGGCCCCTCCTTCCATAGAGGCACCACTGCTCCCAGCATGCCCCCTACTCCATAGAGGCACCACTGCTCCCAGCATGCCCCCTCCTTCCATAGAGGCACCACTGCTCCCAGCATGCCCCCTACTCCATAGAGGCACCACTGCTCCCAGCATGCCCCCCTACTCCATAGAGGCACCACTGCTCCCAGCATGCCCCACTCCATAGAGGCACCACTGCTCCGAGCATGCCCCTCTCCATAGAGGCACCTTTGCTTCAAGAATGCTCTCCTCCCCACTCCATAGAGGCACCACATCTCCCCGCATGCTCTCCCCACTCCATATAGGCACCACTGCTCCCAGCATGCTCCGCCACTCCATAGAGGCACCACTGCTCCCAGCATGCCCCACTCCATAGAGGCACCACTGCTCCCAGCATGCTCCCCCAATCCATAGAGGCACCACTGCTCCCAGCATGCTCCCCCAATCCATAGAGGCACCACTTCTCCCAGCATGCCTCCTCCTTCCATAGAGGCACCACTGCTCCCAGCATGCCCCACTCCATAGAGGTACCACTGCTTCCAGCATGCTCCCCCAATCCATAGAGGCACCACTGCTCCCAGCATGCTCCCCCAATCCATAGAGGCACCACTGCTCCCAGCATGCTCCCCCAATCCATAGAGGCACCACTGCTCCCAGCATGCCCCCTACTCCATAGAGGCACCACTGCTCCCAGCATGCCCCATGGTGTGTGTGTGTGTGTGTGTGTGTGTGTGTGTGTGTGTGTGTGTGTGTGTGTGTGTGTGTGTGTGTGTGTGTGTGTGTGTGTGTGTGTGTGTGTGTGTGTGTGTGTGTGTGTGTGTGTGTGTGTGTGTGTGTGTGTGTGTGTGTGTGTGTGTGTGTGTGTGTGTGCGTGCGTGCGTGCGTGCGTGCGTGCGTGCGTGCGCGTGCGTGCGGTGTGGTGTGGTGTGGTGTGTGTGTGTGTGTCAGCCCACTTACCTGCTTTCACCACACAGAGGGGTAGCTGGGAGAGGAGCAGGAGAGTCCCTGCACCGCTCCATAATGAATGCATCATCCAGGCTGAGAGCAGCAGCTACACGTGTTGCGCTGCTAGAGTTAATGGAGCCTTCGCTACTGTATCTCCCGCCAAAACTATTTATAGCATAACCACATACCATAGTAGAATGACCTGATGATGCACACACACCGCAGTACAAAGGACAGCCAGCAGGACATGATGGGAGAATGTGCCTTTCCCTCTCGCCCTGCAGAGTACGAGTAGGGAACCTGAAGAACGTAAAAATTATTTAAAGAGACACTGAAGCGAAAAAAAAAATGTGATATAGCGAATTGGTTGTGTACTATGAATAAATACTAGAAGATTAGCAGCAAAGAAAATATTCTCATACTTTTATTTTCAGGTATATAGTGTTTTTTCTAACATTGCATCATTCTATAATATGTGCAGATTACACAACACTCAGCATTCAAAATGAGTCTTTCAGAGCAGTCTGTGAAGTAATGACCTCTCCTCTAGCAGAGGAAAAGTAAATAGTCCAGGAACAGTTGAGATAATAAAAGTCAGATAACAGCCCTCTCCAAGACTAAAGGTGGCCATACACTGGCCCGATTCGCGGCCGTTTTGACAGCAGATTCGATCCTGGGATCGAATCTGGTGCCAATCGATCGCGCTAAACGCACACGCCGATCCGATTTCCTCCCGAAATCGGATCGGTCCGTCGATCGCGCCGTGCGGGAAATTACCCTCGATCGCCCGCGGGTAGGGAGCGCATTGCTAGCGGCGGCCGATCCGATCAGGTATACATTACCTGACGCTGGCTCCCGGGCGTCTTCTCCGCATCTTCTCCGCGCTGCACCCGCTCCATCCCGGCGCTTCCTGTCACTGCAGTGACCAGGAAGTTCAAATAGAGGGCGCTCTATTTGAACTTCCTGGTCACGGAGTGACACAGGAAGCACCGGGATGGAGCGGGTGCAGCGTGGAGGAGATGCGGAGTAGATGCGGAGAAGACGCCCGGGAGCCAGCGTCAGGTAATGTATGCGCGGGGGGGGGACAGGCGGCAGCGGCGGCTCCGCAGATTGTGATCGGTTTCAGGCTGAAATCGATTTACAATCTGTTTGCAGTAAAGGCAGCCATACGATCCCTCTCTGATCAGATTCGATCGGATAGGGATCTGTCAGCTGATCGATCTAATGGCAAATCGACCAGTGTATGGCTAGTCAGAGAGCTTAATGGCTTGTTTGCATAGAGATAACAACTGGAGTTTCTCAACTCTTCCTGTACTGGAAACAATTACACCGATGTATCTGATCTTAATGTTTTATTTCTTAGCTGTGCTACAAATACAAATCATAATATCATCATTTTTTGTTTCGCTTCAGTGTCTCTTTAAGATAAACACATGATGTAGCTGAAAATGAATATTACATACTAACCTCACCATCAATTCCTCTCAGAAGCTCACTATTTGCTTCTTACAGTGATCCCTTCCAGTTCTGACAATATTTTGTCAGAACTGAAATACACCAGTTGCTGTCAGTTATACATAAGCAGCTGTCAGTTACAACTGAATGTGCAAGGTAATGTCCATGTTTCCCTATGGCTTAAGTGGGCAATATTACAGTTTAATAGTGTGCTGACCAGGAAGCTGTTATGGGGTAATGTCCATTTTTCAAATGGAGGACAGATAATTCCATTGATCACAGTGGACAAATGGAACGCAGGAGAGGAGGAAGAGATTGAAGAGAAGACTACACAGGAGGTAAGTATGACCTGTGAATGGTTATTTTGACTTTTCATTTTCAGTTCAGGTTCTCTTTAAGTATGAGAAGACTCACCGGGATCTGACATGCCAGCGATGACCGCTTCTCTCCCCGCATCGCGCCCAGGGTCTTCTCCTAGGTAACAGCGTGTCTCCTTACTGTGACGCGCTGCTACGTGCAGGTGCATCACGGTAAGGAGACACGCTGTTACCTAGGAGATGCCTTGGACGCGATGCGGGGAGAGAAGCGGTCATCGCTGGCATGTCGGATCTTGGTGAGTCTTCTCATACTTAACACTCCGCTCGCACTCTGCAGGGAGGGAGGTAGAAACTACAGGCTGATCTTACACCTGTCGCCGCTGATCTGAGGTCTGCCAGCATGGCACCCAGCCCCCAGCCTACACACAGAGCCAGCCCCAGCCAGCCTGCACCTGCCCTCAGACCCAGCCTGCCCCCCCAGACCCACCCTGCACACATCCCCAGCCAGCCTTCACCCATACCCAGCCACCCTGCCCCCTTACCCAGCCAGTCTGCACCCATACCCAGCCTTCACCCTGCCCCAGCCACCCTGACCTCCAGACCCAGCCTGCAACCTGCCTCAACCAGCCTGCACCCAGACCCAGCCACCCTGCACTCAGACCCAGCCGCAGCCAGCCTGCACCAATACCCACCCTGTCCCCATACCCAGCCTGCACCCATACCCTGCCCCAGCCTGCACCCTGCACCCTGCCCCAGCCTGCACCCTGCACACAGACCCAGCCTGCACACCCTGCACACAGACCCAGCCTGCACCCTGCACACAGACCCAGCCTGCACTTTGCCCCAGCCTGCACCCTGCACACAGACCCAGCCTGCACTTTGCCCCAGCCTGCACTTTGTCCCAGTCACCCTACGCTTAGACCGAGCCTGCACCTTGCCTCAGACCCAGCATGCAACCAGACCCATCCACCCTGCCCCAGCCACCCTGCACTCAGATCCAACCTGCACCCTGTCCCAGCCATCCTGTAACCAGACCCAGCTACCTCCTAATAAAAGGGGGCATGACTTAGTGGGTGTGGCCTGTGTTAACCACATAAGGACCACAGTCTTTTCGCCCATTAAGGACCAGAGCCTTTTTTTCCATTCAGACCACTGCAGCTTTAACTGTTTATTGCTCTGTCATACAACCTACCACCTAAATGATTTTTACCTCCTTTTCTTGTCACTAATACAGATTTCTTTTGGTGCTATTTGATTGCTGATGCGATTTTTAGTTTTTATTATATTCATCAAAAAAGACATGAATTTTGTCAAAAAAATGATTTTTTTAACTTTCTGTGATAAAATTTGTCAAATAAAGTAAAATTTCTGTATACATTTTTGTCCAAATTTATTGTGCTACATGTCTTTGATAAAAAAAAAAACATTCAGTGTATATTTATTGGTTTGGGTAAAAGTTATAGTGTTTACAAACTATGGTGCCAAAAGTGAATTTTCCCATTTTGAAGCATCTCTGACTTTTCTGAGCACCTGTCATGTTTCATGAGGTGCTACAATTCCAGGATAGTATAAATACCCCCCAAATGACCCCATTTTGGAAAGAAGACATCCCAAAGTATTCACTGAGAGGCATGGTGAGTTCATAGAAGATTTTATTTTTTTGTCACAAGTTAGCGGAAAATGACACTTTGAGACAAAACAAAAAGTTTCCATTTCTGCTAACTTGTGACAAAACAAAAAAAGAAATCTGCCACAGACTCACCATTAGTGTTGGGCGAACAGTGTTCGCCACTGTTCGGGTTCTGCAGAACATCACCCTGTTCGGGTGATGTTCGAGTTCGGCCGAACACCTGACGGTGCTCGGCCAAACCGTTCGGCCATATGGCCGAACTAAGAGCGCATGGCCGAACGTTCCCCGAACGTTCGGCTAGCGCTGTGATTGGCCGAACGGGTCACGTGGTTCGGACCCGAACGCGCTCTGATTGGCCGAACTGTCACGTGGTTAGGGTAAATAAATACCCGAACCACGTCATATCTCCGCCATTTGTCTGTGGGTTTAGCTTTGGGTAGGCAGGCAGGGTAGTTCGCGCTCCAGCCACGCTAGCCAGGGTCCCCCCCAGTCATTGTGTGTCGCTGCTGGGAACAGTAGTACACCGCTCGTTCAGCCACACTATATAGCATTCTGTGTACTGTTCTGTGTCTGCTGGGAACAGTAGTACACCGCTCGTTCAGCCACACTATATAGCATTCTGTGTACTGTTCTGTGTCTGCTGGGAACAGTAGTACACCGCTCGTTCAGCCACACTATATAGCATTCTGTGTACTGTTCTGTGTCTGCTGGGAACAGTAGTACACCGCTCGTTCAGCCACACTATATAGCATTCTGTGTACTGTTCTGTGTCTGCTGGGAACAGTAGTACACCGCTCGTTCAGCCACACTATATAGCATTCTGTGTACTGTTCTGTGTCTGCTGGGAACAGTAGTACACCGCTCGTTCAGCCACACTATATAGCATTCTGTGTACTGTTCTGTGTCTGCTGGGAACAGTAGTACACCGCTCGTTCAGCCACACTATATAGCATTCTGTGTACTGTTCTGTGTCTGCTGGGAACAGTGGTACACCGCTCGTTCAGCCACACTATATAGCATTCTGTGTACTGTTCTGTGTCTGCTGGGAACAGTGGTACACCGCTCGTTCAGCCACACTATATAGCATTCTGTGTACTGTTCTGTGTCTGCTGGGAACAGTAGTACACCGCTCGTTCAGCCAGACTATATACCATTGTTTACTGACACTATATAGCAGACTATATAGCATTGTGTGTACACCGCTCAGCCAGACTATATACCATTGTTTACTGACACTCTGTGTACACCGCTCAGCCAGACTATATACCATTGTTTACTGCCACTCTGATTCTGCTGGGAACAGTAGTACACCGCTCGCTCAGCCAGACTATATACCATTGTTTACTGACACTATATAGCAGACTATATAGCATTGTGTGTACACCGCTCAGCCAGACTATATACCATTGTTTACTGACACTCTGTGTACACCGCTCAGCCAGACTATATACCATTGTTTACTGCCACTCTGATTCTGCTGGGAACAGTAGTACACCGCTCGCTCAGCCAGACTATATACCATTGTTTACTGACACTATATAGCAGACTATATAGCATTGTGTGTACACCGCTCAGCCAGACTATATACCATTGTTTACTGACACTCTGTGTACACCGCTCAGCCAGACTATATACCATTGTTTACTGCCACTCTGATTCTGCTGGGAACAGTAGTACACCGCTCGCTCAGCCAGACTATATAGCATTGTGTTTACTGCCACTCTGTGTACACCGCTCAGCCACACTATATAGCATTGCGTATTCTGCCAGTCAGTGTGTATATTGCTGGGATCAGTAATACTCCACTCACCGTCAACCACTATATGAGCTCAACATGAGTTCCCCAGAGACCTCCGCTGTGAGCAGCACTCCCAACAACAGCAACAGCCAACGCCCCACGCAAGCTATAACATCCACCCCAGCAGCCAGTGGTCAGCAGCAGCCCTCCCCGGAGGAGAACGTTGTGTCCATCAGTCCGTCGCCAGAGCGATTAATGAGGGCTGCCATTGAGGAGATGATGGGGCCTGATGTGGAGGAGGAGGTCTGGCTCAGGCCAGCATCCCAAGTTAATGTTGAGGACGATGAGGGGTCTGTGTCTGGGGATGTTGGGGTGGCAGAGGTGGTGGGTGGGTCAGACTCAGGAGAAGAGTTGTATGATGAGGATGATGATCGGGACCATCTGTATGTGCCTCAGAGTCCGACCCCGGAAAACATGTTGTATCGTGTGTTTAGGTACTAAAATCTGCGATCCCTCCCAGTAGTGTTGGGCGAACAGTGTTTGCCACTGTTCGGGTTCTGCAGAACATCACCCTGTTCGGGGTGACTATATAGCAGACTATATAGCATTGTGTTTAATGCCACTCTGTGTACACGGCTCAGCCACACTATATAGCATTGTGTTTACTTCCACTCTGTGTCTGCTGGGAACAGTAGTACACCGCTCACCCGCCACTGTATAGCATTGTGCTCTGTGTCACTGCTGACAATAGTGGTACACCGCTCACCCACCACTGTATAGCATTTCTGTACTGCCACTGTACTGCTGCCAGTCAGCGTGTACTTTAAGGATAAGTGAAATGAGGAAGAAATCCGGTGAAAGAGGGAGGGGCAAGGGAAGAGGTGTTTCCCCTGACGGTTCACGTACAGGCCACAGGGGAGCACCCAAGAAAACCCACTCAATACTGCCCATGTTGTCCAGGACAACAACCCTCACAGATCCAAAAGAACAGGACCAGATAATTACTTGGATGACCTCTCAAGCGTCCAGCAGTGGGTTAAGCAGCACCAGCACATCACGCACGAGGTCCGAGTCCTCAGCCAGTTAAAGTCTGGGCTTTCTTTGAAGACTGCACTGAGGATGTTACCATGGCGATTTGCAAGGTGTGCAAGACCCGCCTGAGCAGGGGGAAAAGTATTAACAACCTCTCCACCACCAGCATGAGCCGCCACATTCTATCCAAACATCCCACTCTGTGGGCAAACGCGGCAGGACAGGGTACCACCGTACCACCAGCAACACTGCCTCCCTTGGGTTCACCAGACTCACCACCAGACCCGCCTCAGCAGCAGCAGTAGCCCAGCCATTGCGTGGTTCACAACATTCACAAACATCAGACGATGCTGACACTGTCACTTTCCGGACTAGTGCTCTTGAGGTCTCCCAGTGTTCATCAAACACAACAACCAACAGCCCTTCGGTGTGCAGCGCTACGGTTGAGTTGTCTGTCTCTGAGATGTTTGAGCACAAGAGGAAATTGCCAGCAAATGACCCCCGGGCCGTGGCAGTAACAGCCAGCCAGCATAGCCAAGCTTCTGGCCTGCGAAATGCTGCCATATCGAGTGGTGGAGACAAACAGCTTCAAGGGCATGATGTCAGTGGCCATCCCACGTTACGTGGTTCCCAGCCGCTACCACTTTGCGCGCTCTGCAGTGCCTGAGTTGCATGAGCACGTGGTCAGCTAAATAACCCGAAGCTTGAAGAATGCCGTTGCCTGCAAGGTTCACCTCACCACTGACACCTGGACGAGTGCGTTCGGCCAGGGTCGATACATCTCCCTTACCGCGCACTGGGTGAACCTTGTGGAGCCTGGCAGCGATTCCTCACCTGCTACGGCGCGGGTGTTGCCCACGCCGCAAACAGCTGCACCGCCGTCCCTCCCACTGGATAACAACAGCAGCACCTACCTCTCTGACTCCTTCTCCTCCAACGCATCTCAAAGCTGTACCTCATCCGGAAACGCTAACCCAGCACCAGCAGCAGTAGGATCGTGGAAGCAGTGCAGCACAGCTGTTGGCATGCGTCAGCAAGCGTTGCTGAAGCTGATCTGCCTTGGGGATAAGCAGCACACAGGGGAGGAAATTTGGAGGGGAATAAAGGAACAGACGGATTTGTGGCTGGCACCGCTGGACCTGAAACCGGGCATGAAGCTAGACACCTGGCACGAACTGGCAATGTACGCAATAGAGGTGCTGGCTTGCCCGGCAGCCAGCGTTATGTCGGAACGCTGTTTCAGTGCTGCCGGAGGCATCATCACAGATCGGCGTATCCGCCTCTCCACAGAAAATGCAGACCGTCTGACTCAAATTAAAATGAATCAATCCTGGATTGGAAACGACTACGCAACACTCCTGGACCCCAACCAAGTAACATGACCGATGAACATCTGGGATGGTTTAGCGTTTCCGGTCCCTGTTTATTGAACCTCTCATCTGTATTACATTTATGACTGCATGGCGGCAAAAAGCATTGCTGCTATATCCACACGCTTTTTGTCCTCATGCAAGGCCTGGGTTGTTGTGTCTCACAAAGCGTGGCCTTCTCCTCCTGCGCCTCCTCCTGTTCCATCACGTGTGCTGCTGCTGCTGGGTTACCGTTGCCGGTCCCTGTTTATGGAACCTCTTATCTTTATTACATTTATGACTACATGGCGGTACAAAGCATGCTATCCGCACGCTTTTTGTCCTCATGCAAGGCCTGGGTTGTTGTGTCTCACAAAGCGTGGCCTTCTCCTCCTGCGCCTCCTCCTGTTCCATCACGTGTGCTGCTGCTGCTGCTGCTGCTGCTGGGTTACCGTTGCCGGTCCCTGTTTATGGAACCTCTTATCTTTATTACATTTATGACTACATGGCGGTACAAAGCATGCTATCCGCACGCTTTTTGTCCTCATGCAAGGCCTGGGTTGTTGTGTCTCACAAAGCGTGGCCTTCTCCTCCTGCGCCTCCTCCTGTTCCATCACGTGTGCTGCTGCTGCTGCTGCTGCTGGGTTACCGTTGCCGGTCCCTGTTTATGGAACCTCTTATCTTTATTACATTTATGACTACATGGCGGTACAAAGCATGCTATCCGCACGCTTTTTGTCCTCATGCAAGGCCTGGGTTGTTGTGTCTCACAAAGCGTGGCCTTCTCCTCCTGCGCCTCCTCCTGTTCCATCACGTGTGCTGCTGCTGCTGCTGGGTTAGCGTTGCCGCGTGGTCCCTGTTTATTGAACCTCTTATCTTTATTACATTTATGACTACATGGCGGTACAAAGCATGCTATCCGCACGCTTTTTGTCCTCATGCAAGGCCTGGGTTGTTGTGTCTCACAAAGCGTGGCCTTCTCCTCCTGCGCCTCCTCCTGTTCCATCACGTGTGCTGCTGCTGGGTTAGCGTTGCCGCGTGGTCCCTGTTTATTGAACCACTTATCTTTATTACATTTATGACTGCATGGTGGTACAAAGCATGCTATCCGCACGCTTCTTGTCCTCATGCAAGGCCTGGGTTGTTGTGTCTCAAAGCGTGGCCTTCTCCTCCTGCGCCACCCTCCTCCTGTTCCATCACGTGTGCTGCTGCTGGGTTAGCATTACCGGTCCCTTTTCCTGGAACCTCTTATATGTATTACATTTATGACTGCATGCCGACAAAAAGCATGTTACCTGTGCAAAGAAAACAGACATTTCCCGCATTTAAAAGACAGTTTTCCCTTTGAAACTTTAAAATCGATTTTCTCAAAAACTATAAGCTCTTTTTGCTAAATTTTTTTTTCCTCTTGTACCCACTCCCAAGGTGCACATACCCTGTAAATTTGGGGTATGTAGCATGTAAGGAGGCTTTACAAACCACAAAAGTTCGGGTCCCCATTGACTTCCATTATGTTCGGAGTTCGGGTCGAACACCCGAACATCGCGGCCATGTTCGGCCTGTTCGGCCCGAACCCGAACATCTAGATGTTCGCCCAACACTACTCACCATGCCCCTCTCTGAATACCTTGAAGTGTCTACTTTTCAAAATGGGGTCATTTGTGGGGTGTGGAAGGTCTGGACCCTTTCTCGTCCGTTCTGTTTCCGCAGTATGCAGTCTGGCTGCGGTCCGCAAAATAACTCCAATGTGAACCGGACCTAACTGTGATAAGGGGCCCAAAGTCCAATGAGTACTTTTAGGATTTTACAGGTCATTTTGAGACATTTGGTTTCAAGACTACTCCTCATGGTTTAGGGCCCCTAAAATGCCAGGGCAGTATAGGAACCCCACAAGTGACCCCATTTTAGAAAGAAGACACCCCAAGGTATTCTGTTAGGAGTATGGCGAGTTCATAGAAGATTTTTTTTTTGTCACAAGTTAGCGGAAATTGACACTTTGTGAAAAAAAAAACAATAAAAATCAATTTCCGCTAACTTGTAACAAAAATAAAATCTTCTATGAATTCACCATACACCTAACTGAATACCTTGTGGTGTCTTCTTTCTAAAATGGGGTCACTTGTGGGGTTCCTATACTGCCCTGGCAGTTTAAGGTCCCTAAACCGTGAGGAGTAGTCTTGAAACCAAATGTCTCAAAATGACCTGTGAAATCCAAAAGGTACTCATTGGACATTGGGCCCCTTAGCGCAGTTAGGGTGCAAAAAAGTGCCACACATGTGGTACCGTCATACTCAGGAGAAGTAGTATAATGTGTTTTGTGGTGTATTTTTACATATACCCATGCTGGGTGGGAGAAATATTTGTAAATGACAATTTTTTTAATTTTTTACACACAATTGTCGATTTACAGAGATATTTCTCCCACCCAGCATGGGTATGTGTAAAAATACACCCCAAACACATTATACTACTTCTCCTGTGTATGGCGATACCACATGTGACACTTTTTTGCAGCCTAGGTGCGCAAAGGGGCCCAACGTCCTATTCACAGGTCATTTTGAGGCATTTGGTTTCTAGACTACTCCTCACGGTTTAGGGCCCCTAAAATGCCAGGGCAGTATAGGAACCCCACAAGTCACCTCATTTTAGATAGAATACACCCCAAGGTATTCCATTAGGTGTATGGTGAGTTCATAGAAGATTTTATTTTTTGTCACAAGTTAGTGGAAAATGACACTTTGTGAAAAAAAAAAAACAATAAAAATCAATTTCCGTTAACTTTTGACAAAAAATAAAATTTTCTATGAACTCGTCATACATCTAACGGAATACCTTGGGGTGTCTTTTTTCTAAAATGGGGTCACTTTTAGGGTTCCTATACTGCCCTGGCATTTTAGGGGCCCAAAACCACGAGGAGTAGTCTGGAAACCAATGACTGTTCAGGGGTATAAGCATCTGCAAATTTTGATGACAGGTGGTCTAAAAAAAAAAAATTCTGTCACTGCGGTGGGGCAGGTGAGGGTTTGGCTGGGTGATCAGAAGCCTGCAGAGGGCAGATTAGGGCTTGATATGATGGATAAGAGTGCTTGGGGGTGACAGGAGGTGATTGCTGGGTGTCTCAGGGGGTGATTAGAGAGGGATAATAGATGCAATCAATGCACTGGGAAGGTGATCGGAAGGGGGTCTGAGGGGGATCTGAGGGTTTGGCCGAGTAATCAGGAGCCCACACGGGGCAAATTAGGGCCTGATCTGATGGGTAGGTGTGCTAGGGGGTGACAGGTGGTGATTGATGTGTGTCTCAAGGTGTGATTAGAGGGGGGGATAGATGCAAGCAATGCACTGGCGAGGTGATCAGGGCTGGGGTCTGAGAGCGTTCTGAGGGTGTGGGCGGGTGATTGGGTGCCCAAGGGGCAGATTAGGGTCTGATCAAATGGGTAGCAGCGACAGGTGGTGACAGGGGGTGATTGATGGGTGATTGATGGGTGATCAGTGGGTGATTAGATGGCAGAACAGATATAAAAAATGCACTTTGGAGGTGATCTGAGGGTGGGTTTGCGAGTGATCTGATGGTGTGGGTGATCAGATGCCTGTAAGAGGCAGATGAGGGTCTGATCTGATGGTTGGCAGTGACAGGTAGTGACAGGGGGTGATTGATGAGTGATTGACAGGTGATTACAGGGGAGAATTGATGTATACAGTACACAGGGGGGTGAGGTCTGGGGGGATCTGAGGGCGTTCTGAGGGTGTGGGCGGGTGATTGGGTGCCCTAGGGGCAGATAGGGGTCTGATTTGATGGGTAGCAGTGACAGGAGGTGACAGGGGGTGATTGATGGGTGATCAGTGGGTGATTAGATGGCAGAACAGATGTAAACAATGCACTTTGGAGGTGATCTGAGGGTGGGTCTGCGGGCGATCTGTTGGTGTGGGTGGGTGATCAGATGCCCGCAAGAAGCAGGTTAGGGTCTGATCTGATGGGTGGCAGTGACGGGGTGATTAATGGGTGATTGACAGGTGATTACAGAGGAGGATAGATGTATACAGTACACGGAGGGGAGGGGGGTCTGGGGAGGATCTGAGAGTGTGTGTGTGGGGGGGTGATCAGGAGCCCCCAGGGGGCAGTTTAGGACCTAATCTAAAAAATAGCATTGACAGATAGTGACAGGGAGTGATTGATGGGTGATTAGGGGGGTGATTGGGGGCAAACAGGGGTCTGAGGGGTGGGCAGGGGGGGACTGAGGGGTGCTGTGGGCGATAAGAGGGCAAGGGGGCAGGATCAGTGTGCTTGGGTGCATACTAGGAGGGCTGCAGCCTGCCCTGGTGGTACCTCGATCACTGGGACCACCAGGGCAGTAGGCAGCCTGTATAATACGCTTTGTATACATTACAAAACGTATTATACGCTTGCTGTGCGGCGATCAAGGAGTTAATGACCCGCCGCCGCTTCCAAATGGCCCGTGGGTTACTGCGCCAGGTGGGCGGAGCCTGTTGCCAGCGGCAGATATTGCCGCATAACCACGCCACCGCCGATGGGCGTATTGCGGTCGTTTAGGCCCAGCCTTCGGCGTAAGGCGGTCGGCAAGTGGTTACACTCTGCCACCCTGTATGTGTGTACACAGACTGGGCATGTGCAAGCAAGGTCTGCGCATGCCCAATAGAACGAAGTGCATGTACATGGAAGAAAAAATGCCTTGCAGGAGCAGCTTTGCTCTACTAGGCATGTGCAGAGTTTGTTGATGCATGCCCAGTCTGGATGAGCTTGGCCAAGGCAGGAAACGCAGCCCAAAAAATGAAGACCCTCAGCTGGAAAAGTGGGTTTGATGATGGATCATTCAGATTCTGCCAACAACTGAGGTAGGTATCAGTCTTTTACCCCTTCCCACATCAGGTTAGTTTTAAGTACCGGTAACCCCCTGGACACTTTGCTTTTATACTGGTAGAATGAGGAGGAGTCAGGTAAGAAGAGCAACAGAGATTTGGGTGCAGTCAGCCGGCGCCATAGGCCAGAATGTGAATTACGGCTATAGTGGCCCTCAGTCAGTAATTTGGGTGCCACCAAAAGATGGCACCCAAATTAATATAAAACAGCGCAATTCAGCCACCAGCAATAGCTGGAAGCCAAATTGCATCTTACCTCAAGATTTAGGGGGAATAGTAATTATTACCACCAGATTTTTTGCAGGAGCAGGGTGAGACATTTTTCAGCTTTACCCTGTGCCTACATTTCCCGGCGCCTTGATTACATGGATTTGTATGAGTACTCCAATATCACGTATCAACTTAGTACTGACAGCAAAACAGCATAAGTTCTCAGCACTGGGGGAAACAACTGAAGACTACTGTATATACTCGACTATAAGTCTAGAAATGTAGGTCTGACTCACATAATAAAAGTATTTATACTGGTTGAACTCGATGGACGTACGTCTTTTTTCAACCAAAATAACTGTAACTTATGCACGAGTCACGGGCAACACAGAGCAATGTGTGTACTATTTGCGACATTCCCATTTGCAGCAATTTACCCAGTAGTAAGTGACACTTTCTTGATAAAGGAAATGCCAAGAAAACACAGGTCTGAAAGTCCTGGCCATAACAATTAACATGGAAAGGGGCGGCGGGGGGGAATAGCGGGCTGCAGGAAGGGGAGTGAATAATTGCAGCACTTGGTGGCCTGTTGGAGGTATTGGCTGCACATAAGGGCAGTGCAATCATTAGCCCCTCCTGGTCCTCAATTTATATTCGAGTATATACAGTAATCTCCTCCTACCAACTGTCCATTCATGGAGCTGGGAGGGGCTGTGCCCAGGCTGTGGTGCACAAACGCAGTGAGGAGAAATTGTTGGGTACAGTGCTGATTATGTCAGCTGTGCTTTGTGGCTGACCTGTCTGGCTGGACAGAATCACAAATATGACATATGCCTTATTTAATCTGTAAAATTAAAGTACCCCTGAACGGGGTTTTGAATAATATACCTTTTAAATTTGATTTTATTTTATTCTGCTGTGACATGTCACAGCACGATCATCCTCCCCTTCCAGCTCCCCCTCTATCCCCCGCTGCACTGACTCTTTTGGATTGGGCTAGGAGAAAGTGTCCGTTCTTCCTCCTCTCTGCCGTCCTTAGCTCCGCCCTCTGCACCTGCCGCTTATAGTTCCCAATCTCAGTACTGCACACAACGTGCAGGGGAGCAGAGCTGTGTGCGGGCTTGTGATAATTTAAGTCAGAACAATAGTGTATATTAGTACACTATCATTCTGACTTCAGTTATCACAAGCCCGCACACAGCTCTGCTCCCCTGCACGCTGTGTGCAGTACTGAGATTGGGAACTATAAGCGGCAAGTGCAGGGGCGGAGCTAAGAGAGAGGAGGAAGAACGGACACTTCCTTCCCGCCCATAATTGACGTTCTGCTCAAGTCGAAGATTTTGACTGAACAGAACCGGGGACTGGGGGCGCTGAAGGGGGAGCAAGGTACTGTGAGGCATGTCACAGCACATGAATTTAAACAGAAACAATGAGTATATCATAATTAGCCCAGTTCAGGGGTACTTTAACTGACTTCCTGGAGTTAAAGTGTACCAGAGACGGGATGATTAAAAGATTTGATACTTATCCGAGGCTTCCTCCGGCATATGCGCAGAAGACCCCTGACTGACACGGCTGAGCAAGTTACCGGGGCTGATTGCAGTCTGGGTAAGTATCAAATCTTTTAATTATCCCATTTCTAGTTTACTTTAAGCTTTAAAGGACACCTGAAGTGAGAGTGATACGGAGGCTGCCATATGTATTTCCTTTTAAACAATGCCAGTTGCCTGGCAGCCCTGCTAGTCTATTTTGCTGCAGTCTGAATCACACCAGAAACAAGCATGCAGCTAATCTTGTCAGATCTGACAATAATGTCAGGAACACCTGATCTGCTGCATGCTTGTTCAGGGTCTATGGCTAAAAGTATTAGAGGCAGAGGATCAGCAGGACAGTCAGGCTACTGGTATTGTTAAAATGAAATAAATATGGCAGCCTCCATATGCCTCTCATTTCAGTTGTTCTTTTACCTATTAGTGGCAAGCCACCGCATTAAAACGTTATGCTGGGGCCTCTTAACGGCTCCAGGACATTTTAGTGTGTCACTCACCACCACTGCCGTACACACGTGCTTGCCTGCTACTCGTACATGGTGGAACTCGGAGTTCTGTGATTGGTGAAGGGGAACAAGCATTCCCTGGACCAATTGCAGTGCCTGGAATGAATGAAAATGACCCAGATCAGGGGCCATGTTCATTCATAATAGTGAAAGTAAAACAAAGTGTACAATAATAAATTAACACACCATACATTTAGTATTAAAAATTAATCCTTTCCAAAAAACCCTGTCCCGCACTACCACGATTAAACAAAGACTTGTAGAATGTTGTGATAACCAGGACTAATGCACAAACAAAATGTGTGGGTTTCATTTATAGTAGCATTGCTTATTTTAAAACTATATGAGATGGAATTGGAAAAAGTGTATTTTTATTTTTTTTTCCCCTATGAAATGCATAGAAAATAAAGTAATTACTGAAAACAAGTACCGCCCACACAAAAAAAGACTAATTTGTGGCAAAAAAAAACGAGGAGCGCTGACAAGTGAAAACCAGACAAGTGAAAACAAATATTACATACTAGCTGATGACCCGGCGTTGCCCGGGAATGTATTTGGCTGGTGTTGGCTCCGCCCCCTTTTTCTAACCCTAACACACAAATACTCAATGACCAAGTTTGTGAGCTTTGGGGTCGTTGCCATCAATAATTTGTATATTCCCATAGAAATCAAACAAATCAGATTGGCTGTGTGTGGCTCCGCCCCTAACCAGCATTTGAACCCCGGTCACTCAAAGACCAACTGTAGCAGGTTTGAGAAATCTGCTATTAACAGTATAAAAATGGCAGACATTTAAATATCCCCGTTGAAAATCAACAAATTAATTTTGATTGGCTATTATAGGCTCTACCCACTTCCCTGAATATTAATCAGTCACCCAGTGATCATCTGGGCAAAGTTTGAGAACCCTGCCATTAACAGTGTAAGAATGGCTGCAGTTTATATTTTCCCAGTAAAATTTGTTTTTGGCTCCACCTACTTTTTTGTAACCTGGACACACAGTCACTCAATGACCAATTTTGTGAGCTTTTGGGTCCTTGACATTATTAATTTGTATTTTCCCAGTGAAATGAAACAAATCTGATTGGTTGTGGCTCCGCCCCTCCTTTTCTGAATTTGAACCCCAGTGACCCAATGACCAACTGTACCAGGTTTGAGGCTTGTGCCATTAACAGTGCAAGAATGGCAGCAATTTTAATATTCCCCTTGAAAAACAACAGATGCATTTTGATTAGTTTTTAAGGCTCAACACTTTTCTGAATGTTAATCCCAGTCACCTAGTAACCAACTGTGCAAAGTTTGAGAATCCTGCCATTAACAGTGAAGAAGGGCTGCAATTTACATTTTCCCAGGGAAATCTGTTTTTGACTCCATACACTTTTTGTAATCTTGACACACAATGAGCAAGTTTGGAGCTTTCAGGTTCCTGGCCTCAAAATAGTGTGAATGGAAGCATTTTATCCAGCAAAGAAATCTGATTGGCTGTTTGTGGCTCCACCCCTTTACTGAATTTGAACCTCAGTCACTTAATGACCGACTGCAACAGGTTTGAGGCCTCTGCCATTAACAGTGTAAGAATGGCTGCAGTTTCAATATTCCCCTTGAAAATCAATAGGTGAATTTTGATGTTGTAGGCTCCACCCACTTTCCTGAATATTAATCCCAGTCACCCAGTGACCAACTGTGTCAAGTTTGAGAACCCTGCCATTAACAGAGTAAGAATAGCTGCAGTTTATATTTTCCCATGTAAAAAGTTAGTTGTTTTTGGCTCCGCCCACTATTTCTAACCTTGACATACAGTCAATCAATAACCAAGTTTATGAGCTTTGGGGTCTTTGGCATCAATAAGTTGCAATTTCCCATTGAAATTTAACAAATTGATTGGCTGTTTGTGGCCCGCCCCCTTTTCAGAATTTAAAAATCAGTCTCCCAGTGACTGACTGTACCAGATTTGAGGCCTCTGACATTATGAAGGGCAGCAATGTAAATAATACCCTTGAAAATCAATCAATCCCAGTCACCCAGTGACCAACTGTTACAAGTTTGAATACATTGCCATTAACAGTGTAAGAATGGTTTCAGTTTATATTTTCCCATGTAAAAAAATTTAGCTGTTGGCACCACCCACTTTTTCTAACTTTGACATACAATCACTCAATTACCAAGTTTATGAGCGTTGGTGTCCTTGGTATCAATAATTTGTATATTCCCATTTAAATTAACCAAATCTGATAGGCTGTTTGTGGCTCTGCCCCCTTTCTGAATTTGAACCCCAGTTACCCAATGACCATCTGTACCAGGTTTGAGGCACCTGCTATTAACAGTGAGAATGCCAGCAATTTAAATATTCCCTTGAAAATCAACAGGTCAATACTGATTGGATGTTGTAGGCTCCACCCATTTTCCTGCGTATTAATTCCAGTCACCCAACTGTGCCCAACTGCGCAAACTTTGACAACCCTGCCATTAACAGTGTAAGTGCCATTAACAGGTTGCAGTTTATATTTTCCTAGTGAAACTTGTGTTTGACTCCGCCCACTTTTTGTAGCCTTCACACACAGTCACTTTATGACCAAGTTTGTGAGTTTTCAGGTTCCTGGCATCAAACATGTGTGAATGGTAGCAGTTTATCCACCAAGGAAATCTGATTGGCTGTTTGTGGCCCCGCCCTTTAGAGAATTTGGACCCCAGTCACCCAATGACCGACTGTAGCAAGTTTAAAGCCTCTGTGTAACGATTGTGGAATTCTCTCCTTGATCAGCGCACAGGACGTGCGCTGACACTGTGGAAATCCTCCACAAGCGTATAATTTGAGGGAACCCAGCAAAAGGTGCAACGCACCTGTAGAGGGAAATTCCTGTCGGCAGGTGGAGCTGTGGAGTGCAGAGGAACAGCTCCTCTGCCCTGCCACAGACGCCAGACAGGAATTGTATGAAGGGAAGAAACGCAGGGCAAGATAGCCCTGAAAGAGAGAGATCAAAGCGACAGAGGGTATGTGTGTCCACCAATCTAGTCGCCACCCTGCGACGATAAACAAACAACCATGAAGATCAGGTGAGAAGGCAATCGCCAGAGATGGCGATTGCTAACAGCGACACAAGACCGAATAAACACAGATGAGGAATGTATGTATGTCCACCAATCTAGCCGCCAACCTGCGATGGTGGACACACAACAGAGGAAACCAAGGGAGAACGCAATCGCAAGAGAAGCGATTGCGAAAGAGACTGAGCACTGGGACAGAATGTATGTATGTGTCCCAATCTAGTCGCCAACCCGCGATGGTGCACACACAACAGCAGAAACGAAGTAGGTACGCAATTGCGAGAGAGGCGATTGCCAGAGGTGACACAAGGCTTAAGCAAAACAGGGCATGAGAGTAGCAAAGGCACAGCAATCATACAATGAGAAGATAAGAAAAATAACAAACGCTAACTAAACGCGAACACCGCACTCATTCGCAACAGCGAACGCGTTTACTGCGCGGTCTCCTCGTGTTAAGTACAACAGAGACAAGCACGCCTAACTCACCACCGACAGACAAACATGAAACAGAGGACGCGAGTGCTTGCTTAACGGTTACCTCACCGAACCTCCAGCAGGCGTTCGTATCAGACAAGACAGACACACGAAAACAGGAATAAGTGAGAGATACGATCCACTGCTCTTTCCGCCAGAGCGAGTGCGATCCAAGTAAGGCAACAGAGCTTGCAGGATCCCCTGCTCTTTCCGCCAGAGCAAGTGCGATCCATGTATAGCAAGATAGCTTAGCAGGATCCACTGCTCTTTCCGCCAGAGCGAGTGTGATCCAAGTATAGAAACAGAGCGAGCTGAATCCACTGCTCTTTCCGCCAGAGCAAGTGCGATCCAAGTACAGCAAGAGAGACAGAACAGGCAATACAAATAATACAATCCTGACTGCTCTAGCAAGGATGCCTAGCGCAGTCCCAGGAATACTCTAAGCTAATCTTCAAAAAATAAGCATGGCTGACACTCCAGGAGTGTTTCACAGGACAAACCCTTATGACCAGCGAAGTACTATGGAATCACATCTATATATATAATAGACTAAGTGCCTCAACCTTCAAACAAGAAGAAGAAGTACTTTGCATGAGAAAATGTATGCGTGATCAAACACCAAGTTTAAGGCCTCTTTTCCACGGACTGTTGAGCTGTGTGCTCAGCAAGCAGTTACCAGGCAGCAGTGAGCAGATACCAGGCAGCAACAAGCAGTTATCAGTCAGCAGTGAGCAGATACCAGGCAGCAACGAGCAGTTACCAGGCAGCAACAAGCAGTTATCAGTCAGCAGTGAGCAGATACCAGGCAGCAACAAGCAGTTACCAGGTAGCAGCGAGCAGTTACCAGGCAGCAGCGAGCAGTTACCAGGCAGCAGTGAGCAGTTACCAGGCAGCAGTGAGCAGTTACCAGGCAGCAGCAAGCAGTTACCAGGCAGCAGCAAGCAGTTACCAGGCAGCAGCAAGCAGTTACCAGGCAGCAGCAAGCAGTTACCAGGCAGCAGCAAGCAGTTACCAGGCAGCAGCAAGCAGTTACCAGGCAGCAGTGAGCAGTTGTGAGAGTTTGAGAGCCATTTCACTGCCTATTCACAGTCCATGGAAAAGAGGCCTTACCCTAGCAAATCTGACATTGCAAATCTGGCCTAATTGGATATTCATGAGGCAATGCTCATGCAAATGCATGCACAAACCAATACCACAAAGCAGTCACCCTGCTACATGCTACATTAGCACTATCCGGCTTAGTGCACACCAGAGCGGTTCGGCAGCGTTTTGCGATCCACTTGCGGCTGCGGATACGCTTGGGTAATGTATTTCAATGGGCTGGTGCACACCAGAGCGGGAGGCGTTTTGCTGAAACGCATACTCCCGAGGTGAGGCATTTTTTTGGATTTCGGATGCGTTTCTGCCTCAATGTTAAGTATAGGAAAAACGCAAACCGCTCTGAAAAACGGCAGTTCAGAGCGGTTTTGCAGGCGTTTTTGTTACAGAAGCTGTTCAGTAACAGCTTTACTGTAACAATATATGAAATCTACTACACCAAAAACGCTTTACAAAACTGCAAAATGCTAGGTGAAATGCTACAGAAAAATAAGAAAAAGCGTTTCAAAATCTGCTAGCATTTTGCGGATCTGCTAGCAGTTTTTGGTGTGCTCCAGGCCTCCAGGAGCGTCACGGGGAGGATTCCCAATGCCCCCTTTTTATACAACTGGGGGGACCGCAGGGTCCCAGGCTCTCTCACTGCCTGGAAACCACAGCGGCACCCCGGAGGGGGAGGCTGGGTGGCGTGGACGACCCCCCCCCCAAGTTTGGCCAGCGCCGGGGAGAGCCGTCTGCACCCACCTCCTAATATTAAAAACAGGCACTTACCTTAACGTCCATTGCGTTCTGCTACATGCGCATTAATTTGGGGGCACCACATGAGAAAGGAGAGAAGCATGGGTCACCCCGAGCTTTAGAGCTCAGGGCTGGCTCACATACAGCACTCCAGAGGGGGGGGGAGGACAGGCGCACTCACTCCAGGGTTCACACCACCGGAGCAAGCCATCCACCACCTGCCTCCAAAGGATACAAATTGCACAAAATGCTTTCCATGAGAAAATTAATGCACATGTAGCAGAACCCAATGGACGTTAAGGTAAGTGGCTGTTTTTAATATTAGGAGGTGGGTGCGGACGGCTCTCCCCAGCGCTGGCCACGCTTGGGGGGGGCAGCTGCGCCACCCAGCCTCCCACTCCGGGGTGCCGCTGTGGTTCCCAGGCAGCGAGAGAGCACTTTGCAGTATTGTTTTTTGGACCCTGCATAGTTTGGCATGCGAAAGCAAATGCATATTTGCATGAGCATTGCCTCATGAATAGCCAATTAGGCCGGATTTGCAAAGCCAGACTTGCTAGGGTTAAACTTGATGTTTGAGCACGCATACATTTTCTCATGGAAAGCCTACTTCTTCTTGCTTCAAGGTTGAGGCACGTACTCTATTAGATAGATAGATGCGGCGTATGCTACGACGCGGGTTGGCTAGTAGTATATATAGAGCCAGCCTACAAAGGATGTGGCTAGGCAATTTGCATGACAAACGTATGCAAATTCCTCAGCAGCAGCAAGCTGCAAAACTGACAAAAGGTCTCTTTTCCAGAGACCTGCAGAATGCAGACCTGAACAGTGGTCAAAAAGCTGCCTGCCTGCGCAGGCAGCTGAGCGGATCATTACACTCTGCCATTAACAGTGTAATGCTGGGAACACACGGGTCGATCCGGCGGCCGATTAGCCGCCAGATCGACCCCCGCCGCGTCCCCGCTCGTTTGCGCGGATCGATTACCGCTCATCGAGCGGGCGGGGGTCGAGCAGCGTGATCGGGCCAACTGAATATTACCAGCTGGCCGGATCAGCTGCTCGATACACGGTACAGAAACGTACCGTGTATCCCCAGCATAAGAATGGCAGCAGTTTAAATATTCCCCTTAAAAATCAATAGGTGAATTTTAATTGGCTGTTGTAGGCTCCACCCACTTTCCTGAATCTTAATCTCATTCACCCAGTGACCAAGTTTGAGAACCTTGCGATTAACAGTCTAAGAATGGCTGTAGTTTACATTTTCCCCTTTAAAAATGAATGGTTGAAATTTGATTGGCTGTTTTATGCTCCGCCCACTTTTGCTGGATTTGTAACCTCGGTCACCAAGTGACCAACTGTGCCAAGTGTGAGGACTCTGGCCTGATTACTGTGAGAATGGCAGCCTTTTACATTTTTTTCCATTGACATGAATGGGTGAAATTTGATGTGCTGTTTGTAGCTCCGCCCAGGTAAGCAGGGGGGACACGAGAGCCCCAGAACATATCATCCCAGGTAGTAAGGGATCTGCATACCAAGTTTCGTTCAAATCGGTCAAGGCGTTTTCGAGCGATCGCGGCACATACACACACACACACACACACTCACACATCCGATTTTATATATATAGATTTACACAGATGGCAAAATATTCATATTCAATATGGCAATTTCATGATGGTTCTCAGCTCAGAGATCCTACAAGTAAGTTATTTGGATGCATTTGGAAACTAGAATTAGTATTTGAAAGCAAGCCATGAAAACAGGAGAAAAACGTACAAAATTCAGTGTTTGGCCGGTGAACTTGGAAATCTAAGAAGATGGGACAACAGTGCTTGCCACTCAGCGTAATTCTACAGGGAGTGCAGAATTATTAGGCAAATGAGTATTTTGACCACATCATCCTCTTTATGCATGTTGTCTTACTCCAAGCTGACTCCAAGCTGTATAGGCTCGAAAGCCTACTACCAATTAAGCATATTAGGTGATGTCCATCTCTGTAATGAGAAGGGGTGTGGTCTAATGACATCAACACCCTATATCAGGTGTGCATAATTATTAGGCAACTTCCTTTCCTTTGGCAAAATGGGTCAAAAGAAGGACTTGACAGGCTCAGAAAAGTCAAAAATAGTGAGATATCTTGCAGAGGGATGCAGCACTCTTAAAATTGCAAAGCTTATGAAGCGTGATCATCGTTTCATTCAAAATAGTCAACAGGGTCGCAAGAATAGTCGCAGGGTCGCGTGTGGAAAAACCAAGGCGCAAAATAACTGCCCATGAACTGAGAAAAGTCAAGTGTGCAGCTGCCAAGTTTGGCCATATTTCAGAGCTGCAACATCACTGGAGTGCCCAAAAGAAGAAAAACGAATGACATGGCCTCCTTGTTCACCTGATCTGAACCCCATTGAGAACCTGTGGTCCATCATAAACGTGAGATTTACAAGGAGGGAAAACAGTACACCTCTCTGAACAGTGTCTGGGAGGCTGTGTTTGCTGCTGCATGCAATGTTGATGGTGAACAGATCAAAACACTGACAGAATCCATGGATGGCAGGCTTTTGATTGTCCTTGCAAAGAAAGGTGGCTATATTGGTCACTGATTTGTTTTGTTTTTGAATGTCAGAAATGTATATTTGTGAATGTTGAGATGTTATATTGGTTTCACTGGTAAAAATAAATAAATAATTGAAATGGGTATATATTTGTTTTTTGTTAAGTTGCCTAATAATTATGCACAGTAATAGTCACCTGCACACACAGATATCCCCCTAAAATAGCTAAAACTAAAAACAAACTAAAAACTACTTTGAAAATATTCAGCTTTGATATTAATGAGTTTTTTGGGTTCATTGAGAACATGGTTGTTGTTCAATGATAAAATTAATCCTCAAAAATACAACTTGCCTAATAATCCTGCACTCCCTGTAGTGCAGTGTCTGCTGCAAACCTGCGGCTATTTTGCTTATTCCAACTTACCATAACCAAATGACGGTTTCCAAGCATGATGGTTGTTAAGGTTAGGCAAAGGCCAGGGGCGAGGTTGGGATTAGGTGGAGTCAGGGGGTGGGATGCTGTATTAGCGTTAGGAGTATCCAGACAATAGAATGTGGGAGTACCTCAGCATTCTAATTGTTTTTACTAATAGTCAAGAATAATTCTACTAATGTCACAAGTGTAGGGGAGTGCTGGGGCATGATTGCTATACTCACCTCAGTGCAAGCCATCCATTGTAACCACTCACTCCCTGTGACTGCCCTGCCAACGTCCAATGCAGAACAGTGTCGGGCAACATGAGCGGGCTGCCAGAGCCTAGAGATTCTCAGGATTTCTCTGACAACACTCACACAGCTTTGGGTAAGGAGTTGGTGGTTACCCAACTTAACAGCCTAGGCAGCATGAAAATCGAAATTAAGAGGACTGCAGATGCCATGCATAAGGTGAGCATGACTATCATACTCCATGCACCTACACATTCATCTATGATACCTTAAGAAGTCCACAAGCCCTACACCAGTCCACCAGCTATTCCAGGAGACTGCAGCAAAAGTGGATCAAGTGGCTGAATTATATATATTGTTTATCATATGCTCAAATTTGTGCCAAGTTTTCTGACTTGTGCTGTCCTACATACAAACTTGACATTGGTACAAACCATAGTACTTTTCTATTTCATCAAGCACTTTGTCCTCTAAACCACATATCTCAGAAAACCAAGACAGCTGATTGCGTTTCTATAAAATCCCACAGTTTGTATATAGCTGTCCATGTGTCCATCTCATAAGTGCATTTAAAGGTTCCACTAAGCAGCCTTATCAATATGCTCCTCAGCCGTGAGTCTTCAGGAGGTTGTGATAATAGTTCTCCTTCGTTATAAGTTCATCATGAGTGCCGCTCTCCACCAGCCGGCCTCCTTCCAGGACAAGAATCTGGTCTGCATTTTGTATTGTTCGTAGTCTGTGTGCGATGATCAGCAAAGAGAGTCCTGGGATATTCTGCAGAGACTGTTGGATCTGCAAGAGAAGCAAGACGTTGAAGTTACAAGGAAAAGACAGATGATAAACTGACAAGGCTGACCGGTCTTTCAGGCGTCTTACCTCATGTTCAGTTTCTACATCGAGACAACTTGAAGCCTCATCCAGAATCAGAAGGTTTGGTCGCCGAGAGAGAGCTCGGGCCAGGGCAATTCGTTGCTTCTGGCCGGCACCCATCTGAGTCCCACAGCTGCCAACATCTGCAACACACAGTGACTTCCAGGTCAGTAAGAACAGCACAAATCACAATCTCAAGAATAATGAATATTATTAATATAGGATTTAAATGTACCCAAGGTGGATTGTGACCCAAAAAATAAAGATACTTACCTAAGAAGAGGAAAGCCTCTGGATCTTCCAGAGTCCTCTCGTGTCCTCCTCACCCGCACTGTTGCTGAGCACAGACCACTGGAACATATATAACAAGAGATTGTCGAATATGTTATTGTGGCTGTGCTCCCCACTGTGTATGAGCGTGGCTGTGCTGCACCTGTGCGAGTTGGGCTGTGCAGTAAGTACAGACTGCCTGTCCCTGAGTGGCTCAATGCTACTGCTCAGGTGTGGCCATACTCACACAGGTCCTGGGCAGCGGTGGTGGCCTGCAGAAGGGCATGGGAAGCCTCTCTCCTCTTCCTTGGTAAGTATTTTTTTATGTTACAGGCCACCTAGTTTGTTCTTTAAAACCAGGCATATTGGACTGGGGGGGAGATACCACATTCTGGTCATTGGTACATTGGTATTGACATAAAAACGGGGGACTCATAGAAACAGAACACAGGCCTCCCTTATTGTAAATGTATTGCATATAGAACTGCAAAATACCTTTGTTCCTTTAGTGGAACCTCTTGAGCACTAAATGGCAAAAACGTTGGCCAGATAACCGTGGAGTTTTTAGGCTAGCCTGTTTAAATCTGATAAGGTTCTAATAGACCTGTAGATTAATAGAATCGGTACTCCACACAATGCTTTCAGGTTAAAGTAAACGCGAGACTGATATGACAAGAGGATTTTTACTTACTTGGAGCTTCTTGTAGTGTGTCAGTGGTTCCTCCTGGTCCGATCCATTGTGGTGCTGCAGCCAAATTGAAGGAGCCCAGTGACTACTGCGCATGTTCTGTTCTGGCTGCATGCCTCCTTGATCGTCCTTCCGAAACTTTCTGCCCATGCGCAGTTACGAGCCTGTACATACTCATGCCCCCAGCCTCGGAAGTGTGATCGAGGAGGCTCGCGGCCGGGACATGCCCATGCGCTATAGCCCGTGACTCAGCTGGGTCGTGGACATTCATTTGGCTGACAGCTGAGCAATGGATTGGAGTGGGAGGACATAAAGGACACTGACAGACTACAGGGGACACAGGTAAGTAAAAATCCTCTTCTTACCCCGTCTCATGTACACTTTAACCACTTCACCACTGAGGGGTTTTACCCCTTGAGCACCAGAGCAATTTTCACCTTTCAGTGCTCCTTCAATTCATTCGTCTATAACTTTATCATTACTTATCACAATGAAATTAACTATATCTTGTTTTTTCCGCCACCAATTAGGCTTTCTTTAAGTGGGACATTATGCCAAGAATTATTTTATTCTAAAAATGTTTTAATGGGAAAATAGGAAAAATGTGGGAAAAAATAATTTTTCAGTTTTCGACCATTATAGTTTTTAAATAATGCATGCTACTGTAATTAAAACCCATGAAATGTATTTGCCCATTTGTCCCGGTTATAAAACCGTTTAAATTATGTCCCTATCACAATGTTTGGCGCCAATATTTTATTTGGAAATAAAGGTGCATTTTTTTCAGTTTTGCGTCTATCCCTAATTACAAGCCCATAGTTTATAAAGTAACAGTGTTGTACCCTCCTGACATAAACATTTAAAAAGTTCAGTCCCTAAGGTAACTATTTATGTATTTTTTTTAATTGTAAATGTTTTAATTTTTTTTTAATTACAAAAAAAAATTAAAAAAAAAAAAAAAAGGGGAGTGTGGGAGGTAATGAGTTAATTTTTTGTGTATAAGTAATGAATTTGTATGTGAAAAATGATTTAGGGTGTAGTTTTACTATTTGGCCACAAGATGGCAACAGTAACTTTTTGTTTAATGCGACCTCCTTCCGGACGCTTGGAGGAAGCACTAGGAGGCTGGGTACGTTTTTTTTTTTTCACAATGATCGCGCTGCTTAGCGGAAAAGCAGCGGATCATAGCGGGGCTTAGATCAACGAACGTGAACGAATTTTCCCATTCATTGATCTCCGGGCGAGTGGCGGGCGTCGTGTTTACGAGCGCAAGTGCGCGCTACAGCGAGCGGCAGCGCGGGCAGCGGCGGGAGCGCAGAAAGTATGGATTTCTCCGTCCGGAGAAATTCGTACGGGCGGGGGTAAAGTGGTTAAAAATGTTTTGTCTTTATTGTATCCATTCAAAAAATAAATAAATAATTAAACTTGACTTGCCTAAATCAGCTGTGATTGTTAAAATTAAATACAAAAAGTCTAGACTATGAGTTTGGGAACAGACGCGTTTAGTAGTAAAGGGCAGTGTGTCCACACGTGCTAACACATGGCGTTATTGCGCAATGCAGCCCAGTTCTCGATCCATGTTCGCACTGCGACTTAGTGCCTGTATCATCAGCTTCTGAGCTGGAAAATATTAACACTTTCAATATACCTGTATAGCAAGTAGCTTTGAGAACTTTCCTTGATCGATTTTGAATTTAGTATAATGCATTTTCCTTTAGTTTTGGGATTTCTCAATTTTTTGGGGGGGTGAAATGAAATTAAATTGAGCAGTTTAGCTCAGCTCCATTCTTCTGAAGATACCCCCACATTGTTGCCGGCCCTCACCTGTGTTGTAGCCTTTTTCCATGTGCTCTATGAAATTCTCAGCTTTAGCCTCTCTGGCCGCTGTCACCAGATGCTCCTTAGACGTGTTCTGGAGACCATAGCCAATGTTCTCTCCAACTGTCCCAGCAAACAGAACAGGATCCTGAGCCACCAGCGCCATCTACAGGAAACATTATTCATTTACAGAGACTGTTTCACCTCAGTATTAACAAAACACAGAACATTTATATCACGCTTTTCTCCTTCTGCCGGACTCACAGCTTCAGAGCTGCAGCCACTAGGACACGCTCTATAGGCAGTAGCAGTGTTAGGGGGACTTGCCTAAGGTCTCCTACTGAATAAGTGCTGGCTTACTGAACAGGCAGAGCCAAGATTTGAACCCAGGTCTCCTGTGTCGGGCAGACACTGAAGTCTCGTAAAAATCATGTTTTTATTTAAAAAATGTGTTTATCATCATAGCCCTCCCTAAACCGCCACATCCCCGCCGCTGTAATCTATCTACATCCCCCCTAACTCCCTCTCCCCCGCAAAATCCTCAACTTTCTTGGTCGTGGATTTTGCTGCTAGAGGAGGCAGAACTATGAGCCGCAGCTCTGCCTCTTTACGTGTCACTCAGCCACGTATCTCCACCTCTCCCCCACCCCTCTCAGTGAAGGAAGACTGATAGGGGCGGGGGAGAGGCGGCGATCCGGGCTGATAGACGCGTGTGAGGCAGAGCTGCAGCTCATAGCTCTGCCTCTCACGGAAGCACTGCCCGGAATGCCCCCCGGGGAGTTAGGGGGGATTTAGTTAGATTACAGCGGCGGCGATGCAACAGATTAGGTAGGGCTAGCATGTTAAACACATTTTTTAAATAAAAACATGATTTTTATGAGACTTCAGAGTCTCTTTAACCATTACACTATGCTAGGGTAAATCAGATTTATATACAGATCATCTGATAGCCAAGTAGGCTGAGAGCCCAAAAAGAGATTTTTTTTTTTCCATAACAGACTTCTACAGGGGTTTTAACACTAAACATAACTAAAAGGTATAACAAATTAAGCATATAGGGAAAAGATTTTCAAGATGTTACAAAACAAATACAGTGGAACTTTGGTTCACCAGCATAATTTGTTCCGGAAACATGCTTGTAATCCAAAGCAATAATATCAAAGAGAATTTCCCCATAAGAATCGAAATTCTGATGATTTGTTCCACAATCCAAAAACTTTTATATAGAAATATTTAATACAAAGTCCTGTACTGTATAAGAATTCTAAAAGTCAATCGATTTGTTACATTAGAAATGATATATTTTAACTTTTTCTCCTGAGTTTTCTCCTAGGTGATATTTTCACACCATATTAACCACCCTGGCGTTCTATTAGCTGCGCCAGGGTGGCGCGCAGCAGTTTTTTTTTTTTTAATATATATTTTTTTTTTAATCATGTAGCTAGCGCTAGCTACATGATGCCCCCCTCCCTGCGGCGTCCGCCCTTACCTCTCGATCGCCGCCGGCTCTTACTCACATAAGGAAATCCCGTTCTGAACGGGATTTCCTTGAGGGCTTCCCCCATTTCCATGACAACGATCGCGATGACGTCATCGACGTCGTGACGTCAGACAGATTCCCGATCCACCCCTCAGCGCTGCCTGGCACTGATTGGCCAGGCTGCGCAGGGGTCTCGGCGGGGGGGGGGCGTTATGCGGAAGGTAGCGGCGCATCGGCGGCGAGCAGCGGCGATCGTCATCAACACGCAGCAAGCAAAGTGCTTGCTGCGCGTTTAAAAAAAAATTGTGAAAATCAGCCCAGCGGGGCCTGTGCAGCGCCCTCCGGCGGTCATGGACGAGCTGAGCTCGTCCATACCGCCAAGGAGGTTAATAAAATGCCTTTTAAGACAACAGCATTATGGAAAATACTACTAAATTTTGCCAGTGCTTTTTCAACTACGTTTTAGTACTTTTTTAACTGCAAAGTGCTGAAAAGTTATTTTAAACAGAAGATGAAAAATTATCTCCAAGGAGAAAACTTGGGAGAGAAAGTTATAAAAAAAAAATATATAAGTATAAAAACAAACGAGGCCAAAATGTGGATCTCAAATTAATGCTGGAAACATATAGTTCACAATAAAGCAATAATTTTTGTAAACAATAGATCACATGCATCCATGGTTCAGCTTTCTATTATTATATTTTCAAAAAAAAATCTGCAAGGCAGATCGACAAAACAGCTATATATGATTGACCATATGTTTATTTTTCATCTATCATGAGCAACTGCTCATTCTTTTTTTTTATTTACAAATAGATCTGATTTACCTGATCAAAACATAACATTTTTTCATACATATTGTACTATTAATGGGCACCTTAAAGAGAATCTGAAGCAATTCAAAAACAAAAAAATACAAAACACATACTTACCTAAAGAAAGAGAAGGCTCTGGCCTCTGGGTCCTAATGATAGAACAAACTGCACTCAGGATTCTTAAACATTGCATTCACAGGAAACAGAGCACAACAAAGGCACACACATGTTTCAGGCGGAGCCCGTCCTTGACCTGAGAAAGGGCTCCGCCCGAAACATGTTGTGTGCTTTGTTGTGCTCTGTTTGCTGTGAATGCAGTGTTTAAGAAGTCTTTTGAGTGCGGTCTCTAAGTTTGTTCTACAGTTACGTATTGCTGGAGTGGTGTACCTGCTGGGGACCTGCAAAGGTCAAGAGAGTCTGACCTGTCAAGTGGTGATGAAAGTGTGTGTTCGCATCTTGTCTTCCCATTCCTCTCATGGTCCCCGTATTCCAGCGCTGGATCCCCCTTAGCAGTCTTTGACCAATGGGTCGGAGACTGCTCTCTGCCGCTGTGGGAGGCTTCAGAAGTACGCTGTACGTAGCGGCCCATCTTCTAGAGAACTTGGGCTCTCAAAGATTTCCAAAGCCTCCTGCAGCGGCAGAGAGCAATCTCTGGCCCATCGATCCAGCGCTGGAATGCGGGGACCGCAAGAGGAACGTGAAGGCTCATTAGGGCCCAGAACCTCTACTTTCCTTAGGTGAGTATCTGTTCTTTTTTTTTGTTTGTTTGTTATTTGTTTATGACTTTAGACTATACTCAGCAGACCGCTCTGAAATTTCTTATTTAACAACCCAGTCTGCTTCACCCTGTAGTTCCAGTTCAGAGTACAATAAAGTTTTCACAAATATTTACAAAACTGAGATTAAATATTTCTTGGCTACGGCAGATAAAAGTGAGTTTCCTTATAAAAATCAGTGTACATTTCCCCTGACATTACCTTGATATGGAGATACTGATGCTTATATTCTGCTAGTGGTCTTTTGTCGAGAAGGATTTCCCCACTATCAGGCTCATAGAATCTCTCCAGCAGCGACACGCAGGTAGTCTTCCCACCTCCAGAGGGCCCCACCAGCGCGGTGAGAGTGCCAGGCTTAATGGTGAACGAGACGTTCTGGAGGACACAACATTGTATATGAGAAAATGCAAAAGGTCAGAAACACCAGATAATCTGTAACTAACTGTAACCTAAAAAGATCTAAAAAAAAAAAAAAAAAGATCGGCCATCAATTTTATTAAAGATTTAAAAAAAAACAAAAAAAACACTAGGGTACATATTTAAAGAGACTCTGTAATGAAAAAAGTTCCCCTAGGAGGTACTCACCTTGGTAGGGGAAAGCCTCTGGATCATATAGAGGCTTCTCCATCCTCCTGTGTCCCACGGTGGTCTCGCTGCATCCTACAAAATGCACAATTTGTCAGGCTGTGCAATATTCACCTTTTCTGGTTCCAGCGGGGATGCTGTTGCGGCTCTCTGCTTGGTAATTGGCGGAAATAGCTGATCTCTGTCTGGTCCGCTCTATTGCACAGGCGCAGGAGACTTGTGCCTGCGCAGTAGAGCGGACCTGACAGAGATCGGCTATTTCCGTCTATTTCCAAGCAGAGAGCTGCTACTGCGCCTGCGCTGGAGCCATGAAGGTAAATATTTATATACCCGCCAATCGGGGAGCTTTATCGCTGCCGCCGTCGGACACAGGAGCTTGGGAGAAGCATCGATAGGATCCAGAGGCTTCCCCCTACCTAGGTGAGTACCCCCAGGGGAATTTTTTAACTTACAGATTCTCTTTAAGACAGACGTGTGTGGAAAACCCAGTTGATGGTGCTTATTAGCAGGGTCGAACAAAATCCATCAAGACTTCTTTAGCGGCCAATGTTTTACTGATATTGTTGATATTGAAATTCTGATTTGCAATTCTTACTGGATGCTAGCAACACATGAAGAAAAATACATCATGCATGACTTTTTTAATTGCATCGAAAATCAGAATTTGTATATAAAATTGCATCAGAATCACAATTGTGTGTAGTGTAAAAGAACCCTCATACTGTATATTTTATCCAGGTCATCTTTTTGAACCACTCACCTTCAGGGCAGGAGTTTCTGGACGGGAAGGGTAGGAAAATGTCACATTCCGGAACTCGAACTCTCCACGAAGGTTCTCAGGGCATAGAGTTCCGGCTCTGGAGACCTCTGGCTCCTGGTCCAGGTACTGGAAGACTTTGGTGGCAGCTCCGGCCGAATGAGTGATCTCGCTGAGCATGTGGAACAGGGACTGAGAGACAGAGGAGACCACGTAAGCGAAGCATGTTTTACAAGAGCAGGCATCGTAGGATGTGACTTACTTTACAGCTAACCTCCAGAAAGAAAACCTTTTCAGATTAGACTGACGTGTGTGGCTACTGAACCAAACTGCAGTCATGAGTTCCATCACTTACCCGTAAGTAGTGTCCAGACTCTATTTGGTAGAGCATGAAGGACACCATCTGCCCACTGCTTATTGCACCGCTGTGGATCAAGTTGTGTCCGTAGCATAACATCACCACCTGAGTACCCAGGTTCACCGTCTGGTAGGAAGACAGAGAGACAGTAAGTGAGAGAGGAATACATTTAGACGTTTAATCTTCACTCAACACCAAAAAAAGAAGAAAGCATCTAAATGCAATGCTTGAGTTCACCGTTGTTTAATGAGGATCTCCATGCCATTCCATTGGCTGGAGTGTTAAAATTAAACCATACTCATGCATAACTTATAATGAAAACCCTTCCACCAGTTTCTATCACACACAATAATATGTATAAAGAAAAAAACCTAACTACCCCAACTTCACAGAATAGGCCTCCAATATGGAAATACATTGGGCTGGATTCACACTACACCAAAACCTGGACGGTAACAGCAGATCTGCTGTGTCCATCTATGTAACTGTAACAGACACGTCATAGCTCCATGCCCCCTATGGCATGTCCATGTTCCATGTGGTGTCGGGGAAAGTCATGCAGTGTTGGGACTTATTGTACCGCTACTGCAATGGACACATACACAATGCTGCTCCCACATTGCCCCACAGCTTGATCGCATCTGAGGGTATGTTTTTACCATGTTGAAATTGCTGCAATTATGAGACTGTCTCTATGCATGCCTTGGTTTTAACCACTTGCCGACCAGGGGATTTTTCAGTGATCGGTGCTGCGTGGGCTCTACAGCCCAGAGCACCGATCAGGAGTGCAGCAGGGCGATCAGACTACCCCCCTTTTTTCCCCACTAGGGGGATGTCCTGCTGGGGGGGGGTCTGATCGCTGCCGGCTGCATTTGCTTAGCGGTGGGGGGGGGGGGCTCTTCAAAGCCCCCCTCCGCAGCGTTCTCCGCCGTCTCACCCGCTCCCTCCCTCTCTCTCCCCCTGTGAGCTGCGCAGGACGGATTTCCGTCCTGCGCATTGAAGGATAGGCTTCAGCCTATCATATGCCGGCGATCCCCGGCCAATCAGAGGCCAGGGATCACCGATCTGCCTTACGAGCGCCGTATGATGTAAACAGCGGGGATTTCTTCCCCGCCTGTTTACAAACCCTCCGTGAACTGACATGGAAAGTTTCCATGGTAACCCGCAGACGACCAGTTTACGCCAATCGGCGTTAGCTGGTCGTCAAGAGGTTAAAGAAGCCTGTTACAATAAAGCTTTTTGATTAAGAAGACCAAACAGTAGTGCTGGATATATTCACCTTTAACTACACATTAATAAAAAATTTAGCTCAGCGCAATTTCCATTTACTGATCAGTGTGCACAGAGACTGATAAACAAACATGTAAAGGATCACCATATGGGGAGAATCGTACCCTGATGGCAAGCAGATACACGGCCCGCACGAAGTCCCTCCAGGTCTGCAGACGATGCGTCTTCATCAGAGACTCCATATATCT
Organism: Hyperolius riggenbachi; assembly: GCF_040937935.1. Lineage (NCBI taxonomy): Eukaryota > Metazoa > Chordata > Amphibia > Anura > Hyperoliidae > Hyperolius > Hyperolius riggenbachi. The sequence continues at coordinate 37,646,921 of NC_090653.1, read as the reverse complement.
CTCGGCCTCCTCTTCCTCCGCAGCAAAGCTCTTCACCGTCTTCACAGTCTCAATGATCTCCTTGGCCAGGTCACTGGAGCTTGCGATGGAGTCCTGCACCTTCTTCACCAGATCCTGCACAGCAACAGCACACAATGCAACTCAGTGGCCTAAATTCTGGTAGGGTTATCAAACACTTAACATTATTTCACGTGAGACAATTCATCTCATGAGGTAATGACATTTAGCAATTCTGGTAGGTTTTAGTCATGTTTTACCTCATGAGGAAAATTATGGGGTAATTCATGAGGTAATTTACCGAAAATACCTATTCTCATGGAAATTAGGGGGCATGTTAGCACATAATTTACTGATCAGTTTAAAGGTCCGTACACACGCCGGACTTTAGGCAACGACGGGTCCGTCGTTGCCTCCCGCTGGGTGGGCGTGCCAGCGACAGTCCGGCGTGTGTACGCTCTGTCGTCAGACTGATACGGCTGTTCCTGAGCGATCCGCCGGGCGGATCGCTCAGGAACAGCCGTATCAGTCTGACGACAGAGCGTACACACGCCGGACTGTCGCTGGCACGCCCACCCAGCGGGAGGCAACGACGGACCCGTCGTTGCCTAAAGTCCGGCGTGTGTACGGACCTTAAGACCTGCCTGTACCTGGAGGTAAAGTCAATTTGAATGCATTTTGCATTTGCATTTTGAGTTCCAATTGCTGTTTAACCATTTCAGCCCGCGGGGATTTTTCACCTTATGCAGCGGAGCAATTTTCACCTCCCATTAATTCGCTAATAACTTTATCACTACTTATCACAATTTATTGATCTATATCTTGTTTTTTTCCGCCACTAATTGGGCTTTCTGTGGGTGGTACATTTTGCTGAGAGCCACTTTACTGTAAATGCATTTTAACAGGATTAGTAAGAAAAAAATGGAAAAAATTCATTATTTCTCAGTTTTCGGCCATTATAGCTTTAAAATAATCCATGCTACCATAATTAAAACCTATGTATTTTATTTGCCCGTATGTCTCGGTTATTATACCATTTACATTTTGTCCCTATCACAATGTATGGCGCCAATATTTTATTTGGAAATAAAGGTGCATTGTTTCCATTTTGCGTCCATCACTATTTACAATCTTATAAATTTAAAAAATGTTTGTAGTATACCCCCTTCAAATGCATATTTAAAAAGTTCAGACCCTTTGGTAACTATTTCTGTCTTTTTTTTTTAATTGTAATTTTTTTTTTCATTAAAAATTTTATTTGGGGAATATTTTGGTGTTGGACATAAACAGTTATTTTTTTAATGTTGTTAGATGCGTAAATTTTAATGTAGAAAATGTGTTGATGTAGTTTTACTATTTGGCCACAAGATGGCCACCTTCCTTTTTGGTTTCCCTCCTTGTACTTCTCACTATGCGGAAGTACAAGGGGGATGCGTACATTTTTCCGGGCAGAAGAGCCGAAGCCTCACGGGTGAGCGCTTCGGTTTTTCTGCGGGGGAAAGGGATCGGGGATCGGTGATCGGGAACCATGTTCTCTTTCACTGATCCCAGGGCTACCGGGGGACACAGCGGGGACACGGGGGCGCACACCCGCGATCGCGCACAGGAGCGGGAGAGCGCAGCTGAGCAGCCGCCCGGAATTTAGCTTCACGTCTGGGCGGCTGAAATGGTGAAGTGTCGTTCCTATTCAGGCTGTGTAATGGAAAAGAATAATAGAAACTCCAAATATTTACAGATTTTTTTTTTTAAGGGATGAATATAAATATACTTTTCATAGGTTGCTACATAATCAAATACACCTTTCCCCTCAAAAAAAAAAAAAAAAAAAATTCTTCCAAAGACTATCCTAACTTATGGAAGACAATTAAAGACTACTATTATTGATTTACTGCATGCTTACCGCTGAGATACCTCAAGTTTTACCTCACTTTATGCATTTACCTCATATTTTACCTCATGTTCAGAAATGGAGAAAACTCTTTCAGAATTGCTAAAAAAAGAGGAAAATACCTCATGAGGTATTTTACCTACAAAAAAATATTTACCTCACATAGCTACCAGAATTGAGGCCAGTGTGGTTTAAGCTCCCTGGCATTATGATTGTTTACAGATTTAGGGTCTAAAGGCCGTGCAATTTTCTCACAAGCTTTTAGACCTTAAAGAAAAAAAAAAACATGTCAAAGAAAAATCTGCAGCAGCTCCTACATATAACTCACTCAGGCACAGGATCACCGCTCTGAGCTGGGGATTTCTGTCCCGAGCCTGACTCGGGATTAACGCTGAGGAGGTTAACCTGCCTGGCGTTCTATTAAGATCGCCGGGGAGGCTGCGGGAGGGTTTTTTTTTTAATTAAAAAAAAACTATTTCATGCAGCCAACTGAAAGTTGGCTGCATGAAAGCCCACTAGAGGGCGCTCCGGAGGCGATCTTCTGATCGCCTCCGGCGGCAAGAAATAACACGGAAGGCCGCAATGAGCGGCCTTCCGTGTTTCGCTTACCTCGTCACCATGGCGACGAGCGGAGTGACGTCATGGACGTCAGCCGACGTCCTGACGTCAGCCGCCTCCGATCCAGCCCTTAGCGCTGGCCGGAACTTTTTGTTCCGGCTAAGCTAGGCTCAAGCGGCTGGGGGGACCCTCTTTCGCCGCTGCATGCGGCGGATCGCCGCACTGCAGCGGCGATCAGGCAGCACACGCGGCTGGCAAAGTGCCGGCTGCGTGTGCTGCTTTTTATTTCAGCCAAATCGCCCCAGGAGCGCCTGAGCGGCAGGCTCCGGCGGTACTGGACGAGCTGAGCTCGTCCAGACCGCCCAGCAGGTTAAAGAAGAACTGAGACTAAGGATCAGTAGCCAATATCCCCACAAGAAATCTTTAGGGCTTATTCACACTAGAAAGTGCTTTGAAATGCATTAAAATGCACGAACAAAACTCACGAATTTGTCAGTGGGTTTTTGTGCATTTCTATGAGTTTCTATGTGTTTTACTGCATTGTCAAACCACTGTGAAGTGACGTAGAGGGAAAGGACCAGCTGATTCATTAGCTTATATGTATGATCCATGTGCTGACACGCATGTAGCATGTATTTCTATGCATTTCCAGGCGTTTTAGTCACTCCCGAGTTGAAATACACGGCACAGCAACTCACTGCTGTAGTGTGAATGTTAAAATGAAATATGGACTTTCATGTTACCATGTTTAATGCACACTATGTGCAACTCACAAGGCGTGATCATAAACAGATAATCAGGGATGTCTGTATGGCTGATATTGTGGTGAAACCCCTCCCACAGTGTGATGTCAGGACCTAGGTCCTGACATCACACTGTGGGAGCCTCATTGCATTTTGGAAAATAACAGATGTTTCCGACTGACAAGCAACCAATATCTCCCTATATGCATTTGTATATCTATAAAAAAAACAACCTTTTAGCCTGCCACATTGTTAGGGGGTGTGGTTATGAATAATGGCAGTTGGTGCTGTCTGTTTTTTCCCATGTCTTCCAGTAGTAAAGATGATGATGTGCAGGCTGATTGTGAATCAAACAATATGAACAAATTACATGGCCAATATCAATCATTTAATACAAATACATAAAGCCCTTCCCCCCGGCCTATGTACATTTACCTGGTGATACGTGTTGTAGAGGCTCTGCACAATCCAGATGAGCGGGGTGCTGATGAGGGTAAGCAGAGTCAGATTCCAGGAGACGGCGATCATGAAGCAGTAATGGCCAACACACTTCACCAGCATCCGCAGCGTAATGTTCACATTGGCAGCAATAGAGCGGCTCACCAGTGTTGTGTCATTGGACAGACGGGAGGTGATCTCTCCTGAAAGGACCAATCATCATCGTGTTTAATTCCTTAATGCTCATACAAAGTGAAAAGACAAGACACAACATTTATATTGCGCTTTTCTCTTGGTGGACTCAAAGCACCAGAGCTACAGCCACTTAGTGTGCGCTCTATAGGCAGTAGCAGTGCTAGGGAGTCCTGCCCAAGGTCTCCTATTGAATAGGTACTAGCTCACTGAACCGGAGGAGCCAGGTTTTGAACCCTGATCTCCTGTGTCCAAGGGAAAGCCCTTAACCACTTTATCCACCACTACAGTATATCTACGTCCTCTGTGACTTCATCTAAGCCACGAGTCAGTAGATATACATATTGTAGCGAAGCAGTGCTGTGCAGGATTGGGATTGTTTCTGGCACTATCTGATGTAGCACTAACTGGTGAACGGGAATATATGTTCTCTGAGCTAATGAGATTGATTTTTACAATTATTTTTATTATTTATTTATTGTATTTATAAAGCGCCAACATATTACGCAGCGCTGGACATTAGTTTAGATTACAGACAATATTTAAGGGTGACATACATCAATATGACAATACAGGAATACAAGAAAAACCAGATCACACAGCACAGTATGAGTACAAGGTAATGCTTAGTCAGTCACTGGATGGAGCATGGAGATTAGGCAAGTTAGGTTCACTCAGATGCATAGCATGGGTTCACAGAAATGGAGGTGCATGATCACGTAGGACACAAAAGGAGGAGGACCCTGCCCAAAGGCTTACAATCTAGAGGGAGAGGTAGGGACACAAAAGGTAGGGGACCAGAGTTCAGCTGTGGGTTTAGAGCACCTGGGGGGGCGGTAGGCCAGAGCGAAGAGGTGAGTTTTGAGGGCCTTCTTGAAGATGTTGAAGGAGGGGGCTGCCCTAATGGGTGGAGGTAGGGAGTTCCATAGTGTTGGAGCAGTTTTTGAGAAGTCCTGGAGGCGTGCATGGGACTGGGTGATGCGGGGGGGCGGTCAGGCGAAGTTCATTGGAGGAGCGGAGTGAGCGGCTTGGTGTGTATCTCTGAGTAAGATCAGAAATGTGGGTTGGACAGGTTTTGTGGACAGATTTGTATGTCAGACACAATATCTTGAATCTGATTCTGGACTGGATAGGAAGCCAGTGGAGGGATTCACGGAGGGGATCCGCCATGGTGGAGGGATGGGAGGAGTGGATAATTTTGGCTGCCGCGTTCATGATGGTATGCAGTGGGGCTGTTCAGGTCATAGGGAGACCAGACAGAAGGGCATTGCAGTAGTCAAGGCGGGAAATTATGAGGGCATGGATGAGGAGTTTGGTGGTGGCAGACGTCAGGAAAGGGCGAATCTTACAGATGTTACGAAGGTGACCATTAAAAATACTTTTATTTTCTCAGTTCATAGTGAAAAATACACTCTGCAGCATTATTTCAGAATCAAATATCTTCACCGTAAATTGTGAAAGGAACATAATCTAAAGCTGGCCACTAACGGTCCAATTTCTAGTGAAAAATCGTTCGAGCGATCAGAAATTCTGATCGGACTAAAAATCGTTCACTACACCATCAACTAACCAATCATTGCTTCCTATCTATCACGACCACCAAGAAAATCCAAATTTGCGTTCGACGAAAATTCATTCGAGCGACATTTTTTTCACTCGTTCATAATCGATTGTGTCCACCAATGGAAATTATTTACAACCAATCCGATCAGAATTTCTGATCGCTCAAACGATTTTTCGCTAGAAATTGGACCGTTAGTGGCCAGCTTAAGTTTTGTGATAAGCTGTAAGAATAGCCAAACAAAATTTGTTTTTTTTTATCTACAGTAGCACTTTATATTTTTAAACTGGAATTAGTAAAACTGAGAAATAATGTGTTTTTTCCTTGTTTTCCCATTAAAATTCATAAAAAACTAAATTTGAGGGGAAAAAATGGCATACAATGAAAGCCTAGTTTGTCTTGAAAAAAAAAACAATACATATTTCATTTCTGTGTCATAATTAGGGATAAAGTTATTTCTGATTAAATAAGGACATAGCTAAACTGTCAAAACTGCTCTGGTCCATAAGTGGGAAACAAGGTCTGGATGCGAAGTTCTTAAAGGGAACCAGAAACGAAGCACCCTTGTGTATTTTACCATGTATATCAGTAAGAACATTAGAGAAAACACTTACCATGCTCTCTGTTTCATCCTCACTGCTAAAAGTGTCTGTTATCAGCAGTCATAAGAATCCCAGACTGAGCATTCAATCTGGCTTTGCTGGGAATGATTATTGCTGAGTCATTATAGCAGAGCCACAAGGGGGCAGGTTTGGGCTTGAAAAGACACCACAGAAGACAGACTCAGCTATAATCTTTCCGTAGCAAAGCTAGACTGAGCAGCCTGAGTGCTCAGTCGGGGATTCTTATCAGAGGTGATAACAGTCAGATTAAACAGAGAACAATGAAACAAAGAGCAGATTAGGTGTTTACTGTCATGTTCCCATTGATTTATAAGGTAAAATACAAGAGGGTGCTTCATCTCTGGTTCTCTTTAACCAGTACACTAGCCAAGTGTACTGGTAAAGGGCTCTGCAAACCTCCCAACTCTTACAGGTGTAGGGGGTGTGCATGTGCATACAAGGAGAACTTGGTGACAGACTTTAGAGATGACATTCCGCAACACACCATAAATGCCAAAATTCTGCCTTTATTTATGCACACAGCCCCCTCAATGTAACTACATATCTAAACTGATTTGTTAGAGATTATTATTGCTAGCATTACATGTCCACAAAGTTTTCTTCATTTTTTGCCCAGCAATGTACAAAAGATCATCAGCACGTCTCGGCAATGTCCTTACTGACTCGGGGAGTCCCAACCACTGGCTGGAGGTCCATCAAGCCTTACAAATCCTGTGCGGCATTCAACATATCCAGTTTGGACCCGACCCTTAAAGGATACCCGAAGTGTACAGTGCCAAGCACACAAATAACTAGGCTGTGTTCCATTTTTTCTTTCTCTGCCTGAAAGAGTTAAATATCAGGTATGTAAGTGGCTGACTCAGTCCTGACTTAGACAGGAAGTGACTACAGTGTGACCCTCACTGATAAGAAATTCCCCTTTGTATCTCTTTCTTGCTCTCAGAAGCAATTTTCTGCTAGGAAAGTGTTTTAGAATTTAGAAGTGTTGAAATTTCTTATCTGTGAGGGTCACACTGTAGTCACCTCCTGTCTAAGTCAGGACTGAGTCAGCCACTTACATATCTGATATTTAACTCTTTAAGACAGAGAAAGGAAAAAAAAGGAACACAGTATAGTTATTGTACATACACATGTCTATCTCACCTTGTCACATGTCACTTCCGGTATCCTTTAAAAGTGTTTTCCAACAATTGCGGTATTTCATACGTAGTGATATAGCCTGGGGCGTGTTGGTCTATTGTTTATATTATAGTACTGTGAACCAGACAACTGAGCACTTGACAAAGGGCGTCAGGACCAAAACATTGTGCTGGCTTGCTATGCTGTAACACCACATGTGAAATACAGCAATTGTTGGAGAATTTTTCCCATGTTAAGGATCAAGTTCAAACTGGATTTGCTGACTGCTTAACTTCTTGCTCCCCCGACAGCTAGGACCCCTCCAAAATGCCTCTGACACTTATGGGGGCCTGCATTAGGGATTATTTCAATATAACAAGAGAAAATGGCACAGTACCTGTTTTCGTTGTCTCAAAGAAGGCAATGTCCTGTTTGGCAAAGGCTCGAAAGAGCAGACCCCGTAAGCGGTGAGTGAGGCGAGAGTGGCAGAATATGAAGAGCCCTCCTCGGCAGCCGGCAGAGATGGAGCTACAGAGAGACAAAGAGGCATCAATACACGTGACAGCTCTATATGTACAACATTGAGCCAAGAACAGCCACACAGCATTCACAGAGAGGTAACGGTGTTGTAGTGGTTAGCACTCTCGCCTTGCAAGCGCTGGGTCCCCGGTTCCAATCCCAGCCAGGTCAACATCTGCAAGGAGTTTGTATGTTCTCCCCCTGTCTGTGTGGGTTTCCTCCAGGCATTCCAGTTTCCTCCCACATCCCAAAAACATACAGATAAGTTAATCGGTTTCCCCCCAAAAAATTGGCTCTAGACCATACATGCACTACACGATATACATACATATGACTATGGTAGGGACTAGATTGTGAGCCACTCTGAGTGACAGTTAGTGACAAGACAATATAATCTGTACAGCGCTGCGTAATATGTCGGCGCTATATAAATACTTAAATAAATACAGCTGAAACCCGCGTGCGTTCATGCACACACAGCTACAGAGAGACAGAGAGGCATGAAGACACAGACTATATGTACATCACTGAGCCAACAACAGCCACACAGTATTCACATAGAGTCAGAACTCAAGCTAAAACACACACACACACTCTATATGAACAGCCACACAGCATACACACACACCAGCTCTATATGAACAGCCACACAGCATAGACACACACACACATACACACACACCAGCTCTATATGAACAGCCACACAGCATACACTCTCACACACACACACTCACACACGTACACCAGCTTTATATGAACAGCCACACCGCACACACACACACACACACACACCAGCTCTATATGAACAGCCACTCAGCATACACACACACACACACACACACACACACACACACACACACACCAGCTCTATATGAACAGCCACTCAGCATACACACACACACACACACACACACACACCAGCTCTATATGAACAGCCACTCAGCATACACACACACACACACCAGCTCTATATGAACAGCCACTCAGCATACACACACACACACACACACACACACACACACACACACACACACACACACACACACACACAATGTATGCAGAAAAGCTCTATATGTACAACACTGAGGGTAAGGCCACATACACACATCAGACCATAGTCTTTTGAAAATTAAAGATCACAGACTAATTTTACCACCCTTCATGTAGTATGAGAGCCATACTCTACACAGTCTATTCTATGGAGCTGAACTCCCCATCAGAAAAAAATCTTTGCAAGATGCTGCACACAAAGATGCTGTACAGACACAAAAGATCTGTATCTGCAAAAGATCTGTTCCTGCCAAAGATCCATTCCTGCAAAATGCATTCATAGTCTATGAGATCTGCAGATCCTCATACACACCTTGTTTAACTGACATTCATCTGCAGATCAGACAATCATCTGCAGATCTGAAAATCCATCCTGGTGGATCTGATCTGCAGATGAATGTCTGTTAAACCAAGTGTGTATAACGATCTGCAGATCTCATAGACTATGAATGCATTTTGCAGGAACGGATCTTTTGCAGGAACAGATCTTTTGCAGATACTGATCTTTTGAATGTGTACAGCATGTCTAAGATAAACAGGGCGCTCTACAGAAAGCCACAGATAAAGTGCTCAAACTTTACACAAAACATGATAAAAGAACAGCTAAAGGCTATAATAGCTGTTTCCCGATAATGTCCTTTGTTTATAGTGTGATAAAAGTCCACATAGATCTTCTTCCAACTTTCTTAAAGAGACTCTGTAACAACAAAAACCTCCCCTGGGGGGTACTCACCTCGGGTGGGGGAAGCCTCCGGATTCTAATGAGGCTTCCCACGCCGTCCTCTGTCCCACGGGGGTCTCGCCGCAGCCCTCCGAACAGCCGGCGACTGTGCCGACTGTCAGTTCAATATTTACCTTTGCTGGCTCCAGCGGGGGCGCTGTGGCGACTTTCGGCACGGAAATAGACGGAAATACCCGATCTCCGTCGGGTCCGCTCTACTGCGCAGGCGCCGGAAACTTGCGCCTGCGCAGTAGAGCAGACCCGACGGCGATCGGGTATTTCCGCCTACTTCGGCGCCGAGAGGCATCAGAGCGCCTGCGCAGGAGCCAGGAAGGTAAATAATGACGTCACCGCTGCCCGGACTGCACGGAGGGCTACAGCGAGACCCCCGAGGGACGCAGGACGGCGTGGGAAGCCTCATTAGGATCCTGAGGCTTCCCCCACCCGAGGTGAGTACCCCCCAGGGGCCGTTTTGGCGTTACAGTTCCTCTTTAAGGATGAATAAACTTCACACTTCCTGAACTATATGATAATAGTATACGCTCACCAGAAATGACGGCTGCCCTTCTCAGGATCAGCCTACAACGCTTCTGGCCCAGCCAGTACTTTCTCAATGTTCCAGCGTGCTTTCCTTCATCTACTTCCTCCAACCATAAGAGACAGAGACAAAAAACACTCCAATAGTGTGATACTGTATGATTCAGGTAGATTCTATTGCACCAGTGCTCCCAGTTTTTACATCAGCACCCAGTGCTCCACCACCGAATAATCAATAAAGCCTTTCACCGCACGATCTGGCTGACCCAGCACAGACCAGCAATAATCACTTTACAGATGACATCAGGCTTGTCCCCTCATTGGCAGCGCTCCTAGGACTCAAAGCCGAGCTAGACATTAATTGCTTCATAGCTGATGACTAGGAACTGGGGTGTGTATGTGTGAATCACGGCAGCACACATACGCTATCTGCAATGTATGTTGGGATGGTGGTTTATTTGGGTGGGCCTGTGGGGTGTAAATACACTTGACATATGTGCCAACCGGTTTGAAACTTAGTCTAAATTGATGTTAAAGTGGTGTTGCCAACATGGAGGAGTGGGATTTGTTTGATGGTTTGGGACGAGAAGGCATAATCCAGATATTGGATTAAAACATAGGGGGCTTAGCATAATTTATGAGTTACAATTTATGAGTTATGTATATAAAGAAGGGGAGATATAAAGTGAACTATTTCCCTCAAAAAATTGTTCCCATAAATGCTCCAGGAAGTATGTAGTATAATATTAATTATTTAATTATTTATCTATTTCACTTTCTCTACCCAAGTCACTAACACTGTGCAGAGTGCCTCTTTATGGGGATGGTAAAGTGAGGGGTAAATACAAAGGAACACAATCTTACGCTGTCAGAATGGTCAGGCTAGAGGAGATTGCTTTTTTTGAGCCACCGTAGATAGGATGGAAGGGATGAGAAAGGAATGATGGGAAATGTAGTTTAGTATGGGATGCAATGTTATGGATTCTGGCATGGGTACGCACTGTTTCCGTGCAGGAAACAAAAGATATGACGGCAAGTAGCGGGGCTTGTCTGCCCAATCATAATCCGTGCTAGAGTTTAAAGGGTAGAAATAAGGGAATGATGGGAGATATAGTTTGGATGGGGAAAGGAGCCGGTATCTGGCGCAGAGATTAAACATTTGGGGAATGTGTATAGCCAATGGTGTACCCTCATTCGTACGAGGGGTGGAGTGTTAGGAGTGTCAGCCAATTATGACAAATAAGGAGGTGACGAGTGAACTATGCCGAGCCCCATGACAATGCTGATCATATGATGTGGGGGAGGTAGTAGATAGCGTCCTCTCGCTCTGATTGGCCCTAGCCCCTGATGAGTCATAGGACGAAACTAGTTGGGCGTGGCCTAAGGAGCGAGGGACGCTGAAAGAGCTCAACAGGATTTTACATGCGCATTTGTTTCTACAATATTGTAAGTGCACTACGTTTTAACTATTTTAATAAAAGAAGATTTTACACTATGTCTGGCCCTGTTTGAGTCCTAGGAGCGCTGCCAATGAGGGGACAAGCCTGATGTCATCTGTAAAGTGATTATTGCTGGTCTGTGCTGGGTCAGCCAGATCGTGCGGTGAAAGGCTTTATTGATTACTAGCTGATTGCCCGGCGTTGCCCGGGTATGTATTTGGCTGGTGTTGGCTCCGCTTACTTTTTCTAACCCTAACACACAATTACTCACTGACCAAGTTTGTGAGCTTTGCGGTCTTTGGTATCAATAATCTGCAGTGAAATGAAACAAATCTGATTGGCTGTGTGTGGCTCCACCCCCTTTTCTGGATTTGAACCCCAGTCACCCAATAACCAACTGTACCAGGTTTCAGGCCTGTGCCATTATCAGTTCAAGAATGGTAGCAATTAAATATTCCCCTTGAAAAGCAACAGGTGACATTTGATTCACTTTTGTAGGCCCCACCCACTTTTCTGAATATTAATCCCAGTCACCCAGTGACCAACTGTGCAAAGTTTAAAAACCCTGCTAACAGAATGGCTGCAGTTTACATTTTCCCAGTGAAATTTGTATTTGTCTCCACCCACTGATGACCCGGCGTTGCCCAGGTATGTATTTAACTGGTGTTGGCTCCGCCCACTTTCTAACCCTAACACACAAACACTCAATGACCAAGTTTGTGAGCTTTGGGGTCCTTGGCATCAATAATTTGTATATTCCCATAGAAATTAAACAAATCAAATAGGCTGTTTGTGGCTCCACCCCTCTCCAGCATTTGAACCCCAGTCACCCAATGACCAACTGTAGCAGGTTTGAGGCATCTGCTATTAACAGTGTAAAAATGGCAGCAATTGAAATATTCCACTTGAAAATCAACAGGTGAATTTTGATCGGCCATTATAGGCTCCACCCACTTCCCTGAATATTAACCACTTCAGCCTACAGCTTCGAAAATCTTATGCATCCGAGCAATGTTCACCTCCCATTCATTCGCTAATAACTTTATCGCTACTTATCAAAATTAATTGATCTATATCTCGTTTTTTCCGCCACTAATTAGGCTTTCTTTGGGTAGTACATTTTGCTAAGAGCCACTTTACTGTAAATGCATTTTAACAGGAAGATTAAGATAGAAATGGAAAAAAATCATTTTCTCAGTTTTTGGCCATTATAGTTTAAAATTAATACATGCTACAGTAATTAAAACCCATGCATTTTATGTGCCCATTTGTCCCGCTTATTACACCATTTAAATTACGTCCCTATCACAATTTATGGCGCCGATATTTTATTTAGAAATAAAGGTGCATTTTTTCAATTTGCGTCAATCACTATTTACAAGCTTATAATTTTAATAAATTTAATAAGATACTCTCTTGACATGTATATTTAAAAAGTTCAGACCCTTAGGTAACTATTTATGTAGTTTTTTTTTTTTTAATTGTAATTTTTTTTTTTTTTTAATACAAAAATGTATTTGGGTAATTTTAGTTTGGGAGGTAAATGGCTAATTTTAGATGTAATATAATGTATTTTTTCATTCAATACAGGTATGTGGGTGCAGTTTACTATTTGGCCACAAGATGGCGACATTCAAAAAATTCCTGTAGGAACTAAAATGAAGAGAAGAAGTTTCCTGGGGGCAGAAATACCACGCTCTCTGATGAGAAAGCGTCGGTATTTCTGCCGGGGACTTAGATCGGTGAATGGGAATTATTTTCCCATTCACTGATCGGGGGGGCAGCGGGAGGCAGCGGGAGCGCGCGCGGGCGCGCGCCCGATCGCGCGCACCACGCGGCTGCAGCACCACTGCCTATCAGGACGGATATATGCGTCCAGATATGGCAAAGTGGTTAATTTCAGTCACTCAGTGACCATCTGGGCAAAGATTGGAAACCCTGAAATAAACAGTGTAAGAAGGGCTGCAGTTTACACTTTCCCAGTGAAATGTGTTTTTGGCTCCGCCCACTTTTTGTAACCTGGACACAAAGTCCCTAATCAATGCCCAAGTTTGTGAGTTTTGGGGTCCTTGGCATCAATAATTTGTATTTTCCCATGAAATGAAACAAATCTGATTCACTGTTTGTGGCTCTGTCCCCTTTTCTGAATTTGAACTTCAGTGACCCAATGACCAACTGTACCAGGTTTGAGGCTTGTGCCATTAACAGTGCAAGAATGGCAGCAATTTTAATATTCTCCTTGAAAAGTGACGTGATTTTTGATTGGCATTTTTAGGCTCCAACCACTTTTCTGAATATTAATCCCAGTCACCCAGTAACCAGCTATGCAAAGTTTGAGAACCCTACCATTAACAGTGAAGAAGGGCTGCACTTTACAATTTCCCAGAAAAATCTGTTTTTAACTCCACCCACTTTTTGTAATCTTGACACACAGTCACTACTCAATGACCAAGTTTGTGAGCTTTTGGGTTCCTGGCATCAAAATTGTGCTAATGGAAGAAGTTTATCCAGCAAAGAAATCTGGCTGTTTTTGGCTCCGCCCCTTTACTGAATTTGAACCCCAAACACTTAACGACCGACTGTAGCAGGTTTGAAGCCTCTGCTATTAACAGTGTGAGAATGGCTGCAGTTTCAATATTCCCCTTGAAAATGAAAAGGTGAATTTTGATTGGCTCTTCTAGGCGCCACCCACTTTTCCGAATATTAATCCCAGTCCCTCAGTGACCAACTGTGTGAAGTTTGAGAACCCTGCCATTAACAGTGTAAGAAAAGCTGAAGTTTACATTTCCCCATGTAAAAAGTTAGTTGTTTTTGGCTCCGCCCACTATTTCTAATCTTGACATACAGTCACTTAATGACCAAGTTCGTGAGCTTTGGGGTCCTTGGCATCAATAAGTTGCATTTTGCCATTGAAATTAAACAAATCTGATTGGTTGTTTTTGGCCCGCTCCCTTCAGAATTTAAACCCCAGTCTCCCAGTGACTGACTGTAGCAGATGTTAGGCCTCTGCCATTCAGAGTGCATGAATGGCAGCAATGTAAATATTCCCCTTGAAAATCAAAAGGTGAATTTTGATTGGCTGCTGTAGGCTCCACCCACTTATCTGAATATTAGTCCCAGTCACCCAGTGGCCAACTGTGTCACGTTTGAGAACCCTGCCAATAACAGAATGGCTGAAATCAACCTAACAAATCTGATTGGCTGTTTGTGGCTCCACCCCTTTGGACCCCAGTCACCCAATGACTGACTGTATCAGGTTTGAGGCCTCTGCCACTAACAGTGTGAGAATGGTAGCAATGTGAATATTCCCCTTAAAAATCAATAGGTACATTTTGATTGGCTGTTGTAGGCTCCACCCACATTTCTGAATATTCATCCCAGTCACCCAGTGGCCAATTGTTTAAAGTATGGGAACCTTCAATGTAAAAAATGAAGTTGTTGGCACCGCCCACTTTTTCTAACCTTGACATACAGTCACTCAGTTATCAAGTTTATCAGCTTTGGGGTCCTTGGTATCAATACTTTGTATATTCCCATTGAAAAATAAACAAATCTGGCTGTTTGTGGCTCCGCCCCCTTCCTGAATTTGGACCCTAGTCACCCAGTGACCAACTGTACCAGGTTTGAGGCATCTGCTTTTACCAGTATAAGAGAATGGTAGCAGATGAAATATTCCCTTTGAAAATCAAAAGGTGAATTTTTATTGGCTGTTGTAGGCTCCCCCCACCTTCCAAAATCTTAATCTGTCACCCAATGACCAACTGTGCAAAGTTTGAGAACCCTGCCATTAACGGTGTAAGAATGGCTGCAGTTTATATTTTCCCAGTAAAAGTTGTTTTGGCTCCGCCCACTTTTTGTAACCTTGACACACAGTCACTCAATGACCAAGTTTGTGAGCTGTCAGGTTCCTGGCATGAAAAATGTGTGAATGGAAGCAGTTTATCAACCAAGGAAATCTGATTGGCTGTATGTGGCCCCGCCCCTTTAGTGAATTTGGACCCCAGTCACCCAATGACCGACTGTAGCAAGTTTGAAGCCTCTGCCATTAAAAGTGTAAGAATAGCAAAAGTTGAAATATTCCCCTTGAAAATCAACAGCTGAATTTTGATTGGCTGTTGTAGGTTCCACCCATTTTCTTGAATCTTAATCCCATTCACCCAGTGACCAACTGTGTCAAGTTTGAGAACTCTGTGATTAACAGTCTAAGAATGGCTGCAGTTTACATTTTCCCATTTAAAATGAACGGCTGAAATTTGATTGGCTGTTGTATGCTCCGCCCACTTTTCCTGGATTTGTAACCTCGGTCACCAAGTGACCAACTGTGCCATGTGTGAAGACTCTGGCTTGATTACTGTGAGAATGGCAGCCTTTTACATTTTTTCCATTGACTTGAATGGGTGGAATCTGATTTGCTGTTTGTAGCTCCTCCCAGGTGTGCAGGGGGGCCGCGAGACCCCCAGAACATATCATCCCAGGTAGTAAGGGATCTGTGTACCAAGTTTCGTTCAAATCGGTCAAGCCGTTTTCGCGTGATCGCGGCACATACACACACACACACACACACACACACACACACACACACATACATCCGATTTTATATATATAGATTCGGTGGTGGAGCACTGGGTGCTGATGTAAAAACTGGGAGCACTGGTGCAATAGAATCTACCTGAATCATACAGTATCACACTATTGGAGTGTTTTTTGTCTCTGTCTCTTATGGTTGGAGGAAGTAGATGAAGGAAAGCACGCTGGAACATTGAGAAAGTACTGGCTGGGCCAGAAGCGTTGTAGGCTGATCCTGAGAAGGGCAGCTGTCATTTCTGGTGAGCGTATACTATTATCATATAGTTCAGGAAGTGTGAAGTTTATTCATCCTTAAGAAAGTTGGAAGAAGATCTATGTGGACTTTTATCACACTATAAACAAAGGACATTGGGAAACAGCTATTATAGCCTTTAGCTGTTTTATTATGTTTTATGTAAAGTTTGAGCACTTTATCTGTGGCTTTCTGTAGAGCGCCCTGTTTATCTTAAACATTTTTAGAGAGTCACACACACACTTTTCACAGGTGCGATCCAGTTTAAGCAATAATATATTGGAAAAGAGAATTATTTGAGGAGCGCACACTGAAGGTTGTGATTGTGTTTATAATGTGTACAGCATGTTTGTGTGCAGCATCTTGCAAAGATTTCTGTCTGATGGGGAGTTCAGCTCCATAGAACAGACTGTGTAGAGTATGGCTCTCATACTACATGGAAGGGGGTAAAATTGGTCTGTGATCTTTCATTTTCCAAAGACTATGGTCTGATGTGTGTATGAGCCTTAACTCAGAACTAAAGCTGAAACCCATGCACACTCACACACTATCCTACCTCTCAACTGATCTGTCCCAGTGTTACACAAACAACATCTTACCACCAATATTGCTGCCCTTATGCATAACTGAGTGAGTGTGTAGTGCTAGAACTGGTGTCAGCTATTGTCCCATCAGCCATGAAACTGCTGTTTTATGGGAGAGCTTTTACTTGTATATGGTTTTTAGGTTGGGGACTTGTGGATTGCATTATTTTACAATCTGATAAAATGCAGAGGACCACTTTAATTGTCCCACTGCTGCATATTAGCCCAATGGATAAAACCTTTTGTTCTTAAAGAGCTACACCCTCTGGAATTGAATCCACTCCAGTCAGCACATAATCTGCATGGAGTTGGTATGTTTGTGGATTTTAGTGTGGTTACTGCATTTTACTCAGGGAGAACTGCACATTGTATATGTATACATGTTACATTTTTCAATTTTTAGCATTAGTGGTCTTTTCACATTAAATTACAAAAAGGCTCATACAGCAATAACTGTTTTATGGGGGGAGTAGAAGCTCAAATACAAAATGATCGTATCCTGTTTTCAGGAGAGTACAGAAATCAGACTCTTATACAGGAAAGTATATTGCTGCTCTTGCTGTGTATATGGCAGGTACAGGATATCCTGGGAAAGGGACAGTATACTCACCTTGTGATGGAGTAGAAGCACATAAACACTATGGCCATCAGGAACTCCGCCTCCTTATAGTTGTTGGACAGGATGTCAATCACGCGCCCCATGTAGTATGGGATGGACAATTCAACTGGGGACAAAGACAGGAAAATTAGTTACTCTAGCCTGTTCTGTAAGCGCATTATAATTGGATCTAAAGTTCCTGGTTTAAACATGATCATTTCACTCCACTCCTTCTACCACAGCACAGTAGTGGGGTGGGGGGAGAGGACTCTCTGCATAGGGAAGAAGGGAGGCACTAGGGGAGAGGAGTGAGCTGCCTTTCCATAATTGGGTACATGTAGGCACGTGTCTACAGTGCCTTGTGGGAAATCCAGCCCTGCCACAGAGTGTCCCCCACATTTCTCTGAAAATCTGGACCACATCAAAAGGCCCAGGGTAATGGCTTCTGGCCAGCTTACATTAAATGTTATTTATGAGACGTCAGGTAATCATGAAGCTGATGGTGATGATACAATATGAGTTCCAGGAACTTACGTGTCAGGGCAAGCGTCAGGAACACAAATGCTCCACTCAGGAAAGGCCAGTCTGGTTTAGAAAGCTTGATGAGCCTGATGAAGTTCTCCCTGTCCTTCTTTCTTCCATTACCATTTCCTTCAGAATCGTCACTGGGAAAGATGAGAGGTGACAGCAGGTCCCAGAGCAGACAGGCCAGAGACAAGGGCAGGTGGTAGATGAGGGCGTTGGAGAGGCCTGCATGTAACTCTGGAGCCTGGGAGGTGAGGATGTACTGCAGCGTCTGATACAGGGGAGGAGCCAGGCACAGCGTCAGAGCGTAGAGTTGTGGTGACGGAATCCACCAGGGGCAGGCCAGTTTCTGGGACACTCCTCTGAGCAGGGGGACTTTAACGAGATACACGAGCCACACAGCATCCAGGAAATACACAGGATAATATCTATACACAAGGAATGTCAAAACGTGGCTCAGGAACGAGTCCGAGAAGAAGACAATTATGGGAAAAAAGTGGGAGATCATTGTGAGGTGGGGAAATCAACTTCCAGACCTGAAACAGAAAATAGAGGACTATGAGTTTGAACATAGAAGCCACTTGAAATTATTATTCTGTCCCTTTTACAGGTAGATTTTACCTAACTAAAGATTGTGAAACCCAACTGAGCAAAAGGTGAATTATAATAGTAATGAGGATAAGTAAACAGGGATTCAGGAGAGGGAGCAGGCTGCACATTAAAGAGTACCTGTACTGATGTTAGATGGTGAGAAAAACATGGCAATGTACAGTCCCAAGCCTATACAGAACTAGGCTGTGCTCCATTTCACTTTTCTCTCACTGTAGAGCCCCTTTTACACTAGCAAGTCATTCCTTGGTTACATTACCCTATTTTGCCACTGGGGGCACAAAAGCAATGAAAGTCTATGGAGACTTTCACACTTATTGAGGTCCCTTGAGGTGGCACACCTCAAGGGACCGCAATAAGTCTGAAAGTCTCCACGGGAGGGCGGTCTCAAGCAGACACAAGGGCAAGTGCGGGTCACCGCAAGGACTATGCTTAATGCACTGTGCTTGGGGTAATGCTTGGGCCATGCGTCACGGCATGCTTGCGTGGAGAGACAGGGATCCCAGTGACGTACTTCCTGCCCATGTTTACAATTTACGAACACTCGGGTAACCTTTAAGACAGACAGGGCAGTGCTGTAGAGCAAGCACTGGCTGTGCATTGATTAAAATTTTGACTTTAAAATAAAAACAAAATAAAACAAAAATAAACAGAAAAAAAAACAAAAACAGTACAATCCCTCTAAATGAATAAATCAGTGTTTACAGACTATCCTATTCCATGAGTTTTTCAGCATTTGTCCTTCGCAGAGGAATAGTTCTCTTTTTTATTCAGGCTTAGGATTGTGATCTGATATTGCATTTCCTGATTCGCAGTTTGTATGATTGGCCATATTACGAGAAGCCAGGCGTAGCTGTGAAATGGCTGGTTGGGGTGAAATTGAAAGCTGCACTATGGTTCCACGCTGGCAGGCGGCCAGCATCATAACCTGACTGACTCATTGCTCATCTAACATGGAAACTGTCACAGGTAATACACAGACGTGTGAGGAGTGGAGAGACCGATGGGAGTCTATCATTTCTTGGAAGCTGCACTAGTAAACAGTCATGATACACACTGGGCCCATATGCAATTCACTTTTTCTCACAAGTTTTCTCCTAGGAGATAATTTTTCATCTTTTGTTAAAGAGGAATTGTAGTGAAAATTACATAATTAATGAATACAATTACAATTACTTTGTGTTTTTTGACAATATTAACTTATAGTGTTTTCCCATCGTAAAATCTTTCCCTGATTTACATTCTGAATTGTATCACTGGCGGTGACATCTTAAGTTCTGCCAGGTGATCTGTGCAGAATGTTCGTTACTCAGAGTTCTATGCACAGAGGGAGATATTGCTTGTTGGCAGTTGGAAAAAGCAGTTATTTACCGTAATGCAACGCGGTTCACTGACAGCAAACTGTCAGGACCATGATCATGCCATCACACTGTGGAAGGGGAGGGGGGTGGGGGTTCATTACAATATCAGCCATACAGACCCTTCTGATGATCTATTCAAGAAAAGGTAACGATTTCTCATGGGAAAGGGGGTTTCTGCTACTGATTGGGAAGAAATTCTATCCTGGGTTAAAGTTCCTTTTTAAAGTAACTTTTTTTTCAGCACTCTGCAATTGAAAAAGTCCCAAAAAGTAGGTGAAAAAGTACTGACAACATTGATTGTTTGCTGGTAGCTTGAAAGGCATTTTACTGTGAGGGTGTGGAAATATCACCTAGGAGAAACCTTAGGAAAACACGTGATTGGATGGGGCCATTATGTATATACATAGCTGCTGACCCATGTCTAGAGAAAAGACAAACTCAATCATTCACACACTTAGAACTTATAAAGAGAGACACCACTTAGGGCTCGTTTCCATATAGTGCGCTTTAAGCCTTCTTTATGGAAACGTGATGGCAGTGACATTAGAGAGTGCCTAGACTGCACTCTCTGCTGTTTCCATACATGTGCTGCGATTCACCACTGAATCGCAGTGCAAGGTTGTACACATTTTGGGGTGATTGCGCTGCAATCCCATTCATTATAATGAATGGGATCGCAAGCACCGCCCCCTGGAGAGTCATGTGCAACGGAGATACGCACAGCTCCTCTGCTGACGCAGACTCCTGTGCTGACGCAGACTCCTGTGCTGACGCATGGCTCCTGCACTGACGCATTGCATGGCTCCTGTGCTGACGCATGGCTCCTGTGCTGACGCATGGCTCCTACGCTGACGCATGGCTCCTACGCTGACGCATTGCATGGCTCCTGCGCTGACGCATGGCTCCTACGCTGACACATGGCTCCTACGCTGACGCATGGCTCCTGCGCTGACGCATTGCATGGCTCCTGCGCTGACGCATGGCTCCTGCGCTGACGCATGGCTCCTCTGCTGACGCAGGCTCCTGCGCTGAAGCATGGCTCCTGCGCTGACGCATGGCTCCGGCGCTGCACTAATGGAAATGAGCCCTAAGGCCTCTTTCCCACAGGAGCTTTAAGTCAGTAAATTCCTCCCCCGTCAGCTGCTTTTGTGCACCAACCAGGACACACCCCCATAGAGTCACTTGGCTGCAGCCACACTCAGATGTGAGATGTCGTGGTTTTCAGCCACCAGCTAACACTATTGCGTGCAAAGCAATGACATGGTCTTACAAACGCTGCCATTTGGCTGCATTACAATTGCACCTGATTAGCACTCGTGACCAGCAGCATACAGTTCAGCCTCTTATGTGATAGAGCCCTTTACAAATTAAAATATATATATCCAGCTGATGACCCGGCGTTGCCTGGGTATGTATTTGACAGGTGTTGGCTCTGCCCCTTTTTTCTAACTCTAACACACAAACACTCAATGACCAAATTTGTGAGCTTTGGCATCAATAATTTGTATTTTCCTGTTGAAATGAAATAAATCTGATTGGCTGTATGTGGCTCCACCTCCTTTTCTGAATTTGAACCCCAGTCACCAAATGACCAACTGTACCAGGTTTGAGGCTTGTGCCCTTAACAGTGCAAGAATGGCAGGAATTTAAATACTCCCCTTGAAAATCATTGGGTGAATTTTGATTGGCTTTTGAAGGCTCCACCTACTTCTAAATATTAATCCCAGTCACCCAGTGACCAAACCCTGCCATTAACAGTGTAAGAATTGCTGTAGTTTACACTTTCCCAATAAAATCTGTATTTGTCTCTGCCCACTTTTTGTAACCTTGACACACAGTCACTCAATGATCAAGTTTGTGAGCTTTCAGGTTCATGGAATTAAAATTGTATGAATGTAAGTATATCCAGCAAAGAAATCTCATTGGCTGTTTGAGGCTCTACCCCCTTTAGTGAATTTGAACCCCAGTCACTTAATAACTGACTGTAGCAGGTTTGAAGCCTCTGCCATTGGCTGTTGTAGGCTTCACCCACTTTCGGAATATTAATCCAAGTCACCCAGTGGCCAACTGTGTCAAGTTTGAGGACCCTGGTATTAACAGTGTAAGAAAAGTTAGTTGTTCTTGACTCAACCCACTTTTTCTAACCTTGACATACAGTCACTAAATAACCAAGTTTGTGAGATTTGAGGTCCTTGGTATCAATAATTTGTATATTCCCAGTGAAACAAATCCGATTGGCTGCTTGTGTCTCCACCCCCTTTCCAGAATATGAACCCCAGTCATCCAGTGACCGACTGTACCAAGTTTGAGGCATCTGCTATTAACAACGTAAAAATGACAGCAAAATCAACAGGTGAATTTTATTGGCTATTGCAGGCTCCACCCACTTCCCTGAATATTAATCTCAGTCACCCAGTGACCAAGTGGGCAAAGTTTGAGATTCCTGCCATTAATGGTGGTAAGAATGGCTGCAGTTTACATTTTCTCAGTGAAATTTGTTTTTGGCTCCACCCACTTTTTGTGACCTTGACATACAGTCATTCAATGAAGTTTGTGAGCTTTCAGGTTCCTGGCATAACAATTGTGTGAATGGAAGCAGTTTATACAGCAAAGAAATCTTATTGGCTGTTTGTGGCCCCGCCCCTTTAGTGAATTTGACCACTAGTCACTTAACACCCCCCCCCCCCCCCCCCCGGTGGTAATCCCGAGCCGAGCTCAGGCTGATATCTACCTGCTTAGAGAGCGATCGGCGCTTGTCAGCAGGATCCAGGCATCTCCGTTAGGCTGCCGGGATACCCTTTATCTTCATTCTTCATCCAGCCAATCAGGACGGCCATGTGGTGCTGTGTGTGTGACGTCGGGATTTCAATCGGGTAGGGGGGGGCGGTTTAAAAAAATTAAAGTGGACCCGATCTTTTGCACAGGGTTCACCACTTGTGCCGTCTGATCCCCCATCTCAGAGCACAGAGGATGACAATCGGGGTTGATGACATCAGAGGGGGAAACTCCTACAGCGGAGGGAAGCTACATTATAAGTGCTTCTGCCTTACTGTTACTGACGTCTGCCAGGATTTTGACTACTCTCAGCCAGGGCCGGATTTCTGGAAAGGCCAGAAAGGCCACGGCCTAGGGCGATAAAATTAGATAAGATAAGAAGGGCGGCATGACTTGGAGAGAGAAGAGGTCATATGTCAAAGTAAATCATCTCTTCTGGTCCCGCAGCGCAGCCATCCAGCGCCCTGCTCTGCACTAATAGCTGAATTCCAGAGTTCCCCAATCCCTGCATCTCTCTCTCACTTCCTGATGTGTTAAAACAATCAGGATCTATCATAACGGTCTCCTGATAATCCATTCCTTTCTTTGTATGATAGACTTACAGATCGATGTGAGAAATACCAGAGAATTACATTACAAAGCAGATAGAACTAAGTTCCGCTGAGTTTTAATGTAGGCATTCCCAAACATCAGAGAGCTCTGCAGTTTCTTCACCTCTTTTACAGCTTTGACCCCAGCAGCTGTTAATTTATCTAATCATAATTTATGACGGTCTTTCTTTTTTTTTTTTCCTAGTAGCACTGGTCGCTTCTCTTCCTTAGTTAACTCTTTCCTGACTCATTTTCTGTCCTGCAGCTCCTACCATCTATGAGACTGCAGGATAAAAAATGCTGTTTTCTTCCCTTTCATTGCTAAACTGTTATTTTAAATACACCTGAGCAGTGGTGCTCATCCAATATTTGGGTATCCGAACTACCCAGATAATCTGAACTTTTTCCACTATCCGAACTTTGAATAGCAATTCGGATATTTTTTAAAATCTGAATAGCACTATCCGAGCAAACTCTGATTTCCCATCTGAGAGAGAGAGAGAGGGATTGTAAGTCCCCACATCATTAAAAAACATGATGTTACATGCCTCATTTACCCTAAAAAAACGTTTTAAAGGCAATTTAAATAAGCCTTCTTCAGACTTTGTTCCCGTATACTGTCAATATGTTAGAGCACACCACCGTATGTACATTCAGCATTCAAACGACATGCATAGATTTTTCAGCAAATATAAATATATGTCATTCAGATGCTTTAAAGTGGAGCTGAACTCTTGCACAGGACAGAGGGAAAACAGAGAAATGTACCATTTATGTATTTAGAGAGCCTGTCTAATTCCCCCTCCTCTGTGTCACAAGTTGTAATTTGATCTCTACACTGTGTCACCTGACTGCCAAAACAGCTAAGCTCATTTGAAAGCACAGGATGCTAAAAAATATGTCTGCTTCCATAAAAGCAGGAAGTAGACACACTGCAGATTTATTGCAGGATTTGTATCAGATGTAACAAAGAAATGTTTTTATTGAAAGGTTATGTTGCTGCATATCTTTTAGAGCAGAGAGGAAGTTCTGAGTTCAGGTCCACTGTAATTACAACAGAACATCCAAAGTGGGTCCTGACAGGATGTTTGCTACTTACCTGTTCTCTGTTTTGGATGAGCTTCTCTCCATTGCACTGCCCTGCCACCTGTCTGTGGCTCTGACTGCAGCCAGTCTCACAGAGGACAAAGCAGTAGCGCATGCTCTGGCCACTCGCGCTCCCTGTCACCTGTCTGTGGCTCTGACTGCAGCCAGTCACACAGAGGATAAAGAAGCAGCGCATGCTCTGGCCACTCGCTCTCCCTGTCACCTGTCTGTGGCTCTGACTGCAGCCAGTCGCACAGAGGACAAAGAAGCAGCGTATGCTCTGGCCACTCGCGCTCCCTGTCACCTGTCTGTGGCTCTGACTGCAGCCAGTCTCACAGAGGACAAAGAAGCAGCGCATGCTCTGGCCACTCGCGCTCCCTGTCACCTGTCTGTGGCTCTGACTGCAGCCAGTCACACAGAGGATAAAGAAGCAGCGCATGCTCTGGCCACTCGCTCTCCCTGTCACCTGTCTGTGGCTCTGACTGCAGCCAGTCGCACAGAGGACAAAGAAGCAGCGTATGCTCTGGCCACTCGCGCTCCCTGTCACCTGTCTGTGGCTCTGACTGCAGCCAGTCTCACAGAGGACAAAGAAGCAGCGCATGCTCTGGCCACTCGCGCTCCCTGTCACCTGTCTGTGGCTCTGACTGCAGCCAGTCGCACAGAGGACAAAGAAGCAGCGCATGCTCTGGCCACTTGCGCTCCCTGTAATTTCTCGCTCCTGCCCAGATGTGCACAGCAACCAAGGCCGGTACAGTGTTATGCATTCTTGACAAGTACCGGTCATACATCAGCGTCATTTCTCAAGTATGCATGCCCAGAACACTATCGGCTGCTGTGCACATTCGGGCAGGAGCGCAAATTACAGGAATTATTTGTTGAATGGGAGGCAGAGCAGCACAACTGAGATGGGCCCATTCAAACCAATGATCGCTGGTCAGAGTGTTGGACATTTTTTTTTTGGGGGGGGGGGGGGGGGGGGCGCTTGGTGACAGCAGGCCTAGGGCTCTGGAAAGTACAAATCCGGCCCTGCTCTCAGCCTGCCGCCTGCACCGACCTCTGCCTGGATTTTGACAACTGTCTGCTTACCTTATTTGTACAGTTTCACAATTTTTTTTATAAATGTAATTATTTCAACAATTTTGTGTTTTATTTATATGCAGAATGTCTACCAGGCTTTTATTCTAATATATTTTGGTGAATTATGACTTAAAGGAGTTATCAGCCAAAAAATAAAAAATGAGCTTTACTCACCTGGGGCTTTCTCCAGCCCCTTGCTGCCGACTGTCCCACGCTGACCGCTCCGCTCTCCGCCGCCGTCCCGGGCTCCTCGCACGGTGCATGAAGCGCTGCTGTCAATCATGGCCACATTGCTTACGGTGCACTGCGCAGGCGCAGTAGTTCGGCGTGGGGCAGTCGGCTGCAAGGGGCTGGAGAAAGCCCCAGGTGAGTAAAGGTCATTTTGTATTTTTAGGCTGATAATTGGAGGCCTCAAATTCTTGTATGTACCACTTTTGACTTGATAATTCCAGACAGAAATGCACTGCCAGGGAGGTTAATGACCGACTGTAGCAGGTCTGAGGCCTCTGCCATTAACATTATAAAGAATGGCAACAGTTTAAATATTCCCCTTGAAAATTAATAGGTGAATTTTGATTGGCTGTTGTGGATTCCACCCATTTCCCTGAATATTAATCTCAGTCACCTACCGTAGTGATCACCTGGACAAAGTTTGAGAACCAGCTAACACTATCGCGTGCAAAGCAATGACATGGTCTTACAAATGCTGCCATTTGGCTGCATTATAATTGCATAATAGCAAACAATCAGAACATGGATTGGAAGTGCACTTTGTAGCACACATCCTATTGTAACAACAATACGAAATACAGAGTATCAAAAAGTATCAACTCCACTTCCCACCTGAGCTAAACAATGTTTCACCAAGTTCTAATCAGTGAGGGCTCATTTCCACTATCGCGAATTTGCATGCGGAGATTTGCATGCGTTCTCCGCATGCAAATTCGCATAGCAATACCAGTGAATGGGACGGGTTCCACTTGTCAGGATTCCTTTGCTTTTTTCTGTGCAGAAAAAATTCGCATGGCAGAGCCATCAAAATTCGCATACCGCTATGCGAATCGCATGTGATTAATAGGAAATTCGCATGAGGTTTGGACCCGCATGCAAATTTCGCATCCGCATGCGAATTTTTACCACGGCGATTCGCACCGCACAAGTGGAAATGCAGCTTTACACTTCCATTGAATCCTATGGAGCAGTCCGCCATCTAGTGCACAGACTCGGGATTGCATTGATTTCAGGCAAACTGTTTCAATGAAGGAATCTGGTCTCAAAGACCTAAAAGAAACAATGACTGAATCTGAGCTCTCTGTGGGCTTCAGGGCCGCTGCAGGGCTGATAGGAGCAGGCATGCTGAGACATGCAGTCCCCCTACTGGAGAGAGGGGCCGGAGGAGAGAAGCAATCAGGTACTTACCGCAGAGTGGTCGTCAGTGTGCCGCTCTCCGCGGTGCTGGAGGGAGTCTGAGCTGTATGAGGCTGTATGAGGGTACCGGGAAGGGGCAGCGCTATGTCAGCCTGGGTCACAGCACCGCCTATAGGCAGCAGGCGGGGGATTTTCCTGCAGCTACTTTCACTTTTACTTTCCTATAACTGACGCCGATTCCCGGAAATGGAGGAATTCCATCGCAGCCAGGGGGCAGCACACACCAGACAGAGAGGGCTGACAGGAGGAGACAGACGGGCACAGCCACTCAGCCAGGACAACACAGAGAGGGGCAAAGCAAGGAGGAGACAGAGAGGGGCACGGCCAGGAGGACACAGAGAGGGGCACAGCCAGGAGGAGACACAGAGAGGGGCACAGCCAGGAGACAGAGAGGGGCACAGCCAGGAGACAGAGAGAGGCACAGCCAGGAGGAAACAGAGAGGGGCACAGCCAGGAGGAGACACAGAGAGGGGCACAGCCAGGAGGAGACACATAGGGACACAGCCAGGAGGAGACACGTAGGGGCACCGCCAGGACACAGAGAGGGGCACAGCCAGGAGGAGACACATAGGGACACAGCCAGGAGGAGACACAGAGAGGGGCACAGCCAGGAGGACACAGAGAGGAGCGCAGAGACTGCAGCAGACAAGAGAGGACACACACACAAGTTAGTTGCCGAATAGCAGAAACACAGAGGAAAATCCGAGTAAC
Organism: Hyperolius riggenbachi; assembly: GCF_040937935.1. NCBI lineage: Eukaryota > Metazoa > Chordata > Amphibia > Anura > Hyperoliidae > Hyperolius > Hyperolius riggenbachi. Next base: position 37,619,373 of record NC_090653.1, on the reverse strand, counting down.
ACTCCATAGACTGAGACAGGCAGGCACATGAGAGGGCAGGATGTCAGACACAACAAGAGAATGTACGGGCTACACAGCAGAGGGTAGGGGAAAGATGGACATAGGAGAGTGATAGAGATAGATCCAGGAGAGTGCTGAGGACACAGATAGGCTCAGTGCAGAGGATAGAGACTGAGAAGAGTGTAGTGTAGAAGACAGAGATAGACTAAGGAGAGTGCAGAGGATAGACTGAGGAGAGTTTAGAGGATAGACTGAGGAGAGTTTAGAGGATAGACTGAGGAGAGTGTAGAGGACAGAGATAGATTCAGGAGAGTGCAGAGGATAGATTTAGGAGAGTGCAGAGGATAGACTCAGGAGAGTGCAGAGGATAGACTTAGGAGAGTGCATAGGACAGAGATCGACTCAGGAGAGTGCAGAGGACAGAGATAGACTCCGGACAGTGCAGAGATAGACTCAGGAGAGTGCAGAGATAGACTCAGCAGAGTGCAGAGATAGACTCAGGAGAGTGCGGAGGACAGAGATAGACTCAGGAGAGTGCAGAGGACAGAGATAGACTCAGGAGAGTGCGGAGGACAGAGATAGACTCAGGAGAGTGCAGAGGACAGAGATAGACTCCGGACAGTGCAGAGATAGACTCAGGAGAGTGCTGAGATAGACTCAGGAGAGTGCAGAGATAGACTCAGGAGAGTGCAGAGATAGACTCAGGAGAGTGCAGAGGATAGACTCAGGAGAGTGCAGAGGACAGAGATAGACTCAGGAGAGTACAGAGGACAGAGATAGACTCAGGAGAGTGCAGAGGACAGAGATAGACTCAGGAGAGTGCAGAGGACAGAGATAGACTCAGGAGAGTGCAGAGGACAGAGATAGACTCAGGAGAGTGCAGAGTACAGAGATAGACTTAGGACAGTGCAGAGATAGACTCAGGAGAGTGCAGAGATAGACTCAGGAGAGTGCAGAGGATAGACTCAGGAGAGTGCAGAGGATAGACTCAGGAGAGTGCGGAGGACAGAGATAGACTCAGGAGAGTGCAGAGGACAGAGATAGACTCAGGAGAGTGCAGAGGACAGAGATAGACTCAGGAGAGTGCAGAGGACAGAGATAGACTCAGGAGAGTGCAGAGGACAGAGATAGACTCAGGAGAGTGCAGAGGACAGAGATATACTCAGGAGAGTGCGGAAGACAGAGATAGACTCAGGAGAGTGCGGAGGACAGAGATAGACTCAGGAGAGTGCAGAGGACAGAGATAGACTCAGGAGAGTGCAGAGGACAGAGATAGACTCAGGAGAGTGCGGAGGACAGAGATAGACTCAGGAGAGTGCAGAGGACAGAGATAGACTCAGGAGAGTGCAGAGGACAGAGATAGACTCAGGAGAGTGCAGAGGACAGAGATAGACTCAGGAGAGTGCAGAGATAGACTCAGGAGAGTGCAGAGATAGACTCAGGAGAGTGCAGAGGACAGTGATAGACTCAGGAGAGTGCAGAGGACAGAGATAGACTCAGGAGAGTACAAAGGACAGAGAAAGGCTCTTGAGAGTGCAGAGGACAGAGATAGACTCAGGAGAGCACAGAGATAGGCTCAGGAGAGTGCAGAGGTAAACTCGGGAGTGCAGAGGATAGACTGAGGAGAGTACAGAGATAGGCTCAGGAGAGTGCAGAGGTAGACTCAGGAGTGCAGAGGATAGACTGAGGAGAGTACAAAGGACAGAGAAAGGCTCAGGAGAGTGCGGAGGAGAGAGATAGACTGAGGAGAGTACAGAGATAGGCTCAGGAGAGTGCAGAGGTAGACTCGGGAGTGCAGAGGATAGACTGAGGAGAGTACAGAGATAGGCTCAGGAGAGTGCAGAGGTAGACTCAGGAGTGCAGAGGATAGACTGAGGAGAGTACAGAGATAGGCTCAGGAGAGTGCAGAGGTAGACTCGGGAGTGCAGAGGATAGACTGAGGAGACTGCAGAGGACAGACAGACAGTTTTATACAAGAATAAAAAAAGAATCCTAGAAACAACTGCATTAACCAGTTAAGTATAAAAAAATAGTTGGCCTTCCCCCATATTAAGAAAGATGAACTATTAGAAGCACGGGTTGGAGGGTGGGGCAGGCAGACTATGGAGATTGGAAGATAGGTGGGTGAGCAGTGAGGGTGCATGGCTGGTGGTGGGTGTAGGATAGGTGGGGAGACATACGATGTGAGTGGGTACAGGTGACCATACACCATGATAGTTTTTTAAATACATTTGAAGAATGATTTGTGAACAAAGCTAAAAATACTGTACAAATATGAAAAGCCACAGCCCACTTAAAGGACAACTGAAGTTAGAGGGATAAGCAAGCTGCCATATTTATTTCCCTTTAACTTGTTGCCGACCGCTCCATGCCAATTGGTATGAACACGGTGGAAGCCCCTGGACCACCCCACGCCGATCGGCATGAAGTGCTAGGGGCGGGGATTGCATGGGATTGTGCGCATCCCCGCTGGAGTGATGAAGCTCCGCTCCACCATCAGTCTACCAGCGGCGATTGCCCCTCAGAGACTGTTAGATGCCGTCTATTTACTAGGTACAGTGCTGCGATCTAAGGCAGTGCTGTACAGGGGACAGTTTTGTCACTCAGCTGTCCACTCCAGAGGCACAAAGGCGATCCGCTGTGATAGGCTAAAGCCTATGACAGTCGATCGCGCTGATTGGCTGGTAGGGGTATAATAAAATAAAAAAAATAGAACAATTTATTAGGAAAATAAATATATAAATAAATAAACACGCCGACAAGGATCAGACCCCACCAACAGAGAGCTCTGTTGGTGGGGAGAAAAAGTGTGGGAATCACTTGTGTGCTGCATCACTGCAGCGAGGCCTTAAAGCTGCAGTGGCCTATTTAGTAAAAAATGGCCTGGTCACTTGGGGGGGTTTAACACCACAGTCCTTAAGTGGTTAAACAATGCATATTGCCTGGCTTTGCTGCTGATCCTCTGCATCCAATACTTTAGTCATAGACGCTGAAAAAGCATGTAGATCAGATGTTCGACTTAAAGTGAACCTCCAGAATAAAAATTGACTCAGCAGCACTGAAAAGGCCTGGTGTTTCTTTAACTGTTTCACAGCATTAGAACTTTGTTTCTCTTATACAAGCCTCATTTTTAGCTGCACAGAAAAAAACTGCCCGGGCATTTTTCCCCTGATGCTGTGCAAAGCATGATGGGATTTCTGATGTTGTTGTTCTCGTTCTGGTGTTTTGGTGCATTTTTTTTTTTTTTACATTTTGAATTTGACATTTGAAGCCTAGCGTGTGCAGCTGGGAGGGGTGATACGGGCACAGGACAGTTGGAACTGTGTCTCATGCTCCCTGTCACCTCCTTTCAACCAAAAAGATGGCTGCCCCCATGACAAAGATGGCAGCCCCCATGAATCACAAACATTTGCCTGTTCTTTTAAAACAGTGTGGGTAAGAGATTATATTACCTATCTATTGTAATTAACATAACTAATGTAACTTAATTACAGTATGTTTGTTTAGGCTGAAGTTCCCATTTAAGATGAACCCGAGGTGAGAGTGATATGGAGGCTGACATATTTGTTTCCTTTTAAACAATATTAGTTGCCTGGCAGCCCTGCTGATCTGTTTGGCTGCAGTAGTGTCTGAATCACACCAGAAACAAGCATGCAGCTACTCTTGTCAGATCTGACAATGTCAGAAACACCAGATCTGCCGCATGCTTGTTCAGGGTCTATGGCTAAAAGTATTAGAGGCAGAGGATCAGCAGGACAGTCAGGCTATTGGTATTGTCTAAAAGGGAATAAATATGGCAGCCTCCATATCCCTCTCACTTCAGTTGTCCTTTAACCTCTTAGCAGCAACAAACATTCAGAAACACCTGATCTGCTGCATGCTTGTTGAGGGTCTATGGCTGAAAGTATTAAAAGAAGAGGATCAGCAGGATAGCCAGGCAACTGGTATTGCTTAAAGGAGTCATCAGGCAGTATTAAAGAAAATAAGTGCTACTTACCGGGGGCTTCCTCCAGCCCCAAGCTCCCAGGACGTCCCTCGCCGCAGCTCTCCCCGCAGCCGTTCACCGCAGCTCGCTCCCGGTCCCTATGATGATGTCAGGGCGACCTCCAGGTCGGCCTGTACTGCACTTCCGCGAGCGGCGCTGTTAATCACCGCCACGTGGGCCAGAGCGGTGATTAAAAAGCCAGGGCAACAATGGAATGGTTTAAAACAAAACATATCCATGTGTTAGAATGACCGAGCCAAAGTGCAGATCGAAATCCAATCGAGAATCTGTGGCAAGTTCTGAAAACTGCTGTTCACAAACTCTGTCCATCTAATCTGACTGAGCTGGAGCTGTTTTGCAAAGAGGAATGGGCAAGGATTTCAGTCTCTAGATGTGCAAAGCTGGTAGAGACATACCCTAAAAGACTGGCAGATGTAATTGCAGCAAAAGGTGGTTCTACAAAGTATTGACTCAGGGGGCCGAATAATTACACACACCCCACTTTGCAGTTATTTATTTGTAAAAAAAATGTTTGGAATCACATATGATTTTCGTTCCACTTCTCACGTGTACACCACTTTGTATTGGTCTTTCATATGGAATTCCAATACAATTGATTCATGTTTGTGGCAGTAATGTGACAAAATGTGGAAAACTTCAAGGGGGCCGAATACTTTTGCAAGCCACTGTATATGACCCCAGTACGTATGAACAACATTTCACGTGCAAACAGTGCAACTTGCCCTAAATGCAACCAACACAACGGTACCTTTTTCATGTATTTTGGCTATACCCTGTTATTGCTACTTTTTAGACTAAAGTCTTCCGGATAATTAATGCTATTTTAACTGCCCAACTTACGCCCGATCCCAAGCTGGCACTTCTGGGGGTTTTGGGCGAAACCTCCTTCAATAAGCATGCCCAGTACTTACCTTTTATGGCCGCAAAGAAATACTAAGACTGTGGAAAGGTGCTGGGGGCCCTCTGATTAACCATTGGAAGAAATCAATAAACCAATCTTCAACATTATACAAACTGACCTATTTAAGCAGAAATTGTCCAAACAAATTTGAAAAGATCTGGTCTCCATGGACTGGTAATCCAGAAATTCCAGAAGTGAACCGGAGGCGGGGCCGGAGCATCAGTGAGTGGCTATGCGGGCACAGGATGTCTGCGGGGGACCATTAGAAGACCCGGGTAAGTTCAGCTCATTTTCCGCCGACCCCCCTACAGTATCCCTTTAATTTCAATATCCTATTTTCGGCTATGATGCCTGGTGCTATCGTGCAGGGGACGGGGGTGGGGCGACCTAACTAGTTCTTTCTTTCTCTCTACTTTCTTTTCCTCTTATAAGCTGTAAAACAACCCGCAATATTATAGAGGACATCACTTGCTGTATTATGATTAAATTGAGATGAAGTACCGTATATCTAATGCTCCTTATAATTTGGCTCCTGAGACTCTATAGAGAATAACTAAAGAATTCCTTGAAAGGAGCTACTGTATACTAAGTATCCTGTACTATGATTTGTGATACTGTTAACCTCTGGTTGTATCTAAGCTTATTTCTGTTCTTGCTTTGTAGCCTTTGGCAGTTTTGTTGAAGTAAACTCAATAAAATGATTTGTTAAAAAAAGAAAATAATTGTAATGCAGCAATGTTTCACTAGAAAATAATCGTAATGTGGGCAGTGTTTCACCAGAAAATAGTGTGCACCCACTAAAAGAAAGCATTTACTCACCTGCAGAAGACTCCTCTCGCAGCTCCCCAATCACCATTGTGCAGCGATCGGCTATGAAACTCCCGCCATGCTGACAGGCAGAGAGCAGGGCTATGGGAAGATGGTGCCTAAAGCCCTGTACTGGATACACAAATAGTTTTGATGGCCATCTTTGCCCTGCTCTGACTGCAGAAGACTCCCGCAGGCTGAGGTGAGCTGTGGGCTGCGGGGAGAGAACTGGCACATCATCTACGCCGCAAGCTAGTTCACCACTTGGGGCGTCCTACAATCTGGCGACGGGATGGACACAGTCCTCCCCCCATGGCAGCCTTCCCCCCACAGTGCCCGAGGCGACCGCCTGGTTGGCCTGGTGGACCAGGCGCCCCTGGTATTGTGGAACATTTCTTTGATATGCAGATTGAGAGAGATGAAGACAGGAGTTTTCTTCTTGACCAAAGTCATAAGATAGAGGAAGTGATTGAGACTTTTGGGATGAAAGATGCCAAACCAGCTAACTCTCCTATGGAAACAAATTACCTGAAGTAAATGAATAATGAAGGTGATATGCTGCCAAACAACTGTAAGTACAGAAAAGCCATAGGAAAACTACCACATAGCCACAATTGCAAGACCAGACATTGCTACAGCAACAGGATTCCTATGCAGTGTCTCAAGCACCGCAAACAGCTGTTTGTGTAGTGACGGCCGTGCTGGACTGGTGCGCACCATGGCGAGAGTGCAGGTTTTGGTGGCTTTACAGCCCATATGGTCGCCTGGCTGATGTAGCTGAATGACAGAACAATGACTGTCCAGCTGATCAAATTTGGTCTGACCACAATGAAGCAACGACCTTATTATCTTTTGTGTGCCCCCCGAGACACTCATCTAGGCGCCGGTCATTGCTTCATTGTGATACGCAAGCCCCTTCACCACGGCAAGGTAATGATCACGAAGGGGAATGGGCGCATGTACATGCCTTTTCTTTTGTTGTTGCAACTGCCCGCAGTGCAGCCAGAAAAATTAGGCAGTCATGTACACGCACCAGAAAAATTATTACAGCGGTCGCTGCTAGCAGCGGCCTAAAAAATTCAGCAATCCGCCTGGAGTCCCGGACCCTGTTGGTGGTGGCGGAGAAGGTAGTCAAGCGGCCTGCAGGCAGACATGCTGTGTGGAGGGACTGGGAGCGACTTAGTCTTCTTGGGGCAGGCCAGGCAGCCAGTCACACGGCGTGCAGGCAGAGATGCTGTGTGTGGGGACTGACTTAGTCTTGGGGCGGGCAGCAGCCCTCCGGGATCCATGCCTCATTCATTTTGATAAAGGTGAGGTACTTAACAGTTTTGTGACTTAGGCGACTTCTCTTCTCAGTGACAATGCCTCCAGCTGCGCTGAAGGTCCTTTCTGACAGGACGCTTGCGGCAGGGCAGGAGAGAAGTTGGATGGCAAATTGGGACAGCTCTGGCCACAGGTCAAGCCTGCGCACCCAGTAGTTCAAGGGTTCCTCATCGCTGTTCACAGCAGTGTCTACATCCACACTTAAGGCCAGGTAGTCGGCTACCTGCCGTTCCAGGCGTTGGTGGAGGGTGGATCCGGAAGGGCTACGGCGAGGCGTTGGACTAAAGAACGTCCGCATGTCCGACATCACCATGAGATCGCTGGAGCGTCCTGTCTTTGACTGCGTGGACATGGGAGGAGGATTAGTGGCAGTGGTACCTTGCTGGCGTTGTGCTGTCACATCACCCTTAAAGGCATTGTAAAGCATAGTTGACAGCTTGTTCTGCATGTGCTGCATCCTTTCCACCTTCAGGTGAGTTGGTAACAGGTCCGCCACTTTGTGCCTGTACCGAGGGTCTAGTAGTGTGGCCACCCAGTACAGCTCATTCCCCTTGAGGTTTTTTATACGAGGGTCCCTCAACAGGCAGGACAGCATAAAAGATGACATCTGCACAAAGTCGGATGCAGATGTACCATCCATCTCCTCTTGCTCTTCCTCAGTGACGTCACGTAAGTCAACCTCCTCCCCCCAGCCGCGAACAATACCACGGGAAGGTTGAGCAGCACAAGCCCCCTGCGACGCCTGCTGCGGTTGTTCTCCTGCCGCCGTCCCCTCCTCCTCCTCCCCCAAAGAAACACCTTGCTCATCATCCTCTGAGTCTGACTCGTCTTCTGCACACGACTTCTCTTCTTCCTCCTCCTTCCCCCTCTGTGCTGCCGCAGGTGTTGAGGAAACAGCTGGGTCTGATGAAAATTGGTCCCATGCCTGTTCCTGCCGTAACGGTTCCTGGTCACGCTCATTCGCAACTTTATCCGCCACTCTACGCACAGCATGCTCCAAGAAGTAAGCGTAGGGAATTAAGTCGCTAATGGTGCCTTCACTGCGGCTCACCAGGTTGGTCACCTCCTCAAACGGCCGCATGAGCCTGCATGCATTTTTCATCAGTGTCCAGTTGTTGGGCCAGAACATCCCCATCTTCCCAGACTGTTTCATTCTACTGTAGTTGTAGAGGTACTGGGTCACGGCTTTCTTCTGTTCTAGCAGGCGGGAGAACAGGAGCAGGGTCGAGTTCCAGCGAGTCGGGCTATCGCAAATGAGGCGTCTCACCGGCAAGTTGTTTTTCCTCTGAATTTCCGCAAAGCGTGCCATGGCTGTGTAAGACCGCCTCAAATGCCCACAGAACTTCCTGGCCTGCTTCAGGACATCCGCTAAGCCAGGGTACTTTGACACAAATCTTTGAACAACTAGATTCATGACATGTGCCATGCAGGGTATGTGTGTCAGCTTCCCCATATGCAAAGCGGCAAGCAGATTGCTGCCGTTGTCGCACACCACGTTGCCTATCTCCAGGTGGTGCGGGGTCAGCCACTCATCCACCTGTTTCTTAAGAGCAGCCAGGAGAGCTGCTCCAGTGTGACTCTCCGCTTTGAGACAAGACATGTCTAAGATGGCGTGACTCCGTCGTACCTGGCATGCAGCATAGGCCCTGCGGAGCTGGGGCTGTGTAGCTGGAGAGGAGAACTGCCACTCTGCCAAGGAGGAGGAGGACAGCGAAGAGCATGTAGCAGGAGGAGAGGAGGTGGCAGGAGGCCTGCCTGCAAGCCATGGAGGTGTCACAATTTGGTCCGCTGCGCCCTGCTTGCCATTGTTCACCACCAGGTTGACCCAATGGGCTGTGTACGTAATGTAGCGGCCCTGCCCGTGCTTGGCAGACCAGGCATCCGTGGTCAGGTGTACCCTTGACCCAACGCTCTTCGCAAGAGATGACACCACTTGCCTCTCAACTTCACGGTGCAGTTGGGGTATGGCCTTTCTAGAAAAATAAGTGCGGCCTGGCATCTTCCACTGCGGTGTCCCGATGGCCACAAATTTACGGAAGGCCTCAGAGTCCACCAGCCGGTATGGTAACAGCTGGCGAGCTAACAGTTCCGCCACGCCAGCTGTCAGACGCCGGGCAAGGGGGTGATTTGCCGAAATTGGCTTCTTCCGCTCAAACATTTCCTTCACGGACACCTGACTGCTGCTGTGGGCAGAGGAGCAGGAAGCGCTCAAGGGCAGAGGCGGAGTGGAGGAGGGTGCCTGTGAAGGTGGAAGGGAGAAAGCGGCAGAAGCAGATAATGCACCTGATGGAGGAGGAAGAGGAGAAGGAGGGTGGCTTTGCTTTTGTGTGCTGCTGCTGCTTTTGCTCAGGTGGCCATCCAATTGCTGTTTGTGCCTTTTCTCCAGGTGCCTTCGTAAGGCACTTGTCCCTACGTGAGTGTTGGCCTTTCCACGGCTCAATTTTTGTTGGCAGAGCGAACAGATGGCTTTGCTCCGATCTGAGGCACACACATTAAAAAATTTCCACACCGCTGAGCCACCCTGGGATGTGGGCACTATGGGGACCTCAGCAGCTGATGCTGAAGGGCAAGTTGGCTGGCTGTACATAGGTGGCGATACATGGTGCCGGACACTGCCACCAGCTGTTTCTGACGAAGAGCTGCCCCAGCTTCTTTCAGCAACTTCTCTCCTCCTACTACTCTCTGACTCCCCCTCTGAACTGTCCCTCTCTTCATCTCCTCTATTGGGAACATACAGAGGATCCGTATCATCGTCATCATCGTAATCATCCTGCCCAGCTTCGCTTGCCTCAGAAAAATCCAAACATGCACCATCAGTAGGTCCTTCATCCTCCTTACACGTTACATCCATAGTGTTGCCGCGTAACTCAGACATATGAGCTGGTGAAAATTCATCTGGCTGTAACAACAATGGCTGTGCATCAGTGATTTCACCACTAAATAATTCTTGCGAAGTGTCAAATGCAGCGGAAGTGGTGCTAGTAGTAGCGCTGGTGGCTGAGGAAGATGAGGTGTTCTGTATCGCTAAATACTCAACCACGTCCTGACAATCTTGGGAGGTGATGGGACGTGCCTTCTTCTGAGCACTGTACTGTGGGCCAGGTCCACACGAAATTACATTTACACGACCTCGCACAGACCTGCCGGGTGGCCTTCCTCTGGCTCTGGCACTACCTCTTCCTCTACCTGTTTTGTCCATATCGGGTATGCACGGAGTGGTATATCACACTGCGTGCACTCACGTAGGTAGGTGGGTTCACTTAACTGCACAGGTATGCGCACTGATGCGGTGGGTTCACTGAACAGAACAGGTATACAGTGGCGGGTTCACTGAACACAACAGGTATGCAGTGGCGGGTTCACTGAACAGGTATACAGTGGCGGGTTCACTGAACAGAACAGGTATGCAGTGGCGGGTTCACTGAACAGAACAGGTATACAGTGGCAGGTTCACTGAACAGAACAGGTATACAGTGGCGGGTTCACTGAACAGAACAGGTATGCAGTGGCGGGTTCACTGAACAGGTATACAGTGGCAGGTTCACTGAACAGAACAGGTATACAGTGGCGGGTTCACTGAACACAACAGGTATGCAGTGGCGGGTTAACTGAACAGAACAGGTATACAGTGGCGGGTTCACTGAACAGAATAGGTATGCAGAGGCGGGTTCACTGAACAGAACAGGTATCCAGTGGCAGGTTCACTGAACAGAACAGGTATACAGTGGCGGGTTCACTGAACAGAACAGGTATACAGTGGCGGGTTCACTGAACAGAACAGGTATACAGTGGTGGGTTCACAGAACAGGTATGCAGTGGCGGGTTCACTGAACAGAACAGGTATAAAGTGGCAGGTTCACTGAACAGAACAGGTATACAGTGGCGGGTTCACTGAACAGAACAGGTATGCAGTGGTGGGTTCACTGAACAGAACAGGTATAAAGTGGCGGGTTCACTGAACAGAACAGGTATGCAGTGGCGGGTTCACTGAACAGAACAGGTATACAGTGGCAGGTTCACTGAACAGAACAGGTATACAGTGGCGGGTTCACTGAACACAACAGGTATGCAGTGGCGGGTTCACTGAACAGGTATACAGTGGCAGATTCACTGAACAGAACAGGTATACAGTGGCGGGTTCACTGAACAGAACAGGTATGCAGTGGCGGGTTCACTGAACAGAACAGGTATACAGTGGCAGGTTCACTGAACAGAACAGGTATACAGTGGCGGGTTCACTGAACACAACAGGTATGCAGTGGTGGGTTCACAGAACAGGTATGCAGTGGCAGGTTCACTGAACAGGTATACAGTGGCGGGTTCACTGAACAGAACAGGTATACAGTGGCGGGTTCACTGAACAGGTATACAGTGGCGGGTTCACAGAACAGGTATGCAGTGGTGGGTTCACTGAACAGGTATGCAGTGGTGGGTTCACTGAACAGGTATGCAGTGGTGTGCAGTGGTGGGTTCACAGAACAGGTATGCAGTGGGCTCACTGAACAGAACAGGTATGGTGGGCTCACTGTGAAGGTGGAAGGGAGAAAGCGGCAGAAGCAGATAATGCACCTGATGGAGGAGGAAGAGGAGAAGGAGGGTGGCTTTGCTTTTGTGTGCTGCTGCTGCTTTTGCTCAGGTGGCCATCCAATTGCTGTTTGTGCCTTTTCTCCAGGTGCCTTCGTAAGGCACTTGTCCCTACGTGAGTGTTGGCCTTTCCACGGCTCAATTTTTGTTGGCAGAGCGAACAGATGGCTTTGCTCCGATCTGAGGCACACACATTAAAAAATTTCCACACCGCTGAGCCACCCTGGGATGTGGGCACTATGGGGACCTCAGCAGCTGATGCTGAAGGGCAAGTTGGCTGGCTGTACATAGGTGGCGATACATGGTGCCGGACACTGCCACCAGCTGTTTCTGACGAAGAGCTGCCCCAGCTTCTTTCAGCAACTTCTCTCCTCCTACTACTCTCTGACTCCCCCTCTGAACTGTCCCTCTCTTCATCTCCTCTATTGGGAACATACAGAGGATCCGTATCATCGTCATCATCGTAATCATCCTGCCCAGCTTCGCTTGCCTCAGAAAAATCCAAACATGCACCATCAGTAGGTCCTTCATCCTCCTCACACGTTACATCCATAGTGTTGCCGCGTAACTCAGACATATGAGCTGGTGAAAATTCATCTGGCTGTAACAACAATGGCTGTGCATCAGTGATTTCACCACTAAATAATTCTTGCGAAGTGTCAAATGCAGCGGAAGTGGTGCTAGTAGTAGCGCTGGTGGCTGAGGAAGATGAGGTGTTCTGTATCGCTAAATACTCAACCACGTCCTGACAATCTTGGGAGGTGATGGGACGTGCCTTCTTCTGAGCACTGTACTGTGGGCCAGGTCCACACGAAATTACATTTACACGACCTCGCACAGACCTGCCGGGTGGCCTTCCTCTGGCTCTGGCACTACCTCTTCCTCTACCTGTTTTGTCCATATCGGGTATGCACGGAGTGGTATATCACACTGCGTGCACTCACGTAGGTAGGTGGGTTCACTTAACTGCACAGGTATGCGCACTGATGCGGTGGGTTCACTGAACAGAACAGGTATACAGTGGCGGGTTCACTGAACACAACAGGTATGCAGTGGCGGGTTCACTGAACAGGTATACAGTGGCGGGTTCACTGAACAGAACAGGTATGCAGTGGCGGGTTCACTGAACAGAACAGGTATACAGTGGCAGGTTCACTGAACAGAACAGGTATACAGTGGCGGGTTCACTGAACAGAACAGGTATGCAGTGGCGGGTTCACTGAACAGGTATACAGTGGCAGGTTCACTGAACAGAACAGGTATACAGTGGCGGGTTCACTGAACACAACAGGTATGCAGTGGCGGGTTAACTGAACAGAACAGGTATACAGTGGCAGGTTCACTGAACAGAACAGGTATACAGTGGCGGGTTCACTGAACAGAACAGGTATGCAGTGGTGGGTTCACTGAACAGAACAGGTATAAAGTGGCGGGTTCACTGAACAGAACAGGTATGCAGTGGCGGGTTCACTGAACAGAACAGGTATACAGTGGCAGGTTCACTGAACAGAACAGGTATACAGTGGCAGGTTCACTGAACAGAACAGGTATGCAGTGGCGGGTTCACTGAACAGAACAGGTATACAGTGGCGGGTTTACTGAACAGAACAGGTATGCAGTGGCGAGTTCACTGAACAGAACAGGTATACAGTGGCAGGTTCACTGAACAGAACAGGTATACAGTGGCGGGTTCACTGAACACAACAGGTATGCAGTGGCGGGTTCACTGAACAGGTATACAGTGGCAGGTTCACTGAACAGAACAGGTATACAGTGGCGGGTTCACTGAACAGAACAGGTATGCAGTGGCGGGTTCACTGAACAGAACAGGTATACAGTGGCAGGTTCACTGAACAGAACAGGTATACAGTGGCGGGTTCACTGAACACAACAGGTATGCAGTGGTGGGTTCACAGAACAGGTATGCAGTGGCAGGTTCACTGAACAGGTATACAGTGGCAGGTTCACTGAACAGAACAGGTATACAGTGGCGGGTTCACTGAACAGGTATACAGTGGCGGGTTCACAGAACAGGTATGCAGTGGTGGGTTCACTGAACAGGTATGCAGTGGTGGGTTCACTGAACAGGTATGCAGTGGTGTGCAGTGGTGGGTTCACAGAACAGGTATGCAGTGGCAGGTTCACTGAACAGGTATGCAGTGGGCTCACTGAACAGAACAGGTATGGTGGGCTCACTGAACAGAACAGGTATGCAGCCAGGAAGGAACAAGCTAAGCCTAACTAATCTTTCCCTATAAGAGACAGTCTGCAGCAGCTCGCCCTACTCTCACTAATGCAGGCACACGAGTGAGCGTAATGGCCGCCGCTGCCTGCCTTTTATTAGGGGGGTGGGGCTCCAGGGGCTAGTGTAGCCTAATTGGTTACACTGGGCCTGCTGACTGTGATGTAGAGGGTCAAAGTTGACCCTCATGGTGCATTATTACAGTGGCGGGTTCACTGAACAGAACAGGTATGCAGTGGCGGGTTCACTGAACAGGTATACAGTGGCAGGTTCACTGAACAGAACAGGTATACAGTGGCGGGTTCACTGAACACAACAGGTATGCAGTGGCGGGTTAACTGAACAGAACAGGTATACAGTGGCGGGTTCACTGAACAGAACAGGTATGCAGAGGCGGGTTCACTGAACAGAACAGGTATACAGTGGCAGGTTCACTGAACAGAACAGGTATACAGTGGCGGGTTCACTGAACAGAACAGGTATACAGTGGCGGGTTCACTGAACAGAACAGGTATACAGTGGTGGGTTCACAGAACAGGTATGCAGTGGCGGGTTCACTGAACAGAACAGGTATACAGTGGCAGGTTCACTGAACAGAACAGGTATACAGTGGCGGTTTCACTGAACAGAACAGGTATGCAGTGGTGGGTTCACTGAACAGAACAGGTATAAAGTGGCGGGTTCACTGAACAGAACAGGTATGCAGTGGCGGGTTCACTGAACAGAACAGGTATACAGTGGCAGGTTCACTGAACAGAACAGGTATACAGTGGCAGGTTCACTGAACAGAACAGGTATGCAGTGGCGGGTTCAATGAACAGAACAGGTATACAGTGGCGGGTTTACTGAACAGAACAGGTATGCAGTGGCGAGTTCACTGAACAGAACAGGTATACAGTGGCAGGTTCACTGAACAGAACAGGTATACAGTGGCGGGTTCACTGAACAGAACAGGTATGCAGTGGCGGGTTCACTGAACAGAACAGGTATACAGTGGCAGGTTCACTGAACAGAACAGGTATACAGTGGCGGGTTCACTGAACACAACAGGTATGCAGTGGCGGGTTCACTGAACAGGTATGCAGTGGCAGGTTCACTGAACAGAACAGGTATACAGTGGCGGGTTCACTGAACACAACAGGTATGCAGTGGTGGGTTCACAAAACAGGTATGCAGTGGCAGGTTCACTGAACAGGTATACAGTGGCGGGTTCACTGAACAGAACAGGTATACAGTGGCGGGTTCACTGAACAGGTATACAGTGGCGGGTTCACAGAACAGGTATGCAGTGGCAGGTTCACTGAACAGGAATACAGTGGCGGGTTCACTGAACAGAACAGGTATGCAGTGGCGGGTTCACAGAACAGTACAGGTATGCAGTGGCAGGTTCACTGAACAGGTATGCAGTGGCAGGTTTACTGAACAGGTATGCAGTGGTGGGTTCACTGAACAGGTATGCAGTGGTGGGTTCACTGAACAGGTATGCAGTGGTGGGTTCACTGAACAGGTATGCAGTGGTGGGTTTACTGAACAGGTATGCAGTGGTGGGTTCACAGAACAGGTATGCAGTGGCAGGTTCACTGAACAGGTATGCAGTGGTGGGTTCACTGAACAGGTATGCAGTGGTGGGTTCACTGAACAGGTATGCAGTGGTGTGCAGTGGTGGGTTCACAGAACAGGTATGCAGTGGCAGGTTCACTGAACAGGTATGCAGTGGGCTCACTGAACAGAACAGGTATGGTGGGCTCACTGAACAGAACAGGTATGCAGCCAGGAAGGAACAAGCTAAGCCTAACTAATCTTTCCCTATAAGAGACAGTCTGCAGCAGCTCGCCCTACTCTCACTAATGCAGGCACACGAGTGAGCGTAATGGCCGCCGCTGCCTGCCTTTTATTAGGGGGGTGGGGCTCCAGGGGCTAGTGTAGCCTAATTGGTTACACTGGGCCTGCTGACTGTGATGTAGAGGGTCAAAGTTGACCCTCATGGTGCATTATGGGGCGAACCGAACTTCCGCAAAACTTCGCCTGCGGGACGCGAACGCGAACCACTGAAGTTCGCATGGAACCGTTTGCAGGCGAACCGTTCGGCCCAACTCTAGCCACTGGTGGCCAGCTTAATGATGCTGTAGTCTAAAGTAGCCACACACTAAAAGAATGCCATCCGATGTGACAAACAATCAATCGCTCTCCGAACACAATCTTACCTGAGATGAGCCATTTTTTAAGCTTTACCCTGTGCCTAAATTTCCCGCCCCCTTAACCTTCCTGGTGGTAAGCCCAAGCTGAGCTCGAGCTATGCCGCGCAGGAAGATATCTCAGCCCCTGTTGGGGCGATTTGCCCCATTCAAATTGCTGTACGCGCAGCTAGCACTTTGCTAGCCGCGCGTACAGTTTGATCTGCGGCGATCGCCCGCACACAGCGGCGCAAGAGGGCCCCCCCCCGCCAGAGCCCTGCGCTGCCCGAACCAATGAGTTCCGGGCAGCGCTATGGGCTGGATCGGAGGTGTCTGACGTCAGGACGTCGGCTGACGTCATTACGATCGTCGCCTTGGCGACAGGAGAAGCCAAACAGGGGAACGCGCTATGTACGCGTTCCCCTGTTTGCTATTGATGCCGGCGACGATCGCACTAGAGGGACACATGAGCCCTCTAGTGGTGTTTTATGTAGCTACCACTCTGGTAGCTTTAGATGAAACAAAAAAATTAAAAAAAAAAAAAAGGATTTCTGCCTATCTGGCAGAAAAATTGAACCGCCAGGAGGGTTAATTACATGTATTTGTATGAGGAGGACTGCACTATTACCTATCAACTTAGTACTGACAGCCTAACAGCATAAGTTTTTAGCACTGAGAGAAACAACTAATGACTAATCTCCTCCTACGAACTGTCCATTCATGGAGCTGGGAGGGGCTGTGGTGCACAAATGCAGTGAGGAGAAATTGTTGGGCACAGTACTGACTGTGCTTTGTGGCTGACCTGTCTGGCTGGACAGAATCACAAATCTTCTGACATATGCCTTATTTAATCTGTAAACTTAACTAACTACCTGCAGTTAAAGTGTACCAGAGACAGGATGACTAAAACATGTGATTCTTACCCGGGCTTCCTCCCACATATGCGCAGAAGACCCCGACTGACGCGGCTGAGCCAGTTACTGGGGCTGATTGCGGCCCGGGTAAGTATCAAATCTTTTAATTATCCCATCTCTAGTTTACTTTAAGCTTTAAAGGACACCTGAAGTGATAGTGATATGGAGGCTGCTATATTTATTTCCTTTTAACCATTTCAGCCCGCAGGGATTTTTCACCTTATGCATCTGAGCAATTTTCACCTCCCATTCATTCGCTAATAACTTTATCACTACTTATCACAATTTATTGATCTATATCTTGTTTTTTCTGCCACTAATCAGGCTTTCTTTGGGTGGTACATTTTGCTAAGAATTATTTTTTATAAATGCATTTTAAAAGGAATATTAAGAAAAAAAATGGAAAAAAAACATTATTTCTCAGATTTTGGCCATTATAGCTTTAAAATAATACATGCTACCATAATTAAAACCTATGTATTTTATTTGCCCGTTTGTCTCGGTTATTACACCATTTAAATGTTGTCCCTATAACAACGTTTATATTGCCAATATTTTATTTGGAAATAAAGGTGCATTTTTTCATTTTTGCGTCCATCACTATTTACAAGCTTATAATTAAAAAAATGTTTGTAGTATACCCCTTTCACATACATATTTAAAAAGTTCAGACCCTTAGGTAACTTTTTTTTTATTGTATTTTTTTTTCTTTTTCCATTAAAAATTTTATTTGGGTAATTTTTTGGTGTTGGGAAATAAACAGTTAATTTTTAATGTTATAATGTGTGTAAATTGAGTTGAAAAATGTATGTAGATGTAGTTTTACTATTTGGCCACAAGATGGCCACCTTGAGTTTTTGATTTTTTTTTCCTTGTGCTTCTCGCTAACCGGAAGCACAAGGAGGATGGGGGAAAACATTTTTTTTAGAAAAACTGTGGTCTCTGATAAGAGACCGTCCGTTTTTCTGCAGAGGACACGGATCGGTGAACGGGAACCATGTTCCCGTTCACTGATCTCTCGGCTACCGGGGGACAGCATGGGGACATGGGGGCGCTCCCGCGATCGCATGCGGGAGAGTGCCACTGCCCCAGAGCAGCCGCCTGAACGTAAGGATCACGTCTGGGGGGCTGAAATCATTAAAAATGCCAGTTGCCTGGCAGCCCTGCTGATCTATTTGGCTGCAGCAGTGTCTGAATCACACTAGAAACAAGTATATGGCTAATCTTGTCAGATCTGACAATAATGTCAGGAACACCTGATCTGTTGAATGTTTGTTTAGGGTGTATGGCTGAAAGTATTATGCTAGGGATACACGGTACGTTTCTGTAATGTGTATTGAGCAGCTGATCCGGCCAGCTGATAATATTCAGCTGGTCCGATCACGCTGCTCGACCCCCAATCTAGCAGCTGATAAGGAGCGCCGGCGGGGACGAGCGGTAATCAATCCACGCGCATGCGCAGACGAGCGGGGACGCGGCGGGGGTCGATCCGGCGGCTGATCGGCCGCCGGATCGACCCGTGTCTTCCCAGCATTAGAGGCAGAGGATCAGCAGGACAGTCAGGCTACTGGTATTGTTTAAAAGTAAATAAATATGGCAGCCTCCATATCCCTCTCACTTCAGCTACCCTTTAACCTCTTAACGGCAAGCCTGCGCATTAAAACGTTATGCTGGAGCCTCTTAATGGCTACAGGACATTTTAGTGCGTCACTCACCACGCTTGCCTGCCGCTCGTACACGGCGGGACTTGGAGTTGTGTAATTGGTGAAGGGGAACAAGCATCCCCTGGACTAATCGTAGTGCCTGGAATAAATGAAAATGACCCAGATCAGGGTCCATGTTAATTCATAATACTAAAAGTAAAACAATGTGTAAAAAAAAAAAAAAACTTCCTGGTAACATAGGATAGTGTTTGTATCGCCATCTAGTGGCTAAAAGGTAAAATTACACACACCATACATTTAGTACAGTATTAAAAACTAGTAACATTAATCCTTTACAAAGCCCCCCCTTCCCCCACCACCACCACCAATCAAACACTTGTAAAATGTTGTGATAACTTGGACTAATGGGCAAATAAATTGTGTGGGTTTTTATTTATAGTAGCATTGCTTATTTTGAAACTATAGGGGATGGAATGGGAAAAAGTGTATTTTTTCTTTTTTTCCAATGAAATGCACAGAAAATAAAGTAATTACTGAAAACAAGTACCGCCCACAAAAAAAGACTAATTTGTGGCAAAAATACAAATTGTGGCAAAAAAAACAAGGAGCGCTGACAGGTAAAAATTGCTCTGGTTTGTTAGCGTAAAAACCCTTAGGGGTGAGGTGGTTAATTCAGCAAACATTTTACAGCATTAAAAAAAACAGACATATGAAAACAAATATTATATATTTACACAGATGGCAAAATAACAAACAAGTGGATTATTAAACAGGTCTAAACTTTATACAACTTCATCAATAGATTATGTACATATAAACAATAGAAATGGCAAGGGCAGCAATCAGTAGACAGAAAGTCTTCTAGGATTTAATCTTTCTGCGTGTATTTTCCCATAATATATTTGCGTATGGCTGCCTTATTCCAAGACCAACTCCTGCTTGGGCTGGCTCTGTGTATGAACTGTCTCTTGTCTCTCTTGGTCTCCAACTCACTAAAGGCGGAAAAGTTTCCCTCTGGTCCCTCATGTTACATAGAAGTGGTAAGATTGTACAATAAAGATTGTATTATTAATGGGAGCCTTTAAACAATCAGGGCTTGATTTATTAAGAAGTACAAAGTAATCTGGAACAGGAAGTGGAATGTTCCATTCTAGGGGCAGCACGGTGGTGTCGTGGTTAGCGCTCTTGCCTTGCAGTGCTGGGTCCCCTGTTCAAATCCCAGCCAGGTCAACATCTGCAAGGAGTTTGTATATTTCCCCATGTTTGCGTGGGTTTCCCCCGGGCACTGTTTTCCTCCCACATCCCCAAAACATACAGAAAAGTTTATTGGCTTCCCCCAAATTGGCCCTAGACTATAATACATACACTACATGATACATACATAGACATATGACTATGGTAGGGACTAAATTGTGAGCTCCTCCGTGGTACAGTTAGTGGCAAGACTATATACTCTGTACAGCGCTGCGGAAGATGTCCATGCTATATAAACACTAAATAATAATAATTCTAGTTCATCAAATAAAATTCCTATTTATAAAACACAAACATTTCAAAAAAGCCTTTGGCGGGTAGTGTTGAGATATTATAAGTGCAACCCTCCTGAGAAAATGCCTTGGTTTTAGCAGGCTGCAGTGTGTCCTCCATCTAGAAAGATACAGACACCTACTGACACCTTGCTGGTAAAAGTGTGCAAAACGCTTCTTGCCGCAACACCGTTTTCTGGAAATACCTAAAATATTTCGCTTTCAGACTAAGCAAAAAACAAAGTGCTCAGAAGTTAATAAAAGTATTGGACCCTATTTATTAAAAAAATGTTCTCTCCTGATCCCCCTTTTTCTAAATGTGGAAGCAGATTTTGTTCCCTGATGATCAGGATTTCAAACGTAACTTTTTTTGTTTAACCGCAGTTACCCTAAAGTGGCGGTGAGAATGCAGTAAGTGTCGCTACTGACTGTTCTCACCACAATTAAGATTTCTTTATTTTATAAGTAGCAGATCAAATCATTCCCTTTTGGCCACTTAACGCTACTTTCTAAAGGGATGATCTGAGACAAAAAGTGGCAATTTTTTTTTTTTGTAATACCATCACACCTAACAAATAAGTGCTGTCGTTTTTAAGTTTTTTACTGTCATACAGACAGTTTGTGCCTTTATAAATAGGCCATTTAGGCCTATTTTATACCTGGTATAAAAAATGGTCATTTGAACGACTTGAAGTGCAAACAACAAGTCGTTCAAACATCATGTACCCATTGAACAACAAAGTGGCCGATATGCTAATTTACCTACTTTACATTTCGTTTAACCAACTTGATAATGGACAATGGACTGGATAAAACAATGGACTAGATTAAATGACTGATCAAACGACTTATTGTTTGAACATCTATTAGTTGGACAAACGATTAAACAGTCATTTGAATGACAGTTCATCCAATGGATCCGCTGTGCAGATCGGACAAATTGGCTGTTATTAGTCGCTCGACAGCACATACACACGTCCAACTTGTCATTCAAACGTCAAGTCGGACGACAAGTTGTTCGAAAAAGCTGGACGTGTGTACGTACCTTTAGTGGCTACTGGCTCAGGTTACAGAGATTGGCCACCATGCTGGTTCTCTTATTTGGATGCGGGTGGAAAATAGAGTTCGTTTTGAAAAACTTACAAAATTCAGTGTTTGGCTGGTAAACATGGGACTCTAAGAGATGGGACTGCAGTGCTTGCTACTCATCGTAATTCTAGTGCAGTGTTTGCTGCAAATTTTGCTTATCCCAACTTACCATAACCAAATGACAGATTCCAAGCATGATGGTTGTTAAGGTTAGGCAAAGGCCAGGGGCGAGGTTGGGATTAGGTGGAGTCAAGGGGTGGGATGCTGTATTGGCGTTAGGAGTAATCCTGACAACAGAATGTGGGAGTACCTCGAAATTCTAATTTTCTTTACTAATAGTTAAGAATTCTACTGATGTCACAAGTGTAGGGGAGTGCTGGGGCATGATTGCTATACTCACCTAAGTGCAAGCCATCCATTGTAACCACTCACACCCTGTGACTGCCCTGCGAACGTCCAGTGCAGAGCAGTGTCGGGCAGCATGAGCGAGTTGCCAGAGCCTAGAGATTCTCAGGATTTCTCTGACAACACTCACACAGCTTTGGATCAGGAGTTGGTGGTTATCCAACTTAACAGCCCAGGCACCATGAAAATCGAAGTAAGGGGACTGCAGATGCCATGCACTATGGTGAGCATGACTATCATATTCCAGGAACCTACACCTTCTCCTATGACACTGAGTGGAGTAATTCTTTAAGAAGTCCACCAGCCCTACTTGTCTTTGGTACAAACCATAGTACTTTTCATCAAGCACTTTGTCTGCGAAACCACATATCTCAGAAAACCAAGACAGCTGATTGCGTTTCCATAAAATCCCACAGTTTGCATATAGCTGTCCATGTGTCCATCTATAAGTGCATGTAAAGGTTCCACTAAGCAGCTTTATCAATATGCTCCTCAGCCGTGAGTCTTCAGGAGGTTGTGATAATAGTTCTCCTTCTTTATAAGTTCATCATGAGTGCCGCTCTCCACCAGCCGGCCTCCTTCCAGGACAAGAATCTGGTCGGCGTTTTGTATTGTTCGTAGCCTGTGAGCGATGATCAGCAAAGAGAGTCCTGGGATATTTTGCAGAGACTGTTGGATCTGCAAGAGAAGCAAGACACTGAAGCTACAAGGAAAAGACGGATGATAGACTGACATGGCTGACCGGTGTTTCAGGTGTCTTACCTCGTGTTCAGTTTCAACATCGAGACAACTTGAAGCCTCATCCAGAATGAGAAGGTTTGGTCGCCGAGAGAGAGCTCGGGCCAGGGCAATTCGTTGCTTCTGGCCGGCACCCATCTGAGTCCCACAGCTGCCGACATCTGCAACACAAAGGGACTTCTAGGAGACTAAGAACAGTACAAATCACAATCTCAACAATCTATATATATAAAATCGGATGTATGTGTGTGTGTGTGTGTGTGTGTGTGTGTGTGTGTGTGTGTATGTGCCGCGATCACGCGAAAACGGCTTGACCGATTTGAACGAAACTTGGTACACAGATCCCTTACTACCTGGGATGATATGTTCTGGGGGTCTCGCGGCCCCCCTGCACACCTGGGAGGAGCTACAAACAGCAAATCAGATTCCACCCATTCAAGTCAATGGAAAAAATGTAAAAGGCTGCCATTCTCACAGTAATCAAGCCAGAGTCTTCACACATGGCACAGTTGGTCACTTGGTGACCGAGGTTACAAATCCAGGAAAAGTGGGCGGAGCATACAACAGCCAATCAAATTTCAGCCGTTCATTTTAAATGGGAAAATGTAAACTGCAGCCATTCTTAGACTGTTAATCACAGAGTTCTCAAACTTGACACAGTTGGTCACTGGGTGAATGGGATTAAGATTCAAGAAAATGGGTGGAACCTACAACAGCCAATCAAAATTCAGCTGTTGATTTTCAAGGGGAATATTTCAACTTTTGCTATTCTTACACTTTTAATGGCAGAGGCTTCAAACTTGCTACAGTCGGTCATTGGGTGACTGGGGTCCAAATTCACTAAAGGGGCGGGGCCACATACAGCCAATCAGATTTCCTTGGTTGATAAACTGCTTCCATTCACACATTTTTCATGCCAGGAACCTGACAGCTCACAAACTTGGTCATTGAGTGACTGTGTGTCAAGGTTACAAAAAGTGGGCGGAGCCAAAACAACTTTTACTGGGAAAATATAAACTGCAGCCATTCTTACACCGTTAATGGCAGGGTTCTCAAACTTTGCACAGTTGGTCATTGGGTGACAGATTAAGATTTTGGAAGGTGGGGGGAGCCTACAACAGCCAATAAAAATTCACCTTTTGATTTTCAAAGGGAATATTTCATCTGCTACCATTCTCTTATACTGGTAAAAGCAGATGCCTCAAACCTGGTACAGTTGGTCACTGGGTGACTAGGGTCCAAATTCAGGAAGGGGGCGGAGCCACAAACAGCCAGATTTGTTTATTTTTCAATGGGAATATACAAAGTATTGATACCAAGGACCCCAAAGCTGATAAACTTGATAACTGAGTGACTGTATGTCAAGGTTAGAAAAAGTGGGCGGTGCCAACAACTTCATTTTTTACATTGAAGGTTCCCATACTTTAAACAATTGGCCACTGGGTGACTGGGATGAATATTCAGAAATGTGGGTGGAGCCTACAACAGCCAATCAAAATGTACCTATTGATTTTTAAGGGGAATATTCACATTGCTACCATTCTCACACTGTTAGTGGCAGAGGCCTCAAACCTGATACAGTCAGTCATTGGGTGACTGGGGTCCAAAGGGGTGGAGCCACAAACAGCCAATCAGATTTGTTAGGTTGATTTCAGCCATTCTGTTATTGGCAGGGTTCTCAAACGTGACACAGTTGGCCACTGGGTGACTGGGACTAATATTCAGATAAGTGGGTGGAGCCTACAGCAGCCAATCAAAATTCACCTTTTGATTTTCAAGGGGAATATTTACATTGCTGCCATTCATGCACTCTGAATGGCAGAGGCCTAACATCTGCTACAGTCAGTCACTGGGAGACTGGGGTTTAAATTCTGAAGGGAGCGGGCCAAAAACAACCAATCAGATTTGTTTAATTTCAATGGCAAAATGCAACTTATTGATGCCAAGGACCCCAAAGCTCACGAACTTGGTCATTAAGTGACTGTATGTCAAGATTAGAAATAGTGGGCGGAGCCAAAAACAACTAACTTTTTACATGGGGAAATGTAAACTTCAGCTTTTCTTACACTGTTAATGGCAGGGTTCTCAAACTTCACACAGTTGGTCACTGAGGGACTGGGATTAATATTCGGAAAAGTGGGTGGCGCCTAGAAGAGCCAATCAAAATTCACCTTTTCATTTTCAAGGGGAATATTGAAACTGCAGCCATTCTCACACTGTTAATAGCAGAGGCTTCAAACCTGCTACAGTCGGTCGTTAAGTGTTTGGGGTTCAAATTCAGTAAAGGGGCGGAGCCAAAAACAGCCAGATTTCTTTGCTGGATAAACTTCTTCCATTAGCACAATTTTGATGCCAGGAACCCAAAAGCTCACAAACTTGGTCATTGAGTAGTGACTGTGTGTCAAGATTACAAAAAGTGGGTGGAGTTAAAAACAGATTTTTCTGGGAAATTGTAAAGTGCAGCCCTTCTTCACTGTTAATGGTAGGGTTCTCAAACTTTGCATAGCTGGTTACTGGGTGACTGGGATTAATATTCAGAAAAGTGGTTGGAGCCTAAAAATGCCAATCAAAAATCACGTCACTTTTCAAGGAGAATATTAAAATTGCTGCCATTCTTGCACTGTTAATGGCACAAGCCTCAAACCTGGTACAGTTGGTCATTGGGTCACTGAAGTTCAAATTCAGAAAAGGGGACAGAGCCACAAACAGTGAATCAGATTTGTTTCATTTCATGGGAAAATACAAATTATTGATGCCAAGGACCCCAAAACTCACAAACTTGGGCATTGATTAGGGACTTTGTGTCCAGGTTACAAAAAGTGGGCGGAGCCAAAAACACATTTCACTGGGAAAGTGTAAACTGCAGCCCTTCTTACACTGTTTATTTCAGGGTTTCCAATCTTTGCCCAGATGGTCACTGAGTGACTGAAATTAACCACTTTGCCATATCTGGACGCATATATCCGTCCTGATAGGCAGTGGTGCTGCAGCCGCGTGGTGCGCGCGATCGGGCGCGCGCCCGCGCGCGCTCCCGCTGCCTCCCGCTGCCCCCCCGATCAGTGAATGGGAAAATAATTCCCATTCACCGATCTAAGTCCCCGGCAGAAATACCGACGCTTTCTCATCAGAGAGCGTGGTATTTCTGCCCCCAGGAAACTTCTTCTCTTCATTTTAGTTCCTACAGGAATTTTTTGAATGTCGCCATCTTGTGGCCAAATAGTAAACTGCACCCACATACCTGTATTGAATGAAAAAATACATTATATTACATCTAAAATTAGCTATTTACCTCCCAAACTAAAATTACCCAAATACATTTTTGTATTAAAAAAAAAAAAAAATTACAATTAAAAAAAAAAAAACTACATAAATAGTTACCTAAG
The DNA here is from genome assembly GCF_040937935.1 of Hyperolius riggenbachi. NCBI lineage: Eukaryota > Metazoa > Chordata > Amphibia > Anura > Hyperoliidae > Hyperolius > Hyperolius riggenbachi. Next base: position 37,593,617 of record NC_090653.1, on the reverse strand, counting down.
GGTCTGAACTTTTTAAATATATATGTCAAGAGAGTATCTTATTAAATTTATTAAAATTATAAGCTTGTAAATAGTGATTGACGCAAATTGAAAAAATGCACCTTTATTTCTAAATAAAATATCGGCGCCATAAATTGTGATAGGGACGTAATTTAAATGGTGTAATAAGCGGGACAAATGGGCACATAAAATGCATGGGTTTTAATTACTGTAGCATGTATTAATTTTAAACTATAATGGCCAAAAACTGAGAAATAATGATTTTTTTCCATTTCTATCTTAATCTTCCTGTTAAAATGCATTTACAGTAAAGTGGCTCTTAGCAAAATGTACTACCCAAAGAAAGCCTAATTAGTGGCGGAAAAAACGAGATATAGATCAATTAATTTTGATAAGTAGCGATAAAGTTATTAGCGAATGAATGGGAGGTGAACATTGCTCGGATGCATAAGATTTTCGAAGCTGTAGGCTGAAGTGGTTAATATTCAGGGAAGTGGGTGGAGCCTATAATGGCCGATCAAAATTCACCTGTTGATTTTCAAGTGGAATATTTCAATTGCTGCCATTTTTACACTGTTAATAGCAGATGCCTCAAACCTGCTACAGTTGGTCATTGGGTGACTGGGGTTCAAATGCTGGAGAGGGGTGGAGCCACAAACAGCCTATTTGATTTGTTTAATTTCTATGGGAATATACAAATTATTGATGCCAAGGACCCCAAAGCTCACAAACTTGGTCATTGAGTGTTTGTGTGTTAGGGTTAGAAAGTGGGCGGAGCCAACACCAGTTAAATACATACCTGGGCAACGCCGGGTCATCAGTGGGTGGAGACAAATACAAATTTCACTGGGAAAATGTAAACTGCAGCCATTCTGTTAGCAGGGTTTTTAAACTTTGCACAGTTGGTCACTGGGTGACTGGGATTAATATTCAGAAAAGTGGGTGGGGCCTACAAAAGTGAATCAAATGTCACCTGTTGCTTTTCAAGGGGAATATTTAATTGCTACCATTCTTGAACTGATAATGGCACAGGCCTGAAACCTGGTACAGTTGGTTATTGGGTGACTGGGGTTCAAATCCAGAAAAGGGGGTGGAGCCACACACAGCCAATCAGATTTGTTTCATTTCACTGCAGATTATTGATACCAAAGACCGCAAAGCTCACAAACTTGGTCAGTGAGTAATTGTGTGTTAGGGTTAGAAAAAGTAAGCGGAGCCAACACCAGCCAAATACATACCCGGGCAACGCCGGGCAATCAGCTAGTAATGTATATTATAGGAGCTAATGTGCTCAAGGCGAATTATGATCTAAAAAACAAATAATTACCCATGAAGAGGGAAGCCCCTGGATCTCCAGAGGCCTCCCACACCCTACTCACCCCCGAAACATATCTGACAAGGATTGTTGAATATGTTATTGTGGCTGTGTTCCCTGCGCAAGTACGGCCATGCCTGCCCAGTAAGCTGGAGCTGCTCGTCCCCGAGTAGCTCCATACTACTGCGCAGGCCTGGCCATACTCACACAGTTGCAGCATGGTTGTGCTTGTGCATGAAGAGGAACGTCAAAAGGGTCCTGGACAGTGATGGTGGTCTGGTGGTGGACATGGGAACCCTCTTTCCTCTTCCTAAGTAGGTATTCTTTTTTATGTTATAATCCGCCTCAGGTTTTCTTGAATACTAAGCATGTTGTACTGCACTCCACACAAAACTTTCAGGTTAAAGAACACCTAAGACTGGAGTGACAAGATTATTTTCACTTACCTGGGGCTTTTTGTAGTCTGTCAGTGTATCTTCCCGCTCAGATCCATTGTTGTGCTGCTGCAGCCAAATTGAAGGAGCCCAGGGGCTATTGTGCATGTGCTGTTCTGGGCTGGCCGCACGCCTCCACTATCATCGTGGCCTGAAACGTTCTGCCCATGCACAATTATGAGTCTGTAAAATTCAAAATGTTCCCGGCCTCGAAAGTGTGATCGAGGAGGCTCGCAACCGGGACAGGACATGCGCAGTAGCCTGGGTCACAGACATTAATTTTGCTGACAGACAGCAGCGCAATGGATTGAAGTGTGAGGACACTCAAGGAACTGACAAACTATAGGGGACACAGGTAAGTAAAATCCTCTTCTTACCCCATCTCAGGTACAGTTAAAAAAATGTTTTGTCTTTATTGTATCCATTCCAAAAAAAATTATTAAACTTGACTTGCCGAAATCAGCCATGATTGTTAAAATTGTATACAAAAAGTCTAGACTATGGGCTTGATTCACAAAGCGGTGCTAACTGTTTAGCACGGGTGTGCTAAACAGTTAGCACGTGAAGTGCCATTCGTGGACTTTTGCGCGCGCAAAGTGCCACGATTCGTGCGATCGCGGACTTTTGCGCGCGCAAAAGTCAGCGAACGGCACTTCACATGCTAACTGTTTAGCACACCCGTGCTAAACAGTTAGCACCGCTTTGTGAATCAAGCCCTATGAGTTTGGGAACAGACGTGTTTAGTAGTAAAGGGCAGTGTGTCCACACGTGCTAACACATGGCGTTATTGCACAATGTAGCCCAGTTCCCTATCCACATTTGCACTGTGACTTAGTGCCTGCATCTTCAGCTTCTGAAGCTGGAAATTATTAACACCCAAAAGTAACCCTTTCAATATATCTGTATAGCAAGTAGCTTTGAGAACTTGCCTTATTCGATTTTGAGTTTAGTATAATGCATTTTGCTTTAGTTTTGGGATTTCTCCATTTTTTTTTTGGGTGGAGGGCAGCAGTGAAATTAAATTAAATTAAATTGAGCAGTTTAGCTCAGCACCATTCTTATGAAGATACCCTACTCGTCTGCCGGCCCTCACCTGTGTCGTAGCCTTTCTCCATGTGCTCTATGAAATTCTCAGCTTTAGATTTTCTGGCCGCTGTCACCAGATGCTCCTTAGAGGGGTTCTGCAGACCATAGCCAATGTTCTCTCCAACTGTCCCAGCAAACAGTACAGGATCCTGAGCCACCAGCGCCATCTACAGGAAACATTATTCATTTAAAGATGATTTTAAGTTTCAGCTTAAAGCGGATCTGAGATGAAAAACTAACTATAACAAGTAACTAAAGTTTAGATGGTTTACACAGCAAATCTAGCTTCAAACAGTTTTAATAGAATATGATTATTTATTCCTGTGATACAATGACAGCAGCCATGTTATTTGTAAACATTACACAGAGGCAGGCTTATCTGTATCTTGAGCCATCAGTCTAATCCCCCCTCCTCCTCCCTCCTCCCCTCTGCCTCTGAAATCAATGGCTAGTAACACCTCCCCCTCCTCCTGCCCAAACTGAGCTCCCATGATCCCTTGCTTCTGCCAAGGCTCTCTGAAAACTGTGGGTGGGGCTTATTTAGTTTATAGGGAATAAGAGTATTAAAACAAAAACAAAAAAGTATTTGGCTAGATGAATGCCCTATAAACAATAGGAAAGTAACACAATTATGCAATGTATAAAAGTTCACCTCGGATCCACTTTAAATCAGATTTATATACACACCATCTGATAGCCAAGTAGGCTGAGAGCCCAAAAAGATCATTTTTTTTTCATAACAGACTTCTACAGGTGTTTTAACACTAAATGTAACTAAAAGGTATAACAAATAAAGCATATATAGAAAAGATTCACAAGATGTTGCAAAACAAATACAGTGGAACTTTGGTTCACGAGCATAATTTGTTCAGGAAATATGCTTGTAATCCAAAGCAATAATATCAAAGACAATTTCCCCATAAAAATCGAAATTCAGATGATTTGTTCCACAATCCAAAAACATTTATAGAGAAATATTTAATACAAAGTCCTGTACTGTATAATATTTCTAAAATGCAATTGATTTGTTAAATTAGAATTAATATATTAAAAATGATTCTTTTTTTTTTTTGTGTTTTGTTTTTTTGTGACCAACATTTTATTCATGATGATCATTTCTGTCACATACGGAAAAAATTATCATATCTCATGGCCATGACCATGAATTAGGATATTTGGACAAATATTATTAGGGTTAAAGAGAACCAGAGGTGGGCTCTTAGAATCCTAATTGCACACAGAGGCTGGGTCTGCATATAATGCCCAGCCTCTGTTGCTATACAGTTCCCCCCACAGGCCCCCCTGCGCTCTGCTGGCCCCCATAAATCATACGCCGTGCTAAGCGACACGCAGCGTGTCGCTAGCAGGCTGTTTATGTCTGTACTGTCATTCTCACCGCTCCCCCGCCTCCTTTATGTCGCCGCTCCCCGCCCACAGCCCTTCCCTCCCCGCTGATTGGAGGGAAAGGATGCAGGGGGGGAGCGGCGAGACTGACAGTACAGACATAAACAGCCTGCTATCGACACGCTGCGTGTCGCTTAGCACGGCGTATGATTTATGGGGGCCAGCAGAGCGCAGGGGGCCTGTGGGGGGAACTGTATAGCAACAGAGGCTGGGCATTATATGCAGACCCAGCCTCTGTGTGCAATTAGGATTCTTATTGTGTGTAACGTGTAGCAATATTTAGAACGTGCTGCATGCTGTGCGTTTAGCAATACATTTGCTGCATTATGTGTGTTGCATATGCTCAGTAAGGTTTTTTGTTATAAAAAAAAAAAATGTACCGCATGCGCTGTTTTCGTTCCAAGAGACACATAATGTAGTACAAAATAACGTCCAATTTTATAACCTACATGCGCTGTGTTAGGGGCACGTTGTGCAACTTTAACGTTGCATCAAACGCAACGTCCCAGTGTGAAAAAGGCCTTAAACAGCAGATGAAAAATTATCTCCTAGGAAAAACCTTAAGTTTAAGTTTTGTTTTTGTTTTTTTGGATTGTTTTTGTTTATGACTTCAGACTATACTCAGCAGACCGCTCTAAAATTTCTTATTTAACAACCCAGTCTGCTTCACCCTGTAGTTCAAGTTCAGAGTACAATAAAGTTTTCTCAAATATTTACAAAACTGAGATTAAATATTTCTTGGCTACGGCAGATAAAAGTGAGTTTCCTTATAGAAGTCATTGTACATCCCCTGACATTACCTTGGTATGGAGATACTGATGCTTATATTCTGCTAGTGGTCTTTTGTCGAGAAGAATTTCCCCACTATCAGGCTCATAGAATCTCTCCAACAGCGACACGCAGGTAGTCTTCCCACCTCCCGAGGGCCCCACCAGTGCGGTGAGAGTGCCAGGCTTAATGGTGAACGAGACGTTCTGGAGGACACAACATTGTATATGAGAAAATGCAAAAGGTCAGAAACACCAGATAATCTGTAAATAACTGTAATCTGAAAGAGGAGCCTTCAATTTTATTAAAGTAGATTTAAAAAAAAACCAAAAAAAAACCACTAGGGTGCATATTTAAGACAGACGTGTGTGGTAAAAATGCAAGGAAAACCATGTTTCTCCATTTCCAGCCTATTTAGTAATGCGCTTCGAGGCATTTTACTGGTGCCTGTTAGCAGCCAGGGTCGAACAAAATCCATCAAGACTTCATTTGTGGCCAATGCTTTACTAACATTGTTGATATAGAAATGTACAGATATTGTTGATATTGAAATGATGATGTGCGAATTTTGCTGGATGCTAGAAACACAAGAAGAAAAATGCAGACAAAATGCAGCATGCAGGACTTTTTTTAATTGCATAAAAAATCAGATGTAAAATCGCATCGGAATTGCGTGTAGTGTAAAAGAGCCCTCATACTGTATATTTTATCCAGGTCATCTTTTTGAACCACTCACCTTCAGGGCAGGAGTTTCTGGACGGGAAGGGTAGGAAAACGTCACATTCCGGAACTCGAACTCTCCACGAAGGTTCTCAGGGCAAAGAGTTCCGGCTCTGGAGACCTCTGGCTCCTGGTCCAGGTACTGGAAGACTTTGGTGGCAGCTCCGGCCGAATGAGTGATCTCACTGAGCATCTGGAACAGGGACTGAGAGACAGAGGAGACCAAGTTATGGAAGCATGTTATACAAGAGCAGACATCGTATGACAGCAGACAATACAAACGGTTCTCCACAACTGTGACTCACTTTACATCCAACCTCGAGGGAAAAAAACTTTCCAAATAAGACTGACGTGTGTAGATACCGGACCAAACTACAGTCATGAGTTCCATCACTTACCCGTAAGTAGTCTCCAGACTCTATTTGGTAGAGCATGAAGGACACCATCTGCCCACTACTTATTGCACCGCTGTGGATCAAGTTGTGTCCGTAGCATAACATCACCACCTGAGTACCCAGGTTCACCGTCTGGTATGAAGAGAGAGAGAGACAGAAAGTGAGAGAGGAATACATTTAGACATTTAATCTTCACACAACACCAGAAAAGCAGATAACGTCTAGATGCTTGAGTTCACCAATGTTTAATGGGGATCTCCACGCCATTCCATTGGCTGGAGTGTTAAAATTAAACCATACTCAGGCATAACTTATAATAAAAACTTTTGTTCCAGTTTCTATCACACACAGTAATGCCTTCTATGTATAAAGAAAAATCCTAACTACTCCGACTTCACAGAATAGGCCTCCAATACGGAAATACATTGGGCTGGGTTTACACTACACTGCAGCCACAACCTGGACGGTAACGGCAGATCTGCTGTGTCCATCCATGTAACTGTAGCATCCATGTAACTGTAGCATCCACGTAACTGTAGCATCCACGTAACTGTAGCATCCATGTAACTGTAGCATCCACGTAACTGTAGCATCCATGTAACTGTAAGCATCTATGGCAAGTCCATGTTCCACGTGGTGCCTGGGAAAGTCATGCAGCATTGGGACTTTTTGTACCGCTTCCGCAATGGACATGTTCACAATGGACATGTGTAAACAAACAGAACCTATAGATAAAATAGATTCCACTGACATGTCCATGTATACATTGTGTCCATTGTGGAAAGCAGCCTGTTTTTGTGTTTTGACGCCCCCCTCCCCCCCCCAAAAAAAAAATAATGATGGTGCTCAGTGCCCTTTAAAAGGTGCCATTTACAGTGTGATTTTATTTTCAGTAAGATCATTCAGATGGAAAGAAAAAATCATATTGAATTGATGCACACCATTAAAGAATTCAACCTGTATTTCTAATCATGACTTCATCGGTTACGATCATATTTATGATAAAATCCAGCACCCCGATCAGCCATTTCTGTCACTGACTGCTTTTTCTTCCATTTTCCTCTCTTATCATTGTGATTGGCTCGCAGTGACCACAGGACATTGGCTCCTATCTGGAGCGTGGACCTCGGCTGTCATCAGACACCTGCATGCAGTGGCAATAAAGTGATTGGGGGGGGGGGGGGCGTTTGGTATGTTCAGGAGCATACACATGCTGTATTATATTGGGAGAGTAAACAGTGGATGAAACAATCCCTGTGGGTGCACCACAAACACCTCCACATGAACTAGTTAATAGTCAGGGATGTTCAGTTTTACTTTAAACCTTTATACAAACTGACATCATGACACGCCTACTTTAGTAACTGTAACAAACGCTGGAGAGGCAGCCGCGGTGAACAGCGCTACCACCGCAGCTGCCTCCAGCTCCCTGTCTAGCAGTGTATCCGTGCCTCAGGCGTCTAGCACGCCGAGGACGGGTCTGTCAGTTGCACATAGGGTATCTTTGTCGCGCACGCACAGACAGGACCTTTATGCGGGGAGGAGGCGCGTCAGCTGACCGGCCGGTCGGCTGACGTCAGAGGAGATGCTCGCCGCTCCTCATTGGTTGATGGCATGGGGCGTACCAGAGGGGTCTCCTCTGCTTCATAAGCCTTGCTGTATCACTCGCAACTTGTCTGCTGTTGTGAATACTTGTTGTTAGCGCTCAGACCCTTAGATAGTTCCGGTGTGCTTTGATCCAGGAGGAAACTGGGGATTTCACACAAGATAGGAATTGTTTGATAGCCTTAAAGATTATACATTACTGTGTTTTTATTTGTGCATGACTCTGGCTCGTTCTGACTACTCTTCTGCTCAGTGATTCTGTACCTCTGTCCAACTGACCTTGCTGCCGACTCTGCCTGTTTATATCTTTCTGTCTCTGCCTTCCGATTTTGTACTGCATCTGTCTTTCTGTTGCCAAACCCGATTTGTCTTACCACTCTACTCTCACCAGAGGGCCCTTGACTCTGGTGAGGGGCGCTGTACTGTTAGTGCCCACCAGCTCCTCTGGTGAGGTATTGCTAAACTTATCAGTACTACTGTTGCACCAATCACTCATTGCCATTTGTTGTCACATCAGCTTCTGATATACCGGTATTATAGGTGATTCTGCAGATCACCATATAATCAGGTATATATCTGTATTATAGGTGATACTGCAGATCACCTAATAATCAGAATTCTGTTCTTTGCTGACACAAATCGTTACAGTCAGTAACGCTAATAAAGCTCTGCTTCATAAAAAATTAGCTCAGCCCATGTTCCATTTACCGATCAGTTGTGCAGGAGGACCATATAAGGGAGAAACGTACCCTGATGGCAAGCAGATACACGGCCCGCACGAAGTCCCTCCAGGTCTGCAGACGATGCGTCTTCATCAGAGACTCCATATATCTCTCGGCCTCCTCTTCCTCCGCAGCAAAGCTCTTCACCGTCTTCACAGTCTCAATGATCTCCTTGGCCAGGTCACTGGAGCTTGCGATGGAGTCCTGCACCTTCTTCACCACATCCTGCACAGCAACAGCACACAATGCGACTCAGCAAGATTTAAAGAAGAACTGTGACTAAAGATTGAACTTCCTTCCAATCAGTAGCCGATAACCCCTTTGCCAAGAAAAATCTTTAGGGCTCATTCACACTAGTAAGTGCTTTGAAGTGCATTAAAATGCAAGAATTAAACTCGTGAATTGGTCAGTGAGTTTTTGTGCATTTCATTGCGCATTTCCACACATTTCTATGAGTTTCTATGTGTTTTACTGCATTGTCAAACCACTGTGAAGTGGCGTAGAGGGAAAGGACCCGCTGATCCATGGGTTTATATGTATGATCCATGTGCTGACACGCATGTAGCATGTATTTCTATGCATTTCCAGGAGTTTTAGCCACTCCCGAGTTGAAATACATGGCACAGCAACTCACTGCTGTAGTGTGAATGTTATTCATGTTACCATGTGTAATGCACACTATGTGCAACTCACAAGGCGTGAATGAGACCTCACCTTTTCTCAAATAGATCATTGGGGATGTCTGTATGGCTAATTGTGGTGAAACCCCTCCCACAGTGTGATGTCAGGACCTAGGACCTGACATCACACTGTAGGAGCCTCATTGCATTGCGGGAAATAACAGGTGTATCCAACCAGTGTCTCCTCCCTCTGTGTATATGTATATCTATAAAAAAAACAAAAACCTTTTAACCTATCGCATTGCTAGTGGGTGTGGTTATAGATAATAGCAGTTGGTGCTGTTTTTTCCATGTCTGCCAGTACTAAAGATGATGATGTGCAGGGTGATTGTAGATCAAACAATAAGAACAAATGACATGGCCAGTATCAATCATTTCAGCCAAATACATAAAGCCCCTCCCCCGGCCTATGTATATTTACCTGGTGATATTTGTTATAGAGGCTCTGCACAATCCAGATCAGCGGGGTGCTGATGAGGGTGAGCAGAGTCAGCTTCCAGGAAATGGCGATCATGAAGCAGTAATGGCCGACACACATCACCAGCATCCGCAGCGTAATGTTCACATTGGCAGCAATAGAGCGGCTCACCAGTGTTGTGTCATTGGACAGACGGGAGGTGATCTCTCCTGTAAGGACCAATCATTGTCGTGTTTAATTCCTTTAATGCTCATACAAAGTGAAAAGACAAGACACAGAACATTTATATTGCGCTTTTCTCCTGGTGGACTCAAAGCGCCAGAGCTGCAGCCACTAGGGTGCGCTCTGTAGACAGTAGCAATGCTAGGGAGTCTTGCCCAAGGTCTCTGATGGAATAGGGGCTGCCTGGCTTACTGAACAGAAAGAGACAAGATTCAAACCCTGGTCTCCTGTGTTAGAGGATCTGCAAAGGGCTCTACAAACCTCCCAACTCTTACGGTCTGGGTGTAGGTGGTGCAGATGTGCATTCCAGGAGCATTTGGTGACAGTCTTTAGAGATGAAGTTCTACAACACACCATAAACGACAAAATTCTTCCCTTATTTAAGCACACAAGTCCCCTCAATGTAACTACATATCTAGGCACAAAACTTTACAGGAAGGAATCACAGGGTGGATGGTACGTACCAAGGAATGCATATACCACAAAGATATATATTTTTTTTCAAAAATTGTATAAACTTTATTAACCTCCCCGGCGTTCTATTGAGATCGCCAGGGAGGCTGCGGGAGGGTTTTTTTTTTTATAAAAAAAAAACTATTTCATGCAGCCAACTGAAAGTTGGCTGCATGAAAGCCCACTAGAGGGCGCTCCGGAGGCGTTCTTCCGATCGCCTCCGGCGCCCAGAATAAACAAGGAAGGCCGCAATGAGCGGCCTTCCTTGTTTTGCTTAGATCGTCGCCATAGCGACGAGCGGAGTGACGTCATGGACGTCAGCCGACGTCCTGACGTCAGCCGCCTCCGATCCAGCCCTTAGCGCTGGCCGGAACTTTTTGTTCCGGCTACGCTGGGCTCAGGCGGCTGGGGGGACCCTCTTTCGCCGCTGCTCGCGGCCGATCGCCGCAGAGTGGCGGCGATCAGGCAGCACACGCGGCTGGCAAAGTGCCGGCTGCGTGTGCTGCACTTTATTTGAAGAAAATCGGCCCAGCAGGGCCTGAGCGGCAGCCTCCGGCGGTGATGGACGAGCTGAGCTCGTCCATACCGCTCAGGAGGTTAAATAACCAAATGTAAAAATGTTAAAAATTGCTCAAACCTCAATACCTAACTACCCTTTAACTACCATTTGGGAGCTCCCTCCATCTGTACCAACCACACATACCCAGCAACAAAGCCCTTTAATTGCATACATTGAGGTGCACCTCAATACACAGCACAATAGAGCCAACGTTGGTGAAAGTATTAATCAGTAGGAGTTCCTCTTTATATATATATATTAACTACTGATTGGGTGTAGATCATCAAGCACATCAGATCACATTGTTCAACTGTTATCTCCACTTCACAACTTAATTCCTAAATGATAATAGTCCAGTTCCAACTGGCAGGTGTATGTCAAGCACAAGTGGCAGAGAAGCTAGAAGCAGGACAGTTGTCGTGAGCTAGCATTAAGCAGCATTATGCAGCATTGATATCAAGCAGCAGTCATAAAAGCTTCAGCTTGACTGGATGCAATGAATTGGCACATGAATCTCCTCCAACCAATGAAAGCACAGCAAGCAGTTGATAGATGGCAAGCAGCATGAGTGTCACATTGTCAGTATGCAGATGTATGCTGGCTGAGTATACTTGTATGCAAGCATGTATGCCTTCAGCCGCCAAACAGTATCTCAGCAACAGTACCTTGACAGTGACTCTCCAGCAATATGTGCTGTGTATAGTGCTGCTGATCTCCGGGCTCCACGGTGTCATCAGGCAATAAGGCAGTTATGCCATGTCCAGTCCTGATTTATCCTGATTGCCACCTCTAATTGATCCATGTATGCGGTCCAACCTTACAACTCTCAGACCGCTAAAGTTACCCCCATGATATTGTCTGAAATGCTGCCCGACGGGTGCAGTGGAGTTCACACTTCTAATACTTTTAATGTGTTCCGATATGCGTTCACGCAATTCGCGAGTAGTCTTGCCAATGTAAAAAGCCCCACAGGGGCACATTAGCATATACACAACAAATTTTGTGATACAATTGACATAGTGTGATAGTCTCCACTGCCTTCCGCCGGGAAGCAAGACGGACTCTCCAACGTGCATATATCTGCAAAATCTACAGCCACCACAGGTGTAAGTGCCCAAAGTCCGACAATGCGGCCTTGGACCGTCCACACCATCAAAGTGGCTCTTAACCAAAGAGTCCCTTAATGAGGGTGCCCTACGGAAGGCGACACTGGGTTTTGGCGAAACAAAGGGAGATAGTTGCGGATCATTACATAGAATGTACCAGTATTTGTCCAGAGCATGCGTAATCAAATCATGCTCCGAGCAGTACCGGGTACAGAACCTCGTCTGTTGATTACAATTGAAGGTAAAGAGGCGCCCTGGTTGAAATAAAAGCATCTAAAAACAGCTTAAAATCGAGGAAATAATATGAGGTGGCTTACCTCAATAACGAAATCCTTGTATATGACAAAAGATTTTTATTTAGCCTGTGCTAAATAAAAATCTTTTGTCATATACAAGGATTTCGTTATTGAGGTAAGCCACCTCATATTATTTCCTCGATTTTAAGCTGTTTTTAGATGCTTTTATTTCAACCAGGGCGCCTCTTTACCTTCAATTGTGCATAGCTATACCCCCAAACAATCTGTGTTTGAGGGGTGGTGACAGACCACCTGTGGGTGCCCCACAGTGGACACCTGTCCCTACTTTTTCAAGGAGAGCGACCACATCCAGGTCCCGGCTGGGACTACCCCGAGTGGAGTCGGGTTTATGGTCTCCACCTGCTTCCTGCGGTTGGTTGCCCTTGCAACCTCCTTTTGTGAGTAGTAATTTATTGAAATTCCTTTTTTCAATTGCATACTAATATACTACACTATTGGGCTCCCGTATTTGTCTCCTATATTTTTTTCCCTGCAAGGTGCTGAGACACCCCCACTACACTTCGTCTGTTGATTGGTGGATCCAGCTGTTTTATTTGAATTTAGTAATCTGGTCCGATCACTATTGGACGCTCTTTTAAAGGCCTGTCTAAGGACTTTATCATTATATCCACGTGCCTGAAAACGTGTGCGCAGTGTTCCTGCCGCCTGTAAAAAGGACTCCTCGCTGGTACAGTTACGCCGAACTCTTAGATATTGGCCGACAGGAATGCCCTTCACTGTGTGTGCCGGATGACAGCTAGTGGCCTGTAGGAGGGCATTGGTTGACGTCTCCTTCCTGAATAGGCTAGTCTGTATATAACCCGACTGGTCACAGCTGACCATAAGATCTAAAAACAAAAATTTATTGTTGATCAAAATTAAAAGTAAATCTCAGATTACGATCATTATCGTTTAAACGTTCGACAAATGCCTAACTACATATCTAAACTGAATTCTAGCTGCTAGCGTTACAATTAAAGCCTATGTCCAAGGCCGGTTCTCTCATGAAGCAGGGTGAAACATTAGCATCAGGCGCAGAGATTTCAGGGGCAGCATTTTTGTACTGTGTGTACCGTCCTGAGTAGGAATGGGGTGGCTGAGGGGGAGCAGTGTGTTTGTCACAGACTCAGAGCCAGCCAGGGTGCTATTGTGCTGAGCTGCAGCATGTCATGTGAGAACATTAAATGAAGCCGAGTAAATTGTCGGGTGCTGTGCAATCATTCCAAAATAGGGTGGGGTGGGGCTCATCCTCACAAGTTTGCCACAGGCAGAAAAAAGTCTAGAACCGGCCCTGCTCATGTCCACCGAGTTTTCCTCATTTTTTTGCCCAACAACGTACAAAAGCTGATCAGCAGGCCTCAGCAATGTCCTCACTGACTCATTTGGTAGTGATCCATCAAGCCTCTCAAACACTGTGATGCCTTCAACATAACCAGTCTGGACCCAACCGTTAAGAGCAGGGGCGTAACTAGATATCACTGGGCCCCCCTGCGAAACTTTGGATGGGGCCCCCCCTCGAAACTTTGGATGCCCCCCCCCCCCCCCACGAAACTTTGGATGGGGACCCCCACCCCCCTCGCTTTCTGCACAGGAAAACTGAGGACCAATGTGTTTTCCCCATGCAGATAAAAACACTTAGACTTAAAGGAAACATCAGGCAATCTATGCTACCCCCAGATCTACTTACCTGGGGCTTCCTCCAGCCCCTTGCAGCCGACAAGTCCCTCGTTGCAGCTCTGCTCCCAGTATATACATACACACACACAGCCATATTATTTTACTACATGAGAGCACATGCTATATGGAGGAACAACAATGACATGCTGAACATAAGATATAGTATTTACTGTAACTTTGGCAAAACATTCAGAATGTCACTGATTGATACTCTTATTACAGGATCTGGGACTCCATGTGAGACAACAAGCTCTCAATGAAGCAGCAACAGTAAGACATCAATCTCCACTCCATTGTGTTGTAAAAGTATTCAGAGGCCATAAGGTCATTAGCCTGTGTGTGATAAGAATCTAGGAATCCTTTCAGAGTGGAAAAAGGGAAAGTCTACAACTTTTTTTCAAAATGTGACTCAGTTGTTTGTTAGGTTGTACATGAAGTCATCAGAACTTTGCAGCAGTGAGAGACAGATGTTTTTTACGAACCCTAGGGAGCAGGGACAGTGTACAAATTCCAGAGTGTGTATGAGTCCTTATCTGTGTGGTGGACGCATGCAGTCAATATAACAATGGTGTGAGAGCAGAATACGTTTTTTTCTCTCCATGCTCTTAGCTGTCAGTCTCTCAAACTTTTCCCCCATGGGCCCCCTGTGGCTTCTGGGCCCCCCTGCGGAGGCATCCCTTGCAGGGTCTATTGTTACGCCCCTGGTTAAGAGTGGACAAAACTCTCCAACAATTGCACTATTTCATATGCGGTGATACAGCATAAGGGCCTGTTGGTCTATTGTTTATTTAATAGTATTGGCCACCAGGCAGCTGAGCACCTGACAAAGTACGTCAGGTCTGAAACATTGTGCTAGCTTGCTATACTGTAACACTGCATATGAAATACAGCAATTGTTGGATCATTTTCCCACTTTAAGGATCAAGTCCAAACTGGATTTGTTGAATGCTTCATTTTTTGTACCGACAACAGACAGCTAGGAACCCTTTAAAATGCCTCTGACACTTATGGGGGCCTGCATTAAGGATTATGGCGATACAACAAGAGAAAAAGGGCACAGTACCTGTTTTCGTTGTCTCAAAGAATGCAATGTCCTGTTTAGCAAAGGCTTGAAAGAGCAGACCCCGTAAGCGGTGAGTGAGGCGAGAGTGGCAGAATATGAAGAGCCCTCCTCGGCAGCCGGCGGAGATGGAGCTACAGAGAGACAAAGAGGCATCAATACACGTGACAGCTCTATATGTACAACACTGAGACAAAAACAGCCACATGGCATTCACAGAGAGATAACTCAGAACTTAAGCTGAAACGTGCGTGTGTTCATGCACATGCGCGAGTGTATGCGCACATACACACACAGCTACAGAGAGACAGAGAGGCATGAATACACAGACTATATGTACATCACTGACCTGACAACAGCCACACAGCATTCACATAGTCAGAACTCAAGCTGAAAAACACACACACACACACACACACACACACCACACACACACACACACACACACACCACACACACACACACACACACACACACACACACACACACACCACACACACACACACACACACACACACACACACACACACACACACACACACACACACACACACACACACACACACACACACACACACACACACACACACATCTTTTTTCATAAGGTGTGATATCTTTTCATAAGGTGTGATATCTTTGATAAGGGGTGATATCTGAGTTATCACGGTTTAATGAATCAAGCCCAATGTACACAGAACAGCTCTATGGGCTTGATTCAGAAAAGGGTGCTAAGTGTTAGCACGCCAGTGAAAAGCCACTTTGCATGTGCTAACATGCTTTGCACGTGCTAAGTAGTTAGCATATGCAAACTACTTAGCACCGTAGTTAGCACATGTAAACTACTTAGCACCGTAGTTAGCACATGTAAACTACTTAGCACCGTAGTTAGCACATGTAAACTACTTAGCACCGTAGTTAGCACATGTAAACTACTTAGCACACTAGTTTTTTTTTAAAAAAAATCAGTGTTTATTCAACAAAGAAAAGGAACATATGACAGAATATGTAGTGTAGCAGTGCGCCTCCTAACTTTTCCAACAGTAGCTTCAGCATCAATTATCACTGTGGAAGATGAGAGGTATTGTTAACAATAATATAATGATCATCACATAATATATAGAGCTCAGATTTAATTTAAATTTCCAAATATTCTATCTTTTACAAGATCATAATTAGCAAGACCAGGGGTATCTAACCATGGAGATTAGCACCCTAGTTAGCACGGTGCTAAGTAGTAGTTTGCATGTCCTAACTAGGGTGCTAAGTAGTTTGCATGTGCTACCTACGGTGCTAAGTTTACATGTGCTAACTATGGTGCTAAGTAGTTTGTATGTGCTAACTACTTAGCACCCTAGTTAGCACGCCCAAAGCCTTTAGGCGTGCTAACTGGGTTAGCACCGTTTACTGAATCGAGCCCTATATGTTCAACACTGAGGGTAACTCAGAACTAAAGCTGAAACCCATGCATGCTCACACACATATAGCGAGACATCAATACACAGAACAGCTCTATATGCACATCACTGAGCCAACAACCGCCATACAGCATTCACAGAGAGATAACTCAGAACTGCATCACCGAACGAACACACACGCACACACACACACGCACGCACGCACGCACACACACACACACACACCAATATTGCTGCCATTATGCATAACTGAGTGTGTAGTGCTGGAACTGGTGTCAGCTATAGTACCATCAGCCATGAAACTGCTGTTTTATGGGAGAGCTTTTACTTTGATATGGTTTTTAAGTTGGGGACTTGTGGATTGCATTATTTTACAATCTGATAAACTGCAGAGGACCACTTTAATTTTCCCACTGCTGCATATTAGCCCAATGGATAGAACATTTTGTTCTTAAAGGGCTACACCCTCTGACTTGGAATCCAGTCAGCACACTATCTGCACGGAGTTGGTATGTATGTAGATTTTAGTGTGGTTAGTGCATTTTACTCTGGGAGAACTGCACATTGTATATGTATGCATGTTAAATTTTACAATTTTTAGCATTAGTGGTCTTTTCACATTAAATTACAAAAAGACTCATGCAGCAATAACTGTTTGTGTGACGGAAGTAGAAGCTCAAATACAAAATGATCTTATCCTGTTTTCAGGAGAGTACAGAAATCAGTCTCTTATACAGAAAAGTATATTGCTGCTCTTGCTGTATACATGGCAGGTACAGGATATCCTGAGGAAGGGACAGTATACTCACCTTGTGATGGAGAAGAAGGACATAAACCCTATGGCCATCAGGAACTCCGCCTCCTTATAGTTGTTGGACAGGATGTCAATCACGCGCCCCATGTAGTATGGGATGGACAATTCAACTGGGGACAAAGACAGGAATACGGGTTACTCTGGCCTGTTCTGTAAGCACATTATAATGGGATCTAGATTTCCTGGTTTAAACACGATCATTTCACACCATTCCTTCTACCGCAGCACAGTAGAGGGGGAGAACCCTATGTAAACATAAAAAAGCAGGAGGGGGGGGCAGCATGGGGCCAAAAGTGGGCGTGGTCGCACATAAGAAACCACAGCTTTCTTGTGTCCCTCCCATAGTGTACCCCACCTTTATTAATGGCCCCCTCCCCACAGAGCAGGCCCGGATTTACATCACAGGAGCCTATAAGCACAAATGTCCCAGCACCCTAGACTTTGCCCTCCATGCAGGGCCAGCCTTAGGTTTCACAGCGCCCTGAGCGAAACCGGATTTTGTTGCCCCCCCCCCCATAAGTAGCATAGTTGTCCCCATATAGGTAGCATAGTTGCCCCCAGTGTAGGTAGTATAGTTGCCCCATATAGGTAGCATAGCTGCCCTCAGTGTAGCTAGTACAGTTTCCCCCAGTGTAGTAGCATGGTTGCCCCCAGTGTAGGTAGTATGCCCCCAGTGTAGGTAGTATGCCCCCAGTGTAGGTCGTTTGCCCCAGTATGCCCCCAGTGTAGGTAGTATTCCCCCAGTGTAGGTAGTATGCCCCCAGTGTACGTAGCATGCCCCGAGTGTAGGTAGTTTGCCCCAGTATGCCCCCAGTGTAGGTAGTATGCCCCCAGTGTAGGTAGTATGCCCCCAGTATGCCCCCAGTGTAGGTAGTATGCCCCCAGTGTAGGTAGTATGCCCCCATATGCCCCCAGTGTAGGTAGTATGCCCCCAGTGTAGGTAATTTGCCCCAATATGCCCCCAGTGTAGGTAGTATGCCCCCAGTGTAGATAGTTTGCCCCTAGTGTAGGTAGTTTTCCCCCAGTGTAGGTAGTATGCCCCAAGTGTAGGTAGTTTGCCCCCAATGTAGGTAGTATGCCCCCAGTGTAGATAGTATGCCCCCAGTGTAGATAGTTTGCCCCCAGTGTACGTAGTTTGCCCCCCAGTGTAGGTAGTATGCCCCCAGTGTAGGTAGTTTGCCCCCAGTATGCCCCCAGTGTAGGTAGTTTGCCCCCAGTGTAGGTAGTATGCCCCCAGTGTAGGTAGTTTGCCCCCAGTGAAGGTAGTTTGCCCCCAGTATGCCCCCAGTGTAGGTAGTTTGCCACCAGTGTAGGTAGTTTGCCCCCAGTGTAGGTAGTTTGCCACCAGTGTAGGTAGTTTGCCAACAGTGTAGGTAGTTTGCCCCCAGTGTAGGTAGTTTGCCCCCAGTGTAGGTAGTTTGCCCCCAGTGTAGATAGTTTGCTCCCAGTGTAGGTAGTTTGCCACCAGTGTAGGTAGTTTGCCCCAGGCAACCCCCCCCCCCTTATGTGGCAGCGGGCCGGGCAGAGACTGACTCACCTGACATCCAGCTCCAGCGCCAACGTCACTCTTCTCTCCCCGCCTTCGCTCCATCTGTAGTTAGAGCAGGCTACAAGAAAATGGCCGCCGTTTGTCTGCATTTGTGGACATCGGCGGCCATTTTCTTGTAGGCCTGCTCTAAATATAGACGGAGACAGCGGGGCGGCAAGGGGCGACAGGGCGCATGCGCCCTTGAGAGCATGGCGCCCTGAGCGACCGCACAGGTCGCTCATAGCAAAGGCCGGCCCTGCCTCCATGAACCTACAAATCCTCCCCCCCATACTCCACCACAACTGTGCAGGCTTTTCCAGCTTTCACCTCTCCATTATTTCCATTTACCTTATAAGTAGCTACAGGTGCCCCTTAGCATTAGATAACCAGAGGTACCTTCAGTATTAAGTAGCTGGAAGTGCCCCCGACTGAAGGGAGATCTCGTCAGTGGAATGCCGAGAGCTGGGTGAGTAACCTCCCATTTACACTCTCATCAGGACTCTGCATAGGCAAGCAGGGAGGCACTAGGAGAGGGGAGTGAGCCGCCTTTCCATCATTGGGCACCTGTAGGCACGTACCTACAGTGCCTTATGGTAAAATCAGCCCTGCCACAGTGTGTCCCCCACCACCACATTGCTCTGAAAATCTGAGCCACCACAATTGTTTGGGGAAATGGCTTCTGGCCAGCTTACATCTAATGTTATTTATGAGATGTCCGGTAATCATGGACCTCATGGTGATATAACACAACATGCAGAGAGTTCCAGGAACTTACGTGTCAGAGCAAGCGTCAAGAACACAAATGCACCGCTCAGGAATGGCCAGTCTGGTTTAGAAAGCTTGATGAGCCTGATGAAGTTCTCCCTGTCCTTCTTTTGCCCATTACCATTTCCTTCAGGATCTTCTTTATGGAAGATGAGAGGTGACAGCAGGTCCCAGAGCAGACAGGCCAGAGACAAGGGCAGGTGGTAGATGAGGGAGTTGGAGAGGCCAGCGTGTAACTCTGGAGCCTGGGAGGTGAGGAGGTACTGCAGCGTCTGATACAGGGGAGGAGCCAGGCACAGCGTCAGAGCATAGAGTTGAGGTGACGGGATCCACCATGGGCAGGCCAGTTTCTGGGACACGCCTCTGAGCAGGGGGACTTTAACGAGATACACAAGCCACACAGCATCCAAGAAATACACAGGATAATTTCTATACACAAGGAACGTCAAAACGTGGCTCAGGAACGAGTCCGAGAAGAAGACAATTATGGGAAAAAAGTGGGAGATCATTGTGAGGTGGGGTAATCAACTCCCAGACCTGAAAAAGAAAATGGATGACTGAGTTTGTACATAGAAGCCACTTAAAATTAATCTGTACAGTGCACAGGTCGATTTTACCTAACTGAAGATTTGAAAAACCCAACTGAGCCTAAAACCGCCAAAAGGCAAATTCTAATAGTAACTGAGATAAGCAAACAGGTATTCATTGAAAGCCGTTTCACACCGGGGTGGTGCATTACAGTATTTTTACCGCACCCCAACGCCGGGCAATGAAAGTCTATAGAGACTTCTGTACTGCCACGTTACAGAAGTGACGTTTTCACCGCATCCCCGTTGCAGGTCCAGAACTACACTACCGTGTGTCCTCTGCATCAAGTTGCAGTGATCTGCGTCAGCCCAGAAGTCATGTTAGTCTATGGCAATGCGGGGATTTTTTTTAAAATTACCGACGCAACATTTTTACAATACGCTTCCGTGCACTTCTGCATACCCCGAAAGCAGGAAGTGACGGCAAGCGTGCGTCACTTCCTGCTTGGCCCAATGCCAGATGGTGAATACTGCGTAGTAACGTGGTGTTCCCCGAAGGCCTGTTTTTGGCGGTGCGGTGCAGCGCGGTTGCCGCACCGCCAGTTTGCAGTGTGAAACCAGCCTTAAGGGTACCTGTACTGATGTCACATCGTGAGACAAAAAATGTGTATGTACAGTCCCAAGCTTGTAAAGAACTAAATACTCACAGAAGAAAAAGATTTGTGTGCTCAGACCAGTCATCACCTGACATAAATACTGGCTGCCTCAAGTCTATTGACTAATTAAAATGGCACAGGGTTTGCACATTGCATTCCATTACCAGAATATGCAGGATCTAAAGCTACCTCCCTGCTGTATCCTGCAGGAGTTGGCCCACGCAAAATACATTGTATCTCAACAGGGGGGCCGCATGTAGGCCTCCTTGTACCCCCAAGAAATGGGGGGGGGGGTCCATAGACACCCCCAGAGAGCACCTCACTGCCCTGGAGCTTTGCAGCTGCACCTCAGGGGTCCACGACTCCATGCAGACAAGTCATGGCCACACCACTGCCCGCGCTGATCTTCCTGTAACTATGGATTTTTTCTTCCTAATACATACTGATCCAATACTGATTGGACCTGTATGCAGCTACTCCTGCTGGATGCTAGATACTATGATAAGCATCTTTATACTGACTGGATGATAGGAACACTGGGAACATTCCTGACATTGCTGTAAATTGAATTTCTTGCACTTTAGGCCTTTAGAACTTGTTTACACTAGAAGCATTTTTCTCACTTTTTAATCGCTGGCGATTTTTCAAAATCGCCCTGAAAGTGCTTACACCATTATTCTCTATGAGACAGTTCACATCTGAGCGGTTCATTTCCGATCCGCTCAGAAAAGCGATGCATGGGCCATTTTTGAGGTGCTTTTGCCTCAAATTAACAAGCCGACACATCATTGCATTCCAGCGGTTCTGGAGGTGTGTTTAGCTTCTAAGGGTACAATGGTTAATTTGCATATATTCAGCAGTGATGCACTGGGAGACATCTCAAGCTCACTCCAACCTGAATTATCGCAAATTCTTTCTGTTTTAGGAAAGCAAACTTTTGTTTTTCTTAACATCTTAGTAAGGGGGCTTTTAGGACCATTGTAGTCCCTTACACACTCCAATGAGTTCTGGTTCACCATGAGCTTGCTGGTTAGTCTGTACCTCAATGGAAGATATAGGAAAAATCACAAAATCACTTTGTGCAGCGATTGCGTTTGCGTTTTTAAGACTAAACACATTGGGCTCCATTCACTGAAGCGTGATAACGCTTATCACGGCTGTGCGCACGATTTCAAGTGTGCAAACCTTTACGTGCGATAACTAATGACTTCGCGTGCAACGGCGGGATATCACGTGATCAACTTCAGTATCACGTGATATCACTGCAGATCACGTGATATAACTGAACACAGCACATCACGCGATCTGCTTGAAACTTTGTGCGCGATCAGCGTAGCACCATTGCTGATTTCAGTACCGAACTCTATCTGCTTAACGTGCGAAACGCTGTAATTATCACATGAAAATCGTGCAATTGCTAAACAATCGCTAAACTTTTCACACGCAAGCGTTTGCACGTGAAAATCTTTAACACGTGATAACTGTGTTATCACGTTTTAGTGAATCGAGCCCATTGCATTTATTCATTTCCGGATCAAAGAGTTAATTTCCTGACTGACGTCAGGAAGTTAAAAAAAAAGCAATCCCGTGGCAAAACCGCTTAGAAAAGCAGATCACAAAAAACAAACAAACAAAAAAAAAACAGCGCACAGAAATCGCGTAAAAAAATGCCAAACGCGGATGGACACATGAACAGAACGCATTGTGAACAAGGCCACACTTCTCCTTTGTCACTGTCCTTGTACTTTGAAATCCTGCCTCTGAAGAAGAGTTTAGGGCCGTGAAACGTGCGTTAGGCTATGCGATATGGAATTAACTCGGGACTAAAAGAACTTATATTTTATTGTGCTGCCCCACATTTGATCCTCATGTTTATTGTAATGAAAAGCTACCTTTTATAATTGATTTTCAATACAAAGCCTTAAAACCCTCATTATTTTTGTTATTTAGAGGGGTGGCCTTGGTATGCGGTACATATTTCTATACACCTAATAGGCTGACACTGATTAGAGACAGTAAAACATTCAACCTACTTTGTAAAAGTGTAAACATAAGATAAACCCTGGGGTACTTAAAAAAGTCATTTTTAGGAGTAGGAGGATAAATATAATTGTTTATTTCATCAGTTTATTTTCACCTCGTGTTCACTTTAAAGTGGACCTGAACTCTTGCACAAGACAGGAGGAAAACAGAGAGAACTGCACCCTGTATGTATTTAGAGAGTTTAGCCTCTCCAATTCCCCCTCATTTGTGTATAATCACAAGTTATAATCTGATCTCTCCCCTGTGTCACATGACTGCCTATGGCAAAGATGGCAGATAAGATTATTTGAAAGCACAGGCTGTAAACAATATGTCTGCTTCTATGAATCAGGAAGTAGAAACAGTGCAGATTTATTTTAAGATTTGTATCAGCTGTAACAAAGAAATGTTTTTTTGCCCAAAGTGAACCTCCAGACCAAAAATTGACTCAGCAGCACTGAAAAGGCCTGGTGTTTCTTTAACAGTTTCACAGCATTAAGCTGGCCATACACTGGCCCGATTTGCCGCCGTTTGGACAGCAGATTCGATCACTGGGATCGACTCTGCTGCCAATCGTTCACGCTACACGCCGAATTTCGATCCATTCCGTCCGATCCCGTCGATCGCGCTGTGAGGAAAATAACCGTCGATCGCCTGTGGGTAAAGACTAAGAGCGCATCGCTAGCGGCGTTCGAGTGCCCGACGACCGACGCAATAGAGCCGCATACATTACCTGCTCCGCCGGCGCGACTCCCGGGTCTCCGCTCTTCTTCTCCGTCTCCGCTCTGGTCTGATCTCCGGCATGCTTCCCTTCTTCCTGTCCCGGCAGGAAGTTTAAACAGTAGAGGGCCCTCTACTGTTTAAACTTCCCCCAGACAGGTGGAAGGGAAGCCTGCCGGAGAGCAGACCAGACCAGAGCGGAGAAGAAGAGCGGAGACCCGGGAGTCGCGCCGGCGGAGCAGGTAATGTATGCGGGATGGGGGGAAGCTGCGGCAGCACCACCACCACCACAGATTGTGAACGGTTTCAGGCTGAAATCGGTTCACAATCTGTTTGCAGTAAAGGTAGCCATACGATCCCTCTCTGATCAGATTCGATCAGATAGGGATCTGTCTGTTGGTCGAATCTGATGGCAAATCGACCAGTGTATGGCTACCTTTAGAACTTTGTTCCTCTTATACAAGCCTCATTTTTAGCTGCACAGAAGAAAACTGCCTGGGCATGTTCCCCCCTGATACTGTGCAAAGCATGATGGGATTTCTTATATTGTTGTTCTCGTTCTGCTGTTTTGGTGCAATTTTTTTTTTTTTTACGGTTTGAATTTGACATTTCAAGCCTAGGGTGCGCAGCTGGGAGGGGTTATCAGGACACAGGACAGTTGGACAGACACAGACAGCTGTGTCTCATGCTCCCTGTCACCTCCTTTCAACCAAAAAGATGGCTGCCCCCATGACAAAGATGGCTGCCCCCATGAAATCATAAACATTTGCCTGTTCTTTTAAAATAGTGTGGGTAAGAGATTATATTACCTATCTATTTTAATTAACATAACTAATGTAACTTGATGACAGTATGTTTGTTTAGGCTGAGGTTCCCCTTTAAGGGCATATTCACAGCGGGACGTTGCGTTGTAAATCGACATTAACGTCGCAACGCATAAAAAAGGTGGTAATGTGGTAATGCATATAAACGCTGCGTTCCCGTGGCATACAGTAGATACAGTGGAGCATACAGGCAATGAAAAGTATGCCTCTCTGTATCTGGTAGCATCTGCGTTTAGCGGTAACGCACTGCAAGCAGTGAGTTACCATAACGCAACATTTACAACGTGACTTTACTATCGCACTGTGAATGTCACATAGGCTTAACATTGCAGTGCGTTATCCTGCGTTATAATGATTTTATACCGCAGGACAATAACGTCCCACTGTGAATGCGACCTGAAGGTTATTATGCTGTTGTGTGGCTTTTGGAGCCGAGAGGAGTTCTGAGTTCAGGTCCGCTGTAAAGCAGACAGGGCAGTGCTGTAGAGGTAGCACTTGCAGTGCATTGATTTCAATTTTGGCTTTAGGAAATACAGTAAAACAAAAATAAAATGAAAAAAATAGTACAATCCCTTTCATTGAATAATGTTTAAGGACTATCGTATTTCATGAGTTTTCCAGCATATTTGTCCTTTTCAGAAGAATAGTTATTTTTTTTTATATTCAAGGTCAGGATTGTGAACTCTCATTGTATTTCCTGATTCGCAGTTTGTATGATCGGCCATATTACGAGAAGCCAGGCGTAGCTGTGAAATGGCTGTTTGGGGTGAAATTGAAAGCTACACTGAGGTTCCACGCTGGCAGGCGGCCAGCATCAGTATGACTGACTAATTGCTCGTCTGACATGGAAACTGTCACGGGTAATAAACAGAAGCGTGAGGAGAGGAGGGACCGAGGGGAGTCTATCATTTCCTGAAAGCTGCACCATTAAAGGGAACCAGGCACCACTTTTTTCCTGGTCTAATAGCTATAGGACCACCAGCCATGTTTTCCCTTCTAGCTGCCCATTATTTATCCCACCCCCCCTCCCACTGAAAAGAGGGACACAGAGAGCCCAATATGGTGTAGTATGTACTGGTAGTAGAGGAAGAGATGATAGAGTAAATACAATATACTCTCAGGCAACCACTGATAATGCAGGTGAGGAGATTAGACCTGACCCCACTCAGGATTAAGAAGTCGCTCTCTGTAGATGGGAAAAGTGGGGTAACAGACACCTATCCACCAAGGGTGGACTTGTACAATGCCATAGGAATACAGAGGCGCCAAAAGAATAAAAGTATCTAAAAAGTTTAAAAATAGAGGAGGCAGTGGTGGACTTGCCTCCTCCAAGCGGACACGAGATAATATTGATGTAATATCAAAAAAGCAGTTTATTTATACACTCCACAAGATCATACAACCCGGTTCACAGGATTGATTACGCTTCTTCGGGCAATAGGGATGGAGCATATACAAACAGGTATGTAATTCAGCCAAGTGCCATATGCTCCATCCCTGTTCCCTGAAGAAGTGGGGTCGATCCTGCGAAACATGTTGACAGATTAACTGCATGCTTGTTTCTGGTGTTATTTAGATACTTCTGCAGTCAAACAGACCAGCAGGGCTGCCAGGTAAGTGGTATTGTTTAAAAGGAAACAAACATGGCAGCCTCCATAGTCTTCTCACTTCAGTTGTCCTTTAATGACACAATCCATTACTGTGAACAGCCCCATTGAATTGTATGGGCTGTGAGTTGATAAGCAGAATTATTTTGCAACGCAACTGAACACTAGGGCTTAAAGAGACACTGAAGCGAAAAAAAAAAATGATGATATTATGATTTGTATGTGTAGCACAGCTAAGAAATAAAACATTAAGATCAGATACATCAGTGTAATTGTTTCCAGTACAGGAAGAGTTGAGAAACTCCAGTTGTTATCTCTATGCAAACAAGCCATTAAGCTCTCCGACTAAGTTAGTCGTGGAGAGGGCTGTTATCTGACTTTTATTATCTCAACTGTTCCTGGACTATTTACTTTTCCTCTGCTAGAGGAGAGGTCATTACTTCACAGACTGCTCTGAAAGACTCATTTTGAATGCTGAGTGTTGTGTAATGTGCACATATTATAGAATGATGCAATGCTAGAAAAAACACTATATACCTGAAAATAAAAATATGAGAATATTTTCTTTGCTGCTAATCTTCTAGTAGTTATTCATAGTACACAACCAATTCACTACATCATATTTTTTTTTTCGCTTCAGTGTCTCTTTAAAGGATACCCGGGGTGACATGTGACATGATGAGGTAGACATGTGTATGCACAGTGCTAAGCACACACATAACTAGGCTGTGTTCCTTTTTTGTTTTTTTATTTCTCTGCCTGAAAGAGTTAAACATCAGGTAAGCAAGTGACAGTTTCTGTCCGGGCCGGGACCAGGTTGGAACTGGGTAAAGCTATAGCATAACCCTCACTGATACTTATCAGCAACTACAGCCATAAAATACTTTCCTGACAGTAAATGGCTTCTGAGAACAGGAAAAAGATAAAACGGGTCAATAATTGATAGATTTGAGCTCTGACATACTTCAATGAAGGTGTCATTGAGCAGAGACAATGAAACAGTAAAAACTTAAAAACTAGATTTTAATATAAAAAAAAGTGTGGGATATCTAAAAGAGTCATTTTTAGGAGAAGAAGAATAGATACAATTGTTTTTATCATCAGCTTATTTTCACCTCAGATGACCTTTCATGCTGGGAATACACAGTGCGTTTTTGCGGCTCGATGCTGCCGCCTGATTGATTCCCCGCTCCATTTCGCGCCTGATTCTCTTATCTACCAACCATTTGTTTTTCTTATCTTTTCCCATTGTTCCCTATGCAAAATCAAGCACGGAAACGATCGGGCGGGAGATCGGACATGTCGGAAATTATCAATCAAGCCATCTAAATGGCTCAAAAACGTACCTTTTATTCCCAGCAGTGGCGTCCCTACCATTGGGCGCAGGGGGCGTGGCGCCCCTGGTGACTGAAACCCAAGGGAATGTCGTCACGACCTCTGATGCAAGGGGAAGAGCAGCGCTAGAAGGAAGGGTGGGGACAGCGGTGGGGAGGGGGGACAGATCCCCCCCCTCCCTCACCTAGGTCCCCTCCTTCTGCCTCTCTTCCCCGCCGCTGCCCGCCCGCGCCCGGTTCATCTCCCCGCAGCCCACTGCGGGGACTGCCTCCCGGAGGCAGAGCAGGGCTACGGGAAGATGGCTGCCGAAGCCCTGCACTGGAGACTATTTGGTTTCTAGTACAGGGCTTCGGGCACCATCTTGCCATAGCCCTGCACTCTGCCTGACTGTCAGCGCGGCAGATTTGGATGGCTGCAGGAGGATCGTCGCTGGAGGATCGTCGGGGAGCTACCTGCGCATGTGAGGTAAGTGAATTTATTTTTTTTACAGGATTATTTTCTGGTGAATGCTCCCTGCATAACGAATATTTTCTGGTGAATCCTCCCTGTATAACGATTATTTTGTGGTGAATGCTACCTGCATAACGATTATTTTCTGGTGAATGCTGCCCGCATAACGATTATTTTCTGGTGAATGCTACCTGCATAACGATTATTTTCTGGTGAATGCTTCCTGCATAACGATTATTTTGTGGTGAATGCTGCCTGAATAACGATTATTTTCTGGTGAATGCTCCCTGCATAATGATTATTTTTCTGGTGAATGCTGCCCACATAATGATTATTTTCTGGTAAATGCTCCCTGCATAATGATTATTTTCTGGTGAATGCTCCCTGCATAACGATTATTTTCTGGTGCATGCTCCCTGCATAATGATTATTTTCTGGTGAATGCTGCCAACATAATGATTATTTTCTGGTGAATGCTCCCTGCATAACGATTAATTTCTGGTGAATGCTCCCTGCATAACAATTATTTTGTGGTGAATGCTCCCTGCATAACGATTATTTTGTGGTGAATGCTCCCTGCATAACGGATATTTTCTGGTGAATCCTCCCTGTATAACGATTATTTTGTGGTGAATGCTACCTGCATAACGATTATTTTCTGGTGAATGCTGCCCGCATAACGATTATTTTCTGGTGAATGCTACCTGCATAACGATTATTTTGTGGTGAATGCTGCCTGAATAACGATTATTTTCTGGTGAATGCTCCCTGCATAATGATTATTTTTCTGGTGAATGCTGCCCACATAATGATTATTTTCTGGTGAATGCTCCCTGCATAATGATTATTTTCTGGTGAATGCTCCCTGCATAACGATTATTTTCTGGTGAATGCTCCCTGCATAATGATTATTTTCTGGTGAATGCTGCCAACATAATGATTATTTTCTGGTGAATGCTCCCTGCATAACGATTAATTTCTGGTGAATGCTCCCTGCATAACGATTATTTTGTGGTGAATGCTCCCTGCATAACGATTATTTTGTGGTGAATGCTCCCTGCATAATGATTATTTTGTGGTGAATGCTCCCTGCATAACGATTATTTTCTGGTGAATGCTGCCCGCATAACGATTATTTTCTGGTGAATGCTCCCTGCATAATGATTATTTTCTGGTGAATGCTCCCTGCATAACGATTATTTTGTGGTGAATGCTCCCTGCATAACGATTATTTTCTGGTGAATGCTCCCTGCATAATGATTATTTTCTGGTGAATGCTCCCTGCATAACGATTATTTTCTGATGAATGCTGCGCACATAGCGATTATTTTCTGGTGAATGCTGCCCGCATAACGATTATTTTCTGGTGAATGCTCCCTGCATAACGATTATTTTCTGGTGAATGCGCCCTGCATAAGATTATTTTCTGGTGAATGCTCCCTGCATAATGATTATTTTCTGGTGAATGCTGCCCACATAATGATTATTTTCTGGTGAATGCTCCTTGCATAACGATTATTTTCTGGTGAATGCTCCCTGCATAATGATTATTTTCTGGTGAATGCTGCCCACATAATGATTATTTTCTGGTGAATGCTTCCTGCATAACGATTATTTTCTGGTGAATGCTCCCCACATAGCGATTATTTTCTGGTGAATGCTCCCCACATAGCGATTATTTTCTGGTGAATGCTCCCTGCATAACGATTATTTTCTGGTTAATGCTCCCTGCATAACGATTATTTTCTGGTGAATGCTCCTCACATAACGATTATTTTCTGGTGAATGCTCCCCACATAGCGATTATTTTCTGGTGAATGCTCCCTGCATAACGATTATTTTCTGGTTAATGCTCCCTGCATAACGATTATTTTCTGGTGAATGCTCCTCACATAACGATTATTTTCTGGTGAATGCTCCCTGCATAACGATTATTTTCTGGTGAATGCTCCCCACATAACGATTATTTTCTGGTGAATGCTCCCCACATAACGATTATTTTCTGGTGAATGCTCCCTGCATAACGATTATTTTCTGGTGAATGCTCCCTGCATAACGATTATTTTCTGGTGAATGCTCCCCACATAACGATTATTTTCTGGTGAATGCTCCCTGCATAACGATTATTTTCTGGTGACTGCTCCCTGCATAACGATTATTTTGTGGTGAATGCTCCCTGCATAACAATTATTTTCTGGTGAATGCTGCCCACATAATGATTATTTTCTGGTGAATGCTCCCTGCATAATGATTATTTTCTGGTGAATGCTCCCTGCATAACGATTATTTTCTGGTGAATGCTCCCTGCATAATGATTATTTTCTGGTGAATGCTGCCAACATAATGATTATTTTCTGGTGAATGCTCCCTGCATAACGATTAATTTCTGGTGAATGCTCCCTGCATAACGATTATTTTGTGGTGAATGCTCCCTGCATAACGATTATTTTGTGGTGAATGCTCCCTGCATAATGATTATTTTGTGGTGAATGCTCCCTGCATAACGATTATTTTCTGGTGAATGCTGCCCGCATAACGATTATTTTCTGGTGAATGCTCCCTGCATAATGATTATTTTCTGGTGAATGCTCCCTGCATAACGATTATTTTGTGGTGAATGCTCCCTGCATAACGATTATTTTCTGGTGAATGCTCCCTGCATAATGATTATTTTCTGGTGAATGCTCCCTGCATAACGATTATTTTCTGATGAATGCTGCGCACATAGCGATTATTTTCTGGTGAATGCTGCCCGCATAACGATTATTTTCTGGTGAATGCTCCCTGCATAACGATTATTTTCTGGTGAATGCGCCCTGCATAAGATTATTTTCTGGTGAATGCTCCCTGCATAATGATTATTTTCTGGTGAATGCTGCCCACATAATGATTATTTTCTGGTGAATGCTCCTTGCATAACGATTATTTTCTGGTGAATGCTCCCTGCATAATGATTATTTTCTGGTGAATGCTGCCCACATAATGATTATTTTCTGGTGAATGCTTCCTGCATAACGATTATTTTCTGGTGAATGCTCCCCACATAGCGATTATTTTCTGGTGAATGCTCCCCACATAGCGATTATTTTCTGGTGAATGCTCCCTGCATAACGATTATTTTCTGGTTAATGCTCCCTGCATAACGATTATTTTCTGGTGAATGCTCCTCACATAACGATTATTTTCTGGTGAATGCTCCCCACATAGCGATTATTTTCTGGTGAATGCTCCCTGCATAACGATTATTTTCTGGTTAATGCTCCCTGCATAACGATTATTTTCTGGTGAATGCTCCTCACATAACGATTATTTTCTGGTGAATGCTCCCTGCATAACGATTATTTTCTGGTGAATGCTCCCCACATAACGATTATTTTCTGGTGAATGCTCCCCACATAACGATTATTTTCTGGTGAATGCTCCCTGCATAACGATTATTTTCTGGTGAATGCTCCCTGCATAACGATTATTTTCTGGTGAATGCTCCCCACATAACGATTATTTTCTGGTGAATGCTCCCTGCATAACGATTATTTTCTGGTGACTGCTCCCTGCATAACGATTATTTTGTGGTGAATGCTCCCTGCATAACAATTATTTTCTGGTGAATGCTGCGCACATAACGATTATTTTCTGGTGAATGCTGCACACATAGCGATTATTTTCTGGTGAATGCTCCCTGCATAACGATTATTTTCTGGTTAATGCTCCCTGCATAACGATTATTTTCTGGTGAATGCTCCCCACATAACGATTATTTTCTGGTGAATGCTCCCTGCATAACGATTATTTTCTGGTGAATGTTCCCCACATAACGATTATTTTCTGGTGAATGCTCCCTGCATAACGATTATTTTCTGGTGAATGCTCCCCACATAACGATTATTTTCTGGTGAATGCTCCCTGCATAAAGATTATTTTCTGGTGAATGCTCCCCACATAACGATTATTTTCTGGTGAATGCTCCCTGCATAACGATTATTTTCTGGTGACTGCTCCCTGCATAACGATTATTTTCTGGTGAATGCTCCCTGCATAACGATTATTTTCTGGTGAATGCTGCGCACATAACGATTATTTTCTGGTGAATGCTGCACACATAGCGATTATTTTCTGGTGAATGCTTCCTGCATAACGATTATTTTCTGGTGAATGCTGCGCAGATAACGATTATTTTCTGGTGAATGCTGCGCACATAATGATTATTTTCTGGTGAATGCTGCGCACATAAAGATGATTTTCTGGTGAATGCTGCACACATAACGATTATTTTCTGGTGAATGTTGCACACATAATGATTATTTTCTGGTGAAATGCTGCACACTTTACTATACAGGGAGCACCTATACCCACCGTGGCGCGCTTAGTATGCCACACGCGCTCCTTTTTTTGGGGGGGGGTGGGGGAGTGAGAGGGGGGGTGTCTTATAACAACCAGCACCGGGTGTCAAACACCCTAGGTACGCCACTGATTCCCAGCATCAGGCATGAACAGAACACAGTCTGAAATCGATCGGAAAATGATCCGAAATCGATCAGAAATCAGATCAGACATGTTGGAAATAATCGACAGTAAATCTGCCAGAAAATCTCACAGTGTGTACCCAGCATTATTCATTCTTTGTGTCCTACGTTTTCTCCTAGGTAACATTTTCACACCTTATCAATAAAATGCCTTTGCAGCCCCGAGAAAGCAAGGAAATACTGTCATCATTTTGACAGCACTTTCTCACCTACTATTTGGTATTTTTTCAAAAGCAAAGTGCTGAAAAGTAATTTTAAACATAAGATGAAAACTGATCTCCTAGGAGTAAACTAAGGAGAACAAGTGAATTAAATAAGTGCCTACAGTGGTAGCTAAGGAGCTGTGGGCCCCGATGCAAGTTTTACAGTGGGGCCCCCCAAGCACTCTATACATAACAATTGCTACGGCGCACCAAAACCTGCCAATGGCCAGTATAGTGTCAGAGGTGCAAGAAGGGGGTGGGAAACAGTGTGTTAATGGTTACCACTATCCTAAGTATCTATAGAAGTAATTATGAGCAAAGGACCAATAGAGAGCTAATACTGTAGTTGAGGGAGGGCCCTTCGGGGTCCCTGTGGCCCAAGGGCCCCAATGCGGTCGCTACCTCTGCACCCACTATTGCTACGCCCCTGAGTGCCTTCCTGTGTTTTTTTGCCATATCAATGTTGCCCATTACTTATCTGACCATGTATTACCAGTGCTGATCCTGGCACTGTCTCTGCTACTATCATGCTCTGATTTGTGCTGCTTCTGTTTACCAATCAGTGATTTCCGAACAATCAGCATAAAATGAATTGGAAGTGTACTGACGCAGCGCATACTATTGTAACAACCGTACATAATACTGTATCAAAAAGTATCAACTCCACTTCCTTCCCACCTGAGCGAAACAATGTTTCACCAAAGTTCTAAACTGTTACTTTTCCAGCATCCATTGAGTCCTATGGCACAGCGCTATCTAGTGTACAGACTCGGGATTGCATGCAAAACAGTTTCAGGCAAAATGCAATGTATCTGGTTTCAAAGATCAGCAAAAGAAACAATGACTGAATCTGAGCTCTCTGTGGGCTTCAGGGCCGCTGCAGGGCTGATAGGAGCAGGCATGCTGAGAATTGCAGTCCCCCTGCTGGAGAGAGGGGCCGGAGGAGAGGAACAGTCAGGTACTTACCGCAGAGTGGTGGTCAGTGTGCCGCTGTCCCCGGTGCTGGAGGGAGTCTGAGCTGTATGGGGCTGTATGAGGCTTTGTGAGGGTACCGGGGAAGGGGCAGCGCTATGTCAGTCTGGGTCACAGCACCGCCTATAGGCAGCAGGCGGGGGATTTTCCTGCAGCTACTTTCACTTTTACTTTGCGATAACTGACGCCGATTCCCGGAAAGGGGGGACTTCCACACCGGAGAGAGGAGGGCTGGCAGGAGGAGACAGAGAGGGACACACACAGCCACTCAGCCAGGAGGAGACAGAGAGAGACACACACAGCCACTCAGCCAGGAGGAGACAGAGAGGGACACACACAGCCGCTCAGCCAGGAGGAGACAGAGAGGGACACAGCCACTCAGCCAGGACACACAGAGGTACACAGAGAGTGCAGCAGACAGAAGAGAGGGCACACAGCACAGGTAAGTTGCTGAATAGCAGAAACGCAGAGGAACAGGCGGAGTTCACACTCCATAGAGACCCAGACAGGCACAGGAGAGGGCCTTGGGGAGAGTTTAGAGGGTAATTATAGACTCGGGAATGCCGAGGATAGACTGGGGAGAGTGCAGAGGACAGAGATAGAGTGAGGAGAGTGCAGAGATAGACTGGGGAGAGTGCAGAGGACAGAGATAGACTGGGGAGAGTGCAGAGATAGACTGGGGAGAGTGCAGAGGACAGAGATAGACTGGGGAGAGTGCAGAGTATAGAGACAGTCACGAGACTGCAGAGGATGGAGACTGGGGAGAGTGCAAAGGGCAGAGAAACTGAGAGTGCAGAGGATGGAGATAGCCTGAGGAGAGTGCAGAGGCTAGAGTCAGGAGAGTGCAGCGGATAGAAACTGGGGAGAGTGCAGAGGACTGAGATAGACTGAGGAGAGTGTGGAGAACAGAGATAGGCTGAGTGCAGAGGACAAAGAAAGGCTCAGGAGAGTGCGGAGATAGGCTCAGGAGAGTGCAGAGGACAGAGAAAGGCTCAGTAGAGTGCAGAGATAGACTGAGGAGAGTGCAGAGGACAGAGAAAGGCTCAGTAGAGTGCGGAGATAGACTGAGGAGAGTGCAGAGGACAGAGAAAGGCTCAGTAGAGTGCGGAGATAGGCTCAGGAGAGTGCAGAGGACAGAGAAAGGCTCAGTAGAGTGCGGAGATAGACTGAGGAGAGTGCAGAGGACAGAGAAAGGCTCAGTAGAGTGCAGAGATAGACTGAGGAGAGTGCAGAGGACAGAGAAAGGCTCAGTAGAGTGCGGAGATAGACTGAGGAGAGTGCAGAGGACAGAGAAAGGCTCAGTAGAGTGCGGAGATAGGCTCAGGAGAGTGCAGAGGACAGAGAAAGGCTCAGTAGAGTGCGGAGATAGGCTCAGGAGAGTGCAGAGGACAGAGAAAGGCTCAGTAGAGTGCAGAGATAGACTGAGGAGAGTGCAGAGGACAGACAATCAATTTTATATAAGAAAAAAAAAGAATCCTAGAAACAGCTGTAATAACAAGTTAAGCATATTTTTTCAGTAATACTGAACAAACAATATATAGTTGGCCTTCCCCCATTTTAAGAAAGATTAACCATTTACAAGCACGGATTGGAGGGTGGGGCAGGCAGACTATGGCGATTGGAAGATAGGTGGGTGAGCAAAGAGTGAGGGTGCATGGCTGGTGGTGGGTGAAGGATAGGTGGGGAGACATACCATGTGAGTGGGTACGGGTGACCATACACCATATTTTTTTTTAAATAAATTTGATTTGTTTGCAAAAAAAGGCTGGCACCAACCACACAAAAATAGTAAAAAATAAAAGTTTAACTCTTTATTAATTAGTCATTAAAATGGGAGCATTGTCAAAAAGTAGGCTCTGGCGGCGACAGCCCGCTGTTTCAAGCTGCTATAGCTCTTTTTCAAGCCACTCAGGGCTGAGTAGCTTGAAAATGAGCTATAGCAGCTTGAAACAGCGGGCTGTCACCGCCAGAGCCTACTTTTTGACAATGCTCCCATTTTAATGACTAATCAATATAGAGCTAATCCTCTTTTTTTTCCTATTTTTGTGTGGTGCCAGCCTTTTTTTTGCAAACATTTCTTAGGATACTGGGATCTGAGGCTTGGGCACAAGCCAGTTCCTCCTTATGGAAGAGCGCTCCTCCACCTTGTGTTTTTGATTAAATAAATTGGATGAAATATTTGAGAACACAGCTAAAAATACTGTACAAATATGAAAAATCACAGCCCATTTTAAAGGACAACTGAAGTGAGAGGGATAAGGAGGCTGCCATATTTATTTCCCTTTAAATAATGTACATTGCCTGGCTGTCCTGCTGATCCTCTGCCTCTGAAGCTTTAGCCATAGACCCTGAACAAGCATGCAGATCAGATGTGTGACTTAAAGAAAACCTGAACTGAAAATGAAAAGTCAAAATAAGCATACACAAGTCGTACTTACCTTCCATGTAGTCTACTCCTCAGTGTCTTTCTCCTGTCCCGCATCCTGTTTGTTCACTGTGATCCAGGGAATTTTCCGTCCTCCATTTTGAAAATGGCCATTACCCATAACAGCTTTCTGGTCAGCACACAGTTAAACTGTAACATCGCCCACTTGAGCCATAGGGAAACATGGACATTACCTGGTACATCAGTTTTCCTCTCAGCTATAACTGGCAGCAACTGATATTTTACTGACAGCAACTGATATATTTCAGATCTGACAAAATATTGTCAGAACTGGAAGGGATTATTGTCAGAAGAAAATGGTGAGCTTCTGAGAGGAACTGATGGCAAGGTAACTATGTAATGTTCATTTGAAGTTACCTCATGTGTTTATTTTAAATATTTTTACTCAGTACGGGTTCTCTTTAAAGGGACACTTAAGTCAAACAAAAAAAATGAGTTTTACTCACCTGGGGCTTCCAATAGCCCCCTGCAGCTGTCTGGTGCCCTCGCCGTCTCCCTCCTATCCTCCTGGCCCCGCCGGCAGCCACTTCCTGTTTCGGTGACAGGAGCTGACAGGCTGGGGACGCGAGTGATTCTTCGCGTTCCTGGCCACAATAGCGCCATCTATGCTGCTATAGCATATATCATATACCATATAGCAGCATGGAGGGTGCTAATGTGTCTGGGAACGCGAAGAATCACTCGCGTCCCCAGCCTGTCAGCTCCTGTCACCGAAACAGGAAGTGGCTGCTGGTGGGGCCAGGAGGATCGGAGGGAGACGGCGAGGGCACCGGACAGCTGCGGGGGGCTATTGGAAGCCCTAGGTGAGTAAAACTCATTTTTTTTGTTTGACTTAAGTGTCCCTTTAAGTTTAACTGCATTTGCAACATGTTTGTTGCAGGTGGGTGTGACCAGATCAGCAGGATGCCAGGCAACTGGTATTGTTTAGGAAATAAATATGGCAGCCACCGTATCCCTTAAAGGACGTCTGTCGCGAAAATCTTAAAATTTAAAATATATGTAAACATATACAATTAAGAAGTATGTTTCTTCCAGAGTAAAATGAGTCATACATTACTTTTCTCCTATGTTGCTGTCACTTACAGTAGGTAGTAGAAATTTGACAGAACCAACAGGTTTTGGACTAGCCCATCTCTTCATAGGGGATTCTCAGGGATTTATTTATTTTCAAAAGCACTTAGTGAATGGCAGTTGCTCTGTCCAACTTACAGTAAACTGTGTAGCGAGCAGGGAAGCTGGCCAGCATCTTTGTATAAATCTTTTTCATTGAGTGTCTTTATAAAAAAATAAAAGCCATGCTGAGAATTCCCTATGGATAGATGGACTAGCCCAAAACCTATAGGTAATGTCATATTTCTAATACTTACTGTAAGTAACAGCAACATAGGAGAGAAGTAAGTTACGGCTCACTTTACTCAGGAAGAAATGTACTTCTTATTTCTATGTGTTTTAAATGTTAAGATTTTCGCGACAGTTCCTCTTTAATTAGGATGTCCTTTAACAGAATATCCATTGTTGCATTGATGTAAGATGAATGCTCTGTGTGCATTTGTATGTACATTGATCCTGCCAGGCAAGCAGTAATCTATTGCTGCGCAGTTTTGTACTAATTGAGCAGTGCAGTGCTAGCTGTGAAGGTTTACATTCAGCGTTGTGTTTGTGGACTATATATTTGTAAAGGAGCACAGCTTGTCCAGAGGCTGAAAGTGGAGTGTCCTAGATTAGTGTGCCAGTGTGAAAAGGTATGTTTTAAAAAGGAACTGTGACCAATGATTGAACTTCATCCCAATCAGTAGCTGATACCCCCTTCCCCACAGGAAATATTGACCTTTTATCTAATAGATCATCGGGGGTGGAAGGTGGGGGAGGGGCTGGGGGGGAGGGGCTGGGGGGTAAGGGGCGTAATCTGTATGGCTGATATTGTGGTGTGATAATGTAATGACTGTGTTCCTGACAGGTTCCTGTCTGTGAGCTTTGTTGCATTGTGGGAAATATTGGCTGTTTCCAACTGCCAAAAGAGCAGCATCTCCTTCCACAGACATCACCTGCCAGCAGTACAGATGTCACCATCAGGAATACATTTCAGAATGTAAATCAGATTTTACAATGGCAAACACTGACTAAATCATTTATACCTAATTCTTGTAAAAATTAAGCACATTTTTTCATGTTATTTTCACTGCAGTTCCTCTTTAAGGGTGGTATTTAAGTTTTAATGGTTTGGAGAGAGACAGGTGTGTTTTGAAGTGAATTCCAGGGGAGGGGAGAAGTTTGTGAGAAATCCTGTATGTGTGATGCGAGGCATGTGAAAAAGGTGGTGTGCAGAGCGGAGGTTGCGGTTGGGATGGTATTTGGAGACTAGAGAGATGTATGGAGGAGAATGATTGTTGCGAGTTTTGTAGGTTAGAGTCAAACATTTGAAGTGAATCCTCTGATTAATTGGCAGCCAATGGAGGGCTTGGCAAAGAGGAGCAGCAGGGGAGGAGCGGAAGGAGAGGTGGATGAGTTGAGTGGCTGAGTTCAGTATAGAGTGGAGGGATGTAAGTCTGTTAGTAGGTAATCCACAGAGTAGAATATTACAGTAGTCAAGACGGGATATGATAAGGACATGTATTAGCACATTAGTGTAGTCGTGAGAGAGAAAGGGGCATTAGACATTGGGAATAGAAGCATTTATACTTACCTGAGGCTTCCTCCAACCCCACGTACTGAGGCTTCCTCCTGCCCCACGTACTCAGTGGACTCCCTCGCTGTCCTCCCGGGCGTCTCCATTATTGTACAGTCTTCACAAATGAGTCAGGCTGTACTGCACATGCCCTGCTGCGTGTGTGTCCCGCCATTACACTCCCCTAACTGGGAGCATTCTGCAACACCCACTCACAGGAGGGCAATAGGAGGTCCACGCGCAGTGCAGCCTGACTGACACAACTGGAACGCGTAGATTATACAAGAACAGAGCCGCCTAAGAGGCTGCAATACAGGTTCTCTTCACTTCCCTTAAGCGAACAAATGCCATGTAGCCAAGCTATCGTGATGTTGCTTCCATTCCTGTCACATGACATGGGACAGAAGTCGCATAGTGATTGGTTGGTTGCACAGCACTTGTGCGTCACTATGTAGTTAAAGAGAACCTGAACTGAAAATAAAAAGTCAAAATAAACATACACAGGGCATACTTACCTCCTGTGTCTACTCCTCAATCTCTTTCTCCTCTCCTGCGTCCTGTTTGTCCACTGTGATCAATGGAATTCTCTGTCCTCCATTTTGAAAATGGCCATTACCCCATAACAGTTTCCTGGTCAGCACACTGTTAAAATGTAATATCACCCAGTTGAGCCATAGGGAAACATGGACATTACCTTGCACATTCAGTTGTAACTGACAGCTGCTGATATATAACTGACGGCAACTGGTATGTTTCAGTTCTGACAAAATATTGTCAGAACTGGAAGGGATCACTGATAGAAGAAAATGGTGAGCTTCTGAGAGAAACTGATGTTGAGGTTAGTATGTAATATTCATTTGCAGCTATGTCATGTGTTTATTTTAAATAATTTTACTCGCTTCAGGTTCCCTTTAAGCCCCTGGTGGGCTACATGGGAAATTCTGTCCAGCATAGAAAGCTGAGTGGTCTTCCAGCCTTCTATGCGCCCTCTGTGGGAACTGAGTGGACCATAGATTGGTACTAAACTAGGGGTGATTGGTGGCACAGTTGACTTTTCAAATAGATTGCTGATAAAATACTTTAAAACACAAGGGTCAGTCATACTATCCCAGGAAAAAAAAAACCCTGAAAAAAACACATATATAAGTAGATAATACTTCATCTACTTACATAACAGATGTATTGTATTGTCCATGTTTTGATTTCAGTGAATGTTATAGAGTAAATAAAGAAAAAACTGTTTCAGGCATTTGCCATCTTTACTGCCTCTGACTGAAGCCAGTCCCAATGTAATTTCCTCCCTTACTCCACTGCCTGAAATGGTGTATGCAGAACTGTATGAAATGCAGCACCCCGGAGCCCCCCATACCATGGACCATGTGGGCTGGTATAGCTCAGGGTGCGAAACCCCACTCGGTCAAGTCTCCGCATTCTGGCTATCCCAGCCTGCATGGGGGACAAGGGGCTACAGAGGTTTGGGAGGGGGGACCCCACATCATTTTTCTTTAAAAATTCTCACACTCTGAACAGTAAAAAAAAAGTTTCAAAAAATAGGTAAAGTTGCCAGGGAATGGATGTTTATACAGCGGGATCTTTATACAGCCACATTGCGGCTGTATAGCGATCCC
This sequence comes from Hyperolius riggenbachi, assembly GCF_040937935.1. Classification (NCBI taxonomy): domain Eukaryota; kingdom Metazoa; phylum Chordata; class Amphibia; order Anura; family Hyperoliidae; genus Hyperolius; species Hyperolius riggenbachi. The sequence continues at coordinate 37,553,597 of NC_090653.1, read as the reverse complement.
TGGCCAAGCATTGCAGCTCCAGAGGGGTTTCCATGGGGTCCGTACGCACTGCGTTTGGACCCCCTGGAAACCCTGTCATGAAATTCATCTCTTTCTTTTGATATTAGTACATTTACACTACCGTTAGGTTTGCTACATTATCTGTCATTTACTGCATTTCAATGTATACTTTTTTCCTATGAAACTTTAAAATAGGTTTTCTCAATAACTATAAGGTCTTCATGAAAAAAATGTTTCCTTTTGTAGCCACTGTCCCCCCCGCATACCCTGAAGATTTGGTGTTTCTACCACATAAGGGGGCTTTGCTATTGACCTCTAAAGTCGGCGGCCATTAAAGTCTATGGGAAAAATGTGAGCGCACATTTTTTTGTAAAAAAAATTGTGTTGAATGCGAATTTTGAATACCGCTGCTTCCCTGCGAAGTAATTGCCTGGTGAATTCTTCAGCCCATCTCTATTTAGGATGAGAGGGCAGCCTCCAGTCTCTCATCCCATGAATGTCCTGGCTCAGGGACAGTATACAGTGGAGGAAATAATTATTTGACCCGTCACTGATTTTGTAAGTTTGTCCAATGACAAAGAAATGAAAAGTCTCAGAACAGTATCATTTCAATGGTAGGTTTATTTTAACAGTGGCAGATAGCACATCAAAAGGAAAATCGAAAAAATAACCTTAAATAAAAGATAGCAACTGATTTGCATTTCATTGAGTGAAATACGTTTTTGAACCCCTACCAACCATTAGGAGTTCTGGCTCCCAAAGAGTGGTTAGACACTTCTACTCAATTAGTCACCCTCATTAAGGACACCTGTCTTAACTAGTCACCTGTATAAAAGACACCTGTCCACAGAATCAATCAATCAAGCAGACTCCAAACTCTCCAACATGGGAAAGACCAAAGAGCTGTCCAAGGATGTCAGAGACAAAATTTTAGACCTGCACAAGGCTGGAATGGGCTACAAAACCATTAGCAAGAAGCTGGGAGAGAAGGTGACAACTGTTGGTGCGATTGTTCGAAAATGGAAGGAGCACAAAATGACCATCAATCGACCTCGCTCTGGGGCTCCACGCAAGATCTCACCTCGTGGGGTGTCAATGGTTCTGAGAAAGATGAAAAAGCATCCTAGAACTACACGGGAGGAGTTAGTGAATTACCTCAAATTAGCAGGGACCACAGTCACCAAGAAAACCATTGGAAACACATTACACCGTAATGGATTAAAATCCTGCAGGGCTCGCAAGGTCCCCCTGCTCAAGAAGGCACATGTGCAGGCCCGTCTGAAGTCTGCCAATGAACACCTGAATGATTCTGTGAGTGACTGGAAGAAGGTGCTGTGGTCTGATGAGACCAAAATAGAGCTCTTTGGCATTAACTCAACTCGCTGTGTTTGGATGAAGAAAAATGCTGCCTATGACCCCCAAAACACCGTCCCCACCGTCAAGCATGGGGGTGGAAACATTTTGCTTTGGGGGTGTTTTTCTGCTAAAAGCACAGGACAACTTAATCGCATTAACGGGAAAATGGACGGAGCCATGTATCGTGAAATCCTAAACGACAACCTCCTTCCCTCTGCCAGGAAACTGAAAATGGGTCGTGGATGGGTGTTCCAGCATGACAATGACCCAAAACATACAGCAAAGGCAACAAAGGAGTGGCTCAAGAAGAAGCACATTAAGGTCATGGAGTGGCCTAGTCAGTCTCCGGACCTTAATCCAATAGAAAACCTATGGAGTGAGCTCAAGCTCAGTTGCACAGAGACAGCCTCGAAACCTTAGGGATTTAGAGATGATCTGCAAAGAGGAGTGGACCAACATTCCTCCTAAAATGTGTGCAAACTTGGTCATCAATTACAAGAAACGTTTGACATCTGTGCTTGCAAACAAGGGTTTTTCCACTAAGTATTAAGTCTTTTATTGTTAGAGGGTTCAAAAACTTATTTCACTCAATGAAATGCAAATCAGTTGCTATCTTTTATTTAAGGTTATTTTTTCGATTTTCCTTTTGATGTGCTATCTGCCACTGTTAAAATAAACCTACCATTGAATGATACTGTTCTGAGACTTTTCATTTCTTTATCATTGGACAAACTTACAAAATCAGTGACGGGTCAAATAATTATTTCCTCTACTGTATGTACTTCACCAATATTTTACAGTTAGTATGCAATTAAAAACAAAAAGTTTAGTAAAAAAAAAATTAGTTTTTGCAAAACCAAATAAGATAATACTTGGTCCTCCAGTTCATAGATTCCCAACTGTTTCCAGACTCCTGCACACCTACCGATAGTTTTATTATTGTTATTATTTTATTATTTTTATTGATTTATATTTTTGGGGTTTGTGAAATTCTGTTCTACTATTGCTGTTTTTTATTAGATGTTTTTCATCTCTCCTCAGAGTCGGCCATCATGGGTTCCTTGTGGTTACTGTCTGGCCTCGTCGTCGTTGATTTTGTCACTGTCCGCCTCCTGGAGTTGGTCCTGACACATTTCCTCCCTCTGGGGCTGGCCGTGGTCTGGCTGATGAGCGTGGCACGTGTGGCAGCCCTATTCCTGGGCGCTGGTTTGGTCAGCAAGATATCCAAGATTCCTCCATCGTTACAAGGAGGTTCTCTTCTAATCTTCTATGCTGCTCTTAGTCTCCTCCTGCCAGCTTGTGTGACAGTCACCCACTTTCTTTTACCAAAGACTAGCGCAGAGCTACTGTACAGCTTGGGCAGAGGAGACCTTTTCTTCAGCTGTTACCTCCTCACAATGACCTCTGGGGTCATCTGGCACCAGCTGTTTCCAAATGGCGATGAGGACGATGATGATGAATCAGAAGGTTCTTCAGGCTCCATTTGGAGGTTAATCACACTTCTGAGGCCTTATGTCTTCAGGTTCTTGCTGGTGGCATTTTTTCTGGTGTTGTCATCATGGGGTGAGTAGAAGACCTTGTCTTACACCAAAGAAAGATCTTGTTGAAGCATTTTTTGAAATAAACACAGGTCAATTTGAATTGTTTAAAATCATGCAAAATCAAGGGGGGGGGGGGACTTTTACTACTGGGTCAGAAACCTGAGCACCATAGTCTACTGGTTAAGAACACCGCCTCTGAGATAGACCAGGGTTCAAATCTCCACTTTCCCTATTCAGTAAGCCAGTACCTGTTTATTAAGGAGTTCACTGTTACTGCCTACTGAGTGAGAAATCAAATGAACCTCCCCCTAAGGCAGGTTCATAAATGACCAAGAACTCATCACAGCAAATGAGAACCTTACAAATCTTACAAATCTATCAGTTGATCAAACTGATCACGTACTTCTCAGTGAATTCTCCTAGACAGGGCCACACCTAACAAGTAAATGCTCATACCATTTATGAGGAAGGTGCGTTTGATTTTTTTTTCTAACCAGGAGCACCCAGGTGCTCAGCTAACTTTAACCACTTTGTATCTAGGCCAGGCATGGGCAAACTTGGCCCTCCAGCTGTTAAAGAGACTCCGTAACAAAAATTGCATCCTGTTTTTTATCATCCTACAAGTTCCAAAAGCTATTCTAATGTGTTCTGGCTTACTGCAGCACTTTCTACTATCACAGTCTCTGTAATAAATCAATGTATCTTTCCCCTGTCAGACTTGTCAGCCTGTGTCTGGAAGGATGCCAAGTTCTTCAGTGTTGTGGTTCTGCTATGAACTCCCCCTTCCAGGCCCCTCTATGCACACTGTGTATTATTTAGATTGGGGCAGCTTCTCTCTTATCTTTTACAAGCTGGATAAATCGTCCTCTGAGCTGGCTGGGCTTTCGCATACTGAGGAATTACAGACAAAGGCAAAGCTGTTTGCAGGAAGAAAAGAGCAGCCTGAAACTTCAGTGCATGAGAACTGCAGGGGGAAAGAAACACACAAATGATCTCTTGAGATTCAAAAGAAAGGGTGTATACAGTCTGCTTGTGTATGGATGTATTTTCTATGTGTGGACATACTGTACATCAACCTACTTCCTGTTTTGGTGGCCATTTTGTTTGTTTATAAACAAACTTTTTAAAACTGTTTTTAACCACTTTTAATGCGGCGAGCAGCGGCGAAATTGTGACAGAGGGAAATAGGAGATGTCCCCTAACGCACTGGTATGTTTACTTTTGTGCGATTTTAACAATACAGATTCTCTTTAAGGAACTACAAGTCCCACAATGCATTGCAGGAGTCTTACAGCCAAAGTCATGACTCACAAAGGCAAATGCATTGTGGGACTTGTAGTTCGCCAAAAGCTGGAGGGCCAAGTTTGCCCATTCATGATCTAGACTTTCTTTCCCCCTTATGGGTCAGAGCAGTTATGATATTTTAGCTATGTCCCTATTGCTGCTAATCAGCAATAACTTTATCCCTACTTATGCCATGTAAAGTAAATTTCATTTTATGGCATTTTTTCACTCAAACAATGTTGTTTTGTAGGCATGTTAATGGGAAACATAGGAAAAATACATATTATTTCTCAGTTCTACCAATTCCAGTTTTTAAATAAAAAGTGCTACTGTAGATAAAAGAAACATACAATTGGTTTGGCTATTTCTTCCGTTTATCACAAAACTTAGACTATGTTCCTGTCACAATTTATGGTGAGGATATTTGAATCTGAAATAATTCTACAATGTGTATTTTTCACTATGAATTGAGTGATTAAAAGTATTTTTAATGGTAAAAATCTATCTCATTGGCTCAGGGAACATATATTCCCTTTAACCAATTAGTACTGCAGCAGATAGTGCCGGAGGTGTGCAGAGGAGCGTTCCTGATCGTGCACAGCTGTGCTTAAGCTACAAGACGTATATATCAACGTCCTTGTGGCTTAGATGAAGTCCAATCCACAAGGACGTAGATCCACGCACTCCACCCCTCTCTTCTTCTTCTCATGATCTCATCCTGCTTCTCCTTCTCCTCCACTCCTCTCCTTTCTTGTTCTCTTCCTCCTTCTCACATGTTCACACGTGACTTATGCCTGCTCTAACACATTCTCTCTCTTCCATACCAGGTGAGATGGCTCTGCCCTCATACACAGGACGCATGACAGACTGGATCCAGAACAAAGAAGACCCCTCCATCTTCTGGAACACCATAAAAATCATGGCCCTCATCACTTTTTCCAGGTGAGAGGAAACCTACCATGTGCTAGTCCTGATGTAATGAGACATCTATCTAGCAAACCTTAACTGGATTTTTTTTAAACCTCTACATTGTTATTACAGTATCAAGTACAATAATGTGAATTGTAGAATTAAGTAGACAGTGAGTGCACAGGCCAATGTGTATACATACCAGGATTGCTGCTTCCAAAAGCAATATATCAATATTCCAATGTAGAAGAGTAAAGTGAAAGCACACATCCACTACTAAAACATCTTTTCATTAAATTGCAATTAAATGAGCAAATGGTCATGCAGGTTACAGGCAACTCATCCAATGTTAGGGAGGTAAGCATACAGACCGGTGCAGGGTCGACAGCTGTTTTGCAAGTATCAGTGTTTCGTCAGGACAAGCACTGATGTTTGCGGTGCAAAACAGGTGTTAACCAAAACACCGGTCTGTATGCATACCTCCCTAACATAGGATGAGTTGCCTTAAACCTGCACGACCATTTGCTCATTTTAATTGCAATTTAATAAATAGATGTTTTAGCAGTGGATCATGCGTCCGTGTAGTAGAGCTGAACGGTAAAAAGATCTGTGCCAAGAAGTTCAGACTGAGGTTACACAGCTAAATTCACCAGCTTGGCACACACCACTTCTGATCTCCTCGGCAGGTGTGCCTTTTTGGCTTAAAAATGGGAATTCCGGCTCTTTTAAATGGAGCGGTTCTGGTAATAAAAAGCGCATGGTAAGGGGATTCCCATGGTTGAAATTGCTGCTTTGTTGTAACAAGATTTTCAAAAGGCCTCTTTCTCTACAAATGTAGCGCTCCTCCCCATCCTTGACTTGATTAAATTATTAATTATACTCATGATAGGAAATCAGCTTTACTAATAACATGTTCTGTCCTTGCAGCGCCCTGACAGAATTTTTTTGTGACTGCATCTACAATGTCACCATGAGTCTGGTGCACACCCAGACCCAGGGACAGGTTCTGCGCTCCGTCCTGAGGCAGGAGACTGCGTTCTTCGACACTGTTCCTACAGGTAATACACCCTTATGTCAGACACTGCTGTGAGGAGCGCATGCTGACCGCTGTATCTCAGAGCAGAGTCACATGATCGGCTGAGCAGGCACAGGAAGTGATGAGAGCAGCCACAGGAAGTGACGAGAGCAGCTACAGGAAGTGAACAGGAGCGGGAACCTTACCTGTGTTCAGAAACAGCATAAGATTAGAATTCTTCAAATAGCTTATCACTGTCTGCTGGTGCTAAATATGAAACACATCGGTAGTATGTTATCTGTGTACATTGTGTGGTACTGCCTTACAGTATTTTGATGATAGGTATACATTAAAGAAAACCTGTACTGAGTAAAATTATTTAAAATAAACACATGAGGTAACTTCAAATGAACATTACATAGTTACCTTGCCATCAGTTCCTATCAGAAGTGCACCATTTTCTTCTGACAATAATCCCTTCCAGTTCTGACAACATGTCAGAATTGAAATATATCAGTTGCTGTCAGTTATTTATCAGTTGCTGTCAGTTATTTATCAGTTGCTGTCAGTTATAGCTGAGAGGACAACTGATGTGCCAAGTAATGTCTATGTTTTCCTATGGCTCAAGTGGGTGATATGTCAGTTTAACAGTGTGCTGACCAGAAAGCTGTTATGGGGTAATGACCATTTTCAAAATGGAGGACAGAATTCCCTTGATCCCAGTGGACAAACAGGACGTGGGAAAGGAGAAAGAGATTGATCAGTAGACTACATGGGAGGTAAGTATGACCTGTGTATGTTTATTTCACTTTTAATTTTCAGTTCAGGTTTTCTTTAAAGAAAAAAAAAACAAAAGACATAAATCCAGGCATTTCGCCTTTAGTTAGGACATTTAAATACATTATTAGGGAGGTGCTAAAGGGGGTGCTAATATCCGACCATATAATTGTTATGTATTTATATATAGCACTAACATCTTCTGCAGCACTTTACAGAGTACATAGTCATGTCACTAACTGTCTTCAGAGGAGCTCGCAGTACATTGCTATATAGTCTAACACCAATTTTTGGAGGGAACAAATTATCTTATTAGTATGTTTTTAAACTGTGGGAGGAAACAAAATTGCCCAATGAAAACTCATAAAAATATGAGCAGAACGTACAAATGCTATTCTCATGGTGTCCTGACTGAATGTTCCGCCTTTCTATGGTCCTGTGTGGGGATTGGGAGAGACACCTGAAGATTCCTGTGTTTTTTTTTTTACGGTACGTTTTTCCAGTCATGTGTCAGATCTACTGACCTGACCTGACCTGAGAAGAGTCTCCTCATCCCATCTGTATTTACTGTATGCAAATCATATCATCAATTGTCTGAAGTTGGCCATACATCAGGTGCCTAGTGGCCGAATGATCATACGATTCGATTATTATAATTGGAATGGGATGACAATCAGTGCCGGTGCATGCCCAATTGCCGATGCGACCAATTTCGGGCCAAAATTGGTTGCATTAATCGGTCAGACATGCTGCAAGATTTTGGGCAATCATGGTTGGTCGGGTGCGCAGCGGTAATGGTAAACGATATCGGGACAAGCGACAAACGTAATAAAACCCCCAACGCTTTCCCCCCTAATGTTCCATGTCCCCCAGTGCCCAGTGCTGAACAGGTAATGTATAGTGCAGTGTGTGTGTGTGTGGGGGTATGGAACATTGGGGGTACTGGTCGGGCTGGCGATGCAGCGGATGTGGCGTCACAAGCCCGATTGATTGGGAATCAGCCTGTATGGGCCGGCAAAAGAACTTGCACTGATGAAATTTGATCAGAGAGAAATGTATCTGTTGGTCGATCTCCCCATACATCGTCTGTTGAATGGGCACCTTCACTTTTAGTGATTTAGGGTAAGTCAGAGAGGTCTTGTTTCCCGCTCTGATAACCGCCTTGTCTCTCCCGCAGGGGACATCACATCACGCGTTACCTCTGACATCACAGTGATGAGCGAAGCTCTGAGTCACAGCCTGAGCCTGGTGATGTGGTACTTCATGAGACTCATCTTCTTGGTGATTTACATGGTCAGCTTGTCCCCGAAGCTTACAGTCTTCACCATGCTGTGCCTGCTGGTCATCACACTGGTGCCCCAGCTGGCTGGTACCTTTTACCAGGTGAGACGTGGGCGGGGCTAAGCAAGGCATTACTGCTAATCAAAGGACTAGTAAGCGCAAAGTTAAAGAGGCCCTGTAGTGACATATAGTAGAATGCAGTTAATTATTCAGGATACCCACTTTTACAGGCTATTTTCCTGGTTTCAGCATCAGAATCACTTCAAATATCTATATATTGCTTTATATTGGTGTGTAGCCCCACCCTCCCAGTGATGTCACAGCCTAAGCTATATGCAGAATTCTCCTCCCAAAGCATTCTGGGAGACGAGGTATATTTTGTATTGGCTTCACAACTCTCTACCTGGACACTTTTTAAATTTACATTTTTTATTACCTGTAACTAAAGCTTTTTTATGGAGTAGGGCAACCTCAAAAATTCTGAAAAATCATGCTAAGGCTTATTTCCTGGGTAGATCTTTTTTGGTGGGAAACGGGGAACTACTGTTATGTTCGAAGCTTTTAAGAAAACAAATATTCTACTGCTTCTTATTCTGTTCCATAGAACCTGGCTAAGCAGGTCCAGAGCTCACTCTCCAAAGTCAATCAGGTGGCCCTGGAGACATTCTCCAACATGAAGACAGTGCGCAGCTTTGCCAACGAGGAGGGCGAATGTCTCCGCTATGAGTCTAAGCTGCACGACACCTACCAGCTGAACAAGATGGAGTCCCTGGCATACGCCTTCACAAACATGGCCAACAGCGTGAGTACAATGTGACTCAATAGCCTGATTCATTAAATACATAGAAAAACATTACGGTGAGGATTTAACAGGCCTGTAGCAAATTCACAAGAGAGGGATTTATAAAACGTAGCTTTTAATTATAAGCCTAAAATAGCCAGCTGGTATAACAAACATCATACAAGTCCATGTGTCAGCATAGTCAATATTAGGATTAACCTGACGCCTAACCGGCCGCAAAGTGTTTAAATTTCAGTGGGTATTTAAAAACACTGTTACACTGTAAATGGCACAGGCCTCAAACCTGCTGCATTTGGTCATTGGGTGACTGGAATTCAAATTCAGAAAAGGGGGTGGAGCCGCAAATAGCTTATCAGATTTGTTTGATTGATTTCAATGGGAAAATTTAAACTTCAATTCTTAAGGTGCGTACACACGCACTACGGCCTCCGCTAAGTGAATCGCTCAGAAACAGCCTTATCAGTCCGCCGACAACGCGTACACACGCGCTACTGTCGCCTGAAAGTCCGCCCAGCGGGAGGATCTGACGGATCGGTCGTTGGCGGCCGTAGTGTGTGTGTACACACCTTTACATTATTGATGCCAAGGACCCAAACGCTCAAAAACTTAGTCATTGAGTGTGTGTGTGTGTCAAGGTTAGAGAAAGTGGCCGGACTCGAAAATAACCAAATACATACCCGAGCAATGCTGGGTCTTCAGCTAGTGATAAAACATCATTTTTAATTATTTACAGTTCAAATTAGGACTTAAATATTTCATTTTAAAGGATACCAGAGCGGAAGTATATAGAAGAAACGGGGGGGAGCTGGCGTGTATGGGGAGCCGTCCTGATTGAGAAAGGAGAATGGGTGGAGTGGTGGGCCACTCCACCCATTCTCCTTTCTTCCCCTCCGGTGATCCTAATTGCCCTCCCAGCACCCTTTTCCAGGTCACCGAAGTGGGGATTCACTACGCCTGTGAATACGCGTGACGTCACGATTACATGACGTGCATGTGCAGACCGCTCCCAGCCACGGTCACATGCTGAAGAACGCACACAGCCGGCCCAGCGCAGGCACAGTGATGCCTGAATTTGGCAACCCAGAAGAGCGCGTTGGAGGGCAATTAGGTGCACCGGAGGGGCAGAAAGGAGAACGGGGGGAGCGATGGGCATCAGGAACGCTCACCATACATGCCTGCTCCCCGTTTCTCCTATATACTTCGGCTCAGGTATCCTTTAATAAAATAAGCTGGTTAGATATGTGCTATGTAGACTTTTTATGCGATATTCACACCTTCTGCTTCCCTCCCTGTACAGTTCTCTAGCCTGGCACTGAAGGTTGGCATCCTTTACTTCGGCGGACGTCTGGTGACAAACGGCGAGGTCAGCGGAGGGGAGCTGGTGTCTTTCGTCATGTATGAGCTGCAGTTTACAGAAGCCGTTGGGGTGAGGAGCTACAACATAGAAACTCTTTGCTTGCCCACTTCCTGCATGAGAAATCATTGTGGGCGGAAATCTCTGTTTTACACCCGCCTCAGAGCCGTCATTGTAAACATCATCCTCACATTTTTTAACACTTGTAGATGTGGCTGTTAGCCATGCTGAAGGTGGCTAATAACCATACAATTCTCTGGACGATAGATCATCTTATTCAATCGTAATATCGATCAGAAACGATCATTTTTTGGCGCACTTAAAGAAGGCTGCTAAGCAGTTCAATCAGGTTAATGGAATCGATCTGAAAAAATGGATCAATTCCATCGAATCGAATTGAATAACCGCCTTTCTTCCATTTGTTTCCAATCGATATTCTGATAAAATTGCATCATTAATAGCATTACTGCTTAAAAATCAAATTCTGTACAGCTATCAGACAGAACTCCTTGAAACCGGTCCAGAGGTGCCCCTTAAAGAATACCTGAACTACAAAAATGAGTTACCCATATATTACGGCGTATAAGACGACTGGGTGTATAAGACGACCCGCCAACTTTTCCAGTTAAAATAGAGAGTTTGGGATATACTCGCCGTATAAGACTACCCCTCTTCCAACGCACACCAAATAAAAATAAAAAAAATAAAACATATACTGGTGTTATGTATGAACAGATACTGGTGCTGTACTGTATGTGGTACCCAGTATAAAACAGTATATAGGCGATAGACTGGTTGGATTGGTCAACTCTCCATAAGTGGATTGGTCAGCTCTCCTTGTCTGTTTATCAGAGCGGTATGGAAGAATAGATCACACTGTGCCCATAAAACACGCCTCTTTACCCGTCTGGCCCACCCTTGTATCCTATTTACCTCCTTCTCTACCTCTCAGATCTCGCACAAGTGCACCTGCCCCGCTTCACTACAGTCCTCAGCAGCGAGATCTGATAGTCGGTAACAGGATATGGCGCATCACCCGGCATAATCCGCAAAGTTATCTAGCCCCCCCCCCCCCCCCGACAACTTTTGAACCAGAAATACTAGCTTTACCGCATGCACAGTTGGATCCTGGGCAGCTTTGTGCATATGTGCAGGCTTAAATGGCAAGCGAACGACCGCCAACATTAGCGGTTAATAGCAAAGCCCCCGTATGTGCTAGAAACACCAGTTTGCAGGGTATGTTGCAGGTTTTGATTGGTTAGCTGCATGGAGTCAGTGATAGAGGGTGACTAGCTGCATAGAGTCATGACTGGTAGTGATATTGTAATTTATGGTGGTTCTGTACGGGTAATAAAAAGTAGGGAAACACACATTTAATGAATGTTACACCAATCTGACTTTAATATAACTTCACGTCCAAGTTTAACACTACCCCATGCTTACAAAACTTAGAATAACACATGACCCCCTAGAAAATACCTCCTGAAGTCCGATGATGCTGCTGAGGAGAGGAACACCTCCCTAGACTAAGTGCTGAAAAGGTGAAAGCTGAGACTACACAGCTAAGTGTGTACACTGAGCACTGTGTGGGCTGCTTTTGATCTTCTAGGCATCATTATCTTTCTTGGCACTATACTGAAATTTACAAAGTGTTCCCACCTTTAAAGGATACCCGAACTGACATGTGACATGATGAAATAGACATGTGTATGTACACATTGTACAGTGCCTAGCACACAAATAACTATGTTGTGTTTCTTTTTTTCTTTCTCTGCCTGAAAGAGTTAAATATCAGGTGTACAAGTGGCTGACTCAGTCCTGACTCAGGCAGGAAGTGACTACTGTGTGACCTGCACTGATAAGAAATTCCAACTATAAAACACTTTCCTAGCAGAAAATGGCTTCTGAGAGTTTCCGATATTTAACTCTTTCAGGCAGAGAAAGAAAAAAAAAACACAGCATAGTTATTTGTGTGCTAGGCACTGTACATACACATGTCTATCTCAACATGTCAGTTCGGGTATCCTTTAAATTATCAGCCAGAATAGCCTGTAGGTCTAACACTGGACTAAACTTTGCATTTGTCCTTGTAGGCTCTGCTGCATTCATACCCCGATGTCAGGAAGGCCGTGGGGTCTTCAGAGAAAGTGTTTGAGTACATTGACAGAGTTCCCCGGATGCCAGCCACAGGGAATCTCCAGCCAGAGGACCTCCGGGGACACGTCCAGTTCAAAGACGTCACCTTTTACTATCCCAAACGCCCAGATGTGCCGGCTCTTCAGGTACCTTCACAACCCATTGGGTGCTATGAGTAATGTAATACAGAGAGCTGTCGTGATCCGCTGAATGCAGCAAATTCTAGATTGTGTTTTCTATATTCTAATCATGGAAAATAACATTTGATAGCTTCCCGTGAACTGAAATTTTAGAAAATAATTAGAAACTTCAATCATTTAACCACTTTATCCACCACTACAGTATACCTACATCCTCTGTGACTTCATCTAAGCCACGACTCAGTAGATATACGTCTTGTAGCTGAAGCACAGCTGTACACGGGTGGGTATTGCTCCTGTGCACACCTCTGGCACTGTCTGCTGCAGCACTAATTGGCGAAAAGGAATATATGTTTCCTGAACCAATAAGTTTGATTTTTACCATTAAAAATACAAGATCTGGATGCGAAGTGGTTAAGGTGAACCTGAAGTGAGAGATATTGTATATGGAGGCTGACATATTTTTTTCCTTTAAAACAATACAGATTGCCTGGCTGTCCTGCTGATCCTCTGCCTCTAATGCTTTTAGGCTCCATTCCCACTTAAAGGGGCACTATGGCGAAAAAATGTAAAATTTAAAATATGTGCAAACATAAACAAATAAGAAGTACATTTTTTCCAGAGTAAAATGAGCCATAAGTTACTTTTCTCCTATGTTGCTGTCACTAACAGTAAGTAGTAGAAATCTGACAAAAGCGACTAGTCCATCTCTTCATGGGAGGATTCTCAGAGATTTATTTATTTTCAAAGGCACTTAGTGAATGTCAGTTGCTCTGTCCAACTGCCAAAAAACTGTGTAGCGAGCAGGGAAGCTGGCCTCACTGTAATGCACCAGCTATGTGACGCTCTCAGTGCAGCAGTAGCGTTGTGGTGTAACAGGTTACGGCATCGTAACAAACTGCATGCAGTGCGTTACCGCTAAACGTGTGCGCTAAAGGGACCCTGAGCAGTGCAAAAATAGAAATTGAGGATTACCCAGGGCTTCCTCCAACCCCCCATAGCCCACAAGGTCCCTTAGCGTCCTCCTGCATTTTCACCGGGTCCTGCTGGCGGCTCCAGTAATTCATCATTGAGAGGATAACTCATTCAGCACTACATCACAGGCTTCTCTTCCGTGAGTTTTATTTCAAATACTTGCTATTTCAGCATAGATGACATCAATCCATGAGTCTTTCAATAACATACCCTGTGTTGTCTTCGCTGTACGGCAGTGTGGGAGCAGCGGTGGGCCTGACCAGGGTTGTAACAATAGACCCTGCAAGGGATGCCTCTGCAGGGGGGCCCAGAAGCCACAGGGGGCCCCTGGGGGGAAAGTTTGAGAGACTGACAACTAAGGGCATGGAGAGAAAATGTATTCTGCTCTCACACCATTGATATATTGACTGCATGTGTCGGCCACACAGATAAAAAATCATACACACTTTGGAATTTGTACACTGTCCCTGCTCCAGACGCGTAGCTTGGGGGGTTGGGGTAGGACAAGTGCCCCCGGGCGCTAGGACCCCAAGGGCACCCAGCTGCAGTGTCTTTTTTTTTTATCTTTACTTTTTTTTTCCTTACCGCCAGCGGCGCCGGATAGCCCCACTCAGCGCGACGTCACCAGTGACGTCACACGTCATCGCCGCACCGCCTCCATAGAAGTGGAATGCTGCGCAGAGCGGCAGTCGGCAGAGAGACAGAGAGGTGCCGCCAGCGAGCCCCATCCTTCCTAGAGAGAGGCTAGACAGTGTGCATGGAGCCCAGGTGGAGGCAGGCAGGCAGCCGGACCAGATTTAAATCAGGCAGCCCAGGACCAGAGGCAGCGAACACCGCACTCCACACAGCACTGTCTGTTTATACAGGCGGCATATATTTGACGGTGAGCAGCGAACTTGAAGCCTGGCAGAGGGAGGGTGGGTGAGGCTGGTGACCGTGAGCCTGGGGGACGGGGGGGGGATTGGTAGTGTTGGGGGAGAGCAGGCAGCGAATAGAACATGCTAGAAGGTACATAGGGGAGCCAGGGTGGGTGAGCTTGCATGAGCCTGGGGCGGGGGGGGGGGGGGGGATTGGTAGTGTTGAGGGAGAGCAGGCAGCGATTAGGTATGTCTGTCTCATCTAATATCCAGGTAAGCCTTCTAGGTATAAAAGTTAGTTAGACCCTATTTAAGTAAATTTTGACCGTATACCTATGTAGTGTTAAGAATACAATAATAAACTTTATTAAGGAATAATAATATTCTTCTTCAGAATAAATCACCACACCCACATTTATTATGTGGCCACACCCCTTTTTATGCGCTGCGCGCGCTGCAGCCTTCACCTTAGGGTGCGCATTAATAGTCTTTGTCCCCGGGTGCTGAAAGCCCTAGCTACGCCTCTGCCCTGATCACTAGGGTTCGTAAAAAAAATCTGTCTCACACTGCAGCAAAGTTCTGATGACTTCATGTACAACCTTACAAACAAAGGTGTCACAGGTTGAAAAAAAGTTGTAGACCTTCTTTCAGAAGAGATTCCTAGATTCTAATCACACACAGGCTAGTGACCTTATGGTGTCTGATTACTGACACAGTGGAGTGGGTAAGATTGATGTCTGACTGTCCCTGCCTCATTGAGAGCTTGTTGTCTCATACTGAGTAATAACAGTATCAATCAGTGACATTCTGAATGTTTTACCAAAGTTTCAGTGAATACCATATGTTATGTTCAGCATGTCATTGTTGTCCCTCCATATAGCATGTGCTCTCGTGTAGTAAAATAGTAAGGCTGTGTGTGTATGTATGTACTGGGAGCAGAGCTGCAACAAGGGACTTGGCTGCAAGGGGCTGGAGGAAACCCCGGGTAAGTAGATCTGGGGGTAGCATAGATGCCTGACATTTCCTTTAAGTCTAAGTGTTTTTATCTCCATGGTGAAAACACATTGGTCCTCAGTTTTCCTGTGCAGAAAGCGAGGGAGGTGGGGGTGGGGTGGGGTAGGGCCCCATCCAAAGTTTCGCAGGGGGCCCAGTGATGTCTAGTTACGCCCCTTGGCCTGATGACCGTTTCACTCTAATCGAGCTTCTTCCGATGCTCTGTGTGGCTCCAGTAATTTCTTGACTTCGGCTGAAGTCGCCCCTGTGCACATCATCATGCCTGTCACTGTAAGAGTCCTGCACATGCGTGGTTCAGTCTTGGAGAACCGCACATGCTAAGAACTCTTACCGTGGCAGGCATGATGGCATGCAGGGTGCTCTGCGGGAGCGCACAGGGGCGACTTCAGCCGAAGTCACCAAATTACCGGAGCCGACAGGATGCCGGGGGACCTTACGGGCTACGGAGGGGAAGGGGGGCTGGAGGAAGCCCCAGGTAAGTCCCGATTTCTGTTTTTCCTACTGCTCAGGGTCCCTTTAACAGTAAAAATGAAGCATAGTTTTTGCAACCCGTGTGTGATGTACCCGACCCAATGTGAGTATAACGTGCAGCGCTGCTGTCCCAATCCACTGCATTGGGTTCCTGCTGTCCCAGGGAACACAATGGCCACTGTGAAGCCTTTGCCATAGACCCTGAACAAGCATTCAGGTCAGGTGTTCTAACTGGAGTCTAACTGGGTTAGCTACTTTTATGTCCCTCATTTTCCTCCCAGTCCACCTCCTTGCTCAGCTGTTCGGCCCGCTACGAGTCGCGCAGTACTGCACATGCGCTTGCCCAGCAGTGTGCATCCTTGATCGCGCTCCTTTAGCCTCATAGCCGAGCATGCGCAGAATGCTCCCAGCCCTGAGAGTACGATGAAGTACGCGTACCGCCGGGCCAGTGCATGTGCAGTACTGCGCGACTTGGGCAACTTGGCTGCTGTAGTGGTCAAAACAGGTGAGCAAGGAGGACAGTGAGGGATATACAAACCTACAGGGGCTGGAAGATGCTACAGGTAAATAGAAGAGCAGTCTTTAATTACAGCTCTGGTATCCTTGCACTGATACTAAAAACATATATTCAGTTTATTCACTTTTTTGCCAAGTGCAAGTCATGCCTGTATAGGTCAGTATGCAGCCAGACACTAGAGGGTGCCATAGCAGCTGCATGGTTTCCTGTGGCTGTAGCTAAGTGTGTGGAGCTGGCCTGGAATCCGTATAGACGCTAACAGCGGGGATGTCTCTCTTCTGCTTCCTCAGAACGTCTCCTTCGAGCTGCGTCCGGGCAAGGTTACGGCGCTGGTGGGCCCCTGTGATGCCGGCAAGTCCACGGTGGTGCAGCTGCTCCTCAGGTTCTACCAGCCAAAGCCCGGGAAAGGGCAGATCCTGCTGGATGGAGAGCCGGTATTCGAATATGACAACAACTTCTACCGCAGAAAGGTGAGCTTGCTCTAACAGTGCTGCTCTCCCAGCAGGGATCGTTCACATACACCTGAGCATGGAGAGCAGTGCAGGCCGGTGTGATCAGCTAACCTCCACTGGTTTCTTGTAAAATGTGTCTCCTATTAACCATTTCAGCCCGCGGGGATTTTTCACCTTATGCATCGGAGCAATTTTCACCTCCCATTCATTCGCTAATAACTTTATCACTACTTATCACAATTTATTGATCTATATCTTGTTTTTTCCGCCACTAATTAGGCTTTCTGTGGGTGGTACATTTTGCTAAGAGCCACTTTACCGTAAATGCATTTTAACAGGATTAATAAGAAAAAAATGGAAAAAATTCATTATTTCTCAGTTTTCGGCCTTTATAGCTTTAAAATAATCCACGCTACCATAATTAAAACCTATGTATTTTATTTGCTCGTATGTCTCGGTTATTATACCATTTAAATTTTGTCCCTATCACAATGTATGGCGACAATATTTTATTTGGAAATAAAGGTGCATTGTTTCCGTTTTGCGTTCATCACTATTTACAAGCTTATAATTTAAAAAATGTTTGTAGTATACCCCCTTCAAATGCAAATTTAAAAAGTTCAGACCCTTAGGTAACTATTTATGTCTTTTTTTTTTTTAATTGTAATTTTTTTTTTTTCCATTAAAATTTTTATTTGGGGAATATTTTGGTGTGGGGCATAAACAGTTATTGTTTAGGGCTCGTTTCCACTGTTGCGGTGCGGAATCGCCTGGATTCCACCGCAGAAGAAATCGCATGCGGCTGCGTTTCCACATGCGGATTTAGCCGCGATTTCGCATGCGATTTCGCATGGCAAGGAGCCAGGCGAATTTAACCATGTCACTGCCTGAGTACAGCTCCATAGCAAACAATGCGAAATCGCATGCGAAATCGCAGGGAAATCCGCATGACAAAGCCGCATGCGATTTCCCTATTAAATACATTGCATGCGAATCGCATGCATTCCATTCCCAGGCGAAATCGTTGGCTCTTTTGTGCGTTTTTTCACCGCTGAAAAAACCGCACATCACCAACGCAACAGTGGAAACAGGCCCATCCACTTACATACCATGTGCGAATCCGCATGCATTGGACGCATGCGGATTCGCGATAGTGGAAACGAGCCCTTAATGTTGTTATCTGTGTAAATTGTAATGAACAAAATGTGTAGCTGTAGTTTTACTATTTGGCCACAAGGTGGCCACCTTCATTTTTGTCTTCCGTCCTTGTACTTCCTGCTAAGCGGAAGTACAAGGGGGATGCGGAAATTTGTCCGGGCAGAAGAACTGAAGCCTCACAGGTGAGCGCTTTGGTTTTTCTGCGGGGGAAAGGGATCGGTGATCGTGAACCATGTTCCCTTTCACTGATCCCAGGGCTACCGGGCGGCACAATGGGGATGCGGGGGCGCGATCGCGGGCGGGAGCGCGCCCAAGCGCGGGAGCGCTGCAGAGCTGCCGCCCGGATGTGAGCTTCACGTCCGGGCGGCGGAAATGGTTAAGTGGCCAGTATGGGTAACACTCACCTGAGACATATCAGATCATTTGGATCAGATTTGGATTAGCAGTCATGTGACTTGTTGTGAGCAGCACCACCTGCAGTACAAAGTTTTTACTGCAGGGGCTCCACATGAAGGATGAAGGCAGTCACAGGGCTTTTATTTCAATAAGGGGTGTAACAACAGTCCCCATGACCTTCACCGTAGCGGGGTGGGGAGGCTGGAATTGGGGGGGGGGGGGACAGTTCTGCAGATCGTCAGCAGAGCGGAGCGTAATACATTACCTCCTGTCAATGGCGAGCATGAAAGAAGGGTCGGGTTATTAACGAATTTGGCACCAGGCATTCATGAAATTTGCTAACGAGAATCGTCGTTGTCAAGCTTTATTGATGATAATTACTGTTCCAAAAAACAAACCAGAAATAATAACGAATAAATATTAACGTTGAATAATATCGTAATGTTTTTCGTCAATAGTACTTAACCCAACCCTACCCTCACCCCCCCCCCCCCCGGTGGTGCCTAACCCTAACCCCCCTGTGGTGGTGCCTAACCTTAATCACCCTCCTGGTGTTGCCTAAAAAGAACCGCTGCTATAATGATTCCTGAGCAAAGCCAGACTGAATGCTCAGTCGGAGATTTTATCAGGGCTGATAACAGGCAGGCTGAGCAGGGAAAAATGAAACAGAGAGCAGGGTAGGTGTTTTCTCTAATGTTCCCACTGATATATATGGTAAAATACATGAGTGTGCTTCGTCTCTGGTTCACTTTAAATGACAGTAAGGAGCTATGATGAGGCCTGCAATATAAGAATAATCACTTCTTGGAGCAGGAAGTTGTAAAAGGTCACGAAGGACTCCTGATAGCTATTGTCATGTTGCTGAGCCACGCTATCTGTTTACCTCCACAACACAGCACAATATACAGTATAGCAAGCATAATGCACTTCTGGGCAGTAATGTATTTCTCTCTTGCGTGCTTCTTACATGCTCACACTTGTATATGCTCATAAATGCTTTTATGTATAAGCACAACAGCAAGTACATCAAAGTCCAAACAATGTACGATTGCACCTATTGCATTTATGCAAATATTTCCCTGTTACATTTTATCGCATTACAACTTGTTTGACTCGTATCCACATTTACTCCTGTCTCCTACAATTACAGAAAAGTTTAAAGAGGAACTGTAGTGAAAATGACATAATTAATAAAATTGCTTATTTATTACAATATTCATTTATAGATGATTTAGTCAGTGTTTGCCCATTGCAAAGTCTTCCCTCTCCCTGATTTACATTCTGACATTTTTCTCTGGTGGTGACATCTTTAGTTCTGCCAGGTGATCTGTACACAATGTTTGTTTACTGAGAGTTCTATGCACAGAGGGAGATACTGCTTTCTTGGCAGTTGGAAAAATCCGTTATTTTCCATAATGCAGCGAGGTTTATAGACAGCAGACTGTCAGGACCATGGTCATGACACCACACGGTGGGAGGGGTTTCACCACACTATCGGCCATATAGACCTCCCGATGATCTATTCCAGAAAAGGTAAAGTTTTCCCTTGGGAAAGGGGTTATCGGCTACTCAATGGGATGAAGTTCAATCCAGGGTTAAAGTTCCTCTTTAGACAAACCAACCTAATACAGCAATAACTGTCACAAGTTATGAAATAAGAGACGTTTGTCTTGAGGATCTAGCAGGAATAAAGCTACGCTCACGCTAGGTGCTGTGGGGTATTGTCTCAGCAAAGAATATGTGTAATGTAAAGCTGCCCTGCAATGTCATATAGTAATCCATTCTGGAAGATCACAAGAGGAAAACTAACAAACAAGCGCACTGTGGTTTCCTTGCCAGCGCCGCTCCTTTGCATACCATTCTGTTGATCCTGCTCCTCCTTTCTCCATTGGCAGTACAAACTGTTCTGTTGCATCCGAACAGCATGCATGTACAGTGCTTATTCTACAACTTATAGGGTGTCATTAAGAGAGTGTATAAAGAGAGCATAATAGCCACTCAAATCAGTTGTTACAGTATATTAACGGTACAATCTGGCCATCATAACAAGATCCATGTTGAAAAATGTAATGTCCATTTTGAGGGAAAAACAACTAATTTGGTGATTTGGGGTAATAAGAACATCCTGCAGCTACCTTGTTGAAGAATGTTTCTCTCCATTACTGATGATATTTTTTATTGTAGGTGTCAGTGGTGAGTCAGGAACCTGTCCTAACTGCAAGGTCCTTGAAGGACAATATCTCTTACGGGCTAGGGAAGGTCAGCCTGAACTTGGTGAGGACTTCCGCAAAAGCCGCCAGTGCTGATGACTTCATTATGGACAAAGACGATGGGTATGATTCAGGTTGGTATTTCTCAAAATCAACATTTCATTTCCACAAAACAAGTACAGGTAGTCCCCGGTTTACAGACACCCGACTTACGAACGACCCACCAATACGAACGGCCCGATCCCGTCGCAATTATCCGTCATTCCCGTGGGGGAAGTTTGAAGAAGCGGTTTCAAACGTCCCGACTTAAGAATGGATTCAAGTTAAGAACAAATCTACAGTCCCTATCTCGTTCTTTAACCGGGGACTACCTGTAATTGCCACCTCAATCTAAATTGTATGTATTTTCTGATAAGGTGCTGGTGAGAAAGGAGGACTTCTTTCCGGAGGCCAAAAGCAAAGAGTGGCCCTGGCAAGGGCTCTGGTGAGGAACCCCAAGATCCTCATCCTGGATGATGCCACCAGCTCCCTTGACACCAAGACTGAACTTGAGGTAAGATCACCAGCAAAAGCTTTAATGAAATAATCCTCGTAAGACAGCCCCTATGTAAGTGTATGCCCAAGGAAGATGCAGCATAAGGTGAAAAAAAAAATATATTTTTAACTGTTGCAAAAATGACACTGTATGAATTTTTTACAATGTTATATTTTAGAATATGAAAATATCATGGCTCAGATCTCACTTTACCGCAAACTTAAAGTGGTCTCTGACCTGTATAATTAAACGTTTGTAACCCAAAAGGCCAGAGCTTTCACCTACACCCAGCAGGTGTCAGCAGAAGTGAAAGGGAAGGTGGGCGAGAAGTCACGACCTAGGTTGGGTGTGGATGGGGAAGGTGGGTGAGGAGTCATGTCGTTAGCTCGCTGTAGATAGGGAAGGTGGGCGACAAGTCATGTCATTAGCTGGATGAGTGGGGAAGGTGGGTGAGAAGTCCCATCATTAGTTGGGTGAATGAGGAAGGTGGGTGAGAAGTCAGGTCATTAGTTGGGTGTGGATGGGTACGGTGGGTGAGAAGTCACATTATTAGCTTGCTGTGAATGGGTAAGAAGTTATGCCACTAGTTAGGTGTGAATGGGGAAGGTGGGAAAGAAGTCCATCTCCTCAGGACCTCCAGACACTAAAACCCTTTCTTCTCCAAGCAGTCCATCTCCTCAACACAGCTCCCCTTCCTCCTTATCAACCAACCCTAATAGCCCTCCCATTCATATAAGTGTGACTATTTATGTATGTACCCTATGCCCAGTTACTCTGAGTGTTGCAATTTATCCTATCACTGTCTTTCAATTAGTACTACCGAGCAAATTACATTCAATGCCAACTGAACAAGTCATTGGCACCAACTGTAGAAGTTAATAGCAAAGACCCCATAATGCTAAAATGACCAAATTTGCAGGGTATGTTAAGGAGAACAGGGGCAACAAGAGGAAAACATCTTCTTAAAAAACCTTGTAGTTTTTGAGAAAATCGATTTTAAAGTTATGATAGGAAAAATTGTTTTGAAATATGGTTAAATGACAGATAATGTATCTACCTATCGGTGGTGAAAAAATTGTACTGGATACATTTTACTGGGTACTTGTAAAACCTTCAAACTGTGATAACACTGGTCTTCTCTCCAGATTCAGAACATGGTGCTGAGTAACCCAGGCAAGAGGACCATACTTCTCATATCCCACCGGATGAATCTCTTGGACAAAGCTGACCACATCCTTGTCATGGATAAGGGACAGATTACAGAGTCGGGGAAACATGAAGAGCTGTTGGCCAAGCAGGGTAGCTACCGTAAACTGTGGGACAAGCAACACAGCACCTTTCATAAAGGCAACGGAGAGCAGGCGGAGCAACTGTGATCACCTGGTCATCACATGACAAGGCCATTGGGCTATCCTTCACTCCCTCCCGCACTCACTATTTGTTTTGTTTCCAAACTGAAGTGCGTTGGGCTTGTTGTAACATTTATCACTCGTTGACAGAAGTCTGTCTATCTGTCATCTTCTAATTATTCCTTTTTTAACTGAAAGTCTGTTTTCGTGAAGAAAAAAACAGCTCGACACATTACAAGGAACTTAGCCACCATTATTTCAGATTCTTACCTCTTTCTGTTGCAACCATGCTAACACAAGCCATTATAAAGCGTGCCTAATAGGAAATGCTAAATAGAGGTGTCAGCCTGCTATAATAACGTGATCAGATCAAAGTAAGAAAACATCTGATCATGTGCACAGAGGAAATGCTTAAAGGACTGCTGTAGTGAGAGAATTAGGCTAGGTCCACACAATATCGTATTGGCAACATGTACAGCCACAGCAGATCTGATGTACGTTTTAAACGGATATGTTGTGTCCATAAATATGCGTTTTCTATTCGTTGGTGTCCGGTGTCTGCAAGGGAGACCTGATGACAACCTACTGACTTTGGGTGGATTTTTTAAATCTTTGTATTATTTTGTTCTACCACAAACAACAATCCTATTTAATTAACTGGCTAGGATTTGTGGCTAAAAGTGGCCATACACGATATAATAAAATGATCCGATTTTACAGAAATTCGATAAAAAAAGATCGGTTGCCCCCCCAAAAAATCTAACTTTTTTTTATAGTTTTTCTGTGATAGAAGTCGATTGGGAGTGGTGGATTTTTCTGATCACTTTTATGAAAATTGAATGGTGTAGGGTACATTGTCAATTTCTTTATATAAACACCCAAGCAAGCAATTTTTTCAGAGCTTTCAATCATTTTTTTTCCATAATTGGGGAAAATTTTAATTTTTACATTAAATGGGTCAGATTTTTAAAATGTTACAATCAATCAGAAAAAAAGATTGTAATCCTTGATGTGAAAAGAAATTTTGAAAATTGCATGGTGTGTGGCTACCTTTAGATTAATTGGTTATACCTGGCAGCAGAGGGCGTGGACCACGAAGAGTTTATTGAGCTCAAACCGGAAATTTTAAAACACCTGTGAGAGGTAGCGTATGTGGTGCCTGAAAAAGCTGTACAAGACTGTATATTGTAAACATGGACAGTCCATGTTAAGTCTAGGATGAGTCTAGCCACATGGATGATGCCTTAAAATGCTATTTGCCTGTTTTTTATGCTTACGTGCTACTTCTAATAGTTCTGAGCCTCTGCCCTGGATGTAGATCAAGTGATTAGGTTAAAGTCTGTCCACTAGCAGCATGCTTGTTCCAGGAGCATGAAGAATCATATTTTATTGAAGATCAGCAGGACAGCCAAGCAATTGATTTACTTTCAAATGTATTAAAGGGGAACTGAAGAGAGAGGTATATGGAGGCTGTCATGTTTATTTCCTTTTAGACAATACCAGTTGCCTGGCAGCCCTGCTGATCCTCTGCCTCTAATACTATTAGCCATAGCCCCTGAACAAGCATGCAGCAGATCAGGTGTTTCAGTGGTTCAGACTTATAAGTCTGATCTGACAAGACTAGCTGCATGCTTGTTTCTGGTTTTAATCAGATACTACTGCAGAGAAATAGACCAGCAGGGCTGCCAGGCAACTGGTATTGATTAAAAGGAAATAAACATGACAGCCTCCATACACCTCTCTCTTCAGTTCCCCTTTAAAGATGACAGCCTCTTTATAGATCATCTCACTGCTGGTTTCCCAAGGATGTTGCCTGAGAATGGTAAGATTGTACTTCCTAATCTGTGACTTTCACATGAAGATGGTTCTTCAGAGATGTTCTCTACAGTATTTCTTTTTGCCATGGTTTCAAAATAATGATAAGAACTTTTTTTTTGCACTTTTACAAAATCACAACTAGCAGGATATGTTCTTAATATTGTTAAATAAAAACTCCAGAAAAAAAACTGTAGGCCATCCATCTGGACTTCCCAAAATCTCACAGCTCTAAATTAAACAAACACCTTTTATGGCAAAAGCCCATGGACCAGCCTCCTCCGCAGCCTTTAGAATTATCCAACTTCTACTTGATTATATATACTGAGCAGGCGGTATTTTTGCAGGTGGCGCTCATGTCATGTGAGCTTAAGGACATTCTAATCACTTCCATTACAGTCTCCTCCTACTGGAACACCCATGCAAACTCAGCCTCAGTCAGCCTTTCATTTCTATTGGCTGCACAACAATTCTGTATGAAGTAACGGGAGGCACAAGGTTAAAGGAAACCTGAGATGAATAATATGAAAGCATTTATACTTACCTGGGGCTTCCTGCTCAGATAAGTATAATTGGAGCGGCCCGGGGAAACGGCGAGGTAAACCATTTTATTGAGAACTTTTAACATTGTGTATGAACTCCTACAGTATTTGTATAGAGAATATACAGTATATGTACAAAGTGCTATATACTGTACACCAGTTCTTGCATTGCTCAGCGAAAGAGGGCATATGAATTCACTCAGTGTACATTTTTATGTGCACTATAATGCTTTGTCTATAACTGTAAATAAAGAGATTTTTTAGTAAAACTGTATTTTTGCATCTGGTTTTTTTGTGAAAATTCTGGTTGTGTTGCCCCCCCCCTCCCCCCCCCCCTTTGTTTTTTTTTTTCTCTTAAGTTTTCTCCTAGGGGCTATATTCACATCAGTAAAATGCTTTTTAAGCCACCAGCAAGCAACAAAATACTTTTTACAATACCCTTTTATCTACTTTTTGGTACTTTTTTAAAAGCTGAGTGCTGAAAAGTTTTTGAAACAGAAGATGAAAAATTATCTCCTGGGAGAAAACCTAGGAGAAACACTGGATTGGATCAGGCCCAATATTTCTTATTTACAAATGTTAACCTCCCTGGCGGTATGATTCCCGCGGCCCTGCGGCAGCGGGAGGGTTTTTTTGCCCTTTTTTTTTTTTAGCATGTAGCTAGCCTAGCGCTAGCTACATGCTTCCCCCCTCCCTGCGGCGTCCCCCCGTACGCGCTGATCACCGCCGGCGCGTATGCCCATCCAGAAATCCCGTTCTGAACGGGATTTCCATGAGGGCTTCCCCCGTCGCCATGGCGACGCGCACAATGACGTCATCAACGTCGTGACGTCAAAGGGAGTCCCGATCCACCCCTCAGCGCTGCCTGGCACTGATTGGCCAGGCAGCGCACGGGTCTCAGGGGGCACCCTCTGATGCGGCGGGTAGCGGCGAATCGGCGCGGGCGGCGGCGATTGTAAGTAACACGCAGCTAGCAAAGTGCTAGCTGCGTAAATAAAAAAAAATTATGCAGATCGGCCCAGGGGGCCTGAGAAAACCTCCTGCGCGGCTTGCCAGGAAGGTTAAAGAAAACGAATTATGATATAAAGGACCAGTCGGGTTTAAATTATGAAACAATGTTTTTTTGCTTATGAATTCTTACTGGTATTATTATTATTATTGTTGATTTATATAGCGTCAGCTTCTGCGGCGCTGTACAACAGCATACAGAGTATAATAAAACACAATAAACAATACAGCAGTTGGTACAAGACAATAATGGATTACAGCTGATGCAGTGAACAAATCATCTACATATTTTTACACAGGGGTGGGAGGTATGTACACAATTTACACAGCATTGAGAGACAAACGGGGAAGAGAGCCCTGGCCAAAAAGGCCTTACAGTCTAAAGGTTTAACGTATAGGACAGTAGGTAAGGGAAAGCTGTGTATGAGGCAGTAGAAATGGTGGTCAGTGGCTGAAGTGTCCTAGGTCGGAGAGTATGCTTGCCTGAAGAGGTGAGTTTTCAGATTGCGCCTAAAAAGAGTAAGTGTGAGTGAGTGGTGGATGTGTTGAGGGAGAGTGTTCCAGAGAAGTCTTGTAAGCTGGAGCGAGAAGAGGTGACCCGAGAGGGAGACAGGAGAATATTGTTAGTAGAGCGGAGATTGTGCGTAGGATGATATCTGGAAATAACTTTATTTAGGAAGGAGCTAGGTGGAGAGCTTTGTAGGCGAGAGTAAGGATTTTAAATTGTATCTTTAGTGTAACTGGCAGCCAGTGAAGGGACTGGTGTGTGTGGCTAGGTGTGTGGTGGGGATGTGCTTAGAGGAGTAGCAGGGGGGATTGGAGTCTCACTTTTTTTCCTTGGTTCAAACATTTGGGAGGTGTGACCAACCTGATGAATTAACTACGTTGTCAGTTAATAATGCGTTCCATCTCTGCATTTGATTTGCCCCTTGCAAAGCTTCACCTACTACTAATTATGGCTATTGTACACAGAAAAAAACCCTTTATAAGTGAAGTTCCAAGGTCCTGATTCACCTCCGTTCCCCCCTGAGTTTCCCCACATAGCTGCAGGGCTAGGAACCCCCCTCCGGGTGATGGAAGCTGTGGGTGGGGTGGAGAAGCTGCATGTCTGAAGCTGTATCACACATTCTTACAACTTATTTCACAGGAAATGTAACTCTGTGCTTACATCCGTGTCAGCTGAATCAATCTCAATCTTTTCCCTTTTTCAATTTAGTAAAATACACTATCATATTTTTATAACCCTCTCTGGTGTTCAATTTTCCCAGGATTTCTGTGCAAAAAGCCATACCATTTATTTTTAAAACTTTTTTTTCCCCTGTAACTTGCCAAAATGTGTCAAGCAAGGGTCTAGTATACAGTGCAGGAGAGTATTGATGTGTATGCACGTTTATACTGTTCACAGCATGTTTTTATGGACGGATATATCTGTCCATACCGCTAGGGAGGGTAAAGAGACACTGTGGAGTTAAAAACATCCCTGGGGGTACTTACCTCGGGAGGGGAAGGCCTCTGGATCCTATCAAGGCTTTCCCCGTCCTCCTACATCCCGCAATGGCCTCCCGAAGCAGTAGCACCTGCAATATTTACCTTCCCCGGCTCCAGCGCAGGTGCAGAAGCGGCTCTCCCCTCAGCGTCAGGCGGAAACAGCCGAGCCCGATGGGGTCCTCTATACTGTGCAGACTTTCAGAGGACTTGCATCTGCGTAGTAGAGCAGACTCGATCTGGCTCAGCTATTTCCGCCTGAGCCCGAGCGGAGGGCGCGCCTGTGCTGGAGACGGGAAGGTTCATATTTACATGCCCGCCATTCAGGGACCTCTAGCACTGCCACCGTGGGACGGAGGAGGATTGGGAAGCTTCAATGGGATCCAGAGGCTTCCTCCACTCAAGGTAAGTACCCCCAGGGGATGTTTCTAACTGTACAGATTCTCTTTAAATAAAAGCGCATCAAAAACACATGTAAAATGCAGTCCTCTGCATCTCCATTAAGAAACATTATGGCCTCAATTCATTAAAGGGGAACTGAAGTAAGAGGTATACAGAGGCTGCCATATTTATTTCCTTTTAATCAATACCAGTTGCCTGGCAGCCCTGCTGGTCTATTTCTCTGCAGTAGTATCTGAATAACACCAGAAACAAGCATGCAGCTAGTCTTGTCAGATCTGACTTTAAAGTCTGCTGCATGCTTGTTCAGGGGCTATGGCTAATAGTATTAGAGGCAGAGGATCAGCAGGGCTGCCAGGCAACTGGTATTGCTTAAAAGGAAATAAACATGGCAGCCTCCATATACCTCTCTTCAGTTCCCCTTTAAGCTTTATCGAACACTTTATCAAACGTTTGATAATTTACCTCATAAGTAAAATCTAATTTTGAATTCACTAAGGTGCTATAGATTTATTGAACGTTTTATCGATAACACATTTGATAAATCTATAACACCTTAGTGAATTCAAAATTAGATTTTACTCATGAGGTAAATTATCAAACGTTCGATAAAGTGTTCTATAATGTTCGGTAAAGCTTAGTGAATTGAGGCCTATGTGTTTGTAAGAAACATGCGTTTAAAAAAAAAATATGCAGCAAGTTGTGCATTTTGATAAATGCACATTTTAAAATGCAGGTATATGCATTTTTCCATGCAACCCATAGACTTTCATTATGGGCAAAAACACTAGCTGTTTCCGCAATGCTGGTGATTCTGCCTAGTGTGCGCCTAGCCTCTCTTTTGGTAGTAGCTGACAATTAGCTAGTTGTTGCACCAAGTGCAGTATACTTAAGTCCCTCAGGACTTCATCTAAAGTCCCAGGGACATAGATATTCGTCTATGCTGCTGTGCACTCTCGCTCACGCCTACTCAATCGTGCGTTCTCACCGCTGCCCATCAGCGGGGAGATCAGTGAATAAGAACCCAGTTCCCATTCATTGATCTGAGTCACCTTTTAACCTCCTTGCCGGTTATCCCGAGCTCAGCTCGGGGTAACCTGCGCAGGAGGATTTCTCAGTCCCCGCTGGGCCGATTTGCATAATTTTTTTTTTGTTACATGCAGCTAGCACTTTGCTAGCTGCTTGTAACATCCGATCGCCGCCGCTCGCTGCCGATCCGCCGCTACCCGCCGCGCCACCCCCCTTCCAGACCCCTTGCGCAGCCTGGCCAATCAGTGTCAGGCAGCGCTGAGGGGCGGATCGGGATTCCCTCTGACGTCCCGACGTCCATGATGTCGGTGACGTCATCCCGCCCCGTCGCCATGGCGACCGGGGAAGCCCAGCAGGAAATCCTGTTCCGAACGGGATTTCCTGCTTACTATGATCGCCGGAGGCGATCGGAGTGGCTGCAGAGATGCCGCTGCTCAGCAGCTATCATGTAGCGAGCCCTGAGCTCGCTACATGATTAAAAATAAATAAAAATAAAAACAAAAAGTGCTGCGCTGCCCCATTGCCACGGGTATTGGACCGACAAGGGGGTTAAATGATAGTCGTTATCAATCAGAGGCCTGCGGTCATTGTAATAACAAAAGTAACACATGCACGCCTTACTTCCTGTTAGCTTACTAACTTCGCTCAGGAGAATAATGCATGAGGACATCTTTTAGTAAATTTACACCTACATAATTTTTTTTTTATATAAAAAGACTTACACATATTATTAAAATTAACCCCTTACCTCCCACCCTCTCACATAGTTACTCAAATTAAACTTTTGAATATATATTAAAAAAAAATGACCTAAAAATTCATAAATAGTTACCTTAGGGACTGAATTTTTTTTAATATGTATGTCAAGAGGGTATATTACTGTTATTTTTAAAGATATGGGCTTTTAATTACTGATGGATGCAAAACTGAAATAATGCACCTTTATTTCTAAATAAAATATTGGCACCATACATTGTACTAGGGAAATATTTTAAACGTTGCAATAACCGATACAAATGGGCAAATAAAAAGTATGGGTTTTATCCACAGTAGAACGTTTTATTTTAAAACTATAATGGCCGATGACTGAGAAATGATTTATTTCCATTTTTTTCTTATTATTCCCATTGAAATGCATTTAGAATAACATAATTCTTAGCATAATGTACCACCCAAAGATAGCCTAAATGGTGGCGAAAAAAACAAGATAAAGATAATTTTTGTTTGTGATACATAGTGATTAAGTTATTGGCGGAGGGAGGAGTGCTGAAATGTGAAAACTGCTCTGGTCCTTAAAGGGAACCTACACTGAGAGGGATATGGATGTTTCCTTTTAAACAATACCAGTTGCTTGTCAGTCCTGCTGAGCTATTTGCTGCAGTAGTATCTGGATCACACACCTGAAACAAGCATGCAGCTAATCCAGTCTGACTTCAGTCAGAGCACCTGCTCTGCATGCTTGTTGAGGGGCTGTGGCTAAAAGTATTAGAGACACAGGATAAACAGGAGAATCAGGTAACTGGTATTATTTTAAAAGGAAAATTTCATATCCTTCTCAGTTTAGGTTCTCTTTAACCGCTTGCCGCCCGTGTCACGCCAGCAGGCGTGACCGCGGCGGCAGCCCCAGGACCAGCTAACGCCAATTGGCGGAAAGTCCTGGGGCAGCAGTTTACGGGAGATCGCGCGCACAGTGCGCGCGCATCTCCCGCTTGGTGGGCGGAACTGAGCTCCGCCTTCAGTCTCCGAGCGGCGATCGCCGCTCGGGAGACTGTTACACGGCGAAACCACCGTGTATTTACATGTGCAGCGCTGCGATCAGCAGCAGCGCTGCACTGGGGACAGCTGTGTGACACGGCTGTCCCCATGGGGGACAAGAGAGCGATCGGCTCTCATAGGCAGAAGCCTATGACAGCCGATCGCCGTGATTGGCCGGCTGGGGGGAGGGAGGGGATTTAGAATAAAAAAAAAAAAGAAAATGGCAAAAAATATTAAAATAAACAAACAAACAAATATTTATAAAAAAAAAAAATAAACACAGGGGGGGCGATCAGACCTCACCAACAGAGAGCTCTGTTGGTGGGGAGAAAAGGCGGGGGAGATCACTTGTGTGCAGAGGTATACGGCCCTGCAGCTTGGCCTTAAAGCTGCAGTGGCCAATTATGGTAAAATTAGGCTGGTCACTAGGGGGGTTTACCACCATGGTCCTCAAGAGGTTAAGAGACAACTGTAGCAGGTGGGCTATGGCGGCTGCCATATCCATTTCCTTTTAAGCAATACCAGTTGCCTGGCTATCCTGCTGATCCACTACCTCTAATACTTTTAGCCATAGACCCTAAATAAGCATGCAGCAGATCAGGTATTTCTGATATTATTGGCAGATCTGACAAGATTAGCTGCATGCTTGTTTCTGGTGTGGTTCAGACACTATTACAATCAAATAGATCAGCAGGGCTGCCAGGCAGCTGGTATTGTTTAACAAGAAATAAATATGGCAGCCTACATATACCTCTCACTTTAGTTGTCCTTTAAGGGGAAAACCTCTCAGTGCTGAAGAGATGGCCCGAACTGGTCGCCTGGCGAAGAGTTCGCGGCAAACAACGCGTGTTCGCGTCTATTCGCGAACATGTGGCGTGTTCGATTCGCCTCCTACACATTCCAATGGAGCCAAAAATGTACCCCTCACCCAGAGTCAGCAGACACATGGCAGCCCACCTATCAGAAAGCCACCATTTTACACTCTGACTGTGGCTGCTGTGAAGGAGACTAGGGACAGAGCTGTACTGCTATTAGGGAAAGTGTTAGTTAGGCCTGTGTTCTGTGTCCCCAGTGGAGTTTCTTGCTGCTACAGTACCAATTCACCATCTACCTAACCCCAAGAGCCCTTCTAAAGCCTGTGTTTTGATCTTGTGAGGCACAGACTAACTAGCAAGCTCATGGTGACCCAGAACTCATTGGAGTGTGTAAGGGACTGCAATGGTCCTAAAAGCCCCCTTACTAAGATGTTAAGAAAAACAAAAGTTTGCTTTCCTAAAACAGAAAGAATTTGCAATAATTCAGGTTGGAGTGAGCTCGAGATGTCTCCCAGGCACCACTGCTGAATATATGCAAATTAACCATTGTACCCTTAGAAGCTAAACACACCTCCAGAACCGCTGGAATGCAATGATGTGTCAGCTTGATCTTGTGAAATTGCTGTTCAGTGTGTCCACACAGTACACTTTAGCTGTTGCAGACAGGTGCAGTCAGTGCTTAGTGCTACAGTAGTTCATCCTCCTAAGGGCTGTTTTTATTTTTCTTGCTATTGTTATATTGCAGTTCTGTGTGTCCAGTGCACCCATTAGCTGTTGGAGACAGGTCTGCTGGCCCTAGCAGTGCACCGACCATAACCCAACAATCCTTCACCACCACTACTGGCATCTAGTATCCAATACTGAACCCTGTATAAGGCCTCAATGCAGAATCAGTATTTTTTTTTTGGTCACTTAACTGTCATTAGACTACTTCAGACTGACCGCAGTAGCTGGAAACCCATTATGGCCTGCACTCCTGTGAATGTGCGCATAAGCACGGTGGCCACCACACACCACTACACTAAGATTGCTGCAGAGAGGACTAACATTTATGTCCTGGAGGTGTCAACTAGCAAAAACAATGATTTGCTCTCCTGGCGTTATCAATAAGGTTTTAAA
This sequence comes from Hyperolius riggenbachi, assembly GCF_040937935.1. Taxonomy (NCBI): domain Eukaryota; kingdom Metazoa; phylum Chordata; class Amphibia; order Anura; family Hyperoliidae; genus Hyperolius; species Hyperolius riggenbachi. The sequence continues at coordinate 37,521,101 of NC_090653.1, read as the reverse complement.
ATTTGCCTATCCATTGAAAATGTAATGTTCGCTGCATCACTAGTCAACAAGTGAAGTCACACTTTATTTTTTAAAAAGAAAACATTTGGTAAACAGATTGATGCAGCCAAAGTCTTTACAATATAAATTAATGTAATCAGAAAGGATTTCTCCATTTACAGCTTTCAGTCAGCGAGATATTCCCAGAACTTCTAGTAAGCTCAGACTGCCAAAAGCTTTACAACTTTCTGTATGAGTTATTCTTTCTGTTAGGTGTGCATTGGAATGAGAGTGTTCTGTCTGGATGTCAAAATTGAGGTAAGTCCTTGTTCACGCACACAACAAGCACACAAGTGTGTTTTAGAAAGAATGTTAAACACACACCATGCACATTTATATGCATTAAAATGCACGCGCCACAATCAGGGGCGTAACTACATTAAGTCCCCCCCAGCGATCTGTTGGCCAGGGCCCCCCAGCAGTGGAGTGCTATGCATTACCTGCTCTCGGCGGCAGCATGACAGGTCCTCTTCAATCCTCTTTAGTGCAGCTTGTTGCTCTGTTTGGGGTGCTTCACAAAGCGCCATGTTTTGTTTTTTTACTTCTACAAGCCCAAATAGGTGTGCATGGAGGGGATGAGGAAGGGAAAGGGGGCGGTCTGCTGAGGGGCCCGGTGTATGTAAGTTTTGCCTCTGACTGCATCCACAAATAGCTCCCAACTGTCCTTCTTTTGGAGGGACAGTCCTTCTTTGGGAGCCATGTCCCTCTGTCCCTCTTTCCTCCTCCTTTGTCCCTCTTTCAGGACTTTTTCCTTCTTTCTATGTAAATAGATATATTTATCTGCTAAAAAATGTGTTTGATAGACTCGAAACTTTATAACCATACTTTAAATTGATATATTGCTAATTTTAAAATGTTAATATGAAGGAAAAGAACCGGGATAGAAAGGACCAGTGTGGTTTGAATTATAAAACAACATATTTTTCTTATGAAATCTTTATGGTATGCGTGACTAGGGGTGTGATGGGGGCGTGATCAGGGGTGTGGCAGAGGAGTGGCTTACGTGTCCCTCTTTCTCATCTTAAAAAGTTGGGATGAGAAGGTAAGAGTTATGTCCACCCACTATGGCATCTGGGAGAGTCCAATCACACTGCTATGAGCCTTTCACTGCCAGAGTTAATCAACCAGCTACCAACTGGGGTAGGCAATATAGCAGTGAACATTGAGGGGGGGGCTTTAAAAGTTTTACAGAGGGGCCCCACGATTTGTAATTTTACCTCTGCACCGGTGTCTTGTCATGCTGCTTGACAGCATGACACTTTAAGTTTAGAGGGGCAATCCAACATTTCATACCTGTGTCAGGAACTCATCTGATCGCTCCAGCGATGCGTCTCTCTCCTTTAGCACTGGACGCGTTGCAGGGACTTCCGGGTCTGCGCACGCAGATCAGGCACACATCAGCAGCTCCTCTCCTCCTGTCAGGATTGCACTTCCTCAGGCTGGGGGACGAGCGCTTGTGGTCAGTCCTATGCTCTGAGACCCCGCCGATCATAGCGTCAGCTGATAGCCTTGATCAGCTGATGCTTAGGTAGTAGACATTGTGCAGTGTCAGCTGACATGTCTATCAGCTGACGCTCAGGCAGGGCTGTTGTTGATTGGCTCCTGAGTGTGTGGCCGGCCACTGATTGAGTGCATGAGAATATATTAAGCCTGCTGTGTCAGTATGTTGTTGCCTGTGATAGCGTTAGCTTGCTGCTAGCTGTTGGGTGCTCTGTATTATCGCATAATAATATACTTCTGCTGGATCTTTGGATTTTGACCCTTGTTTGCTTTTGACCATTCCTGTTTGCTGCCTGGACCGACCTATTGCCTGATATACCATTACGATTACTGCAGCCTGGACCGACCTTGGATTTCCTCTAGACCTGTGTTTGCCTTGCCCCTTTTGTACCTCGATATCTCAGATTATTTGTGTATGACCTGGACTGTTATTGGACTTCGCTTATTTGTTTCCTGTTTGGCTCTGGTGGTTTATCCTTACCACTCTACGCCCAGCTCCTATACCTTGCCCCTACAAGGCCTGGGTGTAACCGAATTCGGGCATGTGTTTTCTCTCACCTCCCTTTCAAGTGGGGACGCGCCACATAAGGTAAAGTATGTGATGATAGATTGAGGCATAGGAGCTGAGCTGTGGGCAGATACCTCGCCAAGCCTTACATCCTGTCACTGCGCCCCAATATAGTTTGTATACATTTTAATATTTGTCAAACAAATATTAAAATAATGCTTAAATCAGGCACTGCGCTGACAGTATCAAGGTATGTTTAGGTGGGGCACTACAGATTTACATAAATGTTAATATAACAGCGCACTATCATGAAAGTCCCTCATGACTAGAAAAGCACATTCAAACCGTGCCTTTAATCTTTTCATGCTTTGGTAAATACTCTGTGACTTCCTGGTAGGCCTTATGAAAACACCACCACCCGCATACATGCAAAAAGGGCGCCTGAAAAAAAAAGGGCGCGGGAATATAGACTAAATTATAAGTTTTTATGTAAAACAATATTTTTCATTTCTATGTTATAATCTAAGATCAAGTGCTAAATATGTTGGATGCTAAATATGTATGAATTAACGGTAATGAAAATGGAAAATACCATCTATAACCAAAAACAATATTTACACTTGTATTATGCACACTAATAAAATTGTAGATATTACAGATATTTTACTGCAACTATACCTAACCATACTCTCACACAGAACCCTCCCTGTACCTATTCCTAACCCCTAGACCCCCCAGGAGGTGACTAACCCTAAAACCCCCCTGGTGGTTCCTAACCCTAAACCCCCCTTAGTAGTGCCTAACCCTAACCACCCCTGGGTGGTGCCTAACCCTAACCACCCCCCTGGTGGTGCCTAACCCTAGCCACCCCCCTCCCCGGTGGTGCCTGACCTAACTAACCCCCGTGGTGGTGCCTAACCCTAAACACCCCCTCTGGTGGTGCCTAACCCTAACCACCACCCCCAGTGGAGCCTAACCCTAACCACCACCCCCAGTGGAGCCTAACCCTAACCATTCCCCCTGGTGGTGCCTAACCCTAACCATTCCCCCTGGTGGTGCCTAACCCTAACCACCCCCCTAATGGTGCCTAACCCTAACCACCCCCACTGCATAAACACCTTTACAATATATTTGATAATGTAAAATACTGTACTACAAGTAACATGAATAGAAAAAGTGACATATTTGTAATAGAATAAATAGCATAACAGTAATATTTAAAGCGGTATATTAGTAAGATAAATCTGAAAACTATAATTTACACATTATAATTCTGAAAACAAGGTTAATACCAAAAGCGATCTATTTGTAATACAATAAGCTTGAAAACAAAAATGTACGCATTATACTTCTGACAACAAATTTTAAAATGATAAAATAAGTGAAAACAAAAAGTTACTCATACTTCTAAAAGCAAATTTTAAAAACAATAATATAAGTTAAACTGAAAGTCAAAATACATTTGTAAACAATATTTGTCACAAACCTTATTCTGTAAATGAAAAATTTTGATTACACGGCCCCAGCAACCACTATTTAACGGGCGCCCTAATTTCTTCTTTGGCGCCCAATAGCCGATATTTTGCATTGCAGCCCTTTTTTGTCCATTAGCCATATACGTCCTTTTTTCCTGTTTCCCCACCATCCCAACCTCAAGATGTGGCACTCACCTTTGGTATTTTGCTCTCTGGGAGAACGGATCCACATAGCTTCTGGAGCTATCAAGGGCAAGGCCACCTTCTGCCTGTCATGGACCTTTCCACTGCAACATCACACAAGTCTTCTAGTGCAATTCATCTCAAACAATAAAGTTTAAGAAAACCTGTAATGAAAAAAAGAGACCCTGGGGATACTTACCTCGGGAGGGGGAAGCCCCTGGGTCCTAAAGAGGCTTCCGCCTTCCTCCTCCATCCTCTTAATCCTGCACTGGGACCCCCAAATAATCCTGTGACACATAGCGGCTTTCGAATGGGCTCCTTCGGAAATAGCCAGACCCAATCAGATCTGCTCTGCTGTGTAGGTGCGGATCCGATCTGGCTCCGGTGGAAATAGTGTTACGAAAGCTGCAAGTGCGCCCGTGCGAGGCTCATCACAGGATTTTTATGGTCTTGGAGCCGGATGACCAATATGCATACATGGGCTGGATCCACTCTACTGAGGAGGAAGTGGGAAGCTTCTTTAGGATCCAGAGGCTTCCCCCTCCTGAGATAAGTACCCCCCAGGAGATCTTTTTTTTTCTTTACAGATTTACTTTAAAAGCTTCCATAGCGTAAAACAGTACCAATTGTTTAATATAATTAAAAGGGTACACTTACATAAAAAGATCATAAGAATCGCTTAGAGTTTTTGTGTGTGAGGTGGCGGGATTTTCACTCATACAGTATAAGGCCAACCAGGAACTCGCAAAGCATTTCCCAAACCTTGAAAAGATTCAAGGCAATGAACCTGCTTTTCTAGTCATGGGGGACTTTCATACTAGTGTGCTACTATATGAACTACACTGTATTTTTTATTTAAAAAAATAATACTGATTGTCAAAATGCTGATACCGTGTTTCAGTGTCTTGTATAAATTTTTGCTCAAAAGATGTGCTAGGGCTAATTTTCAGGGGATGTCTTATATTTCTATGAAAACACACAATCCTATGCTGTTTGTCCTCCTGCCTTCCCCACTGTGCCGCCTCTTCCTCTGCTGCATCTAGTTCTTGTGTGCCCCTGTCCCCCTTGTACCTTCAGTGTCCTCCTGGTGTTCTGCTCTGTCCCCAAGTTCTCCTCTTTCTCCTGTCCTCCTGTGTCCTTACTCCCTGCTCCATGCCGCACTGTCCTCCATGTCCTCTGATGTCCCCCTACATTCCCTTCTTTTCCCCAGCTCCATGCCGTTGTGTCCTCAACGTTAAGCCTATGGGGAAGAAGTACGGCAACTTGTGTTTCTACTGGAGTCCATGGTCTAGTGTTTCCACTGGAGCTGGACTGGACTGGAGATGGTCCTGTGTTTTTGTTGGAGCCAATGGTCTCTCAGGCGGGACCATGGCTCTGTTATTGGGCCAATCACTGCACTTGCTGAGTAGCAGCGAGTACAGTGATGAGCCCAATGACGGAGCCATGGTTCTGCCTGTGACACCATCGGCTCCAGTAGTAATGCAAGTTTTCATGCTTCTTACCCTTACTGCCACTAGGCAAAGACAGTTAACCCTTTGCACACTCACATGCAAATGGTCATACAAATGCATTCACAGAAAGCAATCATCCAGGAACAACAGCTCTCCCTACAGCTAAGTTAAAAGCCGAGGTCTTGGTACAAAGGATACATTCTCTTGGAATTGGCCACCTACACCACGCAGAAGTACACAGCTATTTGTAGGTGCTGCCACTAGGACTTACTTTCGGGGTAGGTCTTATTTTTCGAGCATGCTCAAATCACTGCTAGGGATTACTTTTAGGGATGTCTTAATTTCAGGAAAACATGGTAGTCAAGAGTACAACTTTGTAGACAGTAAATGCTCTGATGATCTGTACCGTACAACAGTCTTATCGCTGAGGTCATTAAGGACAGACACAAGAGAGTGTTAACGGTTTATTTGGAGATGACATTACAGTACCAAGTTTGGTATGAGATAAGCACATACAAAACAGCTAAACTACCATTTTTGCAATACAGATGTCGTTAAAGAAATCGATTAAATGATCTGAAATTGGATACAGCTATGAATGCAATCTGATGATCTGAATTATTGTTTTTTTTTTTTTTTTTTTTTTTTTATATATATTTAGGTGACTCCAGTCACAAAAAATACGCTCATCTAAATTCCTAGATTTCCTTTTGCCACTATCAAATTTTGCACCTATTTCGGAAGGCGGATTCTCAATTCTCCCACGCCCTCTTTCCCCAAAGAGGGCACTGCGCTGAACATTACAATGTCATGGCTTGGAAATGAATTTGAGGACTGAACACGAATGGAAAATCTGATAATCCCACTACAAGGCCGGCTTGACCCAATGCTGACCTGATTTTTTTTTTAAGTCACTTTCAAACACTTTTAGGACCATTTTCAACTGACTCACATTTTGAAGTTGGGCTACACCCAAAAGCAAACACGGTAAATTCTCAAAACAGCATTACTTAGTAAAAATGTGAAGCATAACTCTGGGAATAAATTCATTATGTTTCTTATCTTGCCTGCAGCAGTGCACCTTCCTATACAGCTGAAGGACCACAAGAATCTGAGCAGTTTCCTGTGAGCAGATTGTGGTTTCACCATTATTCACCATAAACTTCCTGCGAGCTACAAGTCTGCAAGGGATATAGCCTGGCAACTATTGTTCTTCCTGCACTGGTTGTCACATGAAACGGGTGCTTCTAGAGTCTACCTTGTCCACTTTTAAGGTGGCCACTAATGGTCCAACTTCCCATCCGATCGCTAAGATCGGATGCCGTTGATGGTGCCAATCGACAACCAACCACCAATGTATTGTTCATTCCATCAATACATTTTTTTGGATTGATTCCACTAATTGGATCAGATTGGTTACATTTTTCCTCCTCATTTATGGGCCTGACCCATCATTTTCAACCAATCACGATTATCGACTCATATGGTCCAATCACGATTATCGACTCATATGGTCAGTTGTTTGGGAAATTGGACTATTATTGGCACCTTTAGGTTTAGGTGGGCTTTGAAACTTATCATAGCAAACCTATTGCTTTACATAATTGGGGTGATGTCACTTCTGACTTGCTTTTGAAGAAGAAAGCTCCAGGGATGTTATCCTTGCTTCTACTATCCTATGTAGTGAATGCTTCTTCACCCCTATCCCCTTTTTTATTCCACTTACCCCCTGGCCTACTCTAATACTAAATGTCCCTTGATCGAACCTAACTTTCACTGAACATCTATACATCACCCTCAGTCGGAAATGAAGCAGGAATTAGGATGACAACCCAGAGCTTATGCTTTGAAAGACAAGTCAGCCATGGCAGCTCTCATATCACTGCTGTGGGGGGACAAGGAGGAACATAGGGCGTTTCGAGTTACTGGAGCTTCTCTTCTGTGTATTTGTCCAGCAATTCACTGACGTCATACTGCCCAACCTTCACCCATCCGTCTGCCTTCATGTGGTACACTGACAGGAGAGAGAACACAGGACAGGAATTAGTGTGAGGAACACACATGTTATTATATGTACTGAGAGCTTACCTACACAATATGGTCATAGTATTCAAAACCTGTGGTCCCTCATACTACATAGAAGGGGTAAAATTGGCCAATCACAGGCTGATCAAAATTGGATGTGTGTATGCGCCCTAAAGCTTATCTCTCACTGATAAGTAATGACAGCCATAAAACTCTTGGCTGGAAGAGAACAGCTTCTGAGTGCGTAGAATAGGTCAATAGTTCATAGATTGTGGTTCTTGAATACTAAAAGACTGAGTCATTCAGCTGAGACAATAAAACATTGAATCGGCTTTTTTAGCTTTTAAGCAGAAAAATAAAACTGTGAAATTCTAAAAATAAGAAGTCATATTTAGGAGTAGGTGTGCACTTGCTTATCTCATCAGTTTATTTTTATTTCAGGATTGCTTTAAGTCAGACCGATGAGTGAATGCATTGCACCCCATTCCCCTCCCCTCTTCCCTAGAGGCCGCTTGGTTATATCCCAACAAGTGTCCGTGTTGCTTGAAGGACTGAGTTTGATACTGATATGTCTATTGCACAAGTGAGTAAGCACTTGCGCATGCACAATGTGAGTGCGCCTGTGTTTGGAAGCACTTGGAGATGCGAGTGCTTCCAAAGTCTTCTGAGGGGTCCCCAAGGTGTGGAAATTGAACGGGGGACAGTGGTGGACAGCGGTGGACCAAGGGCATGGAGAGACAACTGGGAAGGCTCTACGAGATCCAGAGCATTCCCTCTTCCTAGGTGAGTATCTAAGTCTATCTAATGGAGGGAGGAGGAAAGATGGCATGTGGTGCATGAGGGAGTGGCTTTTGGCAGGTGGGGTGAGGAGGTGCACTCGGGGGTCAGTTAGGCATCGTTGCTGCTTAACCTCCTTGCCGGTCTAAAAAATCTGGCAAGGAGGCAGCGCCGCACTTTTTTTATTTATTCTTTTTAAAAATCATGTAGCGAGCCCAGGGCTCGCTACATGATAGCCGCTGAGCGGCGGCATCCCCCCACCCACTCCGATCTCCTTCGGCGATCAGAGTATGCAGGAAATCCCGTTGAGAACATGGACGTCGGGACGTCACAGGGAATCCCGAACCGCCCCTCAGCGCTGCCTGGCACTGATTGGCCAGGCTGCGCAGGGGTCTGGGGCGGCCGCGGCTCGGCGCGGCGGGTAGCGGCGAATCGGCGGCGAGCGGCGGCGATCGCGTACTACACGCAGCTAGCAAAGTGCTAGCTGCGTGTCGGAAAGAAAAAATTATGCAAATCGGCCCAGCGGGGCCTGAGAAATCCTCCTGCGCAGGTTACCCCGAGCTGAGCTCGGAATAACCGGCAAGGATGTTAAAGGAAACCTGAACCAAGATAAAAAAAAGACTTAGATACTCACCTAATAAGAGCGAAGGCTCTGAATCTCTGTCCAAAGTCCGGCCAGAGGTCCAAATGCGGCCCGCCAAGCCTTTTCCAGTGGCCCCCAAAGCTCCGGTGAGATCTTCATTTCATTCAGGCCATTGCTGTGGCACCACATGCACCAATGTTTAGGGTCAACCTGTGTCACCGATGCCTCCCCCTCTGCTCTCCTGCAGTCCCATAGAACTACAAAGAGATGTCCGCCGGAGTGTATACTCTGTATACACTGGAAAATGTGAGACATTTTTTGTAGTCCTATAGTGATTACTATGGGACAACGGAAAATGTCCGCAGACGTCCCGGTGCAGGGGGAAGAAAAACAGATACATGGGCCTGGACGTGATGAGTGAAGGGCAGCCACTTATGCCATCAGCAGCCACTCATTAGCAGCCACCACAAAGGCCCAGCGCACACTGAGTGGTTTTAGGTGCGATCCGCCGGCCGCATCCGCATGTAAATACGCTTGGCTAATGTATTTCAATGGGATGGGGCACACCGGCGGTTTGAGGTTTGTAGCAAACCGCAAATGTGCCTCCTGCTGCACGTTTGCAGAAGCGTTCAATGTAAAGTATATGAAAAACGCAAACTGCTCTCAAAAACGCTACATCAGAGCGGTTTGCCAGGCGTTTTTGTTACAGAAGCTGTTCAGTAACAGCTTTTACTGTAACAATATGTTTAATCTGCTACACAAAAACGCTCCAAAAACGCTAGGCATGTTTAGAAAACGTCTCTAAACATGCCTAGAATCGCTCTGAAATCATGGTGTGCACTGGGCCTATGTCAGCAGCAGCAACAGCAGCCACTCATAAGCAGCCGCCACTGCACGCTGAAGGGGGCATGTTGTCAGTAGTACACATGGAATATGGTTTATTTACCACAAAAAATGTTTTATTTGACAAAACTATAATAGGCATATTGTACCTAGGGGAAAACCAAAAACAATTGTGTTTAATTTTGCTAGTTCAGCCCCCTAATTATCTCAAGAGTCAAGAGGGTGAAGGGGCATCTTGTGGACTATGCCCCCTTTCTACCTCATGCCTCTTGTACCTGTTGTGTCTCCCTGTGTCCTCCTCTGTTCCCCTTGTGTCCTCCTCTGTTCCCCTTGTGTCCTCCTCTGTTCCCCTTGTGTCCTCCTCTGTCCCCCTTGTGTTCGCCTCTATGCCCCTTTGTGTCCCCCTGTGTCCTCTGTTTGTCCTTGTGTCCTCCTCTGCATAGACACAGTACAGGGAGTCCCAGACATTGCGGCAGGTTGGAGGTTCGTATTGGCAGGCATTCGTAAGTCGGGAACTCCCTGCATTCGGACTATAAGACGCATTAATCCCCCCCCACACACACACACACACACACACACACACACACACACACACACACACAACTTTTGGTGGAGAAAGACTTATAGTTCAAAAAATACAGTAATCGTGATTTAAGAGAAGAATATATTAAAGACTTTTAATTAAAAAAAGGGACATCTAGATATTACTGTAAGTACACTTTAAAAGGATAGAAGGCATTACTTACTGTTGACCACGCCTCCTGAGCCTCCATCACGGTGTGTGGCATAGCTAATCGCCCTGCGGGCAAGGTCATACGCCTCCTCGGGAGTAAGGTCATAGCGGTACCCACTGTCCATCACGCCATAGGCATATGAGGATCCAGACCCCACGGCAAACCGATCCCCGGGTAACCGTAAACCGTTCTCATTTACATAGTACAGACCAGGACCCTGAGGGTTATAAAATACATTCATCATCATACACTCTTCTGTCTGTGGTCAGACTCTCCACTATAACTAAAGGATGTCTGAAGTATGAGGAATATCAAGGCTGCCATAATTATTGGGTATTAAAAAGACGATGGTTGCCTGACTGCTCCTGCTTATTTTTTGGCTTTTGTAGTGCTTGAGTCACAACATGCAGCCAACCCGATTAGCTTGCTTGTAAGAGAAGAAAAAACAAGAGCCCCAATAAGGCCCAGATTTGCCTGAAAGTAGCCTAAAAGCACAGATGTCCTGGCACCTTAGACTCCGCCTTCCATGAACCTACAGATATCCACCAATCTGTACTGCAATTTTGCTGGCTGGCCCAGATGTCATTTCTCCCGTACTTCCCAGTAGGTGCCCCTTATTAAGTAGCCAGAGGTACCATCAGTATCAAGTGCAGCTAGTGGTGCAGCTGACTGAGGGGAGATCTCATCAGTGGAATGCCGAGACCCGAGCAAGTAGCCTCTCATTTACACTCTTATCAGGACTCTGCATGGGGAAGGAGGGAGGGAGGCGCTTGGGGAGGGGAGTGAGCCGCCTTTACATCATCAGGCGCCTGTAGGCTCATGCCTACAATGCCTCATGGTAAATACAGCCCAGGCCCCAATGGTCCAGTATTGACTTATTCGAAAGGGATTTTCAATGAATATGACATATACTCACACTCACAAGTATGGGTCGCCTCCAAGGCAGCCACTATGCAGGCAGGTGAGGATCATAAACCTGCCCCCTCCCCCCCCCCCCCCCCCAAGGATGGACGACCATGACAATTGAGATTGTTGGCACAGAGGCACCAGATAGAGTAAAAACAGTATTCCTTAAAGGACAACTGAAGTGAGAAGAATATGGAGGCTGCCACATGTATTTCCTTGTAAACTACGCCAGTTGCCTGGCTGTCCTGTTGATCTTCTGGCATAAGTAGTGTCAAAACCTTGGAACAGGCATATGGCTAATCCAGTAAAACCTGAGTCAGCAAAGTCACAGTACTTGATTTGCTGCATGCTTGTTCAGGGTCTATGGCTAAAAGTATTAGAAACACAGGATGAAGAGGACTGCCAGGCATCTGGTATTGTTTAAAAGGAAATAAATATGGCAGCCTCCATAACCCTCTCACCTCGGGTTCACTTTAAAAAGGAAAAATAAAAGGCAGGTAGTGGTGGACTTACCCCCAAGTAGTCGGACACATGCTGTCAATGTTCAAACGATTGTTTATTGGTACAGCGAAAAAAACAACATGAAGCCACTGTTTTATGCTGTTTTTTCGCTGTACCAATATAGAAACAAGTTTGAACTTTGACAACATGTGTCCGACTACCTGGGGGTAAGTCCACCACTACCTCCATTTTATTTTTCCTTTTTAAAGAATACTGTTTTTACTCTATCTGGTGCCTCTGTACCAACTATCTCAATTGATTAGCTTTCTTGTTCTAATACCTTGTGAGTCACTTGGGGACATTTATCAAGAGACAAAATATTAGTAGGTTTTTAGAAATCCTTGCAGAACTGTCTCAGGCATCTTAAAGGGATACCGTAGGGGGTCGGGGGAAAATGAGTTGAACTTACCTGGGGCTTCTAATGGTCCCCCGCAGACATCCTTGTGCCCGCGCAGCCACTCACCGATGCTCCAGCCCCGCTTCCGGTTCACTTCTGGAATTTCAGACTTTAAAGTCTGAAAACCACTGCACCTGCGTTGCCGTGTCCTCAATCCCGCTGATGTCACCAGGAGCGTACTGCGCAGGCACATACCATACTGGGTCTGCACAGTACGCTCCTGGTGACATCAGCGGGAAGCGAGGACACGGCAACGCAGACGCAGTGGTTTTCAGACTTTAAAGTCTGAAATTCCAGAAGTGAACCGGAGGCGGGGCCGGAGCATCGGTGAGTGGCTGTGCGGGCACAGGACGTCTGCGGGGGACCATTAGAAGCCCCAGGTAAATTCAACTCATTTTCCCCTGACCCCCCTACAGTATCCCTTTAAGAAACCATTAGACAGTGCATATTTCTTCTATAACTGTTGTAAAATAGGAGGAGCTAGGAAGGTCTCTCAGGCAGTGCAGTGTGTGATAGTAATTGCTGTTGCTGAGGTAACCAACACGCCTGCTGTATTGATAGCAGCAGGCTCTGAGGAGGAATTCAGCAGGTGGGAGGAGCACATCACAAATCATGTCTAACCTGCACTTTGCAATAATGTCCAGCCTGCAGTTCTACATCTGTAGAACTGCTATCAAGCACTTCTAATCTGCAGCAGTTTAGGGACGGATTTGCACTTTTCTTAACTGTAGTGCAGCTCTAGAAATTCATGCTAAACTGCCACTATTACCGAGGATTTAAGAAGGTTCTTATTATCATGCAGAACTGTTCTCCCTGGGCCTGCTGATTAGAACAAATTAAGAAGAAAAAACTGTGGGTTATGCGTTGATAAATCTCCTCCTCTAACTCACAAGATATTACAGGCACCGCAGCCAACTGATTGGTTTGTTTCCAAGCTGCACATATTTACATACAATTTGCATAAAATGTGGCCATGTATGTCAAATCAAGGTGCACATTGGTCAGTTGCTTACTTACAATGCAATGCGACGCCCCACTGCTAAACTAGACTGCTAAAGTTACTTTCACTTCTCACTCCCTTTGAGTCTCCAGAATCCGTAGAGATTGTTTTAAAGAGGACCTGAACTCAGAACTTCCTCTCTGCTCTAAAAGATACGCAACAGCATAATAACCTTTAAAGAAAAACTTTCCTTTGTTATAGCTGATACCAATCCTGCAATAAATCGGCAGTGTGTCTACTTCCTGCTTTCATGGAAGCAGACACATTGCTAACATCCTGTGCTTTCAAATGAGCTTATCTGCCGTGGCAGGCAGCTGACCTAGGGGAGAGATTAAATGAGGGATGAGGGGGAATTAGACAGGCTAAACTCTCAGAATACATACAGGGTGCATTTATCTAGGTTTTCCTTCTGTCCTGTGCAAGAGTTCAGGTCCACCTTAAGTCACAGATGTCAAATGCTAGGCCCTGGGCCGAATGTGCCCCCCCCCCCCCTCCCCTCCCTCCTTGCCATTTTATGTGGCCCTCCAGAGCTTCCAAGGTGAATAATTGTAGGCACTAAAAGAATGACAGCACACTACCTTCGCATTCAGAGGATCAACCTGGTAACAGTGGGGGAGATTTGTCAACGCATTACCGACCGTTTTTTCTTCTTAATCTGTTCTAACCAGCAGGGAGCATAAGAAAGAGCCAATCGCACTCTTCTGGCATACCACCCTTGATCAGAAACAAGGGGGTAAGATGTGCAGGACTTGTCTCCGGATACCGCAGAGAATAGTACTAGTAGATCAAATGGAAGTCCGCACCATCTCTTTTAAGGTAGATCTTGTTTAATTAGTATCAAAATTACATTAAAAAGAACCAATAGGCAAGACAGTCCACTGTTTCGGGCTCCTGCCCTTCTTCATGTTGCCAGGTTCTGAATACAAGTTCAAACACATCACACACATATACATTAGAGTAACCAATCAGATTCCATATACAAAGAAGAGAACCTGATGGGGAACTGCTCATTTAAATACAAAATCCCTCCCCCCCATGTATCTCTATGGGGCACAGATAATCTTTAATAAAACACTCAATTTAAGAGTTATAGATCTCAAAATAACTCCATATGGGATAAATATAACAGCAAGCAGTATCCCCATACTTCATAGAGTTGTCAAGGCCATAGATCACATTTGCCATATACGCACAGTCTGCTGCAGTTTTGTAAACAAACACACCTCCATGGTTGCTATCCAATCAGAGAACGCTATACGCGTCCGCATCACAACCTGGGATGTACCTATATCACATGATTGTACTCGCCGACCAATCAGAAAAACCAGCGTCAAATGACGCGTATAACGCGGCCAAAAATCCGCGTACCATTGAATCAAACGCGACCTAACCGCCATAGTATGCGGACGCGAAAGAAAACGCGAAAAAACCGCCAAAAGCAATCGCGAAAAGAACGCGAAACAAACGCGAAAAAAGCGCCAGTTAAATGCCAAATAAAGGTACGCAATATAGATATGGCCATGCGAAAAATTGAAAAATGATACAGAGACTCACCCCAGACAAGGCACCACTATGTCAAGGGGAGAATATGCATCAAACATATGGTTATATTTGTTTCAGACCAGACTTAATGTAAGTGGCAAAATGTGATAAAATATATAGCCAGACTCTAATCTATTTACTCTATATTAGTCATAGCACTCCAAAATATTAAAATATTAAAAAACCAATATAACAAGAATCCTAAGGGTGAACTCCCAAATAAACATATATATACAACAGGAGCTGATCGATTACCAATCAAGGCGCAAGTCATAGTCCCTATTCAATCCAGAATTAATCGTATCCAATTCCCTAATCCACCTAGATTCCATTTTAAGAAGTTTGGACAGCCTATCGCCACCTTTTTTATCTAAGGGGACACTACCAATAATACATACTTTAAGTTGACTTACATTATGTCTAAAAAGAGTAAAGTGTTCTGACACAGCTTGATCATTATTATGATTACGTATGGCAGATTTATGCGATGCCAGTCTATCTTTAAGTCTTTGGGTCGTTTGGCCCACATAACATTTGCCACAAGGGCCTTCGTAATAAAAGTGCATTTACACCGAGCAGTCACCCTGCCATTGATCTGTTTATTAAACGGGTTACAAACGACTTACAGAAAGTAGAGAAATCTACTAAAAGGGGTGAATATCGGGTCAATCATAACTTGACCATAGATGAGAGAAAAGCCTTGAAAGGCTTGGAGGCGAATTCTGAAATCATTATACGCCCAGCGGACAAGGGGGGAGCAGTGGTCATTATGGACAGGGATTATTATATTAAAGAAATTATGGATCAATTGTCTGATCATAATGTGTATAAAAAATTAGATGGTAATCCAATTTTGTCAATTATGGAGAGGGTTGAGAACTTGGTGAATGGGGCCCTGAATAATGGCCTCATTGGTGATGATGTTTCTCGCTTTCTCATTAATAGACATCCATCTACTCCATTGTTGTACACATTACCCAAGATCCATAAGAATCCACTGCTCCCCCCTGGCCGACCAATAGTGGCAGCCACTGATTCCATTTTTTCCCCTATGGCGAGATTTTTAGACCGTATTCTCCAGCCTTATGTTAGTTGTTTACCATCTTATGTTAGAGATACAGGTTACTTCTTAAGTGAGATAGGTAAGTTAGATGATGTCGGTGATGATTGGCTGCTGGTTACACTGGATGTTGAGAGCCTCTACACCTCCATCCCTCACGATGGGGGTGTAGAGGCGATCGAGCATTACCTATTTGCATATTCCGATTACGATGATGCCCAGAGATCCTTTTTGGTCAGTATGTTGAATATTATTTTAAGAGAGAATTATTTTCTTTTTAATAACAATTTCTACTTACAATGCAGGGGTACAGCCATGGGGTCGAGTGTGGCCCCTGTGTATGCTAATCTTTACATGGGCCTCTATGAAGAGGCCCTTGTGTATACTTCCCCTCTATTTTCTCGACATGCACGATGTTGGTTTCGTTACATCGATGATGTCTTCTGTTTGTGGGCGGGGCCACACTCGACCCTTTTGGAGTTTATTGACTCACTGCATGAGAGATGTCATGAGATCAAACTTACTGCCAATTTTGATCTGGAGGGCATTGCGTACTTGGATACGAGGTTATACAAGAAAGATGGTAAATTGCTTGCTGACTTGTACAGGAAGCAAACGGACCGCAATGCTGTTTTGCACTTCAGCAGCTTTCATCCCAGACATAGGATTAACAACATCCCGGGTGGACAGTTTCAAAGAATAGGTAGAATTGTTAGTGAAAAGGATAATCAGGATACTAGACTTGCTGAAATGGTGGGAAGGTTTAAACGGAGGGGCTACCCTGATAGAATTCTTAGTGAACAACTACAGAAACAACATATAACTAACAGTAAGCCCAGAAACTCCAGAAAGTCCAAAATGGACAGAGTTATGTTAGTATCAACCTATAATACTATCAGCCATCAGGTTGAAAAATGTATTAAACGTAATTGGAGTATCCTAGGTGATTCATTGCCATACATACCTGAATTCAAACGGCCACCCATGTTTTGTTATAAAAGACCTCCTTCCCTTCGTAGTAAACTTGTACACTCTGACATTGCTCAAACCACATATAGGGATCGTTGTGGCATATTTCCATGCCTTAATTGCCACATTTGTAATAGCCTCATTCGGGGTGACACCATTTCACATCCTACCAGTGGTAAGAAATACAAAATACATGGCAGATATTCATGCGATTCCAGTTGGGTAGTCTATTTACTTAAATGCCCTTGTGGCAAATGTTATGTGGGCCAAACGACCCAAAGACTTAAAGATAGACTGGCATCGCATAAATCTGCCATACGTAATCATAATAATGATCAAGCTGTGTCAGAACACTTTACTCTTTTTAGACATAATGTAAGTCAACTTAAAGTATGTATTATTGGTAGTGTCCCCTTAGATAAAAAAGGTGGCGATAGGCTGTCCAAACTTCTTAAAATGGAATCTAGGTGGATTAGGGAATTGGATACGATTAATTCTGGATTGAATAGGGACTATGACTTGCGCCTTGATTGGTAATCGATCAGCTCCTGTTGTATATATATGTTTATTTGGGAGTTCACCCTTAGGATTCTTGTTATATTGGTTTTTTAATATTTTAATATTTTGGAGTGCTATGACTAATATAGAGTAAATAGATTAGAGTCTGGCTATATATTTTATCACATTTTGCCACTTACATTAAGTCTGGTCTGAAACAAATATAACCATATGTTTGATGCATATTCTCCCCTTGACATAGTGGTGCCTTGTCTGGGGTGAGTCTCTGTATCATTTTTCAATTTTTCGCATGGCCATATCTATATTGCGTACCTTTATTTGGCATTTAACTGGCGTTTTTTTCGCGTTTGTTTCGCGTTCTTTTCGCGATTGCTTTTGGCGGTTTTTTCGCGTTTTCTTTCGCGTCCGCATACTATGGCGGGTTAGGTCGCGTTTGATTCAATGGTACGCGGATTTTTGGCCGCGTTATACGCGTCATTTGACGCTGGTTTTTCTGATTGGTCGGCGAGTACAATCATGTGATATAGGTACATCCCAGGTTGTGATGCGGACGCGTATAGCGTTCTCTGATTGGATAGCAACCATGGAGGTGTGTTTGTTTACAAAACTGCAGCAGACTGTGCGTATATGGCAAATGTGATCTATGGCCTTGACAACTCTATGAAGTATGGGGATACTGCTTGCTGTTATATTTATCCCATATGGAGTTATTTTGAGATCTATAACTCTTAAATTGAGTGTTTTATTAAAGATTATCTGTGCCCCATAGAGATACATGGGGGGGAGGGATTTTGTATTTAAATGAGCAGTTCCCCATCAGGTTCTCTTCTTTGTATATGGAATCTGATTGGTTACTCTAATGTATATATGTGTGATGTGTTTGAACTTGTATTCAGAACCTGGCAACATGAAGAAGGGCAGGAGCCCGAAACAGTGGACTGTCTTGCCTATTGGTTCTTTTTAATGTAATTTTGATACTAATTAAACAAGATCTACCTTAAAAGAGATGGTGCGGACTTCCATTTGATCTACTAACCAGCAGGGAGAACAGTTCTGCATGATAAGAACCTTCTTAAATCCTAGGTAATAGTGGCAGTTTAGCATGAATTTCTAGAGCTGCACTACAGTTAAGAAAAGTGCAAATCCATCCCTAAACTGGTGCAGATTAAGAAGTGCTTGGTAGCAGTTCTACAGATGTAGAATTGCAGGCTAGACATGATTTGTGTGGTGCTCCTCCCCCCAGCTGAATTCCTCCTCAGAGCCTGCTGCTATCAATACAGCAGGTGTGTTGGTTACCTCAGCAACAGCAATTCCCCTCACACACTGCACTGCTTGAGAGACCTTCCTAGCTCCTCCTACTATACAACCGTTTTAGAAGGAATCTGAACTGTCTAATGATTTCTTAAGATGCCTGAGACAGTTCTGCACGGATTTCTAAAAAACTACTAATATTTTGTCTCAGGGCCAGATTTATCAAGAGTTGTCACTTTGAGTCGGGGTGCAGCAATAACCCATGGAACCCCTCCCATATAATTAACATGAGGCCCCTCCTGGAAACAACATCCCACCACCACCCCACCCCCATACCTTGATGGCTGTTAAAACACATGCACAAAAGTCACATTTCTCAAGGAGTAGTTACATAGGCCCAAGGAGAAATACGGACATGGCATGACCTTAGGTAGCTTTGCCCGGGGTCAGGTGTGCTTTAAAATGAACCAGAGGTGAGAATGATATGGAGGCTGCCATATTTATTTCCTTTTTAAGCAATACCAGTTGCCTGGCTATTCTGTGGATCCTCTGCCTCTTATACTTATAGCCATAGCCCCTGAACAAGCATGCAGCAGATCAGGTGTTTCTAACATTATTGTCAGATCTGACAAGATTATCTGCATGCTTGTTTCTGGTGTGTGACTCAGACACTACTGCAGCCATAGAGATCAGCAGTACTGCCAGGCAGCTGGTATTGTTTAAAAGGAAATAAATATGGCAGCCTCCATATACCTCTCACCTCAGGTTCTAGATAACCCTCTGCGGGAGGAGGGGATTTGGGATAGAAAAAAATGGGTCTACATGAAAAGGGCGCCGGTAAAAAAGGGCGCCTGGTGGAGCCCATATATACCAACTTCGGCTACAAAAAAGGCGCCTGGTGTAGCCCATATAAACTTCGGCTACAAAAAAGACGCTTGGTGTAGCCCATATAAAAACTTCGGCTACAAAAAAAACAAGGCGCCTGGTGTAGCCCATATAAAAACTTCGGCTACAAAAAAACTCCGGGATGTGTTAATTACTATTCCCCCTCCAGGCCGCCATGGATAGTGAGGGAATGAAATAATTCGGCTTACAGTGCTTGTAGCCCATATACAAACATAGGCTACAAAAAAAAGTCAATAATATGGGCTACAAAGGGGCGCCGTACTGTAGCCGAAAACCTTGTAGGCGAAAAAAATATGGGCTACAAAGGGGAGCCCACTTGTAGCCTATATCAAAACTCGGGCGCCCTTTTCTACACCTTGTAGCCCATATTTCCAGAAATAACATTGATGTCTATGGCGGCGCCCTTTTCATACAGGCAGTTCGGGCGCCCTTTTCAACCGATCCCAAAAAAATTGTTACCTGTCTCTACACTTGAGGCCGGCTTCGCACTGCATATTGGCGGCAGCGGTGTGGCCCGGGGGTCGCACCACCAAAAATAGGGCTTCGGGGATTACCGTGTCCGGCCAAACAGGAAGTGACGCTCACTTCCTGTTGGCCAATCAATGACATGTGCGGAGGCGTATTGCTAAAATACGCTTCTGTGCATGCGCAACGCGAAAAACTGCAGCAGGTTTTTAAAGACATGTGCATTACCATAGACTTCCATGATTTGCGGTCCAACGCAGATCACCACTGGCGTTTTCAGACAGGGGTTCCGGATGTATGGAATCCCCCCTGAGACTCCTGTACCTTTAAAAAAAATTCCCTGAAATCGCTGAAGCGAGTAAGCTGGTAAATATACAGAGGCTTGCTTGCCTCCTGCAGGCTCTGTGGGAAAAACTCAGCTCTCTCACTATTGTAAAGACTGCATGTAGACAGCTACATAAGGTATTTCTTTTGTGCATGGGCAGTATGGAGCCACCTGTATTCAGAAGCACTCGGGGACATAAGTACTTCTGGACCTTTCAGGAATCCCCCCCCCCCCCTTAAAAATCCTGCGTTTGCCCCTGATCACTGCAGGCGCCATGCGGTAACATAGGTATGCGCTCGCATAGATGGGACACTACCATAATGTCATACTACCCCATAGATTAACATTAGGCTGAGGTAGGGTGCGGTAAATTTACCCCCCCCCCCCCTCGGGAAAGGGCCCTGTATGTCATCATTGTATCTGGGCTTTACCTTCTTATCCCATCCGCAGATCATGCTCCCCAGACACAGGCCTGACCCTCGGTACTGCAGCATCATGTTACATAGCAGCTTGGAGGCAGCCGACACGGATATCCTGTAGTTGTTCCGCAGCTGGAACAGCCTGAAGTACAGAAAGATGCAGGAAAAAGAAGGAAATGAATAGTGAGAAATATCGTTACTGAAACAGGCAAAATCAGCAGAAACTTGTTTTAACCACTTGAGTACCACAGTGGTAAACCCCCCTAAAGACCAGGCTATTATTTTCATAATTGCACGCCTCCAGGACTTCTCAAGAGCTGCTCCAACACTATGGAATTCCCTACCTCCACCCATTAGGACAGCCCCCTCCTTCAACATCTTCAAGAAAGCCCTAAAAACTCACCTTTTCACTCTGGCCTACTACCCCTCACAAGTGCTCTAAACCCACAGCTTAACTCTGGTCCCCTACCTTCCGTGTCCTTACCACTCCCTCTAGATTGTAAGCCTTTGGACAGGGTCCTCCTCCTTTTGTGTCCTACTCCTACCTGATCATGCACCTCCATTACTGTGAACCCATGCTATGCATCTGAGTGAACCTAACTTGCCTAATCTCCATGCTCCATCCAGTGATTGACTAACCATTACCTTGTACTCATACTGTGCTGTGTGATCTGGTCTTTCTTGTATTCAGGTATTGTCATTTTGCTGTATGTCACCCAAAATATTGTATGTATCCCTATTTATTGTCCAGCGCTGCGTAATATGTTGGCGCTTTATAAATAAAATAAATAAATAAATAATTGGCCACTGCAGCTTTAAGGCCAAGCTGCAGGGCCGCACAACACAGCACACTAGTGATCCCCCCCATTTTCCGCCCACCAACAGAGCTCTTTGTTGGTGGGGTTTGATCGCCCCCTCCCCCCCATCCCCCCGCCCCCCCTGGTTAATTTTTTTAAATAAATACTTATGTCTTGGTTTTTTTTATATTTTTGACTATTTTTTAAATTTATTTATTTTTCAATCCCCTCCCTCCCCCCAGCCGGCCAATCCTGGAGATCGGCTCTCATAAGCTTCTGCCTATGAGAGCCGATCACTCTCAAGTGCCGCAGGGGGACAGCCGTGTCACACAGCGCTGCTGCAGATCACAGCGCTGTACATGTAAATTGATGGCGGTTACGTCGTCTAACAGTCTCTCGGAGTCTGAAAGCGAGGCGGAGCTCCGCCCCCCGAGCAGAAGATGCGAACTGCAGCCCCAGGACTTAATGCCAATTGGCGTTAGGCGGTCCTGGGGCTGCCGCCGCGGCCATACCCATTGGCGTAGAGCGGTCTTATAGTAGTTAAAACAGCACTGAAATCATACAAAGAAATCAGCCCAGCATGTGTAGCAGCGTCATAACAGTAACAACAATTTAAAGGACAACTATCAAAGTTAACAAAAATTCTTAACGCCACATATATTTCCAGCAATTACTAGCAAATAGCAATACAAAGGCTTTCTCATCTTTTCATGTTTTATGTGGAGAAAATGGCATTTACAGAGACCAGTTTTCACTGTGGGCATTACTATGGAGGACTGTGCCGAGCACATACAGCATACGGAAACAATCCTCACTGGCTCTAATACTGTGACTGGAATCTGTTCAGCATGATAGGAAGCAGAAATATAGCTTTAAATGTGTGTAAATAATCATCAGCGGCAGCTCTGTCTGTGTGCTCTCTGCCATGCAGTCTAAAGTAAACAGTTTACAGTCAGGTTACAGTTCAGCTCTGCCTTCACCATCCATTCCCCCCCCCCACTCCCCTCCCCCACTCCCCCCCCCCCCCTTCCCCAGGACCTTGGTTATAACATCACACTGTGGGAGGGGTTTCACCACAATATCAAATGTCCTTCATGTGTTGCTTTCTCTTTCAATTCCTTAAGACATGACCTCACTTCCTGTCCAGAAAGGAAGTGAGGAAAATACTTACAGACAAGGACACAGCGCTGGGTCTCTTTAAGTATATCTGATAAGAGCTTGTCTGGTAATGTCCTGTGGCCGCGCTCCTGTCTGACTGGCTTCTTAGTACTGAGGATGCACTAGTACGGTCCTCTCAGGCCCAGTAATATAAAGTCACTCTTGCATGGCGTCTTCCTCTGTGCATGAGCATCTTCCTTCTACTGGGCATGAGCAAACCGTACTCGTGCATGCCTGCTATGTTGTACTCAGAGGAGAGCCATTAGGTCAGACATATGGCTATCTATGCTGGGTTGTGGGGCTAACTAATATCGGCGGCACTATTTATACTAGGGAGGGAGGCCACCTGCTACACCCTCCCCCCCCCCCCAGGTTACATTTGAGTCAAACTCTTTTTCCTGGTTTCTTACGTAAAAATTGGTACCTCTTCTTAAATTAGCTTTGGCTTATATTTGAGTACCGTATATACGGTATTTAAAAATAAAAAGTTCCCAAAGTCCATCATGTATCTAGTATCTGCCATATAAGCTGTTGTTCAGTGTATACTGAAAGAAATATAAAAAGAAACTTAAGCAAAACAGGGGGAAAAAAAATCAATGCATTGCAAAGTCAGAAATAAATAAAATATACGAGAGATCAAGAAATGATTGATATACACCATGTAATGCGCAGCACGGTGGCGTATAGGCAGCACGGTGGCGTAGTGGTTGTTATAATTTAAGTAGGCCTCAGTTACTTGGCCTGAGTTTTATGTAAAAGGCTTGTCCGCAGTGTATGCCTTTAAAATAGATAGAGGGTTGGTGATGCAGGCAGAGGCATCTCAGGGTCTGCGTGTAGCAGAAGATACACGCAGATACTGAGAACATGTTCCTAACAGAAGGCCATCGGCCACTCTGACCTCAACAGGAACAGAAAACATTGGCCATGTTTACTAAACATCCACGGTCCTGCATCTGGGTCAAGTGCCTCATTGATTATTAATCGAGTAGGCGGGTATGATGACACCACGAGTGGGTCCACCAATAGACTGATATAGGGGGTGGCGAAGATGATGTCATATTTAACTCTTTCCTAGTCGGTATTAAATCTGGAGCGAGCGATGGGGAACTCACTTCTGCTTCTTCCTTCTGCACTAGCTCGCAAGGCCGACTTGGACCTCTAAGCATGTTCTTCCTTTATGTAATCTGATATAATGTTTGCTGTACATAGGTAGTTTAGTGGAACGTAGGTTAGCAAGAAGGTACCTGATAGACTTCGGTAGGGAGTCTAATCATGAGCTTATAATGCAACATGAAGATTTGCATAGCTAGGATATGATGACTGTATCTATCTGTCTTTCTGTGACTTGAATAAATAACGGAAACATTGGAGAAGCCTGAGAAAGTCTATCTACTGTTTGCTGTGTGGAGAGTCAAGTGATCTCACAGTCTGTGAGACGATGGTGTCGAAGCAAGGTGATAAGAACAGTTTATAACAGTGGTGCCTGAAATCCTTCCCTGCCTAGCAATACAGGCAGACGGGGCCAGGGGGCCAAAAATGGTTTCAAGATATTCCACAGCAAAACAAGCGGAATAGACGGACGCAGACGGTAAAGCTTATCAAGCTGATACTGATAAGTGGGAGTGTGCGGGAGCCACGCACACAGCTGCAATTCGAGAAAACCGGCGGCGACACTCGTGGATGTTAAACTTTGACTGACAGTGCACATCAGTCACAGCCTAAACCGGATCACAGGTGACTGGAAGGCTCCGAGGCCGGCTGGCAGCTGCCGCTGGAGATTGATCCGCTGAGCCAGTGTGGGTACACAGAGCTGACGCTCAGTAGTTCCAGGGATCCACTCAGTGTCGTGGAAAGTTGCCAAAAGCTGGTCGAATTCGCAGGCTTACAAAGTCTTCTGCTCAGGCAAGTATGTTTTACGTTGTTGTGTTGCATTATCTTTATTGTATGAGAGGAGGATAATGTGTTAATGTGTATATTCTGTGTTAATTGCAGCATGGTGGCTGCGGGCTGTTGTATATTTACGGAGTGGTTATCTCTGCATTTGTCGCAGGCATGTTTTTGCTGGAAAGAAGTCGATTGGGTTTTTTTTTTTTCTCTTCTCTTCTCTCCCCGTCTCTACAGAGGCTGGGAAAAAGGGGGGGGGGGGGGGGGGTCCCCCGCAGCAGGAGATAAGCCAGCGGTGCTTCTGTTAGTACTGGATGTGAGGGAGAGGTGATAGAGAGGAGTGTAGTGAGAGGTGCAAGCTTATCTATTTCCAGTCAGAGCTGCTAACATGCTTGTAAATATCTGCATCTGTTATGTTGTTCAGCCAGCTCGTCTGTTGTTCGTCTCAGTAATAGCGCTGTAATAGTTCTGAGTTATAGCTGAGATAAGCTGCAGATGAGTTGTGGAGAGAGGGGATAGAGGGAGAGAGGAGGAAAGCGAGTGTCTTTCTGTTTGTGAGATGTTCTGCACGTTTCTCGCATTTCCAGTCGGTGCTGCTGCTAACATGTTTTTTCAATGTCTGTATTGTGTTGAAGTTCGAGCTGGGATGTTAACAGTTAAAACAGTTACAGTGGTTTGGAGTCGTATAGCTCGCTCGGGCGGTTCTTAGTTATGTCTGTGATAGAGTGAGAAAGATTCCTACGTCTCTGGGGATCCGTATGTCTGATTGCAGTTCGGATTACAGCTGAGACGTGAAGGAATGCTGAGGCTGATTTTTGTGCATTGTGGATAGATGCTGTGTGTAACGATAAAAAAAAAAATGTATGTTCTGTGTGAGTTTTGTTTTCTCTCCTAGGTCTATAGGAACGAGAGGCTGCTATGGGAGCAGCCATCTTGGCTGGCAGTCCAGGACTCAAAATGGCGGCAGTGGAGAGAGCCCGCCCCCGTGAGTCATGGCCCCCACACGTCATGGCAGGGGGGAGGAGGGGCTGGGGGATCCACGTCACGTCAGGCTGTGCTCGCGGCTCCGGGCAGAGCAGCTGAAAGGGAGGGGGGTAGAAATACAGAGACAGTCTACTGTGTGTCTCGGTTTTCAACGTATTTCCCCAGAGTTTTTCCCAGAGTCCATGGACAGGAATGCCAGAATAGGAAGTGTTTCCCAGCTCGGTGCAGGGACACACGGAGCAGTACAGATCGGAAATGGGTCTGTACTGTGTTGCTTATGGGATTATTCCTGTAAGTGAGGCACCTTAAGGAAAGGGGGACAGCGCATCAAAGGGGGTGCCGGAGTTGGAAAAAAGGGAGTTGACCAATTCGGGTTTCCGTCGCTGCTTCTGCAGAGCGGTAACGTTTTTTCCGGTTTTGTCGTGAACAGGGCCAGAGCTGGACTGAGAGGTCTATGCTGGGCTGGAGCTGTTTTGTGTGCGTTTTTTTTCGTCCACTGATTGGTCAAATATGTTTTTTCCAGCTCCTATCAATTGTAGCACAAAGAACAAGGACTGACAGCAGTTCATGGGGCAATTATACAGATGATAGAATTGCCGTTTACAGAGTGACAGTGTATCAGTACGGTGTTTGCCATGTGGCTACCTACCAAGTGGGCATTCAGGGATCTGCATACAGGCATGTGACGCTGGTATGCTTAGCCCTGCACCCTGTGTAGTTTAAGTGCAAAGTGCTCCTTCCTACAGGGAGGCAGCCAGTTTTTTTGGTAGTTTAGGTGGTGGCACGGCAAACATTGATCAGAGGGTACAACACACAGAACTTCTAGCAGAGCTGGTATCGCGATGAAGTTCTAGACAAGTAAATGCGATAATGAGTAAGAGCATTGCAGGCTCACCTGCAAAGCAGCATCAGGTGTGGCATCCGTAATCTGTGCATGCGACGGCCGCGCATGGACAGATAAGGGGGAATGTGGAGTGAGCTGCAATGGGGTGAGAGCTTCCAAAGGTGAAGCGAGCTTCCAAAGGTGAAGTCCGCGGGAGCATATTTAAAACAGGTAAGTACTGAGGATAGTACTGAGGTAGGGGGGTGAAGTTTAACTCCAATCTACCAATAAGAGTAAACAGAGTTCATGAGAACCATAAAGCAACGAGATCAATTATGATATATATTGATCAATCTAAAGTGTAAAGAGTACAAGCCGCAGGGCGAATCCCAAATCATTAATAAGAATTTATTTGTTTGTATTTCGATTTCAGATGTTTGGCAATATGGATTTGAGACAGATGCAGTGCTGGCAGCAAAGATGGAGATGTCAGTCGGATAAGCGAAAGGTTCCAGATGCCGATCTAAGCTTGGAGGAACACGAGATTCCTGAAATTGGAAAGAGACTAAAACACGAGATTCCTGAAATCGGAAAGAGACTAAAACACGAGATTTCGGAGATCGGAAAGAGACTAACAAAACTGTCGGAGCAAAGCATAATGCAAAGTGCTAATGTTTTTCTTTTCCAGGGTGGTGCTTTTATAATGAAGAGTACCGTGCTGATGGTGATCCTAGGTTGCCATTCCGTCCTAGGAGAACGAAGAGAGGACATTCTCATGTATAATAAGGGGTTAATGAGAATGCAAGGCCCAAGCATGTTAATGTTGGGTGACAAAGGTACTGATCCTTTCACACCTCCCTCCGCTTGGCACAGATGGACCATGCAGGGACGGAGGAAAAGAGCACTTGTGCCAGGAGAAAGCAAATTTCATGGCACAAGGTGGGTGAAAGGTCTGAAGGGTCAAGTGTGCGGGCAGTGGGAATTTAATGGCAGTGTAAATCTGCTATTGAATGCCACACTCCCAGAATCGATGCACCGATCCAAAGGTTTGTTAAAAGGTACATTGCAGTACAATGGGTACATGCAAAAGGTGGAGTGTGTGATTCAGGGGTACCTTGTCTTGGTTATGCAGAGTGAGATGGGTCCAGATTGGAGAGGAACGAGCAGGAGGCGTCAATTCTCTTACCAGAGAGACGCAGGGGACCACATCACACTCTGGAGCTACCAACAGAGAGTGCCTCTGAAACAACTATACACACGTAAAGGCTGGAAAGCCAAGGGTGGGTGGTTCTCGAAACGAGAAGTAAAAATCGAGATCAAGCCACATTTCCAGGTGACAAAGAGGGTGGGGAGAGCGGTCCCGGGGGAGGGAAAGCCCACACAGGGAACCCCATTCACACCACACGGGTCACAACAGGGGACGATATTACACAGTCCATATGCAGCAGCTTATCCTCATGATAGTTGGGTAAGTGAAGAGGTACTCTTAATCGAAAGATTGCAGAGAGTACAGTCTTCCCGACCTCAGGTACATATTGTGCCTCAGGACGTAAGGGGGGAAGAGGTCCAATCAGGAC
This sequence comes from Hyperolius riggenbachi, assembly GCF_040937935.1. NCBI lineage: Eukaryota > Metazoa > Chordata > Amphibia > Anura > Hyperoliidae > Hyperolius > Hyperolius riggenbachi. The sequence continues at coordinate 37,493,500 of NC_090653.1, read as the reverse complement.
AGCTGGGGACATATTTTGTCAGCGAGAGATTGGACAAGGGGAGGTATATTAATTTTTCTGGAGAAGGATCTTTTGCATGGCAGCTTCGAGATGTTTGGGTGAACAAATGGAAACGGTGCAACATTCCTTTAGGCACCGCTACTTCCTTAGTTCCCACCTCAACCCGTGTCTTACACCAGGACCTGCGAGGTCAACCTTTTTTGGTGCTAGACAGGGAGGTGAAACAAGTAGAGTTGTCCTCATGCGGGCAATTCTTGCAGAAGTACCTGCGTTGGCCGGGGCAAGTCAAATTTAGGGAAGAAGCCTGCAGGCTCAATAACGCAGAATGCGAGGCTACCATTCAAAAGATCCACCCTGAAGCCCAACCGATAGTTCCGGTGGCTGAAGGAAAGGTTTGGTTTTTTAACATAAGGTCTAGTGATACATTCAAGGTATATTCTCATAATTGTTCCGATAAGGGGGAGTTTCCAAGGGGAACATATTGTGTGAGTGGAGATCCCATATGGATCCTGTCATCCAGGTTTGATGACGTTGTTTCTCAGATTGTTAAGAGAACTCTAAAGGTCAAAGTTTCACGGGTAGTTCCCGTCCTGAAAGAGAACCCGACATGGGACAAAGGGGAACAGGGTTTGATCCAAGACGACCACATTTTGTTACAAAGGTTAAACAAACAGTACACTAAGTTAGAGGTAAGATTTCACCATGATACAGGTGATCTTAACGAGGTAGAACACAAAAATGAGCAGGTGAGTTCCAGTCTGCCCTGGTGGACAAAGGTTCCGGTGATGTTCCAGGGACACTCGGACGGGGCATCTGCAGTTCCAAAGTTCTTTCTACACCCACTGGTCGTCTGGATGGGGATGACAACTTTAGGCATCATTGTCCAGGTGAGGTTGCGGGTTAAAATTACGTAAAATAAATTAACCTGGTCCAGAGATTGGTGCCTCATAAACAATCTACTGAACCAATAGTTTAAATTAAGGGATAAACAGGGTTACGGGTATAGGTTTAGTAGTACCTAGGAGCTGATTGTATAAAGGCGCTCTTTTAGAAGGCACCTGGCACTGCTCCGTTTTGTAACAACCAAACGAGTTTCACTTTTCTGTGGTCATGCAAGTTTGTGAGTGATACGCAAGTGACGCAAATGCTGAGCATGTGGTATTGAGGGACTTAGAAGTAGGGCCTCCCCAGAGAGCCTGGTTACAGGAAGACCAAGAGGTCTTGCTCTCTCTCTTCCAGGGGTAATCGCCTAGAGCAGAGAAGTTGTGTGAGCACGAACATCGAAAAGTGAAACATACAAGAAAGAAACCAGGTACTGGGAGGTTCAGACGCTGGGATCTGCGGGTCAAGCCGTTTTAGGGGGGATTGTTATAATTTAAGTAGGCCTCAGTTACTTGGCCTGAGTTTTATGTAAAAGGCTTGTCCGCAGTGTATGCCTTTAAAATAGATAGAGGGTTGGTGATGCAGGCAGAGGCATCTCAGGGTCTGCGTGTAGCAGAAGATACACGCAGATACTGAGAACATGTTCCTAACAGAAGGCCATCGGCCACTCTGACCTCAACAGGAACAGAAAACATTGGCCATGTTTACTAAACATCCACGGTCCTGCATCTGGGTCAAGTGCCTCATTGATTATTAATCGAGTAGGCGGGTATGATGACACCACGAGTGGGTCCACCAATAGACTGATATAGGGGGTGGCGAAGATGATGTCATATTTAACTCTTTCCTAGTCGGTATTAAATCTGGAGCGAGCGATGGGGAACTCACTTCTGCTTCTTCCTTCTGCACTAGCTCGCAAGGCCGACTTGGACCTCTAAGCATGTTCTTCCTTTATGTAATCTGATATAATGTTTGCTGTACATAGGTAGTTTAGTGGAACGTAGGTTAGCAAGAAGGTACCTGATAGACTTCGGTAGGGAGTCTAATCATGAGCTTATAATGCAACATGAAGATTTGCATAGCTAGGATATGATGACTGTATCTATCTGTCTTTCTGTGACTTGAATAAATAACGGAAACATTGGAGAAGCCTGAGAAAGTCTATCTACTGTTTGCTGTGTGGAGAGTCAAGTGATCTCACAGTCTGTGAGACGATGGTGTCGAAGCAAGGTGATAAGAACAGTTTATAACAGTGGTTAGCACTCTTGCCTTGCAGCGCTGGGTCCCCGTTCGAATCTCAGCCAGTTCAACATCTGCAAGAAGTTTGTATGTTCTCCCCGTGTCTGTGTGGGTTTCCTCCGGGTACTCTGGTTTCCTCCCACATCCCAAAAACATACAGATAAGCTAATTGGCTCCCCCCTAAATTGGCCCTAGACTACAATAAATACACTACACAATACATACATAGACATATGACTATAGTAGTGATTAGATTGTGAGCCCCTCTGAGGGACTGTTAGTGACGAGACAATATACTCTGTACAGCGCTGCGGAAGATGTTGGCGCTATATAAATATAAAATAATAATTATAATGTAATCCTATATAATAAAATGCCTGTGTCCCTGCGTGTGCCTGATGTCTCTGTGTAGCTGGGTCCGTGCTTTTTGCTACTGCGCATGTGCGCAGAACGGACCCAGCCTCACAGAGACAGGAGGTCGGGGCCAGGGAGCCGAGCGGGCGTGTTAGCGGGCGGCCGGGTGTGCGGCGGGTGCACGAGCATGCGCAGTAACATGCGGCGGGGGCGGCGAGAAACACAGACCTAGAGCCTGTTTTTAAACGGGCTTGGATCTGCTAGTTTGTTCATATTATTTGATCTACAATCAGCCTGAACGTCATCATCTATTCTATACTGCTGGCAGACATGAAAAAAAAACAGACAGCACCAACTGCCATTATTTATAACCACACCCCCTAACAATGCGATAGGCTAAAAGATTTTTTTTTTTTTTTAATAGATGTACATATGCACAGAGGGAGATACTGATTGTTTGGCAGTTGGAAACAGACGTTATTTCCCGCAATGCAACAGGAGCCCCACAGTGTGATGTCAGGACCTAGGTCCTGACATCACACTGTGGGAGGGGTTTCACCACAATATCAGCCATGCAGACTCACCTGATGATCTATTTGTGAAAAGGAATAGATTTCTCATGGGAAAGGGGGTATCAGCTACTGATTGGGGTGAAGTTCAATCCTTGGTTACAGTTCCTCTTTAAGTACAGTCAGTGTGTATTTTATTTTATCATTTATATTTCGACCACACGTATGTACAAGCGCACCAACACTTTAACCTTTTTCCATACCTGCACTCTTTAGCCAGAAGTCGTTCCCAGTGCTGACAATCCGCTGCAGACCCGGCCATAGTGCCTAGCAGGTAAGGGTTAATCTCAATCACTTTATCAGCCTTCAGAGTCTCTGTGAAAAGACAAAGGGCACACAGATCATTGCAGTATGATAAAGACACAGATCACAGCCATAAACCGCACAACAAGGAAATGGCGCGTATGCTAAAAACCAAAGCCTCAAACACACAGGAGACCAGACAGCCGTCCCGCCTAGAATCTACCGTGCATGCAGCTTGTGTCCCCCGAGCTTCTGATGCAGCAAAGGCAGCCTAACGCATGCTTCTCTGCAGCCCCTGCTTGCCGGAATCGGCGGTTTCATGCGCTGCCTGGAATTTCACCGGCAGCAAGGTGAGCCATCATTCGGCTCACCCTACACCAAAATGACAGGGCGGCAAACTGACATATACGCTAGTGAACTGACTAATGGGCTGAAAGCAAAGATTTGTGGTCAATGGATCATATTCAAAATGGATGACTGTTTACAGGTTCCACAGGGTTCAGTACTGGGTCCAGTGCTCTTCAACTGATTTATTAATGACTTAGCAGAAAGTAATGTTGCTATATTGTGGGGGCTCCCTGATTATTGCAGGTCAGTCCTTAGACTCAGTTGTGTGCTTTTAATTAGGGTATATATATTGCACTTTGTATTCGATTAAGCCCACAGATTTTCTTGGCATTTTTAATGCTCAATTAATAAAAAAAAGTATATATTTTAACCCTTAATGAGTTGTTCATAATTTGTGTTCACAATGTTTGCATGCAAAGGTCTGAACTAAGCTCCCCGGGCTTACACCGGGTTTGGGGTTGTAAACTTAAAATTGACGTGGTGCAGTCTCGTTCACCCATGTTGCATGGAATATTGGAAATATTATACTAACACTTTGCCTAATCTACCTCTCACACTAACTCTATCCCATCTACTCCTAACACTAACCCTCCCCATCTACTCCTAACACTAACCCTCCCTCATCTACTCCTAACACTAACCCTCCCCATCTACTCCTAACACTAACCCTCCAGCCATCTTACGCCTAACACTGCCCATACCCTCCCCAACTACTCCTAACACTAACCCTCCCCCATCTACTCCTAACACTAACCCTCCCCATCTACTCCTAACACTAACCCTCCCTCATCTACTCCTAACACTAACCCTCCCCATCTACTCCTAACACTAACCCTCCAGCCATCTTACGCCTAACACTAACCCTCCCCAATTACTCCTAACACTAACCCCCCCCCATCTACTCCTAACACTAACCCTCCCCCATCTACTCCTAACACTAACCCTCCTCATCTACTCCTAACACTAACCCTCCAGCCATCTACTCCTAACACTAACCCTCCAGCCATCTACTCCTAACACTAACCCTCCCCATCTACTCCTAACAATAACCCTCCCCATCTACTCCTAACACTAACCCTCCAGCCATCTACTCCTAACACTAACCCTCCCCATCTACTCCTAACACTAACCCTCCCCATCTACTCCTAACACTAACCCTTCAGCCATCTTACGCCTAACACTAACCCTCCAGCCATCTTACGCCTAACACTACCCATACCCTCCTGCACATAACCTTCAGCTTAAAGCGAGACTGAAGCCTAAGAAATTACCTATTTTTAATAGCCAGTCCTGTTCAGCAATAATGCCATAGCTGAAACGCGCATCTTTGCAGCAGAACGAGGTTTTATCCCCCCACAATACTTTGCTGCCTGGTGGAGGCAGAGCTTTGTGCTGTAGCTCTGCCTCCAGTCCAGTCAATCTCCGACGATCTCCACCTCTCCCCGCCCCTCTCAGTGAAAGAAGACAATCAGCGGAGAATGACGGAAGCACAGGCAGAGCTATTGCGCAAAGCTCTGCCTCTAACAGGAAGGAGTCCCGAATTTTTCCCCAGGGATTTAGCCCCGGGTTGATTAAGGCCTTGTTCTGCTGCGAAGATGCGCCGTTTCAGCTATGGCATTATTGCTGAACAGGACTGGCTATTAAAAAGAGGTAATTTTTTTAGGCTTCAGACTCTCTTTAAGCTCTGCACCCAAATTATGCACCAGGGCCTAATTAACTTTTTCTCCTGAGTTTTCTCCTAGGTGATAATTTTTCATTTTCTCTTTAAAATAACATTTCAGCACCCTACAGTTAAAAAAGTACGTAAAAGCAGTTGAAAAAGTACTGCCAAAATTATTCTGAGTATTCTTGCTTGCTGGTTGATTAAAAGACATTTCATTAATAAGATGTGAACATATCACCTAGGAGAAAACTTAGTAGAAAAGGGCCCATATGCAATTCACTTTTTCTCCTGAGTTTTCTCCTAAGTGATATTTTTAAACTTGTCAATACAATGCTTTTTAAAGGGAACCAGAGGGCAATGATTTTCTCAAATAGAAAAATGCTTTTATACATACCTGGGGCTTCTTCCAGCCCCATACACCTGGATCGCTCCCACGCGGCCATCCTCAGCTTCCTGGATCCGCCGGTACCGGGCCCGTCACTTCCGGCTGCTCCCTCCATACACGTACGCATGCGGCTGCGCAGTAAGCAGCCACACCCGTACCAGTATGGAAGGAGAACTCTGTGATGCGGAGAATTGGCCGCGTGCGACTCGCGGCAATGACGGGACCCGGTGGCGGCGGATCCAGGGAGTGGAGGACGGCGGCGTGGGAGCGATCCAGGTGTATGGGGCTGGAGGAAGCCCCAGGTATGTAGAAAAGCTTTGTTTCATCCTCTCTGGTTTTCTTTAAGCCACCAGAAAACAAGAAAATACTCAAAATAATTTTGAGAGTACCTTTTAACCTACTTTTTGGTACTTTTTTAGTTGAATGAGAAAATCCAGGTGAAAAAGCGAATTGCAGATGGGCCAAGGGCTCTTATTCAATCAATTTTGCTCCTGAGTTTTCTCCTAATGCTACGTACACACTTGCGATAACGATCGTTCACTAGGAACGATAATTGAAAGCCGAACGATACGGCAACGATAGGAATGCAACGATGGGATGCAGCGATCATCATACACATTTTAACGATAGTTCTCGCTGAAAAGAACGATCAGAAGGAAATGTTGCGTACATATTTATGTAAAATTAAATAAAACCCACTAACATGGAGTTACAATAGATACAAATATATGATTGTTAACTTGAAAACAAAGTTTAATTGAAATGAGCAATGTAACAATCTTTACGGCCGCGCTACAAAGGAAGTACTGAAGCTGGGCAGAGATCAATGCAGGCGCATTGGCCCTTGTAACGATCTTTCTCGGCCGATGTCTGTACACACTATCGTTTTGTAACGATTGTCGGTAGATACGATCCGTCAGGTTGGATATTTCCATCTTCCCGATGTCGTTCTTTTGTCGTTCGTGTTAATGATCGTTGGGTAAAGTTTTTTCCCCGATTGTCGGCGGAACAATCGTTAATTAGCGGTTTCAAACGACCATAGTCGCCAGTGTGTACGCAGCATAAGGCCTGAGACACACTGCACTGCATTTGCGTTTAAAAAAAATGCTCACATTGCTCAAACGCTGCATAACAATCATGGCAAAATCACAGCAAATGCAAATTTTGTTAGGATTTCAAAAACTGAGATTTTGCTACAATTTTACTGTGATTTTTATGCGTCAATAGGAGCTTTTTTTAAAAAACGCAAACACAGCGCTGATGGATCAAAAAGCGCTCTGCAGTGTGTCTCAGGCCTAAGGCCCCATTCACACTAGAGCATTTTGCCGGTGATTTCAGCAAACCGCTCAAGCGCTATCGCTTTTAAAAGTGCAAGTGCTATAAAACCCTATGGGCCGTTCTTACTTGGGCGATTTGCGTTAATCGCCGGCGATTAATGCAAATCGCCAAACGTAAACTCGTTGCCTGCACCACTTTCAGCCGATTTCACGGAGATCGCGTTTCAGTGCTAATAGAAGCGCTAAACGCGATCGCAGAAAAATCGCTGCAGTGTCAAGTGATTTTTCTGCGGAAAAATCACTCCCGCAAAACCCTGGCTGTAATCGCCGGCGTTTTGCGCTTTTAAGTGTGAATGGGGCCTTAAGGTGCGTACACACATGCGACTATAGTCGTTTGTAACGATCGTTCCCCGATCTTTACCAACGACGATCGTTACAAAAAACGAACCACCGACTATTAAGTCTAACGACGAACGAGCCAAATCGCTACAAAAGAAAGTTCTGTCTCGGCGGATTTTAACCAACGACGATCGTTTGCAAAAGTAGTACATCGTTGGAAACGATCGTTTGTACCAGGCTGGACATGCGCATTTCACTTTTTCTCCAGGGAACTTTACAATTTTATGCGCAGGCGCATTAAGTGCTTTTACGTGGTGTAACGTTCGTTCTAACGATGTGATCGTTACACACTTTTTAGAACTAACTTTACTCCAGTCGTTCTTTCGTCAATTAAAAGATCGTTCGTCGTTAACAACGAACGATCGTAGTCGCATGTGTGTACGTAGCATTAGAGATGATTTTTTATTTTCTGTTTAAAGCGGAGCTGAACTCAGAACTTCCTCTCTACTCTAAAAATTATGCAACAGCATAATAACCTTTAAAGGAAAAAAATTCTTTGTTACAACTGATTCAAATTCTGCAATAAATCTGCAGTTTGTCTTCTTCCTGCTTTCATGGATGCAGGCATGTTGTTAACAGCCTGTGTTTACAAATTAGCTTCTCTGCCGTGGCAGTGAGCTGACTCGGCTGAGATCAAATTTTAAATTGTGATTGGTCACAGATGAGGGGGAATTAAAGAGGCTAAACTCTCTAAATACATACAGGGTGAATTTCTCTATGCATTCGTACTGTCCTGCGCAAGAGTTCAGGTCCACTTTAAAATAACGTTTCAGTACTTTGCAATTGAAAAAGTACCAAAAAGGGGGTGGAAAAGTAATGTCAACATTATATATATATATATATATATATATATATATATATATATATATATATATATATATATATATATATATATATATATATATATATACTAGCTGATTGCCCGGCGTTGCCCGGGTATGTATTTGGCTGGTGTTGGCTCCGCCTTCTTTTTCTAACCCTAACACATAATTACTCACTGACCAAGTTTGTGAGCCTTGCGGCCTTTGGTATCAATAATCTGCTTTGAAATGAAACAAATCTGATTGGCTGTGTGTGGCTCCACCCCTTTTCTGAATTTGAACCCCAGTCACACAATAACCAACTGTACCAGGTTTGAGGCCTGTGCCATTAACAGTTCAAGAATGGTAGCAATTAAATATTCCCCTTGAAAAGCAACAGGTGAAGTTTGATTCACTTTTGTAGGCTCCACCCACTTTTCTGAATATTAATCCCAGTAACCAACTGTGCAAAGTTTAAAAACCCTGCCATTAACAGTGTAAGGTGGCTGCAGTTTACATTTTACCAGTGAAATGTGTATTTGTCTCCCCCACTGATGACCCGGTGTTGCCCGGGTATGTATTTGACTGGTGTTGGCTCCGGCCACTTTCTAACCCTAACGCACAAACACTCAATGACCAAGTTTTTGAGCTTTGGGGTCCTTGTCATCAATAATTTGCATATTCCCATAGAAATGAAACAAATCAGATAGGCTGTTTGTGGCTCCGCCCCTCTCCAGCATTCAAACCCCAGTCACCCAATGACCAACTGTAGCAGGTTTGAGGCATCTGCTATTAACAGTGTAAAAATGGCAGCAATTTAAATATTCCACTTGAAAATCAACAGGTGAATTTTGATTGGCTATTATAGGCTCCACCCACTTCCCTGAATATTAATCTCAGTCACCCAGTGACCATCTGGGCAAAGTTTGAGAACCCTGCCATTAACAGTGTAAGAATGGCTGCAGTTTATATTTTCCCAGTGAAATTTGGTTTTGGTTCCGCCCACTATTTGTAACCTAGACACACAGTCACTCAATGACCAATTTTGTGAGCTTTGGGGTCCTTGGCATCGATAATTTGTACTTTCCCATGAAATGAAACAAATCTGATTCACTGTTTGTGGCTCTGTCCCCTTTTCTGAATTTGAAGTGACCCAATGACCAACTGTACCAGGTTTGAGGCTTGTGCCATTAACAGTGCAAGAATTGCAGCAATTTTAATATTCTCCTTGAAAAGTGACATGTGATTTTTGATTGGCATTTTTAGGCTCCACCCACTTTTCTGAATATTAATCCCAGTCACCCAGTAACCAGCTATGCTAAGTTTGAGAACCCTGCCATTAACAGTGAAGAAGGGCTGCAGTTTACAATTTCCCAGAAAAATCTGTTTTTAACTCCACCCACTTTTTATAACCTTGACACAGTCACTACTCAATGACCAAGTTTGTGAGCTTTTGGGTTCCTGGCATCAAAATTGTGCTAATGGAAGCAGTTTATCCAGCAAAGAAATCTGGTTCTTTTTGGCTCCGCCCCTTTACTGAATTTGAACCCCAAACACTTAACAACCGACTGTAGCAGGTTTGAGGCCTCTGCTATTAACAGTGTGAGAATGGCTGCAGTTTCAATATTCCCCTTGAAAATCAATAGGTGAATTTTGATTGGCTCTTGTAGGCTCCACCTACTTTTCCGAATATTAATCCTAGTCACCCAGTGACCAACTGTGTGAAGTTTGAGGACCCGGCCATTAACAGTGTAAGAAAAGCTGCAGTTTACATTTCCCCATGTAAAAAGTTAGTTGGTTTTGGCTCCGCCCACTATTTCTAATCTTGACATACAGTCACTTAGTGACCAAGTTTATGAGCTTTGGGGTCTTTGGCATCAATAAGTTGCATTTTACCTTTGAAATTAAACTAATCTGATTGGCTGTTTTTGGCCCGCTCCCTTCAGAATTTAAATCCCAGTCTCCCAGTGACTGACTGTAGCAAATGTTAGGCCTCTGCTATTAAGAGTGTATGAATGGCAGCAATGTAAATATTCCCCTTGAAAATCAAAAGGTGAATTTTGATTGGCTGCTGTAGGCTCCACCCACTTTTCTGAACATTAGTCCCAGCCACCCAGTGGCCAACTGTGTCACGTTTGAGAACCCTGCCAATAACAGAATGGCTGAAATCAATCTAACAAATCTGATTGGCTGTTTGTGGCTCCACCCCTTTAGTGCATTTGGACCCCAGTCACCCAATGACTGACTGTATCAGGTTTGAGGCCTCTGCCACTAACAGTGTAAGAATGGTAGCAATGTGAATATTCCCCTTGAAAATCAATAGGTACATTTTGATTGGCTGTTGTAGGCTCCACCCACATTTCTGAATGTTCATCCCAGTCACCCAGTGGCCAATTGTGTAAAGTATGAGAACCCTGCAATGTAAAAAATGAAGTTGTTGGCACCGCCCACTTTTTCTAACCTTGACATACAGTCACTCAATTATCAAGTTTATCAGCTTTGGGTTCCTTGGTATCAATACTTTGTATATTCCCATTGAAAAATAAACAAATCTGGCTGTTTGTGGCTCTGCCCCCTTCCTGAATTTGGGCCCCAGTCACCCAGTGACCAACTGTACCAGGTTTGAGGCATCTGCTTTTACCAGTATAAGAGAATGGTAGCAGATGAAATATTCCCTTTGAAAATCAAATGGGGAATTTTTATTGGCTGTTGTAGGCTCCACCCACCTTCCAAAATCTTAATCTGTCACCCAATGACCAACTGTGCAAAGTTTGAGAACCCTGCCATTAACGGTGTAAGAATGGCTGCAGTTTATATTTTCCCAGTAAAAGTTGTTTTGGCTCCGCCCACTTTTTGTAACCTCAACACACAGTCACTCAATGACCAAGTTTGTGAGCTGTCAGGTTCCTGGCATCAAAAATGTGTGAATGGAAGCAGTTTATCCACCAAGGAAATCTGATTGGCTGTATGTGGCCCCGCCCCTTTAGTGAATTTGGACCCCAGTCACCCAATGACCGGCTGTAGCAAGTTTGAAGCCTCTGCAATTAAAAGTGTAAGAATAGCAGCAGTTTAAATATTCCCCTTGAAAATCAATAGGTGAATTTTGATTGGCTGTTGTAGGCTCCACCCATTTTCTTGAATCTTAATCGCATTCACCCAGTGACCAAGTGTGGCAAGTTTGAGAACTCTGTGATTAACAGTCTAAGAATGGCTGCAGTTTACATTTTCCCATTTAAAATGAACGGCTGAAATTTGATTGGCTGTTTTATGATCCACCCACTTTTCCTGGATTTGTAACCTCGGTCACCAAGTGACCAACTGTGCCATGTGTGGGGACTCTGGCTTGATTACTGTGAGAATGGCAGCCTTATACATTTTTTCCATTGACTTGAATGGGTGGAATCTGATTTGCTGTTTGTAGCTCCGCCCAGGTGTGCAGGGGGGCCGCGAGACCCCCACAACATATCATCCCAGGTAGTAAGGGATCTGTGTACCAAGTTTCGTTCAAATCGGTCAAGCCGTTTTCGCGTGATCGCGGCACATACACACACACATACACACACATACATACACACACACACACATACATACATACATCCGATTTTATATATATAGATTCAATCAGATTTCCTTGGTGGATAAACTGCTTCCATTCACACATTTTTGATGCCAGGAACCTGACAGCTCACAAACTTGGTCATTGAGTGACTGTGTGTTGAGGTTACAAAAAGTGGGCGGAGCCAAAACAACTTTTACTGGGAAAATATAAACTGCAGCCATTCTTACACTGTTAATGGCAGGGTTCTCAAACTTTGCCCAGATGGTCACTGGGTGACTGAGATTAATATTCAGGGAAGTGGGTGGAGCCTATAATAGCCAATCAAAATTCACCTGTTGATTTTCAAGTGGAATATTTAAATTGCTGCCATTTTTACACTGTTAATAGCAGATGCCTCAAACCTGCTACAGTTGGTCATTGGGTGACTGGGGTTTGAATGCTGGAGAGGGGCGGAGCCACAAACAGCCTATCTGATTTGTTTCATTTCTATGGGAATATGCAAATTATTGATGACAAGGACCCCAAAGCTCAAAAACTTGGTCATTGAGTGTTTGTGCGTTAGGGTTAGAAAGTGGCCGGAGCCAACACCAGTCAAATACATACCCGGGCAACACCGGGTCATCAGTGGGTGGAGACAAATACACATTTCACTGGGAAAATGTAAACTGCAGCCACCTTACACTGTTAATGGCAGGGTTTTTAAACTTTGCACAGTTGGTTACTGGGATTAATATTCAGAAAAGTGGGTGGAGCCTACAAAAGTGAATCAAACTTCACCTGTTGCTTTTCAAGGGGAATATTTAATTGCTACCATTCTTGAACTGTTAATGGCACAGGCCTCAAACCTGGTACAGTTGGTTATTGTGTGACTGGGGTTCAAATTCAGAAAAGGGGTGGAGCCACACACAGCCAATCAGATTTGTTTCATTTCAAAGCAGATTATTGATACCAAAGACCGCAAAGCTCACAAACTTGGTCAGTGAGTAATTGTGTGTTAGGGTTAGAAAAAGAAGGCGGAGCCAACACCAGCCAAATACATACCCGGGCAACGCCGGGCAATCAGCTAGTATTTATATAAAATTTAAAAAAACAAACAACACAAACATGGGGTTACCATAGATAACATATATGATAGTTAACTTGAAAACAAAGTTTCTTTGAAATTTGTAATGTAACAATCTTTATAGGCCGCGCTACACAGGAAGTACGGAAGCTGGGCAGAATCCTACGCAGGCGCATTGGCCCTTGTAACGATCGTGCTCGGCAGAGAACTGTACACACTATAGTTTTGTAACGATTGTCGTTCAATATGATCCATCCTGTTGGATTTTCTCATCATGACGATATCGTTCGTTTGACGTTGTACTAAATTATCGTTTGGTAAAGTTCTTTCCCCGATTGTCGGCAGACCGATCGTTAAGCTGCTGTTTCAAACGACTATAGTCGCAAGTGTGTACGTACCATTAGCCAGTTGTGGACCACAGATTTACAGCCCCCCCTAGTAACCAGGTGATTTTTTACAATACAGGCCACTGCAGCTTTGACTTCTGACAGAACCGACAGGTTTTGGACCAGTCCATCTCCCCATAGGGGATTCTCAGGGTTTTCTTTGTTTTTAACAGCATTTCCTGAACAGCAGTTTAACTGCCAAAATAGCAAGATACCAGCCGGCCCCCCTAATCACTTGCACACTATTGTGTCAGTTAAATTTTGCAACTGTTGTTCAGGAAATGCTGTTGAAAACAAAAAAAGCCCTGAGAATCCCCCTTAAAAAGGTGGACTGGCCCAAAACCTGTCATCTGTCACATTTTTTAACTGCCTACTTTTTTCGTGAAAGAACTCCTTTAACCACTTAAGCCCGAAGGGTTGAAATTTTTTTACATCCGAGCAACTTTCTCACCCCCCATTCATTTGCCAATAACTTTATCACTACTCATCACAATTAATTGATCTATATCTTGTTTTTTCCGCCACCAATTAGGTTTTCTGTGGGTGGTATATTTTGCTAAGAGCCACTTTACTGTAAATGCATTTTAACAGGAAGAATAAGAAAAAAATGGAAAAAATTCATTATTTCTCAGTTTTCAGCCATTATAGTTTTAAAATAATACATGCCTCCATAATTAAAACTCACGTATTGTATTTGCCCATATGCCCCGGGTATTTCACCGTTAAAATTATGTCCCTATCACAATGTATGGCGACAATATTTTATTTGGAAATAAAGGTGCATTTTTTCCGTTTTGCGTCCATCACTGTTTAGAAGCCCATAATTTATTAAATCATATTGATATACTCCTTTGACATGAATATTTAAAAAGTTCAGACCCTTAGGTAACTATTTATGTTTTTTTTTTTTTTTTATTATTGTTTTTTTTTTTTTTTTCATTTAAACTTGTATGTGGGTATTTTTTGGTGTGGGAGGTAAACAGGTTTTTTTTTTAATATATTTATAGGTTTATTCGTAAAACTTTTTTTTTTTGGGTGTAATTTGCTATTTGGCCACAAGATGGCCAGAATCAAAAAGTCCTGGGAGCGATCGATCTCGCTCCCAGGCAGAAGAAAGGAGACCAGAGCTCAGAAAAGCCGCAGCGTCTGAAGAGACGCTGTCGGCTTCTCTCCGGGGGGGACCGATCAGCGAAAGGGATTTATAATCCCTTTCACTGATCGGTGGGCTAGCGGCCAGTAGCGGGGGCGCGCACGGGGGGGGCCCGCGGGCGCACGCGCGACCTGCGGGAGTGCGCGCAGCCCAACTGGACGAGAAATCTCGTCCAGTTGGGCCTAAGTGGTTAAAGAGGCCTAAAGGACCACTATTGCGAAAAAAGTAGGCAGTTAAAATCTGACAGAACCCACAGGTTTTGGGCGAGTCCGTCTCTTCATGGGGGATTCTCAGGGTTTTCTTTGTTTTCAACAGCATTTCCTGAACAGTGGTTTAACTGACAAAATAGTTTGCAAGTGATTAGGGAGGCTGGCTGGTATCTTGCTATTTTGGCAGTTAAACTGCTGTTCAGGAAATGCTGTTGAAAACAAAGAAAACCCTGAGAATTCCCTATGAGGAGATGGACTGGCCCAAAATCTGTCGGTTCTGTCAGATTTTAACTGCCTACTTTTATTGTGATAGTGGTCCTTTAAGGGCCTGTTTCCACTACACGCGGATTCTGGATGCAGAAATCCGCAAAACTTTTTTTTTTTTTTTTTGCCTTCCGAACCCACCCTGCATGCTGCATTTCTTTTTTATCGGGTCCGTTAAAAATGGCGCCAGTTATCGTTGTTAAAAAACAGCGCCCCATAGAGAACCATTATCACTAGTTATTTTTCGTTTTTGACAGCTAAAAAATGGCGCCGGCTTTAAAAACGATATTTATCGTTTATATTTGTATTGCTCCCAAACGATATTTATCGTTTTAACCCCTGCTTTGCTGCCGTTTGGAAAATATCTGCCTGCCGGCTTTAATGTTTAATAGCAAAGCCCCCTTAAAAGCTAAAAACACCAAATTTGCAGGGAATGTTAAGAAGAAAATTGTGAACAAGAGGAAAAAATTTTTTTCAAAAAGACCTTATAGTTTTTGAGAAAATCGATTTTTAATATTCTTCTTCTGACCGTGGGAAAACCGACTTTAGCGGTTAATAGCAAAGCCCCTTTAAATGCCAGAAACACCAAATGTGTAGGGAATGTTAAGAAAAATAGTGGGAACACGAAGAAAAAAAAATTGTTCAAAAAGACCTTATAGTTTTTGAGAAAATCGATTTTAAATCTTCAAAGGAAATTTATCTATTTAAATCGCGTCCCGTGGAAACTTTTTCCGCCAACTTTAGCAGTTAATAGCAAAGTCCCCTTAAATCCTAGCAACACCAAATTTGCAGGATATGTTAAAAAGATACTGGGAAACAATATTTAAAAAAAAAATTGAAAAATTTTATTTTTATTTTTTTAAATTAAATTTTTTGGGTTATGTTCAGAGTGTGGGAAAAGTTTTGAAAAAAATGACGTGGGGTCCCCCCTCCCGAGCCTCTGTAACCCCTTGTCTCCCATGCAGGCTGGGATAGCCAGAATGCGGAGCCCCGGCCGACTGGGGCTTCGCACCCTGAGCTATACCAGCCCGCATGGTCCATGGTATGGGGGGGCTTCGGGGGGGAGGGGCGGCCAAGCCTTCCCCTCCCCCCCGGAGCCCTTGTCCAATCCATGGACAAGGGGCTCTTCCCCACCTCCGGTGCCCCAGGAGGAGGTGGGGGCGACGACTCCCTGGGGGGGGGGGTTCATGGTGGCATCAGGGAGTCCCCTTTAAGAAGGGGAACCAGATGCCTGCCCCCCTCCCAGGAGAAATGAGTATAGGGGTGCAGGAGTACCCCTTACCCATTTCCATAAATGGTTAAATGAAATAAAAACACAACCACGAGAAAAGTCCTTTAATGTTCTAAATTAACCAGAAATACTTACCTGTACCTTTAAGAAAAAAATCCCACGTCAATTAGGTCCCACGACAGTATCCTCTATCTTGCGACCTTCAGTTACATGTTGATTGAAGATCTCCGCCGCCCCGACGCCACACACGCCGCCTCCGCCGCACTCACTGCTCTTAGCTATACTAAGATAGTAGCTAAGAGCAAAAAGCATCTTTAAATTTTAGCTCCAATGGTCCCCATTGGTTCCTTAACAGACCAATGGGGATCAGGAGAATCCCCATTGGTCGATAAGGAACCAATGGGGAGCCTTGGAGCCAAAATTTAAAGATGCTTTTTGTTCTCAGCTATACTAAGTATAGCTGAGAGTTGCGTCTATGCATCTATATAGACGCATTAGCGCTAGCTGCCGCTGCCCTCCCTGCCTCCCCCCACCTGTCACCCTCACCCATGCTGGCACCCATGGGTGCATTGGGTGCCAGCATGGGTGAGGGTGACAGGTGGGGGGAGGCAGGGAGGGCAGCAGCAGCTAGCGCTAATGCGTCTGTATAGACGCATAGACGCAACTCTCAGCTATACTTAGTATAGCTGAGAGCAGTGCGGCGGAGGCGGCGTGGGTGGCGTCGGGGCGGCGGAGATCTTCAATCAACATGAATCAGAAGATCGCAAGATAGAGGATACTGTCGTGGGACCTGATTGGCGTGGGATTTTTTCTTAAAGGTACAGGTAAGTATTTGTGGTTAATTTAGAACATTAAAGGACTTTTTTCGTTGTTGCGTTTTTATTTCATTTAACCCTTTGTGGAAATGGGTAAGGGGTGCTTTGTACCCCTATACTCATTTCTCCTGGGAGGGGGGTGGGCATCTGGGGGTCCCCTTCTTAAACTGGACTCCCAGATGCCACCATGAACCCCCCCCCCAGGGAGTCGTCGCCCCCCGCCTCCACCTGGGGCAAGGGAGGCGGGGAAGAGCCCCTTGTCCATGGATTGGACAAGGGGCTCCGGGGGGGAGGGGGAGGCTTGGCCGCCCCTCCCCCCCGGAGCCCCCCCATACCATGGACCATGCGGGCTGGTATAGCTCAGGGTGCGAAGCCCCAGTCGGCCGGGGCTCCGCATTCTGGCTATCCCAGCCTGCATGGGGGACAAGGGGTTACAGAGGCTCGGGAGGGGGGACCCCACGTCATTTTTTTTTTAAAATTTGCTATCAATTTTTTTTTTTAAATCTTCTGAGTGTGGGAAATAAATTAAAAAAAAAACGACGTGGGGTCCCCCCTCCCGAGCCTCTGTAACCCCTTGTCTCCCATGCAGGCTGGGATAGCCAGAATGCGGAGCACCGGCCGCGTGGGGCTCCGCACCCTGACTATACCAGCCCGCATGGTCCATGGATTGGGGGGGTCTCGGAAGGGGAGGGGCAGCCAAGCTTTCCCCTCCCCCTCCGAGCCCTTGTCCAATCCAAGGACAAGGGGCTCTTCTCCACCTCCGATGGGCGGTGGAGGTGGAGGCCGCGATTTCCTGGGGGGGGAGGTTCATGGTGGAATCTGGGAGTCCCCTTTAAAAAGGGGTCCCCCAGATGCCCACCCCCCCTCCCTGGAGAAATGAGTATAGAGGTACTTGTACCCCTTACCCATTTCCTTTAAGAGTTAAAAGTAAATAAACACACAGACACTTTGAAAAAGTATTTTAATTGAACAAAAAACATAACCACGAAAAAAAGTCCTTTAATATTCTTAATTAACCATTAATACTTACCTGTCCCTTTAAATAAATGATCCCTCGCAATATCCTCGGAAATGTTCTATCAGTTACAATGTAACAAAGTTATTACAATGTAACAACTTTGTTACATTGTAACTACGCCGCACCCGACGTCACTCGCCGCCGCCGCCGCCGCGTCTGTGCTGACCCGACAGAGCTCTGAGCTATATAGCTCAGAGCTCTCTAAGCATCTTTGTATTTGGGCTCCAAGGAGCCCCATTGGTCCTTAGCAGACCAATGGGGTTCCTTTAAATCAGAAGGAACCCCATTGGTCTGCTAAGGACCAATGGGGCTCCTTGGAGCCCAAATACAAAGATGCTTAGAGAGCTCTGAGCTAATATAGCTCAGAGCTCTGTCGGGTCCGTGCGGGACGCTAAGTCCCCGCCGCCTCCCGCTGTCCACCCCGCCCACATCTGTCACCCACATGTCACCCACATGTGGGTGACATGTGGGTGACATGTGGGAGAGGCGGGGAGGGCAGCGGAGCCGGCGGGGACTTAGCGTCCCGCACGGACCCGACAGAGCTCTGAGCTATATAGCTCAGAGCTCTCTTAGCATCTTTGTATTTGGGCTCCAAGGAGCCCCATTGGTCCTTAGCAGACCAATGGGGTTCCTTCTGATTTAAAGGAACCCCATTGGTCTGCTAAGGACCAATGGGGCTCCTTGGAGCCCAAATACAAAGATGCTTAGAGAGCTCTGAGCTATATAGCTCAGAGCACTGTCGGGTCTGTGCAGCGCAGACGCGGCGGCGGCGGCGAGTGACGTCGGGTGCGGCGTAGTTACAATGTAACAAAGTTGTTACATTGTAATAACTTTGTTACATTGTAACTGATAGAACATTTCCGAGGATATTGCGAGGGATCATTTATTTAAAGGGACAGGTAAGTATTAATGGTTAATTAAGAATATTAAAGGACTTTTTTCGTGGTTATGTTTTTTGTTCAATTAAAATACTTTTTCAAAGTGTCTGTGTGTTTATTTACTTTTAACTCTTAAAGGAAATGGGTAAGGGGTACAAGTACCTCTATACTCATTTCTCCTGGGAGGGGGGGTGGGCATCTGGGGGACCCCTTTTTAAAGGGGACTCCCAGATTCCACCATGAACCTCCCCCCCAGGAAATCGCGGCCTCCACCTCCACCGCCCATCGGAGGTGGAGAAGAGCCCCTTGTCCTTGGATTGGACAAGGGCTCGGAGGGGGAGGGGAAAGCTTGGCTGCCCCTCCCCTTCCGAGACCCCCCAATCCATGGACCATGCGGGCTGGTATAGTCAGGGTGCGGAGCCCCACGCGGCCGGTGCTCCGCATTCTGGCTATCCCAGCCTGCATGGGGGACAAGGGGTTAAAGAGGTCTGGGAGGGGGGACCCCACGTCGTTTTTTTTTATATTTCCCACACTCAGAACGAAGTAAGTAAAACTCTTCCCACTTGGGGGAATCTATGAAAATAATACACTATTGTTACCTGTGCAAAAAAAACTGACATTTTCCGCATTTAAAAGACATTTTCGCAATTGAAATTTAAAAATCGATTTTCTCTAAAACTATAAGGTCTTTTTGAAAAAAAAGTTTTTCTCTTATTCCCACTGATCCCCTTAATATACCCTGGGAATTTGGTGTTCCTAAACTTTAAGCAGGCTTTGCTATTAACCGTTAAAGTCGGCGGGTTTTTAAATGTTTACATTTTTCCTTTGAAACTTTAACATCGATTTTCTCAAAAACTATAAGGTCTTTTTGAAAAAAAATTTTTTCCTCTTGTTCACAATTTTCTTCTTAACATTCCCTGCAAATTTGGTGTTTTTAGCTTTTAAGGGGGCTTTGCTATTAAACATTAAAGCCGGCGGGCAGATATTTTCAAAACGGCAGCAAAGCAGGGGTTAAAACGATAAATACCGTTCAGGCAGGACAAAAAAAAAAAACAGTTTTAAAACGATAAATTTCGTTCTGCACTATTTTAACCTTTGAAACGATAAATATCGTTTTAAACATATATCGGGCAGAAGGTGGCGCCATTTTTTGGCCGGCTCCATTTTTCACTAGACGCCTTTTTTATAAAGCCCTTTTGCAGAGCGATTCTGTTTTTTCCCTTCCTGCCGTCAGTCAGGAAGTGAACTCTTTGACCCGGAAATGAATAAATACAATGGGCTTGATTTACAAAAGCGTGCCAACACTTAGCACTCCCGTACAAAGCTGCTTTGCACGTGATATCATGTGCGTAAAGATTTACGCATGTAAAGGAATGACTTTGCGTGAAGTGATTCGTTTAGTAAAGTTTTGCGCGCATTACATCGCTTGCAAACCAGCTTAGCACGGGCGTGCTAAGTTTACACTCTAATAGGTTAGCATGCGAAGTGCCGTAGTTATCACGTGCAAAGCATACTTATGCGTAACGCCGTACGCACGATAAAAGTTAACACGCGACCGCTAAAACTTTGCACACGCAACATGCGCACAAAATGGCTTGCACGCACGTTTCCACGTGCAAAGCTTTTAGGCGTGATAACTCAGTTATCACTGTTTTGTGAATCAATGTATTTATTAATGAAAGCGTGTACGCAAGCGCCGCATACAGCGATTTTGTGAGCGTTTTGCGCTTTTTCAATACCTTCCATTGTAGTCAAATCGCCCTAAAAAGGCTACAGGCAGCGCTTTGCTGAGCGGAAAGCAGCAAAACGTGCTGATATGAACTATCCCATAGGGATTCATTGCACAAGCCTTTTTAGAGCGATTTTGAAAATCGCCAGTGTAAAAAAAAAAAAAAAAAAGGCGAAAACACCCTATGTGTGAAAAAGCCCTAAAGGTGGCCACACACGATACAATAAAATGATCCAATTTTACAGCAATTCGCTAAAAACGATCGTATCTTCCGAAAATATCGAAAGCTTTCTTTTCATTCGACTGAAAAATCCGATCAGATTTCCCGTTTTTTTCGATTTATATCGATCCGGAATGCCAGATATTTCTCTTCAATTTTTTTAAAGATCGTATGGTGTGTTAGATTGTCAATTTATTAATATACACAATTTCCGATCAGCTTTATTATAATTGGAAAAATTGAACATACGTGTGTGGTACATTGGTCATATTTTTGAAATGTTACAATCAGTTAGATAAATTGATTGCAATTCTTAAATTGAACAGATATTTAAAAAATTGTGTGGCCACCTTAAAGAGACTCTGAAGCGTTATTAAAAATCGCTTTTTACCCTATATTCAACATGGGCATGTTTGCCCCTGCTAAAACGCTGCTCTCCTGCGGCAGAACAAGGGGTCTTTACCCCCCAAATCCCCTCCGTAGTGTCCAGGGAGCGCTCCCTGTTGAGGCAGGGCTAATGACCGCAGCCCTGCCTCTCAGCGCGTCTATCAGCGCTGATCGCCGCCTCTCCCCCGCCCCTCTCAGTCTTCCTTCACTGAGAGGGGCGGGGAGAGGCGGAAATCCGCCGGCTGATAGAAGCACATGGAGGCAGAGCTACAGCCATTAGCTTTGCCTCCATGAGCAGCAAAATCTACGACCAAGTTGGTGGTGGATTTTGCAGGGGGGGATTTGGGGGGTAAAGACCCCTCGTTCAGCCGCGGGATAGCAGCGTTTAAGCAGGGGCAAATATGCCCATGTTGAATATAGGGTAAAAAGCGATTTTTAATAACGTTTCAGAGTCTCTTTAAGGCTCTGGTGAAGATATGTCAGTACGATTCAAATAAGGAATATTACCGTATATTCCGGCGTATAAGACGACTGGGCGTATAAGACGACCCCCCAACTTTTCCAGTTAAAATATAGAGCTTGGGATATATTCGCCGTATAAGACTACCCCTCTTCCAACGCACACCAAATTAAAATAAAAATAAAAAAATCATGTACTGGTGTTATGTATGAACAGATACTAGTGCTGTACTGTATGTGTTACCAGCCAGTATATAACAGTATATAGTCAATTGACTTGTTGCATTTGTCAACTCTCCTTAAAGAGAACCAGAGATGAAGCAACCTCATGTATTTTACTTTATAAATCAGTGGGAACATGACAGTAAACACCTAATCTGCTCTTTGTTACATTGTTCTCTGTTTAATTTGCCTGTTATCACCTCTAAGATAAGAATCCCGACTAAGCAGTCGGTCTGGCTTTGCTACAGAATAATTATAGCTGAGACTGTGTTCTCTTTGGTGTCTTCAAGTCCAAGCCTGCCCCCTGCTGGCTTTGCTCAGGAATCATTATAGCAGAGTCATTATAGCAAAGCCAGACTCAATGCTCAGTCCGGGATTCTTATCTCAGCTAGATAACAGACACTTTTAGCAGTGAGGATGGAACAGAGAGCAGGGTAAATGTTTTCTCTAATGTTCCCACTGATTTCTATGGTAAAATACACAAGGGCGCTTCGTCTCTGGTTCACTTTAAGTAGACTGTTCAGCTCTCCTTGTCTACCTGTTTATCAGAGCGGTATGAGAAAGAATAGATTGCACTCCCTCAGCAGGGAGATCTGAGAGGCGGGTAACAGGATAGGGCGTATCACCCGACATCAATGACACCCGGCGTATAAGACGACGCCCAACTTTTCAGAAGATTTTCAAGGGTTAAAAAGTAGTCTTATACGCAGGAATATACAGTAATAGCCATCATTTCACACTGATATCCCAATCACTTACCGATGTAAGTCCCAGCTGAGGCTCTGGAATCTACAGCCACGATGACTCCATGCTGGAACTTGAAGGACAGAGTGGTGGTCCCGTGCCACGGCTCAATCTTCACGCCATTCACTCCTTTCTTCATATAATGGAGGAATTCTGCTGGCTGGGGAGCACCAATCAGATACAACCAACATTATAAAGAATAACATCAGGACTCTCAGTCAGAGGAACAGCTAATATTATGCAAGAAACGTCATAAGCAGGGGGCATATCTGGGTGGCCTGGTACACACTTTCAATTATGGTTGGCCAATCACTGACCAATTTTCCCACCTCCACGTAGTATGAGGGTCAACATATTGAAAACTATGAGCAGATTGTTTAGGTAACC
Organism: Hyperolius riggenbachi; assembly: GCF_040937935.1. Classification (NCBI taxonomy): domain Eukaryota; kingdom Metazoa; phylum Chordata; class Amphibia; order Anura; family Hyperoliidae; genus Hyperolius; species Hyperolius riggenbachi. The sequence goes on along the minus strand of NC_090653.1, from coordinate 37,470,620 downwards.
ACTCATACTACAGTGAGGTGGTAACATTGGTCAGTGATTGGCCAACCATAATTGAAAGTGTGTACCAGGCTGCCCAGATACGCCCCCTGCTCATGAATTTTCCTGCATAGTATTAGCTGTTCCTCTGACTTTCATAATTGAAAGTGTGTACCAGGCTCGTTACGTTTATATTAGGTTTTAAAGAGGAACTCCAGTGAAAATAATGTAATAAAAAAGTGCTTCATTTTTACAATAATGATGTATAAATGATTTAGTGTGTGATTGCCCATTGTAAAACTTTTAAATCCCTGATTTACATTTTGACATGGTGACATTTTTACTGCTGGCAGGTGATGTAGCTGCTGCTTACTTTTTTAGCAGTTGGAAACAGCTGTAAACAGCTATTTCCACTTTTAAGCTTTATTAAGTTATAATAATCATATAACATACAGGGATAATAAAGCATATGTGAAGTTGTACAGAACTGAGCCATAATTCCAGGGCAAGTTAAATCCTAGTATATAATAGTCCATAATAGCATAAGAGATAGAAGAGAAAATAGCATGAGACAAAACTGTAACAAAGGTGGTCAGAGCGATCGTATCCTTAACATAATCGCAGATAATGAGTAGCATATGGAGTAAACAGCTATTTCTCACAATACAACAATGTTCACAGACAGGAAGCTGCCAGGAGCATGGTCCTCACAGTTTCCTGTGGGAGGGGCTTTCACCACAATATCAGCCATACAGCGCCCCCTGATGATCCGTTTGTGAAAAGGAATAGATTTCTCACGTAAAAGGAGGTATCAGCTACTGATTGGGATGAAGTTCAATTCTTGGTCACGGTTTCTCTTTAAGCCTGGTACACACATTCAATTTTGATTGACCAACGATTGTCCAATTTTACCACTTCCATGTACCTACACAATCTGTTCACAGTATTCAGAATCTGTGAGGCTAGGACGTTATAGTCACACATTATAAAAATGTATAATGCCAAATTGTGCACAGCACTGGAACATGTGATAAAAGGTCTACTTAAACAAAAAGTTTACAGTTTTAAACTGGTTAAAATTTGGCATTTATGCACAGTAATATATACAGTAAAAAAGAAACATCATTAGTAAGTAACAAATAGTAAGAATGAAGCAAAAACTCATACAATTACCTTCCATCCAGCCGGAACTGCCATCTCAGTATTGTACAAGCTTAGCGGAGCGGTGGGGGTGATGTTGCCCCCGTAGATGGGCTGCTGCCAGTCTCGGGCATGTGGGGGTCCGCACAAGTTTACCAGGGCCATCTTGGAGGATGTCAGTTGGAGGTATTAGTAGCTGCTATCAGTGGGAGTGTTCTGTTTCTACTGTATACGAGCTGCTGGATGTCAGTCAGGCCTAGACCTCTCTTCCTAGGATTTCCCGTCAGTAACGGTGCATGTCTCGCTCTCCAGGACGTGCTCTCCCCCTTTCTCTCTCTCTCTCTCTTCCTTTCTCTCGCTTTCTGTCTCCCTTTTTCACCCTTTTCTTCCTCGTCGTCACCCTTTTTCTGTCTTTGTAATCTGCTCTGTCTCTTTCACTTATAATAGAAAGTGAAAGCAGAGTTTGTCCCTTCCCCACCTCCTCCCTGAGGCCTGCCAACTGCCTGATGAAATGTGAGAGTGTAGAAAAGTAAAATAAGCAGATTGTTTTACCAAACAGCTCTCAGCCATGTTCAGGTTGCTCCGCAGGGGTCTCCACGCATAAATGACAACACAATAATAAAAGTAGAGAAACAAAATACAACTTCTGTGTATTGGAAAGTAGGGCCCAGTGCACACCAAAAACCTCTAGCAGATCCGCAAAACGCTAGAGGTTTTTGAAGCAGATTTTCAGAGCGATTCTAGGCATGTTTAGAGAGGATTTCTAAACATGCCTAGCGTTTTTTAGAGCGTTTTTGTGTAGCAGTTTAGAAATATTGGGGGAGATTTATCAACGCATTACCGACAGTTTTTTCTACTTAATCTGTTCTAACCGGCAGGGAGAACAGTTCTGCATGATAATAAGAACCTTCTTAAATCCTAGGTAATAGTGGCAGTTTAGCATGAATTTCTAGAGCTGCACTACAGTTAAGAAAATTGCAAATCCATCCCTACACTGCTGCAGATTAGAATTGCTTGATAGCAGTTCTACAGATGTAGAACTGCAGGCTAGACATAATTGCAGAGTGCAGCTTAGACATGATTTGTGAGATGCTCCTCCCCCTGCTGAATTCCTCTTTAGAGCCTGCTGCTATCAATACAGCAGGTGTGTTGGTTACAGGGCAGTTTCTAGGCTACAATGCACCCAGGGCGAGGGTTAAAATTGCGCCCCCCCCCGCGAAGCCAGGTATACATGTCCGCAGTGTAGGTTAGCCAGGTCTAGTTGCACTCAGTATAGGTGGCCAGCTATAGGTCCCCCCAGTATAGGTAGCTAGGCATAGTATAGGTAGCCAGGCATAGGTGCCCCAGTATAGGTTAGCCAGGTAGGTGCCTCCAGTATAGGTAGCCGGTATAGTTGCCCCCAGTATAGGTTAGATAGGCAGGTGCCCCCAGTATAGGTTAGTTAGGTAGGTGCCTCCAATATAGGTAGCCAGTATAGTTGCCACCAGTATAAGCTAGGTAGGTAGGTGCCCCCAATACAGGTTAGATAGGTAGGGGCCCTCCAGTATAGGTTAGATTAGGCAGGTGCCCCCCAGTGTGGTTAGATTAGGTAGGTGCCCCCCAATGTGGTTAGATTAGGTAGGTGCCCCCCAGTATAGGTTAGATTAGGTAGGTGCCCCCCAGTATAGGTTAGATAGGTAGCTTCCCCCCAGTATAGGTTAGAAAGGTAGCTTCCCCCCAGTATAGGTTAGATTAGGTAGGTGCCCCCCAGTATAGGTTAGATTAGGTAGGTGCCCGACAGTGTGGTTAGATTAGGTAGGTGCCCCCCAGTATAGGTTAGATAGGTAGGTGCCCCCCAGTATAGGTTAGATAGGTAGCTTCCCCCCAGTATAGGTTAGATTAAGTAGGTGCCCCCCAGTATAGGTTAGATAGGTAGGTGCCCCCCAGTGTGGTTAGATTAGGTAGGTGCCCCCCAGTATAGGTTAGATAGGTAGGTGCCCCCCAGTATAGGTTAGAATAGGTAGGTGCCCCCCAGTATAGGTTAGATAGGTAGGTGCCCCCCAGTATAGGTTAGATAGGAAGCTGCCCCCCCCCCCCATAATGGAGGGGGGAGCCGCAGCCGCGGGGAGGGCAGCCCGACCTCTCCCTCCCTCTCCGGGCGCCCTCCGTGCTCCCCCCTCCGAGTCTGACTGCACAGGAAGCGCTGCTGTGTACAGAGCGCATTAGCGCAACTCACCTCCCTCCCTGGTTCCAATCGCCGCCGGTCTCCTCTTCTGTCTTCTCCTCATAGCCGCTGACACGCTGCTTCCGGGTAAACAGGAAGCAGCGTGTGTATGAGCGGCTATGAAGAGAAGACGGAGACCGGCGGCGATTGGAACCAGGGAGGGAGGTGAGTTGCGCTAATGCGCTCTGTACACAGCAGCGCTTCCTGTGCAGTCAGACTCGGAGGGGGGAGCACGGAGGGCGCCCGGAGAGGAGAGGGAGGGAGAGGTCGGGCTGCCCTCCCCGCGGCTGCGGCTCCCCCCTCCGTTACTGCTCCCACAGTCCTTCGGCGCCCAGGGCGCCCGCACGGGCCGCACGGCCCAAGAAACGGGCCTGGTTGGTTACCTCAGCAACAACAATTCCCCTCACACACTGCACTGTCTGAGACACCTTCCTAGCTTCTCCTATTTTACAACAGTTTTAGAAGGAATCTGCACTATCTAATGATTTCTTAAGATGCCTGAGACAGTTCTGCATGAATTTCTAAAAACCTACTAATATTTTGTCTCAGACACTCTTGATAAATCTGGCCCATTGTTACAGTAAAAACTGTTACTGAACAGCTTCTGTAACAAAAACGCCTGGAAAACCGCTCTGAACTAGCGTTTTTCAGAGCAGTTTTCCACTTTCCTATACTTTAACATTGAGGCAGAAACGCCTCAGAAATCTAAAAACTGCAGCAGCCCCGAGTTTGCGTTTGTGGAAAAAACGACCCGCTCTGGTGTGCACCATCCCATTCACTTTCATTAGCCAAGCAGTTTCCCCTCTGCAAGCGTTTTAACCACATAAGGACCACAGTCTTTTCGCCCCTTAAGGACCAGAGCCTTTTTTTCCATTCAGACCACTGCAGCTTTAACGGTTTATTGCTTGGTCATACAACCTACTATCTAAATTAATTTTCCCTTCTTTTCTTGTCACTAATACAGCTTTCTTTTGGTGCTATTTGATTGCTGCTGCATTTTTTAGTTTTTATTATATTCATTAAAAAAAAAACATGAATTTTGTCAAAAAATGATTTTTTTTAACTTTCTGTGATAAAATTTATCAAATAAAGTAAAATTTCTGTATACATATTTGTCCAAATTTATTGTGCTACATGTTTTTGATTTAAAAAAAAACATTCAGTGTATATTTATTGGTTTGGGTAAAAGTTATACCGTTTACAAACTATGGTGCAAAAAGTGAATTTTCCCATTTCGAAGCATCTCTGACTTTTCTGAGCACCTGTCATGTTTCATGAGGTGCTAAAATTCCAGGATAGTATAAATACCCCCCAAATGACCCCATTTTGGAAAGAAGACATCCCAAAGTATTCACTAAGAGGCATGGTGAGTTCATAGAAGATTTTATTTTTTGTCACAAGTTAGCGGAAAATGACACTTTGAGACAAAAAAAAAGTTTCCATTTCTGCTAACTTGTGACAAAAAAAATGAAATCTGTCACGGACTCACCATGCCCCTCTCCGAATACCTTGAAGTGTCTACTTTCCAAAATGGGGTCATTTGTGGGGTGTGTTTACTGTCCTGGCATTTTTGGGGGTGCTACATTGTAAACCTAAAGGTGCTCATTGGACTTTGGGCCCTTTAGCGCAGTTAGTCTGCAAAAAAGTGCCACACATGTGGTATTGCCGTACTCAGGAGAAGTAGTATAATGTGTTTTGGGGTGTATTTTTACACAAACCCATGCTGGGTGGGAGAAATATCTCTGTAAATGACAATGTTTTGATTTTTTTTTACACACAAATGTCCATTTACAGAGATATTTCTCCCACCCAGCAGCAAGGTATTCTGTGTGTATTCTGTATTAGGTGTATGGTAAGTTCATAGAAGATCTTATTTTTTGTCACAAGTTAGTGAAAAATAAAACTTTGTGAAAAAACAATAAAAATCAATTTCCGCTAACTTGTGACAAAAAATAAAATCTTCTATGAACTCACCATACACCTAATGGAATACCTTGGATGTCTTCTTTCTAAAATGGGGTCACTTGTGGGGTGTATACTGCTCTGGCATTTTAGGGGCCCTAAACCATGAGGAGTAGTCTTGAAACCAAATGTCTCAAAATGACCTGTGAAATCCTAAAGGTACTCATTGGACTTTGGGCCCCTTAGCGCAGTTAGGGTGCAAAAAAGTGTCACACATGTGGTACCGCCATACTCAGGAGAAGTAGTATAATGTGCTTTGTGGTGTATTTTTACATATATCCATGCTGGGTGGGAGAAATATCTCTGTTAATGACAATTTTTTTATTTTTTTTACACACAATTGTCCATTTACAGAGATATTTCTCCCACCCAGCATGGGTATGTGTAAAAATACACCCCAAAACACATTATACGACTTCTCCTGAGTAGGGCAATACCACATGTGTGACACTTTTTTGCAGCATAGGTGCGCTAAGGGGCCCAACGTCCTATTCACAGGTCATTTTGAGGCATTTGGTTTCTAAACTACTCCTCACGGTTTAGGGCCCCTAAAATGCCAGGGCAGTATAGGAACCCCACAAGTGACCCCATTTTAGAAAGAAGACTCCCCAAGGTATTCTGTTAGGTGTATGGTGAGTTCATAGAAGATTTTATTTTTTGTCACAAGTGAGTGGAAAATGACACTTTGTGAAAAAAAACAATAAAAATCAATTTCCGCTAACTTTTGTCAAAAATTAAAATCTTCTATGAACTCGTCATACACCTAACGGAATACCTTGGGGTGTCTTTTTTCTAAAATGTGGTCACTTGTGGGGTTCCTACACTGGCCTGGCATTTTAGGGGCCCAAAACCGTGAGGAGTAGTCTGGAAACCAAATGCCTCAAAATGACTGTTCAGGGGTATAAGCATCTGCAAAGTTTGATAACAGGTGGTCTATGAGGGGGCGAATTTTGTGGAACCGGTCATAAGCAGGGTGGCCTCTTAGATGACAGGTTGTATTGGCACTGAAGTGCAGGAAGCGCAGGATGTTCTCAAATCGTGACCTGGACATGGCAGCAGAGAACATGGGCAAGTGATGTATTGAGTGCGTAGACCAATAAGACCGCAATACATTCTTTTTGACTAGACCCATGTTAAGGGGAAGGCCCCAAAAAATGTTCAGTTCGGAAACTTGTGGGGTTTCTATACTGCATTTTAGGCTGGGCATGGTAGCTTCTTGGATTAGCGGTTGCGTATTGTGTGGCATAACGGTTGGTCTCAGCCACAATTAAGTCGTAGAGACCAGCAGTTATCAGGAAAAAAAATTCTGTCACTGCGGTGGGGCAGGTGAGGGTTTGGCTGGGTGATCAGAAGCCCGCAGGGGGCAGATTAGGGCCGGATCTGATGGATAGGAGTGCTAGGGGGGTGACAGGAGGTGATTGATGGGTGTCTCAAGGTGTGATTAGAGGGGGGAATAGATGCAAGCAATGCACTGGGGAGGTGATCAGGGCTGGGGTCTGAGGGCGTTCTGAGGGTGTGGGCAGGTGATTGGGTGCCCAAGGGGCAGATAGGGGTCTGATCTGATGGGTAGCAGTGACAGATGGTGACAGGGGGTGATTGATGGGTGATTGATGCGTGATCAGTGGGTGATTAGATGGCAGAACAGATGCAAACAATGCACTTTGGAGGTGATCTGAGGGTGGGTCTGCGGGCGATCTGATGGTGTGGGTGGGTGATCAGATGCCTGTAAGAGGCAGGTTAGGGTCTGATCTGATGGGTGGCAGTGACAGGTGGTGACAAGGGGTAATTGACAGGTGATTGACAGGTGATTACAGGGGAGAATAGATGTATACAGTACACGGGGGGGGGGGGGTGTCTGGGGGGATCGGGGGGGGGGGTCTGGGGAGGATCTGAGAGTGTGGGGGGGTGATCAGGAGCCCCCAGGGGCAGTTTAGGACCTAATCAAAAAAATAGCGCTGATAGATAGTGACAGGGAGTGATTGATGGGTGATTAGGGGGGTGATTGGGTGCAAACGGGTCTGAGGGGTGGGCAGGGGGGTCCTGAGGGGTGATGTGGGCAATCAGAGGGAAGGGGGGGGACGATCAGTGTGCTTGGGTGCTTTCCTGGGGGGCTGCAGCCTGCCCTGGTGGTCCCTCGATCACTGGGACCACCAGGGCAGGAGGCAGCCTGTATAATACGCTTTGTATACATTACAAAGCGTATTATACGCTTGCTGTGTGGCGATCGAGCGGCTAATAACTCGCCAGCTGGGCGCCAGGTGGGCGAAGCCTGTCGCCGGCGGCAGATCGCGTCACCGCCGCCGCCGACGATGAGCGTATTGAGGTCGTTTGGGCCCGGCCCTTGCCGCCGCCCATCGGCTTAAGGCGGTGTGTACCAGCCCTATTAAATGTAGAGAAACAAAATACAACTTCTGTGTATTAGAAAATAGGGCCAGTGCACACCAAAAACCGCTAGCAATTCCACAAAACGCTGGAGGTTTTTGAAGCAGATTTCAGAGCGATTCTAGGCATGTTTAGAGAGGTTTTCTAAACATGCCTAGCGTTTTTTGGAGCGTTTTTGTGTAGCAGATTTCATATATTGTTACAGTAAAGCTGTTACTGAACAGCTTCTGTAACAAAAACGCCTGGAAAACCGATCTGATCTGGCGTTTTTCAGAGCGGTTTTCCACTTTCCCATACTTTAACATTGAGGCAAAAACGCCTCAGAAATCTAAAAAAATGGTGCAGCCCCCGAGTTTGCATTTGTGGAAAAAAACAACCCGCTCTAGTGTGCACCAGCCCATTGAAATACATTACCCAAACGGTTTTCAAACTGTTAGCGTTTTTAAAAACGCTCCAGAACCGCTCCGGCGTGCACCAGCCCATACTGCACATTACTGAATGTGATCGCAGGCTAAACTGCCCCGAAATGCAGCAAACCATTCGTGGTGATTCAGCTCTGAATCGATGTGCATGAATGGAAATGGCAGTCTATGCACTGTCTGCTGTCCCTGCGATCGCGTTTCCATATGCGCGCCTCACAGCACGCTATATTGAAACGAGCCCTAAGTGGCTGGATAGTGTAATGTTTAAGGGCACAGCCTCTAATAAAGGAGATATTTAGTTCAAACCTTGGATCTTCCTGTTCAGTAAGCCAGCACCTATTCAGTAGGAGACCTTGGTCAAGACCCCCTAACACTGCTACTGCTTACGGATGCGCCCTAGCGGCTGCAGCTCAGGGGCTTTGAGTCCGTGTGTGTTTACAGTGGCAGTGAGGAATACTTTGTATAGTATGTTTCCCTACATGGTCACATCACACATCTAACGTGCAATGCCTTTGTTCGGCACTGCTGTGACCGTAATGCAACAAGCACAATGTAAAAGGACCCCCGAGACCCCTTTTTACTGGCTGCGATCCACTTCAAAAAGCAGATCGCAGCTGTTTTGCCGATCGCTAAAGGCAGCACCACGATAACATGTAAATCGCGGTGCTCGTTTTCCACTTTTTCTGGGGACGAATCGCAATCCTCAGCCAGCAAGATTCTTATCGCGATCGCGCTATGTTCCTGACGGCTACACGCGCAATCGCAGCTAGTGGGAAAAAACAGCTTGCACTATCGCAAGTGCGGGTGATTTGCGATTGCGCTTGCTAGTGGAAAAGGGCCCTCACACTTGCAGGGTAAACTTGCGTTGCTTTACCCTATTTTACAGCAAGGGGCAGCAAAAGGAATGAAAGTCTATGAGGACTTTCACACTTAAGGTGGCCACTAATGATCCAATCTTTTTCATCCAATCTTACCATTTCTATCTAATATAAGGGAACTGCCTATAGTATCCAATTAATATATTCCATCAGTTTACTCTTCTACTACATAGATTTGGTAAGATTGGATGAAAAAGATTGGATCATTAGTGGCCACCATTAGGGTTTGATTCACAAAAGCGAGATAACTGCTATCACAGCAGTTATCGCGCGATCTGCCGCGCGCGGCGGTTTGCGCGCGTAAGGGATTACTTTGCGTGATAAACGAACGTTTGAAACACGTGCATGATCGCGTGCAAACGTTCGTTTATCACGCGACTTAATGCTTTACCAGCGCAACCTGCCGCGTGCGGCAGATCACGTGATAGCAGTGGTAACAGTTATCACGCTTTTGTGAATCACCCCTTTTTTGCGGTCCATTGCAGTGCGTCGGAGGTACCCAATCAGAAGCAAGGGCAACAGCGTGTTGACACAAGCACTGCATGGTGCTTGAGGTAATGGAAGTCTATGGGCGCAATGTGCTGATCTATTATGCATCAGTAGTGTCTGAATCCCCTACCTAAACAAGAAAGGAAGCAAATAAAGTCAAACTTTAGTCAAACATCTGATCTGCATGCTTGTGCAGGGTCTATGGCTACAAGTATTAGATGCAGAGGATCAGCAGGGCAGCCAGGCAATTTGCTTTGTTTAAAAGGAACTAAATATGTCAGCCTGCATATCCCTTTTACTTTAGGTGTCCTTTAAAGAAATGATGCAAGCTTTAATAAATAAAAATAAAACAATCCACTTACCTGGCGCTTCCTCCAGCCCCTGGCAGCCATCCTGTGCCCTCACCGCAGCTCCGATCCCCGCCGGTGGCCAAGGGTCCTCTCCGGTGCAGATGCTGACCTCGCCAGGTCAGCATCTACTGCGCCTGCGTGAGAACCACTCGCGGTCGCGCTCGTCCGGAGTGTTCTCTGCAGGCCACTGTACATTCCCTTTGATTATTTTTTCCTATACTGCTGTCACTTACAGTAGGTAGTAAAAAGATGACAAATCTGACAGATTTTTTTACTAGTCTATTTCCTCATGGGGGGATGAATTTTCAGTTTTACCTTTTTTCCTCTACAAAAACACTCCCGATAAAGGATCTATAGAAAAATGACATGCCAGCTTCCCTACTCCCCTTCTGCAAACTATTTGGGCAGTTAGACCAAGCAAATGCCGTTCAGCAAGTGCATTTGTAATCAAAGAAATAGCTTAGAATCCCCAATGAGGAGATGGACTAGTCCAAAACATGTCAGATCTGTCAAATTTTCACTAAATTCTGTAACATAGGAAAGTAATGTATAGCACATTTTACTCTGGAAGAACTGTACATTTTACTATATATATGTATATTTTTTTTGCAATAGTTGTCCTTCAAATGACACGAATCACCACTGATAATGTCATATTTATGGCCATTTCTGAATGAGAGTGGAATTCCCCATTACGGTGCTCCAGCCATTTCTTCAGCGCTCACAGAGTTAAACTTTGCAGTACAGCAAACATGATAAAACGGTTTATTGAAGCACGGAGCTGCGTGCAGAGAACCAGCTGCAGGGAAGGGACAATCACTACACTGGAAAGTCCCTTATCTTCCGCGTTTCAAAAGTCACTTCATAAAGCTGCTACAATGCAGCCAATGAGAACTCAGGGATGACACGCATCATGTGTTGCCAGGCAGAGGGTTTCTGCAGAGGTTACAGAATGCATTCACTTCTGTATAAAAGTTATCCATATACTGTATAGCCATTGCGAATATTTTTTAACTCTCCAGTGCAAATCTATGCTTAACGGCTGGTTCACGCGGGCTTCTGCTCAGCGTCTCATTCAAATGCTGTGGGGGTTTTTTTTCCAAAAATGCCAGCGTTGAACAGCTAAGCTTTTAATGGCTTTTAATGGCTTTCAGGAGAGCTTTGCGTTTTCTGGGCTTTTGCAGGAAGTATAGGGAAAGCCTGGGCTTTTACAGGCTTTCATTGACTTATGGTGGCTTTTAAAGGCCTTCTAGAAGCTGCATGGTGCTTTTGAGACGAGACGCCGGGATCAACTGCCAGGCTTTCATGAAAGCCTGCAAAAGCTTGTACTAAACGTTCCCATGCGCTGGCATTGGACAGCAGTAGATCCCTAAAAATGCCTTGTTTAATGCCAGCAAAACGTCCATGTGATCCAGCCCTTAGAGAAAATCTGAGTTTTACATTTTATTTTCTTTGTTTTTATTGTGTATCCTCATCCAACAGACATAATTTAAATACTTCAGCTGTTGTCTCAGGCATCAGGCATACTGGCATCAGGACCAGGGTGGTGGTGAGACTGGTCTGCAGAACCAGCAGTGTGGTGATACTCAGACACGCCCCTCTAAAGAGACACTGTCATTGCCACTTTGTTCCACCGCCTGCCACCGTCTAAAACCTCCAAATATAAAGATGTCAGGAACTGAGTGTTGTTTTAATGTAGCGCTTTGGCGACCAACAGCTATAGGGGCGCTATATTGAAGTACACTCCCTCCGGCTCCCAGGGGGCATAACCATAGCTCCCAATTGTATGTAAATATATATATTTCTAGGTACTTATCCGTTAGCCGGGTGCATCCGGCAGGTGGCGACAAAACTCCACCAGAATTACATCTTTCCCTACTATCCATGTCGGCCTGGAGGGGGAATAGTAATTAGCGCCACCTGCCGGATGCGCCCGGCTAACGGATAAGTACCTATTTCTATACTAAAAATGTGTTTGATTGACTCTAAATCTTATTCCCATCCTTTAAATTGATATATTACTAATTTTAAAATGTGAATATGAAGGAAAATGAACCAGGATATAAAAAAACATTGTGGTTTGAATTATAAAACAACATGTGTTTCTTATGAAATCTTTATGGTATGGGTGAATAGAGGTGTGGTGAGGGTGTGGTCAGGGGTGTGGCAGGGGCATGGCTTAAGTGTCCCTTTTTCTCATCTCAAAAAGTTGTGAGGTATGGCGTAACTACAGGGGAGCAGCCCCAGCAAGTGCAGGGGGGCCCAGCACAGTAAGAGGCCCGAACTGCTACTTCACTTCCTCCAATAAAGGGGTCCATCCTTCAGATCAAGTGTTTCCGTGGCTACACTTGTCATGGGTGTGAACCACAGTTGTTTTATGACTCTTACAAGATGGGCTATCAGGCTGTGAGGGTCACCAGGGGTTAGCAACAGGGTGAACATTGGGGGGTTCACATCCAAATTTTGCTGGGGGGTCCCATGAATTGTTGTTACGCCTCTGCTTTTACCTCCCTGGTCTCCCTACGCCCCTTCTGCACTGCGCTGGGATCCTCTAAGCAATACTCCACCAAACTCCTCTCTGTGTACAAGTATGGACTGTGCCTGCCCACTCATGTCTTTTTTCTCCATGCACCAGTGGCTCCGCGCTACTGTGCGGGAGCAAACCCCCTGTCACCTGCCCAGTGCGCCACACTCATACACTAAGGGGAGCACAGCTCCAGCTGCAAAGATGAAGAGGGTCCGAACAGAAGCTGGAGGAGGGGGCTGGAGTTAGATATCTAAGTAGTGAGAAGCCTCTGGCTGCAGGGGTGTAACTAGAAATCACTGGGCTCCCCTGCAAAACTTTGGAAGGGACCCCTCCTCTGTTTTTTTCCTCCTTATTCGAACACTTCTTTCTTCTGTGCATGCGCAGACATTGTGCTGGATACACACGTTGCGATTTCCCGCTCGATCCGCGGGATCGATCGGGATCGATTAGATTATTACCGACATGTTCGATCGGGTTTTGATCGATACAGCCGTCGACTTAACATGAAAAATCGACGGCTGTATCGATCGAAACCCGATCGAACATGTCGGAAATAATCGATCCATAAATAGCAACGTGTTTACCCAGCATTACTCTTACTATCCCAGTCTGGATGCACTCCGTCACAGCCAGGGGCACAGCTAGAAGAACCCTAATCAACAAGCTTTTGTCAAATAGGCTTAAAACGTACCAACAATACATTCAAAGATAGGAGCAGAGTGCACACCCACTGCTGAAATAACTATTTATTGCAAAAATAAATAAAAAATTCACAGGCATTCGACAGTTGTTTTGCACCGACAGCGCGTCGCTTCGTCAGGCCCTGAGGAAGTTCCACTCTGTCTGGGAGAAACACCTGTCAACCCTGCACCAGTCTGTGTGGCTCTCTCTCCTATGCACTGATAGGATTTGCTTGCCCACACACCTTCAAATGCCTGCAAATGTTTTATGTATTTTTGCAATAAATAGTTATTTTAGCAGTGGATGTGCACTCTGCTTCTATCTTTGAATGCATTGTTGGTACAATCTTTACTTATGAGTAGCACATCCCCATAACACGTGTTAATAGGCTTAAAGTGGATCTGAGATGAAAAAGCAACTATGGCAAGTAACTTGTCTATATATCTTATCTAAAGTTTAGATAGTTTACACAGCAAATCTGGCTGCAAACAGCTTCAACAGTTTATGATTATGTATTCCTGTAATACAATGAGAGTGGCCATGTTCTGTTTGACACATTACACACAGCCAAGCTGATAGCATCTCCAGCCCTCAGCCTGTGAAAACTTCACTCCTCCCTCCTCCCCTCTGCCTTTAAAATATCTGGCTAGTAACTTCCTCCTCCTCCCACTGAGCTCCCATAAGCCCTTGCTACTAAGGCTCAAAGTGCCAAGGCACTCTGGAGAAGCTGTGGGCGAGGCTTGTTTAGTTTATAGGGAATTAGAGTATTAAAACAAAACAAAAAAGTATTGGACTTGAGGAATGCCCTATAAATTATATGAAAGGAACACAATTATGCAAGGAATAAAAGTTTATCTTGGATCCACTTTAAAAAGCACTCAACATCGGTTCCCAATGTTTCATTGTGACTTCTTGTTTTTATCCCCCTAGGGGAGCATGGAACCGCCCGAATGCAGCCATTTTGGACACTACATGTAGCTTCCAAGACAGGACGACAGGACCTACCGCAGCATTTACGCTAACAACGCAACAAGCTATCCCCATTGTTTCAAAATGTTTCTATTTATTTGAAAGGAACGTCATTTGATCTCTTTCAAATTATGCTTTCATGGCCCAGCGTTTACCGCCCTTCTGAACCAAACCGAAATGAATCAGCTACTGGCACCCAATATACCTGCAGATTTGGATTTGTTTGACTTTTCAGGGACATAAAGGAATAATTCACATGTTAACTTGCTGAGAGGAAGTGATGCATTGTGGGAGTTCCTTCTCGCCCACCTGAATCTGAATAATTGAAAATGCTTTCAATTTTAAGAAGTCAAATGTAAATGTACCTTAAAGAGAATCTGTACTCTAAAATTCTTACAATAAAAAGCATACCATTCTATTCATTATGTTCTCCTGGGCCCCTCTGTGCTGTTTCTGCCACTCTCTGCTGAGATCCTGGCTTGTAATTGCCACTTTTAGGAGTTTTTACAAACAAAAAACATGGCTGCTAATCAGCATGTGATAGGCTGAGAGAAGCTCAGTCTGTGACTCATACAGAGCCTGGAGGGGGCAGGAATGCGCTGCTCTGCTGTGATAGGTATAACTTCTACCCATCACAGCAGAGCAGCACATTCCTGCTTGAGCCGACAAAGCCAGCAAAGGAAAGAAGATTAGATTATATAACAGAGATAATACAGCTACTGTGCAACTAGGAAAGGCTGCAGTAATCCAGACCACATTAGAACAGGTATAGGAACTTATAGGATAGAAGAAATAAGGCTGAACATTTTGTTACAGAGTCTCTTTAAATGTTCTATTCTTTTCAAGTAAAGAGGCTTTTATGAAGGGCCGCTGCTTCCATAGGCAATTGCTCAGGACCCCAAGCTACTTAGAGGCCCCACAAGTCAGTGACTGAAGAGGTCACAAGTTTACTAAAAATACTGTATGAAAATGTAAGGGGACCCACATTCATCTTTGCCCAGGGACCCATTTTAAATAAAATCAACCGTGATTTTAGGTATGTTCTAGTCACTTGCAAAACCTTAGTGTTTCTGGTATACTATGAGATCAGTTATGCACAATCACTGTCGTCTGCTGGTATTGCAACTTGATCCCTCACTGACAGTTTAGGGCCGAGTGCTGTACAGATGTTTAGCTAGCGTAGAGGCTTGTGATGAGTTCTGTTGCTATAAATATAACGGGAGGACTGCTTGGTGCACAGACGAGAACAATGCATTCAACCAAGACAACCCAGAACTCTGGATCTTTCAATGACACATTTGGTAGATTGTACACCTGCTAGGTTCTTGGCAGAGACGGCCGCAACAACTGCATTGGCCTGAAAATCATCTAGTGTCTGTATAAGGCTTTTACTTTACAATGCACTTATGAACACTGCATGGTTTATTCCGCTTCCTTTTGACTTCCTGTGATTTGAATAAAATGCATATAACAAAAAGCATGCAAAAAGCGTACACAACGCATATGCGTTTTGTATATGGGACCCGCAAATGCATTAAAACGCATGTAAAACGCACGAAAAACGCATGTATGGGAAAAAACGCAAAACACAAAAAAACGCAATAAAAAAAGCAAAAACGCACATAACAGAAAACGCAACCTTTCACACACTGACAAGTGTGCACCCAGCCTCAGTTCCCAAAGGCCATATCTCCCAACTTTTGAGATAAGAAAGAGGGGTGCTTTAAGACACGCCCCTACCACACCCCTAGTCACTGATACCAGAAACAATTCAGAAGCAAAAGACTCAGTGGTATAATTCAGACCACACTGGTGCTCTTTACCCTCATTAGTTCTCCTTCATTTTAACATTTGAAAATAAGAAATATACATTTTTAAATGACAGAAATAACATTTAGAGTATATTAAAGAAAACCTGCGGGGTACTCACCTCGGGTGGGGGAAGCCTCCGGATCCGATCGAGGCTTCCCCCGTCCTCCTGTTTCCCACGGCGGTCTCGCTGTGCCCCTCCGAACAGCGAGGATGTAAATATTTACCTTCCAGGCTCCAGGGCAGGCGCAGTATCTGCTCTCGGAGATAGGTGGAAATAGCCGATCGCTGTCGGCCCGCTACTGCGCAGGCGCAAGTCTCCTGCATAGTAGAGCTGACCCGACAGAGATCGGGTATTTCCGCCTATCTCCGTACGGTTTGCCGCAATAGCGCCCCCGCTGGAGCCAGGAAAGGTAAATAAATCAGCGCTTATCAGCGCTTGTCAGGCTTGTCGGGGGAGGATTGCCGGACACTTCGGGGGAGCCAGCGCTGGACTGTCTGCAGCTACAGGGGACAGGGAAGCCTCATTGGGACCCTGAGGCTTCCCCCTCCTGAGGTGAGTACCCCCCGGGGGAATTTTTTTCGGTTGCAGTCTCTTTAAACCAATTTTTCAGTAGAAAAATACATTTATTTACATAGATCTGTATAGGAGACCTGAAATGCTGGGCATACATGGGTCGACCTGGCGGCTCGATTATCCGCCGGACCGACTCCCGCCGCATCCCCGCTCGTCCCCGCGGACGTCCGGATCGATTCTTGCTCATCCCCGCGGGCGCTTCCTTATCGTCTGCTCGATTCCCCACTATTGTCCGCCTGCGGGGATCGAGCGGGGAAATCGATCCGGCGGGTCATCGGACCTGTCGGATATTATCAATCAAGCCATCAGCGGCTCGATTGATAAGGGAAAAACGAATAGTGTATGCCCAGCAAAAGAGGGACAAATGAGGAAGAAAGAGGGACAAATGAGGAAGAAAGAGGGACAAATGAGGAAGAGAGAAGGACAAAGTGAGGGCTGTTGCACAACTAGAACACTTCTGAGGGCTTTTTAAAACGATTAGCGCTTGGAAAAGCGCTTGGCTAATAAATTTGTATGGGATGGATCACACCAGAGCGATGTGATTTTTTCAGAAACGCAAACGCGATGTCCTGCAGCATTTTGGAGGCGATTTTGGAGGACCAGAGACCGCTGGTACCAGAAACGGCGTAACACAGACGAATAACGACGAATCGCCGCACATACCCGCCGCAATCGCCATCACCGCCACACGTTGGGGACCTGGGCCACCCACTCTGCCGTCTCTATTTCCAAACTTTTTTTTTTTTTGTACACTTCCAGCTCTACTGTATGAAAAAATAAAAAATTGCTACACCAAAACGCTTCAGAAATCGTTAGGCATAACTAGAAAATCACTAGGAACATGTCTAAAATTGCTTTGGATAACCCCTTAAAAAAAACACTTAGATTACACCAGCAATTTAAGGTGAGCACCAGACCTGACAGAGGGATTCGGTTCCCAAAGAGGGGACTGTCCCTCTGAAAAAGCGACAGTTGGGAGCTATGCCAAATGCATTACCATGGGACTGGCAGCGTAAAAAAAACAAAAAACAAAGAAGTTGGCAACGATTTCTATGTTCCTGTTCACAAATATGTGTTTTTACACTGCAGCGGGTAACTTGGACACCGGCGGCAAGCTGGTAATATGGGTGCCGCATGGGTCGGATTTCCCATAAGGCACTGTGGGCACATGCCTACTGGCGTCTGATGATGGCACAATCCAATGCTTTTACTGTAATAAAGTCTGTAACTTTAAGGCCCCTCTTCCACAAGCTGCTGAAGGTGGGGAATTCATCACCTGTCAGCTGCTCCCGTCCACCGGCTGGGTGCTTGTTAGCACTCAGCACAGGTGGCAGACAGACCCCTCCCCCCGCCCCATGGAGTTGCATCTGAGCACAGTGGTTGCAACATGAGACTTTTTTGCCTTTTATGAGTTGGAGGGAAATGGAGGCTGCCATATTTATTTCCTTTTAAGCAATACCAGTAGCCTGACTGTCCTGCTGATCCTCTGCCTCTAATAGTTTTAGCCATAGCCCCTGAACAAGCATGCGGGAGATCAGATGTTTCTGACATTATTGTTAGATATGACAAGATTAGCTGCATGCTTGTTTCTGGTGTGATTCAGACACTACTGCAGGCAAATAGATCAGCAGGACAGCCAGGGAACGGGTTATGTTTAAAAGGAAATACATATGGCAGCCTCCATATCACTCTCATTACCAGTGCTGCTCAACAGGATACCGGATATCCGAATAGACTCGGATATCCGAACTTTTTAGGCCTATCCGATCGGATCCGGATTCCGGATAGCTGGATGGGAATCCGGATAGCTCTATGCGGATAGTTGGTCTCATAACCCGGATACCCGCGGATACCGGTCGGATATCCGAATCCGGGTGCTGTAACCATGGACATTATGTCCATGACGTCATTCAGCCAATCAGAGCGCTCCCAGCCTAAGCCCAAGCACCCAATCACAGAGGAGAACCTTGGCCAGTCCCTCCTGTATATAAGGAGGGGACCATGTTAAGAATCTCGTCCTTGCTTTGTGACTGCCACTGTGATAGGTTGTCCAGTGTGTTTGGCTGAAGCAAGTACATTATCCAAGTGATAACCCAGCGTTTTAACACTAAAACACCTTCTGGTTTTACTGTTGTACTGTGTTGTAGTTAGCTTAGCTAGTCTGTGTAATTTGTTAGTGTCAGTCAGTCTTGTCAGTCAGTCTTTCAGCTGCAGCAGCTGCGCTGCCTGTGCCTGCTACTAGGTCCTGTGTCTTTGTGTGTGCTGTGTCTGTGTGCACACACTCCAGGCTCCTTGCTGCTGGCTGGGCTGCTATTACTACTGCTACTAGGTCCTGTGTCTTTGTGTGTGCTGTGTCTGTGTGCACACACTCCAGGCTCCTTGCTGCTGGCTGGGCTGCTATTACTACTGCTACTGTGGTTTTGTATTGTGTAGTTGCAGACAGTGCTAGTACTACAGATTATTGCTGCTGTGCTGCTGCTGACTGAGTGAGCAGTGTCAGTGTGTTTAGTTGTTGTACTCCTGTCTGTCAATCTGCTGATCATTTCCAAGCCCGCCGCCAATAATAAAAGTGCACCAAGTACCCCACACACATCATCTGTGACGTCGACTCATCAGTGACAGTGAGTCTTGTACAGTACTATGTCTGGCACTGGCAGTGTGAGACGGGGGAGGGGAAAGGCCGGAAGGAGAGTGAGCAACATTACGGCCTCTGGCAGCAGTTCTGCCGCATCAGGCATTCCGCCGCTACCCACTGGCAGTCACGCTGCAGAGACGCAGCACCGTGTTGCGTCCATTTTCAAGCAGGGTCAGCGGCGCAGATTGGAGGAGAAGGACGCCGCGTCTGTGATGCAGCAGATGGCGCATGACGAGGAGCAAGCCAGTGACAGTGAGGCCACCACCACCACCAGCCCTAGCCCTAGAGAAAATATTCTCTGCAAAATTGGCTTTTCAGAAGAGTCTGAGATGCTGACAGTAATTGTTGGGGGGGAGCCCGTCCATGATGTGTCAGCAGAAGAGGAATTTGATGCGGGCTCATCATCCCAGCAGTTTGATGAAGGGGAGTTTGATGATGAGGTGAAGGACCCGGACTACCAGCGACCGGAGGGGCATGTCAGCTCTGACTCTGAGGAGGAGGAGTCAGTGGGTCTGGCACGCAGGTTGAGCATTTCAGGGATTGGCAGGAGCAGCAGTGGGCATGGAATACGTGACCCGCAGGCTGCTGCTCCATCTGTCAGTGGCACGACTACCACCAGCCGCACCACTCAACCCCAGGCCCTAACCACCACCGGCAGAAAATCCACAGCAGCATCCCGTTCTGAGCCACGTAAGGGAAAACACCAATCCCCAATATGGCAGTTTTTCCATCTGCCCTCACTGGATAGCAAGTATGTTACGTGCAAATTATGCCATGTGAAGCTGAGCAGAGGGTCTCACCCCTCCACTTATGGCACCTCCAGCTTCATAAATCATCTGGGCAATAAGCACAAACCTGAGCATCAGGAATTCAAGAGGCTGAAGGAAGCTGGCGCTGGCCCTTGCAGAGGTCAGAGCACTATAACAACCTTTGCCACTCCTGCTGACACTGAGGCCTCTTCAGGCAGCCAGTCCTCCTCAGTGGTCTCCTCTGTTCCCTCCTCAGCTTCCCGTGCAAGCCTAAAACGCCCCCACCACCAGACCCTGCTGAGTGACTCTTTTGTGGTCAGGGCTCAGCCTCCCGGCAGCCGTCGCATACGCCAGCTGAACGGCTTGCTGACACAGGCCATGTCCTCCCAGCTCCTCCCGTACTCGTTTGTGCAGGAGGGGAGCCGGATGCGTGCGCTCCTGCAGTGCGCAGCGCCGGATTGGCCAATCCCCAGCCGGCACTACTTTGCACGCAAGGCCATCCCAGCACTGCACCGCTTTGTAAAGGCCAACGTGGAGCGTGGGCTGGATCATGCGCTTGGTGCGCGCGTCCATGTGACAATGGACTCATGGAGCAGCCGCTTCGGGACAGGCCGCTATTTGTCCTTCACCGCGCACTGGGTCAGTTTGGTGGAAGGGGGTGAAGAGGAGACAGCAGCATCATCACCCCGGTGGGTGGTGCCACCCCGCAGCAGGGTCAGGGGAAGTGCAGCAGCTTCCAGCTCTGATCCGGTTCCATCCGCCGCCAAACAACCCCGCCTCAGCAGCAGCGTGAAGGCCCACCACTGCCAAGCGCTGCTGCAGATGGTCACGGTGGGCAAGAACAAGCTGACGGCAGACCACGTCTTGGCCAAGCTCCGAGAGCAAGAGAGCAGTTGGCTGACCCCCAGAGGCCTCAGAGTCGGAGAGGTGGTGGCCGACAATGGGGCAAACTTGGTTGCCGCCATCCAGCGGGGAAACCTCACCCACATCCCCTGTCTGGCCCACGTCCTGAACCTAGTGGTGCAGAAATTCCTGCACACCTACCAGGGGATGAACACTCTTTTGGGAGCGGCAAGGAAAACGGTGGGTCATTTTCGCCGCTCGGGTGGTGCCACAGCGACCCTTACAGCCGTGCAGCTGGAGCTGAACCTCCCACAGCACCGCCTCATTATAGACGTTCCAACACGCTGGATTCCACCCTGGCGATGTTGGAACGTCTGGTTGAACAGAGGCGGGCTGTCAACCTGTACCTGGCCAGAGCCACCATGGATGCCAACTTGTTGGGGACCGGCACCACCCACCTCCCAGACATCATCCGCCCTGCTGAGTGGGGAAAAATGCAGCTGGTGTGCTTTGTGCTGGCACCCTTCCTGGAGGCCACCAACATGGTCAGCCGGGACCATGCGTCGCTGTGTGAGTGGGTGACCATTGTGTGCATGCTGGACAAGGCCCTCGATGCTCTGCTGGAAGTGGGAGAGGAAGCCTTGATCCAGCAGGAGCAGCAGCAGCACACTTCACAGTCCACCTCTGTGCAGCAGGAGGAGGATTCGGAGGAGTTGGAGGAGGACTTGGAGGAGTTGGAGGTCCCTGACCTTGAAGAGGAGGGGGCACAGCGGAGTGCAGCTGCAGTAGTGCGGGGGTGGAGAGAGCAAGATGAGGCTCCGGAATCAGAGGAGGACGACAGCACTGTCAGCGGTGCAGAATATCATAGGTCAGCAGAGATGGCAGCCCTCTTCCCTATGGCAGCGCACATGCTGCAGTGCCTGCGCAAAGACCCAAGGGTGAAGGAGATGAGTGCTCGGGAGGACATCTTGATCACCCTGATGCTGGACCCACGGCTGAAGGGGAAGCTGGCTCAGTTCCTGCCTGTAGGAGGAGACCCTGTGCGCCGAATCAGGGACTTGCAGCGGATTCTGGTTCGGCGCTTGGAGGAAGCCTTCCCCCGGACTCCCACCCCCCCTGCTGTCTCAGTCCAGCCAGCACAGCAGCAGGTGCCTGCATCCAGCATCAGCAGGCGCCCAACAAACCTGCTGTCTCTGACAAAGGCGCTCTATGCCACACCAGTACCGCTGCCTACAGAGGAGGTGCCTGCAGCAGCATCCGGCTCTCAAAGCCAGAACCAGCACCTGACCCGGATGGTGGCCGATTATATGGGGTCCTATAGCGGGCTTGACACCGACACCCCTGTGGACCCCTTGGAGTACTGGGTGAAGCACCTGGATATCTGGGGCGAGCTGGCGCAATACGCCCTGGAAGTGCTGTCCTGCCCGCCTTCCAGCGTTATGTCGGAAAGGTGCTTCAGTGCGGCCGGTGGCGTGGTCACTGAGAAGCGCTCTTGTCTGTCAGGCCAGTCTGTGGACAGACTGACTTTTTTAAAGATGAACGAGGCTTGGGCAGTTGGTGAGTTCCTGGCCCCTGTTGTTGGCAAGAGGGGGAAATGAAGTGGCTGAGTGGTAATCACTATGCCTGGCCTGCTTAACCACCCTTTACCACCACAACCTCCTGACTCCATCTTCATGAAGCCAGGTTCTTATTTTTTGAACTGTGCCGTGGTACCTGCCATGGTCAGCTGTGTAATTTTTTTGGAGGTGTCTGTGCTGTGCGAGTTGTGGGGCCCCAACTGCGGCAGTACGACCGACCGCTTCCTGGAACCTCTCCTAATTTTTTACTGTGCCGTGGTACCTACAACAGTGCCATGGTCAACTATGTAAACACAATAGCTGTGTAATTTTTTTTGGAGGTGTCTGCTGTCCGAGTTGTGGGGAGGCCCCAACTGCGTCAGTACGACCGCTTCCTGGAACCTCTCCTAATTTTTTACTGTGCCGTGGTACCTACAACAGTGCCGTGGTCAACTATGTAAACACAATAGCTGTGTAATTTTTTTTGGAGGTGTCTGCTGTCCGAGTTGTGGGGAGGCCCCAACTGCGTCAGTACGACCGCTTCCTGGAACCTCTCCTAATTTTTTACTGTGCCGTGGTACCTACAACAGTGCCGTGGTCAACTATGTAAACACAATAGCTGTGTAATTTTTTTTGGAGGTGTCTGCTGTCCGAGTTGTGGGGAGGCCCCAACTGCGTCAGTACGACCGCTTCCTGGAACCTCTCCTAATTTTTTACTGTGCCGTGGTACCTACAACAGTGCCGTGGTCAACTATGTAAACACAATAGCTGTGTAATTTTTTTTGGAGGTGTCTGCTGTCCGAGTTGTGGGGAGGCCCCAACTGCGTCAGTACGACCGCTTCCTGGAACCTCTCCTAATTTTTTACTGTGCCGTGGTACCTACAACAGTGCCATGGTCAACTATGTAAACACAATAGCTGTGTAATTTTTTTTGGAGGTGTCTGCTGTCCGAGTTGTGGGGAGGCCCCAACTGCGTCAGTACGACCGCTTCCTGGAACCTCTCCTAATTTTTTACTGTGCCGTGGTACCTACAACAGTGCCATGGTCAACTATGTAAACACAATAGCTGTGTAATTTTTTTTGGAGGTGTCTGCTGTCCGAGTTGTGGGGAGGCCCCAACTGCGTCAGTACGACCGCTTCCTGGAACCTCTCCTAATTTTTTACTGTGCCGTGGTACCTACAACAGTGCCGTGGTCAACTATGTAAACACAATAGCTGTGTAATTTTTTTTGGAGGTGTCTGCTGTCCGAGTTGTGGGGAGGCCCCAACTGCGTCAGTACGACCGCTTCCTGGAACCTCTCCTAATTTTTTACTGTGCCGTGGTACCTACAACAGTGCCATGGTCAACTATGTAAACACAATAGCTGTGTAATTTTTTTTGGAGGTGTCTGCTGTCCGAGTTGTGGGGAGGCCCCAACTGCGTCAGTACGACCGCTTCCTGGAACCTCTCCTAATTTTTTACTGTGCCGTGGTACCTACAACAGTGCCATGGTCAACTATGTAAACACAATAGCTGTGTAATTTTTTTTGGAGGTGTCTGCTGTCCGAGTTGTGGGGAGGCCCCAACTGCGTCAGTACGACCGCTTCCTGGAACCTCTCCTAATTTTTTACTGTGCCGTGGTACCTACAACAGTGCCGTGGTCAACTATGTAAACACAATAGCTGTGTAATTTTTTTTGGAGGTGTCTGCTGTCCGAGTTGTGGGGAGGCCCCAACTGCGTCAGTACGACTGCTTCCTGATACCACTCTGATGTTGATTGACAGCCATTTTTTTTTTGGGGGGGGGGATTTTAAGTCCACTCCCCACATCATCAGTGTTTCCCTTTTCACAATTATGATGCTACATGCCTCATATACCCTAAAAAACCTTTTTAAAGCAATTTAAAGGCCACTTCCGGGATTAAACACGGATATCCGAATCCGATCGGATACTAGGGTCGGATATCCGAATCGGATTCGGATCGGAAAATTTTGAATTCGGATATCCGATCCGGATCGGATAGCGGGGTATCCGGATCCGAATCGGATCCGGATTTTGAAAAGGGGTATCCGAGCAGCACTGCTCATTACAGTTATAGTTTAACCACTTAAGGGCCACAATCTTAAACCCCCCTAGTGACCAGGCTATTTTTTACAATTAAGGCCACTGCAACTTTAAGGGCTCGCTGCAGGGCCGCACAGCTCAGCACACAAGTGATTCCCCACCTTTTCTGCCCACCAACAGAGCTTTCTGTTGGTGGGCTATGATCGCTTCCAGAATATTTTTTTCTTATAAATATTTATTTCTTTGTTTTATAATAAACTAGCTGATGACCCGGCGTTGCCCGGGTATGTAGTTGCCTGGTGTTGGTACCACCCACTTTTTGTAACCCTAACACACAAACAGTCAGTGACCAAGTTTTTGAGGTTTGGGGTCTTTGACATCAATAATTCGTATATTCCCATAGAAATTAAACAAATCAAGATTGGCAGTTTGTAACTCTGCCCCTCTCCAGCATTTGAACCCCAGTTACCGGCTTGTGCCATTAACATTGCAAGAATGGCTGTAATTTAAATATTCCCTTTGAAAATCAACAGGTGAATTTTGATTGGCTTTTTTAGGCTCCACCCTTTTTTCTGAATATTAATCCCAGTCACCCAGTAACCAACTGTGCAAAGTTTGAGAACCCTACCATTAACAGTGAAGGATGGCTGCAGTTTACATTTTCCCAGGGAAATCTGTTTTTTTTTTTAAAGATTCTTTATTTTTCAAATTTTTGAACAAGAAAGTCGTACAAGCATTTATATGAACACTATGTTCTAGGTGCTACATAAGTATAAAGAGAAACAGTAGTTTAAGAGTCTAGTATTAACTATATATATATATATATATGATGCTTATAGAGTCAGGTAATTGTGCAATACCTGGTAGCAAACCAGCGCCACCATGTATAAGGTATGGTCATTATATAACAGCATGGTGTGGAGTGTAATAGGGAGGGGCCCCCCGCGCCCAATGTTATGGGACAAAATTCCAGATAGGGCAATTTTGCTACCTTCTCAAAGTTCTGAGCTTAGTGAAAGGAAGAGAAAGTATGGGGGCAGTGGTCCCTAGAGCCCAGAGGGATCATTCTGCTAGGGACCATATAAAAATTTTAAGTATTCCTTATGGCGAGGGAGTTGTGTTTATTTCACGGGGGGGTCCTCCGTATCACTCCAGAACCTGGGGCCATTTGTTAATACAATATAAAGGCTATCATTAGGGAATCCTGATGCTTGTAGATCAAGATTTAAGAAAAGAAAGCTAGAGAAGGGGGATGGGGTGAGAAGAAAGGAAAAAGTCGAGGGGTATAGTGAGGAAGAGAAAGAAAGGGAGGAGTTTGGGGCGCCCTGCCAGAGCCATGCCTCCATCTTACTGATCAGTAGAGTTGGGCCGAACCTCCGATTTTAGGTTCGCGAACCGGGTTCGCGAACTTCCGCGGAAGGTTCGGTTCGCGTTAAAGTTCGCGAACCGCAATAGACTTCAATGGGGATGCGAACTTTGAAAAAAAAAAATAATTATGCTGGCCACAAAAGTGATGGAAAAGATGTTTCAAGGGGTCTAACACCTGGAGGGGGGCATGGCGGAGTGGGATACATGCCAAAAGTCCCCGGGAAAAATCTGGATTTGACGAAAAGCAGCGTTTTAAGGGCAGAAATCACATTGAATGCTAAATGACAGGCCTAAAGTGCTTTAAAACATCTTGCATGTGTATACATCAATCAGGTAGTGTAATTAAGGTACTGCTTCACACTGACACACCAAACTCCACTGAACAGAACAGGTATGCAGTGGCGGGTTCACTAAACAGGTATACAGTGGCGGGTCCACTGAACAGAACAGGTATGCAGTGGCGGGTTCACTAAACAGGTATACAGTGGCGGGTCCACTGAACAGAACAGGTATGCAGTGGCGGGTTCACTGAACAGGTATGCAGTGGTGGGTTCACAGAACAGGTATGCAGTGGTGGGTTCACAGAACAGGTATGCAGTGGCAGCAGGATCACTGAACAGGTATGCAGTGGTGGGTGGGTTCACAGAACAGGTATGCAGTGGTGGGTTCACAGAACAGGTATGCAGTGGCAGGATCACTGAACAGGTATGCAGTGGTGGTGGGTGGGTTCACAGAACAAGTATGCAGTGGCAGGATCACTGAACAGGTATGCAGTGGTGGGTGGGTTCACAGAACAGGTATGCAGTGGCAGCAGGATCACTGAACAGGTATGCAGTGGTGGGTGGGTTCACAGAACAGGTATGCAGTGGCAGGATCACTGAACAGGTATGCAGTGGTGGTGGGTGGGTTCACAGAACAGGTATGCAGTGGCAGGATCACTGAACAGGTATGCAGTGGCAGGATCACAGTACAGGTATGCAGTGGGCTGAGGGCTCACTGAACAGAACAGGTATGCAGCCAGGAAGAAGTTAAGCCTAACTAATCTTTCCCTATATGAGAGACTGCAGCAACTCGCCCTACTCTCACTAATGCAGGCACACGAGTGGCCGTAATGGCCGCCGCTGCCTGCCCTTTATAAGGGGGGTGGGGCTCCAGGGGCTAGTGTAGCCTAATTGGCTACACTGGGCCTGCTGACTGTGATGTAGAGGGTCAAAGTTGACACTCAGGTGCATTATGGGGCGAACCGAACTTCTTCCGCAAAACGTTCGCGTGCGGTACCCGCACGCGAACCACCTAAGTTCGCGCGATCCACGTTCGCCGGCGAACCGTTCGGCCCAACTCTACTGATCAGACTATGCAACTATCAAAATTGCAGTAGAAGTGAACATCCAGGGGTTAAAGACTCAGGTAAGTAGTATTGCGTCCCTATATTTTTGGGTTTCTGTAAATATGTGCCAGTGTACCCAGGTCTTATTGTGGGCCTCTTCTCTGCCATGTATAGCGTGTGTCATGCTTTCCATTTGGCTGATTAGCTGAATCTCATTGAGCCACTCTGGGATTGTGGGTGGGAGGGTGGTTTTCCAGTGCCTGGCTATGAGCATACGTGCAGCTTGAATAAGGTGTTTAGTGAGGGATCTTTTAAATTTTTTCAAAGAGTTTGGGGTGTGGTGTAAGAGGTAATAGGCAGGGTCTGGGTTTGGATCTCCGTCTGTGAGTATTTTGATGTATTTTTGTACAGCTTCCCAAAAAGGGGTTATGAGTGAGCATTTCCAAAAAATATGTAAGAGCGTGCCATGTTCTAATCCACATCTCCAGCACAATGGGTCTGCTGTCGGAAATCTTGCCTGAAGCTTTACTGGGGTCATATACCATCTACTCAATATTTTGTAATTTGATTCCTGGATTTTTGCAGAAATAGAGGATTTCTGGTTTAGTAATAATATCTTTTGCCATTGTGCGTCAGAAAACGTGTAGCCCAAGTCAATCTCCCATTTGTTCTTTAATTGTAGGGCCCAGGATTCATCGGAACCCAGTAATTGGTAGATTTGTGAGAGAGACCTTTCTGCTCCGCTCTTTCCCAGGCAGATTAATTCAAAAGGCGTGAGTTCCCGAGACAGCTGAGCCCTTGTGCCTAGTGATTGTAAAAAGTGTTGGAATTGCAAGAGGCTCCATAAATCTAAGAGTGGGGTTTTCCTCACTAAACATAAGTTAGTTAAAGATGTCCAGTTT
Source organism: Hyperolius riggenbachi (assembly GCF_040937935.1). Lineage (NCBI taxonomy): Eukaryota > Metazoa > Chordata > Amphibia > Anura > Hyperoliidae > Hyperolius > Hyperolius riggenbachi. The sequence goes on along the minus strand of NC_090653.1, from coordinate 37,442,831 downwards.
GAGTGTGCTATAAGATCTTGGGCTCGCAGAGGAGGGTCCACTCTCCAGTGTCGATATCCTCTATGGTTGCACCCTGGAGGAAACAAAGGATTATTTAAAAGAGGGACCAGTGGAGTCGGCCAAGGGGAAATATCTGGACTAGCACGAGTTTTAGAAAGTGCTAGAAGGGTAGATTGTATGGATATAAAGCTTACAGAGGCTTTGGGTGTGGACCAAGGGAGGGCCAGTAGATTGGATCCCATCATGTCAAACTCCAGTTGTACCCAGCGTTTGTGATCAGCGTGTCTGTGCCAATCAATCAGGCGGACTAGAGAAGCTGCACTGTGATATTTTTTGAGGTCAGGGACAGCCAAACCACCCTGGGGTTTAGATAAGGTTAGTGCACTATATCTTATGCGAGGGTTTTTTTTGTGCCAAATAAATTGTGTAAAAAGTTTTTTAAGGTCTTTGAAATGTTCTATTGGTGGTGTGATGGGTAAGGCTTGATATAGATATAATAACCTGGGTAATACATTCATCTTAATAATGTTAATTCGACCTATCCAAGAGAAATGTGGTTGGTCCCATCTTTGAAGATCTTGTTTAATGGTATGTATTAAGGGAGGGAAATTTAGTTTGTATAAAGCTGAAGTGGTAGAAGGAAGTTGGGTCCCTAAGTATGTAATGGCACGAGATGCCCATTTAAAAGGGAAGTTGGATTGAATGGTGGCAGTGAGAGTTGCTGGTAGCGCTATACCCATAGCTTGACACTTATCAGGGTTGATTTTATAGTTAGCTAAAGATTGATAAATCCCCAGCTCTTTCATTAGGTTCGGTAAGGAAATATGGGGAGTTGTAAGAAAAAAGAGTAAATCATCGGCGTAGGCCGCCACCTTGTGCTCTGAGGATTTAACTTGTAGCCCTTTGATATCCTGGTTTTTACGAATGGTGCGTAAGCAGGGTTCCAGGGTCAGTGCAAAAATAAGAGGGGATAGGGGGCACCCCTGTCTAGTGTCATTACCAATAGGTAGAGAGTCTGAGACTAATCCATTGACCCTGACACAGGCTGTAGGTCTGGAGTACAGAGACAAAATCCACTGCAGCATATGCGGTCCTAATCCAATATGTTTAAGAGTGCATATGAGGAACCCCCAGTCTACTCTATCGAAAGCTTTTTCAGCGTCTGTTGACAGAAGCAGAGTGGGGGTGTGTGCAGTGTGGGCCCAGTCCAAACGATCGATTGCTCGAATGACATTGTCTCTGGCCTCTCTTCCTGGTATAAAGCCTGCCTGGTCAGGGTCAACTAAATTGCACATAAAGGGGGATATTCTATTGGCGAGAATTTTGGCAAATAGCTTTAAATCAATGTTTAATAAAGAGATGGGCCTATAGTTGGAGCACAAGGTGGCGTCCTTCCCCACCTTAGGGATAACAGTGATCTGTGCCATCAACATGTCCATGGGCATTTGTGCTGGTGCTATATCTTCTGGGGCTAAGCTATTAAGGGCTTTTGTTAAGAAGGGGGAAAGTTCGTTTTTAAATGATCTATAGTATTCTATAGGGAGGCCATCAGGGCCAGGGGCTTTACCTGTGGGGGAGTCTTTGATTGCTAATCTGATCTCGTCTTCTAGGATGGGCTTCTCGAGATCTTCTAGGACTTCAGCTGAGAGAGTGGGTAGGCCTGAGTTGGAAAGGTATTGATTAATTGCCTGAGTTCTACCTAGACCGGAGGCGCCCGTATCAGGAGAAGGAAGATTATATAGGGAGTGGTAATAGTCTCGAAAGACTCTGGCGATTGATTCGTGTCTCTTTTTCTTATTGCCTCTGGTATCCTGGATACAGGTGACATGTGTGAGGACTTGTTGTTCTCGTAGTGCTCTTGCTAAAAGTCTACTACATTTGTTGCTATATTCATAAAAACTTCTTCTGCATTTAATTGCTATGTGTTTCTCTTTCTGAAAAAGGAGTTTCCTCAGTTTATCTCTTTCCCGGGTCAGTATGTCCAAATCAGCCTGGGCCAAGGTGCTCTTATGTTTAGATTCGAGTTGCCTTATTAATGAGAGGCAATCAGCCATTTCTTTCATCTTTTGCTTATGAATCAAGCTGGTCTCTTGAATGAGAGTGCCCCTGACAACACATTTATGAGCTGCCCATAGAGTGAGAGGGGTTATCTCTGTTGTATCATTTTCCCTGAAGTAATTGCTGATGGTTTTGTGAATCTTGTTTTTGAATTCTGGATTTTGTAGTAATGAGCTATTCAGTCTCCACTGCCTGGGAAGACACTGCTTAGGGCGGATACCAATCTCCAGTGTCACAGATGAGTGATCTGAGAGACAGGCCGCTCCAATGTCTGTGAGAATCTGTTCTGAGAGTAGATTTTGTGATATGAATATGAAATCAATGCGAGTGTATGAATTATGAAGAGGAGAAAAAAAAGTGTAGTCCCTGGCAGTGGGATTTTGAATTCGCCATATATCTAGTAGCTGCCTTTTGGCGAGTGCAGTTCGGCAAGTCTTTATTGCCTTGCTGGTCAGGGAGCTCTTACCAGTGGAATTGTCCCAAGAGGGGTCCAGTACTGCATTTAAGTCGCCTCCTAAAATCAGGCTACCTTCTGCAAAAGAATCTAAGGCTTCAAGGGCCCTGACCAGGAAGGCAGGTTGCCCGCCATTGGGGGCGTAAAAAGTGCCTAATGTAAGCTTTCTGGAGAGGTATTCCCCTTTTATGAAAAGGAAGCGGCCCGTAGAGTCTTTGCACTCCTGCAGGAGGGTGAGTGAGACATCTTTTGACACAAGAATAGCTACTCCTTTAGATTTGGAGTCAGGGTTATTGCTATAGAACACTTGCGGAAAGTGTTTGTTGGTCAGTTTGGGATGTGTGTTTCCTTTAAAATGTGTCTCCTGCAGGAATGCAATTTGAACCCCATCTTTGTGGAGCTGCCTAAGCAGAGCCCTGCGTTTTTCAGGAATATTGAGACCCCTGGTGTTCAGTGATTATACTTTAAGGAATGTGGTCTAGATAGTACCAGCTGATGTTCGGATGGAGGAGGACTGGCAGGGATGTCCCAAAAAGGTATAGATCAGTAGGAAAGTGAGAAAAAGAGAGTAATTCGGAAGAGGAGTATATGTGTTGTTGCCTGCTCCTCGGCAACCATAATATAAGGCATATAAACATCATATGACAAAAATAAACATTTAAGGTATTATTTCTAGCCCGGGGGGCCATAATAACTGGGGAACAAAGTCGTACCGGCACTGCATGCAGAGCTCACGAGCCTAGCGAGTCTTGGACTGCTATTTTAAACACAAAATGGGGTTATTGAATAGAAACTTGGTGACCTGCTATATTCAGATCACGGGACAAAGCAAACTGGGTTTACATAACATTGAGGCTAGGGTGTTACGCATGCTTAAAGGGATAGGGTTAACTAAACATCATAGCATGAATGAAATCAAACATAGCAGTTAAACATGGTTATTGCCCCCAGAAAAATTTTACGCAGTTGAAAGCGTGTTGGGTTAGCACCCTGACAAATGTGAGGCAGGTAGAAGAGTTTTTAGCCCCAAAAACAGCTTAGACTAGTATTGCGATTTAAATCGCCCTTCTTTTATGGATGGATAGTCTATGGGGTAAAAAATCAGGTAGGTTCAAAATGTAAGCGCCAATCATGCTCGAACAAAAAGTCAGTAATAGGCAATAGTATATGACGAAGGGAGAGTTCTTCATAGCTTCCCAGGATCTGCCGGACCATCGATGGTATAGAAGTACTCACGTATCAGTTGTCTGGGGTAGGTCATCTCGACGTGGGCACTGTGGACCCTTGATAAGCATTAAGTCCGGGTCCCACTCAGGGAGATCAATTGTAGTAATATTCAGCTTTTTGCAAAAATCGGCAAGATCTTCAGGGTTCCGAAGCATGGCCATTTGTGTGCCTTTTTTAGCCTGTAGATGGAACGGGAAGCCCCACTTATACACGATCCCGGCGTCTCGGAGCTTCTGTAGGAGAGGGCGCAGAGCTCTACGTTGTGCCAGTGTAAGCGGTGCGAGGTCCTGGTACAGGGTGATCTCCGCGCCATCGAAGTCCACGGAGCCTTCTTGCCTGGCTGCGGCCATGATGGCGTCTTTGATTTCGAAATAGTGCACTCGGCAGATCACGTCCCTAGGTGGGGCGTTCCCTTTCGGTAGTGGCCGGAGAGCCCGGTGTACTCTATCTATGCGAATTGGAGGGCCTTGTGTTTTGTGCAATAGTTTATCAAAAATAGCCCTTACCGTCTCTCGGAGGTCTTCTTGGCGCGTGGCCTCTGGTAGGCCGCGGATACGCACATTGTTGCGGCGGCTGCGATTTTGAAGGTCTTCTATATGTGACCGGAACACAGCGTTCAGTGAGGCCTGTCGGTCTTTTGCAGCTTTGAGAGCCTGAAGATCTTTTTGGAGGTCTGTCACAGCTGCTTCCGTCGATTGAACGCGATGCCCAAGGCCTATGATGTCCTCCTTTAGCGCCGAGATTTCCTGCCTCGTGGTGGCAAGTATTGTGTCTGTCTGGCTCGACATGTCTGCCTTTGTTGGTAGGCCTCTCAGAAAGTCCCATATGTCCTCTAGGCTTTTCGCCGAAGTGGTTTCCGACGTGGACTCTTCTGGTGGTGGTGCAGAGGCCTGGCGGTCCGCCATCTTATCTGTGGCGTTGCGAGTCAACGGGCCGGTAAAGTATTTGGCAACCGTGTTTGTGGGTGCTCCCGATGTCACTGGTTGATTCTGCCGCAATCCTCTCTTAGAGGTCTTTACTGCTGTAGAGTCAATAGCAGGATTTGGCTGGGGATTTTGGTCCATTTTAGCGTAGTGCTATCATGCGGCTCGGAGCTCTGCAGAAACACGTCCTTACAGCGCCATGTCCGGCTCCGCCCCCGGGAAATCTGTTTTTGACTCCACCCACTTTTTGTAACCTTGACACACAGTCACTCAATGACCAAGTTTGTGAGCTTCCGGGTTCCTGGCATCAAAATTGTGTGACTGGAAGCAGTTTATCCAGCAAATAAATCTGATTGACTGTTTGTGGCTCTGTGAATTTGAACCCCAGTCACCCAATGACCATCTGTAGCAGGTTTGAGGCCTCTGCCATTAACAGTGTAAGAATGGCAGCAATTACAATATTCCCCTTGAAAATCAATAGGTGAATTTTTATTGTCTGTTGTAGGCTTCACCCACTTTTCTGAATATTAATCCCAGTCACCCAGCGACCAACTGTGTCAAGTTTAAGAACCCTGCCATTAACATTGTAAGTATGGCTGCAGTTTATATTTTCCTATGTTAAAAGTTAGTTGTTTTTGGCCCCGCCCACTTAATCTAACCTTGACATACAGTCACTCAATGACCAACGTTTTGAGCTTTGGGGTCCTTGGCATCAATAAGTTGCACTTTCCCATTGAAATTAAACAAATCTGATTGGCTGTATGTGGCTTGTCCCCTTTTCAGAATTTAAATCCCAGCCACCCTGTGACTGACTGTACCAGATTTGAGGCCTCTGCCATTAAGAGGGTAAGAATGGTAGCAATACAAATATTCCCCTTGAAAATCAATAGGTGAATTGTGATTGGCTGTTGAAGGCTCCACCCAATTCCCTGTCATCCAGTGACGAACTATGTCAAGTTTGAAAACCCTGCCAATAACAAAATGGCTGAAATTAATCTAACAAATCTGATTGGCTGTTTGTGGCCCGAGCCTCTTTAGTGAATTTGGACCCCAGTCACCCAATGACTGTTTCAGGTTTGAGGCCTCTGCCATTAACAGTGTAAGAACGTCAGCAATTTATTTAATTAAGTATTTTTATAGCGCCGACATATTACGCAGCGTTGTACAGAGTATATTGTCTTGTCACTAACTGTCCCTCAGAGGGGCTCACAATCTTGTTCCTACCGTAGTCATATGTATGTATCATAGTCTAGGGCCAATTTAGGGGGAAGCCAATGAGCTTATCTGTATGTTTTTGGGATATGGGAGGAAACCGGAGTACCCAGAGGAAACCCACACAGACACGGGGAGAACATATAAACTCCTTGCAGATGTTGACCTGGCTGGGATACGAACTGGCGCTGCAAGGCGAGAGCGTTACCCACTATGCCACCATGCTGCCTAATGTAGCAATGTAAATATTCCCCTTGAAAATCAATAGATGAATTTTGATTGGCTGTTGTAGGCTCCACCCACATTTTTGAATATCAATCCCAGTCACCCGGCCAACTGTGTCAAGTTTGGGAACCCACCCTGCCATTAACAGTGTAAAAAAGGTTGCAGTTTATATTTTCCCATGTAAAAAATGTAGTTGTTGGTGCTGCCCACTTTTTCTAACCTTGACATACAGTCACTCAGTTACCAAGTTTTTTGAGCTTTGGGGTCCTTGGTATCAATAATTTGTATATTACCATTGAAATTAAACAAATCTTTTTGGCTGTTTATGGCTCAGCCCCCTTTCTGAATGTGAACCCCAGTCTCCCAATGACCAACTGTACCAGGCTTGAGGCATCTTCTATTAACAGTGTAAGAAGGGAAATAATTTAAATATTACCCTTGAAAATCAACAGGTGAATTTTGATTGGCTGTTGTAGGCTCCCCTCATTTTCCTGAATATTAATCCTAGTCACTCAGTGACCAACTGTGCAAACCCTGCCATTAACAGTGTAAGAATGGCTGCAGGTTATATTTGCCTAGTGAAATTTGTTTTTAGCTCCACCCACTTTTTGTCACCTTGACACACAGTCACTCAACGATCAAGTTTGTGAGCTTTCAGGTTCCTGGCATCATAAATGTGTGAATGGAAGCAGTTTATTCAGCAAGGAATTCTGATTGGCTGTATGTGGCCCCGCCCATTTAGTGAATTTGGAACCCAGTCACCCAATGACAGACTGTAGCAAGTTTGAAGCCTCTGCCATTAACAGTGTAAGAATGGCAGCAGTTTAAATACCCCTTGAAAACCAATAGGTGAGTTTTGATTAGCTGTTGTAGGCTCCACCCACTTTCCTGAATCTTAATCTCATTCACCCAGTGACCAAGTGTGCCAAGTTTGAGAACCCTGCCATTAACAGTGTAAGAATGGCTGCAGTTTACAGTTTCCCATTTAAAATGAATAGCTGAAATTTGATTGGCTGTTTTATGCTCCACCCACTTTTCCTGGATTTGTAACCGCGGTCACCAAGTGACCAACTGTGCCAAGTGTGGGGACCTTTTCCATTTTTTCCATTGACATGAATGGGTGAAATCTGATTTACTGTAGCTCCGCCCAGGTGTGCAGGGGGAAAGCGAGACCCCCAAAACATATCCCAGGTAGTAAGGGATTTGTATACCAAGTTTCGTTCATATCGGTCAAGGCATGTCACACGGCTGTCCTCATTACAGCGCTGCCATAGATCGCAGAGCTGTACAGAGTAAAAAGACGTCGGTTTCGCTGTCTGATGGCCCATACTCACGAGGGACTTTTGTCGCCTCAACACGCGGCGCGCGCGTGTTGCGGCGACAGGTCGCCCGTGAGTATGGGCCGTTGCACGCGCGCGCACCCCGAACTGTCGCCCGTCGCTCTTGTCGCCATGCGATTGAAAGTTTCAATCGCATGGCAACAGTCGCCGCCGCACCTCCGCCGCAACTGTCGCTAGTCCGCGTGAGTACGCGGACTAGCGACAGCAACCTCCATAGAGGTAAATGGAGCTTCCGGCGGGGGGAGGAGGAACGTCGGCGACAGCTTCCGTCTCGCCGCTGGTCCCTCTTCCGCGTGTGTACGCGGAGGGACCTGGAGAGAAGCTGTCGCCGGCCTGTCGCTAGCACGCTCACGTGTGCTGGCGACAGGCCACTTCTGCAGCCCGTGAGTACGGGCCATAACAGTCTCCTATTGGCGATCGCTGCTGGGAGAGATGCGTGCGGAAAAGTGGAGATGCGTGTGCATCGGCGTGCGTGATCTCCTGCAGAACCCCGCACTAGGACTTCACGCCAACCAGCGTGGAGCGGTCAGCAAGGATAACATGACTGATTCTTTACATACGTATAATCGTAACAGCATTTGATATTGTGAATAGTTTGCAAGCATTAATGCTGTGGATCAATGCAAAACAATGTTTTCATTTGAATGATCTGGTTGAAAATACATCAATAATCATATCATAATTTTACCGTTAACGGACACCTTTAGGCAGGTGTGAGGTGAATGTGTGGGCCTGCCCTGCCCCCTGCAGGCGGTTAGAGATCTCTGCAGGAGAGGGCTGGCCTGTCACACAGTGACTCAGACTGATGAAGCTGCAGCTGCAATTCTCTACTTTCACTTTTACTTAGAAGAGAAAAGTCACAGCAAGATGCCCGGATTTGGAGACCCCCGGGGCTCGTCCTATGAAGTGTCCACTGGGGTAAGTGATGCCCATCAGGGGGTTACCTTATACAGAAGTGGGGCTTGGGAGGGACAGACCCAGAAAACCACAACATAGAGGTTGCTGAGAGGGAGGAGGAGGCCAGCTGCTCTGTGAAGAGGGACGTTTCCGCACACTGGAGCAGCGAAACACATTCATAAAAGGGGCACTCCTGATAATAATACAAAAGCTGCATTCTTCTGCTTTATGTCTTTGTAAAAGCTACAGAGCAAGGACACAAAAAGTAAGTGGCAACATTACACACAGATCCTTAATGAGTATTGAAGTATGTGCTGCGCATACATCATAGGAACAAACATTCTGTATGTAACAAAGGCCGATACAGGTACACGAAAATGTGATTAATTGTGAAAGATAAGCATTTAGTGCTCTAGAGCCCAGGTTCTCAATGTGTGAGTACCCCGGGGGTACTTCTGATGGGTCCAGGGGGTATTCGGACTTGATATAGTTCATGCAAATCCAAGGCTAGGTTCACAGTGGTCAGTTGCCTAATGCACGTGTTATAATGAGTGTGAGCTGCAATGGAGACTGGACAAAGACACTAATACAAATCCTGCATGCAGCAAGGCAAAATAACGTGATCAGTTACAACGCAGCAGTACTTTGAACAGGCCCATAGATTTTTATGGGCGTAATTATTCTGCAATGCAATTGAGCCCTGTGAACTAGTTCTGAAGTAAAAAAAAGTTACATGAGGTAGAGACACGTGTATCAAAAAAGGGCGCCTGGAAAAAAGGGCGCGGGGTATAGCCGAAATTGTAAGTTTTAATGCAAAACCATATTTTTCGTTTAAGAGGTTGTAAACGAAAATTTAGTGCCAAATAGGTTAAATAAACGAAAATGAAATGGCAAAATACCGTCTATAACAACAAACGAATTCTGAAATGAAACGTTAAAAAGCGTCTATAACAAAAACGATATTTACACTTGTATGAAGCATAGCAATGCAATGGTAGATTTTACAAATATTTTACTGCAATTATACCAAACTATAGGCTCACACAGATCTCTCCCTATCCCTAACCCCTAGACCCCTCTTTGTTTAAATATACATAATTTAATAAATTGTATATATTACATATATTGTGCTGTAACTATACCTAACCTTACTCTCACACAGAGCCCTCCCTGTACCTATCCCTAACCCCTAGACCCCCCTGGTGGTGCCTAACCCTAACCACCCCCCTGGTGGTGCCTAACCCTAACCACCCCCCTGGTGGTGCCTAACCCTAACCACCACCCTAGTGGTGCCTAACCCTAACCACCCCCCTGGTGGTGCTTAAACCTAACCACCCCCTGGTCGTTCCTAACCCTAACCACCCCCCTGGTGGTGGCTAAACCTAACCACCCCCCTGGTGGTGCCTAAACCTAACCACCCCCTGGTGGTGCCTAAACCTAAGCACCTCCCTAGTGGTGCCTAACCCTAAATCTCCCCAGGTGATGCCTAACCCTAACCATCCCCCTGGTGGTGTGTATTCGACTGTAACTATACCTAACCCTCCCTGTACCCAACCCTAACCCCTAGACCCCCCTGGTGGTGCCTAACCCTAACCACCCCCTGGTTGCGTATATTATACTGTAACTTTAACCTAACCCTCCCTGTACCTATCCCTAACCCCTAGACCTCTCTGGTAATGCCTAAACCTAACCATCCCCACCGCACAAACACCCTAAACACATATAAACAATAATATATTTAATCCTTAAAATACTTCACTACAAATAACATGAATAAAATAATTTATATATTTGTAATAGAATAAATAGCCTTAAAATAGCCTTAAAATCACATATACATTAATATTATAAATAGAGAAAAGTATATATAAATATATACAATACAATAGATAGCCTTACAATCACGTATGCATTAGAAATCTTAAAATAACAGTAATAGTAAAAGCGATATTTTAGTAACTATAATCAACGCATTGTAAGTGTAAAAACAAAGTTAATACCAAAAGCGATGTATTTCTAATACTATAAGGTTGAAAACGGTATTTAAGCATTATACATATTTTTAAACGATCAAAGAAGTGTAAACGAAAATGTAGTTGTTATACTTTTGTAAGCGAAATTTTAAAACGAAAAAATAAGTATAACACAAACTCAAAACGAACTTGTAAACGATATTTGTTATAAACCTTATTCTGTAAACGAAAACTTTTGTTAACACGATCCCTGTAACCGCTATTTCTCGGGCGCCCTTTTTTCCTGTTGGGCGATATTTTGCATTGCAGTCTATGGCGGCGCCCTTTTTGTCCACTATCCCTGTGCGCCCTTTTTTACTAGCACCCAATAGAGACTTGATTCTCTGGCACCAACGGAGATTGGCTGATGCCGGATCAGTGTATTTTCTGGTTGCTTGAGAGACAATGTTAAAAATAGGCCTAGCTAATACCCCATTCTATATACATACCATGAACAGGGGCGTAGCAATAGGGGTTGCAGAGGTAGCGACCGCATCGGGGCCCTTGGGCCAGAGGGGCCCCGAAGGGCCCTCCCTCAACTGCAGTATTAGCTCTCTATTGGTCCTGTGCTCATAATAATCACTTCTATAGATACTTTGAATAGTGGTAATCATTAACAAACGGTTCCCCATCCCCTTCTTGCACCTCTGACACTGTAGTTGCCATTGGCAGGTTTTGGTGTGCCGTATCAATTGTTCTGTATAGAGTGCTTGGGGGGCCCTATTGTAAAACTTGCATCGGGGCCCACAGCTCCATAGCTACGCCACTGACCATGAACTCTTTATTAAATGTCAAGACACATTAAATGAAAGTATATTAACCTTGGGATCGAGATAAACAGAGGAACACCAAGAGCCCCAATAGTGTAGTATGTATTGACAAAGGGATAATGACAAAGAGTAATAGTCAGGGTCACCAATAGGCAACCACTGTAAAAGCAGGTGGGGAGATTATCCTGACCCCACTCAGGAATAAGAAGTCGCTCTCTGTAGATAGTAGAAAAGGGTCGCAACCCTCCACCCAGGGTGGATACAATATTATATAGGAGAGAACAGAGACACCAAAAGGATAAAAGGGGTTTTAAAGGAGCTTAAAAGCCAAAAATTTGGTAATTAGAGGAGGCAGTGGTGGACTTACCTCCTCCAAGCAGACACAACACGACTGTACATTCAGTCTATTTATTAACAAACTCCAGATATCTGGAGTTTGTTAATAAATAGACTGAATACTGAATGTACAATCGTGCTGTGTCTGCTTGGAAGGAGGTAAGTCCACCACTGCCTCCTCTAATTACCAAATTTTTGGCTTTTAAGCTCCTTTAAAACCCCTTTTATCCTTTTAGCTCCTCTGTTCTCTCCTATATATTAACCTTGGGATAGGCATGGAGCCCAGTCTTTAAAGTGAACCTTAAGCCAGGATCGTTTTTCAAAATGAAGATATTACCTAAATCTTCTTTCCCAGCCCTGCAATTTTGCTTGTGTAGTACGGCTCTGGAGCCTTTAGTTACATTGTTACCGGCAGGGTGATTAATTATAATTTATTCAAGCTTGTTAGCTTCCTGCGTCTCCTGCCTCCTAGCTACGCTCGCTCATGCACTGCTTCTATGCAATGCAAATCGCGCCGTGCACGCGCACGCTTCCAATGTTCAGGCACTCGCACAGCTCAGTACAGGCAGCGGCACCGGCGGCAGAAGGACCCAGCGAGGAAGGAATGATTTCTGTGTTTACTATCCTGGGTCATTCGCCGTCAGGCGCCGACAGGGCTGGCTGTCAGGGCGGATTTATGGGAACCAGAGGACCAGATAAGAAAACAAACACTGCGGTAAGACTCTTATCTGGCTCCTCTACTGTGCACACTGTCAGGTTTAAAAAAAAAGGTTGGCTTAAGTGCCTCTTTAAAGGACACATCTGAGCATCTTAACCACTTCGCGTCCCTGGGCTATTCCCCCTTAAAAACCAGAGCAATTTTCTGCATTTCACACTCCTGCCATTCATTAGCCAATAACTTTATCAATACTTATCACACATAAATGATCTATACCTTGTTTTTTTCGCCACCAATTAGGCTTTCATTGGTTGTTACTTTTTGCTAAGAATTATTTTATTTTGTATGCAGTTTTCAGCCATTATAGTTTAAAAATAATAAGCACTACTGTAGATTAAACCCACACATTAAATTTGCCTGTTTGTCCTGGTTATTAAAACATTTAAATGATGATCCTAGTACAATGTATGGCAACGATATAATATTTGAAAATAAAGGTGCTTTTTTTCAATGTTGTGTCTTTGGCTTTACCTACAATTTATGTGGCTCTTTTGTATCCCCTACCCCTAGTTAGCCAGATGTGCTCCTGTATATTCTCCCCTCCCCCATAGTTGGCCAGATGTGCCTCTGTACCCCTTCCCCCAGCCCCAGTTAGCCAGGTGTGCCTCTGTAACCCCCCAGATGGGGCTTTTTATCCCCTCCCCCCCATAGTTATCCAGGTGTCGTTTTAAATCCCCCTCACCTCCCATAGATAGCCAGGTATGTGCCCCTTTATTCCTCCCCCCCCCCCAGATAGCCAGCTATGTGCCTTGTAATCCCCCCCCCCCAATGGATAGCCAGGTGTGGGCCCCTCTATCCCTCCCCCTCCCACCATGGATAGAAAGCTGTGCGCCATGTAATCCCCCCCCCCCATGGACAGCCAGGAGTGCCCCTTTATCCCTCCCCCTTGCCCCATTGATAGCCAGCTGTGTGCTGTGTAATCTCCCCCCCCATGGATAAGCCAGGTGTGGGCCCTTTGATCCCCCCCCCATGGATAGCCAGGTGTGGGCCCGGTGACCCCCCCCCCATGGATAGTCAAGTGGGACCCTTTATCTCTCCCCCCATGGATAGGCAGCTGTGTGCCCTGTGATCAACCCCCCCCCCCCCCCCATAGATAGCCAGGTGTGGGCCTCTTTACCCCCCTCCCCCCTGGCTAGCCAGCTGTGTGTAAAAAATACCCCCCCCCCCATATGGATAGCCAGGTGTGGGCCCGTTATAGACCGCCCCCCCCCCCCACATGGCAGGTGCCACCCCCCTTGCAGTCACAATCACTCACCTGCACTTGTTCCTGCGACGATCGCGATCCCCTCCATTCAGTACCGCTGTCAGCCTCACTTTGCAGAACGGATCGGGTCCCGGCTTGATGACGTCATCAAGCCGGGACCCGATCCGTTCGGCATACATAGTGAGGCTGACAGCGGTACTGAATGGAGGGGATCGCGATCGTCGCAGGAACAAGTGCAGGTGAGTGATTGCTACATTGTGCTGGAGGAAGGATGGGTATTACAGGAGATCGGGCGGGGGGTGGGTGAATCGGAGCCCTGGGAAGGGATGCAAATTTAGTGTAGTTAGGGGGAGGGGGGTTAATGAGCCCAGGCACGTGCTAGCACGTGTGCTGTGCTCAGTAAATCAAAGTAACTTATATTCACGTCGTGTGGCTTTCAGGAGCCACTTGCAACAACGTGAATATACTGTAGCTAGGATGTGAAAAGGTTAAAAATAAAAAAATCCACTTACCTGGGGCTTCCTCCAGCCCCTTGCAGCCGTTCTGTGCCCTCACCGCAGCTCCGCTCCCGCCGGTGGCCCCCTCCGGTGCAAAAGGCCTACTTGTGCTTTAGCATGTGGCTCACGTAGTTGTGCTGATGTCATCCGGACTGTATTGCGCAGGCACAGTAGTTCTGCTCCTGCGCAGTACAGTCTGGATGACGTTGATGCGACTCAGTGATCCGCATTGGGGAAGCCCAAGCAGATGCCGACCTGGCAAAGTTGGCAGTTGAGGGCGCGGCGAGGGCGCAGGACAGCTGCCAGGGGCTGGAGGTAGCCCCAGGTAAGTGGATTTTTAATTTTTATTGTGCTCGGACCTTCCCTTTAATAAGCACAGCAGGGCCTAAGAAGCCTAAGAAGTTGGTCTTCACCACTGTGAATGCTGCCGGCGATTTGTTCTGGCTGCTTGAGCGTCTGGTTAGTTGAGTTCTGGATAACCGCTATTCTACTGTACTTACCACTGTAGAGGGAAGCGTCTGAATGTTCCAGCAGCTTCCCCAATCATCCACAACCCCTCAGCTGCCGGATGGGACTCTCTTCATCTTCTGTGTACAAGTGTGGACACACTGTGCAGCAGCTAGAAGGACTCTCTCCTGTGCAGTAGCACGGAGCTGCTCATGTATGGAGTACAGATATGCACAGGCAAGGGCCTACTTGGCACCTGTACAGTGCGCCGGCGCTTGAGAGAGGAGAGGAGAGCATGGCCACAAGCAATACTCAGCATATTGTTGAATATTGTGATGAAGGCCTCTGCGCAGGAATGGAGAAAGTCCTATATAAACTACAACAACAAATTAGTATTTCAGCTTGTTAAAGGACAACTGAAGTGAGAGGGGATATGGAGGCTGCCATATTTATTTCCTTTTAAGCAATACCAGTTGCCTGGCAGCCCCGCTGATCCTCTGCCTCTAATACTTTTAGCCATAGACCCTGAACAAGCATGCAGCAGATTAGATGTTTCTGACATTAATGTCAGATCTGACAAGATTAGCCATATGCTTGTTTCTGGTCTGATTTAGTCACTACTCCAGCCAAATAGACCAGCAGGACTGCCAGGCAACTGGTATTGTTTAAAAGGAAATAAATATGGCAGCCTCCATATTCTTCTCACCTCAGTTGTTCTTTCAAAGCAATAGTAAATGGTTGGAATTCATTAGAACCAATCACTATGTACTACTGTTAAATATAGGGGTACTTGAAATCATCTTTACCATACCAAGGGGTACTTATTGCACACAGACTTTCAAAAGTGGTACATATCAATAAAATGTTGAGAAACACTGCTCTAGAGCATGAGAGGACTCTATCTCTAGAAACAAAATATAAGGGGCTTGATTCACAAAGCGGTGCTAACCTACTTAGCACGTCTAAAGACTTTAGACGTGCTAACCAGGGTGCTAAGTAGGTTAGCACCGGATTTCTCAATCAGATCGCGCGCAAAGTTTTGCGCGCAAAGTTTTACGCGCAAAGTTTTACGCGGGCAAAGTTCTATGCGCGCGCTAAGTCCCATAGGCTTTAATGGGCACTTCGCGCGGAGCGCCTTGCGCTCTGTGCAGTGCGCGCGTAAAGTTTTACGCGCATAAAGTTTTGCACGCGAAAAGTTAGTTTACACGTTCTAAGGGGGTTGTTACAGGCGTGCTAACAGTTAGCACTGCTTTGTGAATCAAGCCCAAGGAGTGTAATAAAAACTGTAAAAACGTCATCAGACTTGCAAAGGTGGAAGAGGAAAAATAAGTTGCCAGCAATATTAGGTCAAACCCAAAAAAGTTATATATATATACAGGTAGTCCCCGGTTAACGAACAAGTTAGGGACTGTAGGTTTGTTTTTAACCTGAATCTGTTCTTAAGTCAGAATATTGTGCCATCTCTGTCCCCTGTACCTCCTCTGTGCCCCCCAGTGTCTCCAGTGTCCCCCTCTGTGTCACCTCTGCCCTCTGTACCAGCTTATACACGTTTAAAAGCCATTTTTCTTTGATTTTTTTTAAATCGATGTTCTCAAAAACTACAAGTCGTATTTAAAAAAGTTTTGGGTACAGAGATTCCATGGCGTTTGTATCGGCGGGTCGTTCGTAAGTCAGGGACTACCTTTATATATACAGTGGGTTGCAAAAGTATTCG
This sequence comes from Hyperolius riggenbachi, assembly GCF_040937935.1. Lineage (NCBI taxonomy): Eukaryota > Metazoa > Chordata > Amphibia > Anura > Hyperoliidae > Hyperolius > Hyperolius riggenbachi. The sequence continues at coordinate 37,426,797 of NC_090653.1, read as the reverse complement.
GCCCCCTTGAAGTTTTCCACATTTTGTCACATTACTGCCACAAACATGCATCAATTGTATTGGAATTCCACATGAAAGACCAATACAAAGTGGTGTACACGTGAGAAGTGGAACGAAAATCAGACATGATTCCAAACATTTTTTACAAATAAATAACTGCAAAGTGGGGTGTGCGTAATTATTCAGCCCCCCTGAGTCAATACTTTGTAGAACCACCTTTTGCTGCAATTACAGCTGCCAGTCTTTTAGGGCAGGGGTCCCCAACCTTTTTGAGCCCGGGGCCCACTATCCCAACCATACTTTTCTCTAGGGCCCCTGTATAAGGACTATAGTTGCCCCAGTATAGTTAGTTAAGTAGTATAGTTGCCCCAATATAGTTAGTATAGTTACCCCAGTATAGCAAATACAGTTACCACAGTATAGCAAGTACAGTTACCACAGTATAGCAAGTACAGTTAGCCCAGTATAGCAAGTAGTTACCCCAGTATAGCTGCCCCAGTGTAGCCAGTACAGTTACCCCAGTATAGCTGCCCCAGTGTAGCCAGTACAGTTATCCCAGTGTAGCCAGTAGTTACCCCAGTATAGCTGCCCCAGTGTAGCTAGGAGAGGTGGCCTTTTCCCCCTGCGGCCGCCGCCCCTGTTACCTTATGAGCGGGCGGTTGCTTCCTTCCTTATATTCCCCCATAGCTCCTCTCCTTGTTGCAGCATTTCTTATTACAGCAGCGCTTCCTGTGCGGCTGCTGTAAGGAGGGAAGGAGGCGGGGCAGCGGCTTCCTGTAGCGGCGATAGCCATTACCATGGGGGAATATAAGGAAGGAAGCGGCCGCCCGCTCATAAGGTAACAGGAGCGGCGGCCGCGGGGGGAGAGGGAGAAAGGCCAGATCCGCCGCGGCCCCCCAGAAATCTGCCCACGGACCACCAGGGGGACGCGGACCCCAGGTTGGGGACCCATGTTTTAGGGTACGTCTCTACCAGCTTTGCACATCTAGAGACTGAAATCCTTGCCCATTCTTCTTTGCAAAACAGCTCCAGCTCAGTCAGATTAGATGGACAGCGTTTGTGAACAGCAGTTTTCAGATCTTGCCACAGATTCTCGATTGGATTTAGATCTGGACTTTGACTGGGCCATTCTAACACATGGATATGTTTTGTTTTAAACCATGCCATTGTTGCCCTGGCTTTATGTTTAGGGTTGTTGTCCTGCTGGAAGGTGAACCTCCGCCCCAGTCTCAAGTCTTTTGCAGACTCCAAGAGGTTTTCTTCCAAGTTTGCCCTGTATTTGGCCCTCCCCATCTTCCCATCAACTCTGACCAGCTTCCCTGTCCCTGCTGAAGAGATGCACCCCCGAGCATGATGCTGCCACCACAATATTTGGCAGTGGGGATGGTGTGTTCAGAGTGATGTGCAGTGTTAGTTTTCCACCACACATAGCGTTTTGCATTTTGGCCAAAAAGTTCCATTTTGGTCTCATCTGACCAAAGCATTTTCTTCCACATGGTTGCTGTGTCCCCCACATGGCTTGTGGCAAAGTGCAAACGGGACTTCTTATGCTTTCTGTTAACAATGCCTTTCTTCTTGCCACTCTTCCATAAAGGCCAACTTTGTACAGTGCATGACTAATAGTTGTCCTATGGACAGAGTCTCCCACCTGAGCTGTAGATCTCTGCAGCTCGTCCAGAGTCACCATGGACCTCTTGACAGCATTTCTGATCAGCGCTCTCCATATTCGGCCTGTGAGTTTAGGTGGATGGCCTTGTCTTGGTAGGTTTACAGTTGTGCCATACTCCTTCCATTTCTGAATGATCGCTTGAACAGTGCTCTGTGGGATGTTCAAGGCTTTGGAAATCTATTTGTAGCCTAAGTCTGCTTTAAATTTCTCAATAACTTGATCCCTGACCGGTCTGGTGTGTTCTTTGGACTTCATGGTGGTGTTGCTCCCAATATTCTCTTAGACAACCTCTGAGGCCGTCACAGGGCAGCTGTATTTGTACTGACATTAGATTACACACAGGTGCACTCTATTTAGTCATAAGCACTCATCAGGCAATGTCTATAGGCAACTGACTGCACTCAGATCAAAGGGGGCTTAATAATTATGCACACACCACTTTGCAGTTATTTATTTGTAAAAAAGGTTTGGAATCATGTACGATTTTCGTTCCACTTCTCACGCGTACAACATTATGTTCGTGTTGCCTACGTCACCATTCTGTTCGTGTTACCTTGACAAAGGGGACCTCACGGGGCCCCGAAACGAATCGTTGGTATTTGGAATGGAATATTGTCACATTGTCTGAATAAAACTTGGAAGTTTACTTTTTGAGTGTGTGGACCTTCTGGATCTTTTTGTTTGACTTACATGGGTCCTTGCACCTCAATCGTGGTGTGCAATCTTGCATCGATCTATGGAACCACTTTGTATTGGTCTTTCATGTGGAATTCCAATAAAATTGATTCATGGTTGTGCCAGTAATGTGACAAACTGTGGAAAACTTCAAGGGGGCCGAATACTTTTGCAACCCACTGTATATATTTGTATATATATATATATATATATATATATATATATATATATATATACATACACATACTGTATATATATATTGCATACTGTATATTTAAAAGAAAAAAGGCTGAGAAAGAATATAGGACTTCTAAAAGATCAGACAGGGAACTTCATTGCTGATAATTAAGCTGAAGCTGAGATTTTAAACGCCCATTTGCTTCTCTCTTTACCAAGGTGATGCCCTTGTCTCATAATACAGTTTAGGATTGTTCCCAATCCACCTCATTCAGCAGGAATAGCCTGAAAGAGAATCTGTATGAAAAAAAATGCCCCACCTTGGGAGGAGGAAGCCTCTGTCTGGATCCTATCGACACTTCCCTGTCCTCCTCCGTCCTACGGTGGTCTTGCTTTGCCACTCCAAGAGGCGGCCATGTAAATATTTACCTTACCGACTCTAACGCAGGCGCAATAGCGGCTCGGAAATAGGCGGAAATAGCCAATCCCAGGTGGGTCTGCTCTACTGCACAGGTGCAGGAGACTTGCGTCTCCGTAGTAGAGTGGACCCGACTGGGATCGGCTATTTCCGCCTATTCTGAGCCAAGAGCCTCTACAGCTGGTGCCGGGGAAGGTAAATATTGTACAGCCTGACAAATTGTTGGCTGTGCCTTCCGAGGGGCAAAGAGAGAACACCGTGGGATCCGAGGAGGACGGGAGAAGCTGCGATAGGATCCAGAGGCTTCCCCCTCCTGAGGTAACTACCCCCCAGGGGCACTTTTTTCAGTACAGAGTTTCTTTAAGTTACATACAAACACTGGTTTGAACTCGGCCGTGGCGAACGATAAAGACCGCCTCTGCCAATAATCTGGAAACCAGCATGTGTAAAGCAGCCGCACGATGCCTGCTAAAGATCCGGTATACCAGATTTTTAGTGATTCCCCGATGACCAGTGGTGCTCTCACGAATGGTCGTGATCACGAGTACGCGTGATTAACGGCCATTTTTCCGCATCACGAAGGCCGTGAGCCGCATGCCGTGATCCGCATGGATCACGTCATCGCGTCAAATCCGGCTCACGGCATGCGTACGAAAATACGGGTCACGACCCGTTATCACGGCCGTGATGCGGATTTTTCCCAGAACATGTCACTGGGCCAATCAGAGGCCCCTGACGCAGGCTAGAGCAACCAATCACAGGAGGGGAGTCTATGCCCTCCCCTCCTGTATATAACCAGCGGCCATTTCCAGAAACTCCGTCCTTGCAAGAGACTGTGGTCTGAGAGAGTATCTCCAGGCCATTTCTGTCACAAGCAAGGGCATTTTGGTGTGAAAACCCAGCGTTTTTGCTAATTACAGTGATCACATATTGATGATATTACTTGTATTTAGTTAGGTAGTGATTACACTGTCAGTTAGTGAGTGTAGTTCAGAGTGTACTATGCTGCTAGTGTCTGCTGTTGTGCTACTGTGCAGGCAGGCACTGCACGCAGGTTTCTGTGCTGCTGTATATATACTACTGTACTACTGTATTAGCTAGCCAGTGAATACTGACTGTCAGTTAGTCAGTGTAGTTCAGAGTGTACTGTCTGTGCTGCTAGTGTCTGCTGTTGTGCTACTGTGCAGGAAGGCACTGCACGCAGATTTCTGTGCTGCTGTATATATAGTACTGTACTGTATTAACTAGCCAGTAGCCAGTGATTACTGACTGACTGACTGACTGTCAGTTAGTTATTATAACAAAGAATGTCTGGAAGGGCACGAGGACGACCCAAGAAGAGAGGGAGTGGCAGTCCCACCGCTTCTGGGACTGTTTCACGGGCAGGAAGAGTATGCTCAGCTGTAGGGGCACAAGGGGATGGAGTCAGGCGTCAAACAGCATCATCACAGCGTATGCCAATGAGAATGGCATCCATTTTCAGCAACCGTGGTGCCAATGTAGAGAGGCATTTAGAGGCAGTGATGCAGTTGATGTCGGCGGTTGATGACGTAGCTGAAGAGCCCATTAGTTCACAGACCTCGGTGATTGCCAGCACTCACAGCAGCAGCTGCAGCAGCAGCCAACGCCCCCAGCTTTCTGCTGTATCCACCCCAGCAGTCATTGATAATCCCTCTGAGGATGACACCATTCCGCCGTTGAGTCCGGGGAGTGAAAATGTCTTGATGGGTGTGTTAGGCGATGATGCCATGATGGTTCCTGTTGTGCACGATGATGCACTACAAGCAGAACATTCTAATGAGGAGGCGGGGGGGGGAATGGGATTATGTGTGTGGAAGAGGTGTTTGGGTCAGGAGGAGATGATTTGTCTATTGATGAGGAGGAACATTCACCTTATGTGCCTGATGACGAGTTCTCTGAAGGCAGCTCAGAGGAGGACGAGTCACAGCAGCATGGGCATCGCCACATGTCAGGCACGGGCAGGTCCAGAAGTGGGCGTGGAAGGCAGGAGCCACAGCCTTCAGCTTCAGCCAGCACCACCATCACAAGCAGCAGCACCACCACGCAGGCCCGGCCCTAGACCATTTGCCGCCTGAGGCAAAATTTAAAGAAATCGCCGCCGCCGCGACCCCCCCCCCCCCCCCCCGTGGGTGTGGGGGGGCCGCCCGAGCTGGAGGGGATAGCGGGCAGGAAGGGGGTATTGGGCCTAATGGCGGGGAGGGGGGTCGGACCCCCCCCTCCCTCGCCTGGGTCCCCCGTCCTCCGCTCCCCTCCAGCTTGTTATGCGCGCTGGCTGGCTGGCTGCAGCTGTAAGAGGCAACGGGCGGGGATCACTCACCTCTTCCTCGTTCAGCCTGCGCTCCACTGACGTCACTTCCTGCTACGCCGCAGGAAGTGACGTATGTGGAGCGCACGCTGGAACGAGGAAGAGGTGAATGATCCCCGCCCGTTGCCTCTTACAGCTGCAGCCAGCCAGCCAGCCAGCGTGCATAACAAGCTGGAGGGGAGCGGAGGACGGGGGACCCAGGCGAGGGAGGGGGGGTCCGACCCCCCTCCCCGCCGCTAGGCCCAATACCCCCTTCCTGCCCGCTATCCCCTCCAGCTCGGGCGGCCCTCCCACACCCACGGACGGGCGGGTGCCGCCCCCCCATAAGTGCCGCCTGAGGCAAACGTTTCACCCCGCCTCATGGGCGGGCCGGCCCTGCCACCACGCAACTCTCAGGCAGAGCTGCCGCACCCGCTTCAAGCCAGGAGGGGAATCTTACATCCCCCATCTGGAATTTTTTTGTTGTGTCTCAAAAAGACAAGAAGTTTGCAGTGTGCAACACCTGCAATAAAATACTGAGCCGTGGGAAAAAGAGTACCACCTCATCCCTGCAGACCCACCTGAAAACGAAGCACAGAAATGATTATGTCATTTTTAAGAGGCTGAACGAACAGAAAGGGGGTGGTGAGAGCACAAGAACCATCGTGCAGCATTTAGGAGGAGCAGCAGCATCATCCCTCCCTCATGGTCATCGGCATGGGCTAATCCTACAAAGAACATCCTCTCTCTCCAGTGCGGCCTCGGCAACTCATGCCACAGACATTGAGGCTGGTGAGGCCAGCCAGCCCTCATTGTTCTCCTCTCCTCCTTCCTCTGCTCACTCCTCGGCAGGGCTTCGCCAGACCCTGTTAATTGAAAATTTTGGGCATACGATCAAGCCTCTGCCTCCTAAAAACTGGCGCATCCGCAAGCTGAATGGCCTGCTGGCCCAGGCCATGTGTTCACAACTCCTGCCATACTCCCTGGTCAACAAAGGGAGTGATATGCGTGCTTTGCTCCAGTTTGGGGTCCCAGAATGGGAAATCCCCAGCCGGCATTATTTTTCAAGAACTGCAATCCCAGCACTGCACGCTTTTGTGGTGGAAAATGTGGTTCGTTCACTTGACCACGCCGTGGGTGAGCGGGTCCACATTACAATGGATTCCTGGAGCAGCAGATTTGGGACAGGCCGGTACCTGTCCATTACCGCCCACTGGGTGACATTAGTGGAAGTAGGTGAGAACCCTGCAGCAGCAGGCCAGTTGGTGGTGCCACCATGAGCGTTGAAGGGGGATGCAGCAGGCTCCTGGGATCCCATTCCTTCCACACCCTGCAAGAAAGCCCAGCTCAGCAGCAGCATAAAGCCAAAGCAGTGCAAAGCACTCTTAAAATTGGTCAGCCTGGGGAAGGAGAAGCTGACTGGAAGATACATCCTTGAGATCCTCAAGGAGCAGGAGGAGAGTTGGCTGACCCCCAGAGGACTGAAAGTGGGGAACGTGGCGTCGGACAACGGCTCCAACCTGCTGGCAGCTGTCCGCCTTGGAGACCTGGAGCACATCCCCTGCTTGGCCCACGTCCTCAATTTGGTGGTGCAGTGCTTCCTGCGTACCTACCCGGGGATGGAACAGCTACTGGAAACGGCACGCAAGGTGGTGAGGCATGTTCGAAAATCCGCAACTGCCGCTGCAACCCTGGCCGACCTGCAGCACGACAAGGGCCTGCCATCACACCGCCTCATCATTGATGTACCCACTAGATGGAACTCAACCCTGGCGATGCTGAAGCGGCTGTTGCAGCATAGGGAGGCTGTAGATAAATACATCTACGATGTCAATTACAAAAGGACTGCCCGGCCACAGAGCTCCATCAGGTTGCCGGTGATATCCAATGATCAGTGGGCAGAAATTCAGCAAGTTTGTCTGATCTTGCTTCCCTTCCTGCAGGGAACCCAGATGGTGAGCCGAGATCGAGCATTGGTTTGCGAGTGGGTGCCCCTGATTTGCATGCTTGAGAGGGCGGTGGATAATTTGCTGGAAGCAGGAGCGGAAGCTGTGAGCCAGCTGGAAAGGGAGCAGCTAGCAGCACTGTCCACCACGGAGGAGGAAGAGGACCATGACCTTCAGGCAGTGGGGGTGGAGTTGGAGGTCCCAAATTTAGAAAATGAGGGGGAGCTGTAGAGTGCCGCTTCCGTTGTGCGGGGTTGGCGGCTTCATGAGGACAGTGCGCAGGAAGAAGAGGTCACTAATAATGTTATTTTGGAAGCAGACGAACCAAATTTCGCTAACAAAGCCCGCCTCTTCCCCATGGCTGCCCACGTGTTGCGATGCCTTCGCAGGGACCCCCGGGTGATCCAGATGCAGGAAAGGGAGGACATCTGGATCTCCTTGATCCTGGACCCGCGTCTAAAGGGGAAGCTGGGACAGTTTATGGCGCCATCTATCACCGCAAACCGCACAAAGGAGTTGCAGGAAGCCCTCGTGCGAAGACTGCAGGAAGCTTTCCCCCAGCCTTCCACCACCCCCACTTTTGCTGTTCCGCCATCTCAGCAACAGATGCCTACATCCACCACCACCAGCAGCAGTATACGCCTTGGAGACCTGCTAAGCCTAACCAAGACTCTATATGCAGTGGAGCTGCCCAGAGTAGAGGTCACAGCCACAGAATCCTCCACCGACCAGGAGCAGCGACTTTCCCGCATGGTGTCTGAGTATATGGGGTCATTCACCGGCCTTGACACCAACAGCCCCGTGGACCCCATGGAATACTGGGTCAGGAGACTGTCGATCTGGAGGGAGCTTGCCCAGTACGCCCTCGAAGTCCTGGCCGGCCCCCCTTCGAGTGTCCTCTCCGAGAGATGCTTCAGCGCGGCTGGTGGCGTGGTCACTGAGAGGCGCTCTCGGTTGAGCACGGACTCTGTGGACAAACTTACCTTCCTCAAAATGAACCAGGCTTGGGTGGAAGGTGAGTTCCTGGCCCCTACTGTCGGCGACAGGGGGAAATTAAGTGGCTGCCTGCCTGGGAATTTAAATTGTGCCGATTTTCAAACCCGGGAACCGCACAAGGCAGGAGCTGTAGTCACTACAGGGCCTCTTTACTGCATTCTGCTATATGTCACTACAGGGCCTCTTTACTGCATTCTGCTAAATTTCACTACAGGGCCTCTTTACTTCATTCTACTATATGTCACTACAGGGCCTCTTTACTGCATTCTGCTATATGTCACTACAGGGCCTCTTTACTGCATTCTGCTATATGTCACTACAGGGCCTCTTTACTGCATTCTGCTATATGTCACTACAGGGCCTCTTTACTGCATTCTGCTATATGTCACTACAGGGCCTCTTTACTGCATTCTGCTATATGTCACTACAGTGCCTCTTTACTGCCCTCTGCTATATGTCACTACAGGGCCTCTTTACTGCATTCTGCTATATTTCACTACAGGGCCTCTTTACTTCATTGTACTATATGTCACTACAGGGCCTCTTTACTGCATTCTGCTATATGTCACTACAGGGCCTCTTTACTGCATTCTGCTATATGTCACTCACTACAGTGCATCTTTACTGCATTCTGCTATATGTCACTACAGGGCCTCTTTACTGCATTCTGCTATATGTCACTACAGTGCCTCTTTACTGCATTCTGCTTTATGTCACTACAGGGCCTCTTTACTGCATTCTGCTATATGTCACTACAGGGCCTCTTTACTGCATTCATGTGGATTTTTATGTACGCATGGCATACTGATACGCATGCGCACGCGCACCCTCCGCAATTAACACGTACATTTCTACGCATGGCGGCATGGCGATACGCATGGAAAAGATACGGGTCACGACGCATCACGACACGACATTGCGGATTTTTATAATCCTGAACACGGGGAAAGACGGGTGGAGCCGGTTGCGGAAAAAAATACGGGACGCGATCACGGGTTGATCCGGATGCGGCTCCAATAATCACGGCCGCATGCGGATCCGTGATTAGGGGGTATCCGAGCAACACTACCGATGACCAATGAGCAGTGATCACACCTGACCCAGAAGGCATCAACCCCTGGGTATTAGAGGGGCTTAGAGGGGCATGATCGAGTAGCTGGAGATCTCTATCAGAGGACAGATGGGGCAATGAACTGATGCAGCAGGTAGTTTAGCCCCTGTGGGGCAGGAAGTGAGTTTGAAGGAACCGTAGTCTTACACCTTTTGCTATTTTCCCAACAATAACCAGTTTTGCCAAGGTGGAGGCCAGCCATTCTTTTGTATTTAGATATTCAGATGTTTTTGTCAACTGTTCACTAGGCAACCTGTTTATCAGCTCATCTCTCAGACCCATTCAAAGAGCATGAGCCAGAGAGAGGACTACAAGGGGAGTTTGAGAAAGTTAGAGGTGTCCTTTAAATGGCAGCTGGACCTACAGGGCCTTCAGGCATACAATTCTTGCCATAGTTCTTCTGAGACTCCCAACATTACACTGATACCATGTTGCTGAGTGAACACCAAGCAATAACATAACTGGCTTCTATCTTTGTAGACCACTATCATTGCCATTGAGTTTGAAGGAGGGATCGTCATTGGCTCAGACTCGAGAGTCTCTGCGGGGTGAGTGGAGCTATGTGGCTGTGTTGTGATATTCTCTAGCTGTGTCTTGCATGTTGTCTCCGATTTCTTATGATGCCTCCCCCTTCCTCTCTCTCTCTGCAGGGACGCTGTGGTTAATCGGGCATTCAATAAGTTGGCTCCTCTCCATAGCAATATTTTCTGTGCGCTCTCCGGTTCCGCAGCTGACTGCCAAGCTGTAGCTGATATGGTCCATTACTACTTGGAAGCACACAGGTAAGATCAGGTGACTTCTGTGGGCCCAGCTTCTGAGAGGCCAGCGTACTGATAATGACTGTTGTATGGACCAATTGGTGCTAGGAGATCCTGATCATGTGTCTGGTGTAAACGATGATGACTTTCAAGCAGAAAGAGTAGCAGGCACAGGTTTAAAATGCAGCTATTTTATTATCCATATGCAGATGCATGCAGAGGAGGTCCCCTGGGAATGAGGGTTAAAGTGGTGTGCGCGAGTAGAGGCGGGAAAGACAAGGAGTGGGCGCCATGGTGGCATAAAACAACCCTGGAATGAGCATGGGGATGATGATTAACTCTTTGCTTCACCTCTCGTAGCAGGGAAAATAAGACATTAATGTGGAGCCTGATAGGCACCTGAACAGCTAAGTTCATGCAAACTAGAATGGAACAAAAATCCACTGGAGGTTTGATTGACATATTTTAAATTATTATCCTTATGTAAAATTACTGATATTCTACTTTTGGGCAGTGGGTAATATGACAGTAAGCCTTCGCAGCTAAAAAGGTGTAGTATTGTTGCCCATAGCAACCAACAGATATTTATTACAACCCCCTCCCATATCCGCAGCACCTAAAATAAAAACTATTTGTTCCTGTTTCGAAGGAGGCTAGCTAATTGCATACGTATTAGTACTCCACTGGTGATCTGGGCGCAGGGTGAGCCAAATGACAGCTCACCCTACTGCTGCTCAAATTCCCGATGGCTGGGTAGTGTAATGGTTAAGGGCTCTGCTTCTAACCTAGTAGACCTGGGTTCAAATCTCAGCTCTTCCAATTCAGTAAGCCAGCATCTATTCAGTAAGGAGTTCTCTGGGCTAGACTCCCTAACACTGCTACTGCCTACAGAGTGACTGCAGCTCAAGTGCTTTAAAGTCAACCTCCAGACTACAAATCTACTCAGCAGCATTGAAAAGGCATGGTATTTCTTTAACAGTTTCACAGCATCAGAACTTTGCATTTCTTACCCAAGCCTCATTTTTAGCTGCACAGAAGAAAACTGCCCGGACATTTTTCCCTGATGCTTTTCAAAGCATGATGGGGTTTCTGATGTTATTGTTTTCCTTCTGCTCTTTTGGCTCAAATTTGTCCTTTTAAATTTTTAATTTGAGATTTGAAGCCTAGTGCCCGCAGCTGGGAGGGGTGATCAGGACACAGGACAGTTGGAACTGTGTCTCATGCTCCCTGCCACCTCCTTTCAGCCAAAAAGATGGCTGCCCCCATGAAAATGATGGCTGCCCCCATGAAATCACAAACATTTGCCAGTTCTTTAAAACAGAGTGGGTAAGAGATTATATTACCTATCTATTTTAATTAACACAACTAACGTAACTTAATGACAGTATGTTTGTTTAGGCTGAAGTTCCTCTTTAAAGAGACACTGAAGCGAAAAAAAAATTATGATATAATGAATTGGTTGTGTAGTACAGCTAAGAAATAAAGCATTAGGAGCAGAGTCACAAGTCTAATATTTGTTTCCAGTACAGGAAGAGTTAAGAAACTCCAGTTGTTATCTATGCAAATAGCCATTGAGCTCCACGACTTTGAAAGTTGCAGAGAGCTCTGACTTCTGAGTAGGTTATCTCAACTGTATTGTGTTTTTCTTATGCAGAGAACAGTTCAGAACAGGTCAAATGTTCACTGCCTGTTCTGTAAAAACATTTAAAATGCTGAGTAATGTGTACACTAAAAATATAAGAGAATGATGCAATGTTATAAAAAGCTGTATAACTGAAAATAAAAATTTGAGAATATTTTTTTTGCTTCCAATGTTCTAGTAATTACCCCTACTACACAATCAATTCATTATATCATAATTTTTTTTTTCGCTTCAGTGTCTCTTTAAAGAGAAACTGTAACCAAGAATTGATCTTCATCCCAATCAGTAGCTGATACCCCCTTTTACATGAGAAATCTATTTCTTTTCACAAACGGATCATCAGGGAGGTCTGTATGGCTGATATTGTGGTGAAACCCCTCCCACAGTGTGATGTCAGGACCATGGTTCTGACATCACACTGCAGGAGCCTTGTTGCATTGTGGGAAATAACAGCTGTTTTCAACTGCCAAAAAAAAACAAGCTGCATCTCCTTCCACTGACATCACCTGCCAGCAGTAAAAATGTCACCATGTGATGTCAGAATGTAAATCAGGGAGAGGAAAGATTTTACAACGGGCAAACACTGACTAAATCATTTATACATAATTATTGTAAAAATGAAGCATTTTTTTTATTACATTATTTTCACTGGAGTTCCTCTTTAAGTCCAACAGGAGAAAAGCACACAAATATAGGAATTATTTGTATTATTATTTCCCCTCCGATTTGTAGCAACTCAGAGGGAGAAGTAATTTGGGGAACCCTGTATTACCCTTACACGCCCCACACACTATAGCAGTGATGGCTAACCCTGTCACTCCAGCTGTGGTGGAACTACAAGTCCCATGAGGCATTGTAATACTCTGACAGCTCTAAGCATAACTCGGGGAGGCAGAGGCATGATGGGATTTGTAGTTTTGTGACAGCTGGAGTGCCAAGGTTAGCCATCACTGCACTATAGCATTGCTGCTATAGCGGAACCTAGTTTTGGCGCCGAATGCTGTGTCCCAAAACAACCTGCTTCAAGCTAATTATGTGCTTCAGCATTGTAACAAAACGACCTAACTCTGAATTAAATGGTTTGATCTATGTGACCCAGGGCCGGATTTACCATAAGGCACTGTAGGCATGTGCCTACAGGCGCCTGATGATGGAAAGGCGGCCCACTCCGCTCCGCGAGCGCCTCCTTCCTTCCTTCCCTATACAGAGTCCCGATGAGTGTAAATGAGAGGTTATTCACCCAGCTCTTGGCATTCCACAGACAAGATCTCCCTTCAGTCAGGGTCACCTCTTGCTACTTAATACTGAGGTTCCTCTAGCTACCTAATACTTTGGGGGCATCTCAAGCTACTTAGTATTCGGTAACAAGAAGTACCCTCAATATTAAGGGGCATCAGTGGCTACCTATGCTGGGCAGGGGAAGTACGGGGAAGACAAAAGCTGGGCCAGCCAGCACACTTGCGGAAAGGTTCGGTGGGGGGTTTGTACGTTCATGGAGAGCAAAGTGTAGGGTGCCAGAACATCTGTGCCTATAGGCTCCTGTGATGTAAATCCGGGCCTGAAGTGACCCTTTAAGTATTGCAGCTGGGGTCACCCACCTAGCTAATCAAATCAGACAAATCAATATGTTTTGTTTCATTTTATTGCTTTGAAAGCATTCTCCTCCATGCTGATAATAATTCAACCGCTGGGCACGTGTGTTTACTATCTGAACTATGTCTGTCAGAAGAGCTGAAGGAACAATTCTGTCTTCCGCGTTGTCATTGTCCTCTTCTCCTGCCGCAGCATGGAAGTGGAAGGACCACCCTTAGTGATCGCCGCTGCGAACCTGGTGAAGGGGGTCAGCTACAAGTACAAGGAGGAGCTTAGCGCACATCTGATTGTGGCGGGCTGGGATAAGAAACATGGAGGACAGGTGAGTGTCTGATGGAAAGCAGACTGGTGAAAAGCAGAAATACATCTGGAGAGATTTACAAAGCATGCTCAGACAAAGGGGTACAGACTACCCAGACAGCTCATAGTCACCCTTAGGCCCTATTTACACTTAAAGGGGCACTACAGGGAAAAACTGTGAAATTTAAAATATGTACAAACATATACAAATAAGAAGTACATTTTTTACCAGAGTAAAATGAGCCATAAATTACTTTTCTCCTATGTTGCTGTCACTTACAGTAGGTAGTAGAAATCTGACAGAAGTGACAGGTTTTGGACTAGTTCATCTCTTCATAGGGGATTCTCAGGAATTTATTTATTTTCAAAAGCACTTAGTGAATGGCAGTTGCTCTGTCCAACTGCCAAAAAACTGTGTAGCGAGCAGGGAGGCTGGCCAGCATCATTGTTTAAATCCTTTTTAGGGAATATCTTTATAAAGAATAAAAGCCTTGCTGAGAATCCCCTATGAAGAGATGAACTAGTCCAAAACCTGTCACTTCTGTCAGATTTCTACTACTTACTGTAAGTGACAGCAACATAGAAAAGTAATTTATGGCTCATTATACTCTGGACAAAATGTACTTCTTATTTGTATATGTTTGCACATATTTAAATTTTACAGTTTTTTGCTGTAGTGCCCCTGTAAAGTAAACCGGAGACAACAGGGTGTAAAAGTTTTAGGCCCGGTTCACATTAGCGTTCCCTGTCCGGATTCGCGGGGCCGGATCCGGACCGTATACTGTACCAAACGGAACGTACGTTCCGCATAGCAATGCAAAGGCTATGCGGATGTTCACACATGTCCGTTCCGTACAGTACGGAGCCGGACCGGATCCGGACTCCGGACACTTTTCCAACATGCGCTATTTTTTGGGTCCGGCTCTCTGGCCCACGCACCCGGACCGGAGCCGGACTGGAGCCTGACTGCACCATCCGGAACACAGAAACCAATGGGAAACGGAAGGCACAGAACACACTGCCTACAAACACCTGACGTTCTACCCCACTTCCTATGCGTATCCAAGCGGCCATTTCGGATGGGGACACATGGGCCAAGCATGTCTGGAGTGGAGCAGCAGTGACAGACGTGCTGGAGCTGTTTGGCAGAATGTCGGAGGTGAAGGTGAGGCCTACAGCGGAGGAACCTGATTCTACAGGTGCACCAGGTGCACCTTCTGCTGACCCCAACATTTTTTTATTTAAAGGGATACTGTAGGGGGGTCGGGGGAAAATGAGCTGAACTTACCCGGGGCTTCTAATGGTCCCCCGCAGACATCCTGTGTTGGCGCAGCCACTCCCCAATGCTTCGGCCCTGCCTCCAGTTCACTTCTGGAATTTCTGACTTTAAAGTCAGAAAACCACTGTGCCTGCGTTGCCATGTCCTCGCTCCCGCTGATGTCACCAGGAGTGTACTGCGCAGACACAGACCAAACTGGGTCTGCGCTGTGCGCTTTTGATGACATCAGCGGGATCGAGGACACGGCAACGCAGGCACAGTGGTTTTCTGACTTTAATGTCAGAAATTCCAGAAGTGAACCAGAGGCGGGGCCGGAGCATCGGTGAGCGGCTGCGCAGGCACAGGATGTCTGCGGGGGACCATTAGAAGCTCCGGGTAAGTTCAGTTCATTTTCCCCCGACCCCCCTACAGTATCCCTTTAAATTTCGCTATTTTGTGACCACGGATCCGGATGGCAGCCTGATGCATGCCTGATGCAAACGGACCGGATCCGGATCGGAACTGTATGGTTCCGATCCGGATCAGGTCCTGATCCGATCAGGATCCGATCAGGATCCAGTCCGTTTGCATTGCAAAACGCAAGTGTGAACGGGGCCTTATACATACCTGGGTCTTCCTCCAGCCCCATACGCACTGATCGCTCCGTTCCTCAAAGTCTTTTTTATCATACTGTATATATAAAAAAAATATATCAGAAAGAAGTTTCTGAGAAAATAAATAAATAAATATATATATATATATATATATATCAGTGAAAACAGTCACCTGAAAGGCAACACCTGCTGGGTACCATTTCCCAGTGTGAAAAAAAGCAGATAGATAACCATTATTATAACATTATTATGATAACCATTATTATTCTCTCAGGCTTTTAGCTCTTTGT
This sequence comes from Hyperolius riggenbachi, assembly GCF_040937935.1. Taxonomy (NCBI): domain Eukaryota; kingdom Metazoa; phylum Chordata; class Amphibia; order Anura; family Hyperoliidae; genus Hyperolius; species Hyperolius riggenbachi. The sequence continues at coordinate 37,411,045 of NC_090653.1, read as the reverse complement.
TTAAAATCAGAATTCAATGCGATATCATAATACAGCACATAATACAGAAAAAGTGGATATAGTAAATACACTGACCAATGTAACAAGATGAATCAGAATCAGAATCATTTATTTCGCCAAGCATGACAGGATCATGCCTGGAATTGGGTTTGGCACATACAGGGCTCAGCATCTACAGAAACATGAAAAGTAGTGACAAGAACATGAAAAGTAGTGACAAAAAACAAGAGACATTACATGATAAAAGTAGTGCAATATACCGAGCTGTACATGTTAAAGCATTAGCAAGATACTACAGATATTGGTGGCAAGCTATGAGGGCCGAGCCCGTGAGGGCAGCCAGTGCATAAGTTCCAAGCACAGAGTGGCAGAACATAAGTTGCCTATGACAGTGCATAAGTTCCAGGCACAGAATGGCAGAATGCCTATGTCAGGACCTAGTCTGAGAACCTAAGAAGGATGGAGTGGAGGTGGAACGTGAGTGGAGTTCAAGAGATTGACTGCAGAGGGGAAAAAGGAGTTCCTGTGCCTCGTGGTCCTGGTGGGGATGACCCGGAATCTACGCCCTGAACGCAGGCGACTGAAGTAGCGTTGGCCAGGATGAGAGGGGTCCATGGCTATCTTCAGCGCCCTAGTGCGTAGTCTCGAGTTGTAGAGAAGGTCAAGTGGAGGGAGGGGTCTCCCGATGATTCTCTCTGCTGATCTAATGACCCTCTGGAGTTTTTGTCTGTCGCTGGCGGAGGAACCAGTGTACCAGACCAGGATGGAAGAGCAGAGGATAGATTCTGTGGTGGCAGAGTACAATCTTGTGAGGACCTGATGGGGCATGCCAAACTTTTTCAGCTGACGGAGGAAGAAGAGCCTTTTCTGGGCCTTTGCCACGGTGGAGCTGGTGGAGCCTTCCATCTCAGGTCATTTGAGATGGTGGTGCCCAGGAGCAGAGCAGGGACAAGGTCCTCCAGCACCCAAGGCTGAGACACCAAAATGCGCCTCTCCATCCCTCCCACCCCAGCCGTCACACACTGATTGCTATTAGACTAAGAGGGCCACAGGGCCCCAACCACACAAACACCTTAATCTCTAGTTATCTGGCTTGCAGTCTCTGCTATGTATCTGCTTCATACACAATTAGGAATGACAGCTGAATGAATTGTGCGCCCCCTCCTACACTGCGCCCTGAGGCTGGAGCCTCTCCAGCCTATGCCTCGGCCCGGCCCTGCCCAGGAGGTGGACACTGGGAACTATCGCCACTTCAGTGCCGTCAATGTTGATTGGTGGAGGTGAGGGTGCATGCTTCCTGAATAACATGTATAGCAAATTCCAGGACACAAAAGGGTGAGAGAGCCCTGCCCTTGTAAGCGTACAGTCTAAAGGAATACAGTGAGAACAAGAAGTGGGGTATTAAACAATATGCATAGTTACATTAAAGGATACATGTGACATGATGAGATAGATGTGTGTATGTACAGTGCCAAGCACACATAACTAGGCTGTGTTCCTTTTTTTCTTTCTCTGCCTGAAAGAGTCAAGTATGCATTTATGCAAGTGACATTCTGTCCGGGTTGGAACTGGGTCAGACTATAGCATAACCCTAACTGATAAGGAATTGAAGCCATAAAACACTTTCCTGTCAGTAAATGGCGTCTGAGAGCTGGAAAGAGATAAGAGGGCCAATAATTCATAGATTTGAGCCCTGGCATACATAAATGAAGATGTCATTGAGCAGAGACAATGAAACAGTAAAAACTGTGGGATATCCAAAAAAGTCATTTTTTAGGAGAAGGAGGATAGATACAATTGTTTTTCTCGTCAGTTTATTTTCACCTCGGATGTCCCTTTAAGTTGCATTTATTTATTTATTATATTTTTCATTTGTTGCCTTTTTAATGAAGTGTTTTTCTAATTTTCACCTTGGTAATGTAATAAACAGATACATGCTTTATCTCTGGCGGAAGCACAAGCATCCCGTATTTATCGCCGTGACCCACATATATACTTTCTTCTCCTTCCAACAGGTCTTTGGGACGCTGGGTGGAATGATAACTCGCCAGCCCTTCGCCATCGGAGGATCGGGCAGTTCCTACATATATGGTTATGTGGATTCGATTTACAAGCCTGGCATGACGCTGGAGCAGTGCGAGCGATTTGTTGTCCATGGTAAGACCGGTCAGCTCGGCTGGAATTTTGTCTCTAGGGCCTTAAAGGGACTCAAAGCTGAAAAATGTAAAAGATTTTATACATACCTGGGGCTTCCTCCAGCCCCATCCGCTCTGATCTCTCCCACGCCACCGTCCTCGGCTGCCCACATCTACAAGAACCGGCTCCCGTCACTGACGTCAGTCGCGGCCAGCTACGCAGGAAAAGTGCGCCCTCTACGTGCGGCTGGTGGAGAGATACACAAACAGCACACTTCTCTTATGTTAGACTGGCTCCGACTGATGGTAGGCGACCAGCGGAAGACGGCAGCGTGAGAGCGATCGTTCAGAGCGGATGGGGCTGGAGGAAGCCCCAGGTATGTATAAAATCTTTCAAATTTTTCAGCTCTGGTACACTTTAAAGGGTACCTGAACTGACACATGACATGATATACATTGGTGCATACATGGGTGAATATACTACCAAACATGGGCATACCAGCTGCTCCTGTGACCACCGCAGGGGGGAGGCGGAGGCAGGGTGCGCCGACTAAATAACCTACCCCTCGAATCTTCCTACATTCACTATCAAACGCATAGGCAGGAGGGTATAGTAAAGTCTGGGATGTAGGCTAGTTAGACGGTGTAGGTTAAATTGTTGGAGCAAGGGCCCTGCTCCTCCTCCCTCTCCCCACCGATAGGTGCAGACAATAACTAAGAAAGGGCTTGATTCACTAAGCATAGCGCTGCATAGCAGAGGGAGTTAGCTACTGTTACGCGCGCTAGTGAATCAGTGTGCCTTAACTCATTCTCCCTACATGCTAAGCACACTATTGCCAGCGTAGCGTGCGTAATCAGGAAGCGTACTCTGATTTGCCAACTTGACAGTCACTTGACAGATTGCCTATTGGGCCTATCAGAGTGCGGGGATCAGGTCCTTTATTGTGACTGAACCCGCGGGGCTCAGGGCGGGAGGAGTGGAGCCGATATTAAGTTACTAGTGGTCTCTATGCTGCAATTCAGTAGCATAGTGTGCACTGAGTGCCTGCTCCCCGATTACGCACGCTACAATGCCAATAGCGTGCATAGTGTGCGGAGAGACTGAATTAAGGCACGCTAATTCACTAGCACACGTAACAGTAGCTAACTTGCGCTGTTACGCGGCGCTATGCTTAATGAATCAAGCCCAAAATGTCTATGTAGTTAAAAAAAACTCCCCATTCCCTCACAAAAGCTGTCTCCTGCCACCTCCTCCCGCCCTGCAGAGTGGTGCAGGGAGGGGGTGTATATTTACCTACTTCCAAGTGCAGCGGGTCTCCTCCATACTTCACAGCTAAACACCATCTGCAGTCATTTGCCGACTACTGATCACGTGACCAATGGGAGTCACATGATCGGGAAACAGCGAATGGCCAAGGAAGTGTTTGGCTGTGAAATACGGAGGAGACCAGCTGCGCTTAGAAGTAGGTAAATGTTAACCTGCTCCCTGTGACACTCTGCAGGGCGGGAGGAGGGGTGATGGAATGGGGGGGAGGGGGTTTTAAACATACACTACATATATGACTTTTTTCACGCATTGGCTGCACTTGGGTGTGTGTCGGGGGGGAATTTGGGTAGTATGGAGAGGGCCCTTGTTTTCTTTTTTGCAGGGGGGCCCCAGTCAGTCTAGGAGCCTCTAGACATAGGTAGTACAGGCCATTGCCTGGAGTGCCATTGGTCCTGGGGTGCCATGTTGCTGGATTAAGCCCTGTCCCTGGACAAAGCCCCACCCCTGACTAAGCCCCGCCCCCACAGGAATTCTATCACTTGCTTCTAATGCATCTGCTTAGCATAAGTTGCAGGCAGCTGCCACTGTGTCCCTCAGTGCCTTGTACATCCTCCCCTCCCCCCCCCCTTTTGTGCCTCCTTCAGTCCCTTGTGCCATGTCTGACCCCTTGTTTGTCCTTCTGTCTCCCTTTATGCCTCCTGTCTCCCTTTGCGCCTCCTTTTGTCTCCATGTGCCTCCTTCAGTCCCCCTGTGCCAGTTCTGCCCCTCTGTGCCTACTTTTGTCTCCTTGTGCCTTTCTTTGTCCCCCTGTGCTTTCTTCTCCTTCTCCTTCAGTCCCACTCTGCCTCCTTCTGTCCCACTGTGTGCCTCCCACTGTCCTTTTTTGTGGCTCCTTCTGGCCCTCATGCCTTCTTCTGTCCCCCTGTACTACCCTCTGCCTCTCTGTGGACCTCCTTCTGTCCTCCTGTGCCTACTTCTGTCCCCATTGTGCCTCCTTTTGTTGCCCACTGTGCCTCCTTGTGTCCCCCTGTGTGCCTCCTTCTGTCCTCCTGTGCCTCCTTCTGTCCTCCTTTGTGTCTCATTCTGTCCCTCATTGTGCCTCCTTTTGTTGCCCATTGTGACCCTTGTGTCCCCGTGTGCCTCCTTCTGTCCCCCTGTGCCTCCTTATGTCACCCTGTCTGCTTTACTCATGTCCCCCTGTGCCTCCTTCTGTCCCACTTTGTGCCTCATGAAAGTGGGCCTATGTGTATTTTCTGGTGAAACGCTGCCGCATTGTGTATTTTCTGGTGAAATGCTGCCACATTGTGAATTTTCTGGTGAAATGCTGCCGCATTGTGTATTTTCTGGTGAAACACTGCCCGCATTGTGTATTTTCTGGTGAAACGCTACCGCATTGTTTATTTTTTGGTGAAACGCTGCCCGCATTGTGTATTTTCTTGTGAGACGCTACTGCATTGTGTATTTTCTGGTGAAACGTTGTCCGCATTGTGTATTTTCTGGTGAAACTCTGCCGCACTTACGTGTATTTTTCTGTTGAAACGCTGCCTCATTACGATTATTTTCTGGTGAAACGCTGTTGCAATACGATTATTTTCTGATGAAACGCTTCCATAATACATGTATTTTCTGGTGAAATGCTGCCACGTTACGATTATTTTTTGGTGAAACACTGCCGCATTATGATTATTTTCATGGGGTGGGGGGGACAGGTTTTCTCACCTGGAGTGACAGAGTGATGAAATGACTAGAGGCGCCCCTGCTGGTACCAAGCCTGATTAGAAAATCTTTGCATACACAGGCGTTTAACGCTGGTGACTGAAAGCTTTCCAGGCACTTTTATTGACCTGAGGAAGCAGGCCAAGACTCCTGAAACGCATTGTCTATTGTGCATGAATAAAACATACCTTTTCCATTATCTTTGTTTGCATGCAACCTATTATGGAAACTAACTTGCATCTGGTTTGAATGCAAAGCTTCTGTAATAATACTTTATTCCCCTCCTCACCCCCAGCTCTGTCCCTGGCGATGTCCCGAGATGGTTCCAGCGGAGGAGTCATCTTTTTAGCAACAGTCACGAAGGATGGAAAGAAAGAGAGAGTCATCAGTGGAGACAACATCCCGAAATTCTACGACCTATAGAGCCGCCAGCACTAAATATTAATATCTGTCTGTCTTTGTTATAATAAACACATTAAACTATTATTATTTTTATTGCGATTCTTCTATAGCTATCTATACACTCTGCAGAAGAGTATAGGACATGAACCATTGTTAGCAGCCTCCTACATTGCAGGCAGTATGATGATGGACTCAACATTATATCATCATTGCATTGAAAGTCACGTCCAAAAGGCGAAAATAGTTAAATTTGCATTCAAGTTGGTATTTCTAGCATCTCATTGGCTATCTCTCAATTGTTGAGATATGGACTCCAAAAGATCTAAAGGTGGCCACTAATAATCCAATATCTAGCGAAAAATCGTTCGAGCGATCAGAAATTCTGATTGAATTGGTTGTAAATAATCTCAGTTGATAGGCACAATTGATTATGAATGTTCAATTGGATTTTTGTCGAACGAAAATTTGGATTTTCTTGTTGGTTGTGATAGATAGGAAGTAAAGATTGGTTCATTGATGGTGTAGTGAACGATTTTTTCTTCCGATTAGAATTTCTAATCGCTTGAAATTGGACCGTTAGTGGCCACCTTAGGACTGCAATTTTACTGTCAGATCAAAGGGAAATTTCCCATTGTTTAATAATTTCCAGCATGTCTGATCTGAATCTAATCGAGAAAGGGATCGATTTTGAGATCAGTACTACACAAAATTAATATTTGGTAGGTTCTGCATACTGAGGACTCCACACAAGACCTGCCATTATGGAATGCTCCAAACCAGTCATCTAGCTAGGACCGAGAAGTGTTGCCAACTCATTCCTCATTCCCAGTGAGTTCAGTCTGTGCCCGGCCCTTTTTCTGCACAGAAAGTTGATGTAATCCATGCAGAAGCATATAGCCGGAATCCTGATATCTTCGGGACTGTCTCTGTCCCGTTTTTGCCGCTACCCGCTGCTTTTTTACTGATCTAAAATCAGATTATAAAATTTCATTTTATCTGGTACGATGGTCGCGACCCTGGAGGAAGTCTTCCCAGATAAAATCAAATTTTATAAATTGATTTTAGATCAGAAAAAAAGGAGCGTGGAACAGAAATAACGGGACAGAGGGGATTCCGGCAGTTTTTTTTTTTTTAGGTTTTTCAAACTCACAGGTTCATAGATTACATCATAGATTACACACCATAAATGAATCTATATCAGAGAGAGGTCAAACCAGAGGCACGCTATTACATATTTAGTGGTCATGTCCTCCAATATCTAGATTTTGGAAAAAAAAATATAAATCTAATTTCTAGAGTTCTTTAGTGAACCATAAGTACGGACCCCAAGACTTAACTGCCAAGCCACAGGCCCTCCCGTCTCAAACAACATAAACCCAAAACATAGCAAATTCAACAAAAACACATGCTACAGCAAGATAGATGTCATCCACTGTATCTATTACTATCAATAAAACTGATTCTACCATTATTCCTGAGAAAATACATGCAAAAAATGAAAGCTATATATGATATCTTTCAAAAATATGCACACATTGGATCTCATATGGTGTGTGGGTGGGAAGAGTTGTCTCATCATCCAATTCTACTCAAAGCATTCCGGTCTTGGGAATTCCATAATTCCATTTGGGAGATGTTATGATATTGTTTTTTGGGGCACAAATGTCCTGGCACCTTAGACGTCGCCATCCATGAACCTACAAACACCCACCAAACTGCACCGCAACTGTGTTGGCTGTCCCAGCTGTCACTTCTCACTAACTTCCCTTGGCCATCATAGGTAGCTACAGGTGCTATTCTCAGTATTAAGTAGGTAGGGGTGCTCCCAAGTATTAGGTACCTAGCGGAACATCAGTATTAAGTAGCTAGAGGTGCCCCTGACTGAGGGGAGAGCTTGTCAGTGGAATGCCTTGAGTAACCGCTCATTTACACTCTCATCAGGACTTTGCATAGGGAAGGAAGGAGGGTTGTACTCGGGGAGGGTAGCGGCCCCCTTACTATCAACTATCATGCCTGTAGGCATGTGCCTACACAGTGCATTATGGTAAATCCAGCCCTGCCAGTATCTGAATATTGTTTTCCTCGGTACATTATATGTGTATTATGATTAGAGTTGGGCCGAACCTCCGATTTTAGGTTCGCGAACCGGGTTCGCGAACTTACGCGTAAGGTTCGGTTCGCGTAAAAGTTTGCGAACCGCAATAGACTTCAATGGGGATGCGAACTTTGAAAAAAAAAAATTATGCTGGCCACAAAAGTGATGGAAAAGATGTTTCAAGGGGTCTAACACCTGGACCCCCAGGTGGAGGAGTGGGATACATGCCAAAAGTCCCCGGGAAAAATCTGGATTTGACGCAAAGCAGCGTTTTAAGGGCAGAAATCACATTGAATGCTAAATGACAGGCCTAAAGTGCTTTAAAACATCTTGCATGTGTATACATCAATCAGGTAGTGTAATTAAGGTACTGCTTCACACTGACACACCAAACTCACCGTGTAACGCACCGACGGCTGTGCTGGACTGGTGCGCGCACCATGGCGAGAGTGCAGGTTTTGGTGGCTTTACAGCCCATATGGTTCACTGAACAGAACAGGTATGCAGTGGTGGGTTCACTGAACAGTACAGGTATGCAGTGGTGGGTTCACAGAACAGGTATGCAATGGCGGGTTCACTGAACAGGTATGCAGTGGTGGGTTCACAGAACAGGTATGCAGTGGCGGGTTCACAGAACAGGTATGCAGTGGTGGGTTCACTGAACAGGTATGCAGTGGTGGGTTCACTGAACAGGTATGCAGTGGTGGGTTCACTGAACAGGTATGCAGTGGCGGGTTCACTGAACAGGTATGCAGTGGTGGGTTCACTGAACAGGTATGCAGTGATGGGTTCACAGAACAGGTATGCAGCCAGGAACAAGCTAAGCCTAACTAATCTTTCCCTATGAGAGACAGTCTGCAGCAGCTCGCCCTACTCTCACTAACGCAGGCAGTGCAGGCACACGAGTGAGCGTAATGGCCGCCGCTGCCTGCCTTTTATTAGGGGGGGAGTGGCTCCAGGGGCTAGTGTAGCCTAATTGGCTACACTTGGCCTGCTGACTGTGATGTAGAGGGTCAAAGTTGACCCTCATGGTGCATTATGGGGCGAACCGAACTTCCGCAAAAGTTCGCCTGCGGGACGCGAACGCGAACCACTGAAGTTCGCATGGAACCGTTCGCAGGCGAACCGTTCGGCCCAACTCTAATTATGATAGATTCGATAGTGGGCTCATCAGAGCCGCCATGTTAATGTTATTCTTGTTCAAAATAAAAATATCATGCATAATATAATCTACCATTTGCTGTCCATTAATGAGAGGTTTAAAAACTAAACAAGCCCAAATGTGTGCCCTAGAGAAAAACAAATATGCCTGTGAAAACAAGGATGGGACAAGTATGGTCTAAAAACACAAGAATTGTACCACTCAAAGTCACAATGTTGGTTAATTATCTATTTATTTTAATTGTAAAACAATGATCAACGCATACGAAACAGATTGTTATGTTCTTCTCCCGCTATTATCTGCATAAAATATATAAAAAAAAAAAAATAGATTTACGAAACCTTCCAGCTAAACAAATGTATAAATTTAAGATTCTTCTTCTGTTTTTTTTTTCAGTCTATGCAAAAATAATATTTTAAGAAGCCCCAGTATAACAGCATGCCTGGGTGACAGTTACTATATAAACATATACATCAGACATTGGGGTTGATTCACAAATCAGCGTTAAGCTGTAAGTAGATTTACACACATTATTTTACACGAATCCATGTTTCCATGTAATACACAAAAATAATTGGCGAGGAAGCAGATAATATAGAAGAAGGCCATTAAACAGTGGAAAAGTCAGTTTAACTGCTTCATTTCAGTTAATGATTTACACAAAAATCAGCCATGTTTACACGTAAAAATGCATTTTTACCTTAAAAAAAAACAAATCTGCTTTGACCCCGCCTCCTATGCAGTGGCGTATCTAGGCAACACAGTGCCCATGGCAAATACTACAATTGCGCCCCCCCCCCCCACACACACACACACACACACTTACAATCAACAACATCATAACCTTTCTGGGTAGGCTGACCCCTTCACACAATCAGAACACACACAATTACCAAAATGTAACAGTCACTAAATAAGTTAGGCTATCCTGCTGATCTTCTGCCTCTAATACTCTAAGCCATAGACCCTGAACAAGCATGCAGATCAAATGTCTATGACAAATCTCACAAGGTTAGCTGCATGCATGTTTCAGGTGTGTGATTTAGAACCTACTGACCAGAAAGATCAGCAGGTCTGCCAGGCAACTGGTATTGTTTAAAAGGAAATAAATATGGCAGCCACCACTCTCATATGAATGAAAACAATGAAACATTTGCAGTGATGACTATAACATAGCAAACACCTTACATATCAGTAGCTAGATACTGAGCTAGAGAAATAAAGTGTACTAGCCGACCCGCGGCGTAGCATACGCCGCATAAGGGGGTAGAGGGCAGGAAGGGGGTATTGGGCACAGCGGCGGGGAGGGGGGGGTCGGACCCCCCCCCTCAACTGGGTCCCCCATGTGTGCTCCCCCTCCATCTTAAGCTCAGCAGGAACCCCCCCCCCTCACCTGGGTCCCCCATGTGCACTCCCCCTCCAGCTGAAGCTCAGCAGGAACCCCCCCCCCCCTGACCTGGGCCCCCCATGTGCGCTCCCCCTCCTGCTTAAGCACAGTAGCAGCTGCCACTATTAGTAAGAGGCAGGGATGGTCGTAGGCAGCCAACTTCGCTACGCTGGAACTACGCATATTTTTACGCATATTTCTACGCCTCCGAAATCAGCCACTTCGCTGCGTTAGCATACCGTAGACTACGCATTAAAATACGCAAGCTTCATGTATTGCGTAGCGTAGTTGATGCGACCGCTTATGCCCTTATGCGGAAAAATTTCCGCAATAATCTGCTAACTATCCGCATTCACATAGTAATTTAAGCATACATTACAACATTCTATGCGGAATTGTATGCGTATAAAGGGCAATAAAATTTCTGCGCATGCGCAATGACCCATATAAATGCAGTTACCGCACGCGTAGTTGACTTCGCAATACATACGTCAACTACGCGTTGCGGACGAAGCTACGCATAGCGGGACTACGACTACGCGGAAATGCGTAAGTGTAGTTTTTAAAATTCGCGTACGAACTACGATGCGTAGTTGCGTACTACGATGCGTAGATTCGCTCTGGCGTAGTTTACGAGCAACCCTGGTAAGAGGCAGTGGGCGGGGATGCCTCACCTCTTCCGTATTCCAGCGTGCGTTTCACTGTCGTCACTTCCTGCAATGCCACCCACTGTATTAGTGTAATTTGCCTTTTTAAAACAGAAGGAAATCTGCAATAATTCAGCTATAAGTGAACATTTGTGGTTATCCACAATGCACTGTTACTAAATATGCCAATTATTCCTTTTCACCCTTAGTAACCCACGTAAGCATCCAGAACCACTGGTGTATAGCAAGCCTATAGCTTTAAATTTTACACAGCCATATCAAACCCACATGTGACAGCCTGTGTCAGACTTTTGGTCCTCATCTGTACATGGCAAGGATTGATAGGGCTATATGAGATAGGGCTTGGACCAGTACAAGAGAGTAACCAAGCAGCTCAGGGCGACCCAAACCACTCGGAATGTATAGGGGGATAAAAGGGACCAAAAAGACCTTCTACTAAAAAATCAAAGCTTGGTGTAATTTGGCTTCTTAAAACAGAAGCAAATCTGCATTAATTCAGTTATAAGTGAACATTTGTGGTTACCCACAATGCACCGCTACTAAATATGCAAATTATTCCTTTTCACCCTTGGTAAGTCAAGCAAGCCTATGGGCCTGATTCACAAAGCGGCGCAAGCTGTTTAGCATGGGTGTGCTAAACAGTTAGCACGTGAAGTGCCGTTCGCGATTTGCGCGCGCAATTTGCCGCAAATCACAGCAAATTGCGCACGCAACAGACCGCGATCGCAGCACTTCACATGCTAACTGTTTAGCACACCCGTGCTAAACAGTTTGCACCACTTTGTGAATCAGGCCCTATAGCTTTAAATTTTACACAGTCATATCAAACCCACATGTGATAGTCTATTTCAGACTTTTGGTCCTCATCCAGACATGGCAGGGATTGATATGGCCATATGAGCTAGGGCTTGGACCAGTACAACAGAGTAACCAAGCAGCTCAGGGTGACCCAAACAACTAAGAATGTATATAGGAGGATAAAAGAGACCAAAAAGCCCTCCTACTAAAAAAAGCAAAGCTTGGTGTAATTTTCCTTCTTAAAACAGAAGCAAATCTGCAATAATTCAGCTATAAGTGAACATTTGTGGTTACCCACAATGCACTGCTACTGAATATGCAAATTATCCCTCTTTGCCCTTGGTTTGATAGGACACTACTTCTTCTTCTTGCTTGGACCAGCCCCTTCTTCTTGCTTGGACCGGCCCTGGGGGCAGGGCGCTACTTCTTCTTCTTGTTTGAAGGTTGAGGCACTTACTCTATTATATATATAGATTTTGACGTTTGAGATAGACTGTGTACAAGAGAGGCGAGCTGGCCACAGATATACCAGCAGGGTAATGGTTAAAGTGCAGAGAGTGTCATAAATAAAAGTAAGTAAACACAGCACACTGAGATAAGGCTGAGGATTGTGTGAACCCACAGATGCCTGCCCTGCTCCCCAGGTAAAATGAGCATAGAGGTACTGATGTACCCCTTACCCCATTTCCACAAAGAGTTAAAAGTGAAATAAAAACAGGACGATGGAAAAATTCCTTTGTTATTCTAAATTAACTTAATACTTACCTTTGAATAATTCCACGCCGGTATCCTTGGAAATGTCCCGCGCCAATATCCTCAGATACCTGATGAACGGCAAAGAGTGCCGCATCTGTCGATCACTGCCGGCGGCCTCAGAGAAGCTTTGAAATTCCTTCCAGGGCTCCTCATTTAAAGTGCACCACAGCAAATGGGTTTTTTTCCACCTTTAAAAACCATTTTTGAATTTTTAAAATCAATTTTCTCAGAACCCACAAGGTCTTTTTGCAAAATTGTTTTCCCTTGTTCCCACTGTTCCTCTTAACATACACAGCAAATGTGGTGATTCTAGCTTCCACAGGATAAGGGCTTTGCCGATTGTGTACAGTTAAATCACGTGTTTGTCGGGTTAAAGGTCCGTACACACGCCGGACTGGAGGCAACGACGGGTCCGTCGTTGCCTCCCGCTGGGTGGGCGTTCCAACGACAGTCCGGCGTGTGTACGCACTGTCGGCGGACTGATACGGCTGTTTCTGAGCGATCCACCTAGCGGATCGCTCAGAGACAGCCGTATCAGTCCGCCGACAGTGCGTACACACCGGCGGATCGCTCAGAAACAGCCGTATCAGTCCGCCGACAATGCGTACACACCGGCGGATCGCTCAGAAACAGCCGTATCAGTCCGACAGTGCTTACACACGCCGGACTGTCGTTGGAACGCCCACCCAGCGGGAGGCAACGACGGACCCGTCGTTGCCTCCAGTCCGGTGTGTGTACGGACTGATAGCTCAATTTAATCGGAGGCAGCTACAAGATAATTTAGCAGATCCCAGATCTGCAACCCAGGTAAAATTCCCCCCTTCTAAGTGAATAATCTCTCTCCAGCTAAGAGACAGAACCACAACACTCAAGTCTATGGAACAGCATCTCTGTCTAGCTAAGAGGTACAGACACCACGCAACACTCAAATTGGTGGAAATGCATCTCATAAAGTTTATATTGCATGTGATATATGTGATACAGGTACAGATATTGATGAACTACAGAAAACAACTTGTACTACAGTAAGCGACAAGTACAGAGAAATTGGACCATATTAAAACATAAAGCTTAGTAAACAATGCTCACAATTTATACCTTAATACATAACATTAATACAGCTTCCCACTAAATCTCCTACAAATACAGCACATAATACGCAGTCCCATTATATCTTACCCATGGTTCTCACCTAACAGCCTCACCAGCACATTCCAGCCAAAAGCCCCCCTAACCACATGGTCAAAGACTCTATATACTTCTTGACTCCACCCCTCATCATACATCACTTCCCTTTAGAAAGCTTCGCGTCATTGGCTGTAAGAAAGCTTTTCAGCAGATTTGAACTTTATCCCCGCCCAGGGTCAGTTAGCAGGAAGTGAAGTCTTTTGTCTTAGAAACATGTGCTCTAAGAATGGATGCAATGCCTGTTCCACAAAAGCAAGCAGTGAAACACACAGTCCATATCTTACACGGACCTTTACTTACACTGAATGTGAACAGCCATATTCGGGCTGAATATAGCAATAACACAAATTTCAACACCAACATTGATTGTAACACACCATGAGCTTGATTCACTAAGACAAATAGCATGCCTTATCAAAGTTAGCATGCCTTATCAAAGTTAACACGCCTTATCAGAGTAGCATAGCGAACTTATGCCTGCTAATTGGCAATGACGAGAGCTCCACTCATCCTGCCCTGAGCCCCTGCGTGTTCGAACTGCTCGCTATGCTACTCTGATAAGGCGTGTCAACTTTGATAAGGCATGCTAACTTTGATAAGGCATGCTATTTGTCATAGTGAATCAAGCCCCATGTCTCTAGGGAGCAGTACCACCACTAATGCTGCAATGTCAAGACATACCAAAAGCGGAAGACTGCTTCATCAAGGTTTGAAAATGTTGTAAAATACTTTATTGCACTCTCAAAAAAAAAACAAAAAACCAGTAAATAATGCCATGGGCAGCTGAAACCCCTTGAGGTCTAAAGCCCCATACCCACTCTCAACAGCTGTCTTTTATGCAGCAGTAGCTTTTGTTGTGAAACAAGTTGTGACAACCAAAAAAAGTTGCTTGCTATTATTCAAACAGCTGATAAGACTGATGAGAGGTCAATTAGTGTTGATCGAACACCCAGATATTCGGGCTCGGGTCGGCTCGGCCGAACATGGTCCAGATGTTCGGGATATTCGGCCGAACACCAAGCCTAATTCAAGTCAATGGGGACCCGAGCATGCCTGCTGGAGGGGACGCAGCATGAAGGGAAAGCCATGGACACAGTCGGCGGGGAGGGGGACGGCCCCCCCTCCCTCACCTCGGGGCTCTCCACTCCAGCTTAAATTGGTGTGTGGGCAGCAGCGGGCAGATACATAACTTCCGTGCGTTCCACCGCAGATACTCCTCGCTCTAGTGTCTGACGCAACTTCCTGTTTATACAGGGAGTTGCGTCAGACGCTAGAGCAAGGAGTATCCGTGGTGGAACGCACGGAAGGTATGTATCTGCCCGCCGCTGCCCACACACCAATTTAAGCTGGAGGGGAGTGCAGAGGAGAGAGCCCCGAGGTGGGGGGGGGGGACCGTTCCCCCCTCCCCGCCAACTATGGCCATGGCTTTCCCTTCATGCTGCGTCCCCTTCCAGCCCCCCAAAACGGGCATGTGCGGGCCCCCGAACAGCGCGTCCGAGCACCATGTGGTGCTTGGCTGAGCTTGAGCCGAACCCGAACACCCCGATATTCGGGGAATGACGAACAGTGTCGAACACTGTTCAATCAACACTAATGTCAATCCAACTGTTGGATTGATAATTGTGCTGTATAAAAGACCGCTGTTGAACGTGTGAACAGGGCTTAAAATCACAAAAAAAGTCCACATACGGTACATACAATTCCGAATTCCACCATATGAGACTAATAGAAGGGTCATGCACAAACCGCCCATAGTAACGCCTGTGCAAGTTGGGCAACTCTCCACTAACTTTACAGTGGATTAGGAATAAACGCTGCCCGCCAATAGCCTACCGACCACAAGATGTGACAATTGTTGCAAACTAATGACACTCTCATATTTTTATATAATACAATTATGGTTGGAGGAAAACCTCCAACTTAAAGCCCTGATATCAAGATTTTATGTGTCATGACACTATGAATTTCACAAATTGGCCCCTAAATGCTACTTGTTAGAGTTTAAAGAAAGATGTATGTTAGTTTCACTGGTACCAATGGACCTAACATTGTGAGTCTTCCACAGCAATACTCTTCCGAGGTCCCCCACAATGATGGTTGCAATAATCATATTGCTGGTGTAAGCTAACTCATCCAGAGTGACAGTTCATGCTGTGTATTTGGGCAAGATGGAATGGCTGTTTAACTAGTGTGGATCCTATGGATCGTAACCTGAATACCACTTGTGTTCCACCAACACAATGAAGGCATCACTCACATGTCCATTGGGTCGCAAACCTTTGGAAGTGCAGGGATACCGCATCCAAAAATCCCTGAGATGTTGGCATGCTTTGCAAGTCAGTACAAGCACTGATTTTGGGTGCTTGTGCACACATTCTTTAAAGTGACTCTGTAACAAAAATTACAACGTTTTTTCTACCATCCTACAAGTTCCTAAACCTGTTCTAATGTGCTCTGGCTTACTGCAGCACTTTCTACTATCACTGTCTCTGTAATAAATCAATGTATCTTTCCCCTGTCAGACATGTCGGCCTGTGTCTGGAAGGCTGCCAACTCTTCCGTGCTGGTCTGTTTATGCACACTCCAGTGTGTGTGTTATTTACATAAGCCAGCAGCCTCTCTGCTATCTTATCAGTGATAGAAGAGAGCTGGATAAAAATCCTCCTCTGTTAGGCTGTGAAAGGAGCTGGGCTGACACATGCTGAGGAATTACAGACAGAAAGAAATGATCAGCCTCACAGCCTGTCACTAGTATTCAGTGGGTGAGAGCTGCAGGGGACAGAAGGTAAACACACAAATGATCTCTTGAGATTCAAAAGGAAAGCTGTATACAGCCTGCTTGTGTATGGATGTATTTTCGATGTGTGGACATGCTGTACATCAACCTACTTCCTGTTTTGGTGGCCATTTTGTTTGTTTATAAACAAACTTTGTAAAACTGTTTTTGACTACTTTTAATGCGGCAGGGAGCGGCGAAATTGTGACAGAGGGTAATAGGAGATGTCCCCTAACACACTGGTATGTTTTCTTTTGTGCGATTTTAATAATACAGATTCTCTTTAAGAATTAAACCACCCACTGACATGTTTCACCCTGCCTCCTGGGGCTTCCACAGGGTGGCTGGTAACATTAACCCCAGTTGCGTGGGTTGCCGAATATCTCATCAGCTAAAAGTAGCTTAACATTGTTCCTAGCCAATAATTTACAGTACATGACAAGCTCTCTTCCCATTAAAAGACGCCATATGTAATGGTAAATGCAAACAGAAGATGGCCAGACAGGCTGAGTTTGCATAGAAAGGAAGTCAGATCTCCACGTCTGTCTTCTACATTGCTCCTGCGTAATCTGACATGATGGACACACAGGATTTAGGCTACTTGGAGTCAGAAGAACTGGTATCTGAAGCTGTAAAAGAAAAGTTTGACATTATTTATCCCTTGTATTATACCAGCAATGCAAATTATTATTTTTTTTTTTGAAAATTCTTTTTATTAAAATTTTCTAGTTAAACAGAAGTTAACAAACAATAACAAAACAGCCCTGACCTCCAGCACACGCAGGTGAGGAGACCGGGAAAAAAACACAAGATTTGGCTCCCTGCCCACTGCATGCGATTCTGATTTTTAATCGTTTTTTACATCCGATTCCGATCTTTAAAGGGACTCCGAGCTCACAAAAAAAAGGAAAGTTGTACTCACCAGGGGCTTTCTCCAGCCCAGTGCTGGTCGGGAGTTCCCACGCCGGCGTCCTGGCTCCTCTCCTTCTCCCCGCTCCGGAATGGCTGACAGGCCGCAGCCCGGGCGACACTCTGTAGAGTGTCGGGCTGCAGCTTCCGCGTATGACGCGGATTACGTCACATGCCGGCCGCCTCGCGTCATCACGGCGGCCGGCGTGAAAGTACTGCGCATGCGCGCTTTAATCGCGCATGCGCAGTACTTTCACGCCGGCCGCCGTGATGACACCGGCGTGGGACCTCCCGACCAGCACTGGGCTGGAGAAAGCCCCTGGTGAGTACAACTTTCCTTTTTTTTGTGAGCTCGGAGTCCCTTTAATCGTTACTGCATGCTGCATTTTTTTATCCATTTTTCTGTTGAAAGTATTCAGGGAAAATCAGAATTGAAAATCGGAATCAGAAACAGAATCGGAATCGCAAAACGGATTTGCAGTGTGCAGGGAGCCGAAGGGAAGTACAATAATTTCACATGTCACATATTGTTACATTAAGAAGAATGCCATTAGGGAACAGAAGTAGTGAAGTACAAATCCATTAGCCAGTTTCTTGTACTAGTTATGCATCTGACAGGAACAATGGCATAGCTAAGGAGCTGTGGGCCCCAATGCAAGTTTTACATTAGGGCCCCCCAAGCACTCTATACATAACAATTGATACGGCGCACCAAAACCTGCCAATGGCAACTACAGTGTCAGAGGTGCAAGAAGGGGATGGGGAACAGTTTGTTAATGATCACCACTATTCATAGTATCTATAGAAGTAATTATTATGAGCACAGGACCAATAGAGAACTAATACTGTAGTTGAGGGAGGGCCCCTCTGGCCCAAGGGCCCCGATGCGGTGGCTACCTCTGCAACCCCTATTGCTACGCCCCTGGACAAGAACCAAAAAACATTACCCATTATCTAAACAGGTTTATAACAAGAGTAGGTAAGTATGCCCCAACTGAAAGATGATCACCTATTATATCCAGTATAAATTAGTAGGCTAGAGCATACAAACCACTCAGAGATCAAAGATAGCTATTCTTGTATAATTATGCAGTGTCTTTGTTAGAGGTCCAGAGCCCCCACACCTTTTTGAACTTAGTCGGGCATCCCCTTGCTATGTAGGCGGCCTTGTATAGGTGAAGGGAGTTGGTAACCAATTTTTTCCAATATTGGCAGGATGGAGGTACTGGTTGCTTCCATTGCAGCACAATCGCTTTTTTATAGTAAAATAGCAATAGGCCAATCAAGTGTCTCTGGGGTCTAGAGGAGGCAAGGGTATGTACGTTGCCTAGAATACAAGTCATAGGTTCAGGTGTAATATGAGTCTTTGTAATGGATTCACATATTTCTCTCCAAGTATCAGCAATCGAGGGACAATCCCAGAGTACATGAGAAAAATCAGCCCTATAGCACCACACAGCCAGCATGAGCTCGAGCTCTCAGTGTTAAACTTGCTTAATTCATATGGGGTCAGATAAGCGTGATGAATGATTTTAAATTGAATTAATGTATCTCTTGTTGAGATCAGGTACTCAAAAGGCTTAATCAAGGTATCTTCCCAATCCTCATCATCTAAAGTGGGTATCATTGTGAGCCAGGGTTGCTTATAGACCGTAACATGGGGTTCGTGATTAAAATTATACTTTGATAAATTGCTGAGAGAGCTTTTGTGAGATTTTAGTTTATAATTATATCCTCTATGACAGAGGAAAGGAGCTTGACTGGTTCTCGCCCAAACTGCGCTGCAAATGCGTGTCTCAGCTGCAGATACCTAAAGAAGTAATTATTTGGCAGCGAGAAGGTGGTTTTAAGAGTGTTGAAATCCATTAACTCTCTGTTTAGGACAATGGCCTCAATTCACTAAGCTTTATTAAACACTTTATCAAACGTTTGATAATTTACCTCATGGGTAAAATCTAATTTTGAATTCACTAAGGTGTTATAGACTTATTGAATGTTTTATCGATAAAATTCAAAATTAGATTTTACCCATGAGGTAAATTATCAAACGTTTGATAAAGTGTTTAATAAAGCTTAGTGAATTGAGGCCACTGTGTTCTAAACCCTATCCCTTTCCTGATCCATAAAATTGGGTCAGGGATCTTGAAGAATTGTGGTAAAGTGGGATTGTTCCAGAGTGGGACCCTTGGAGAGAAAGCAAGATGGGGAAAACCACTATTGAACCATGCTCCAAGCCCGTAAAACCACTGTCATGTTGATGGTTAGAGAGTATGGTGCCCGCACTCCTCTTCTATACTGTACAATCAGGACAACCAGCGACACAAGTACAGATACATACAACTGATGTGCAGTTTCAAGTGATCATTTGATAAAATTCACAGAAACAGGCAGTGGAGTAGAGATTATGGGGCCCCATAGCAAAACTTTAATTGGGCCATCAGATGTAGGCACTCTGAAGCAATGCCACCTGCCCCTACCCCATGGATATGAGTTAACTGGGCAATTAAAATTCCCCTTCGATCTATGCTGCATATAGTCCATGGGCACTGAGACGCATTCATAGGGTGGAGGAACACAAGAAAGTTAATGGTGAATATTTCAAGTAACACTTGGGCCCTCTCTGCTCCGGGGCCCCATAGCAGCTGCTATGGCTATGCCCTGGAAACAGGGAACACAAGGGGGAGGTCCCTGCCATAGCAAGCTTCCATTCCAGAGGGTAGTGGGGTGGAGACACTGGGGGAGGAGACAAAGGGGTTAGAGGAAGAGGCAGTGAGCTTTAAATTAGAGCTATAGCAAATTATAGGCTTGTTTGAATATTTCCAGGCTTGTCATAAGATGGTATATAGAAGATAATATATTTGCCTACATTGACACCCACCCCCTCCCCCATATACAGCAGAGGTTACACCACACACTGTGCTGCCCTCTAGACGGGTCTGAGCACAGAGGTAATAATGGGGGGCAGCATGGTGCTGTAGTGGTTAGCACTCTCTCCTCGCAGCACTGGGTCCACCATCCCAGCCAGGGAACTATCTGCAAGGAGTTTGCATGGTGCTCAGTGGGAGCAGTTAAGATAACTCATCTCACCGGGATCCACACTCACCACATCTCCTTCCTGGTCCTAGGTGTCCCGTCTCACTGGTAACAGCACCCCCTATGATGAAATCCCCATGAAGTGAGTTATCTTAAAGAGGAACGCCAGTGAAAATAACGTAATTAAAAAAGTGCTTCATTTTATAATAATTATGTATAAATTAATTAGTCAGTGTTTGCCCATTGTAAAATATTTTAAATCCCTGATTTACATTCTGACATTTATCACATGGTGACATTTTTACTGCTGGCAGGTGATGTAGCTGCTGCATGATTTTTTGGCAGTTGGAAACAGCTGTAAACAGCTATTTCTCTCAATGCAACAAGGTTCACAGACAGGAAACTGCCAAGAGTACGTACTTTTCTTGTTTCTTGTGGGAGGGGCATCACCACAATATCAGTCATACAGCACCCCCTGAAGGTCTGTTTGTGAAAAGGAATAGATTTCTCATGTAAAAGGGGGTATCAGCTACTGATTCGAATAAAGTTCAATTCTTGGTCGGAGTTTCTCTTTAACTACTCTGCATGTGCTCCCAACCCTCCCCCACCCCCCACCACCGCCACCACCACCCTCTGAGCCCCAGGTGATGTCCCGCCCTGCATGCCCCTAGAAATGGTCATGATCACTCCACATACTGTGCTGCCCTCTAGAGAGGAGTCTGTGCACAGGGATGTTGGGGTATCACTACTTCTATAATATATAACATAAATAATAATGTTAATTTACAATACAGAGAGATTAATACTATACATTTTCCTCTCCCTATAGATATCCTATACATACCACACAATGCAATAACTTGCAGGAACAGCATGTAAAGGGACACTTACTGTTGGTGCTTCTGTAGCCAGCTTTCCTCTCTGAAATGAATAAACAATGGTATTACAACCAGGAAGCACTAAATACAAACCCCTTACTACGTGCAAGACTTCATACAAAGGTCATCTAATAGCAAATAGCTCTAATGGCCCATACTCACGGGCTACAAATGTCGCCCGTGAGTATGGGCCGTCGCACGTGCGCGCACCCCGAACTGTCGCCCGCCGCTGATGTCGCCAGGTGATTGAAACTTTCAATCGCCTGGCAACAGTCGCCGCCGCAACTCCGCCGCAACTGTCGCTAGTCCGCGTGAGTACGCGGACTAGCGACAGCAACCTCCATGTAGGTATATGGAGCTTCCGGCGGGGGGAGGAGGAACGTCGGCGACAGCTTCCGTCTCGCCGCTGGTCCCTCTTCCGCGTGTGTACGCGGAGGGACCTGGCGAGGAGCTGTCGCCGGCCTGTCACCCACACGCTCACGTGTGCTGGCGACAGGCCACTTTCGTAGCCCGTGAGTATGGGCCATTAGCCTCAGCTGCAAACACAGGTGGGTCATACCAGAGATCACTAGTCAATTGCATAATATAAAGCAACAAAACCTGACATCTGCAGCCTGTAGAAGCAGTAGGGTGTTGTACCATGTTAGCCATCAATAAAAGCAAAACATTTAGAATGGGTTGATTCCATTTATTAACTTAGAAGCTGTCAGCTAATAAGCCTTCTTCAGACTTTGTTCCTGTATATTGACAAGATTGTGGTCCAAACAAAGACCTGCACCGCCTGCAATTACTACAGAATGCCGCTGCAAAGCTGTTAACAAGACAACCCCACCATTTCCACATAACACCAGCGCTTCGCTAACTCCACTGGCTACGAGTAAAATGGAGATTTATGTTGAAGATTGGCTAATTGACATTCAAATCTTTGCACAATCTGGGTCCTGGATACCTGAAAGATTTGCTGCAACTGCAACACATTTGCCACAATCTTAGATCAAAAGGATCTAATAACGTGGTCACCCCCCCAGAGTCCACCTCAAAACCTTTGGAGACAGAGCCTTCTGTCATGCTGCCCCTACACTTTGGAAACCCCTGCCACACCCAATCAGGACATCTCCATTCTTGCAAGTACAAGCTCTCCAATCTATTCAGAAATCTCTCTGCTGTGATTATATTTTCTCATTCCCCCAGGCTCTTTTCTGTGCCATTGCCAATGACCCTCCCACCTTCCTGCTTCTCACTGATTGGCTGAGCAGACTGCTGCCTAGCTGAAACATGATCCTCTGCTCACTCATGTTTACAAGCAAGGCTGAGGTGACTCAGCGATTGGAGGAGAAAAGAAAAAAAGTTAAGGGAAGAAATGACATCAGAATTTAGCCTCAAACCGTGGGAAAAAGATATGGCCCCCACCAGGAACAGAATTCTCTTCATTTACTATATAAAATTAACTGTAATCAAAATGTGGACAGTACAATACATGTTGATCAAACTCAAAATTCTTTGTAGAGTGCGCTAATAATAATACGTGTTATGTAAGTAGATCAAGTATTTATCTACTTATGCATGTATTTTCTTCCCTGGCATAGTATGGCTAATCCTCCTGATTTAAAGGGAACCAGAGAGGAACTGAAAAAAAAAAAAGAAAAAGGTTTTATACATATCTGGGGCTTCTTCCAGCCCCATAAACCTGGATCGCTCCCACGCCGCCATCCTCCGCTTCCTGTATCGGCGGTACCGGGTCCCGTCACTTCCGGCGGACGCGTCCAATTGTCCGCATCACAGGGGCTCCCTCCATACCCGTACGCATGCGGCTGCGCAGTAAGTAGCCGCATGCGTACTGGTATGCTGGGAGCCCCTGTGATGCGGACAATTGTCCGCGTGCTGCCGCCGACTGGCCGGTCGGCCATAACTACGGGACCCGGAACTGCCTGATACAGGAAGCGGAGGACGGCGGCGTGGGAGCGATCCGTGCGTATGGGGCTGGAGGAAGCCCCAGGTATGTATAGGATCTTTTTCCTGGGGCCTCTGGTTCCCTTTAAGTCCAATATGAAAAGCCACATGTTTACCATGGCATTTCTGAACAGCTGACTACTTCCTCTGTAACACAGTCCAGCCTGCAACCCTGTATTGATCTGAGACATATCTATGCGCTTTGAGTCCTATGGGAAAAAAGCGCATTACAAATTTTATTGTAATGTATTATTGTATTGTATCTTTCTTTGGAAACAACCCAGTACACAAACACTGGTTTGCACGACAGCCGGGGTTCCCAGAAACGACCCAGTACTTAGATGTTCCTCTTTTTTGTTGTTGACAGTAACGTACATTCTTGTGCAAACTTAGATTCAGTTCCCATATTTTTTCAAATGATTGTATATCAGAGCTAAACTCCATTTCTATCCTCTTAAATTAAATTGAGGGCATATTCAGGTGAACGCTGAAAAATGAATGTGTTTTAAGTGATTTTTGATTTTTATTTTAAGTGATTTGGGTCTAGAACCGGCCCTGTGTATATGTGTGCAGAAGTCAAGCTAAAATGGTTCTCGGCTAGCAGTTGAGTGTACGTACTGTCATCACTGCTTCTAAATGGATACTTGTATAGGTCAGAGGGAAATGCCCAGAAATCCCCCTCAGACCAGGGCTGGTGCAGTGTCTGGGGACAGGCACAAGACGAGACGAGACACCAGAATATCTGCAGGCATCCTGCAGTTTGCAGCACTGCCCCCTTTCTTTCCCTGCTACAGCTGACTTTGGATGGAGCAGCAGCATGTGTACAGAGCATGGAGCAGCAGCGTGTGTACAGAGCATGGAGCAGCAGTGTGTGTACAGAGCATGGAGCAGCAGTGTGTGTACAGAGCATGGAGCAGCAGTGTGTGTACAGAGCATGGAGCAGCAGCATGTGTACAGAGCATGGAGCAGCAGCATGTGTACAGAGCATGGAGCAGCAGCATGTGTACAGAGCATGGAGCAGCAGCGTGTACAAAGCATGGAGCAGCAGTGTGTACACAGAGCATGGAGCAGCAGTGTGTGTACAGAACATGGAGCAGCAGCGTGTGTACAGAGCATGGAGCAGCAGTAGTGTGTGTGCAGAGCATGGAGCAGCAGCATGTGCACAGAGCATGGAGCAGCAGTGTGTGTACAGAGCATGGAGCAGCAGCGTGTGTGCAGAGCATTGAAAAGCAGCGTGTGTACAGAGCATGGAGCAGCAGCGTGTGTACAGAGCATGGAGCAGCAGCGTGTGTACAGAGCATGGAGCAGCAGCATGTGTACAGAGCATGGAGCAGCAGAATGTGTACAGAGCATGGAGCAGCAGCATGTGTACAGAGCATGGAGCAGCAGCATGTGTACAGGGCATGGAGCAGCAGTGTGTGTGGAGAGCATGGAGCAGCAGCATGTGTACAGAGCATGGAGCAGCAGCATGTGTACAGAGCATGGAGCAGCAGCGTGTGTACAGAGCATGGAGCAGCAGCGTGTGTACAGAGCATGGAGCAGCAGCATGTGTACAGGGCATGGAGCACCAGTGTGTGTACAGAGCATGGAGCAGCAGCGTGTGTACAGAGCATGGAGCAGCAGCATGTGTACAGAGCATGGAGCAGCAGTGTGTGTACAGAGCATGAAGAAGCAGTGTGTACAGAACATGGAGCAGCAGCGTGTGTGCAGAGCATGGTGTAGCAGCTTGTGTACAGAGCATGGAGCAGCAGTGTGTGTACAGAGCATGGAGAAGCAGCGTGTGTACAGAGCATGGAGTAGCAGCGTGTGTACAGAGCATGGATGGAGCAGCAGTGTGTGTACAGAGCATGGAGAAGCAGCGTGTGTACAGAGCATGAAGAAGCAGAGTGTGTACAGAACATGGAGCAGCAGCGTGTGTGCAGCAGAGCATGGTGTAGCAGCTTGTGTACAGAGCATGGAGCAGCAGTGTGTGTACAGAGCATGGAGAAGCAACGTGTGTACAGAGCATGAAGCAGCAGTGTGTGTACAGAGCATGGAGCAGCAGCGTGCGTACAGAGCATGGAGTAGCAGCGTGTGTACAGAGCATGGATGGAGCAGCAGTGTGTGTACAGAGCATGGAGAAGCAGCATGTGTAGAGAGCATGGAGCAGCTCTGGGGAACTTAACAGAGTCAGGCATGAGCACAGCCCTGTGCCCTGCTGTGTGAATGCTTCACTTTCCCCTTTATTACCAATGTGCCAAACTGCTCTTGATTGATCACGTTATCGATCGGTAGCAGATTGGACAGTTAAGAAATAATTGTCAGATCCTGTCAGTCAGACTTGAAATTGTATTACGTGTACCCAGCATGATATCCTACCATATTATTATACTGTATTGTGCATGGCTGAGGGAGACCTTTCAGGAATCCGCCCCTTGAAAATCCTGGGTTTGCCCCTGTAGGTGGCGATTTAGACTTCTTTTTGGGCCATATTTATATTGTCACACCTATCCTTTTCATTTCATGGAGTGAAGTTTTGAGCAGCCACACTGTGATGGGAAGTAACATCTGAGAATAATAAACCAGGTGTGACACTTACTTTTGTACACGATGACTCCACCAATAACTGCAGTGACAACAAGCAGACAGCAGATGGCAGCAGCGGCAATCACAGCACGATGGAGGCCATTGTTGTGTTCTGGGAGAAAACACAGAGGAAACGTGAGAACAGAGGGACTACTCAGGCACAAAGAGGGACAGTGGGATTTG
Organism: Hyperolius riggenbachi; assembly: GCF_040937935.1. Lineage (NCBI taxonomy): Eukaryota > Metazoa > Chordata > Amphibia > Anura > Hyperoliidae > Hyperolius > Hyperolius riggenbachi. The sequence continues at coordinate 37,385,177 of NC_090653.1, read as the reverse complement.
GTCAAAATAAGGACTGTCCCTCAAAAAGAAGACATTGGAATTGGAAATTTCCCATCTTTCGATAATTTCCGGCATGTCTGATCTACTTCCGAGAAAGGGATGGATTTTGTTTAGTACTGTATCTCCAAATCAATCCCTTTCTCAATTGGAAGCAGATCGGACATGCTGGAGATTATCGAATGATGGGAGATTTCCCGTTGATCTAACAGAAAATGACATTGCGTGTACCAGGCACTGTAAGCAATTTCTGACTCACAATCAGACTTTTAGCTTCTCCAACTACTATGGGGTGGCAATCTTGGACTTCACTGTGACCTGACTACAAAGCTCACAAATATGCTGGAGTCATTAAAATTGTTAAGAAGGTTGCAATACTTGTGCAGATATGTTTCAAGGCAACACATTTAAAAATGGCAGTGTCAATATAAAATCAAGTAGAATTTTTGGTGAGAAAATGCTTTTTAAAAGCTTAAAAGACTTCCGAGGCCAAAAATCAAGTGCGGCTGCGCAGCTCTCCGCCCTCGTCCAGCCGCATACTCGCTCCCAGCGTCCACCTAGTCTTACAGCAGGCGCGCTCACATCTCTGCGAGTACACGGCTGGACGAGGGCGGAGAGCTGCGCAGCCGCACTTGCCTCCATAAGTACTGCGCAGCCGCGGCTCTGCTCGGCGGCCATCTTGAGTGTGGAATAGGAGACGACCCGTGCAGTGGGGTCGGGCCCCGACCTGTGGGCAATAAAAATAATACATTTGCAGCGGAACAGAATGGAGGGGGCCAGGGACGGGCCGAGGCATAGGCTGGATAGGCTCCAGCCTCAGGGCGCAGTGTAGGAGGGGGTGCAGAATTCATTCAGCTGTCATTCTTAATTGTGTTTGAAGCAGAAAGAAATAAGAAAAGGGGATACATGGCAGTGACTGCAAGCCATATAACTAGATATTAAGGTGTTGGGGAGGTTGTGGGCCCTGTGGCGCCTCTTAGTCTAATAGCAATCAGTGTGTGATGGTTGGGGTGGCAGGGATGGAGGGGCGCACTTTGGTGTCTCAGCCTTGGGTGCTGGAGGACCTTGTCCCGGCTCTGGAGGGGGCGGAGGAACTCCCCCATGGATTCTAAACTGAAACAGGTACTGATCCAAATTTTGATTTCTGGCCTCGGAAGTCCTTTCAACAGGGATGGCAGAGGTCCCCAAACTTTTTTGGTCAAGGGCCGGGTCAACACACTTCAGACTGTGGAGAGCCGTAACATACATAAAGTGATGTTGGAAAGCATTACATTGAATCAAGGTATTGATTTCACCCAATCATGCCCAGAGGAGATTTCCCAGCAGCAGCCATTCAGTCATGCGGCACCCGGAGAACGTCTTTGTGCACCAGACAGTGAAGCATACCCAGGTGACAACCTGCCGTCCAGTTGTATAGCAGTGTCACCTGATGCAGTATTGGATTGGAAGCCAGCAAACTGCGAACTGACTGCTCACTGGCTTCTACAGTATGGATGTGTGGATGGGAGGTGCCAGCACTGCTATTCTATATGCGGGCCGCCAATATTTAACCTCCTTGGCCGTAATCCCGAGCTAGGGTCGGGGCGTAAAACCGCAGCTAAGAGCGGTAATCCCAACCTCTGCTCGGGGTAGCTGCTGGAGGCTGTGTGCAGAGTGTAGCGCGCAGCGAGCATCTCTACATAACTCCTGGGGGATCCCAACGTCGGCCGCCATTCTTCTTCCTCTCCTCCGGGGCTCTGCTTACTCCTGGTGAGATCGCCGGCTGTCGTCATGACGACAGCCGGCAATTTCACTTTAGAGTTGCAGCGCCCCCCGGAGGATAGAGGCATAACTGCAGCGCTGGAGCCAGGGAGGTGAGTGATTGCAGAACTGCTGCAGATCTCCCTGGCAGCATGATTTTTTCCAGGTTTTAGGGCCTGAAAGGGTGCAAAAAAATTGCACCAATTTTAGACCCTAAAATCTGGAAAGAATCATAACGCCAAGGGGGATAACGGTGCAGTAGGCCGCATCTATAAGTTATACATTATGTGTTTGGGGGCCAGTGAAAAAGCCTTGGGGGGCCGCATTTGGCCCATGGGCCTTAGTTTGAGGACCACTGCTCTATGGGATCCAGAGCCTTTCCTCTCCATAGGTGAGTATGATCTGACTTTTTTGAGGACGCTTCAGTGTTACTTCAATGCCTGAGAGATTTCATTTTTTTTCTTTTCCTTTTTAGAATTGGAAGAATACTGACAGCTAAGCTTGACCAAGAATATAACTATAGTGATTCTATTTTTTCCCACAAGCATACAAGATAGTTGTAAATAATCGGATTAGTTGTGAGAAACAAATAAGTGATCCTTTAAATGTAGTAGTTGTAAAAGGACTGCGGTCAAATTCTCTTACTGGGCAAGAGCAGCTAGCTCCACCCCCCCTCCTCTGTAGAGCCCTCCCTCATTACTGAGCCTTCTTCTGACCCTCTGATGTCTAGAGAACCCCGCCCTATGTTAAGGTGCAGAGCATTATTTACCTTCTTCCAGCGAGCAGAGCAGCAGGTCCTCAATCCTCTCATCTCTGTAGCCTCCGCACAGCATATCTCATTGTGGCTCCTGTCTCTGCATGTCACCTGACAATTAGGGATGGGAGCCGCAGAGAAATAGGCTCTTCCCTGCACTGTGCCTGACCTGGGTGCCACCATAGACATAATGTTAATGCATCAATGGCCCTATAGTGGCAAAAACAGTCTAATTCGGGAGTTGGAGAGAGCCGGACCACAAATTATTTTTCCCTCTAAGTTGCAACGACTCAGGGGGTAAATAGCATTTCATGCTTTCCGGTATATCAGCAGCAGCAGGGTGAGCTGTCATTCATCTCACCCTGCGCCCAACTGACCGGACAACGTTCTAACACGTCCGCATTGCTGCACCCCTGGGAAAAGGTCATTGTAACATTTAAAGGATACCCGAGGTGACATGTGACATGATGTGATAGACATGGGTATGCACAGTGCCAAGCACACTAATAACTGTGCTGTGTTTCTTTTTTTCTTTCTCTGCATGAAAGAGTTAAACATCAGGTATGTAAGTGGCAGTTCCTGTCTGAGTCAGGACTGGGTGAGACTACAATGTGAGCCTCACTGATAAGAAATTACATCTATAAGACACTTTCCTATCAGAAAAGGGCTTCTGAGAGCAGGAAAGCGATAAAAAGTGCCATTAGTTCATAGATTTGAACTCTGGCATACTTCAATGAATGTGTCATTGAGCAAAAACAATAAAATTGTGGAATATCGTACAAAGACAGTTTTAGGAGAAGGAGGCTAGATACTGTTTCATTCGTTTATTGTTACCTCGGGTGTCCTTTAAGAAGAATGGTAGATCTCCCCTGGTATTGTAACAACCAAACATGTACTCCTGAAGACTAAATAAACCTAACCTATTTAGGAAAGCAGATATAAAGAACTAGAACAATGTTGAGTGCATGAGATGAGTCTTTCTTACATATTCTAGAGATGTGGAGAGAACAAGGGGTGAACCATCTTATTTATATTCAAACCACACATCACTTTTGGGAGAATTCAGAGGGCAGTTCATCCCTTAGCTATGTGAAAAGCTAGAGCTCTGTCAGAATAGGTCTGAAGTCTCTGACACCAGCAACTAGCAGATGCTACAAAATGTTACTTTTTGGGAATGAGGTTATATGAGGCTTTGGTTTCCAGCTGCAGTTCACCCTTCCAAAATTTTCATTGCTAGTAAAGGTTAATAGAGAAGTGTGACATTACTTGCAGAACTCCCATATTTAATGCAGCTCTTCCTGAGAAATTCCCTTTGTCACAGTCAGTCACAAATCAGTCACATGACCCAGAGCTCTGTGTGCAAAGTAGGGAACTTCCAGTAAACTAGGGATTTCTTTCTCCTGCACACAGTGGTCACTTAATCCCACCCACCTTCTCTCTCTACTTCCTCCTGTGGATCATGGAGAAAAAGTGGGCGGTCCAGCGCTGTGGTCACAGGGAGAGACTGGCTGTTGCCACTCCCAGACTACTTCCCGAGGGTGATGATGAGGGTAGAGGAACAAGTCTGGACAGCTCACAGATTGCTGTTCAATCCAACCAAACTGTATCTGTCACCACTGCAAGCTCAGCCAGCCGAGGAATAAGCATGTAGAACTGTGGTGGCATAGAGTATATTGTAGTAAATTGTTCAGGATACCCACATTTTTATGATAATTATTCTGGTTTCAGCATCAGAAACACTTCCTATCTATATATATAATAGACTAAGTGCCTCAACCTTCAAACAAGAAGAAGAAGTACTTTGCATGAGAAAATGTATGCGTGATCAAACACCAAGTTTAAGGCCTCTTTTCCACGGACTGTTGAGCTGTGTGCTCAGCAAGCAGTTACCAGGCAGCAGTGAGCAGATACCAGGCAGCAACAAGCAGTTACCAGGCAGCAACAAGCAGTTACCAGGCAGCAGCAAGCAGTTATCAGTCAGCAGTGAGCAGATACCAGGCAGCAACAAGCAGTTACCAGGCAGCAGCAAGCAGTTACCAGGCAGCAGCAAGCAGTTACCAGGCAGCAGCAAGCAGTTATCAGTCAGCAGTGAGCAGATACCAGGCAGCAACAAGCAGTTACCAGGCAGCAACAAGCAGTTACCAGGCAGCAGTGAGCAGATACCAGGCAGCAACAAGCAGTTACCAGGCAGCAGCAAGCAGTTACCAGGCAGCAGTGAGCAGTTACCAGGCAGCAGCAAGCAGTTACCAGGCAGCAGCAAGCAGTTACCAGGCAGCAGCAAGCAGTTACCAGGCAGCAACAAGCAGTTACCAGGCAGCAGCAAGCAGTTACCAGGCAGCAGCAAGCAGTTACCAGGCAGCAGCAAGCAGTTACCAGGCAGCAGCAAGCAGTTACCAGGCAGCAGCAAGCAGTTACCAGGCAGCAGTGAGCAGTTGTGAGAGTTTGAGAGCCAGTTCACTGCCTATTCACAGTCCATGGAAAAGAGGCCTTACCCTAGCAAGTCTGACATTGCAAATCTGGCCTAATTGGATATTCATGAGGCAATGCTCATGCAAATGCATGCACAAACCAATACCACAAAGCAGTCACCCTGCTACATGCTACATTAGCACTATCCGGCTTAGTGCACACCAGAGCGGTTCTGCAGCGTTTTGCGATCCACTTGCGGCTGCGGATACGCTTGAGTAATGTATTTCAATGGGCTGGTGCACACCAGAGTGGGAGGAGTTTTGCTGAAACGCATACTCCCGAGGTGAGGCATTTTTTTTGGATTTCGGATGCGTTTCTGCCTCAATGTTAAGTATAGGAAAAACGCAAACCGCTCTGAAAAACGGCAGTTCAGAGCGGTTTTGCAGGCGTTTTTGTTACAGAAGCTGTTCAGTAACAGCTTTACTGTAACAATATATGAAATCTACTACACCAAAAACGCTTTACAAAACCGCAAAATGCTAGGTGAAATGCTACAGAAAAATAAGAAAAAGCGTTTCAAAATCTGCTAGCATTTTGCGGATCTGCTAGCAGTTTTTGGTGTGCTCCAGGCCTCCAGGAGCGCCACGGGGAGGATTCCCAATGCCCCCTTTTTATACAACTGGGGGGACCGCAGGGTCCCAGGCTCTCTCACTGCCTGGAAACCACAGCGGCACCCCGGAGGGGGAGGCTGGGTGGCGTGGACGACCCCCCCCCCAAGTTTGGTCAGCGCCGGGGAGAGCCGTCTGCACCCACCTCCCAATATTAAAAACAGGCACTTACCTTAACGTCCATTGCGTTCTGCTACATGCGCATTAACTTGGGGACACCACATGAGAAAGGAGAGAAGCATGGGTCACCCCGAGCTTTAGAGCTCAGGGCTGGCTCACATACAGCACTCCAGGGGTTGGGGTGGGGGTGGGGGGGGGGGAGGACAGGCGCACTCACTCTAGGGTTCACACCACCGGAGCAAGCCATCCGCCACCTGCCTCCAAAGGATACAAACTGCACAAAATGCTTTCCATGAGAAAATTAATGCGCATGTAGCAGAACCCAATGGATGTTAAGGTAAGTGGCTGTTTTTAATATTAGGAGGTGGGTGCGGACGGCTCTCCCCAGCGCTGGCCACGCTTGGGGGGGGCGGCTGCGCCACCCAGCCTCCCACTCCGGGGTGCCGCTGTGGTTCCCAGGCAGCGAGAGAGCACTTTGCAGTATTGGTTTTTTGACCCTGCATAGTTTGGCATGCGAAAGCAAATGCATATTTGCATGAGCATTGCCTCATGAATAGCCAATTAGGCCGGATTTGCAAAGCCAGACTTGCTAGGGTTAAACTTGGTGTTTGAGCACGCATACATTTTCTCATGGAAAGCCTACTTCTTCTTGCTTCAAGGTTGAGGCACGTACTCTATTAGATAGATAGATAGATGCGGCGTATGCTACGACGTGGGTCGGCTAGTATCTATATATTGCTGTATATTGAATACTTCCCTCCCAGTGATGTCACAGCCTAAGCTGTTTAGCTATGCTGAATTCTCCCCAGAATTAATTCAAATAGGAATGGTCTCCTACAAGAGATGGATTAAGATGTAATCGGGCCCTAAGGCAAGATAGTAGATTTGGGGCCCCTTGTGGTCCTTGTGGTAAGCCGAAGTGAAGAGAGGTCAGAGAAAGTGGCAGGCGGGCTCCTTGACACCCACTAGGCCCCAAGAACCTGCCTGGGTTGCCTGGTGGATGATCCTGCTCTGATCCCTACCACAAACAGCACAATCCAGCAGGAAATCTACTGAAATCTATTAACCCACAACATTTGATGCCTATCGATCAACTACCACCTAAGACCAACCCAGATTTCCCATCCTGTCTGATCAACACCTTTATAATTTATGTGGTCAAAGTTCGAACAACCCGACAACATTTTGGGGGAGTCAAATCTCAGAAGGCGAATAGAATCTGCAGGGAATCGAACGGGAAAATTAATGAGGTTACCTTTATATTTTAATGAGGTTGACCTTTATATTTCAAGAAATTCCAGATCACAGATGGAAAAAAACATGAAAAACTTGCTGTCACTCACCCCATGGGACAATGAGTGTCTCCTCCAGGCTACTGTGATCCACATGGCAGGAGTAAGTGTCGCCCTCCCTTGTTGGCACTTCCACGCTGACTCTGGTCTGATAGGTGCCGTCAGGATGGGGGAGGATGGGACTGGCTTCATCTGAAGGAATATGGTCCTCTCCATTCCTCACCCACTTCAGATCCACAGCTCGGGGGTGAAACCCGTACGCCAGACACTGAAGTCTTGTCACACCATTTGACTGATGACAGCCCCACACCTTCACCTCTGGAGGCACTGACAGGAGAGAGAACAAATCAATATGTGTAAAATAGCGGATGGAACAGAAATATAAGAAGGTCATACATGACTTGATGTCTTCACCAATCTGATATTTGTGTTGATTACATACCATCAGAGCCGGGACAAGGTCCTCCAGCACCCAAGGCTGAGACACCAAAGAGCGCCCCTTCATCTCTCTCACCCTAACACTGATTGCTATTAGACTAAGAGGCGCCCCAGGGCCCCCAACAACATAACCCCTAGTTATATGGCTTGCAGTCACTGCCATGTATCCCCTTTTATTATTTCTCTCTGCTTCAAACACAATAGCGGAATGATAGCTGAGTGAGTTGTGCGCCCCCTCCTACACTGCGCCCTGAGGCTGGAGCCTCTCTCTCCTCTGCCTTGGCCCGGCCCTGCAAACCATGATGGAGTGAATATACAGACAGCCTCCTACTTGAAAACTAACCGAATTCCAGCATTTCATACATACAAACAATGTTGTCTTCATGTGCAAAACATATAATACTATTTTTGTTATTACATATTTTTGTTGTTACAGTAGTGTATAAACTAATGTAAGTAGACAAGAAACAAAACATTTATATAGCGCTTTTTGCTTGGTGGGCACAAAGCACTTCAGGGCTGCAGCCACTTAGGGCGCACTCTGCAAGCAACGAAGATCATTAGGAAGCCTCACCTAAAGACTCCTGGTTTATGTACTTGCATGAGCCGAGATTCATTTTTAGACTCTGGCAGACCTTTGCATGCAGTTGCCAAATGTGAGTGTTTTTTGATACAATAAATTTCTTAAGAAAGAAGAAAGAAATGGGGAGCGCTAGAAGTAATGACCAGACTGTAACCCAAAATTGGGGAGCAGTTTCCCTTACAAAGCGTACTGTGGAAAAATAATTTAAGGGACCGTCTACTTACAGTATCAAAAAGTTTATTGAAAAAAGACCAAAAAATTGATAGCACATTGTATTCCCTTATCCCCCCTAAAATACACGGCCGTGTATGCCTCTATTGTCAGCTGACAAACCACATTCACTCTTGCGTAACAGACATTCCCCCTACACAGAACTTAGAGCACCCACAATGATGTTGTTTTGCTCCCCGAAGTATTGGGGGGGCTCATTCCAAGAGACAATGAATTTCTTACCCAATTTTTGAGCAGATAACCGTGATTTGACCATTATTATATTCATTTTGCAGTATTAGGTTGCTCAAATTCCTATGTGGTATGGGGAGAATATTTATCTATGCAGCATTGTATTTACACTAGCGGTATCCATTATTTTGTGAGCCTAGATGCAAACCATTTACCTTTGGGATCCAGCGCAGGTACAGCACCATCTTCCTTCTTGGGTTCTAGTGGAAATGGCTAGGCCCGATCGGGTCCATTCTACTGTGCAGGCGCTGGCTTCTCGTGCCTGCACAATAAAGTGGACCTGATCAAGCTCTGCTATTTCCTCCAGAGTCCAAGGGGGAAGATGGTACTGCGCCTGCGCTTACTATACACCAGCGGTTCTGGATGCCAGCCTGGCTTCAGGGGCATAAAGAGATAGTTTGCATATTCAGCAATGTGCATTGTGGGTAACCACAGTTAAACACTTAAAGCAGAAGTATTGCAAATACCTTTTGTTTTAAAGGATACCTTAGTCCTAAAAATATTGCAAAAATGATGCCCTGTGTGTGTATGGGGAGTAGCGCAAAAGCTTACCGCACCTCCCTTGCCCTGGTGTCAGCCACTGTTTCCCAGCAAATCAGCCAGTCCCGAAGTCCTGGTCGGAGGGGTCAGCGCATGCGCAGTATTTCTGCAGGAGTATGCGCACACTCCCACAGCAAGACATACCCGGTGCACACACTGAACTATAGGTCTGCGGGGAGCGCAGTACAAGGTCCCCAAGCGGACATACTGTGCATGTGCAGCGTAGTATGTCCCGGTCAGAGGGCATGCGCCAGGTACAACTTCCAGTGGGAGTGCACAGTTACTCCCGCGGACATCATACTGCACCGACTCAGCTGACCAGGACTTCAGAACCAACCAGTTAACGGGGGCTGACACCGGACAAGGGAGGTGCGGTAAGCTTCTGCACTCCTCCCAATACACACAGGGCTTCATTTTTGCCTCTTTATAACTCTCAATTAGCAAACAATAAATCTGCTCTATAGACTTGGATTTTGGCAACATTTTCAGAAAAATGGTGACATTTTAGTCTAAGCAAATCCAGTAAGCAGCAGGCATTAGTAAATCAGTGTTGCTGTGTATGCACTGTGTCATGCGTGCGCTGTGTTATGTATGCGCTGTGACATGCATGCGCTGTGTCATGTTTGCACTGTGTCATGCGTGCGCTGTGTTATGTATGCGCTGTGACATGCATGCGCTGTGTCATGTTTGCACTGTGTCATGCATGCGCTGTGTTATGTATGCGCTGTGTCATGCATGCGCTGTGTTATGTATGCGCTGTGTCATGCATGCGCTGTGTTATGTATGCGCTGTGACATGCATGCGCTGTGTCATGTTTGCACTGTGTCATGCATGCGCTGTGTTATGTATGCGCTGTGTCATGCATGCGCTGTGTTATGTATGCGCTGTGTCATGCATGCGCTGTGTTATGTATGCGCTGTGTCATGTATGCGCGGTTATGTATGCGCTGTGTCATGCATGCGCTGTGTCATGTATGCGCTGTGTTATGTATGTGCTGTGTCATGCATGCGCTGTGTCATGCATTCGCTGTGTCATGTATGCGCTGTGTCATGCATGCGCTGTGTCATGTATGCGCTGTTATGTATGCGCTGTGTCATGCATGCGCTGTGTTATGTATGCGCTGTGTCATGCATGCGCTGTGTTATGTATGCGCTGTGTCATGCATGCGCTGTGTCATGTATGTGTTGTGTCATGCATGCGCTGTGTCATGCATGCGCTGTGTCATGCATTCGCTGTGTCATGCATGCGCTGTGTCATGCATGCGCTGTGTCATGCATGCGCTGTGTCATGCATGCGCTGTGTCATGTATGCGCTGTGTCATGCATACGCTGTGTTATGTATGCGCTGTGTCATGCATGCGCTGTGTTATGTATGCGCTGTGTCATGCATGCGCTGTGTCATGTATGTGTTGTGTCATGCATGCGCTGTGTCATGCATGCGCTGTGTCATGCATTCGCTGTGTCATGTATGCGCTGTGTCATGCATGCGCTGTGTCATGCATGCGCTGTGTCATGCATGCGCTGTTATGTATGCACTGTGTTATGTATGCGCTGTGCCATGTATGCGCTGTGTTATGTATGCGCTGTGTCATGTATGCGCTGTGTCATGTATGTGCTGTGTCATGCATGAGCTGTCATGCATGCGCTGTGTCATGTATGCGCTGTGTCATGTATGCGCTGTGTCATGTATGCGCTGTGTCATGTATGCGCTGTTTTATGTATGCGCTGTGTCATGCATGCGCTGTGTTATGTATGCGCTGTGTCATGCATGCGCTGTGTTATGTATGTGCTGTGTCATGTATGCGCTGTTTCATGCATGCGCTGTGTTATGTATGTGCTGTGTCATGCATGTGCCGTGTCATGTATGCTCTATGTCATGCATGCGCTGTCATGTATGCGCTGTGTCATGTATGCGCTGTTATGTATGCGCTGTGTCATGTATGCGCTGTGTTATGTATGCGCTGTTATGTATGCACTGTGTTATGTATGCGCTGTGCCATGTATGCGCTGTGTCATGTATGCGCTGTTATGTATGCGCTGTGTCATGTATGCGCTGTATCATGCATGTGCTGTGTCATGCACGCGCTTTGTTATGTATGCGCTGTGTCATGTATGCGCTGTGTCATGTATGCGCTGTGTCATGTATGCGCTGTGTCATGTATGCGCTGTGTCATGTATGCGCTGTGTCATGCATGCGCTGTGTTATGTATGCGCTGTGTCATGCATGCGCTGTGTCATGTATGCGCTGTGTCATCATGCATGTGCCGTGTCATGTATGCTCTATGTCATGCATGCGCTGTGTTATGTATGTGCTGTGTCATGCGTGCGCTGTGTCATGTATGCGCTGTTATGTATGCACTGTGTTATGTATGCGCTGTGCCATGTATGCGTTGAGTCATGTATGCGCTGTGTCATGTATGCGCTGTGTCATGTATGCGCTGTGTCATGCATGCGCTGTCATGTATGTGCTGTGTCATGTATGCGCTGTGTCATGCATGTGCTGTGTCATGTATGCGCTATATCATGCATGCGCTGTCATGTATGCGCTGTGCCATGTATGTGCTGTGTTATGTATGCACTGTATCATGTATGTGCTGTGTCATGTATGTGCTGTGTCATGTGTGAGCTGTCATGTATGTGCTGTGTCATGCATGTGCTGTATCATGCATGCGCTGTGTCATGCATGCGCTGTGTTATGTATGCTTTGTATCATGCATGTGCTGTATCATGCATGCGCTGTGTCATGTATGCGCTGTGTTATGCATGCACTGTGTCATGTATGTGCTGTTATGTATGCACTGTGTCATGTATGCGCTGTATCATGCATGTGCTGTGTCATGTATGCGCCTTTTCATGCATGCGCTGTCATGTATGTGCTGTGTCATGTATGTGCTGTGTCATGTATGCGCTGTGTCATGTATGCGCTGTGTCATGTATGCGCGGTTATGTATGCGCTGTGTCATGCATGCGCTGTGTCATGTATGCGCTGTGTTATGTATGTGCTGTGTCATGCATGCGCTGTGTCATGCATTCGCTGTGTCATGTATGCGCTGTGTCATGTATGCGCTGTGTCATGTATGCGCTGTGTCATGTATGCGCTGTGTCATGCATGCGCTGTGTCATGCATGCGCTGTGTCATGTATGCGCGGTTATGTATGCGCTGTGTCATGCATGCGCTGTGTCATGTATGTGTTGTGTCATGCATGCGCTGTGTCATGCATGCGCTGTGTCATGCATGCGCTGTGTCATGTATGCGCTGTATCATGCATGCGCTGTGTCATGCATGCGCTGTGTCATGTATGTGTTGTGTCATGCATGCGCTGTGTCATGCATGCGCTGTGTCATGCATTCGCTGTGTCATGTATGCGCTGTGTCATGCATGCGCTGTTATGTATGCACTGTGTTATGTATGCGCTGTGTTATGTATGCGCTGTGTCATGCATGCGCTGTGTCATGTATGTGCTGTGTCATGCATGAGCTGTCATGTATGCGCTGTGTCATGTATGCGCTGTGTCATGTATGCGCTGTGTCATGTATGCGCTGTATCATGCATGTGCTGTGTCATGTATGCGCTGTATCATGTATGAGCTGTCATGTATGCGCTGTGTCATGTATGTGCTGTGTCATGTATGCGCTGTGTCATGTATGCGCTGTGTCATGCATGCGCTGTTTTATGTATGCGCTGTGTCATGCATGCGCTGTGTTATGTATGTGCTGTGTCATGCACGCGCTGTTATGTATGTGCTGTGTTATGTATGCACTGTGTCATGCATGCACTGTGTTATGTATGCGCTGTGTCATGCATGCGCTGTGTTATGTATGTGCTGTGTCATGTATGCGCTGTGTCATGCATGCGCTGTGTTATGTATGTGCTGTGTCATGCATGTGCCGTGTCATGTATGCTCTATGTCATGCATGCGCTGTGTCATGTATGCGCTGTGTCATGTATGCGCTGTTATGTATGCGCTGTGTCATGTATGCGCTGTGTTATGTATGCGCTGTGTCATGTATGCGCTGTGTCATGTATGCGCTGTTATGTATGCACTGTGTTATGTATGCGCTGTGCCATGTATGCGCTGTGTCATGTATGCGCTGTGTCATGTATGCGCTGTATCATGCATGTGCTGTGTTATGTATGCGCTGTGTTATGTATGCGCTGTGTCATGTATGCGCTGTGTCATGTATGTGCTGTGTCATGTATGCGCTGTGTCATGTATGCGCTGTGTTATGTATGCGCTGTGTCATGCATGCGCTGTGTTATGTATGTGCTGTGTCATGTATGCGCTGTGTCATGCATGCGCTGTGTTATGTATGTGCTGTGTCATGTATGCGCTGTGTCATGCATGCGCTGTGTTATGTATGTGCTGTGTCATGCATGTGCCGTGTCATGTATGCTCTATGTCATGCATGCGCTGTGTCATGTATGCGCTGTGTCATGTATGCGCTGTTATGTATGCGCTGTGTCATGTATGCGCTGTGTCATGTATGCGCTGTGTCATGTATGCGCTGTGTCATGTATGCGCTGTTATGTATGCACTGTGTTATGTATGCGCTGTGCCATGTATGCGCTGTGTCATGCATGCGCTGTGTCATGTATGTGTTGTGTCATGCATGCGCTGTGTCATGCATGCGCTGTGTCATGCATTCGCTGTGTCATGTATGCGCTGTGTCATGCATGCGCTGTGTCATGCATGCGCTGTGTCATGTATGTGTTGTGTCATGCATGCGCTGTGTCATGCATGCGCTGTGTCATGCATTCGCTGTGTCATGTATGCGCTGTGTCATGCATGCGCTGTGTCATGCATGCGCTGTTATGTATGCACTGTGTTATGTATGCGCTGTGTCATGCATGCGCTGTGTCATGCATGCGCTGTGTCATGTATGTGCTGTGTCATGCATGAGCTGTCATGTATGCGCTGTGTCATGTATGCGCTGTGTCATGTATGCGCTGTGTCATGCATGCGCTGTATCATGCATGTGCTGTGTCATGTATGCGCTGTATCATGTATGAGCTGTCATGTATGCGCTGTGTCATGTATGTGCTGTGTCATGTATGCGCTGTGTTATGTATGCGCTGTGTCATGCATGCGCTGTGTTATGTATGTGCTGTGTCATGTATGCGCTGTGTCATGTATGTGTTGTGTCATGCATGCGCTGTGTCATGCATGCGCTGTGTCATGCATTCGCTGTGTCATGCATGCGCTGTGTCATGCATGCGCTGTTATGTATGCACTGTGTTATGTATGCGCTGTGTTATGTATGCGCTGTGTCATGCATGCGCTGTGTCATGTATGTGCTGTGTCATGCATGAGCTGTCATGTATGCGCTGTGTCATGTATGCGCTGTGTCATGTATGCGCTGTGTCATGTATGCGCTGTATCATGCATGTGCTGTGTCATGTATGCGCTGTATCATGTATGAGCTGTCATGTATGCGCTGTGTCATGTATGTGCTGTGTCATGTATGCGCTGTGTCATGTATGCGCTGTGTTATGTATGCGCTGTGTCATGCATGCGCTGTGTTATGTATGTGCTGTGTCATGTATGCGCTGTGTCATGCATGCGCTGTGTTATGTATGTGCTGTGTCATGCATGTGCCGTGTCATGTATGCTCTATGTCATGCATGCGCTGTGTCATGTATGCGCTGTGTCATGTATGCGCTGTTATGTATGCGCTGTGTCATGTATGCGCTGTGTTATGTATGCGCTGTGTCATGTATGCGCTGTGTCATGTATGCGCTGTTATGTATGCACTGTGTTATGTATGCGCTGTGCCATGTATGCGCTGTGTCATGTATGCGCTGTGTCATGTATGCGCTGTATCATGCATGTGCTGTGTTATGTATGCGCTGTGTCATGTATGCGCTGTGTCATGTATGCGCTGTGTCATGTATGCGCTGTGTCATGCATGCGCTGTGTTATGTATGCGCTGTGTCATGCATGCACTGTGTCATGTATGCGCTGTGTCATCATGCATGTGCCGTGTCATGTATGCTCTATGTCATGCATGCGCTGTGTTATGTATGCACCGTGTCATGTATGCGCTGTGTCATGCGTGCGCTGTGTCATGTATGCGCTGTTATGTATGCACTGTGTTATGTATGCGCTGTGCCATGTATGCATTGAGTCATGTATGCGCTGTGTCATGTATGCGCTGTGTCATGCATGCGCTGTCATGTATGTGCTGTGTCATGTATGCGCTGTATCATGCATGTGCTGTGTCATGTATGCGCTGTATCATGCATGCGCTGTCATGTATGTGCTGTGTTATGTATGCACTGTATCATGTATGTGCTGTGTCATGTATGTGCTGTGTCATGCGTGAGCTGTCATGTATGTGCTGTGTCATGCATGTGCTGTATCATGCATGCGCTGTGTCATGCATGCGCTGTGTTATGTATGCTTTGTATCATGCATGTGCTGTATCATGCATGCGCTGTGTCATGTATGCGCTGTGTTATGCATGCGCTGTGTCATGTATGCGCTGTGTCATGTATGCGCGGTTATGTATGCGCTGTGTCATGCATGCGCTGTGTCATGTATGCGCTGTGTTATGTATGTGCTGTGTCATGCATGCACTGTGTCATGTATGTGCTGTTATGTATGCACTGTGTCATGTATGCGCTATATCATGCATGTGCTGTGTCATGTATGCGCCTTTTCATGCATGCGCTGTCATGTATGTGCTGTGTCATGTATGCGCTGTATCATGCATGTGCTGTGTCATGTATGCACCTTTTCATGCATGCGCTGTCATGTATGTGCTGTGTCATGTATGCGCTGTATCATGCATGTGCTGTGTCATGTATGCGCTGTATCATGCATGCTCTGTCATGTATGCGTTGTGTCATGCGTGCACTGTCATGTATGCGCTATGTCATGCATGCGCTGTGTCATGTATGCGCTGTATCATACACGTGCTGTATCATGCATGTGCTGTGTCATGCATGCGCTGTTTTATGTATGCGCTGTGTCATGCATGCGCTGTGTTATGTATGTGCTGTATCATGCATGCGCTGTGTTATGTATGTGCTGTATCATGCATGCTCTGTGTTATGTATGCGCTGTGTCATGCATGCGCTGTGGCATGCATGAGCTGTGTCATGTATGCGCTGTGTCATGCATGAGCTGTCATATATGCGCTGTGTCATGCGTGTTACAGTCACCTCTCTTCTCCAGATCTTCTCTCCCATTGATGATGTGTTGCTTCAGATAGCGGATGCACTCATTCTCCAGGTAATACTTGTATACCTCTCCGGCTCTGACGTCTGGCCCGTTATATCTCTGAGTGGTGATCTGAGCCTCCTGTGCAGTTGGGATCCAGATACCGCTCTGTGTGTCCAGGTACATGAGATCCCTGCCATCATATCCATGCTGCATGTACCCCGCAGTGCTGCCGTCATCTCTGACATCACAGCCATACATCACCTGGATAATATGGATCCCTGCACACAGCACACAACATGTTACACTGGGATAGAGCAAACTTATTCATGGATAACTAGAGATGAAATACTGATAGCACTGCAGAAGTTATGCAAAGTAAATTCCAATTGCTTAAAGCAAACCTGAAATGAAACTAAACTTATGAGATAACTAATTGTATGTGTAGTGTGGATAATGAATAGAACATTAGTAGCAAAGAAAAGAGTCTTATATTGTTTTCCAGTACAGGAAGAGTTAAAAAAGTCAGTTGTTATCTATGCAAAAGTGCTTCTCTGAGCTATTTGACCTGCTGGGTCCAATACAGTCTTTTTCTGAAGGACTTGAACAGCCAAGAAACAGTGAGAGACAGCTTGAGATTTTACTGCAGGTAAGCTCAAAGGGTCATTATTTCTGCTTTGTTTTATAGCTTGAGAGATAGAGTGTGGTTTCTAAACAGCAAATATGACAGAATGATGCAATGTTATTAAAAACAGCTATATAACTGAAAAAAAACAAAACTATTTTCTTTGCTACTAATTCTTTATACATTATCCGAACTACACATACTTATATCATTCATGAGTTGTTGTTTTTTTTTCTTTTTTCCTCTTCAAGTTTGTTTTAAATTAACATAGACAGAGCAACCAGTCACATAGATACCAAAGGATCCAAGCTTTATTCCAAACTCAATTTAACATGTGTGCCCCTGGGATGTTTTCTGGCAGATGACTGGGGTGACACCTGCAGTCCTATTCTTAGCATACTGTTCCTTATGGACAGCATATCATAGATATGGCAGGTGCTATAGATTTAGTCTGTTTTGATTATTGCAACTCTCATTGATTTCCAGGACAATCTTCCGACCTGTAAAGACCCAAGTTGTCTGTATATAGTGTAATGTTTTAATAGAGTTGATACACCCCTCATAATTAAAGGAAGGGTTTGTTATGTGGGTTATTTTATTATGTGGTGGTAGTAATTTGCATATCCTTTGTAGACTTATTGCCAGAATCCTGATTTCTGTATATAACCTATCAATTTGTTATTGGTGTCTGCAAAACCTATCAATGTAGGCTAAGATGGTCAATACCTGAACTTTGTGCCCCTTGATGTGAACGTCCTGTACAAATTTCCTCTCCAATGGAGGGAAATAAAGGAAAAAGGAGGCGATATATAATGAGTAGCAGATCAAATAATTATAGAACAGAGGCACCAGAGTAGAGCACAACATGTTAAAAACTGAGGCACTTATGCTGGCTGAGACTTGCTGGCAGTTACTCCGATTCATTGCCTGATGAAGCATGTTAATCCCTGTGAAACGCATAACATTTTTGAAGTGTTCGGTTGAAGAATTTTTCAACTTGTTATTTACTGTTCAAGTCTATTTGGAGAGATAAGTCCACCACTACCTCCCATTTTAAACTGTTTTTAACATGTTTGACTCTACACTGGCGCCTGCGTTCTATAACTAATCAATTATTCTAGTCCGAGTACGTATGAAATTGCTGCCGCTAATTACTATTCCCCCTCCAGGTCGACGTGGATAATGGGGAATTATGTTTTTCGGCTGCCAGCTATTGCCGGCAGCCGAAATTACAGTGTTTTATAAGTAACTTTAGCCGTCTTCTGACAGCGCCCAAGTTACTTACTGTGCGCTGCTATAGCCGTAATTCCTATTACGGTCTATGGTGGCGCCGGCTGCGCCCAAATCTCTTGAGCTGGATATGATGTGTTCATTCGAGTCCACCCTTGGTAGAGAGGAGTTACCCAGATCCGTTTCCTCTACCGAAAGCAATTTTTTATCCTATACAGTGGTTTCCTTAGGGGTAACCCACCTTTGTGAGTATCTCTATTCTACCACACTTAATGTACATTGCATTGTGCTAACTACAGAGGACACCTGATATCAGCACATAAGGACAGTTATATTTTCCATTCAGTTTTGGAGGTTGAAGTCCATTTCCTAAGGCATCAGAACTGAGGCATCCATTTACTGATTCAGGGAGGAACTACCTCATAGTCCACTTGTGGTGCCTCTTAGGTGAGTATATACAGTAACTTTTTAATTATTTTGGGCTACTGTTGTCCTTTAAAGCAAACCTCAAGTAGGGATAGGTGAAAAGGTTAGATACTTACCTCAGTAGTTGGAAGCCTCTGGAGGGTCCACAGGCTTTCCCTATCCTCGTGGAGCCCACCGATCCAGCCCAGGTGTCCAAGAAAGTCAAGTTATGGAAGTGGCCATCACAAAGCACTGACCTCTGTCAGATGTGGGCAGAACTGAAAGAGCATGCATGAGCCAGAAGGCCTTGGAACTTGTCCTAGTTACACCAGCTCTGTCCCAACAACTTATTCTAAGAAGCTTGTAGAAGGCTACTCAGAACATCTCACTTAAGTTTAACAGTTTAGAGGTAGTGCTGGTGTTCAAATTCAGAACATGGTTGGAAATTTACCCCATTAAAACACTTCAGCACCATTCAGCACAGGACCTATGGACAGGGTCAGAGGAAGTTCACTTATTTGCGCTTCATAAGTGAACTCCGCCCGACCCTCTCCACAGGTCCAGTGCTGAAGTGGGGTTTGGGGTGGTGTTCCAAATTCGAACACCAACACTATAGACAACGCCACCAAATATGAAGAGAGTGTATGTAAACTTGCAACCCACTGCACAGGTAGTTGCCGGTTAACCAATAAGATAGGGATTGTCGGTTAGTTCTTAGACTGCATCTGTCTATGAGTTGAAACACTGGGCAGTCTCTATCCGCTGTACCTTCTCTATGCTCCCCCTCCCTATGCCTCCAGTGTCCCCCTCTGTGCCACCTCCCCCCTCCTATTGTGTCACCTCTGTCGCCCTGTACCCTCATTGTACCATAGCAAAATGTCATTTTACCTGTTTAAAAAAATCACTTTTACTTTGAATTATTGAAAATCAATTTTCTTAAAAACTACAAGGTCTTTTTGAACGTGTCCCGGCAGAATCAAATTTCACATTTTCGGGCCATTTGTATTGGCAGGTCATTTCTATCCTACGTCAGGTCAGGTGTAAGTTAGGCTATTCTCTGTGATTGTGATATTGTCAATAAATAATGATAAAGTGTCTTTGAAAATTCCTGAAAAAAATACTTTTACCTTGCACAAAGCAAAAGATGGAGCCCAAATTACTTTAAAAAACGGCGTAATTCGGCCGTCAGCAATAGCTGGCAGCCAAATTATGGATTACCCCAGAGTTCACGGCTGTGTGGAGGGGGAATAGTATTTGATGCCGCTGTGACTTCTGCAGGAAAAGGGTGAGATTTTTTTCAGCTTTGCTCTGTGCCCAAATTTTTCCATTTTTGCTTGTATGCTATTAGAACAGCCTATGGATCTTTATAATGAAAGCACATAAGCCTCAGGTCGTTGGATCCTACTGGCACACCTTAGCCACACCCCCAACACATGGCTGTAAAGGGCCGTCCACACATAATGTCTGTGTGGTGCTGAGACAAAAGTTATTTTGTCAACAAGTTATGAGTCACTCAATGATTGGAAGATGGTATCTCTTCCTGAAGCCCCTCCCGTAGATCGAAGCTGTATATTAGTTCCATAATCTGCTATGTGCATTGTTATTGCACTGTTAGATCTAGCCTACAGTTACCCTTTAACACACACTGAGGGAGGTGTAATAATCATCTTACCTCCAGTTTGGTTGAATCGGCTCATCAGCACCTCCACTCTGAGCCTGTATACATCCTCAGCACCTTGATTAATTTTGGTGTTCCTCTCCCAGCTTTCAGGATCCAGTTTTTTCACCCACTCTGTCATGGGAAGACACTGGCGGGTGCTACTGTTATAATTTGTTATTGCCTTGTCATCCACATATCCCATCGAGGAGAAGAAAAATAGCCCAAATCCCGGAGCTAAAACTGCTGTTCTGCGGTACTGCAGAGAGTGACTGTCTGAGGAGACAGAGAGAGAGAGAGAGAGAGAGAGAGAGAGAGAGAGAGAGTGCTGATCATACAGCATAATGTATATTATCATAAGAATGTGCAGGCCTAAACATTGTAAGTTGCACAGGCATGTCCCCATAACAAAAGTAGCCATCATGCACCCCATATAACAAGTAGCGCAGTATGGATACAGAGGCGCCAAAAGGATAAAAATATCTAAAAAGTTTAAAACATGAGGAGACAGTGATGGACTTACCTCCTTCAAACAAACACAAAAAAGTTTATTTACATACTCCGGGGGACAATGCAACGCGTTTCGCAGGTTTGATCCTGCTTCATCAGGCAATAACAATGAAGCACAAGCATATGTGGTCAGTAGAAGAGCCAGGCACCTCAGAGGCACCTAAAGCGGGATCAAATCTACGAAATACATAGCTTTGTCCCCTGCCTCCTCATATTTTAAACTTTTTAGATACTTTTATCCATATGGTGCCTCTGTATCCATACTACGCTATATTAAGCCCACCCTTGGTGGAGGGGTGTTATCCCCTTTTTTCCTCTTCTACGGAGAGCAACTTCTTAATCCTGAGTGGGGGGTCAGGTCTAATTTCCCCACCTGCCTTTACAGCGGTTGCCTTTACAGTAACACTGCTTTGTGAGTATAGCTTATTACTCTATCATACTTCATTTTAACTACCAGTACATACTACACTATATTTGGCTCTTGGTGTCCCTACCCTGTGTTCATATAACAAGTAGAGCCATTATGTCCCCGAATCAAATGCAGGCATAGTGTAACGTTTGGTGTAAGCGAACAGATGTCTGATTATCGAGTGATCTGCAGTATCACTAATAATCCAGACACTATACCTGATTATGTAGTGATCTGCAGAATCACCAATAATACAAGTATAGCAACACACAGAAGGTATACAATGTATAGTGCTTGGTGCAACAGTCGTACTTGATAGATTGGCTATACCTCACCAGAGGAGCTGGTGGGTACTATCAGTACACTTGATAGGTTAGCTATACCTCACCAGAGGAGCTGGTGGGTACTATCAGTACGCTTGGTAGATTAGGTTATACCTCACCAGAGGAGCTGGTGGGTACTATCAGTACAGAGGCCCTCACCAGAGATCAGGACTCTCTGGTGGGGATAAACAGTACAGAGGCCCACACCAGAGATCAGGGCTCTCTGGTGGGGAGGCAAGGTTAGACAGGCAAGGTCAGCAACAGACAGGTAATAACGGTACAGAATCAGAAGGCAATAGGAAGGTGATAATACAGGCTGAGTCGGCAACAGGATCAGATGGGCAGAAGTACAAAGACAGTAAACGAGAGAGAGGTCAGAAGCAAGCCAGTGTCATACACAGATATCAATAAAGAGTAATGCAAACAATAATATTCCTATCTAGTGTGAAATCCCCGGTTTCCTCCCGGATCAAAGCACACCGGATCTATCTAAGGTCTGAGCACTAACATGTAGTATTCGCAACAGCAGACAGTTTGCAAGTGAAGCCGAGAGGCTTGAGAAGCAGAGGAGACCCAATTGGCACGCCCACTCCTCTGAGCCAAATTAGGAGCGGCGAACGTCTCCTCTGACGTCATCCGACCAGCTGGTCAGCTGACGCGCCTCCTCCCCGCATAAAGGT
Organism: Hyperolius riggenbachi; assembly: GCF_040937935.1. Taxonomy (NCBI): domain Eukaryota; kingdom Metazoa; phylum Chordata; class Amphibia; order Anura; family Hyperoliidae; genus Hyperolius; species Hyperolius riggenbachi. The sequence goes on along the minus strand of NC_090653.1, from coordinate 37,363,173 downwards.
CCTGTCTGTGCGCGCGTGCACGTGAAAATGCAACCCTATGTGCGGCTGACAACCCCGTCCTCGGCGTGCTAGACGCCGGAGGCACGGGTGACATGCTAGGCAGAGGAATGGAGGCAGCTGCGGAGGATGCCAAACTGCCCGCAGCTGCTTCCTCCATGTTTATTACACATAGTATCCTCCATATAACAAAGCAGTAGCAGTGGTGTCTCCATATAGTAAGGTCTCTATGGAATCACTACAGCTTTGTGGGTTCCCATCACACTGCACACCCCTCTATGGAATCACTACAGCTGTGTGAAGTCCCACTGTATTAATAGGCTGGATAGTGTATTGGTTAACGACTTGTAATGATTGGTGTCAGCAAGCACAGATATTCTGATTATTGGTGATCTGCAGTATCACCAATAATACAGATGCTATACTTGATTATATGGTGATCTGCAGAATCGCCAATAATGCAAGTATAGCGTGACACGATACAATCATATGCAAGAGGGTGCAGGGTACAATAGAGTATCTCTATAGGGCACAGAGATACAACCTCCAGCAAGCTGGAACAGCAGACAACAGTAATAATATACAGCGTAAATTCAAGTCTGTGGAAATATCCACCACACCGTAATTCCTCCGAGGGATGGTTACCTCTGAATGGGAACCCCGCGTGTGAGATCCTCCAAAGGACGGAGTGGAGGAGTCTCGGCCTCTAGTAGCAAGGGTTTGCTAGCGGCTGTCGTCTCAAAGAGGCAAGCCTCTGATAGAACCCTACAGTGGGAGACGTTCCACTGAAGGGAGAAAGGTCAGACAAAATGAGGTTCGGCAACAGATCAGGCGGCAGCAGTACAGAAACGTGAGACAAGAAAATAGTCGGAAACCAAGCCAATAGTCCATAACGGTACGGGCTGGCGAAGTACAGAATCAGGAAGCAAGAGAGTAGTCAAGACAGGCACAGAATCATACACGATAAATCAAACAGTATAATATGTGTATATATTGGCGATAAACCAATATATAACACAATACCAGAGACAAGGCTGACTAGGTCTGAGTGCTGACACAGGGTATCGCAAATACAGACGAAGTGTGACTGAAAAGCACCTCCTTATATACTGCCTGGGAGAGAAGTCAGCAACCAATCAGAGCAGGCTAAAATGTCAGCTGACCTCCAGGTCAGCTGACACGCTTTCTAAGAGTATAAAGGCGTGTCTGGCGTGCGGGCGCACCCCCTGGAGGCAAGATGGCAGAGCCCTGGTGAACAGCTCTGCCATGCTGGTGAGTTTGGAGCAGAGTGTTCAGACAGGTTTGCACAGCGGATGCGGATGAATTTCCGCATCCCGCGTTGGAAGGTCCGCTTGCCGGACTGGTTGCGACCATATTTCCGCAATCCATCCGGCGTTGCAGATTTTTCGTTATAGTACCCCTCCGTCTAGGCGTGGACTCCGGACACGTCCCACCTGGCCTGTTAGGATGGAGCTCATGGAACCGTCTCCTAAGATTATCAGCATGTAAATCACCTGCTTTGACCCAGGATCTTTCCTCTAGACCGAACCCTCTCCAATGCACCAAATACTGCACTGAACCCTGAACTCGTCTGGAGTCCAAGATCTCCTCAACCTCCCATTCAGGCTCACCATCAACCATGACAGGGTGAGGCGGGAGGGAATCCACCTGAACAGCCGGCTTCAAGAGCGACACGTGAAAGGCTTTCCCCACCTTTAGAGAATGCGGTAAACTGACTCTGTAAGTAACACGATTAACCCTTTCGGAAACTGGATATGGACCAATATACCTGGGCCCCAGTTTCGCGGACGGCTGTCTCAGAGCTATATGACGAGTTGATACCCAAACTTTGTCCCCTGGTTTAAACTCCCACTCTGCAGATCGTCTCTTATCTGCCTGCCTCTTCTGTATGTCAAAAGCCTTTTTCAAATTTTCTCCGACATTAGCCCAGATCATCTTGAAGGATTCCTGCCACTTCTCCAGAACAGGGAATGGAGAGGCCGTCACTGGTAAAGGAGAACATTTGGGTGACTTCCCACTGACTATCTGAAAAGGCGCATAACCAGAGGACTCATTCCTAAGATTGTTATGTGCGAACTCAGCGAATGGCAGAAACTCCGCCCACTGGTGTTGAGCGTCCACCACATAACATCTTAAGAACTGTTCCAAGGACTGATTAATCCTCTCCGTCTGACCGTTGGTCTGCGGATGGTAACCTGATGAAAAAGACAACGACATACCCATCCCCTTACAGAAGGCCCGCCAGAATCTCGAGACAAACTGAACCCCTCTGTCCGAAACAACATTTTCCGGAATGCCGTGTAACTTAAAGATATTTTGAATAAAAAGATCTGCTAATTTTTGAGCAGAAGGGAAACCACTCAAGGACACAAAGTGAGCCATCTTACTGAATCTGTCAGTGACTACCCAAATGACCGTCTTTCCATTGGAAACTGGCAGTTCTCCTACAAAGTCCATGGAAATGTGCGTCCATGGCTCCTGAGGGGAGGGCAGAGACTGTAAAGTTCCGACTGGAGCTAGTCGGGAGGGTTTGCTCCTGGCACAGACGGTACAGGTTTTGACAAATTCTCTGCAATCTGTTTGTAATGATGGCCACCAGACAGCCCTACCTATTTCAGTGGCTGCCAGGATGATCTCTTTTGACAAAATACTTTCTGGAGAAGGGGGTGGAGCAGTTTCAGGTTCAAAGCAATGAGAAAGGGCGTCTGCTTTGACGTTCTTACTCCCTGGTGTAAATGTAATTATGAAATTAAAACGGGAGAAAAAGAGGGCCCATCTAGCCTGTCTGGGGGTGAGTCTCTTGGCTTTTTCAATGTATTGTACATTTTTATGATCCATGTAAACAGTTATTACATGCTCTGCCCCCTCCAACCAGTGGCGCCATTCCTCGAAAGCAAGCTTGATGGCCAATCATTCCCTGTTTCCAACGTCATAGTTTCTCTGGGCAGGGGAGAACTTTCGGGAAAAAAAAGCACAGGGATGAAGCTTGCCTTGAAGTCCTGAACGTTGAGACAATACTGCTCCCACTCCAACCTCCGAGGCATCCACCTCTACTATAAATGGATAAGCAACATCGACCTGACATAATATAGGAGCTAAACAGAATGCTTCTTTCAGAGAGGAAAATGCCATACATGCTTTCTCTGACCAATGAGTGGCATCAGCCCCGTTTTTTGTCAAATTAGTAAGTGGAGTCACCACTGATTAGAAACCCCTGATAAACTTCCTATAATAGTTTGCGAATCCCAAGAACCTCTGCAGTGCTTTAAGCCCAGATTGTTGTGGCCAATCCTTCACTGCAGAGACCTTCTTGGGATCCATGGACAATCCTGACGTGGAGATAATGTATCCAAGAAAGGCAATCTCTTTAATCTCGAAAACACATTTCTCCAACTTTGCAAACAATTAATTGTCCCTGAGTTTTTGTAACACATATTTCACATGTTGGTGATGTTCAGTGATATTTTTAGAAAATATCAAGATGTCGTCTAAGTAGACGATTACAAAGTGACCCAGTACCTCTCTGAAAATCTCGTTAACAAACTCCTGAAAAACTGCAGGAGCGTTACACAACCCAAAAGGCATCACCAAATACTCGTAATACCCCTTGGGAGTGTTGAACGCCGTCTTCCACTTGTCTTCCTCCCTAATATGGATTAAATTGTAAACCCCCCTCAGATCTAGCTTTGTGAATACAGAAGCCTCGGAAACTTGTGTGAACAGATCATAAATCAACGGTAGTGGGTAACGATTCTTAATCGTGATCTTATTTAGACCCCTGTAGTCAATACAGGGACGCAAGCCTCCATCTTTTTTCTGAACGAAAAAGAATCCGGCCCCCGCAGGAGATCTTGAGGGGCGGATAAAACCCTTCTGTAAATTTTCCTGAATGTAATCATCCATGGCCAATTTTTCTGGGGGAGAAAGATTATATAAGTGGCCCCTAGGAGGCATGGTTCCTGGTTTCAAATCTATTGGACAGTCAAAGGGTCTATGAGGGGGTAACTGATCAGCTGCACGGGGACAAAACACATCCGAATATTCTTGATATTGTGGAGGAACTCCTTCCACATGAACCTTGGTTGAACATAAAATTATATTCTGTAGACAATATTGCGAACAGTAAGGAGACCAAGTAGTCAACTGCCCATCCCTCCAATCAAACTGAGGAGAATGTAAACGTAACCAAGCTAATCCTAATATCACCGTAGAGGTAGACATTTTTAGCACATAGAACTGTATGACCTCCTTGTGCAGAGCTCCTACTTGAAGCGAGAAAGGAGGTGTCTGGCACAGTGGGGAATTTCCTTGCAGAGGAGAATCATCTATTGCTGTAACGTATAAATGTCTTTCTACAGGAAGTATGGGAATATTTAGACTTAAAGCAAAATTCAGATCTAAAAAGTTGGCAGTTGACCCAGAATCCACAAATGCTGTGGTAGAAAAGTTTTGCCCTTCCCAATTAATGGAGCAGGGCAATAAAATTTTCTCTTGTTTGGGGGGTGAAACTAGTCCGCTTACGGTGGTACCCCCAACCACACCTAAGCCGAAGAGTTTCCCGACTTCCTACCACAGTTTTGTGCAATGTGACCCTTTTTCTCCGCAATACATGCAGAGACCCTCTCTGTGTCTTCTGATTCTCTCAGCCTCAGTGAGGCGCCTGTGGCCTAACTGCATAGGCTCCTCAGTCTCAACTGCTGCCGAGCTACTAGTACCTGAAACCCTAGGATACAAAGAATACCTGCCCTTCTTATTGTACCTAAGGCGTCTATCTATTCGGATAGATAGCGTTATGGCTTCATCAAGATCTTTAGGCTCTGGATGGCTAACCATCATGTCGGTTACTGCTTCCGACAACCCATTTAGGTATCGATCAAGAAGTGCATATCGCTCCCATCTAGATGATACAGCCCATTTTCTAAACTCTGACGCATAGTCCTCCGCTGTACTGCGTCCCTGTCTAAGGTTTTTAAGTTTACGTTCAGCCGTGGCGGCACTATCCGGATCATTGTAGATGACCGCCATGGCTTTAAAAAACTCTTGGACAGACGAAAGGGCAGGATGATCGTCCGGTAAACCGTAAGCCCAAGTTTGGGAATCTGCGTGCAACAGAGTTTTGACAAGAGTAACCTTCTGGGCCTCTGTTCCTGAGGACACAGGTTTCATGTCAAAATAGGACTGAACTCTGTGGCGGAAGTTCTGAAAATCTGACCTAGAGTCTGAAAATTTCTCGGGAATGTTCATTTTAGGCTCACTAGGAGCCGGGGGAGGTCGGACGCTAAGTGGTGGTTGCAGCCTCCAGCCAGTCTCAGTCAGCTGAGTAATCTGAGCCTGCTGTGCAGTCACAGTAATCTTCAGCTGTTCTAGCTCTGCCCTTACGGTCTGAAGCTGATTGACCACCCCCTCCATTTTACTTCTTTATGGTCTGTGTTTATGTAACGATTGGTGTCAGCAAGCACAGATATTCTGATTATTGGTGATCTGCAGTATCACCAATAATACAGATGCTATACCTGATTATATGGTGATCTGCAGAATTGCCAATATTGCAAGTATATCGTGACATGATACAATCGTATGCAAGAGGGTGCTTGGTACAATAGAGTATTTCTATAGGGCACAGAGATACAACCTCCAGCAAGCTGGAGCAGCAGACAACATTAATAATATACAGCGTAAATTCAAGTCTGTGGAAATATCCACCACGCCGTAATTCCTCGACAAACATCAAATTCCTCAGAGGTATGGTTACCTCTGAATGGGAACCCCGTGTGTGAGATCCTCCAAAGGACGGAGTGGAGGAGTCTCGGCCTCTAGTAGCAAGGGTTTGCTAGTGGCGGTCGTCTCAAAGAGGCAAGCCTCTGATAGAACCCTACAGTGGGAGACGTTCCACTGAAGGGAGAAAGGTCAGACAAAATGAGGTTCGGCAACAGATCAGGCGGCAGCAGTACAGAAACGTGAGACAAGAGAATAGTCGGAAACCAAGCCAATAGTCGATAACGGTACGGGCTGGCGAAGTACAGAATCAGGAAGCAAGAGAGTAGTCAAGACAGGCACAGAATCATACACGATAAATCAAACAGTATAATATGTGTATATATTGGCGATAAACCAATATATAACACAATACCAGAGACAAGGCTGACTAGGTCTGAGTGCTGACACAGGGTATCGCAAACACAGACCAAGTGTGACTGAAAAGCACTTCCTTATATACTGCCTGGGAGAGAAGTCTCCACCCCAGGCAGCAACCAATCAGAGCAAGCTAAAATGTCAGCTGACCTCCAGGTCAGCTGACACGCTTTCTAAGAGTATAAAGGCATGTCTGGCGTGCGGGCGCACCCCCTAGAGGCAAGATGGCAGAGCCCTGGTGAGCAGCATGCTGGTGAGTTTGGAGCAGAGTGTTCGGACAGGTTTGCGCAGCGGATGCGGACGAATTTCCACATCCCGCGTTGGAAGGTCCGCTTGCCGGACTGGATGCGACCATATTTCCGCAATCCATCCGGCATGGCGGATTTTTCGTTACAGGACTCTGTCTCTGACACAGGCGACCTGGGTTCATATCTTGGCTCTTAAAATAATTTAAACAATTGAAGCATTACGCTGCATCATCACAAAATTAAAAAAAAAAATCGGAGGTGGTCATAATACATATCATGCCTAAAAGCTGTTCTCATCAGCCCATCGATGTACGTAAGCTCTGTCCCAGTGTGGCCATCTGACAAGAGATATCCCTGGGAGAACTCTACAGGTGAAACTCGAAAGATCAGAATATCGTGCAAAAGTCCATTTCTACGCCCCTTGGGAGGACTGTGACCATTCCAGGGGTGTAGATATATGCCTCCCACTGCGATCAATGCTGTGCACGCTCCCGCTTGGGTTCTCATCGCCACCCGTTAGTAGACACATCAGTGAATGGGAACACGGTTCCCATTCACCGATCTAATCAATGATCAGCGGCATCAATAAGATGCTGTGGTCATTGACAAACTGAAAGTAAAACATACACACATTACTTCCTGTTAGCTTACTAACAGTACGCACAGGAAGATAAAGTGGGGTGACATCTAGTGGCTAAATATTAAAAAATACTAATACACCCACTATACATTACATTTCATAAAAATACACAAAATACCCCATAAATTAACCACTTACCTTCCCTCCCATAGTTTCCAAAATAAATCAATTGTATAAAAAAGTGACTAAAAAAACAAAACTTAAGTTACCTTAGGGACTTAACTTTTTTAATATGTACTGTATGTCATAAGGGTATATTACTGTTACTTTTGCAAATAAGGGCTTGTAACTAGTGATGGGCACAAAATGAAAAAAAATACACCTTAACTTCCAAATAAAATATTGTTGCCATACATTGTACTAGGGACATATTTTAAATTTTGTAATAACCAGTACAAATGGGCGAACAAAAATGTGTGAGTTACATCCACTGTCATGGCTGAAAACTGAGAAAAAATGAAATTTTGCCATTTTTTTCTTAATGTCCCCCTAAAAATGCATTCAGAATAAAATCATTGTTAACAAAATGTACCACCCAAAGAAAGCCTAATCGATGATTAAAAAAAAGAAACAAGCTACAGATCATTTTGTTGTGATAAGTAGTTATAAAGTTATTAGCGAATGAAAGGGAGAAACACTCAAAATGTGAAAATGGCTCTGGTCCATGAGGGGAAAAACCCCTCAGTGGTTAAAAGGTGAAACTAATTTATGAAATAGGAACCCTTTGCAGGTGTTTTGGATGAATTAGCTGATTACAGTGTGACACTTCGAACCTAGAATATTGAACATTTTTTACAATATTCTAAGTCTGAGATTTTGATTTTAGGGTTCTCATAAGCTGTAAGCCATAATCATCAAAATTATAACACATAAAGGCTTGAAATATCTCGCTTTGCATGTAATGAGTCTATTTTATATATTGGTTTCACCTTTTAGTTGAATTGACTTTTGCACAATATTTTAATTATTTTTTGTATATTGTTTCTTGTCCAGAATACAGCTTGTTACTGACAGCCAATAAGAGCAGATTACTGAGGGGGTGTGACCGGCGAGTAGAATTTATCAGAGTGAAATCTCCTTACATGCACATGTAAAATGTGGCATTTCAGAGAAGAGAAACTTGACAGTGAAGCCAGAAAAGGAGAAATAATGTTTTAGCGTTAATTTAACCTCACAAGATGTGGACACAGGTCAGGTGCATTTGAGAGAAGTTATCAGTTGAAGAAGAAAGTTAAAGCTGGTAAATTACGGTACTTCACATTCTTTGTGAGTTCAGCTCAGTGACAGTTGGGGGTTTGTCTTCAAATGAGATCTCTGACAGGAAATCACCTCACTGGTTGGACTATACCCATCCCCCCATAGTGCCATTTTACACATCATCTTCTCCTACAGGAATTGCCTGAGGATGGAATACACCCATTCCCTTACAATGCTTCCATTTTACCCAATGCACAAACCTTTTTTGCACTATTGCACTATTAACTAATTTATGAGTTTCCCCACAAAAGAAACATGCTATATAAATGCATAATAATAATAATAATAACATGGTAGAACATTAGACTATGACTATGGTAGGGATTAGATTGCGAGCTTCTCTGAGAACAGTCAGTGACATGACTATGTACTCTGTAAAGTGCTGCAGAAGATATAAGTACAATATAAATCTATATATATAAGATTGGATGTACAGTATGTGTGTGTGTATGTATGTATGTGCCGCGATCACTTGAAAACGCCTTGACCGATTTGAACGAAACTTGGTATACAGATCCCTTACTACCTGAGATGATATGCTCTGGGGGTCTCGGGTCTCCCCTGCACAGCTGGGCAGAGCTACAAACAGAAAATCTGATTTCACCCATTCATGTCAAAGGAAAAAATGGAGAAGGCTGCCATTCTCACAGCAATCAAGCCAGAGTCCCCACACTTGGCACAGTTGGTCACTTGGTGACCGAGGTTACAAATTCAGAAATAGTGGGCGGAGCATAAAACAGCCATTCAAATTTCAGCCATTCATTTTAAATGGGAAACTGTAAACTGCAGCCATTCTTACAGTTAATGGCAGGGTTTTCAAACTTGCCACACTTGATCACTGGGTGACTGGGATTAATATTCAGTGGGTGGAGCCTACAACATCATATCAAAATTAACCTGTTGATTTTCAAGGGGAATATTTAAATTGCTGCCATTCTTACACTGTCAATAGCAGGTGCCTACAACCTGGTACAGTTGGTCACTGGGTGACTGGGGGTTCAAACTCAGAAAGGAGGCGGAGCCACAAACAGACAATGAGATTTGTTTAATTTCAATGGGAATATACAAATTACTGATACCAAGGACCCCAAAGCTCATAAACTTGGTAACTGAGTGATTGTCAAGGTTAGAAAAAGTGGGTGGCGCCAATAACTACATTTTTTACATGGGAAAATATAAAATGCAGCCATTCTCACACTATTAATGGCGGAGTTCTCAAACTTCACACAGTTGGTCACCGGGTGACTGGGACTAATATTCAGAAAAGTGGATGGAACGTACAGCAGCCAATCAAAATTCACCTACCGATTTTCAAGGGGAATATTGAAACTGCTGTCATTCTTACACTGTTAATGGCAGAGGCCTCAAACCTGCTACAGTCGGTCATTAAGTGACTGGGGTTCAAATTCACTAGAGGGGTGGAGCCACAAACAGCCAATCAGATTTCCTTGCTGGATAAACTGCTTTCATTCACACAATTTTAATGCTAGGAACCCGAAACCTCACAAACTTGGTCATTGAGTGACTGTGTGTCAAGGTTACAAAAACTGGGTGGAGTCAAAAACAGATTTCCCTGGGAAAATGTAAACTGCAGCCCTTCTTCGCTGTTAATGGCAGGGATCTCAAACTTTGCACAGTTGGTTACTGGGTGACTGGGATTAATATTCAGAAAAGTGAATGGAGCCTAAAAAAATCAATCAATATTCACCTGTTGATTTTCAAGGGGAATATTAAAATTGTTGCCATTCTTGCACTGTTAATGGCATAAGCCTCAAACCTGCTACAGTCATTGGGTCACTGGGGTTTAAATTCAGAAAAGGGGGCAGAGCCACAAACAGCCAATCAGATTTGTTTTTATTGATGCCAAGGACCCGAAAGCTCACAAACTTGGTCATTGAGTGACTGTGTGTCCAGGTTACAAAAAGTGGGCAGAGCCAAAAACAAATTTCACTGGGAAAATATAAACTGCAAACCTTCTTACACTATTAATGGCAGGGTTCTCAAACTTTGCTAAGATGGTCACTGGGTGACTGAGATTAATATTCAGGGGAATATTCAGGGAATAGCCAATCAAAATTCACCTGTTGATTTTGAAGGGGAATATTTAAATTGCTGCCATTTTTACACTGTTAATAGCAGATGCCTAAAACCTGCTACAGTTGGTCAGGGGGTGACTGGGCTTCAAATGATGGAGGGGCGGAGTCACAAACAGCCAATCTGATTTGTTTAATTTCTATGGGAATATACAAATTATTGATGCCAAGGCTCACAAACTTGGTCATTGAGTGTTTGTGTGTTAGGGTTAGAAAAAAAGTGGGCGGAGCAGACACCAGCCAAATACATACCCGGGCAACGCCGGGTCATCAGCTAGTGACATTATAAAACAAAAGTCATATAACAAATACTTCATATGCTTTAGCTTCTAAGGAATTCCTCACCTAGCAGACATGCACTAGCCAGACACCAGACCACCTTAGATTCAAATCTGTTGGGAGAAGAATACTTTCTGTATCCAATAGAGAAAAGTAAATCCTATATTAGCCTCAATACACAAAGCATAAGGGCTTATTCACTTAAGAGCGATTTCGCTCTTTTTCAAGCGCTGATGTCAGGTAGTGAAAAAATGAATCGCTGAGCAAAAGTGCTTAGAAAAGCACTGAGGGCTCTTTCACATCAGAGAGCACATGCAGGAGCCGATCTCCTGCACGCTTTAATGGCCTGCGGCGGGACGTCAAGAAGTTGTGGTGGAGCAGCGGCAGTTCTAAACGCAACGGCTGGACGTTTCAAAGCTCTCAGATGTGTTGTAACGTAACGCTCTGGAACGATTCATCTAATGTGAAAGTTAACATGAAAAGTCAAATAGACTTTTCTAAACGCAAACTAGGAGTGATCCATCAAAACGCTCGGATCAGCTCCTAGTGTGAAGGAGTCCTTAGAAAAGCACTTTTCTAAGCGGAAAACGATTTGAAAAGCGCTCACCAAATCGACAGCGCTTGTGATAGCGATTTGTAATGTGAGCAAGGCCAAGCCGAATGCGGTAAGTAATGCAGAAAACAGATGATGTTACTAAACATGTTACAAAGACTCAATTCACTAAGCCTGTTATCGCATGGAAAAGTAACATTACAGACCAGTGTGGTCAATTACCAATTTGTGTGGTTAATACTTCAGTAAATGTTGATTCACAACTATTTCAGCATTTGGTAAAACAAGTAAAAGTGTTTGGTAACCAAGGCCAGGCTGGAGCTGTCGGTAACGTACAGTCAGACAGGCGGTGGTAAAATTGACAGACAAAGTAGACAGTCAATAGGAAGAGCCTCCCTGTCCTGCTACTCGGTCCATTGGTGCCGATATACTGCCGGGTGGGACATCACATGTAATAAAAGGCTAGGAGCACACATAACATAGCGTGAAAGGCTGCATTTTAGGTCATATTTTATATTAATGTTTTGTGTGTTTTTTGTGCTTTTTTACTGCGTTTTTTGTGCGTTTACGATGTGTTTTTCAAATGTTTTGTGTGTGTTTTAATGCGTTTTTGGTTCGCATATACAAAACGCATATGCGTTTTTATGCGTTTTCCATGCATTTTAATATTTCCATTTATGCAAATCACTAAGAAGACAACAGGAAGTGGAAATACAGCAAAAAAAAAAATATTTGTGGGGAAAAACACATAAAAACGCATGAAAAACGCATACAATTGCGTTCCCATTGCCTTTCATTATGTGCGTTTTTATATGCGTTTTTTCCTGTGGCCCATAGACTTCCATTAGCGGCAGAAATGCAGCGTTTTACGCTGGCTGCTATGTGTGCACCCAGTCAGACAGATGTAGGACCAGAGCACATTCAAAAAGGTTTCCCTGTATCTCTTTAGAGGTGCAGGTGAATGGCTAACACACAGGAGCCATTCTGACTAAAGGGATGCTGGGGATGTTTTTTGAGACCGGTTTTACACCTATTTTTTGTGTTGCAGTGGGATGCAATGCTCCTGTCACATCCCAACACAGTGCAAAAAATGCCAAACACATGACCCTGCGACCGAGTCATATGCATAGCGCCAACTTCCTGCTGGGCAGGAAGTATGTCTCCGGGATTCCCATCGGTCTGCACATGTGCGGCCTGACGCACCGTACTCCGTCGTTCACACTACGTGCATCACTCATAGACTTACATTACCCCAAGCACCGTGTTGTGCTTGAAGTAATGCGCTGTTGCCCAACGTGGGACTAGATACTTCCAGAGCGCCGCAACGGACTGCAATAAGTGGGAAAGTCTCCATAGGCTTTCATTGCTTTCGCAGCCCCTTGTGGCAAAATAGGGTAACGCAATGCAGTTTTACCCTGCTAGTGTAAAATGGACCTTCAATTTTTATGTTTTAGCTCAATGCAGAAGATGAGAGCTCTGCCACCAGCTTCTACTGCACAGTTAAAGCAAGAAGTTTTGAATCAGGATGATACCATTTTTTGGCTAACTTCTGGTTGAACTCGATGGACGTATGTCTTTTTTCAACCCAAATAACTATGTAACTACTGTATATGTAACTTAAAGGGTGCCCTCAGCGCAGCTCCTCTCCCTCCCGGCATCCAGCGGTGAAGAAGCCTCGCCAGGTCGGCTTCCAGGTCGGCTTCTGTGCGCTCCACGGCGGGGGAGTCACGTGGTGTAGAGACGTCATCAGGTCTCTACTGCGCAGGCGCAGAACTACTGCGCCTGTGCAGTAGAGACCCGATGACGTCACGTACACCACGTGACCCGCGCCGTGGAACGCACATGACGCCGACCCGGAAGCCGACCTGGCGAGGCTTCTTCACCGCTGGATGCCGGGAGGGAGAGGAGCTGCGCTGAGGGCACCGATCGACTGCCAGGAGCTGGAAGAAGCCCCAGGTGAATGTAGTTTGTTTTTTTTTGCAGCGCGGATCTTCCCTTTAAAGCCGGATTGTCACCGTAACAATCAAATTTCAACAGCAACTGGTCTGATTATATTAAGTAATAAAAGTGCTAATCCTGCATTCAAAACTTTCAAAACTTTTTCTGCTATTTATAGTCAGGGCCGGCTTTAGGGGGGGGCGAGAGGGGGCAGAGCCCCCTCAAACAGACTCACTGCCCCCTCAAATCAGAGCCGCTCTCGCTATGCCGCTGGCTGCTTCCTGGTCCGTGGTGTGGAGCGCAGAGCGGTCATGTGATCAGTCACATGACCGCTTCTTCCTCGGACGGCTCTCCGAGACAAGTCTCTGCTGTGACGCAGGCAGTGGCGACCATAAGAGCCACCCCGCATAGAGGAGGAGTCGACTCTCTCAGAGAAAGAGGAATTCTCCTCCTCTGAAAGAGTCGACTCCTCCTCTATGCAGGGCGGCTTCTTAAGGTCCCGCTCCCGCCACTGTGCCTGCGTCAGAGCTGAGACTCCTCTCAGAGAGAGTAGACGTGCTGACAGTTTTTCTACCCGGTCCCGCCATCTGCCACCCGCCTCACCAGACACTGTCTGTGTGCTGTGCCTGCCAGTGCCAGACCAGTTGCATTGGGAAATCAATAATTTTGTGTGTGCTGTGCCACAGTGCCAGTTCAGTTGCCAGTCCAATAGTCAGCCTGGCTGGCAAATCAATCAGATAATTGCCTCATTTAAGGCTGTCAGTCAATCAGTGTCAGTGCCAGAGTGCACTGCAGCCTTGCTGGCAAATCAATCAGATAATTGCCTCATTTAAGGCTGTCAGTCAATCAGTGTCAGTGCCAGAGTGCACTGCAGCCTTGCTGGCAAATCAATCAGATAATTGCCTCATTTAAGGCTGTCAGTCAATCAGTGTCAGTGCCAGAGTGCACTGCAGCCTTGCTGGCAAATCAATCGCTCAGATTGCCTCATTTATTTTGTGTGCGTTCTTTGCCATCTGCCGCCGCCTCAGGCCCTCAGTGCACAGCACTGTATTTGTGCAAAAAAACCCACGCAATATATCAGTATATTAGCATTTGAAGAAAATTATTTCTGTGTTACACCTGAGAACATTTTTTTGATAATCTGCAGTGCGCAGAACTGTATTTGTGGTAGAAAAAAACACGCAATATCAGCATATTAGCATTTGACGAAAAGTATTTCTGTGTTACACCTGAGAACATTTTTTTCAATAATCTGCAGTGCGCAGAGCTGTATTTGTGCTAAAAAGAGCAGAGCTCAAACTTCCCTGGCAGACCTTTAAAGGACTTCCGAGGCCAAAAAGAAGAAAATGACACTATACCTTTTTATTATCAGAATCCATGGAGGACGTCCAGCGCGTCCTCCGCACCGAAAAGGGCTGCAATGACGGCGGAACGGTGCGGAGGACGCGCTGGACGTCCTCCGTGGATTCAGATATTAAAAAGGTATAGTGTCATTTTCTTGTTTTTGGCCTCGGAAGTCCTTTAACACCACTGTAAGGTCATGACATGTTTATTTGGCCCCACCCATGACCACGCCCACAGTCTGCTGCATGGCCACGCCCATTTTGCAGGGTTTTTGTATGCCCCCTGCAAATTTCTGTCTGCCCCCTCATATGTGCCTGTCTAGAACCGGCCCTGTTTATAGTTTGGAGTTATTACATACTTTTGGAGCACTGGCCCTTTAGTTGCCATTGCCAAACAGTTGCATGCTGGGGGGTCTTTTTATCTATAAAATATTCCTCTTCCCTTTATTTCCCCCTCTTTCTAATGACATAAGACAGTGCACTTCCTAGCATAGACCTCAGTGGGAGTGTCTGAAGACTCTGGGAGGAGGGCAGGTAACAAACACACTATTAGCAAGAGGAGAAAAAAATAGTGAGGGAGGAAATTATGTCAGGATTAGCTTCATTCAAAGCTAACCAAGATGGAAACTGTCTAGAATAGGATTCTCTGCTTTTCCTTTAAAAAATTCACAGGAATAATAATGTGGACAGTGCAATACATCTGTTATGTAAGTAGAAGTAGTAATTATCTACTTATATGTGTGTTTTTTATTTCTAGGTTAGCATGGATGTCACTTCTTCTTTAAAAGAATAAGAATAAGCAAGCTTTCGGCTGTACAGCCTTTATCAGGCTTCAATCCTGTTTGCTGCCGCACAGTTACCAAGACTTCCGTCTGTGGGTAAATTATTGTGTGACTCCCCCGTTAGGGAAAAACTTAGTGAATTAAAAAAAAAGGTCTGAAATCATGCACTTGGTATTTTAACAAAGAATATTTGTTATTTGTGTTTAATTAATTCTGGCAAATAGAGCAAGAAGAAATATTTCCTCCAGAACCCAGATCTCTCTGACATATCTACATGAAGGAAAATACGTAGCTTGCAGCTTGCATCTGCAATCCAGTGTGTAATGATCGCTGCTGCAGCAGCTATTCCTGGAAGTAGTAGTGCTGCAGCTCAGGCAGTTCTGATCTATTTCCATGCAAGCTGCATAGCTTTGTCTGTCTTTCCCTGCTGTCAGCTTGTGACTGATTATCATTCACCTGTGTGGAAATCTGCATGTCTGCTCCCATTGGATGACCTCAGTATAAAGATCTGCTTCCTGCAGGGTTTCCTTGGGTTTTCATAGCTTCAGCTTAAAGTGAACCTTAAGTGAGAAAAAAAAATTGAGTTTTACTCACCTGGGGCTTACCTCAGCCCCCTGCAGCTGATCGGTGCCCACGACGAGTCGCTCTGATGCTCCGGGTCCCGCTGGCGGCCACTTCCGGTTTCGCCGTCAGGACCCGTCAGGCTGGGGAACGCGGCTGATACTACGCGTTCCCAGCCAAAATAGCACCCCTATGCGGCCATATGTCCGCATACGAGTGCCTATGCGGACATATGGCCGCATAGGGGTGCTATTTTGGCTGGGAACGCGTAGTATCAGCCGCGTTCCCCAGCCTGACGGGTCCTGACGGCGAAACCGGAAGTGGCCGCCAGCGGGACCCGGAGCATCAGAGCGACTCGTCGTGGGTACCGATCAGCTGCAGGGGGCTGAGGTAAGCCCCAGGTGAGTAAAACTCATTTTTTTTTTCTCACTTAAGGTTCACTTTAAGCCTGCCTTGCTGTCGCTTTAGCCCCCGATCGTGTTTCTTGTTATAAAGATACTTTGCTGGTCTTTGCATCATATATTGGTTCATTGCCTATATATATGCATACCAGCACGTTTATTATTTTCCTTGTATTTGTGTTACGTTGATACATCAGTGTTGCTGATGTATACGTACACGAACTGTTTATATCCTGTGTGCAGTTAGTCAGCTTTCCAGCACGTTTTGGTAGGTTGCGCGTACCGTGACCACCCGTGCTGAGGTAGTTACCCTGCTCCTGGTTCTGTTTGTGGATTGCGTTCATCTCTGCGAGGAGATAACGAATCCTTCTGAATCCTGTCCTGTTACCGTTTGTGGATTGCGTTCATCTCTGCGAAGAGATAACGAATCCTTCTGAATCCTGTTCTGTTACCGTTTGTGGATTGCGTTCATCTCTGCGAAGAGATAACGAATCCTTCTGAATCCTGTTCTGTTACTGTTTGTGGATTGCGTTCATCTCTGCGAAGAGATAACGAATCCTTCTGAATCCTGTTCTGTTACCGTTTGTGGATTGCGTTCATCTCTGTGAAGAGATAGCGAATCCTTCTGAGTCCTGTTCCCTGTATTACTCCATTCCTAGTCAGCGTTCCTGCTTATGTCATATATCGGTTCATTGCCGATATATACATATGTTAGTCAGACGTTACAAATAGTTTCATTGATAGCTGTAATTGTAATACGCTAGGAAAACATACTTATTGTATATTTATCTGTGTTACGTTCATCTATCTTAATCCTGCTATTTTCTGACTGTCCTGTCCTGTCTTTGTGAGGCACGCCATCGCCGCATCGCATTGGCTGCCTCATTCCAGTCTGTCTGGTTTTGGACGCTTGCTGTCGCTAAGTGCCGCTAGCTAGCAAGCGTTCATTCTGTCTACCTGTCCTGATCTCCTCAGTTCTGGTTTGTGCGCTCAGCGCTACTTTGCGCTGAGACGTTATTACGAAAGCATTGTTTGTGGCTGTCAGATCTGCACCGGCTCTGTGCGCCACAATCTCCTATTGGAGTCAGTCCTCCCCTCCACTATACTAGGGATAGCCTGTTTCCTGGTGCTAGTGTGTGTACCTCCTCCACGTCAGCTCATGCGTTGCATGCTGACTGTGGAGAATACACCACCAAGCCTCACACAGTGGAAATTACACCAATATTTAGAAACTGAATCTTAAAAAGGAACTAAACTCTTGCACAGGACAGAAGGAAAACAGAGAAATGCACCCTGTATGTACCGTATTTAGAGAGTTTAGCCTGTCTGATTCCCCCTCATTTGTGTCTAATTACTAGTTGTAATTTGATCTACCCCCTGTGTCACATGACTGCCTTTGGCAGATAAGCCCATTTGAAAGTACAGGCTGTAAATAATATGTCTGCTTCCATGAATCAGGAAGTAGACACACTGCAGATTTATTTTGGGATTTGTATCAGCTGTAACAAAGAAATGTGGTTTTTTTTGTTTAAAGGTTATTATGTTGTTGTGTATCCTTTAACTACTTACTGCACCAGGTGCAGTATAATCACATCCTGCATTCCCATTCATAAATCTACGTCCCCGATTCAATGAATGCAGGCATCTATTAGATGCCTGCTTCATCGTATCTTCCGGCTGCCACGGTGCCATGCGTTATTTCCGTTTCACGTCCTTACATACGTGAATCGGAAATAATGACTGACATCTTGTGTCCAAATAGTAAAACTACTGTACATCTAAAAACATTTCATTTAATAAAAATACCTACACTTACATCTAAAATTATTTATTACCCTCCCACCCTCCCCCACAGTACCCCCCAAAATTTTTCATATTAACCATTTCTGCCACGCGGACGTGAGCTTCACACCCGCAGCGGCAGGTGCTAGAGCCGCAGGGACACGCTAGTCACGTTCCTGCAGTTTGGGGGGTGTGCAAGCGATCCTGCGGGCAGATGCCCGCGATCGCGCTGCTGCTGCTAGCAGGGGGGGATTGACTGCAGGAGACAAAAGTCCCCTGTGCCAATCTGAGCATGTCCACGGAGAATAAACACTCGGCCGCTTTCCGCCGCCCTATCATTACATTTATGAAGGGAAACAATGTTTCCATTCATAACCTCCCCGCCGCCGTTGTGATCGGATGCTTCCGATGGAAGCCTACGTCACTTCCCTGGTTACAATGTAGTGATACATTGTATCCCAATTAGCGTACATTGTACGCTACTGGGATTTTTGCTCACTAGTCCAAATAGTAAAACACACCTACTGACTTTGGGGAATAAAAATAAATGATTATTTATGTCAAGAGGACATCTAATTAATAAATAATGGGCTAAAAATTAATGATGGATGTAAAACTGAAAAAATGCAACTTTATTTCCAAATAAAATATTGTCACCTTACATTATACTAGGGGTATAATTTTAACGTTGCAATAACCGGGACAGATGGCCAAATAAAATGTGTGGATTTTAATTATGGTAGCATTAATTATTTTAAAACTGTAATGGCTTAAAACTGAAAAATAATGATTTTTTTTTCACTTTTTTTCTTATTATTCCCATTATAATGCATTTAGAATAAAATAATTCTTAGCATAATTTACCATCCAAAGAAAGCCTAATTGGTGGCGGAAAAAACAAGGTATAGATCATTTTTCTGTGATAAGTAGTGATAAAGTTATTGATGAATGAAAGGGAGAAGCACAGACAGGTGAAACTTCCTCTCGTCCATAGGGTGAAAAATCCCCGCGGGCTGAAATGGTTAAAAAAAAAAATCATATATAAAAAAAAACATAAATAGTTGCCTTAGGGACTGAACTTTTGAAATAGGCATGTCGATAGGGAATATTACTGTAATTTTTTAATTTGCGGGCTTATAAACTGTGATGGATGCAAAACTGAAAAAATGCACCTTTATTTCCAAATAAAATATTGGCGCCATACATTGTACAAGGGAAAATTTTTAAACGTTGCAATAACCGGGACAAATGGGCAAATAAAATGTGTGAGTTTTATCCACAGTAGAACTTTTTATTTTAACACTATAATGGCTGAAAAATGAGAAATAATAAATTTTTTCCATTTTTTTTCTTATTAATCCAATATGTCTTTAGAATAAAATAATTTTTAGCATAATGTACCTCCCAAAGAAAGCCTAATTGGAGGCAAAAAAAACAAAATATAGATCATGTCGTTGTGATTAGTTGGGATTAAGTTATTGGCGAAAGAAAGGGTGGAGCGCTGACAGGTGAAAATTGCTCTGGTCCTCAAGGGGAAAAAACGCCTCAGTTGTCAAGTGGTTAAAGCAGAGAGGAGTTCTGAGTTCAGGCCCACATTAATGCGGAAATGGCTCAATCAATGCTGACAGGATTACTCCTATTTTTGGGCTAGAAATCCCTCTCCAACAGCCTGAGGGCTCTTTTACAATCAAATCGCAAAACGCAATCACAAACACAATATGATTTTGCTACAATTTCATTACAATGCAATTTTGCTGAGATTTTCACTGAATGCTAAAAACACAAAAAATGCAGTACTATTGCCATTAGGCAAAATCATATCGCAATTGCATCACACTAGTAAAAGGGTTCCAGTAGTTTTCATTGTTTTGCTGATGTCCTTGCATTTTGCATACTATTTAAAAACACAGCAAAATCGCATGTAGTAGCAGACAGAGCCCTCAGGACCATTTATTCAAAAGGTGCAAGCAGGGGAGGAAAACAACTTTGTTTTTTTTTATAATTACCACTATTCAAAACACACATGGAAGTGATGATTACAAGCATGGCACAATGAAGATCTAATACAGCAGTTAAAGGAGGGCACCTGAAAGACTCTCTAGTTTAGGGGCCCTGGTGCAGTTGCTACCTCTGCAGACCCTATTTTCACGCCTCTGTCTCTGTAAATACGTAC
Organism: Hyperolius riggenbachi; assembly: GCF_040937935.1. Lineage (NCBI taxonomy): Eukaryota > Metazoa > Chordata > Amphibia > Anura > Hyperoliidae > Hyperolius > Hyperolius riggenbachi. Next base: position 37,342,973 of record NC_090653.1, on the reverse strand, counting down.
AGTAGAGTCCTGGTTATCCAGAACTCAACTAACAGCAGCATCTAACCAGCATAAACTGCCTGCAGGACTCACAATGGTGAAGGCCAACTTCTTAGGGTGTTTGTGAGCTCTGGTGTACTTAAAGGGAAGTGTAAGTGACATGTGACATGATGAGATAGATGTTTGTATGTACAGTGCCAAGCACACAAATAACTATGCTGAGTTGCTTTTCTTTGCCTGAAAGAGTTAAGGTAGCCATACATCTGAAGATTATGGGCAGATTCGACAAAGAGACAACTTTATTTCTAATCGAATCTGATTAGAGATAAATTTGTTTTTGTTGATTCTGCCCATACACTACAGGCCGATTTCCATCCGATTTCAGCATGAATGTACAGTGGGTTGCAAAAGTATTCGGCCCCCTTAAAGTTTTCCACATTTTGTCATATTACTGCCACAAACATGAATCAATTTTATTGGAATTCCACATAAAAGACCAATACAAAGTGGTGTACACGTGAGAAGTGGAACGAAAATCATACATGATTACAAATATTTTTTTACAAATAAATAACTGCAAAGTGGTGTGTGCATAATTATTCGGCCCCCTTTGATCTGAGTGCAGTCAGTTGCCTATAGACATTGCCTGATGAGTGCTAATGACTAAATAGAGTGCACCTGTGTGTAATCTAATGTCAGTACAAATACAGCTGCTCTGTGAGGGCCTCAGAGGTTGTCTAAGAGAATATTGGGAGCAACAACACCGTGAAGTCCAAAGAACACACCAGACAGGTCAGGGATAAAGTTATTGAGAAATTTAAAGCAGGCTTAGGCTACAAAAAGATTTCCAAAGCCTTGAACATCCCGCAGAGCACTGTTCAAGCGATCATTCAGAAATAGAAGTATGGCACAACTGTAAACCTACCAAGACAAGGCCATCCACCTAAACTCACAGGCCGAACAAGGAGAGCGCTGATCAGAAATGCAGTCAAGAGGCCCATGGGGACTCTGGACGAGCTGCAGAGATCTACAGCTCAGGTGGGAGACTCTGTCCATAGGACAACTATTAGCCATGCACTGTACAAAGTTGGCCTTTATGGAAGAGTGGCAAGAAGAAAGGCATTGTTAACAGAAAGCATAAGAAGTCCCGTTTGCAGTTTGCCACAAGCCATGTGGGGGACACAGCAAACCATGTGGAAGAAGGTGCTCTGGTCAGATGAGACCAAAATGGAACTTTTTGGCCAAAATGAAAACCGCTATGTGTGGCGGAAAACTAACACTGCACATCACTCTGAACGCACCATCCCCACTGTCAAATATGGTGGTGGCAGCATCATGCTCGGGGGGTGCATTTCTTCAGCAGGGACAGGGAAGCTGGTCAGAGTTGATGGGAAGATGGATGGAGCCAAATACAGGGCAAACTTGGAAGAAAACCTCTTGGAGTCTGCAAAAGACTAGAGACTGGGGCGGAGGTTCACCTTCCAGCAGGACAATGACCCCAAACATAAAGCCAGGGCAACAATGGAATGGTTTAAAACAAAACATATCCATGTGTTAGAATGGCCCAGTCAAAGTCCAGATCTAAATCCAATCGAGAATCTGTGGCAAGATCTGAAAACTGCTGTTCACAAACGCTGTCCATCTAATCTGACTGAGCTGGAGCTGTTTTGCAAGGAAGAATGGGCAAGGATTTCAGTCTCTAGATGTGCAAAGCTGGTAGAGACATACCCTAAAAGACTGGCAGCTGTAATTGCAGCAAAAGGTGGTTCTACAAACGTATTGACTCAGGGGGCTGAATAATTACGCGCACCCCACTTTGCAGTTATTTATTTGTAAAAAATGTTTGGAATCATGTATGATTTTCGTTCCACTTCTCACATGTACACCACTTTGTATTGGTCTTTCACGTGGAATTCCAATATAATTGATTCATGTTTGTGGCAGTAATGTGACAAAATGTGGAAAACCTCAAGGGGGCCGAATACTTTTGCAAGCCACTGTATATGGTATGTATTTATTATTAGCTAAGCTTATTTTTAACATTGAGGGCCATATATAGTATATGCATGTCATGTTTTTTTCTCCTACGTTTTCTCCTAGGAGATAATTTGTCATCTTCTGTTTAAAATAACTTTTTCAGCACTCTGCAGTTGGAAAAGTACTTCTGAATATTTTTTTGCTTGCTGGTGGCTTACAAGGCATTTTAGTGATAAGGTGTGAATGTGTCACCTAGGAGAAAACTGAGGAGAATAAGTGTATTGCATGTGGTCCTGTGTCTCAAGCAACCAGAAAGCACACTTGTCCAGCATCAGGTGATCCCTATGCCAGAGACCCTACTGTATCTGCACAGAACCATGTCATAATAATACTGTCCTCATAGTTTTAACCACACTGTTCCTTATCAACATTTTTCCTTCATATTTGCATTTGAAAATAAGATATATATCAATTTAGAGGCTGGGTATAACATTTAGAGCAGGGCTGGATTTTCCATAAGGCACTGTAGGCGCTTGCCTACAGGCGCCTGATGATAGAGAGGCGGCTCACTACTGTCCACTAGCGCCTCCCTCTTTCCTTCCCTATGCAAAGTCCTGAGCAGAGCATAAATGATAGTTTACTCTGGCTACCTAATACTAAGGGACGCCTGTGGCTGCCTACACTGAGCAGGGGAAGTAGGAAAGAAGTGACAGCTGGGCCAGGCAGCACACTTGTGGTGCGGTTCAGTTGGGGGTTTGTGAGTTGAGGAGGGTGAAGTCTAGGGTGCCTATAGGCTCCTGTGATGTAAATCCAGGCCTGATTTAGAGTCATATAAACACATTTTTTTAACAAAGACATACATCTGTTCACAACTGATGAGGAAAGAGGGACAGAAGGATTTGGCTCCAAAAGAGAGACTGTCGCTCTGGAGATGGAGGGCAATGGACTGTTATGTGTAGTATACGATAAACGTCAGGGGACACCTGCACTAATGCTAGATTGTCAGCAGAGATGGCCCCGGCCAGCCGCCTTGGTGAAGAACAGTCTCTAGCGTGCATACTTGCTATTACTGTGCCTTGTCTTGTCACTCTTCATTTACACCTTTGTGTGGCAAACACTGAGGAAACATCCCACCACAGATAAACATTCACATCCTCTACTCACCACAATACATTCCTGACACCCCTAAGATAAGCAGGATGAGGGGGGCCATCGTCATCCTCCTGGGGCTGAATACACTGAGACACCATGAAGACTGTCACCAAAACTTCTCATGCACAAACACAGTGACACTATGACTTAGGTTAAATGCACACAGGAAGCCCCGCCCATGGGATGGGGTCTGCTCTCTGTCTAATAGGAGAATGGATAGTAATATATGTCAGCAGTTATCAGGCAGAGAGACAATAGCATGAGAGCGCTGCAGCTGGAAAATGAAAGTAGAATCCTGAGACCTACTTGAATATGATTATTTTGTGCACGTAAAAGGATTGTGCACCTGCAGATGTGACAGAATATGTCTTTACATACAGCACAGTATCAACAGGTGTGTGACCCACAGGAAACCAAGTGAACAAACTCTGATATAAGGTTGTTCTTGTAGTCTATAACTTACAGTATGCTGCCCCCAGCAGAGCTGAGCAAATTAATCCTGTGGAAAGATAAGTGGGTGACAGGAACTCACCTGTGTGCTCAGCGGAACAGGTAATTTGGATGCGAAACATGTCACATGAATAGGTGCCCATGCATTTTTAAACAAATTGCTCCCATGGAGAGTAATTTGGGAGTCAGAGGCACCTGAGAACTTTGAATAGTGTCGGGTAGTGGCAGAAGTGTCGGAGATCTGCTAATGTGTAGCCAAACTCTACGTAGCAGTAGCAGTGACTGTGGCGGTGACTGGGTACTGGCAGTGACTGCGGGGACAGGGATGGTGGCGTTTGGCTACTGTGTAGCCAAGGCCCGAGTAATGGCGAGGATACCAGATAGTGGTGGTGGAGTTTGGCTGTTTTGTAGTGAAACCCTGAGTAGTAACGGGGATACCAGGTAGCAGCAGTGACTGCAGGAATAGCGGTGGTGGAGTTCAGCTACTGTGTAGTCTGGGGTAGCAGTAGGGACCCCAGTTCAGGGCCGGTGCCACCATAGAGGTAAAGGGGGCAATTGCCTCAGAGCCCTGTAGGGTCTCCCCAAGGCATCTCTCCCCCGATTTAACTGTTGCTCTCCACGGCTCCTGCAGAGACTTGGTCAGAGTAACATCTCACCTGTCCCAACAAGCGCACTCCTCTGTCAGTCTGTGGCTCTGTGCACTTCCATCATCATCACACCTGCCAGAGCAGGTGAGACGCTACTCTACCTAAGACTCTGCAGGGGCACCAGGAGTACAGTTAAGTTGGGGTGGGGGTGGGGGGGAATGTGTTAGCAACCATCTCTGGCTCTGAGACCCTGGGAGGAAATTTGGCTGCAACAAAGGGCCCCTCATGCTGCTTTCTGCAGGGCAGGGGGCTTTTTTTGGGGGGAGGGGTAATTTTGCCCAGGGGCCCCATTGCTACTAGAACCAGCCCTGCCCCGCCTTGCGGTGATGACAGTAGTTGATATAGTGTTAGGCATATATAATGGGTACGTTAGTGTTGGGCATAGGTAGAAGATAGATAGGTGTAAAGGAGACCGCACACTGTACAACTAAAAGATCCAATTTTACACCAATTGGATAAATACGTTCGGTTGTCCTGAAAAATCAAAAGCTTTTTTTTTTCCATTCGTTCGAGAAATCTGATCGAATTTCCCATTTTTAATCAATAAAAGAAGATTGGAGTGTTGGATTTTTCTGATCAATTTTTCTGAAAATCAAATGCTGTAGGGTAGATTGTCAATTACTTAATGTACAGATCCAATCAATTTTTTCTGAGTTTTCAGTCATTTTTTATTATAATTGGGGAAAAATTGGACATAAGTCTGTGGTACATTGGTCAGATTTTTGAAACGTTACAATCAATCAGAAAAATTGATTGCAAAAAAAAAAAAATGTGTGGTGTGTGGCCACCTTTAGGCATAGATGGGGAGAGGTTGGTGTAAGCATAGGATAAAGTAAGGCAATACTAGAATATCTATAACCACCTAAGTACCAGTGGTGCTCAGCAGAGCTCGAATATTCGAGTAGCTCGAATATTCGAGCTCTTTTTCAGCTATTCGAGCTCGGTATTCGAGCTCCGAATAGCTGGAGCTATTCGAATGGGCTATCCGAGTACACTCGAATAGCCCATTCACTATTCGAGCTATTCGAGCAAACGACGCTATTCGAGCTCGAATACCGAGCTCGAATAGCGTCATAGCACAGATTGATGTCCTTAGAGCCAATCAGAGGGCTCCCAGGCCCTCTGACGGCAGCCAATCACAGAGGGGGACCCTGGCCAGCCCCTACCCTATAAATAGCGGCCGCCATTTTAGGTTTTTCCGTCCTTGCCTGAGACTTGTACAGAGAGAGATCTGCTCCTTTGTGCTTTGGCTTAGCAAGAGCTCTATTGTGGTCATTTACCTAGCGTTTTTGCTCACATACACCTCCTATACACACCTATATTGTTGTTAGTTAGATAGACATTGTATTTTAGTTAGTAGCTTTTGTGTTACATAGACAGCTGCTGCAGGCTTACAGCTTTAGGCCTCAGGGCCTGCCTGTGTGGGCAGCTGTCCTCCTGTCCTCTGTTAGTTTATTTCTCATCTCTATACCAGTATTTCTGCTGTCCTTTACTACTGAGTGATTGTATTTTGTATTGTAGTTATATACTGTAACTGTACTAGGACACTCACTGTCACTGTTCATAGGCTACTAGCTCCTGCGTGTGCGTGCACTCACTGTCTGTGTACACACACTCTATTTCCTTCTGATTACTAATTGATTATTGTAATTTCTAGTTGTACTTCCTGACAGTTACTACTACTTACTTACTGTAGTAGGGACACTCACTCAGTCACTGTTCATAGGCTACTAGCTCCTGCGTGTGCGTGCACTCACTGTCTGTGTACTGTACACACACTCTATTTCCTTCTGATTACTGATTGATTATTGTAATTTCTAGTTGTACTTCCTGACAGTTACTACTTACTTACTGTAGTAGGGACACTCACTCAGTCACTGTTCATAGGCTACTAGCTCCTGCGTATGCGTGCACTCACTGTCTGTGTACACACACTCTATTTCCTTCTGATTACTGATTGTTGATTATTGTAATTTCTAGTTGTACTTCCTGACAGTTACTACTACTTACTTACTGTAGTAGGGACACTCACTCAGTCACTGTTCATAGGCTACTAGCTCCTGCGTGTGCGTGCACTCACTGTCTGTGTACACACACTCTATTTCCTTCTGATTACTGATTGATTATTGTAATTTCTAGTTGTACTTCCTGACAGTTACTACTACTTACTTACTGTACTAGGGACACTCAATCACTCTCTGTTCATAGGCTAGCTCCTGCGCGTGTTTGCGCGTGCGTGCACTCACTGTCTGTAGTGTACACACACTCTATTTCCTTGTGATTACTACTGATTATTGTAACTGCTAGTTGTACTTCCTGACTGTTACTACTTACTTACTGTACTAGGGACACTCACTCACTCTCTGTTCATAGGCTAGCTCCTGCGCATGTTTGCGCGTGCGTGCACTCACTGTCTGTAGTGTACACACACTCTATTTCCTTGTGATTACTACTGATTATTGTAACTTCTAGTTGTACTTCCTGACTGTTACTACTTACTTACTGTACTAGGGACACTCACTCACTCTCTGTTCATAGGCTAGCTCCTGCGCGTGCGTGCACTCACTGTCTGTAGTGTACACACACTCTATTTCCTTGTGATTACTACTGATTATTGTAACTGCTAGTTGTACTTCCTGACTGTTACTACTTACTTACTGTACTAGGGACACTCACTCACTCTCTGTTCATAGGCCAGCTCCTGCGCGTGTTTGCGCGTGCGTGCACTCACTGTCTGTAGTGTACACACACTCTATTTCCTTGTGATTACTACTGATTATTGTAACTTCTAGTTGTACTTCCTGACTGTTACTACTTACTTACTGTACTAGGGACACTCACTCACTCTCTGTTCATAGGCTAGCTCCTGCGCGTGTTTGCGCGGGCGTGCACTCACTGTCTGTAGTGTACACACACTCTATTTCCTTGTGATTACTACTGATTATTGTAACTGCTAGTTGTACTTCCTGACTGTTACTACTTACTTACTGTACTAGGGACACTCACTCAGTCTCTGTTCATAGGCCAGCTCCTGCGCGTGTTTGCGTGGGCGTGCACTCACTGTCTGTAGTGTACACACACTCTATTTCCTTGTGACTACTACTGATTATTGTAACTGCTAGTTGTACTTCCTGACTGTTACTACTTACTTACTGTACTAGGGAGTCGGGACACTCACTCAGTCACCTCACCCACCAACCCACTCCATTAAAGTACCCCACTTTTCACCCGCCCTTTTCAAAAACTTTTGTGTTTACGCCCAAAACATCGAAGATGTCTGGAAGTGGCAGCCAGCGCGGTTTGGGCAAGGGGAAGGGCAGCAAGGGAATCAGGAGGAGAGGGAGCAGCATTGTGGCAAGCCGCGGGCGCGGCCGCGCCACCATGCACAGTTCCGCAGCAGCAACGTCAGTGGCTAACATTCCTCCCATAGCCACTGGCCGTGGACGCCTTGGGCGCCGCCCAGCAGGAGCATCTGCAACTCACGCTGCAGAGACACAGCAGCAGCAGCGTGTAGCACCTGCTCCGATTTTCCTCCAGCCGGGTCGGAAACGTCCCATTGAGGAAAAGGATGCAGACACTGTGGTGCAACTGATGACGGAGGATGAGCAGCCCGCCATCAGCTCTGCATCCGAGGCCTCCACCCTCACCACCACCACCCCTGTTCGCAGCAGCCGCCCAGCAGGGCCTGGGGAGGAGGCCAGTTCACCGTCAGTCGCCGACCTGTCACTCAGCACTCTTTTGACCCCAGGCATGATGAGTCAATTTAGTAGAAAGGTACAGAGCGGCACACTTATCCTTGTAATCCTCCGGGTGCATGACCTTGGGTGCTAAGCAACACCCCAACGTATTAAAAGTAGTAGAGATGATCGGTCAGCACACCAGCTTCTCAATGAGCATAGTTTATTTCCAGATCACATGTCAACACAAAGTTAACAATTGTTTCGGGGCCACTCAGGGTCCTCTTCCTCAGAACAGTGCAGACAAACAGTGTCACAAGTAATGCACCAAACATAAATACACACCAAGTGATAATCAGTAACGCCCCTTGGTCATAAGAAACGCCCCTTTCAATTGAGTATAAACATTTCCTGATCATATCATCTAAGATGAATCAAAACTCAGATCAACAACATATGAAGTAAATACAACATCTGTCGATAAAAGCAGTCATGTATACTGTGATGCCTCAACTCTACACTGCATACAGTGTCTGGAACCTAACTTTAAAGGCACCAGTCGTTTTCCCAACATATTCAGATCCACATGGGCATTTCAATAGGTAGACACAATATTCAGTGTTGCAATTATAGTACTCTCTGATCAAGAATTTCTTACCCGTGTTCGGATGCACAAAGTGAGTACCTGCAATCAAAGAGTTACAAACATTACAGTTATAACATCTATAACACCCTCTTTTTTCAGAAAAAACGGTTACTGCGGCGGGATGGGGTGTCGCAGCGCGGATCTCCTGCACTAATGGATTTAAATCTGTGGGTGAGTGATAGTGAAACACCAATCTACGCTGGTACTGTATGCAGTGTAGAGTTGAGGCATCACAGTATACATGACTGCTTTTATCGACAGATGTTGTATTTACTTCATATGTTGTTGATCTGAGTTTTGATTCATCTTAGATGATATGATCAGGAAATGTTTATACTCAATTGAAAGGGGCGTTTCTTATGACCAAGGGGCGTTACTGATTATCACTTGGTGTGTATTTATGTTTGGTGCATTACTTGTGACACTGTTTGTCTGCACTGTTCTGAGGAAGGGGACCCTGAGTGGCCCCGAAACAATTGTTAACTTTGTGTTGACATGTGATCTGGAAATAAACTATGCTCATTGAGAAGCTGGTGTGCTGACCGATCATCTCTACTACTTTGAATATGATGAGTCAATTGTCTGCTGTTGTTGGCGATTTGGAGGAGGAGATGCTGATGGGCACTTTGGGGGATGAGGGATTGGACAGCAAGACTGTGGCGACAGTCAAGCAGCCCATCCATGCATCAGGAGAGGAGTTTGGGGGGTCATCATCCCAGCAGGACATGTTTCAGGAGGGGGAGGATGATGATGACACGGTGACAGACAGAGACTGGGTGCCACCACCTCCAGGGGATGTCGTCATCAGCAGCTCTGAGGAGGAGGAGGAGGATGCGCTTGTGGGCCTTGCAAGGAGGCGCATCATTGCAAGCATTGGCAGCAGTAGGCAGGTCCCACAGCCTGCTGGTGTCTCAGGCTCAGCAGCAGCAGCATCTGCCAGTACCACCACCAGCCGCACCCAAGCCCCCCCCCCCCCCCCCCCAACCACCACAGGGAGACAGGCAGCAGCGGTTCCATGCCGTAGGGGGTTGTTTTTGTCACCAATCTGGCGCTTTTTCACCATGCCCACAGTGTACAGCAAGTACGCCACTTGCAACCACTGTCAGCGGAAGTTGAGCAGAGGTGCAGACCCCTTAAAGTTCAGCACCAGCTCGCTCATCAACCACCTTGCTGCGAAACATTTCCACCAGCATGAGGAGTTCCAGAGGCTGAAGGCATCTGGTGCTGGCAGTGGCACCACACCCATCACTGCACAGCCTTCAGCAGCAGCAGCAGCAGCAACAGCAGCCACCCGCCCTCCTGCTCCTCCAGCAGCACCAGCAGGAGTGCGGAAACGCACTGCTCCTCCCCCCTCTGCAACTCCTGCCGCCGACACTGAGGCCTGTTCTGGCAGCCAGTCCTCAGTGGCCTCCTCTGCTGTGTCTGCTGATTCCCGTGCCAGCAAAAGGCCACGCCAGAGCCTTTTGAGCGAGTCCTTCCAGGGGGTGGTTAGGGCTCTGCCTCCCAGCAGCCGTCGCGTGCGGCAGCTGAACGGCTTGCTGGCACGGGCCATGTGCTCCCAACTCCTGCCGTACACGCTCGTGCAGGAGGGGAGCGACATGCGTGCGCTGCTTGCTTGTGCAGCCCCAGACTGGCAGCTCCCCAGCAGACACTTTTTCGCCCGCAAGGCCATTCCTGCACTGCACCGCTTTGTGATGGCCAATGTGGAGCGAGGGCTGGAGCACGCGGTTGGTGAAAGGGTCCACGTGACCATGGACTCCTGGAGCAGCCGCTTCGGGACAGGCCGCTACCTGTCTTTCACTGTCCACTGGGTCAGCTTGGTGGAAGGGGGTGAGGATGGGAGAGCAGCAGTGGGCACAGCAGCAGCAGCAGCAACACAGTGGGTGGTGCCCCCCCGCAGGGTCAGGGGAACTGCAGCAGGTTCCTCCGATCCTCTGCCATCCTCCGGCACACCTGGCCAAACCCCCCGCCTCAGCAGCAGCGTGAAGGCCCGCCACTGCCAAGCGCTGCTGCCGTTGGTCAGCCTTGGGAAGACCAAGCTGACGGCAACCCATGTGTTGCCCAAACTCCAGGAGCAGGAGAGGATTTGGCTGACCCCCAGAGGCCTCAGAGTCGGAGAGGTGGTGGCCGACAATGGGGCCAATCTGGTTGCCGCAATAGACAGGGGAAACCTGACCCACATCCCCTGTCTTGCCACGTGCTGAACCTGGTGGTGCAGAAGTTCTTGCGCACCTACCAGGGGATGGGCGAACTGCTGGAAACGGCAAGGAACGTTGTGCGTCACTTCCGGCGCTCGGCTGCAGCCTGTGCGAGCCTGGAAGACGTGCAAAAGGAGCTGAAGCTGCCACGCCATCGGCTGATCATTGACGTTCCGACTCGCTGGAACTCCACCCTGGCGATGTTGGAGCGTCTGGTTGAACAGAAGCACGCTGTCAACCAGTACCTTGCCCTGGCCACTGTTTCCGCCGCTCAGAGAAGGGACAAGACCAGCAACATCCCGTCCATCGTCCCCGATGATGACTGGAGGCACATGCAGCAGGTGTGCTTAGTGCTGGCTCCCTTTCTGCATGCCACTAACATGGTGAGCAGGGACCATGCTATGGTCTGCGAGTGGGTGCCCCTGGTTTGTCTGCTGAACAGGGCCCTCGATGCTTTGCTGGAACAGGGAGCGGCAGCCTTGGACCAGCAGGAGCGGCAAGCAGCTGCACAGTCCACCTCTGAGGGGGAGGAGGAGGAGGACTTGGTGGAGGTCCCTGACCTTGCTGCTGATAAGGGGGATCAGCACAGTGCAGCTGAGTTGGTGCGGGGGTGGAGAGAGGATAAGGCTGACAAGGCAGAGGAGGAGGATGAGGACAGCACTGCCATCGATGTGCCAGCACACGTGGCCCGCCTCTTCCCAATGGCAGCGCACATGCTGGCGTGCCTGCGCAAGGACCCCAGGGTGATCCAGATGAAGCAGAGGGAGGACATCTGGATCAGCATGATGTTGGACCCACGCCTCAAGGGGAAGTTGAGCCAGTTCCTGCCGCCTGCAGGAGGAGACCCAGCGCAACAAATAAGGAGCTTGCAGCAGGCCCTTGTTGAGCGCTTGGAGGAAGCCTTCCCCCAGCCTTCCACCCCCACTGTTCAGCCAGCACAGAGGCAGCAGCAGGTGCCTGCATCCAGCAGCAAGCGCCCCACAGACCTGCTGTCTCTCAGTCACGAGCTCTACAGGACTGTAGAGGCTCCGGCAGCAGTGACTAGAGAGGAGGTGCATGCAGCAGCATCCTCCTCCGGTCACAGCCAGCGCATGACCCGCATGGTGGCTGACTACATGGGGTCCTACAGCGGGCTTGACAGCGATGCCCCTGTTGATCCCATGGAGTATTGGGTCAAGCGCCTGGAGATCTGGAGCGAGCTGGCGCAGTACGCCCTGGAAGTGCTGTCCTGCCCCCCTTCCAGCGTGCTGTCCGAGCGCTGCTTCAGTGCAGCTGGTGGCGTGGTCACCGAGAAACGCTCACGTCTGTCTCACAAGTCTGTGGACAGACTGACGTTTCTCAAGATAAACCAGGCGTGGGTGGAAGGCGAGTTCCTGGCCCCTGTTGTCGGCGAGAGGGGGACATGAACTGGCTGCCGGAACTTAGAACCATCGTTAATGTGCCTTACCACCCTTTACCACCTCCTGGCTCCTGCTCACTAAGCCAGCCTGGTTCACTTTGACTATTACGTCGCCTGCAGCCACACATTTTACACCTACAGTGGGCTGCTGTGTACTGCCCTTCTGCTGTCTGTCTGTGTTTCCCACTGCCAGGGTACACAGAATTACCTTCTGCTGCCACTCTGCCACCAGCTATTACGTCAAACAATAGCTATATATCTGTGTAATTGGTTGTACAAACAAAACCAAAAAACCATTAAAAAAAAAAAGGTTTAATTTTTCTGAGGTGCCCGGGTTGAAAACTGTGTTGTCCCAGTTGTGTATTGGACACGATGTGGGCTGCACGACCGCTGTCTGGGACCTCCTGCCTGCTGTGTTTATTTACAGCCCTGTTATCACCGCTAGGTACCAGGGCTATTATGTCACGCTGCCTGCCTGCTGCCACACTCACACTACTCCTCCATTCCTCCTGCTGCTGCTGTCTGTCTGTGTTTCCCACTGCCAGGGTACACAGAATTACCTTCTGCTGCCACTCTGCCACCAGCTATTACGTCAAAAAATAGCTATATCTGTGTAATTGGTTGTAAAACCAAAACTACAAAACCATAAAACAAAAAAAAAGGTTTAATTTTTCAGAGGTGCCCGGGTTGAAAACTGTGTTGTCCCAGTTGTGTATTGGACACGATGTGGGCTGCACGACCGCTGTCTGGGATCTCCTGTTGTGTTTATTTACAGCCCTGGTATCACCGCTAGGTACCAGGGCTATTATGTCACGCTGCCTGCCTGCTGCCACACTCACACTACTCCTCCATTCCTCCTGCTGCTGCTGTCTGTCTGTGTTTCCCACTGCCAAGGTACACAGAATTACCTTCTGCTGCCACTCTGCCACCAGCTATTACGTCAAACAATAGCTGCTCACATTACTCCTCCATTCCTCTTGCTGCTGCTGCTGTCGGTCTGTGTTTCCCACTGCCAGGGTACACAGAATTACATTCTGCTGCCACTCTGCCACCAGCTATTACGTCAAACAATAGCTATATATCTGTGTAATTTGTTTTACAAACAAAACCAAAAAACCATAAAAAAAAAAGGTTTAATTTTTCAGAGGTGCCCGGGTTGAAAACTGTGTTGTCCCAGTTGTGTATTGGACACGATGTGGGCTGCACGACCGCTGTCTGGGACCTCCTGCCTGCTGTGTTTATTTACAGCCCTGGTATCACCGCTAGGTACCAGGGCTATTATGTCACGCTGCCTGCCTGCTGCCACACTCACACTACTCCTCCATTCCTCCTGCTGCTGCTGTCTGTCTGTGTTTCCCACTGCCAGGGTACACAGAATTACCTTCTGCTGCCACTCTGCCACCAGCTATTACGTCAAACAATAGCTGCTCACATTACTCCTCCATTCCTATTGCTGCTGCTGCTGTCGGTCTGTGTTTCCCACTGCCAGGGTACACAGAATTACATTCTGCTGCCACTCTGCCACCAGCTATTACGTCAAACAATAGCTATATATCTGTGTAATTTGTTTTACAAACAAAACCAAAAAACCATAAAAAAAAAAGGTTTAATTTTTCAGAGGTGCCCGGGTTGAAAACTGTGTTGTCCCAGTTGTGTATTGGACACGATGTGGGCTGCACGACCGCTGTCTGGGACCTCCTGCCTGCTGTGTTTATTTACAGCCCTGGTATCACCGCTAGGTACCAGGGCTATTATGTCACGCTGCCTACCTGCTGCCACACTCACACTACTCCTCCATTCCTCCTGCTGATGCTGCTGTCTGTCTGTGTTTCCCACTGCCAGGGTACACAGAATTACCTTCTGCTGACACTCTGCCACCAGCTATTACGTCAAACAATAGCTGCTCACATTACTCCTCCATTCCTCCTGCTGCTGCTGCTGTCGGTCTGTGTTTCCCACTGCCAGGGTACACAGAATTACATTCTGCTGCCACTCTGCCACCAGCTATTACGTCAACCAATAGCTATATATCTGTGTAATATGTTTTACAAACAAAACCAAAAAACCATAAAAAAAAAGGTTTAATTTTTCAGAGGTGCCCGGGTTGAAAACTGTGTTGTCCTAGTTGTGTATTGGACACGATGTAAGCTGCACGACCGCTGTCTGGGACCTCCTGTTGTGTTTATTTACAGCCCTGGTATCACCGCTAGGTACCAGGGCTATTATGTCACACTGCCTGCCTGCTGCCACACTCACACTACTCCTCCATTCCTCCTGCTGCTGCTGTCTGTCTGTGTTTCCCACTGCCAGGGCACACAGAATTACCTTCTGCTGCCACTCTGCCACCAGCTATTATGTCAAACAATAGCTGCTCACATATTTACTCCTCCATTCCTCCTGCTGCTGCTGCTGTCTGTCTGTGTTTCCCACTGCCAGGGTACACAGATTTACCTTCTGCTGCCACTCTGCCACCAGCTATTACATCAAAAAATAGCTATATCTGTGTAATTGGTTGTAAAACCAAAACTACAAAACCATAAAACAAAAAAAAAGGTTTAATTTTTCAGAGGTGCCCGGGTTGAAAACTGTGTTGTCCCAGTTGTGTATTGGACACGATGTGGGCTGCACGACCGCTGTCTGGGACCTCCTGTTGTGTTTATTTACAGCCCTGGTATCACCGCTAGGTACCAGGGCTATTATGTCACGCTGCCTGCCTGCTGCCACACTCACACTACTCCTCCATTCCTCCTGCTGCTGCTGTCTGTCTGTGTTTCCCACTGCCAGGGTACACAGAATTACCTTCTGCTGCCACTCTGCCACCAGCTATTACGTCAAACAATAGCTGCTCACATTACTCCTCCATTCCTCCTGCTGCTGCTGCTGCTGTCGGTCTGTGTTTCCCACTGCCAGGGTACACCGAATTACATTCTGCTGCCACTCTGCCACCAGCTATTACGTCAAACAATAGCTATATATCTGTGTAATTTGTTTTACAAACAAAACCAAAAAACCATAAAAAAAAAGGTTTAATTTTTCAGAGGTGCCCGGGTTGAAAACTGTGTTGTCCCAGTTGTGTATTGGACACGATGTGGGCTGCACGACCGCTGTCTGGGACCTCCTGCCTGCTGTGTTTATTTACAGCCATGGTATCACCGCTAGGTACCAGGGCTATTATGTCACGCTGCCTGACTCATTGACTGCCTGCTGCCACACACTCATCCTCCTCCTCCTGCTGCTGAATTTACCTCCTGCTGTCTGTGTGTTTCCACTGCCAGGGAGCACATACAATGGCGCTTCCAACATGCGTGCGCCACCAGCTATTTGTTACGCTCAAAAATAGCTGCATTTCTTTAAAAAAAAAATTGAAAAGAGAAATAAGTGAAGAAGAAGAAGACGATATAGAAAAAGAAGGAGAAGAAGAAGAAGACGATATAGAAAAAGAAGGAGAAGAAGAAGAAGACGATATAGAAAAAGAAGGAGAAGAAGAAGAAGACGATATAGAAAAAGAAGGAGAAGAAGAAGACGATATAGAAAAAGAAGGAGAAGAAGAAGAAGACGATATAGAAAAAGAAGGAGAAGAAGAAGAAGACGATATAGAAAAAGAAGGAGAAGAAGACGATATAGAAAAAGAAGGAGAAGAAGAAGAAGACGATATAGAAAAAGAAGGAGGAGGAGGAGGAGGAGGAGGAGGAGGAGATGGAGATACAGTACTGAACAAAATTCTGGACACAACTTCTCTTTCCACCTTTTTTTTTTTTAAGGAACATCCCCACATAATCACTTGCTGTTGTTACTTGGAAAAAAAGATGTTTCTTGCATCATTCACCCTCAAAACAAGTGTTGGAAGGCGGAAGCTATTTAAGGCCAATTCGAATAGTCAGCTCGAATAATGAGCTCGAATACCGACTCGAATAGTGAGCTCGAAGTCCGAGGTCGAATCGAATAGTAAAAATTATTCTACTCGAATATTTGACTGACCTCGAATAATTTACTATTCGAATTCGACCAAACTCGAATTTTAAAAAGGGGTATTTGAGCACCACTGCTAAGTACCAGCGGTCTCTGCCCCCTTAAGGACAAGAGACTGCTGGTACCAGACACGACGAATCACCAACGAATACCAACAAATCAGTGCACATACCCGCCACAAATGCTGCCCACGCTGCACGCTGGGAACCTCAGCCACCCACTCTACCATCTCCATGACGGCAGAGTTCCTGTGAGCCGGTCAGGAGCCGCTTTCATCTGCTCCTGACCCTGTCTATCAATGTAAGCCAATGGGAGTTGCTTACATTGATAGAAAGGGTCAGGAGCCAATGAAATTGGTTCCTGGACCGCTCACAGGGCTCTGCTGTTATAGAGAAGGCAGAGTGAGTGAGCTGCATAGGGGAGACAGCGGCGAGATCGTTGGGAGTGATGAAAGCGGCGAGATTGCGCGGCGTCGGTGAATTGAAATCTATGCCCTGCCAGCAGAGCCGGATTAAGGCCAAATGGGGCCCTAAGCAAAGTTGCAGATTTGGGCCCCCTCCCTCAACCCCTTCTGCTCCCCCCACCCATATATCATATACACACACACACACACACACACACACAATACACACATACACACACATTACATACATACACACACATAATAAATACGTACACACACCTGGAACACACACACACACACACACACACACACACAACACACAACACACACACACACACAATACATACACACACACACACACACACACTATATATAAGACAAAAATGCCAACATGCTACTATAGTCCAGAAGTAGCTGAGGCTTGCGCAGGACAGGACATTATATAACTATAGGTTGCTGTAGTTAGCTGCAATGCATGCTAGGGTGTCTAAAGAGCATGGGGTGAATTGTGTGTACTCACTGAGGGGAGACATACTCCCAAAGCACCACCAGAACAGAAGGCATGTTTCAGCAGCTGGGGAGATAGCAGTGCTTCCGGTCTATTCCTAAAGCAATGGAAGAAGCTGGCTCTGGTTACCCCGGCAACCACACACCATAGCCGTGGAGGAAGAATGCCTGGAATGCACAGGGACGTTTTACATGTCAGACAGACTGATTCTTGGAGGTCCAGGTCACAAGGAGCACAGCTCCATCCTTATTTCCTGCTGATCAGATCTATCAGCTTCCTCTGTTTTCCCTAATACTCTCTGCTGCTTCCTCCTGCTGCTGTCACAACACACGTTGCCTGTTCCAGGTCTTGAGAGGGCCAGCGAGAATGAGGTCAGCAGCCAGCGTCAGCCAGCCACAGTGAGCAGCACACTGATGGGACCCACGCTGATTCTCTGTGAGCTGGAGAGCGTCTCCTCACCGTGGCAACCAAAGCCGCTCAGCTTGTTTTTTGAAAAGGGGGGAGCAATATCAGCACAGCAGCAGGCAGTGAGAAAAGATACAGGAAGGATTACATGCTGATGGGGCCTCTTTGCCGCAACAGGCATGAAAAAGATACAAGAATACATGCTGATGGGGCCCTTTAGACCTTTATGGGGCCCTAATCAGATGCTTGTTTTGCATGGTTGATAATCCGGCCCTGCCTGCCAGCCTGATCAGCATCAAACCAGGGCGTAGATTTCAACTAGCGTTGTCCTCAAATGGTTAACATTACTGACGTGCTGCTATCGGACACATCTCGTGCCCATTTTAACATGCAGTGCTTTTAAATATCCGTGTGGTCAGCCCTCTGTTGTCCAAGCCTGTGACATAGTGTGTGACAGGAACTCATGTGCACGTTCAGCCCTTTGTCATCCAAGCATGTAAAATACATCAACAAGGGCTCTTTTATACTGCAAATCACAGACACAATGCAATTTTGCAATGTGATTTTTACATTTGCAATTGCTTTTTGTGATTTTCTCTGGCTGCTAGGAACACATAGCAAAATGCAGCATGCAGGGTGTTTCCAAATGGGCAAAATCGGATTGCAGTCGTAAGAAAGTGGTATAAAAGGATGCACACAATCCTCATGACTTTGAACGTATCGTTGTGATTTGTATGCGATCGGAAACAGATTGCAAAATGTAACAAATCACGTATAGTGTAAAAGAGCCCTGAGAGAAGAGCCAGTTTCATTGCACCACAAAGAAAACCATAATACTGGTGCAATAATAAAGCAGTGACATTGCCATGGTTTGAAATCAAACGAGAATATTATGTCTATGGAACAGAAGATGACTTTGGGTCTGGGTGGGGTTTGGGATTGCTGAAACATAAATGGGGACAGCTTTACATGGTTGATATCACCAGGATAGGACTGATAAGATTTGGGAACAGTATTATACTACTGGACTCACTCCACTGCAGCTAACTGACAGCTCACAAGCAACTGGCACAAGTTATCAGTGCCAAAATGACATGAACATGTTCTTAAAGTCAACGGGAACCTGGATTAAGAAAGAAAAGCCAGATACCTAAGGAAAGGGAACGCTCTGGGTCCTGTAGAGCCTTTCCATTCTCCTCCCCTGGTCCCCGTTCCAGCGCTGGCTCCCCTGCAGCAGTATGGCAAAAAGAGAAGATGGACTCCGGCACTCTCCATAAACATCTTAATTTATTTAACCACAAAAAACAGGTACAAAAAGCGCCCCTGGCCTGCATCTGTTTCGCGTGATACACACACCTCCTCAGGACATGTGGGGCCTGTCTAATACAACTCCCATCTACCTATATACCGGTGTCTACAACCACCCGCCCACCAACACCAGGAGGAGGGGTAGAGAAGTGGGAGGAAAAAACAGAAGTTGCATAAAATCCTTTTGGAATAAAACTGCAAGGCAACCTATCTGAAAAAGGCATTAATCTAATTTCTTTCATTGAAACCAAGATTCCACAGAGCATCAGAATGTGCAATCATAGTAGCCTCCCTCCTAAGTAGTCTGTCGTTTCTCAAACCACCCCTATGGTCACATTCAACCATCTCCAAGCCTGCAAAAGTTAAACATCTCGCATTTGCATTATGTGCTTCTCTCACATGTTCAATAAGTCGGGATGCCCCTTCTCCATTTTTAATCAATCTTTTATGTTGGAGGAAGCGTTCCTTAAAGAGACACTGAAGCGAAAAAAAAAATATGATATAGTGAATTGGTTGTGTACTATGAATAATTACTAGAAGATTAGCAGCAAAGAAAATATTCTCATACTTTTATTTTCAGGTATATAGTGTTTTTTCTAACATTGCATCATTCTCTAATATGTGCAGATTACACAACACTCAGCATTCAAAATGAGTCTTTCAGAGCAGTCTGTGAAGTAATGACCTCTCCTCTAGCAGAGAAAAAGTAAACAGTTCACTTACAGTTGAGATAATAAAAGTCAGATAACAGCCCTCTCCACGACTAACTTATGGTGGCCATACATGGTACAATTTTTTCATCCAAACTTACCATTTCTATGTAGTATAAGGGTAAATTAAGTGAATATACTGAAAGGATAATTTCGGCAGTTCCCTTATATTACATAGAAATGGTAAGATTGGATGAAAAAATTGTACCATGTATGGCCAGCATTAGTCGGAGAGCTTAATGGCTTGTTTGCATAGAGATAACAACTGGAGTTTCTCAACTCTTCCTGTACTGGAAACAATTACACTGATGTATCTGATCTTAATGTTTTATTTCTTAGCTGTACTACACATACAAATCAAAATATCATCATTTTTTTTCGCTTCAGTGTCTCTTTAAAGGGAACCTTAACTCTGCCCAAAAAAATAAGTTTCACTTACCTGGGGCATCTACCAGCCCCCTGCAGCCATCCTGTGCCCTCGACGTTATTCACGTCTCCTCCGGGCCCCCGCTGTCACCTAGTTTAGATTTTGCCGATTCGGAGCCGGCGGCCCCCAACGCGTACCTTTGCACGCATTCCCGCTGGTGCAGGATGCTATTGCGGCTGGTAACATATCTTTATACACGTTGCAGGTTCCCTTCAAGAGGTTGCACCATTTTGCCAATATAGTAGCATCCGCAGGGACACCAAATACAATAGACCACGTATGTGGTACAGCAACTGATGAATTGTTTGACTTTCTATGTGACTGTGCCCACCTGTACAATATCGCCTTTCTTCATAAAGCGACATGCACTACAGTCTCCACAGGTGAAATTACCCATCCACTTCTTTTTAGTCAGCCAATTATCTGAAACTGTCGTAACATTTTTCCCAACATCACTATGTACAAGCTTCAATCGATCCCTGCTGCGGGTTCTGTACTGTTGTACGCATGCCAGCAGTGGTTGCATGCTGTAGCACGCGTGAAGCCTGTCTAAAAGGATGCAATGCTTCCCAACCTAGCCATCCAGCCAGAAGACGGGGCCATGGAGCCATTCCAGCTACAGGAGGTGCACATTGGAGAACGGGTGGAGCGGTGAGCATCAGGACGGCTCACCATAAATGCCTCCTCCCCCCATTTCTCATATTTTTTGGGCTCTGGTATCCCTTAAGTCTGAAAATCATGTTCAGTCCACAACTGTTTCTTTTTAATTTCAGGCCCGAATTACATGATTGGCTAAAAGGCAGAGAATTTAGGGTCATGAAGCTGAAGGCTAGAATGGAGGACGCCAAGAACTGGAACTTCTGGTGTCACGTATGAATCGGGAGGGAACAGTGGCGTAGTTAAGGAGCTGTGGGCCCCGATGCAAGTTTTACATGGGCCCCCCCCAAGCACTCTATACATAACAATGGATACGGCGCACCAAAACCTGCCAATGGCAACCACAGTGTCTGAGGTGCAAGAAAAGGATGGGGAACAGTGTGTTATTGATTACCACTATTCAATGTATCTATAGAAATGATTATTATGAGCACAGGACCAATAGAAAGCTAATACTGCAGTTGAGGGAGGGCCCTTCGGGGCCCCTCTGGCCCAAGGGCCCCGATGCGGTCGCTACCGCTGCAACCTCTATTGCTACGCCCCTGGGAGGGAAGATAGAAATCACTGGGCTCCTCGGTCAAATTTTGGATGGGCCCGCACTCTGAGTTACAAGTACTGTACTAGGTAGTCTTTAAATACACAGATATTGTATTAGGTACCGTACCATTGCCTTCTTATGGCTTCCTTCAGCCCATTGAAGTGTCCCTTCCCACAGCTCCACTCTCTGCCAGTCTCCCATGGTCCCCTTCATAGCGGGTCAGTGGTGTGTCAATCACCCGCCAATCCCGTTGTATTATGTCACAGTTGCCATACAGGTCTCATCCACTTAGAGACTTCTGGAGGCAAATCCACTGTGAGCACAATAAACATTTAAGGTTGTTTGGTGTTCCCATACATGATACAATCTTGATTGTATGTACAATCTGTAAAAAAAAATGATTGATTTCACACTGGAAATCAAGGCAATATACTGCCACCACCCTTCATTTTCAAAATGAGGCGAAGAGACCTCAGAACTAGCTTCCTAAAAAGAAAAAAGTTAATTACAACCTAACCAGCCAAATCAACTATTTATTAACATAATACAATGCGGTAGTGTGTCTCAATGTTGAGGACATGGAGTGCTAAGCATAGATCAGAATAACCAGATAACAAGGGCAAAGAACGATTCATTAGTTTTATTATAAAATTATACACACAGAGATAGTGTCTTCTGCCTTTGCTAATGAGACAGAAATACGCTTTCTTGAGCTGCAGTGAAAGTGTATATTTTTTTACACACAGGGAATACTTGGGAATGCTTTCGAATGTTCTTTTATGTAACTAAGAGTAGTTAGAAAAGCTATCAGATAAGCTAATTTATTCCAAATGTTTAAGACTTTCGGACAGCTCCACCAAGTATGTAATAACGTTCCGGGTGCCCAACATCCTCTAAGACAAAGTTCTGGTCTGGATGTTCAGGAACATTCTGCAAATCTCATAGGGAACTAGGTATGTTCTGTGCAATAGTTGGAGGGATATCTCCATTGCAGTAGTTTGCAGGCTGTCCTTGGGAAAAAGTTTGGCAGCACTGCGACCATCTCCATGGGAAGAGAGAAATGATGAAGTCTTGTTCCCACTTCAGCATGAAATACAGTCTGGTTCACATTACAAATCGACAGGGCTAACGCAAGCGATAGCGTTTTATTGAGTGATTTTGAAAGCTCTTTTCTAAGCGCTTTTGTGTAGTGATGTTTTTTTCCTGACGTCAGTCAGGAAGTGAACTCTTTGCCAGGGAAATTAACCACTTTGTCCTCCTTGACGTATAAAAACGTCAAGGAGGACAGGCGCGCTCCCGCGGCCGATGGCGCGCGTGCACGCGCACTCCAGGCCGCGGAGTCGGTAGCCACGGAATCAATGTATCGGGCTATGGAGCCCGATCACTGATTCCTCTCCCCCGCTGAAAAAGCGACAGCTTCTCTCGGAAGCTTCGCTCTTTCTGAAGCTGTGTCCCTCTAAGCGTACATTGTACGCTTAGAGTGACGTCATGTAAAAAAAATCGAGATTGCCATCTTGTGGCCAAAAAGTAAAACTACAAGTAAATGCCCCAAAACATTACAATACACCAATATTTCCCCAAATAAAACACTTTTATATCCCACCCTCCCAAAAATGCCCACATAAAATGTTTAATAAAAAAAAACAAAAAACATTACTATAAAAAAAAAAAAACACATAAATATTTACCTAAGGGTCTAAACTTTTTAAATATCTATGTAAAGATGAAATATTTCTCTCTATTTTTTTTTTTATAAGCTTGTAAATAGTGATGTATGCAAAACGGAAAAAATGCTCTTTAATTTCCAAATAAAATATTGTCGCGATACATTGTGATAGGGACATAATTTAAATGGTGAAATAACCGTGACAAATGGGCAATAACAATACGTGGGTTTTAATTATGGAGGCATGTATTATTTTAAAACTATAATGGCCGAAAACTGACAAATAATGAATTTTTTCATTTTTTTTCTTATTCTTCCTGTTAAAATGCATTTACAGTAAAGTGGCTCTTAGCAAAATGTACCCCCCAAAGAAAGCCTAATTGGTGGCGGAAAAAACAAGATATAGATCAGTTCATTGTGATAAGTAGTGATAAAGTTATAGGCTAATGAATGGGAGGTGAACATTGCTCGGATGCATAAGCTGAAAACGACTGAGATGTTAAGTGGTTAATAAATATAACGTATTTATTTATTTAAAACGCTTGGAAAATAGCTTTTCAAAGTGCTTTTTCAAGCGCTGATCGATTTTCCTATCTTTTCTATTGAATCGCAAACGCTCAGGAAATGGTGCAGGAGCCGTGTTTGTGATTGGATAGAAAGCTCACCGCTCATGTGATAACACTTACACAGAGCAACATTGCAGAAGCGCTTTTAAAGAGAACCTGTAACAAAAAAGTTCCCCTTGGGGGTACTCACCTCGGTAGGGGGAAGCCTCAGGGTCCCAATGAGGCTTCTCCCTCCGCTGTAGCTGCAGGCAATCCAGTGCTGGCTCCCCCGAAGTCTCTGGCAATCCAGGCTCCACACGCCTGTAAAGCTACATTTATTTATCTTCCCTGGCTCCAGCGGGGGCACTGTTGCGGCTCTAAGCACGGAGATAGGCGGAAATAGCCAATCTCCGTCGGGTCCGCTCTACTACGCTGCCGCAGGAGACTTGCGCCTGCGCCGTGGATCGGCCCGACAGCGATCGGCCAATTCAGCCTATCTCAGAGCGGATACTGCGCCTGCGCTGGAGCCGGGAAGGTAAAAATTTACATCCCCGCCATTCAGAGGGCCAGAGCGAGACTGCCGTGGGACACAGGAGGATGGGGAAGCATCGATAGGATCCAGAGGCTTCCCCCACCCGAGGTGAGTACCCCCAGGGGAACTTTCTCTCATTACAGGTTTTCTTTCAGGCGATTTTAAAAAATCGACAAAACACTAAAAAAAAAAAATGAAATCGCTCTAAGTGTGAATAAGCCCTTTGTGAAGGGCACCAAAAGACACAAAAATTAAAACTCATATAATTGGGAGATTGTTGACCCAGACTTAATGAATTTAATAAAGTGATACATCTACCTCATCTACCTTCCAATGGTATTAGCTTATCAATGTTAGTAAAATGTTTGCAGGTGGTCATGTTCCATTATTAGGGCTCGTTCACACTAGGGGGCGTTTTCAGCCTTTTTTCAAGAGCATGCGATTTTCAAAATCGCCCGCAAAATGCTTGTGCAATGAATCTCTATGAGAAGGTTGATATCAGCGCAGTTGTCTGATTTGCGCTCCGCAAAGCGGTGCCTGTACCATTGTGAGGGCGATTTTGGTCTAATGGTGTAGGAAGAACGCTAAACGCTCACAAAATCGGTTTGTGCGACAATTGCGTTCACGATTTTAAGAATGAATATATTGCATTTATTCTTTTCTAGGTCAAAGAGTTCATTTCCTGACTTGCGTCAGGGAGTTAATTAAAAAATCACTCAGCAAAAGAGCTTTAGAAAAGCGCTTAAAAAAAATGCAGCGCACAGACAAATGCTGGGAGGCGCTAAGAAAACTGCGCAGAAAATCGCAAAATGCTTGCGTTTTTAGTAGTGAACAAGGTCTCAGAGAGTCAGTTGGTGAAGTCCTTCCTCAAGGTTTGGGTTAGAAATATTTCAGTCATCTGAGACACAAGACTGTAGTTTGTACTGAAACCTAAATTTCTTCCATAACCTTAAAGGACATCTGAGTCGAAAATAAACTGATGAGAAAAACAATTGTATCTATCCTTAGTCTCCTAAAAATGACTTTTTTTTAGATTTCCCACAGTTTTATTTTATATTTAAATCAAATGTTTACGTTTTTACTGTTTCATCGTCTCTGCTCAATAATACCTTCAATGAAGTATGTCAGAGCTCAAATTTATTGACCCTTTTTATCTCTTTCCTGCTCTCAGAAGCCATTTACTGACAGGAAAGTGTTTTATGGCTGTAATTGCTTATCAATGAGGGCTATGCTATAGTCTGACCCAGTCCGACGCGGTCCCGACCTGGGCAGAAACTGTCACTTGCATACCTGATGTTTAACTTTTTCAGGCAGAGAAAAAAAAAGGAACACAGCCTAGTTATCTGTATGCTAGGCAGGGGTCAAGTCCTGCGTGTTTGCGGGTGGACGACGTCCACTTACTTTTATTGGAGAGTGGACGTCGTCCACCCTAGCACCCTGGAGGGGAGCAGCGCAGTGGAGAGGAGCGTTGGGCAGAGCAGCGGGGAAGGGCGGATGTCTCCCCCCCCTTCCCTCACCATGGGGCTCCTTTTCCTGGCTCTCCCCTCCAGATTCCAGAACATTTGCAGCGGCGGTGGCTGGCAGCGGGCATCAGTGAGCGGGACTTACCTCCTCCTGTTCCGGCGAGTTGACCCTGTGTGTGCTGCTAGTCTGGTCTAGTCAAGACCAGAGCAGCGGCATGCACAGCGTCAACTCGCCGGAACGAGGAGGAGGTAAGTCCCGCCCACTGATGCCCGCTGCCAGCCACCGCCGCTGCAAATGTTCTGGAATCTGGAGGGGGGAGCCAGGAAGAGGAGCCCCAAGGTGAGGGAAGGGCGGGGGGGGAGGGAATGCCCTCCCCGCTGCTCCCCTCCTGCTGGGGGGACACCTGGCTACCTATTCTGCGGACGCCTATAGACTGGCTATACTGGAGACTCCTATACACCTGGCTACATATACTGGGGACACCTATACACCTGGCTACATATACTGGGCACCTATACACCTGGCTACATATACTGGGGACACCTATACACCTGGCTACATATACAGGGCACATATACACCTGGCTACATAAACTGGGGACACCTATACACCTGGCTACATATACTGGGGGCACCTATACACCTGGCTATACTGGGGACACCTATACACCTAGCTGCATATACTGGGGGCACCTATACACCTGGCTACATATACTGGGGGTACCTATACACCTGGCTACATATACTGGGGACACCTATACACCTGGCTACATATACTGGGCACATATACACCTGGCTATACTGGGGGCACCTATACACCTGGCTACATATACTGGGGACACCTATACACCTGGCTAGATATACTGGGGACACCTATACACCTGGCTACATATACTGGGGACACGCACCTATATACCTGGCTATACTGGGGACACCTGAACACCTGGTTACATATACTGGGGACACCTGACTATACTGGGGACACCTATAGACCTGGCTACCTATTCTGGGGACATCTATACACCTGGCCACCTATTCTGGGAATATCTATACACCTGGCCACCTATTCTGGGAATATTTATACACCTGGCCACCTATTCTGAGGACATCTATACACCTGGTTACCTATTCTGGTGACATCTCTACACCTGGCCACCTATTCTGGGGACAACTATACACATGACTACTTATACTGGGGACACCTATAGACCTGGCTAGCTATACTGGGGGTACCTATTTTTGGGGAACTGCTGTCAGATCTGTATTTTTGGGGAACCGCTGATGCCAGATTACGTGTATTTTGGGGAACTCTTGCCAGATTGTGTAGGTTGGGGGACCACTGCTGCCAGATTACATGTATTTTGGGTGTTACGTGTATTTTGGGTGATCCACTGCCAGGTTTCGCGTATTTTTGGGAACTGCTTCCAGATTATGTGTATGTTGGGGGAACTGCTGCTGCCAGATTGTCTATTTTGGGGGAACCACTGTCATATTATCTGTATTTTGGAGGAGCCTCTGCCAGATTATGTGTATTTTTGGTCAAATGCTGTCAGATTACATCTACTTTTTGGGGATACACTACGCCAGAGCTCAAACTTCCCCTGGCAGACCTTTTATACCACTGCTAAGGTCATGTATATTTGGCCCCACCCATGACCACGCCCACGCTATGCTTAACCATGCCCATTTTTGGCGCGCTGCGCAGAGGTTTTTAGGGTGAGTCCACTCACCTCTTTTTCCAGGACTAGACCCCTGATGCTAGGCACTGTACATACACATGTCTATCTCATCGTGTTACATGTCACCTCGGTTGTCCTTTAAGTCAGGAATATCGAACTCCAGTTCTTGAAAGCTGTGGTTTTGAGTCTGACACATTTCTGGCTCAGCTCAAATTAATTGATGGAACTGAATCAGTAAAGGTGTGATTCATCAAGTACAAGACATTACTCCATTTATCAGTTCATCCTAAATATTGGCATGGTTGGTGATAGCCCTCAAGGACTGGAGTTCCACACCTGTGCCTTAACCGCCTTGGGAATAGGGTAGTCAGAATTAGAGATGGGCCGAACCTCCGATTTTAGGTTCGCGAACCGGGTTCGCGAACTTTCGCGGAAGGTTCGGTTCGCGTTAAAGTTCGCGAAGCGCAATAGACTTCAATGGGGATGCGAACTTTGAAAAAAAAAATAATTATGCTGGCCACAAAAGTGATGGAAAAGATGTTTCAAGGGGTCTAACACCTGGAGGGGGGCATGGCGGAGTGGGATAGATGCCAAAAGTCCCCGGGAAAAATCTGGATTTGACGCAAAGCAGCGTTTTAAGGGCAGAAATCACATTGAATGCTAAATGACAGGCCTAAAGTGCTTTAAAACATCTTGCATGTGTATACATCAATCAGGTAGTGTAATTAAGGTACTGCTTCACACTGACACACCAAACTCACCGTGTAACGCACCGCAAACAGCTGTTTGTGTAGTGACGGCCGTGCTGGACTGGTGCGCACCATGGCGAGAGTGCAGGTTTTGGTGGCTTTACAGCCCATATGGTCGGCCTGGCTGATGTAGCTGTCAGAACAGTGACTGTCCAGCTGATCAAATTTGGTCTGACCAGTGGCGGGTCCACTGAACAGAACAGGTATGCAGTGGCGGGTTCACTAAACAGGTATACAGTGGCGGGTCCACTGAACAGAACAGGTATGCAGTGGCAGGTTCACTGAACACAACAGGTATGCAGTGGCGGGTTCACTAAACAGGTATACAGTGGCGGGTCCACTGAACAGAACAGGTATGCAGTGGCGGGTTCACTAAACAGGTATACAGTGGCGGGTCCACTGAACAGAACAGGTATGCAGTGGCGGGTTCACTAAACAGGTATACAGCGGCGGGTCCACTGAACAGAACAGGTATGCAGTGGCAGGTTCACTGAACACAACAGGTATGCAGTGGCGGGTTCACTAAACAGGTATGCAGTGGCGGGTTCACTAAACAGGTATACAGTGGCGGGTCCACTGAACAGAACAGGTATGCAGTGGCAGGTTCACTGAACACAACAGGTATGCAGTGGTGGATTCACTGAACAGGTATGCAGTGGTGGGTTCACAGCACAGGTATGCAGTGGTGGGTTCACAGCACAGGTATGCAGTGGCGGGTTCACTGAACAGTACAGGTATACAGTGGCAGGTTCACTGAACAGGTATGCAGTGGCGGGTTCACTGAACAGTACAGGTATACAGTGGCAGGTTCACTGAACAGGTATGCAGTGGCGGGTTCACTGAACAGTACAGGT
Organism: Hyperolius riggenbachi; assembly: GCF_040937935.1. Lineage (NCBI taxonomy): Eukaryota > Metazoa > Chordata > Amphibia > Anura > Hyperoliidae > Hyperolius > Hyperolius riggenbachi. Next base: position 37,314,435 of record NC_090653.1, on the reverse strand, counting down.
ATACAGTGGCGGGTTCACTGAACAGGTATGCAGTGGTGGGTTCACAGAACAGGTATGCAGTGGTGGGTTCACAGCACAGATATGCAGTGGTGGGTTTACAGCACAGGTATGCAGTGGTGGGTTCACAGCACAGGTATGCAGTGGTGGGTTCACAGCACAGGTATGCAGTGGTGGGTTCACAGCACAGGTATGCAGTGGTGGGTTCACAGCACAGGTATGCAGTGGCGGGTTCACAGCACAGGTATGCAGTGGTGGGTTAACAGCACAGGTATGCAGTGGTGGGTTCACAGAACAGGTATGCAGCCAGCCCAGGAACAAGTTAAGCCTAACTAATCTTTCCCTGAGAGACAGTCTGCAGCAGCTCGCCCAACTCTCACTAATGCAGGCACACGAGTGGCCGTAATGGCCGCCGCTGCCTGCCTTATATAAGGGGGGGGGGGTGGGGCTCCAGGGGCTAGTGTAGCCTAATTGGCTACACTGGGCCTGCTGACTGTGATGTAGAGGGTCAAAGTTGACCCTCATAGTGCATTGTGGGGCGAACCGAACTTCCGGAAACGTTCGCCTGCGGGAGGCGAACGCGAACCACCTAAGTTCGCCGGGAACCGTTCGCCGGCGAACCGTTCGGCCCATCTCTACCAGGGAGGCAGTTCTGTCTTGTCACTTTTGTCAGCAGATCCATTGTTGTGGATGTGTGTTGTACTGTCTGCAGCCTCTCTGGTCACTCCCAGGGCTGTTCCTCACCTCAACTGTTGCCTCAGGGAAGTTAATCTCTCTGTAACCCACTCCCCCCCCCCTCATATAACACACTAATCAAATTTTTATAAATACTTGGCTATCTATGGGACAAATTGTGGATACAACAATAGAGTAACTTCCGCAGTAGGGGCGATCATTACCCCAGGCATCATTTAGGGCACCAGCGCATGCTAGACAGCTGTCTGATACCCCTCCCCCTTTGGCAATGCTGGGTAAGTACCTATCCCCTCTTCCAGTTCCTGCAGCATATAGCTTGACACAGTGGCGTAGCTAAGGAGCAGCGGGCCCCGATGCAAGTTTTACAATGGGGCCCCCAAGCACTCTATACATAACAATTGATACGGCGCACCAAAACCTGCCAATGGCAACTACAGTGTCTGAGGTGCAAGAAGGGGATGGGGATCAGTTTATTAATGATTACTACTATTCAAAGTATCTATAGAAGTGATTATTATGATCACAGGACCAATAGAGAGCTAATACTGTAGTTGAGGGTGGGCCCTTCGGGGCCCCTCTGGCCCAAGGGACCCGATGCGGTCGCTACCGCTGCACCCCCTATTGCTACGCCCCTGGCTTGACATCAGGTCAGCAGGAATGGGAAGAGTTGAGAGCAGGGACGTAACTAGACTTAACAGCCCCCACCCCCTGCAAAAATGTCCCTTGGTTCCCAAACCCCATGTAGGTCACATGATCAGGAGCCAGCAAATGGCAGCAGAGATTGTTCAGCTGTGAAGCAGCTTCTGGAAGCAGGAAGAAATGACACATGATCCGGCTCACGGTTTTTGTGAGTGAACAGGGAGTTTTTTTTTTGCTAATTGGCAGCACTTGCGTTTGGGGAGAGGAAGGAAGAGGGCCCCCAAAGCCTCTTGGCCCCCCTGCGATGGCAGGAGTCACAGGGTGATTTCTACACCCAGAGCAGGGACAAGGTCCTCCAGCACCCAAGGCTGAGACACCAAAGTGCGCCCCTCCGTACCTCCCACCCCAACCGTCACACACTGATTGCCATTAGATTAAGAGGCACCCCAGGGCCCCCAACACCTTAATCTCTAGTTATCTGGCTGCAGTCACTGCCATGTATCCACTTTTCTTATTTCTCTCCGCTTTAAACACAATAGGAGAATGATAGCTGAGTGAGTTGTGCGCCCCCCTCCTACACTGCGCCCTGAGGCTGGAGCCTCTCTCGCCTCTGTCTCGGCCCGGCCCTGTCTACACCCATGGTTGAGAGAGCCTCTTAGTGCCAATCTCTGCAAAATGTGGGTGGGGGTGTGTGGAGGGCCAGAGAGAGCTGCAGGAAGGAAGAGGGACCACTAGACCACCAGGGAGTGCCATAGGAATTGATGTGGGGCACCACTAGACTAACTGTGATTGCTGTAAATAGTGCAGCAAAGAAAGTATCACTGTTCATAATATTTGCTTTTAGAATGTCCTGTACATGAAAGCTGAGTTTTCTCTATAGCTGAATCTAACAAGGAATTTCCCGTCTCCAGTCAGAGAGCACTAGTGTTGTCCGGATCATGAACGATTCGGATCTTTGATCCGAATCTCTTTTGTGAGTCGAATAATCCGAATCATCAAAATGAGTGATTCGGATCACAGAGGGGGCGGGGCCAGGAGCGGCGCGCCACCCTCTCAGCGGGCAGGGGGGTCCTGGAAGAAGAGCAGAGATGGATCGCTAAGCTGGAGGGGAGCCAGCCTTGCAGGGACAGGTACATGAGAGAGGGGACATGGGTGGGTGCCACAGATATGTGTAGAGCACAGTGCTGGCTGCAATGTGCTGCTCATTTTAGGCTGTCAGTTCCTAGTTGTGCACAGTGAACAAATGGGAAACTTGTGGCTCAGAAGCACAGCTCAGCAACTTTGTAGACAGTGTGCTGGGCTAGAATGACAGGGCAGGCACTGTGATTGCAGGGCAATATGATCCTCCTGCACTGCTCTAAACAGCTGCACTTCACTTCTGGGAATGCTTTGGGGAATGCTTTCTTTCACTGTGCGACGTTTGCATTCAAAGTATACAGATGAACATATAGGTGAAATATATGTAAAGCATATGATTGCAGCATGTGGGTATTGTGTGCAAACAAACATTTCTGCTCTCTGCTCACCCGTCTTCCCTTCTCTGTCCACTATCCCCCCTTCTCTGTCTGTCCACCCCCTCCCCTTCTCTGTCCACCAGGGAAAGTCCTGTCCTGCTAGTCATTTCACCCCCCAATGCTTCCCTAGTAAAATGATCCGAGATTCGGATCAAAGATCCGGATCTTTTCAATGATCCGAATCGAATCATCCAAATCATTGAAAAGATCTGAACTTCCCATCTCTAGAGAGCACAGCGCCACCTGCTGTACAGCATGGACAAAGCGATTTCCAGGAAAGCACATGACTTCCTAGTAACAGCCGGCTGCATGTAGTTGGGCAAACAGTGCTATGCTGCCACCTACTGGTGGAAATTAATTATACGCCAACATAGAATAAGTTACATTTCTGTTCTAATATCCAAAATAACTAAAGATGGCTTAGCTGAACACATTCTGGGTGTCCTGACATGATTATGGACCTGGAAGACATCCTGTGACAGTTGAAATGAAGTGAAGAACCCACACTCAGTCACTTCTATGTACAGATAATTCACTTACTACACAGCAACAGCCCACAGAAGTCACTCATTATGCAGGTATTAGTTGTTCAAATTACCCGGCTGAAGAAAGTTGTTTTTTTAAAAACGATTTTGTGTAAAGATGATGGAGCAGCATTGCAGGTTGATGAGAAATGGTATTTTATTCATAAGGTTTGAAAATATCTCCTTGGAGAGAACTCAGGAGAAAACTTAAAGGACAACTGTAGCAAGCGGGCTACGGAGGCTGCCATATTTATTTCATTTTAAGCTATAGCAGTTGCCTGGCTATCCTGTTAATCCTCTGCTGCTAATACTTTTAGCCATAACCCCTGAACAAGCATGCAGCAGATCAGGTGTTTCTGACATTATTGTCAGATCTGACAAGATTAGCCGCATGCTTGTTTCTGGTGTTATTCAGACACTACTGCAGCCAAATAGACCAGAAGAACTGCCAGGCAACTTGTATTATTTAACAGGAAATAAATATGGCAGACTCCATATTCTTCTCACTTCAGTTGTCCTTTAATAGGCTATGGCCCTGATCTCTCGGTTGTAGGACATGTTGATTGCTCCTGCAGCAGCTGATAATCCTGCATCTGAACACAAGTGGGGATCCCTCTTGGGATATGAGCTTCCTCCTGAGCTTCCTACTGAGAGCAACTGATTAAGTGTAAACGGGGCCAGGGTCTCACCAGCTGTGCAGTAGGTCAGGCAGGAAGCTGCGAGTCTTCCCACAAGTAGTGTGTGAGTCACAATTTTTTCTGTCCAGATCCCCCACATCTAAAGGGATACAGAAAATCCTTTTTAAATGTCTCCTTCTCCTGCTCTGCCGTGCTGAAGTCCCTCCCTCCAGTGTATCATATCAAATGGGGTGAGAAGCATGGCTGTGCGGCTCTCCCTATTGGCTGTCTGCTACAGTACATCTGTCAATGTTACCGCATAGAGATTGCGAGTTACCGGCTGATCAAAGCTGGAGGTAAATACCAAACACTCTTACTTGATTTACCAAATGCTTTAATCTTTCTGAATTGCAATTTCTTGAGGTATTTACCACACAAGTCAGTAATTTACCTCACTAGTCAGTAATTTTACTTTTCAGTGGGGTAATAATAGGTTTAGTGAATTGGCATTGGGCCAGGTAATTGGAAAAATCAGCTGCTTTCTGCATTGCTGAATGCGGTAATGCTTAATGAATTAAAGGAGTTATCAGGCAATTTTTATTAAAATAAGCACTACTTACAGGGGGCTTCCTCCAGCCTCAAGCTCCCAGCATGTCCCTCGTCGCATCTCTCCCTTCAGCAGTTCGCCGCAGCTCGCTCCCGGTCCCTGGCGTTGACGTCAGGCCAACCTCCAGGTCGGCCTGTACTGCGCCTGCGCAAAAGGTGCTGTCAATCACCGCCACGTGGGCCGGAGCGGACTGCACAGTCGCAGAACTACTGCACCTGCGCAGTACGCTCTGGCCCACGTGGCGGTGATTGACAGCACCGCTTGCGCAGGCGCAGTACAGGCCTACCTGGAGGTCGGCCTGATGTCATCGCCGGGGACCGGGAGCGAGCTGCGGCTAACAGCTGAAGGGAGAGATGCGGCGAGGGACATGCTGGGAGCTTGGGGCTGGAGGATGCCCCCGGTAAGTAGTGCTTATTTTAATAAAAATTGCCTGATAACTCCTTTAAAGGATACCCGAGGTGACGAGTTAAATATCAGGTATGTAAGTGGCTGACTCAGTCCTGACTCAGACAGGAAGTGACTACAGTGTGACCCTCACTGATAAGAATTCCCAACTATAAAAAAACTTTCCTAGCAGAAAATGGCTTCTGAGAGCAGGAAAGAGATAAAAAGGGTCAATGGCCTCAATTCACTAAGATCATGCTGGAGATAAGGCAGAGAAAACGTACCACCACGCTGTGAGAGAGTTATCTTATCTCTTCATTCCTTAACCACTTGAGGACCTAGGGCTTTCTACCCCTTAAGGACCGGCCACTTTTTTTCCATTCAGACCACTGCAGCTTTCACGGTTTATTGCTCGCTCATACAACCTACCACCTAAATGAATTTTGGCTCCTTTTCTTGTCACTAATAAAGCTTTCTTTTAGTGCTATTTGATTGCTACTGCGATTTTTACTTTTTATTATATTCAGCAAAAAAGACATGAATTTTGGCAAAAAAATGATTTTTTTTAACTTTCTGTGCTGACAGTTTTCAAATAAAGTAAAATTTCTGTATACATGCAGCGCGAAAAATGTGGACAAACATGTTTTTGATAAAAAAAAAACCATTCAGTGTATATTTATTGGTTTGGGTAAAAGTTATAGCGTTTACAAACTATGGTGCAAAAAGTGAATTTTCCCATTTTCAAGCATCTCTGACTTTTCTGACCCTCTGTCATGTTTCATGAGGGGCTAGAATTCCAGGATAGTATAAATACCCCCCAAATGACCCCATTTTGGAAAGAAGACATCCCAAAGTATTCACTGAGAGGCATAGTGAGTTCATAGAAGATATTATTTTTTGTCACAAGTAAGCGGAAAATGACACTTTGTGAAAAAAAAAAAAGTTTCCATTTCTTCTAACTTGCGACAAAAAAAAATGAAATCTGCCACGGACTCCCCATGCTCCTCTCTGAATACCTTGAAGTGTCTACTTTCCAAAATGGGGTCATTTGTGGGGTGTGTTTACTGTCCTGACATTTTGGGGGGTGCTAAATTGTAAGCACCCCTGTAAAGCCTGAAGGTGCTCATTGGACTTTGGACCCCTTAGCGCAGTTAGGGTGCAAAAAAGTGCCACACATGTGGTATTGCCGTACTCAGGAGAAGTAGTATAATGTGTTTTGGGGTGTATTTTTACACATACCCATGCTGGGTGGGAGAAATATCTCTGTAAATGACAATTTGTTAATTTTTTTTACACACAATTGTCCATTTACAGAGATCTTTCTCCCACTCAGCATGGGTATGTGTAAAAATACACCACAAAACACATTATACTACTTCTCCTGAGTACGGCGATACCACATGTGTGGCACTTTTTTGCACCCTAACTGCGCTAAAGGGCCCAAAGTCCAATGAGTACCTTTAGAATTTCACAGGTCATTTTGAGAAATTTCGTTTCAAGACTACTCCTCACGGTTTAGGGCCCCTAAAATGCCAGGGCAGTATAGGAACCCCACAAATGACCCCATTTTAGAAAGAAGACACCCCAAGGTATTCCGTTAGGAGTATAGTGAGTTCATAGAAGATTTTATTTTTTTGTCAAAAGTTAGCGGAAATTGATTTTAATTGTGTTTTTTCACAAAGTGTCATTTTCCGCTAACTTTTGACAAAAAATAAAATCTTCTATGAACTCACCATACTCCTAACGGAATACCTTGGGGTGTCTTCTTTCTAAAATGGGGTCATTTGTGGGGTTCCTATACTGCCCTGGCATTTTAGGGGCCCTAAACCGTGAGGAGTAGTCTTGAAACGAAATTTCTCAAAATGACCTGTGAAATTCTAAAGGTACTCATTGGACTTTGGGCCCTTTAGCGCAGTTAGGGTGCAAAAAAGTGCCACACATGTGGTATCGCCGTACTCGGGAGAAGTAGTACAATGTGTTTTGGGGTGTATTTTTACACATACCCATGCTGGGTGGGAGAAATACCTCTGTAAATGGACAATTGTGTGTAAAAAAATCAAAAGATTGTCATTTACAGAGGTATTTCTCCCACCCAGCATGGGTATGTGTAAAAATACACCCCAAAACACATTATACTACTTCTCCCGAGTACGGCGATACCACATGTGTGGCACTTTTTTGCACCCTAACTGCACTAAGGGGCCCAAAGTCCAATGAGTACCTTTAGGATTTCACAGGTCATTTTTGTTTCAAGACTACTCCTCACGGTTTAGGGCCCCTAAAATGCCAGGGCAGTATAGGAACCCCACTAATGACCCCATTTTAGAAAGAAGACACCCCAAGGTATTCCGTTAGGAGTATGGTGAGTTCATAGAAGTTTTTATTTTTTTGTCACAAGTTAGCGGAAATTGATTTTAATAGTTTTTTTTCACAAAGTGTCATTTTCCGCTAACTTGTGACAAAAAATAAAATCTTCTATGAACTCACCATACTCCGTACGGAATACCTTTGGGTGTCTTCTTTCTAGAATGGGGTCATTTGTGGGGTTCCTATACTGCCCTGGCATTTTAGGGGCTCTAAACCGTGAGGAGTAGTCTTGAAACCAAATGTCGCAAAATGACCTGTGAAATCCTAAAGGTACTCATTGGACTTTGGGCCCCTTAGCGTACTTAGGGTGTAAAAAAGTGTCACACATGTGGTACCGCCGTACTCAGGAGAAGTAGTATAATGCGTTTTGGGGTGTATTTTTACACATACCCATGCTAAGTGGGAGAAATATCTCTGTAAATGACAATTGTTTGATTTTTTTACACACAATTGTCCATTTACATAGAAATTTCTCCCATCCAGCATGGGTATGTGTAAAAATACACCCCAAAACACATTATACTACTTTTCCTGAGTACAGCGGTACCACATGTGTGACAATTTTTTGCAGCCTAGGTGCGCTAAGGGGCCCAACGTCCTATTCACAGGTCATTTTGAAGCATTTGTTTTCTAGACTACTCCTCGCGGTTTAGGGCCCCTAAAATGCCAGGGCAGTATAGGAACCCCACAAGTGACCCCATTTTAGAAAGAAGACACCCCAAGGTATTCCGTTAGGTGTATGGCGAGTTCATAGAAGATTTTATTTTTTGTCACAAGTTAGTGAAAAATGACACTTTGTGAAAAAAAACCAATAAAAATTAATTTCCGCTAACTTTTGACAAAAAATAAAATCTTCTATGAACTCGTCATACACCTAACAGAATACCTTGGGGTGTCTTTTTTTCTAAAATGGGGTCACTTGTGGGGTTCCTATACCGCCCTGGCATTTTACAGGCCCAAAACCGTGAGTAGTCTGGAAACCAAATGTCTCAAAATGACTGTTCAGGGGTATAAGCATCTGCAAATTTTGATGACAGGTGGTCTATGAGGGGGCGAATTTTGTGGAACCGGTCATAAGCAGGGTGGCCTTTTAGATGACAGGTTGTATTGGGCCTGATCTGATGGATAGGAGTGCTAGGGGGGTGACAGGAGGTGATTGATGGGTGTCTCAGGGGGTGGTTAGAGGGGAAAATAGATGCAATCAATGCACTGGGGAGGTGATCGGAAGGGGGTCTGAGGGGGATCTGAGGGATTGGCCGAGTGATCAGGAGCCCACACGGGGCAAATTGGGGCCTGATCTGATGGGTAGGTGTGCTAGGGGGTGACAGGAGGTGATTGATGGGTGTCTCAAGGTGTGATTAGAGGGGGGAATAGATGCAAGCAATGCACTGGCGAGGTGATCAGGGCTGGGGTCTGAGGGCATTCTGAGGGTGTGGGCGGGTGATTGAGTGCCCTAGGGGCAGATAGGGGTCTAATCTGATAGGTAGCAGTGACAGGGGGTGATTGATGGGTAATTAGTGGGTGTTTAGGGTAGAGAATAGATGGAAACACTGCGCTTGGGTGGTGATCTGATGTCGGATCTGCGGGCGATCTATTGGTGTGGGTGGGTGATCAGTTTGCCCGCAAGGGGCAGGTTAGGGGCTGATTGATGGGTGGCAGTGACAGCGGGTGATTGATGGGTGGAAGTGACAGGGGGTGATTGATGGGTGGCAGTGACAGGGGGTGATTGATGGGTGATTGATAGGTGATTGACAGGTAATCAGTGGGTTATTACAGGGGAGAACAGATGTAAATATTGCACTGGCGAATTGATAAGGGGGGGTCTGAGGGCAATCTGAGCGTGTAGGCGGGCGATTGGGTGCCCGCAAGGGGCAGATTAGGGTCTGATCTGATGGGTAACAGTGACAGGTGGTGATAGGGGGTGATTGATGGGTAATTAGTGGGTGTTTAGAGGAGAGAATAGATGTAAACACTGCGCTTGGGTGGTGATCTGATGTCGGATCTGCGGGCGATCTATTGGTGTGGGTGGGTGATCAGATTGCCCGCAAGGGGCAGGTTAGGGGCTGATTGTTGGGTGGCAGTGACGGGGTGATTGATGGGTGATAGGTGATTGGCAGGTGATTGACAGGTGATCAGTGGGTTATTACAGGGAAGGACAGATGTAATTAATGCACTGGCGAATTGATAAGGGGGGGGTCTGAGGGCAATCTGAGCGTGTGGGCGGGTGATTGGGTGCCCGCAAGGGGCAGATTAGGGTCTGATCTGATAGGTAACAGTGACAGGTGGTGATAGGGGGTGATTGATGGGTGATTGATGGGTAATTAGTGGGTGTTTAGAGAAGATAACAGATGTAAACAATACATTTGGGAGGTAATCTGACGGCGGGTTTGCGGGCGATCTAATGGTGTGGGTGGGTGATCAGATTGCCCGCAAGGGGCAGGTTAGGGGCTGATTGATGGGTGGCAGTGACAGGGGGTGACAGGGGGTGATTGATGGGTGATAGGTGATTGGCAGGTGATTGACAGGTGATCAGTGGGTTATTACAGGGAAGAACAGATGTAATTAATGCACTGGTGAATTGATAAGAGGGGGTCAGAGGGCAATCTGAGCGTGTGGGCGGGTGATTGGGTGCCCGCAAGGGGCAGATTAGGGTCTGATCTGATAGGTAAAAGTGACAGGTGGTGATAGGGGGTGATTGATGGGTAATTAGTGTGTGTTTAGAGGAGAGAATAGATGTAAACAATGGATTTGGGAGGTGATCTGATGTCGGATCTGCGGGCGATCTATTGGTGTGGGGGGGTGATCAGATTGCCCGCAAGGGGCAGGTTAGGGGCTGGCTGATGGGTGGCAGTGACAGGGGGTGATTGACGGGTGATTGACGGGTGATTGACAGGTGATTGACAGGTGATTGACAGGTGATCAGGGGGATAGATGCATACAGTAAACAGGGGGGGTGGTCTGGGGGGGGGGGGGTCTGGGGAGAATCTGAGGGGTGGGGGGTGATCAGGAGGGGGCAGGGAGCAGGGTGGGGGATAAAAAAAAATAGCGTTGACAGATAGTGACAGGGAGTGATTGATGGGTGATTAGGGGGGTGATTGGGTGCAAACAGGGGTCTGGGGGGTGGGCAGGGGGGGGGGGTCTGATGGGTGCTGTGGGCGATCTGGGGCAGGGGGGGGGAAAAATCAGTGTGCTTGGTGCAGACTAGGGTGGCTGCAGCCTGCCCTGGTGGTCCCTCGGACACTGGGACCACCAGGGCAGGAGGCAGCCTGTATAATACACTTTGTAAACATTACAAAGTGTATTATACACTTTGTATGCGGCGATCGCGGGGTTAACATCCCGCCGGTGCTTCCGTATGGCCGGCGGGATGTTGCGGCGGGTGAGCGGCGCCAGGCGGAGGCGGAGGATCGCGTCACTGATGACGCGATCGCTCCGCCCATGCCCCTACAAGGACCGCCGCCAATTGTCAATACGGCGGTCCTTGCGGGGTGCACTTCCCGGCCGCCAATTGTACATACGGCGGTCGGGAAGTGGTTAAGTTACCTCCTCTGTAGTTAAGTTACCTCTTAGTGTATTAGTGTAAGTTGCCTCTTTGGTTTTAAAGACAGGAGAGGAGCTTAGTGAATTGAGGCCAATGTTTCAAACATTTTTGCTCTGGCATACTTCAATGAATGTGTCATTGAGCAAAAACAATACAACAGTTAAAAAGTAGATTTAAACACAAAATAAAACTGTGGAATAACTTAAAAAGTCATTTTTAGGAGAATGAAGATAGATACAATCGTTTATTTCATCTGTTTATTTTTGCCTCGGTGTCCTTTAAGGCCATTGTGGTACAGAACACCTAAGTTGATACATACATTTTACCCATCTGTTCCTCCTACATGTTGGGGATGTGGAGCAGATGAAGGGACATTATTGCATACATTTTGGTCCTGCCCTCAGCTCTAACCATTTTGGAAGCGGGTGCATAGACTCTGCAAGAATATCTATCTCACCCCATAACGTACCCTTTGCTCCAGATGTCTTCCTGCACCACTGTGGTTCTCTTCCCAGGAAAGCATATAAAAATAAATCCTCAATTACCTGATCAACGCAGATAAAAATGTGAAAGTGCACAGCAGTTGCTACTTTGAATTAGTGATGGAAAAGGGGTCAATGACCTTGCAGACCTCGAGGAGATGGTTTTAATTATTCAATTACAAAGTAGACCAGTATCTATGGACATGGCCTTCCTGGGTGATGTTTAAAGACACAAATCAATGTAAAAGGCCTTTGCTGGAGAAAGTTAGAATGGGCCCGGCTGAATAGAGTGAGGGGTCCTGAGACAGGGGAGCTGGGTACAGTGACAGGAGGGTGACACACGCTATATGCTGGGATGGAAAACAGTGCGGAGACTGTGGGGACTGTGCTGGAGCCGTGACTCACAGAAGCAGTGAGGGATTATCTATGACTGACAGGAGCAGAGAGCCAGTAGAAACAGCCCCTGTCTCCTGCAAGACCCTGTGATAGGATCCAAAGCCTTCTTGGGAGGGTCAAGCTTTTCTACCCCCAGGTAGCGGAGGAGAGAGATACCAAACAAAAGAGGTTTTCCCTGATGCCCTTCGGCCGTTTAACCCTTTAGGTTCCTGTTTGAAGATGCAGAGTACCTAGTTGGGAAATAACCTAAGCATGGCATGTGTAATGTCTCCTGGAAGGACATCTAAGTTGTGGCAATTAAATAAAATGTTAAGAAAGACTAATAGACAGATTTAGAGGGAGCAGAGGCAGTATAACAAACCTGTACGCCCTAAAGGGATATCTGGGATGCCTTTTACTTGTGTAATGCCATCACTGCACGGAACAGCATGTTAAAAAACAGAGATAGCTCCACACTGCTCTGTTGTTACCAAACTGTTTTATGTGAATTGAAGCCAGTAAATTACCGAACTTCTACCGCAACTGTGAAAATTTTGATGAATAAGCAAAAAAAGTCTAAAATACCGAATATGGTACTTTCCCGACTTTTTAATTTTTTTTCCCGAACAGCCTTTGACGAATTGAAGCCATTGTCAACATAAAGAATGTTGAATTTTACTGCTGAACAATATTTTGCTGCTGATAATTGTATCTCTAGTGTGTATGTTCCCTTTTGTTCTTTCCTTTTACTTGCTACAAAATGTTATGGCATCTGATGGAAGATAATGCATTGATATTATGTATTTTGTATGGGTATAGTAAACACTGGACTGGACAGTCGGCAGACTATGCGATGTGCTGGAATCTTTACATACCAGATTTGGTGCAAAAAACAAGGGACAATGCAACTTACACTGTAATGCTGCTGTGTGAATTGTTATGTGTATATCATAAAGGCAATTATTTTGGTTTTATGTTTTTCTCTTTGCTTTACAATAAAGCTTTTTTGAAAGTTAAAAAAAAAAATGGTTTTTTTTTATTAAATTTGCATTCAAGAATTATTTGCATGTCAATGGGCATTTCTATTGATGAAGCCACTTGGATGGTAGTGAAAGATTGTCAAGCATATACAAAATTGCTCAGTTAATTTTTTGTTGTTGTTGTATTTCTGGCATTTAGTGTAACAATTCCCTCCATCTTGTCCTGGGTGGAAAGTTGTGGTGGGTATATTCTTGCTTGAAGCTGCACTTATGGAAGAACTCTACCCAGCACCATCCAGTTACATGGCTGGAGACATCTGGGGATCTGTAGGTTATACACATCCCACTGCCGCCCATCACCAGATATTCAGCTGTGAAATCCCAGTCTCCTCCACACACACACATCTGTCTGTCGTCATGTATGGGCAATAAAAGCCCATAGAGACCTATGGAAGTCAGCCTAATAACCTGAACAGGAAGTGTGGCAGCCAGAAGTCAGGTGACAGCTTTCAGGGCGTGTTCAGAAGACAGGGAGCCCCGCCCACCTCTATTATCATATGGTGCCGGGTGACAGTCTCCTCAGGGCAGGTTCTAGACTTTTTGCTGCCTGAACCAAACTTGTGAAGATTTTTTTTTTGCTGGATTTGATGATTTGTGTGACAGGATAGTGACATTATCGGGGGATATTCAGCAGATTATTGATAATTCTATAAATGGAATCGATAAATAGATGGATGTGAAATGTGGGTGTGGCCACTCTAGTTCCCATCTATAACTTAGCAGCAGCTTAGAGATGTGACATCTACACACATGTAATGAGCTCATCCCGCCCACCTCTGGAGCTCCGCCCATCCCGCCACATTCATTTACACAGGTTTTCTCCTGCTGGACAACATAAGAGATCCAAAAAACTGGGCTGGGTTTTATGTCTGCTGTAAAGTGGCCTGTCACCCTCACATGGGTCATATCAGACTATAGTGGGAGGTAATATTCCAGTGATATATCTCCCAGCAGGAGTGGCCTCCCTGGTGTAGCAGGAGAAGGAATTGTCTTCTATGGGTTTCTTGATAATCTTCAGCTTTTCTACTTCACCTCATCAATCCGTCTCTCACTGGGGGCGGAGCTGAAAGGGGGCGGGAATCGGTTTTACTAATATCAGCTCATTAGGTAAATTACCAGTAAATGAATTTAGACAGAAATAAGAAAGACCCCAATAAAGTACCACAAAGAGAGACAAATGTTTGTTTTATTTTATTTATCAATTAAGGCCTTGAGTAAAAAATATAATTACATCTGATAATTTGATATCTACATTGTAAAAACATTTTATTACTACTACATTATAATTCTGTTTTGTGGACATTAATTTACAGAGGCGAAGCACTGCCTCACACATTGGATCCAATAAGGAAGAATAAACTTAATTTAATCAACAGGCAAAACATAAAATTTATTAACACGTTTCTGGAGGGATCACCCCGCTTCATCAGAAGTCAGTTTGTACATCCATTAAGGCTTCTCTATTTAAATAAAAGAGCTGAATCATAATTGGATAAATATAACCTATCACTGCATATATGGAGTGTTATATTCTAACCTGTATAAATCTAGAGGTGACAACTTCTTTTAGGTCATTATAAACAACAAAATAGGGATGTCGCTCTTAAAAAAATAAATAAAATACTTCTTCCACCTGTAATTCTTCCACCAGGAGCAGCACAATTTCTTATGTATTTATCTGCTGACGTGAGTCTGCTCCTGTACACCCATATGCACTTCTCACTGGCAGAGAAAGGAAACAGAACTCCTAATTTTCCCACCCTGTGCATTATCACCCCGCCTGACCGCACAAGCCCACTGCCTGGGTGTCATCCTGGACTCAGCTCTCTCCTTCATGCCCCACATCCAAACCATTACTGGGGCCTGCAATCTCAATTCATGCAACATCTCAAAAATCCAATCCTTCTTGACCAGGACACTGACAAATTTCACGTCTAAGCCTTCATCATTTCCCACCTGGACTACTGCAACACCCTCCTGTCAGACCTTCCTCTGAACTGCATTGCCCTCCCCCTACAATCCATCATGACCACAACAGACAGACTCATGTGCCCCACCCACTGCTCCGTCTCCATGACTCTGCAATGCAAATCCATGCACTGGTTCCCAATCTGCTTCAGAATCAGTTTAGAAGATCATATGTTTGGCCCACAAACCTATACACAAGTCCTGCCCAACCTACATCTCTGACCTGTTCAGCTGATCCACATCTGGCTGCCTTCTCTGATCCTCCAATGCCCTCCTCCTAACCATCCAACACATCTCGCACTCCCATGCACGAGTACAGGACTTCACTAGAGCCGCCCTTATCCTATGGAATTCTCTGAAACTGCCCATCTTGCTTGCCCCCTGCTTCAGCACCTTCCGACAGGCCCTCAGAACTCACCTCTTCACGAAAGCATACCCCAGCCCACCGATACCCTAACTCCCGCGGCCGAATACATCTCAATGCAGACCCTTCCTATCATGTCACCACCCCCACCCTTTAGATTGTAATCCTTGGGCAGGGTTCTTCCACCTGGTACTACTACTCCAGTGTATGATCTGGCATTGTGTGTCTCATTGCTTATTATCTGTATTGTGTTATCTGTCACCCCTATTATCATTGTCTGTAACCTTATCTATTGTAAAGCGCTGCCAGAGCCAAGCTACAAGAATTAGCATTAATCTGCATAAAAGCCGAGAATGGTGACATCCCTATTACACTGATGTCACTGCAGAGAGCTGAGTCTGCCAGATGCAGGGGAGTAACACACGGCTTATGCGACCAATACTGGCAGGAGGATCCCCCACTCATTACCTGCTGGGAAGACTGTAATGTGATAACATCTCTCTATTAATGCAGAGAGCTGAGTCTGCCAGATGCAGGGGAGTAACACACAGCTTATGCGACCAATACTGGCAGGAGGATCCCCCACTCATCACCTGCTGGGAAGACTGTAATGTGATAACATCTCTCTATTAATGCAGAGAGCTGAGTCTGCCAGATGCAGAGGAGTAACACACGGCTTATGCGACCAATACTGGCAGGAGGATCCCCCACTCATTACCTGCTGGGAAGACTGTAATGTGATAACATCTCTCTATTAATGCAGAGAGCTGAGTCTGCCAGATGCAGGGGAGTAACACACGGCTTATGCGACCAATACTGGCAGGAGGATCTCCCACTCATTACCTGCTGGGAAGACTGTAATGTGATAACATCTCTCTATTAATGCAGAGAGCTGAGGCTGCCAGATGCAGGGGAGTAACACACGGCTTATGCGACCAATACTGGCAGGAGGATCCCCCACTCATTACCTGCTGGGAAGACTGTAATGTGATAACATCTCTCTATTAATGCAGAGAGCTGAGTCTGCCAGATGCAGGGGAGTAACACACGGCTTATGCGACCAATACTGGCAGGAGGATCTCCCACTCATTACCTGCTGGGAAGACTGTAATGTGATAACATCTCTCTATTTCTAAAGAAATAGAAAGCATCTGCTGTTCTCTGAAGTCCTATGATGTCAGCAGTGATGCATTGTGGGACACCTCATATGCTCACTACAACCTGAATAGTTGCAAATAGTATTCTGTTCTAAGAAGGCAAACTTTTGTTTTGCACAGCACAGTAAGAGGGCTTTTTGGTCCTTTGTAGCCCCTTACACACTTCTAGGAGTTCTGGATCACCCTGAGCTTGCTGGGCAGTCTGTAACTCTGGGGCCCATATGCAATTACATTTTTCTCCTAAGTGATATATTCAAACTTGTCAATAAAATGCCTTTTAAATGACCAGCAAGTACGAAAATACCTAAAATAGTTTTGAAAGTACTTTTCCACCCACTTTTTGGTACTTTTTCAATTATAAAATGCTGAAAAGTTATTCTAAATAGAAGATGAAAAGAGAAAACCCAATAAAAAAGTTATTTACATATGGGGCCTGAGTGTTTTCATGGAAAGTTTTGTGAATCGGCCCCTTTGGATCATGAATCAGTAGCTGGAGAAGCAGAACGTGTGCTGTGCTCATTTGTGACTGAATTCTCATTATCTTGAAAAACAGACCACATAGTAGCTCCTATTTACAATAACATTTGGAAAATTCAGGAGGGTTCACAAACATTTAATCCACGCTGTAAATACGCCTCAATTACCCACAATCCTCTGCCTGTAGCAGACGCCACATTCTGACCAGAGCTGCGGGCTGTGATTTCTCCCATCTCTCTGCAGCTGAGAGTTCAGTAAACAATCTACACAGAACCCAGAGTTCCCAATTCAGCATTACAGCATTTCCAATAAACGGATTACAATACATGACAGGTTCTCTTAACATTTCCAGGAATGAAGAACATTACAAAGCAGATAAGAGATGAATGGAAAATGATGGATCTGCATAGAAAGAAAGTCCAGCCTCCTCTTGTGCCCTCTGTGCTCCACCCACATAATCCGCCATGATGGAGATTCAGGTTGTTGGGTTGTTGGAGTCAGAATTGTTATCTGAAGCTGTAAAACAAGACGTGATGCTGTTTATCCTGCATGATCATTATTCCAATAATGATGGTGCTGTGACATATGTCACAGCACCATTGACAAAACAGCACCTATATTAATCAAACCCCCTCTCAGTTCAGGGGTACTTTAAGGATGGCTTCTTTCTCCTGCATGGAGAGGTCCTTTGACTGCATATTGAATGTTCACAGCAAAATCTTCCTCATGCAAGCACCACACCCTTAAATCAACTCCAGACTTTTTATCTGCTTAATTGATAATGACATAGCTACAGACTTGCCCACAGCTGCCCATGAAATAGCGTTTGAGTCAATTGTCCAATTACTTTTGAGTCCCAGAAATGAAGGGATTGTGTTGAAGGACAATTGTAACGAGAGAGATATGGAGGCTGCCATATTTATTTCCTTTTAAAAATTACCAGTTGTCTGGCAGCCCTGCCGATCTATTTGGCTGCAGTAGTGTTTGAATCACACAAGAAACAAGCATGCAGATAATCTTGTCAGATCTGGAACACCTGTCAGGAAAACCAGATCTGCTGCATGCTTGTTCAGGGCCTATGGCTAAAAGCATTGGAGGCAAAGTTTCAGCAGGACAGCAAGGCAACTGGAATTGTTGAAAAGAAAATACAGGATCTTCTCAAAAAAATAGCATATTGTGATAAAGTTCATTATTTTCTGTAATGTACTGATAAACATAAGACTTTCATATATTTTAGATTCATTACACACAACTGAAGTAGTTCAAGCCTTTTATTGTTTTACTATTGATGATTTTGGCATACAGCTCATGAAAACCCCAAATTCCTATCTCAAAAAATTAGCATATTTCATCCGACCAATAAAAGAAAAGTGTTTTTAAAACAAAAAAAGTCAACCTTCAAATAATTATGTTCAGTTATGCACTCAATACTTGGTCGGGAATCCTTTTGCAGAAATGACTGCTTCAATGCGGCGTGGCATGGAGGCAATCAGCCTGTGGCACTGCTCAGGTGTTATGGAGGCCCAGGATGCTTCGATAGCGGCAAATCTTCTTCTTTTATTGGTCGGATGAAATATGCTAATTTTTTGAGATAGGAATTTTGGGTTTTCATGAGCTGTATGCCAAAATCCTCAATATTAAAACAATAAAAGGCTTGAACTACTTCAGTTGTGTGTATTTGAATCTAAAATATATGAAAGTCTAATGTTTATCAGTACATTACAGAATATAATGAACTTTATCACAATATGCTAATTTTTTGAGAAGATCCTGTACACTGGCTAACCTGTACTGTGGCACTTATACACTGGCTAACCTGTACTGCGGCACCTATACACTGGCTAACCTGTACTGTGGCACTTATACACTGGCTAACCTGTACTGCGGCACCTATATACTGGCTAACTTGTACTGTAGCACTTATACACTGGTTAAACTGTACTGCGGCACCTATACTGGCTAACCTGTACTGTGGCACCTATATACTGGCTAACCTGTACTGCGGCACTTATACACTGGATGACCTGTACTGTGGCACCTATATACTGGCTAACCTGTACTGTGGCACTTATACACTAGCTAACCTGTACTGCGGCACCTATACACTGGATAACCTGTACTGCGGCACCTATATACTGGCTAACCTGTACTGTGGCACTTATACACTAGCTAACATGTACTGCGGCACCTATACACTGGCTAACCTGCACTGCGGCACCTATACACTGGCTAACCTGCACTGCGGCACCTATACACTGGCTAACCTGTACTGTGGCACTTATACACTGGCTAACCTGTACTGCGGCACCTATATACTGGCTAACTTGTACTGTAGCACTTATACACTGGTTAAACTGTACTGCGGCACCTATACTGGCTAACCTGTACTGTGGCACCTATATACTGGCTAACCTGTACTGCGGCACTTATACACTGGATGACCTGTACTGTGGCACCTATATACTGGCTAACCTGTACTGTGGCACTTATACACTAGCTAACCTGTACTGCGGCACCTATACACTGGATAACCTGTACTGCGGCACCTATATACTGGCTAACCTGTACTGTGGCACTTATACACTAGCTAACATGTACTGCGGCACCTATACACTGGCTAACCTGCACTGCGGCACCTATACACTGGCTAACCTGCACTGCGGCACCTATACACTGGCTAACCTGTACTGCGGCACCTATACACTGGATAACCTGTACTGTGGCACCTATATACTGGCTAACTTGTACTGTAGCACTTATACACTGGTTAAACTGTACTGTGGCACCTATACTGGCTAACCTGCACTGCGGCACCTATACACTGGCTAACCTGCACTGCGGCACCTATACACTGGCTAACCTGTACTGTGGCACTTATACACTAGCTAACCTGTACTGCAGCACATATACACTGGATAACCTGTACTGCGGCACCTATACACTGGATGACCTGTACTGCGCACCTACATACTGGCTAACCTGTACTGTGTTACTTATACACTAGCTAACCTGTACTGCGGCACCTATACACTGGCTAACCTCTACTGTAGCACTTATACACTGCCTAAACTGTACTGCGGCACCTATACTGGCTAACCTGCACTGCGGCACCTATACACTGGCTAATCTGTACTGCGGCACCTATACACTGGCTAACCTGTACTGTGGCACTTATACACTAGCTAACCTGTACTGCGGCACCTATACACTGGTTAAACTGTACTGCGGCACCTATACTGGCTAACCTGTACTGTGGCACCTATATACTGGCTAACCTGTACTGCGGCACTTATACACTGGATGACCTGTACTGTGGCACCTATATACTGGCTAACCTGCACTGTGGCACTTATACACTAGCTAACATGTACTGCGGCACCTATACACTGGCTAACCTGCACTGCGGCACCTATACACTGGCTAACCTGCACTGCGGCACCTATACACTGGCTAACCTGTACTGTGGCACCTATACACTGGATAACCTGTACTGCGGCACCTATATACTGGCTAACTTGTACTGTAGCACTTATACACTGGTTAAACTGTACTGTGGCACCTATACTGGCTAACCTGCACTGCGGCACCTATACACTGGCTAACCTGCACTGCGGCACCTATACACTGGCTAACCTGTACTGTGGCACATATACACTGGATAACCTGTACTGCGGCACCTATACACTGGATGACCTGTACTGCGCACCTATATACTGGCTAACCTGTACTGTGTTACTTATACACTAGCTAACCTGTACTGCGGCACCTATACACTGGATAACCTGTACTGCGGCACCTATATATTGGCTAACCTGCACTGTAGTACTTATACACTGGCTAAACTGTACTGCGGCACCTATACTGGCTAACCTGTACTGCAGCACCTATACTGGCTAACCTGCACTGCGGCACCTATACACTGGCTAACCTGCACTGCGGCACCTATACACTGGCTAACCTGCACTGCGGCACCTATACACTGGCTAACCTGTACTGCGGCACCTATACACTGGCTAACCTGTACTGCGGCACCTATACACTGGATAACCTGTACTGCGGCACCTATATACTGGCTAACTTGTACTGTAGCACTTATACACTGGTTAAACTGTACTGTGGCACCTATACTGGCTAACCTGCACTGCAGCACCTATACACTGGCTAACCTGTACTGCGGCACATATACACTGGATAACCTGTACTGCGGCACCTATATACTGGCTAACCTGTACTGTGGCACTTATACACTAGCTAACCTGTACTGTGGCACATATACACTGGATAACCTGTACTGCGGCACCTATATACTGGCTAACCTGTACTGTGGCACTTATACACTAGCTAACCTGTACTGCAGCACATATACACTGGATAACCTGTACTGCGGCACCTATACACTGGATGACCTGTACTGCGCACCTACATACTGGCTAACCTGTACTGTGTTACTTATACACTAGCTAACCTGTACTGCGGCACCTATACGCTGGCTAACCTCTACTGTAGCACTTATACACTGCCTAAACTGTACTGCGGCACCTATACTGGCTAACCTGCACTGCGGCACCTATACACTGGCTAATCTGTACTGCGGCACCTATACACTGGCTAACCTGTACTGTGGCACTTATACACTAGCTAACCTGTACTGCGGCACCTATACACTGGATAACCTGTACTGCGGCACCTATATACTGGCTAACTTGTACTGTAGCACTTATACACTGGTTAAACTGTACTGCGGCACCTATACTGGCTAACCTGTACTGTGGCACCTATATACTGGCTAACCTGTACTACGGCACTTATACACTGGATGACCTGTACTGTGGCACCTATATACTGGCTAACCTGTACTGTGGCACTTATACACTAGCTAACCTGTACTGCGGCACCTATACACTGGATAACCTGTACTGC
Organism: Hyperolius riggenbachi; assembly: GCF_040937935.1. Taxonomy (NCBI): domain Eukaryota; kingdom Metazoa; phylum Chordata; class Amphibia; order Anura; family Hyperoliidae; genus Hyperolius; species Hyperolius riggenbachi. Next base: position 37,292,766 of record NC_090653.1, on the reverse strand, counting down.
GGCACCTATATATTGGCTAACCTGCACTGTAGTACTTATACACTGGCTAAACTGTACTGCGGCACCTATACTGGCTAACCTGTACTGCAGCACCTATACTGGCTAACCTGCACTGCGGCACCTATACACTGGCTAACCTGCACTGCGGCACCTATACACTGGCTAACCTGCACTGCGGCACCTATACACTGGCTAACCTGTACTGCGGCACCTATACACTGGCTAACCTGTACTGCGGCACCTATACACTGGATAACCTGTACTGCGGCACCTATATACTGGCTAACTTGTACTGTAGCACTTATACACTGGTTAAACTGTACTGTGGCACCTATACTGGCTAACCTGCACTGCAGCACCTATACACTGGCTAACCTGTACTGTGGCACTTATACACTAGCTAACCTGTACTGTGGCACATATACACTGGATAACCTGTACTGCGGCACCTATATACTGGCTAACCTGTACTGTGGCACTTATACACTAGCTAACCTGTACTGTGGCACATATACACTGGATAACCTGTACTGCGGCACCTATATACTGGCTAACCTGTACTGTGGCACTTATACACTAGCTAACCTGTACTGTGGCACATATACACTGGATAACCTGTACTGCGGCACCTATATACTGGCTAACCTGTACTGTGGCACTTATACACTAGCTAACCTGTACTGTGGCACATATACACTGGATAACCTGTACTGCGGCACCTATATACTGGCTAACCTGTACTGTGGCACTTATACACTAGCTAACCTGTACTGTGGCACATATACACTGGATAACCTGTACTGCGGCACCTATACACTGGATGACCTGTACTGCGCACCTATATACTGGCTAACCTGTACTGTAGCACTTATACACTGCCTAAACTGTACTGCGGCACCTATACTGGCTAACCTGCACTGCGGCACCTATACACTGGGCTAATCTGCACTACGGCACCTATACACTGGCTAACCTGTACTGTGGCACCTATACACTGGATAACCTGTACTGCGGCACCTATATACTGGCTAACCTGTACTGTAGCACTTATACACTGGCTAAACTGTACTGCGGCACCTATACTGGCTAACCTGTACTGCAGCACCTATACTGGCTAACCTGCACTGCGGCACCTATACACTGGCTAACCTGCACTGCGGCACCTATACACTGGCTAACCTGTACTGCGGCACCTATAGCTGGCTTACCTATACTGGGGCACCTATAGCCAGCTAACCTTTACTGGGGCACCTGTAGCTGGTTAAACTATACTGGAGGCACCTATATGGGCTACCTATACTGGGGGAACTCATACTCACCATCAGTGTGCTGATCCATCGTTGTGTCTTAAAAATCGTGAATCAAAAATCACAATTTCTGACAGAAATCATGCAATTCAATCTTTTCCTAAAATCGATCCGGCCTATGCCACGGTCAACCCACCAGAGCACTGGTAGGAGAAGTCTATTGGGAAACTTTCAAAGAGAGCAGCACACTCAAAAAATGAACTAAATAGTAACTTTACTTGGTTCAAAAAAGTTTTACAATCAGGGCCAGTTCTAGACTTTTCGCTGCCTGAGGCAAACTTGTGAGGATGCCCTCCCCAATTTGGAATGATCGCACAGCACCTAACAGTTTACTCTGCTTCATTTAATATTCACAAATTACATGCTGCAGCTCAACACAATAGCACACTGACTGGTTGTGAGTCTGTGACAAATAAACTGCTCACCCTCAGCCACTCCATTCCTCCTCCTCCTGGTCAGGACAGCAGTGCCACCTCCTCCCTTCTGCTGTGCAAGTCAAATTAGAAATTGCTGCTCTCCTGCCTCCCCCCTCCCCACTCACTGTCAGACTCCTCACACAGCACAACAAGCTGCTTTTCCCCAATGACGATCTCTCCCCCCTCAATTTCCTCTCAATTCTCCTACTCTCATTGCATTCTGTAAGTGTAACCACAGTACAAAAATCCTGCCCCTGTAATCCTGCCCCTGTAATCTCTGCCCCTGATGCAAATGTTTCACCTTGCTTTCTGAGAGATCTTTACAAGTATACCCTGTAGCCCTGTTTGCAAGTATATCAGTGACAGTCCTGGAGGTAAACTGGCAAATGAATAGTTACCACAAATAATAACTCAGTCCATCAATTGTACCAAACCTCATTGGGCATAGTTTTAAGAGGTTGCTAATGAGTGCAAAAAATCATGCAATCCAATCCATGTGTCTTTTTACATAACAGACCCAGGCCACAAACTGTTTTGAGCAAAAAGATGCCAGTTCTCAAGCCAACAATGTGCACTAATTCGGATAGCCTTCAAGAACTTCTATGCCCACAATTTCTAAGCATAAGGGCTTGCTCCCACTAGATGTGGGTGGCCCAAGCAGCTATTGAGTGTTTTGGAAAATGGGTGTATTTGTATGTGATACAAGCGCGCATTGTGCAGGATGACGCTATGCTCATCAGCGGACAAACACATGCGCATGCTTTTTCCAGGCACTAAAATGCACACAAAGAAAAAAAAAATGCATGTAGGTGGAAACAGCCCAATGATTATCAATATGCTGTCAATTCTCCCTTGCATGATGGAGTTTGACACCCCTGCTTTGAGGTCTGGAATTGGCTGCATGTGTTATTTTGTGTGCCTCTGAGGAAGCAGTTGGTTACACAAAACACGTCAGGCCATTATTTTATACATCTGTGTGTAAATCTTTATGCAATTCCTCGATCTGTATTGGACTTGAAGACATTTGTACAAGAATAAATGTGATGCTTATCAGACTAGTCAATTCATGTTGGCTCCATTTGCGTGTTTCTTTTTTTTTAAACATTAATTTTTATTGCCAAAAGTGTAAACAGTTGTTAAACAATAGTAAGATGCATATGCAGGAGAACAGAGGCGCCAAAAGGATAAAAGGAAGCTAAATGAGCTTAAAAACCAAATTCTTGGTAAATAGAGGAGGAAGTGGTGGACTTACCTCCTCCAAGTAGACACACAACGACTGTAGTAAAGACAAGTCAATATATTTTATTTATGAACTCCAAATATGCAACGCGTTTCGCAGGTTTGATCTCGCTTCATCAGGCAATAACAACGGAGCAATAGCATATGTGGTCAGTAGAAGAGCCAGGCACCTCTGACAAACCTGCAAAACGCGTTGCATATTTGGAGTTCATAAATAAAATATATTGACTTGTCTTTACTACAGTCGTGTGTCTACTTGGAGGAGGTAAGTCCACCACTACCTCCTCTATTTACCAAGAATTTGGTTTTTTAAGCTCATTTAGCTTCCTTTTATCCTCTTGGTGCCTCTGTTCTCCTGCATAATATTGAGTCCACCCTGGGTTGAGGGTTGAACCCCCCTTTTTCTCATCTACAGAGAGCGACTTCTTATTCCTGGGTGGGGTCAGGAAAATCTCCCCACCTGCCTTTACAGTGGTTGCCTAATGGTAACCCTGGTTTGTGAGTATTAATATTTACTCTATCTAGTAACCATTTACCAGTACATATTACCCTATTGGGGCTCTTGGTGTTCCTTGTTTTTAATAGTAAGATGCAGTTGGCATTGGAATTAACATATAAATTCACTCAACAGTGAATAATTCAATCTGCTGTTGAGAATAAACAAAGATAACGAAATAACACCAAATATTAAGTCAGCAACATTAAGTCTAACACCTTTTAAGAATGGAATAGTAAACAGTGAAGGGCATACAAGGAAAAGCTAGGAAATAATAACATACCATGATTAATAATGTGGAACAAGGATAAAAAGTGTAGGTATGTGTAGTGGTTAAACAAACGCTCATACTACTTAGTGATCATCCAAGTGTCGTAGAGTTCTTATCATATTAATGTTGACTGTGGCTAGAGCAAGAGTATGTGTGAAAGAGGGAGGAATGGGAGCACATCAGTTACTGGTGACGTGTGGCACATGATACCTGCAGGGCCGGATTTAGGCCAAGGCCACCTAGGCCATGGCCTAGGGCACCACACCACACGAGGGCTAAACTGGTGAAGCATTTGCAAGTTTGCAAATGCTGCAATGCAGGGAGATCAGGCAAGCGCCTGACCACGGTACTCTCTGTGCACATTTGTATTGTGGCCAGCGGCTATGGACTTGGGCAGCATTGGAGACGGAAAGGAAGAGGAAGCTTCTGCACTGGAGACGAGCGGAGAAATGAGTGACACTGATGGCTGCAAGGTGTGAAGGCGAGCTGGCTACCAATACTGAAAGGGGGGTGGGAAAAGGAGGGATTAAGGGAGTCATCTGGCTACCTATACTAGAGGAAAGGGGGAGGGGTCATCTGGCTAACTATACTGGGGAGGGGTCATCTGGCTAACTATACTGGAGGGGGGTCATCTGGCTACCTATACTGGAGGAAAGGGGGAGGGGTCATCTGGCTACCTATACTGGAGGGGGTCATCTGGCTACCTTTACTGGAGGGAACGCGTCAGCTCACTACTTATACTGAAGGGGGGCGGTTGGGGACAGTGGCCTTGGGCAGTAAAGAGTACAAATCCGCCCTGGATATCTGGGATATTTCTAAGCGATGTGGTGTAGGGATTATATCCAGTCCCACATGGAGCACAGCAAGCTGAGGCGTTAACATAAAGGAGACCCATATGAGAGTTATAATACGGGTGGCGATTTCTTTCCAAAGAGCCCTAATAGGTTTGCAATATCAAAAAGTGTGGGATAGTGTACCTAGAAATCCACAATTTCTCCAACAGTCCGGAGACTGATCTCCCTTATACTTAGGTAAGCGCAAGGGAGTGGTGTATCAGTGTAGTAACATTTTTGGGAATGTTTCCCAGTGAGAAATACATCTGGAATATTTAGATAAGTAGGAGGAGCTCGTTGAATCTGTTCAAGAGATAATTCAACAAAGACTTCTTGTGACCAATAGTGAATATATTTCTTATGTTGGTAATCAGAAGACCTAAGGATTTCCGTGTAACACAGAGAGATACCTTTTTTAAGAGGGATAGGGGCTCTGACAAAATGAAATAAAGCTGTTGGAATGCTGGGAAGGGAAATTTGGATAAAGGCCAATACATGTTTCCACTGAGTATAAGTTAGAAAACCAAAGGCGGGAATGTGAAATTCCCCTTGAAGCTGGGCAAAGGGTTTACATTTCCCTTGACTAAGAAGGGCACTAAAGTCTGAGATATCTAGAGACTTCCAATGTTTCAAATTCAGAGTCTCTACAAGAAAAGGGGCCACTGAAAGTAGGATTTTTGGACTAAGATTGTCACCAAGGGGTTTCTGTTTCAAAATAAAGTGCCAGGAGTTAACCGTAACGTTAAAGTGGATCCGAGATAAACTTTTTCTCATTGCATAATTGTTTTCTTTTCATATACTGTAGTTTATAGGGCGTTTCTCAAGCCAAATCCTTTTTTTTTGTTTTGTTTTAATACTCTAATTCCCTATAAACTAAACAAGCCTTGCCGACAGCTTCAGAGTGCCTTGGCACTCTCAGATTCATGTACCAAGGGCTTATGGGAGCTCAGTCTGGAGGAGGGGTTACTAGCCAGAGATTTCAGAGACAGAGGGAAGGAGGGGAGTTAAGTTTTCACAGGTTGAGGGCTGGAGATGCAGAGCAGCTTGCCTGTGTTTAATGTGACAAACAGAACATGGCTGCCCTCATTGTATCACGGGAATAAATAATCATAATCTGTTGAAGCTGTTTGCAGTTAGATTTGCTGTGTAAACTATCTAAACTTTAGATAAGATATATTGACAAGTTACTTGTTATAGTTAGTTTTTCATCTCGGAGCCGCTTTAATGGTAGGTTAAGAGAATTTCTTGCCAGAGCCTTGTATCTGTTTTTCCAGTATGAAGTCACTTAAAGGGAAGGTCCAAGCAAAATAAAAAAATGAGTTTCACTTACCTGGGGCTTCTACCAGCCCTATGCAGCCATCCTGTGCCCTCGTAGTCACTCACTGCTGCTCCAGTCCCCCGCTGGCAGCTTGCCGACCTCAGAGATTGTCGGGCCGCATTGCGTACATTTTTACGCATTCCCGCTAGTGCAGGAACATTAACCCATATATTTTTACACGTTAGTGGTGCAACGCGTAAAAATTTACGCGTTGCACCACTAAACGCTTAAAATGTATGGGTTACTGTTCCTGCACTAGCGGGAATGCATAAAAATGTACGCAATGCGGCCCGACAACCTCCGAGGTCGGCAAGCTGCCAGCGGGGGACTGGAGCAGCAGTGAGTGACTACGAGGGCACAGGATGGCTGCATAGGGCTGGTAGAAGCCCCAGGTAAGTGAAACTCATTTTTTTTATTTTGCTTGGACCTTCCCTTTAAGTCTCCTTTAACAATAGATTGTTCAATTAATACCCACAGTGGAACCTCAGGCGATTTTTGCCACCAAAACTTTGAAACCTCTAGGTTACATGCATGGTAAAGGGATAAAATGCAAGGTACTCCTATACCACCATTTTTTTTAGGAATTATTAGGGTTTTAAAGGCTGTCCGGTGTCTTTTGCCCTGACATATATATTGTGCGATTCATTTATTTATTTAAAGAAGTTATGTTTAACTGGAATATTTACTGTTCTGGGGATATAAGTGATTTGGGCAAGATTCGCATTTTAAATGCGGCTAGCCTCCCAGCCCATGATAAAAGGTGAGAGGAAAGTTCTTTTAATTCTGACTTAACTTTATGTAAGAGGTATACAATTTGTCTTATAAAGGTTTGAAGAATTTTTGGTTAGCTTGATCCCTAAAGAGGAAATTGAATCAGAGACCCACGGGAAGCAATAATGATCTTTAATAGATTGTGGGATATGTTGGGGAATATGAGTACCTAATAAAACAATTTTAATTCTTCTTAATTTTATAATAAGAGCCATTGAAGAAATTATTTAAGGTTTCTAGTAGTGGAGGGAGGGATGATAAAGGATCAGTGATTGCTAGAATAGTGTCATCTGCAAAAAGGCCAATTTTATGCAGGTAGTCATTAATGGGAATTCCCTTAATTTTACAGTTGGATCGGATGGCTACTACTAGTGTTTCCATGATAAGGGTGAAAATGAGGGGGGATAGGGGACACCCTTGGCGAGTGCCGTTAGTTATTGTAAAATCCTTAGAGATAAACCCTGCAGAGACTACTGGGTACTTTTGCTGTGGAGCATGAGTACAATGCCATTATTGCCATTATTCCAAACCGTTTTAGAATAGCGGAGAGGAACACCCAGTGGACCCTATCTAATGCCTTCTCTGCATCTAGGGATAGAAACAGAGAAGGCAATTCCAGCAGCTCTGCGTAAGGAAAAATGTTAATGACTCTCCTCGTCCCATCACTGGCTTCTCTGCCTTTAGTAAAGCCGACTTGGTTGGGCACAATTACTGTGGGAAGAATTGGAAGTAGTCTGGAAGCAATGATCTTCGCATACAATTACGTATCGCCATTGAGGAGTGAGATTGGGCGATAGTTAGCAGGATTACTTTCGTCTTTTCCTTGTTTCGGTATAATAAAGATACTTGCTTCCAAACATTATTTGGGAGGGGAGTCCCTAGTCATAAGCTTGTTAAACAGGGAACACAAATGTGGGGCAAGAAGGGTTAGTGTTTATGTGTTTCTATACTGTTACATAGTTGTTTTGGTTGAAAAAAGACATACGTCCATCGAGTTCAACCAGTATAAAGTACAACACCAGCCTGCTCCCTCACATATCCCTGTTGATCCAGAGGAAGGCGAAAAAACCCTTACTGTTCACATGACATCCTCATAAAGTATATATTAGTTTCTATGAAGCGGCTACAATTACTTGTTTATGGATAGTATGATGGTGGTTCCACTTCCTCACCTTAGTGCTTGCAGCTGAAAATTGTATATTGATGAGTGTCCTAGGTCCATGTGACTTACTTCTGTCTGCTCTGAGACTTACTTTAAGGCTAATTGCACACATGGGGTTGATTCCCTAAACTATGACAAATGACTATGACAAATATCACACCTCATCAAAGACATCACACCTTATCAAAGATATCACACCTTATCAAAGTGAACACGCCTTATCAGAGTAGCATAGCAAGCGCTACAAACTTATGCCTGCTAATTGGCAATGGCACTCGTCCTGCCCTAAACCCCTGCAGGTTCGTAGCACTCACTTTGCCACTCTGATAAGGCGTGTTAACTTTGATAAGGTGTGATATTTGTCATATCACGTTTTAGTGAACCCCTTGGTGTGGTGCAATTGTCCTGCAGCATGAGAGCCTGTCGTAGAACAATCACAATGCACTATTTTGTATTTTAGAGTGCGCCGACGGGACAATTTTCTTAGCTCCGCCCCGCTCAGTGACATGCTCACTTGGTATTATACGAATGGCGCATGCAGTGCCATTGACTCCAATGCAATTGTGCACCCAGCGGTATTGCTGGGCAATGCACTGCAGAGTCAGCATCATTCAAAGCACTTCTGTCTCATTGCATGTGGGCACTATGACCAGTCTCACAGAGACTAATGGCCACTGAGACAATACTCTCCCCTGCCACTAATGGCCACTAAGTGGCACAGGAGAGTACTGTGACAAGATAGTGTGCAATAGGTTGAGGTGCGTAATGGGGTGCACACATTTGTTACATGCACGTTCCAAGCATTTCTGTTCAACACACACGTGTATGGGTTATGTGTGGGCACAGATATGCATACATGATTATATTATATTATTGACACACTGTCAATAAGCCTAAGGAGAACCACTCACCAGTTGCTTTAGCATTGCAGCAAGTAAAGCTACATACACACGGGGGACAAGTGTCCCCCGTTGCATGGAGACAAGAGACCAGGGAGTGACAGCTCCCAGGTGGCGACAGCTGTACACACGTCTCGCCAGAAAGGCAGAGACGCGGCAGAAGCTGTCTGTGAAGGGAGCATCCCCCGGCCGGATGCTCCATTCACTTTCCTTTGTCTCTTGTCGCTAGTCTGCATAGACACGCAGTACGCGTGATGGACTAGCGACAGTTGCGGTGACAGCTGTTGCCGGCGATTGGCCACGTCAATCGCCTGGCGACAGCTTTGACTGGCGACAGTTCGTGGCGCGCACCTCATACACACGGGGGACCTGTCGCCGTAACGTGCGCGTGCTACGTGTCTGTGGCGACAGTTGTGCCCCGTGTGTATGAGCCTTAACTCTATGCGAGTGTGTACTGTCCTGTGTCTGCCCTGGTACTGTGTGTTGCTGAACCTTGCCCTCTCTGAGAACCCGATCTGTTGCTGACCTCTGCTCCATCCAGCTACCTGCTCTGTTGCTGAACCTTGCCCGTCTGAGAACCCATTCTGCTGCTGACCACTGCTTTGTTGATGACCTGCTCTATTGGTGAACATTACTTCTACAAGAATCAAGCTTGGATCTGCTTAACTTACCAAGTACTGACCCAGTACTGTTCTGCTGGAGGTGTGTCCTCCTTCTGCCTGCATGCCAACCTGGAAGCAGCTCTGCAGTCAGTTGTTCACTCCATCAGCCACTGGAGTGATCCTCAACTTGACTACAGTTGAAGCGCTCCTGCCCCTCGCCTATCTGTCTTAGCATTAGGGGTTCTGGGTGGTGGTTTGAGAGAGAAGCTCTTCCTACTGGTCTCAAAAGACTCTGATATGTGACTTTGCCTCACCTGAAGGATATTATACACACACTGTACTGATAAACAGGAACAAGACATAATGGGATACTTACTGCTAGTGGTGCTGTAGCCACTCTTTGTTTCTGCAATAGATAACAGTAATAAAATAAGAAGCAAATAACACTAAACATGAGCTCCTTATAACCTGATGAACAATGATAGAACAATATGGGAGGTATTGGCTGTGATAGTATGTAAGCAGCGGCTCTTGTTCACCTCTTTCCATAGATGGTCACCATCTGCCATATAGCAGTGTGAGCGGCTGCCACAGTCAGGGGGTTTAGAGCAGGGCTGTGGAGCCGGTTCAAAAATCATCCGACTCCTCAGTTTATGAAACCACCGACTCAGACTCCGACTCCGGGTACCCAAAATGACTCCGACTCCTCGACTCTGATTCCTTAGTCTAATACTTACCAGGGCTGTGGATTTTGTACAAAAATCAACCGACTGACTCCTGACTCTTCAGTTTATAAAATCACTGACTCCGACTCCAACTCCGGGTACCAAAAATTGCTCCGACCCCAACTCCTCGACTCCGACTCCAACTCCACAGCCCTGGTTTAGAGGAATCAGTAAGGGAATATTCCATATATCATCACAGATAGGCTGACATCCAAATTTGGGGTGTAAAGTGGGGGGATGGTTGGCCTATCTGTGGGTGACATGCCATGGGGGTCCCTGTATGCAGAGCATACTTCAGCATGCATAGCTACCAGTCCTCTCTCCGACTTGCATCCTCTAGTGTCCTTTCTGAACTGGCCACTAGAGCTCTAGACTCACAGTCATGTGACCACAGTGATCCTGGAGCTCTAGTGGTCAGTTCAGAAGGGACACTAGAAAATGCAAGCTGGAGTGAGGACAAGTAGCTTCACATGCTAATGCACGTTTCAATACGCACTCTGAATCTGCCGAAACACTCCAGTGCGCACATAGTGAGGATAGGAGGGGTTGCTGGAACACATGGTGATAATAGTAGGGGGTGCTGGGACACATGGTGAGGCTAGGAGTGGCACTAGGCCACATGGTGAGGATAGGAGGGGTGCTGGGCCACATGGAGAGGCTAGGAGGGGGTGCTGGGCCACATGGTGAGGCTAGGAAGTGGTACTAGGCTATATGGTGAGGCTAGGAGGGGGTGCTGGGACACATGGTGAGGCTAGGAGGGGGTGCTGGGCCGCATGGTGAGGTTAGGAGGGGGTGCTGGGCCACATGGTGAGGCTAGGAGGGGGTGCTGGGCCGCATGGTGAGGCAAGGAGGGGGTGCTGGGCCGTATGGTGAGGCAAGGAGGGGGTGCTGGGCCATATGGTGAGGCAAGGAGGGGGTGCTGGGCCGCATGGTGAGGCTAGGAGTGGGTGCTGGGCCATATGGTGAGGCTAGGAAGGGGTGCTGGGCCATATGGTGAGGCTAGGAGTGGGTGCTGGGCCATATGGTGAGGCTAAGAGTGGGTGCTGGGCCATATGGTGAGGCTAGGAGTGGGTGCTGGGCCATATGGTGAGGCTAGGAGTGGGTGCTGGGCCATATGGTGAGGCTAGGAAGGGGTGCTGGGCCGCATGGTGAGGCAAGGAGGGGGTGCTGGGCCACATGGTGAGGCTAGGAAGGGGTGCTGGGCCACATGGTGAGGCTAGGAGGGGGTGCTGGGCCACATGATGAGGTTAGGAGGGGGTACTGGGCCACATGGTGAGACAAGAAGGGGGTGCTGGGTAGAGATGGCCCGAACCTCCGATTTTAGGTTCGCGAACCCACCGCAAAAGTTCGGTTCGCGCAAATTTTCGTGAACCGCAATAGACTTCAATGGAGAGGCGAACTTAGAAATTTAGAAAGCGTTATGGTGGCAAGAAAAATGATGGAAAAGATGTTTCAACCAGTCTAAAACCTGAACAGAGACATGGTTGAGTGGGATACACGTCAAAAGTCTCAATAAAAATCCTAGATTTTTCCTGCTCTCAGAAGCTATTTACTGACAGGAAAGTGTTTTATGGCTGTAGTTACGTATCAGTGAGGGTTATGCTAAAGTCCGACACAGACAGAAACTGTCACTTGCATACCTGATGTTTAACCTTTTCAGGCAGAGAAAGAAAAAAAAGGCACACAGCCTAGTTATTTGTATGCTTTGCACTATACATAGGAAGACAAAGAGAAAGCACCCGCAGCACCAGACCACTCAAAAGTATTTCCAAAAAATACATAAACTTTATTGGTAAATAGGAAACAAATTAAAAAAATAATTTAAAAATCACCAAAAGGTGACAGCAGCGGTGTACATATAAATAAATAATTCAATAATACAGGGATTTACAATACCTCACAAAACCTCATATAATGCCATATGGTTATTAACCACTTCACAACTGAGGGGTTTTACCCCTTGACCACCAGAGCAATTTTCACCTTTCAGCGCTCCTTCCATTCAGTCGTCTATAACTTTATCATTACTTATCACAATGAAATGAGCTATATCTTATTTTTTTTTGCCACCAATTAGGCTTTCTTTAGGTGGGACATTATGCCAAGAATTATTTTATTCTAAATGTGTTTTAATGGGAAAATAGGAAAAAATGTGGGAAAAAATTATTTTTCAGTTTTTGGCCTTTATAGTTTTTAAATAATGCATGCTACTGTAATTAAAACCCATGAAATTTATTTGCCCTTTTGTCCCGGTTATAAAACCGTTTAAATTATGTCCCTATCACAATGTTTGGCGCCAATATTTTAATTGGAAATAAAGGTGCATTTTTTTCAGTTTTGCGTCCATCCCTAATTACAAGCCCATAGTTTATAAAGTAACAGTGTTATACCCTCTTGACATAAATATTTAAAAAGTTCAGTCCCTAAGGTAACTATTTATGTATTTTTTTTTAATTGTAATTTTTTTTTTTTAAATTACAAAAAAAAAAAAATTGGGGAGTGTGGGAGGTAAGGAGTTAATTTTTTGTGTAAAACTCATTTATTTGTATGTGAAAAATGCTTTAGGGTGTAGTTTTACTATTTGGCCACAAGATGGCAACAGTAACTTTTTGCTTAAAGAGACTCTGTAACACATTTTTCAGCCTTAGTACTTCTATCCTATAAGTTCCTATGCCTGTTCTAATCTGCTCTGGCTTACTGCAGCCTTTCCTAATTGCACTGTCTCTGTAATAAATCAATGTATCTTTCCCCTGTCGTGTCTGTCGGGCTAAGGCTTGATTGTGTGGAATGTGCAGGGCTGCTTGTGATTGGTAGAAGCGATACACACCCTCTGCAGGCCCCCTGCACACTCTGAATGACTCACACACTCTGCTTAGCTGAGCCTATTACAAGCTGGTTAGTTTGTTTGTAAACACTGCCTAAAACTGTTAATTACAAGCCAGGATTGCAGCAGAGAGTGGCAGAAACAGCACAGAGGGGCACAGGAAAAAATAAGGAATAGAATGGTATGCTCAGGACTCACATGGCAGTGGCTGGAGGACCGTGTGTAGCAGACTTTACTGAGATTATCCAAGGCTGGAGGATAGAAGGGATTTGGCAGATCTGGTCTAGGATTGATAAGTTATAAGGTAGCAAATGTCTCACCCCTCAGTTGCTGGGTCATATTTTCATCACCTGAAATGATCATTTATGATTTATTCCGGTGACAGTCTAGCCTGAGCACAGATGCCCACTGATGCTGGAGGCTATGCAGAGCTGTGAAATCCTCAGTTGACTGATAATGCAGTTCTGTCTGGAGCTGCAGAATCCTCCATATAAGGCTTTCTCAACCAGGGTTCCTTGAGGACTCTGCAGGGGTTCCTTGGCATTTTCCCCCCTCGTGGGAGAAGTATAATAGAGCACATTATAATGGGGGTATTGCAAAAATTGCAAAAAAAAAGCCCTAAATTGGGGGTTCAGAATAATAATGAACATATTAGGTAAAAGCTCTAGAAAAAGGAGACAGAACAATGAAGGGCACTGTAATAGGGGGTAGTGAAATAAACAACCACGCCCACTTTTAAAGACCAAGCCTCCTGCAAAATAAATGCAGGGGGTTCCTCGAGAAAACCTATTTGCAGGGTTCCTCCAGGGTAAAAAGGTTGAGAGAGGCTGCCCCATATCCTCATTAGAGATAGCCCGAACGGTTCGCATGCAAACTTATTTGCGCGAACATCGCGGGTTCGCGATCGAACGTGAACTTTATGCGAGTTCGACCCGCCCCCTATACTACATCATTGGGCTAAACTGTGACCCCCTACATCACAGTCAGCAGACACATGGTAGCCAATCAGGCTACACTCCCTCCTGGAGCCCCCCCCCCTTTATAAAAGGCAACTGCGTCGGCCATGTTCTCTGACTCTGTACTGCTAGTTAATGAGAGAAGGGAGAGAGTTGCTGCAGAGATTAGGGGAAGCTTAGTTAGGCTGTTAGGCTTGTTAGCTTGCTCCGTGCTTATACTTATTGCTAAAAAGCACCCAAAACAGCTCTTTTGAGAGCTAATGTTCTTGTAATCTGTTTTTTTTTTTGTGTGTTGCCCACTCACACTTGCATATACAGCCCTGTCAGTCAGTCGCAGCTGGCCCTTGCTAATTGCTATACTGTGCCAGGCCCAGCACATTCAGTGCCTACCTTTTCACTGCACCTGTGTGCGACAGCTGCACATTACCAGTCCGTGCATAGCTGTTCATGTTCACTGCACCTGCGTGACAGCACGCAGTGTTATATACCAGTCACTGCATACCTGTTCAGTGTACCTGTGCATGTGACAGCTGCATATTTGTAATACCAGAACGTGCATACCTGTTCATGTTCACTGCACCTGCGTGACAGCACACAGTGTTATCTACTTGTCACTGCATACCTGTTCAGTGTACCTGTGTGTGTGATAGCTGCACATTGTATTGATACCAGTCACTGCATACCGGTTCACTGCACCTGTGTGACAGCACACAGTTTTCTATACCAGTCACTGCATAACTGTTCACTGTACCTGTGTGTGTGACAGCTGCACATTGTATTGATACCAGTCACTGCATACCTTTCACTGCACCTGTGTGACCGCACACTGTTTCATATACCAGTCCGTGCATACCTGTTAACCGCACCTGTGTGACAGCTGCACATTGTATTGTAATACCAGTCACTGCATACCTTTCACTGCACCTGTGTGACTGCACATTGTATTAGTCAAGTCAGTGCATACCTTTCACTTCATCCCCCAATATGGAAAAAACAGGCAGAGGCAGAGCCAGAGGCAGGTCTGTTCGAGGTCGTGCTGACATGATTTAGTGCGGCCCTGGACCAAAGTACAGTGCTCAGAAGAAGGCACGTACCATCAACTCCCAAGGTTGTCAGGACGTAGTTGACTAATTAACACAGAACACCTCATCTTCCACAGCAACCAGCGCTACTACATGCACCACATCCACTCCATTTGACACTTCGCAGGAGTTATTTGGTGGGGAATTAACTGATTCATAGCCATTATTGTTACAACAAGATGAAGTCGCTAAGCAAGTTACACCACCTCATATGTCTGAGTTAGACGTCACTACGGACATAAGGTGTGAGGAGGATGATGAAGTACCTGCTGTTGGTGCAGTTTATGAGGTGTCTGATACAAGCGAAGCTGTGGAGGATGATTAGGATGATGAGGATAATGATACTAGCATGGATGTCACGTGGGATCCTAATAGACACGATGACCAGGGGGACAGTTCAGAGGAGGAGTCAGAGAGGAGTAGGAGGAGATGAGTTGCTGAAAGAAGCAGGGGGAGCTCGTCGTCAGAAACAGCTCGTGGAAGTGTCCGGCGGCATGTATCGCCACCTATGGACAGCCAGCCAACATGCCCTTCAATGTCAGCTGCTGACGCCACCATAGTGCCATCACACCAGGGCTCAGCGGTGTGGAAAATTTTTTGTGTGTCTGCCTCAGATGAGAGCAATGCCATCTGTACTCTCTGCCGCCAAAAATTGAGCTGTGGAAAGGCCAAGACCGGCATAGGGACAAACGCCTTAAGAAGGTACATGACAAAAAAGCACAAACTGCAATGGGAAGACCACCTGAGCAAAAGCAGCACACAAAAACAAAGCCACCCTCCTTCTCCTCTTCCTCCTTCAGGTGCATTATCTTCAGCCACTTTCTCCCTTGCACCTTCACAGCCACCCTCCTCCACTCCGCCTCTCACCTTGAGCGGTTCCTGCTCCTCTGCCACAGCAGCCAGGTGTCAGTGAAGGAAATCTTTGAGCAGAAGAAGCCAATGTCTGCCAGTCACCCCCTTGCCCAGCATCTGACAGCTGGCTTGGCGGAACTGTTACCATACCAACTCGTGGACTCAGAGGCCTTCTGAAAATTTGTGTCGATTGGGACACCACAGTGGAAGATGCCAGGCCACAATTATTTCTCACAAAAGGTGATACCCAAACTGTACCATGATGTTGAAAGGCAAGTGGTGCCATCTCTGGCACACAGCGTTGGGTCAAGGGTCCATCTGACCATGGATGCCTGGTCTGCAAAGCTCGGTCAGGGCAGGTGCATTATTTACACAGCCCACTGGGTCAACCTGGTGAATGCTGGGAAGCACGGAGTACGTGGCTGTGCAGTGGACCTTGTGACACCTCCACGGCTTGCAGGCAGGCCTGTTGCCACCTCCTCTCCTTCTCCTCCTACATCCTCTTCGCGGTCATCCTTCTCCTCCTCCTTGGCTGAGTGGCAGAGCTACTCTACTGGTGCTGCGATCTCCTCTCCACCTACACAGCCCCAGCTCCCCAGGGCCTATGCTGCATGCCAGGTACGATGGTGTCACGCCATCTTAGACATGTCTTGCCTCAAAGCCGAGAGTCACACTGGAGCAGCTCTCCTGGCTGCTCTGAAAAAACAGGAGGATCAGTGGCTGACCCCGCACCAACTGGAGATCGGCAACGTGGTGTGTGACAACGGCAGCAATCTCATTTCGGCTTTGAATTTGGGAAACTTGACACATGTACCCTGCATGGCACATGTGCTGAATCTAATAATTCACAGATTTGTGTGTAAGTACTCAGGCTTACAGGACGTCCTGAAGCAGTCCAGGAAGGTGTGTGGGCATTTCAGGCAGTTCTACATGGCCATGGCACGCTTGGCCGATATTCAGCGGAGAAACAACTTGCCGGTGAGGCACTTGATTTGCGATAGCCCGACTCGCTGGAATTCAATGCTCCTGATGTTTAACCGCCTGCTACAACAGGAGAAAGCCATCAACCAGTATCTGTACAACTATAGTACAAGGACACATTCTGGGGAGTGGAGGTTGTTCTAGCTGAAGTACTGGACATTCATGCGAAATGCCTGCAGGCTCATGTGGCCGTTTGAGGAGGTGACAAATATGGTGAGTCACAGTGAAGGCGCCAACAGCGACTTGATCTCATATGCTTTCTTCCTGGAGCGTAGAGTGGTGATTCAAGCTGTGGAGGAGCGTGAACATGAACAGGAATAGGAGGAAGAGTTGTGGGAACAATTATCAGCAGAACCAGATGTTTCCTCAACACTTGCAGCAGCACAGAGGAAGGGGGAAGAGTCGTGTGGGGAAGAGGAGTCAGATGAGGAAGGTGTTTTTTTTTGAGGAGGAGGCGGAAGAACAACCGCAGCAGGCGGCGCAGGGGGCTTGTGCTGCTCACCTTTCCCGTGGTATTGTTTGTGGCTGGGGGTAGGAGGAGAACTTACCTGACATCACTGAGGAAGAGCAAGAGGAGATGGATAGTACGTCGGCATCCAAATTTGTATAGATGGCGGCTTTCATGCTGTCCAGCCTGTTGAGGAACCCCCGTATAAAAACTCAAGGGGAATAACCTGTACTGGGTGGCAACACTACTAGACCCTCGGTATAAGCACAAAGTGGCGGAGATGTTACCAAATCACCAGAAGGCAGAAAGGATGCAGCACTTGCACCACAAGCTGGCAAGTATGGTTTACAGTGCATTTACGGGTGATGTCACAGCACACCGGAATAAAGGTGCCACTGCCAGTAATCCTTCTCCCATGTCCATGCAGGCAAGGACAGGACGCTCTAGCGATCTCATGGTGATGTCGGACATGCGGACATTCTTTAGTCCAACGCATCGCCTTAGCCCTTCCGGATCCACCCTCCACCAACGTCTCGACTGGCAGGTAGCCGACTACCTGGCCTTAACTAAGGATGTAGACAACATCGATGAACCCCTGGACTACTGGGTGTGCATGCTTGACCTGTGGCCAGAGCTGACACAATTTCCCATCCAACTTCTCTCTTGCCCTACCTCAAGCGTCCTGTCAGAAAGAACCTTCGGCGCAGCTGGAGGCATTGTCACTGAGAAGAGAAGTCGCCTAGGTCAAAAAAGTGTTCAGTACCTCACCTTTATCAAAATGAATGAAGCATGGATCCCGGAGGGCTACTGCCCACCGAAGACTCAATCCCCGCACACAGCATCTCTGCCTGCACGCCGTGCGACTACCTGCCCCAAGACTAAGTCGGTCCCCAGTCTCCACACAGCATCTCTGCCTGCAGGCCGCTTGATTGCTTTCTCTGCCACCACCAACAGGGTCCAGGACTCCAGGTGGATTCCTGAATTTTTAAGGCCGCTGCTAGCAGCGGCCACTAACAAAAACAATACCAATTTTTTCTGGTGCGTGTACATGCCTGCCTAATTATTCTGGCTGCACTGCGGCTGCAACTACAAAACAAAAGGCATGTACATGTGTCAATTCCCCTTCGTGATTGTTACCTTGCCACGGTGAAGGGGCTTGCGTATCACAATGAAGCAATGACCGCCGGCTATATGAAAGTGTTGGGGGGCACACCCAAAATAATACGGTCATTGCTTCATTGTGAGGTACAGACTAACCAGCAAGCTCATGGTGAACCAGAACTCATTGGAGTGTGTAAGGGACTACAATGGTCCTAAAAGCCCCCTTACTAAAATGCTAAGAAAAACAAAAGTTTGCTTTCTTAAAACAGAAAGAATTTGCGATAATTATCGCAAATTCTTTCTGTTTTAAGAAAGCAAACTTTTGTTTTTCTCTGCTTCATTGTGGACAGACTAAATTCGATCAGCTGGACAGTCACTGTTGTTCTCTCATTGAGCTACCTCAGCCCGGCGACGATATGGGCTTGAAAACCGCTATCGCCTGCACTCTTGCCATGGTGCACACCAGTCTAGCACGGCTGTCACTACACAAACAGCTGTTTGCGGTGCGTTACACAGTGAGTTTGGTCTGTCAGTGTGAAGCAATACACTTATTACACTACCTGATTGATGTATACACATGCAAGATGTTTTAAAGCACTTTATGCCTCCAATTTAGCATGCAATGTGATTTCTGCCCTTAAAACGCTGCTGTGCGTCAAAACCTGATTTTTCCCCGGGACTTTTGGTGTGCATCCCACTCTGCCATGCCCCCCTCCATGTGTTAGATGATTTGAAACATCTTTTTCATCACTTTTCTGGCCAGAATTAATGTTTGAAGTTTTGAAAGTTCGCCTGCCTATTGAAGTCTATTGTGGTTCGCAAAGTTCGCGTGAATGCAAACTTTTTCGGAAGTTCCTGTTCGAGGTTCGCGAACCTAAAAT
Organism: Hyperolius riggenbachi; assembly: GCF_040937935.1. Lineage (NCBI taxonomy): Eukaryota > Metazoa > Chordata > Amphibia > Anura > Hyperoliidae > Hyperolius > Hyperolius riggenbachi. Next base: position 37,273,602 of record NC_090653.1, on the reverse strand, counting down.
TGGAGGCTCGAGCCATCTCTAATCCTCATCCCCCTCCCCTCTCCATAGGACTGAATGTGCTGCTCAGCAGGGAAACAAACAGCTCATCTGTGAATGTAAACTGTCACCAGAAGCAATCACAGATTATCATTTCAGGTGAATAAAAGAAAACCTGTAATTAAGAAAAAGTCCCCTGGGGTTACTTACCTTGTGAGGGGGAAGCCTCTGGATCCTAACGAGGCTTCCCTCGCCCTCCGTTGTCCAGCTGCAGCCCCCCGAAGCACGGCGATGTAAATATTTACCTTCCGGGATCCAGCGGAGGCGTACTAGTGGATCACCCTTCGCGTTAAGGCGGAAATAGCCGAACCCGATTGATCCGCTCTACTGCACAGACGCGAGTCCTTTTGCGCCTGTGCAGTAGAGCAGATACGATTGGGTTTTACTATTTCCGCCTTACCTGAAGGAAGAGCCGCTACTGCGCCTGCGCTGTAGCCAGGGAAGGTAAATAAATCAGCACTTGTCAGGCTTGTCGAGGAAGAATTGCGGGACACTTCGGGGGAGCCAGCGCTGGATTGCCTGCAGCTACAGGGGAGGGGTAAGCCTCATTGGGACCCTGAGGCTTCCCCCTACCGAGGCGAGTACCCCCCAGAGGAACTTTTTTTTTTAGTAAAGGTTTTCTTCAAGTCTGTGAACAATTACGCTTGTCTAATATAAAGAAAAGTCACATGTGGGAATAATAAACAGCTCTTATAACAGTCAGCCCTCCGGGTGTTACACTTACTCTTGTACCAGATGACTCCAGCAATAGCTGCAGCGACAACAAGCAGACAGCAGATGGCAGCAGCAGCAATCCCAGCAGGAGAGAGGCTATTGTTGGGTTCTTGGGGAGAGAAACACAAAGGAAACATGAGATGTGATAATGCAGAGATCCCATCCAGTACCTGATACTCTGCAGACAGAGATGTGTAATTGTACATAGTAGTGACATGTGACAGGACTGCTGATCTCTGGTTGGCTGCAGCTACCTGACAGTCAGAGCCTGGGCTATAGACAGAAGGGTAAATACTTTATTAAATGTTGAGCTGGGAGAAACTAGAAAGTAACTGATAAGACTATTCTGACGAGCTGCTCCTACTAATCAGCAGCAAACCCTCTTTGGGGAGGAACTCCCCGGTGCTCTACTTGAGTCCTGGCTAAATGGTAATGACCGCATCAACACTCTACAGGTGCCAGGCTACAGCCTTCTATGGGTAGACCGCGATCAGGAACTCTTTGGAACGAGGTGGCACTATATGCTTCTATATCAACTCCACCTGGTGAGCCAAAATCACCTTCCTCAGCAAAATCTTCTCCCCAGACCTTGAACTTTTAGCTATCAACTGTAGGCCCCAGTACTCACCCAGGCTGTTCTCCTCCTTTGTTCTGGTTGGGGTCTACATGCCCTGCAAACACTGAACAACTGTATCTCAAGGTAGGAATCTGCCTTCCCCAAGTCCCTCATCATCATCCTGGAGGACTTCAACAGCGCGAACCTGCGTCAGGAGCTGCCCCGTTTCAAGCAACATGTCACTTGCCCCACCAGGAACCACAACACCCTGGACCACTGCTACACCACCGTCAGGAATGCAAACAAGGCTGCTCAAGGTGCTGCCCTGGGGAACTCTGCTTAATCCGAACTGATCCTCACTTACAGAAGGCTCGATGAGACCCACAAGCCCACCACCAGCACTGTCAAAGAGTGGATGGCAGATGCAAAGCTGGAACTGCAGGCATGCTTTGACTGCACTAACTGGTCAGCCCTAGAGGCACCCACTCTGGAGGAATAGTCAGAAAACGTCCTCTCCCCTAATCAGCTTCTGCAAAGAGGTGTGCATCCCAATTAAGACCATTAAAGTATTCCCGATCAACATGCCCTGGTTCAACGACGAACTATGGAGATTCCAGAGGTGGCTCACAAGTCTGACACCGTAGAAGAGTATGGGGAAGCCAGGAATGCCCTGAACTGTGAACTGAAGGTTGCAAATCGTGCCCATTCTGACAGGGTGAGCCTCAGCCTCCAGTCTAACAACTTGCAGGATGTATGGAAGCGCCTCTGAGCTGCCATGGACTTCAAAGTGCCCCCCCCCCCCTTCAACATGCAAACATGCAGCCCCCAGCATCCAACTGGTCAAGAAGTTAAATGAGTTCTAGTGCAGATTTGAGCACCCTCCCAAGCAGCCTCTGGTCCCAGAGCCCATAACTAAGGAGGCCCAGGGATCTCTGGAGGCCAGAAGCACCCCTGTGCTGGCCACAGTGCTGGAGGTGGATGTGCTACACCGCCTCTATAAAACTAAACCCCAGGAAAGCCCCAGGCCCGGATGGCGTGTCCTCCTACGGTCAGAGAACCTGCGCGGTCCAGCTGGCCCCAATCCACACCTCACTACAGAATCGGGCCCTGCCAGAAGGTTAAAATGTCTTCAATTATCTCAGTTCTCAAAAAGCCAGGGTTAATAAATTCGCTGACGACACCACGCTAATTGGCCTCATTGGCAGAAATGAGGAAGATGTTTACCATAAAGAGATCGAGAGGATCTGCAATTGGTGTAAGGTCAACAAACACCTCAATATAGCAAAGACTGTTGACTGATTGTGGCCTTCGGGAAACGCCATACCACCCTCCTCCCAGTGTTCATTTATGGGACTGAGGTCTCCAGGGTCCCATGCGTTTGGTTCCTGTACACAACCATAACCTTAAATGGGAGCAGAATACCACCAATAGTCATAAGAAGGTTCAGCAGAGGTTATTCTTCCTGCACCAACTGAATAAATTCACGGGAATTGTTGACCAGTTTCTACAGTGCTACTATTGAGTGAATCCTCTGTTCCTCCATCATAGTCTGGTATGCAGGTGCAACTACAAGCGACAAGTACAAACAGCGGAAAAGATCATTAGCCCTCCCCTACCTCCTCTAGATCTCCTCCATACCACAGGAATGAAGACAAGGGCCACCAAGATTCTACATGACCCCTCCCACCCAGGCAGGCACTACTTTGAGTCCCTTCCATTGGGCCGCTGCTTCAGGTCCATCCCCTCCAGAACCATCAGGCAGAGGAGCACATTCTTCCCCCAAGCAGCCCTCCTCCTGAACTTGAGCCCCCCCCCCCCAAACTCCACTCCTGTGGCACTTTAGCCTTTGGGTTCAATGCTAACTCTACGGTTTTGTCTTCTTTACTGTATCTTCTCATCCTATACAATAAAACCTAACTGTCCCTGCGTCATCATTCCCTGTCTGTCCGTCCGAAGGTTTTTTGTACTGCGCAGTACAGACAGCCGTTGGGATGGGAGGTGAGGCAAGGGAGCAGGGCGGCCGTGTGCGCGCGTGCGTCCGGTAGGGGGGTGTGTAAGCGGGTGGCCGGGCTCGCGGCGGGCACGCGTGTGCATTGACTGGCGGCGGTGGCGTGGTTAAATCACTGTATAGTACAGTGTGCGCTGTTTGAGGGGGGTGGGGGGAAATGTAGATGACAGGCATTACTTACCTTTGGGGTGGGGGGTATTGCTCCCTAGTACCCCATCTGTATGCACTCCACCATCTTATTCTGCCAGATCCATAGGTGCCGCAGTCAGATGTGCCTGTGGCAGTGTTGACATTCCTGGCTGCCACAATGCATGCTGGGAAATGAAGTCCTTCAATATGAGTACATCCTTAGTCTTTTGCATGTGCCTCCTCCCAACTCCTCCCTTATGTGGGTGGTTATGGGAGAGTATGGACCACTTACAGACTGCAGTTCATTCTAGCTACTGGAAGTCAGCATTGCTAACAGAGCCAGCCATGTAAAAACGCAATACCCCACCCCTTCCACATCACTGGCCAATTGAGGAGTGAGTGCGATTCCACTGAAAAGAATAGAAAGGAGGGGATCTGGCACTCTACCAAACCCCTACAGAGAACAGAGGGAGGGAAGACGAGTGGCTGCCTGAGCTACACCCTTGAAAATAATATAATGTGAGGTCAGTGGCAGCCTGAGCTACACCACTTCAAAGATAAGAGGGAGGTAGGGTCAGTAGCTGTCTGAGCCATACCCCTACAGAGAACAGCAGGAGGGAAGGCCAGTGGTACCTGAGCCACACCCCTACAGAGAACAGAGGGAGGGGAGGTCAGTAACTGCCTGAGCCCAGGGCCGGAGCTACCATAGGAAAAAATGGGCAATTGCCCCAGGGCCCCAGAGCCTGTAGGGGCCCCCAAGGTGTCCCTCCCCCATCTTAAAGGGACTCCGAGCAGTGCAGAAACTATGGAAAGATGCATATCATTTTAAAGCTCTCTTTCTCCTCTTTCCAACGATATATAAACCGCCACCCTACACCTTTTAGTTTTCGCTATTTTTTAAATTGCCGCGGCCGCAATTTCAATCACGAAAATAGAGAAAACTACAAGGTGTAGGGCGACTATTTAGGTGTCGCCAGAAAGAGAGCTTTAAAATGATATCCATCTTTCCATAGTTACTTGTATTACACAGGACGACACTTTCCCCAGTGTCAGCAGCTCCATTCAGCACAATGGAGCTGCTGACTTTAGGAAAAAGTCGCCCGGTTTAATACAATGTAACTATGGATAGATGATATCATTTTAAAGCTCTCTTTCTCCTCTTTCTGGCGACACCTAAATCGTCGCCCTACATCTTTTAGTTTTCTCTATTTTCGCGATTGAAATCGTGGCCGCGGCAAATTCAATCACGAAAATATCGAAAACTAAAAGGCGTAGGGTGGCGGTTTATATATCATTGGAAAGAGGAGAAAGAGAGCTTTAAAATGATATACATCTTTCCATAGTTTCTTCACTGCTCGGAGTCCCTTTAACTGTTGCTCCCCAGGGACTCTGCAGAGTCGTTTAAGTTGGGAGGTGATTGGAGGAGGGTCAGCAGCCAGCTCTTGGGCCCAAGAGGAAAATTTGGCTGCAACAAAGGGCCTCTAATGGTCGGGGGGTGTCTGTTGGGGGGGCCCAGGCTAATTTTGCCCTAGGGCCCAATTGTTACTTGAACCGGCCCTGCCTGAGCCACAACCCTACGGAGAACAGAGGGAGGAAAAGTCAGTGACTGCTTGGACCTGTTGTGTCACACTGCGGTACTCTTCCACACCGCACCTCAACTTGCATAGTGGACGCAAGGTGACATATCCAAATCACTGTAATGTTGCAGTCTGCAGCATGTTACCACTTGAACCTTGCCTACCGCATAAATCATGCACAATGGGTAATGGGCATGCCTGGAGCACGGTGAGGCGCACATGCGGGAACCGACGGTAATCACAGTGACATAATTCCTGACCAGCAGGAAGTACTTCACTGAGTGAGGGGCGGGCATACGCCTGTTTCCACACCATGGCACAGGGTCATAGGAAGACTGATTTCTGTGGTACGAGGTTCTGGCGGCATGCTCCCCTGCCGTGCTATCACAGCACTGTTTAAGTGTAAAGTCGGCCTCAACAGTAGATCGCTTAAATCCATTTTGTTGTTCAAAACTGTCTGTCCTGGCAACATATCTGCAACCTTTACAGCTCCCACAGCGAAACATAACTGGGGGAGGAGCTCTATCAAGCCTTGTGCCACCAACACTTCTTAGCAGCTCTGATTGGACCCAATGATCTCATAAGTTCTTCCTCCTCCTGGCTGTAAGAAGCGGTGTAGGTCCGACAATTCATTTTATCCCATCATCATCAATCTGCAACACGTGGCAACTAGAGATGGGCCGAACGGTTCGCCGGTGAACGGTTCCAGGCAAACTTCGGGTGGTTCGCGTTTGCCTGCGAAGGCGAACTTTTGCGGAAGTTCGATTCGCCCCATAATGCACTATGAGGGTCAAATTTGACCCTCTACATCACAATCAGCAGGCACATTGTAGCCAATCCGGCTACACTCAGCCCTGGAGCCCCACCCCCCTTATATAAGGCAGGCTCTGGCGGCCATTACACTCACTCGTATGCCTGCACATAGACAGACTAGGGCGAGCTGCTGCAGACTTTTTCTTCTACGGACAGATTAGTCAGGCTCTTGGCTTGTTAGCTTGCTCCTGGCTGAATGTTATTGCTTTAATTGCACATTCAGTAGTCAGGAGGAGCTCCACACCAGTCAAAGTTGAGTGTGCCTCGACCTTCACCTCTGCGTCCACCGAGGTGCTCAGAACATCAAAACAGCAAAGAGGTCGGCACCACTCCAAACGTAAAGAAAAGCTCTTTTATTGCATCACCATTGTAGCTTAACAATGACAAACGTTGTTTCGGGCATAGGGCTATGCCCGAATCGACGTTTGTCATTGTTAAGCCACAATCGTGATGCAATAAAAGAGCTTTTCTTTACGATTGGAGTGGTGCCGACCTCTTTGCTGTTTTGATGTTATTGCTTTAATAGCACCCCTCATTCAACAGCTCTTTTCAGAGCTAATCCTGTTCGTATGATTTTTTTTTTTTCTGTGTGTCAAACTGACACTTGTGTTGCATAGACAGCATTGCTAATTCATACCGTGTGTGTGCCACTGCCAGCAGCCCAGCAGCAGCACATTCAGTGACTACCTGTGTGTGTGACAGGGAGCTGCACATTGTACTACCCAGTACTGCATATACCTACTAGTACCTGTTGTGTTGAGTGAACTCACCTGACTGCATCTAACTACCTTTTGTGTTCAGTGAACCCACCTCACTGCATATAAACTACCTTTGTGTTGAGTGAACTCACCTGACTGCATCTAACTACCTTTTGTGTTCAGTGAACCCACCTCACTGCATATAACTAACTTTGGGTTGAGTGAAGTCACCTCACTGCATCTAACTACCTTTGGGTTGAGTGAACTCACCTGACTGCATCTAACTACCTTTTGTGTTCAGTGAACCCACCTCACTGCATATAACTAACTTTGGGTTGAGTGAAGTCACCTCACTGCATATAACTACCTTTGTGTTGAGTGGACCGCCTGGACCGACACTGCGAAAAGCGACGATGAACCCTTGGTCTACTGGGTGCACAGGCTTGACCTGTGGCCAGAGCTGTCCCAATTTGCCATCCAACTTCTCTCTTGCCCTGCCGCGAGCGTCCTGTCAGAAAGGACCTTCAGTGAAGCTGGAGGCATTATCACCAAGAAGAGAAGTCGCTTAAAGACACTGAAGCGGAAAAAAAAATATGATATAATGAATTGGTTGTGTACTATGAATAATTACTAGAAGATTAGCAGCAAAGAAAATATTCTCATACTTTTATTTTCAGGTATATAGTGTTTTTTCTAACATTGCATCATTCTCTAATATGTGCAGATTACACAACACTAAGCTTTCAAAATGCGTCTTTCAGAGCAGTCTGAGAAGTAATGATTTCTCCTCTAGCAGATAAAAAGAAAACAGTTCACTTACAGTTGAGATAATAAAAGTCAGATAACAGCCCTCTCCACGACTAACTTAGTCGTAGAGATTAATGGCTTTTTTGCATAGAGATAACAACTGGAGTTTCTTAGCTCTTCCTGTACTGGAAACAATTAGACTGATGTATCTGATCTTAATGTTTTATTTCTTAGCTGTACTACACATACAAATCATATCATCATCATTTTTTTTCCGCTTCAGTGTCTCTTTAAGTCACAACAGTGTTCAGTACCTCACCTTTATCAAAATGAATAAGGCATGGATCCTGGAGGGCTACTGCCCGACCGAAGACTAAGTCAGTCCCCACACGCAACATCTCTGCCTGCAGGCCGCTTGACTGCCTTCTCCGCCACCACCAACAGGGTCCAGGACTCTAGGCGAATTCCTGAATTTTTAAGGCCGCTGCTAGCAGCGGCCGCTATACTGATTTTTCTGGTGCGTGTACATGCCTGCCTAATTTTTCTGGCTGCACTGCGGGCGGCTGCAACAAAAAAACAAAAAGGCATGTATATGTGCCCATCTCCCTTCGTGATCATTACCTTTCTGCGGTGAAGGGGATTGCGTATCACAATGAAGCAATGACCGCTGGCTATATGAGTGTCTCGGGTGGGGGTGGCACATCAAAGATAATAAGTTTGTTGTTTCATTGTGGTCAGACCAAATTTGATCAGCTGGACAGTCACTGTTCTGTCATTCAGCTACATCAGCCGGGCGACCATATGGGCTGTAAAGCCACCATCACCTGCACTCTCGTCATGGTGCGCACCAGTCCAGCATGGCCGTCACTACACAAACGGATGTTTGCAGTCACTGCATACCTTTCACTGCATCTGTGACTGCACATTGTATTATACCTGGCAGTCAGTGCATACCTTGCACTTGAACGGATGGCAGACTTGCCCTCCATAACTGATTCTCATGAAAGGAAAGTGGTGTCATCTTTGTCCGCCATAACAGATCCTCTTAAAGGATTTAAAGTGAATTAGTTTCAAAAACAGCAGGTCCTCCCGAGTCCCGTATTGTTATTTTTAGTCACTACTTCGGGGCGGGCATGCCTGCTGCCCTCCTTGCCTGGATGTGTGGTGGTAGCCATTTGTTAGGCTACAACTCCAGACCGGAATCACACCAGGAAGGGTTCCCCCGCCATTACCCTTGGTTCAATGGCAGACTTTCCCTCCATAATAGATTCTCGTTGCAGGTACTGAACAGCAAGTAGAAAATGTAATGTAAAAAAAATAGATGTAAGCTTTAACAATGGTAGAGAAAGAACCATCGAAAGTTGATAAGGCAGACAGACATTACCTAACCAGACATCACTGAGTGAGGAAGAGCAATGTCGCCATGGTGTGCACTGCGCAGTAGTCCACCACGGCCGTCACAGTTTGGTGTGTCAGTGTGAAGCAGTACTCTAATTACACTCCCTGATTGATGTATACACATGCAAGATGTTTGAAAGCACTTTAGGCCTGCAATTTAGCATTCAATGTGATTTCTGCCCTTAAAACGCTGCTTTGCGTCAAAACCAGATTTTTCCCCGGGACTTTTGGCATGTATCCCACTCCGCCACCTGGGGGTCCAGGTGTTAGACCCCTTGAAACACCATCAGTTTTCTGGCCAGCATAAGTGTTTCTAGTTTTACAAGTTCGCCTCCCCATTGAAGTCTTTTGCGGTTTGCGAACTTTTCCGCGAACCGAACCTTCCGCGGAAGTTTGCGAACCGAAAATCGGAGTTTCGGCCCATCTCTAGTGGCAACATTTGGAAAGCACATTTCTGATGTGAGACCAATGACCATTATACTCTGATCACTCCAGTGTGGCTTTCTACTCCATCATTCAAAGGGCGAACTGGGGGCGGAGCTATTTGTCTCTACTCTTCTGTATCGCGCAACTGTATGATCGTCTCTTTGTGTGCATATCCTCTTGATCAAAACCAACTGTAAAGTGGTCTAGCTTCCACCTTAAAGAGGAACTCCAGTGAAAATAATGTAATAAAAAAGTGCTTAATTTTTACAATAATTATGTATAAATGATTTAGTCAGTGTTTGCCCGTTGTAAAATCTTTTAAATCCCTGATTTACATTCTGACATTTATTACATGGTGACATTTTTACTGTTGGCAGGTGATGTAGCTGCTGTATGGTATTTTTGGCAGCTGCAAACAGCCATTTCCCACAATGCAGCAAGGTTCCCAGATAGGAAACTGCCAGAAGTACCACGGTCCTCAGAGTTTCTTGTGGGAGGGGTTTCACCACAATATCAGGCATACAGCGCCCCCTGATGGTCTGTTTGTGAAAAGGAATAGATTTGGCTCCCGAGGACTTCCGAACAGTGGTGCTCGGATACCCCTTTTCAAAATCCAGATTGGATCCGGATACCCAGATATCTGATCCAGGTCAGATATCAGAGTTCCAAAATTTCCGATCCAAATCGGATATCCGACCGGGGTATCCGGACGGATTCGGATATCCGCATAGAAAACCGGAAGAGGCCTTTAAATTGCTTCTAAAAGATTTTTTTAGGGCAAATGAGGCATGTAGCATCATTATTTTTTAAAGGGGAACACTAATTGATGATGTGGGGACTTAAAATCCCCCCCCCCCCCCAAAAAAAAAATGGCTGTCAATTAGCATTGTCAATTGGCACTTGACTTGGCATTTGGCACTTTGCACTTCGCACGTGCCAAGTGCAAAGTGCCAAGTTCCAGGTGCAAAGTTCCAAGTGCCAAGTGCAAAGTGCCAAATACAAAGTGTGAAGTGCAAACCTATGCCCTGCAGCACACACTCTGACTGTCACTGTAGGAAATCAAGCTAGCTACCTATTTAACAATAGTGTAGTGATAGTGAAGGGGTTGATCACTTAACAGCTTTAGGTTTATCACTGTATACAGCACTTGCTAGGCCAGCAGCACTGGAGCATTTCTCTCAGTGAGCATTCACAAGCAAGGGACGATATGTCTCATCATGGCAGCCCTCCTTATTATACAGGGGGGCTGGCCAGGGTTCCCTTCTGTAATTGGGTGCCAGAGCTTAGGCTGGGAGCCCTCTGATTGGCTCAATGACGTCATCTCCTTGGTTACAGTATTCGGATCTGGATATCCGCCAAATATCCGGGTATGCGACCAAATATCCGCGGTTTGCTATCCGGATTTCCACAGAAATCCGTAAATCCAAAGCCAAAACGGATAGCTGAAAAAAGGTCGGATATCCGGGTTACCCAGATATCCGGAATCCAGATAAGCACCCCTGCTTCCGAAGTACCCCACGGCGGGTAATTTAAATGAGGGAGCTGCCGCTATTGGTCACTGAATTGTGCTTCAGGGGTCCAGCTCTGTATTTCTGCAATCCAAATACTTTTCTTAGAGGGGTGAGCAGTATTTTCACATACAAGCTACCTGTCTATTAAAGGCACACACAGCCTACATTTAAAAAAAGCTCCCCCCTTCCTTCGTGGCACTCACCCCATTGGACAGCGAAGATCTCCTCCAAGCTGCTGTGCTCCACATGGCAGGAGTAAGTGTCGCCCTCCCTTGTTGGCACTTCCACGCTGACTCTGGTCTGATAGGTGCCATCAGGATGGGGGAGGATGGGACTGGCTTCATCTGAAGGAATATGGTCCTCTCCATTCCTCACCCACTTCACATCCACAGCTCGGGGGTGAAACCCGTATGCCAGACACTGAAGTCTTGTCACCCCGTCTGGCTGCTGACGGCCCAACACCTTCACCTCTGGCCGCACTGACAGGAGAGAGAACACAGTGAGGATCTGCTGGGGGAACAGAAGGGGGCGCTGTGTGTGCTCTGCACTGACAGGAGAGAGAACACAGTGAGGGGCTGCTGGGGGCACAGAAGGGGGCGCTGTGTGTGCTCTGCACTGACAGGAGAGAGAACACAGTGAGGATATGCTGGGGGCACAGAAGGGGGCGCTGTGTGCGCTCTGCACTGACAGGAGAGAGAACACAGTGAGGAACTGCTGGGGGCACAGAAGGGGGTGCTGTGTGTGCTCTGCACTGACAGGAGAGAGAACACAGTGAGGGGCTGCTGGGGCCACAGAAGGGGGCGCTGTGTGTGCTCTGCACTGACAGGAGAGGGAACACAGTGAGGGTCTGCTGGGGGCACAGAAGGGGGCGCTGTGTGTGCTCTGCACTGACAGGAGAGAGAACACAGTGAGGGGCTGCTGGGGGAACAGAAGGGGGCACTGTGTGTGCTCTGCACTGACAGGAGAGGGAACACAGTGAGGGGCTGCTGGGGGCACAGAAGGGGGCGCTGTGTGTGTTCTGTACTGACAGGAGAGAGAGAACACAGTGAGGATCTGCTGGGGGCACAGAAGGGGGCGCTGTGTGTGCTCTGCACTAACAGGAGAGAGAACACAGTGAGGGGCTGCTGGGGGAACAGAAGGGGGCGCTGTGTGTGCTCTGCACTAACAGGAGAGAGAACACAGTGAGGGGCTGCTGGGGGAACAGAAGGGGGCACTGTGTTTGCTCTGCACTGACAGGAGAGAGAACACAGTGAGGATCTGCTGGGGGAACAGAAGGGGGCGCTGTGTTTGCTCTGCACTGACAGGAGAGAGAACACAGTGAGGATCTGCTGGGGGAACAGAAGGGGGCGCTGTGTGTGCTCTGCACTGACAGGAGATAGAACACAGTGAGGAGCTGCTGGGGGAGCAGAAGGGGGCGCTGTGTGTGCTCTGCACTGACAGGAGAGAGAACACAGTGAGGGGCTGCTGGGGACACAGAAGGGGGCGCTGTGTGTGCTCTGCACTGAGAGGAGAGAGAACACAGTGAGGGGCTGCTTGGGGCACAGAAGGGGGCGCTGTGTGTGCTCTGCACTGACAGGAGAGAGAACACAGTGAGGGGCTGCTGGGGGAACAGAAGGGGGCGCTGTGTGTGCTCTGCACTGACAGGAGAGAGAACACAGTGAGGAGCTGCTGGGGACACAGAAGGGGGCGCTGTGTGTGCTCTGCACTGAGAGGAGAGAGAACACAGTGAGGGGCTGCTTGGGGCACAGAAGGGGGTGCTGTGTGTGCTCTGCACTGACAGGAGAGAGAACACAGTGAGGGGCTGCTGGGGGAACAGAAGGGGGCGCTGTGTGTGCTCTGCACTGACAGGAGAGAGAACACAGTGAGGAGCTGCTGGGGACACAGAAGGGGGCGCTGTGTGTGCTCTGCACTGAGAGGAGAGAGAACACAGTGAGGGGCTGCTTGGGGCACAGAAGGGGGTGCTGTGTGTGCTCTGCACTGAGAGGAGAGAGCACAAAAAATGAGTTTAACTTACCTGGGGCTTCTACCAGCCCCCTGCAGCTGCCCTGTGCCTGCACCATCACTAAGATCCCGTTTGCACTAGAAGCGGTGAGATTTTCGCATGGCCGCATCCACCCGCAGCTGCGTCCCATCTCCTTAGTTGACTTCACTATCGGGAGATGCGGAAGTGACGCGACTGCAGGCGGAAGTGATGCAATGTGGCGAGGTAGCAGCATTCGCATCACTATCCCTGTGGAAACGGGCCCTAAGTGATCCTCCGGCCCCCTGCAGTCACCCTCTTCCGGTCGGCTGACTGAGTGAGTTAATGACCTCTGCACATGTCCGTAAACACGCTCCTGCTGACGGGAGCATTCTTCGCATGCGCATTAGAGATTATTGCGTACTGCACACGCACAGAGCGCTCCCGTCCACATCATCAAAACTAAAGCAGGACGCTGCTGGGAAACGGAGGATTGCTTAGTGACGGCGCGGGCACAGGGCAGCTGCAGGAGGCTGTTAGATGCCTCGGGTAAGTTAAACTCTCTTTTTTCTTCAATTTAGGTTCCATTTAAAGCACCCCTGAAGTGAGAGGTATATGGACGCTGTCATATTTATTTCCTTTTAAATAATACCAGTTAACTGGCAGTCCTGCTGATCTATTTGGCTGCAATTATGTCTGAATCAAACACCTGAAACAAGCATGCAGCTAATCCAGCCACACTGAAATTGGAGCATCTGGTCTGCATGCTTGTTCAGGGCTATAGCTAAGAATATTAGAAACAAAGGCTCGGCAGGACAGCCAGGCAACCTGGATTGTTTAACCACTTTGTCCTCCTTGACGTATTTATACGTCAAGGAGGACATGCGTGCGCCCGGCCATGGATTCGGTAGCCCAGAAATCAGTGAATCGGGCCATGGTGCCCGATCACTGATTCCTCTCCCCTGCAGAAAAAGCGACAGCTTCTCTCGGAAGCGTCGCATTTTCTGAATCCTATGTCCCTCTAAGCGTACATTGTACGCTTAGAGTGACGCAATGTAAACAAACTGAAGGTTGCCATCTTGTGGCCAAAAAGTAAAACTACAGCTGAAAGTAAAAAAAAAAAAGTTAAAATAGACATATATTCCCCAAATCAAACACCATTTACATCCCACCCTCCCAAAAATACACACATAAAATGTATAATAAAAAAAACAAAAAAAACCAAAAAACAATAAAATAAAAAACACAAATATTTACCTAAGGGTCTAAACTTTTTAAAAATCTATGTAAAGATGAAATATTTCTATTTTTTTTTTTTTATAAGCTTGTAAATAGTGATGGATGCAAAATGGAAAAAATGCTCTTCTATTTCCAAATAAAATATTGTCGCCATACATTGTGATAGGGACATAATTTAAAGTGAACCTTAAGCGTCAAAAATAAATTGAGTTTTACTCACCTGGGACTTACCTCAGCCGGTAGCGGGACCCGGAGCATCAGAGCGACCAGTCGTGGGCACCGATCAGCTGCAGGGGGCTGAGGTAAGCCCCAGGTGAATAAAACTCAATTTATTTTTGACACTTAAGGTTCACTTTAAACGTTGAAATAACCGGGACAGATGGGCAAATACAATACGTGGGTTTTAATTATGGAGACACAAAAACAATAACTCTAAGGTAAGGGGCTGAGGTCAAATAGGAGCCAAGATAATTATATAATTTTTTTATATAATAAAAAATCTTCATGCACTATGCCAACATAAATGTAGTAGGTAAACAAGAAAGAATTGGCTCTTGGGTGCATGAAGATAAGAAAAATACTTTATTATGATATGTCTAACAATAATAATATATACAAAAAAACAAACACACTAACCCTTTTACAATGTAAATACCTAAAACCCACTAAAACCAATACAAAAGATGGGGCTAGCCTTCCAGACTACTCCCTGACCCTTCATGAATGGGGCTGCAGTCCCCACTGATCCAAAAAACTGGCACCAAGATAAAAAAAGTAGTATGACAATGACTGTGCTAGCAAAAAAATGGCTGAAAAGAAGGAAACCTATTCCACTGTGTAGACAGTTCATGAAGCATGAGTACACGCTGTTGTCTCAACCCAGTGACCCTCCACTCGCAGGGGTCACTGATGAAGGATAAATTCCTCAAAGATATTATCCAAAAGTGACCATATGAAGATCCTTGATTGTATCAATCAGATAGTTCCTTGGTGGCAAAAGTGACCTGCCATTAGATTGAATCATCATATCTGACAGCATGCAGCGAACACAGGACTTCAAGCTTGCTGTTAGTTAGAAGTGCATGACAGTGTTCCAGCATGTATGACAAAGCATAAGCGTTATGAGGCATAGGCACAGCAAGACAAGGATTTCCAGGCAGTAGTTCATGCATTGACTTGCCATTAAACACGCTCGCTGTCAGTTAGAAATGCATGACAGCAGGGACGGATCTAGGGGGGGGCAGGCGGGTATTTTGCCCCAGGCGCAGTTTGTTGAATACTTAAAAAGGCGGCAAAATTTGGATGGGGAATGGCAGTTTAGGCTCTAAAACCTGATCTTTAGGCGCCAAAACCTGACCTTTAGGTGCCAAAACTGGATGGGGAATGGCAGTTTAGGCGCCAGAACCTGACCTTGCCCCAGGCGCAACTTGGTCTAGATCCGTCCCTGCATGACAGTATTCCAGCATGTATGGCAAAGCTTAAGCGTTGTAAACACAAGCACAGCAAGACAAAGCTTCCAGGTGATAGTTCATGCAATGCCAGCAAAAGCATAAGCGTATTCAGCCAAAATTTGCCACATGTAAAAGTCACACAGCCATGTGATGGCCCCCAGCATAGTTACCAGTCCTGCTGGGATATACTCTCCGCAAAGTTAGCCATGGCTGGGATCAGTTGTGAGTCAGGGATGATGATGGAGAGGAAGTCCCAATGCTGCTAAACACCTGACATGTTTCGCCGCCCCTGGCGGCCTTTTCAAAAGGCAAAGCAGCTAAATCTCGGAGGTAGAACACCGCTGTTTTTTGGTTGGGCTTCCGTTTCGTGCGGCGCAGGTTTGTGGGCATCCGCCCTTTGGCGCGTGCTCACGCTTCTGCGTCCCGCTCTTGCGGCCTTGGAGCGCGACATGCGCTCCAGTGACGATGCGGCCACGCCCCCTCTACACGGGGAGGCGTAACGGGGAGTGTCTTTGTAGCTGGGAGGAGGGAGCAGGTCACATGGGGAGGTTTAAGAACGCCATTACGGTGTTCTACCTCCGAGATTTAGCTGCTTTGCCTTTGAAAAGGCCGCCAGGGGCAGCGAAACATGTCAGGTGTTTAGCAGCATTGGGGCTTCCTCTCCATCATCATCCCTGACTCACAACTGATCCCAGCCATGGCTAACTTTGCGGAGAGTATATCCCAGCAGGACTGGTAACTATGCTGGGGGCCATCACATGGCTGTGTGACTTTTACATGTGGCAAATTTTGGCTGAATACGCTTATGCTTTTGCTGGCATTGCATGAACTATCACCTGGAAGCTTTGTCTTGCTGTGCTTGTGTTTACAACGCTCAAGCTTTGCCATACATGCTGGAATACTGTCATGCATTTCTAACTGACAGCGAGCGTGTTTAATGGCAGGTTATTGCATGAACTACTGCCTGGAAATCCTTGTCTTGCTGTGCCTATGCCTCATAACGCTTATGCTTTGTCATACATGCTGGAACACTGTCATGCACTTCTAACTAACAGCAAGCTTGAAGTCCTGTGCTCGCTGCATGCTGTCAGATATGATGATTCAATCTAATGGCAGGTCACTTTTGCCACCAAGGAACTATCTGATTGATACAATCAAGGATCTTCATATGGTCACTTTTGGATAATATCTTTGAGGAATTTATCCTTCATCAGTGACCCCTGCGAGTGGATGGTCCCTGGGTTGAGACAACAGCGTGTACTCATGCTTCATGAACTGTCTACACAGTGGAATAGGTTTCCTTCTTTTCAGCCATTTTTTTGCTAGCACAGTCATTGTCATACTACTTTTTTATCTTGGTGCCAGTTTTTTGGATCAGTGGGGACTGCAGCCCCATTCATGAAGGGTCAGGGAGTAGTCTGGAAGGCTAGCCCCATCTTTTGTATTGGTTTTAGTGGGTTTTAGGTATTTACATTGTAAAAGGGTTAGTGTGTTTGTTTTTTTGTATATATTATTATTGTTAGACATATCATAATAAAGTATTTTTCTTATCTTCATGCACCCAAGAGCCAATTCTCTTTCTTGTTTACCTACTTTAATTATGGAGACATGTATTATTTTAAAACTAGAATAGCCGAAAACTGAGAAATAATGTTTTTTTTCCGTTTTTTTCTTATGCTTCATACACACTTGAGATAAAAGTCTTTTGAAAATGAAAGATCACAGACCAATTTTACCCCCTTCCATGTAGTATGAGAGCCATACCTACACAGTCTATTCTATGGAGCTGCACTCCCCAACAAATAAAATCTTTGCAGGATGCTGCACACACAGATGCCCGTACACACTCAAAAGATCATTATCTGCAAAAGATCTGTTCCTGCAAAAGATCCATTCCATGCAAAATGCATTATAGTCTATGAGATCTGCAGATCATCATACACACTTGGTTTAACAGACAATCATCTGCAGATCATCTGCAGATCAGATTCAACAGGGTGGATTTTCAGATCTGCAGATGATTGCCAGATATGCAGATGAAGTCTGTTAAGCAGGCCATACACTGGCCCGATTTGCGCCCGTTTCGACAGCAGATTCGATCACTGGGATCGAATCTGCTGCCAATCGTTCACGCTACACGCCGAATTTTGATCCATTTCGTCCGATCCCGTCGATCGTGCCGTGCGGAAAATAACCGTCGATCGCCCGCGGGTAAAGAGCGCATCGCTAGCGGCGTTCGAGTGCCCGACGACCGACGCAATAGAGCCCGCATACATTACCTGCTCCGCCGGCGCGACTGCAGTCTCCCGGTCACCGCTGCTCTGTCTGCGCTCTGGTCTCCAGGTCCGGCATGCCTCACTTCTTCTAGCCCGGCAGGAAGTTTAAACAGTAGAGCGCCCTCTACTGTTTAAACTTCCTGCCGGGCTAGAAGAAGTGAGGCATGCCGGACCTGGAGACCAGAGCGCAGACGGAGCAGCGGTGACCGGGAGACTGCAGTCGCGCCGGCGGAGCAGGTAATGTATGCGGGCTGGGCGGGGGCAGCAGCAGCAGCACCACCACAACAGATTGTGAACGGTTTCAGGCTGAAATCGGTTCACAATCTGTTTGCAGTAAAGGTAGCCATACGATCCCTCTCTGATCAGATTCGATCAGAGAGGGATCTATCTGTTGGTCGAATCTGATGGCAAATCGACCAGTGTATGGCCACCTTTAAACCAAGTGTGTATGATGATCTGCAGATCTCATAGACTATAATGCATTTTGCATGGAATGGATTTTTTGCAGGAACAGATCTTTTGCAGATAATGATCTTTTGAGTGTGTACAGAAGCTGTGTGTGCAGCATCCTGCAAAGATTTTATCTGATGGGGAGTGCAGCTACATAGAATATACTGTGTAGACTATGGCTCTCATACTACATGGAAGGGGGTAAAATTGGTCTGTGATCTTTCATTTTCCAAAGACTTTTATCTCAAGTGTGTATGAAGCATTATTCTTCCTGTTAAAATGCATTTACAGTAAAGTGGCTCTTACCGGTAGCAAAATGTACCCCACAAAGAAAGCCTAATTGGTGGCGGAAAAAACAAGATATAGATCAGTTCATTGTGATAAGTAATGATAAAGTTATAGGCTAATGAATGGGAGGTGAACATTGCTCGGATGCATAAAGTGAAAACGACTGAGAGCTGAAGTGGTTAAAAAGAAAAAAATGTCAGCATCGTGATCGATATGTATTGCTATACCGGTACCATAATGTATGGTGTATACGCTTGTCTAGTGTATGGTGTACATGTGTGTGTGTATAGTGTATAGTTGTGTGTATAGTGTAATTATATGTAGTCTATGTACATAGTGTGTATAGTGTATGCTGTATACATGTGTCTGTAGTGTACACCTGGTATTTGTAGTGCACTCTATGTACACAGTGTGTATAGTGGGTGCTGGATATATATTGTATCTATACATCAGGTATAACAAGGATTGTTTATAAATTACTGGTTATAAGGTATGGAAAGTTTGTAGTCCTCCCCGGGTCATAACAGATCACAGTGAGGATTGCTGTGAGGTGAGGGATATAGCAGCTGTAAAGTTACAGTAACACACATTCTACTGCACTGAGCTATGATAGTAATACATGGAGGAGGGCCTGAATGTATCATAGCAATGCTGCACACAGCTACAGTCACATGACTGCCATGTCACTCACCTCTCAGCAACCCTCACTATGATCTGATATGACCCAGGTGAGGGCTGTACAGAGTTGCTGCCTGGTAGCAGACAAGGTGTAACCCCTCCAGTTCTGGATTCTTGGTCACAGCGGCTCTCCACTCCTCTCCAGTCATAGTAAATCAAAGCGACTGTGTGTAAAGACTCCCCATACTGTATATAGAGCGCTGTGCTGTGTCTGTACACTGACCATATAGGGGGGTATTTATAAAGAAGAGGAACCGGCTCTTCACCAGAGAACTGCTGAGATTTCTCTACAAGAAACTGGTGATCAGCTCAGGTGATTGTAACTCCTCAGCCTGATCGTTGCATTCATCTCATCACCAGTTTCAGCAGAGATCTGCCACACATTCATCATACTTATCCAGTGGTGATCAGGCTGAGCGTCATGCTATAGATGGGCAGACAGTGCCCATCACTGTCAGTGTGGAGAAGCCATAGACTACAATGGGGAGCAGCAATGTGTGAGTCACACCCCATTCAGCAGCTTCAGCACATCACACTGGAGGGAGATGCGGCACACGGCTGCCATGGAAGTCTATCGGCTGCACAGCGCTACTTCTTCTAGTGAGGAGGAACCGCCACACCTAGAGAGCCATCACCCCAGTCATGTGACTGTACAATCCCGGTACAGCAATCACAGCCAGGACCACCAACCAACAGCCGGGAGCACCAGGGGACAGCGGCTCACAGCCGGGACCACCAACCAACAGCCGGGACCACCAGGGAAGAGCAGCCCACAGCCGGGACCACCAACCAACAGCCGGGACCACCAGGGGACAGTAGCTCACAGCCGGGACCACCAACCAACAGCCGGGACCAGCAGCTCTCAGCCGGGACCACCAGGGAAGAGCAGCCCACGGCCGGGACCACCAACCAACAGCGGCTCACAGCCGGGACCACCAGGGGACAGCGGCTCACAGCCGGAACCACCAGGGGACAGCGGCTCACAGCCGGAACCACCAGGGGACAGCGGCTCACAGCCGGAACCACCAGGGGACAGCGGCTCACAGCCGGAACCACCAGGGGACAGCGGCTCACAGCCGGAACCACCAGGAGACAGCAGCTCACAGCCGGGACCACCAGGGAAGAGCAGCCCACGGCCGGGACCACCAACCAACAGCCGGGACCACCAGGGAACACCAGTTCTCAGCCGGGACCACCAGGGAACACCAGCTCTCAGCCGGCACCACCAGGGAACAGCGGCTCACAGCCGGGACCACCAGGAGACAGTAGCCCACAGCCGGGACCACCAGGGGACAGCAGCTCACAGCCGGGACCACCAGGGGACAGCAGCTCACAGCCGGGACCACCAGGGGACAGCAGCTCACAGCCGGGACCACCAGGGGACAGCAGCTCACAGCCGGGACCACCAGGGGACAGCAGCTCACAGCCGGGACCACCAGGGGACAGCAGCTCACAGCCGGGACCACCAGGGGACAGCAGCTCACAGCCGGGACCACCAGGGGACAGCAGCTCACAGCCGGGACCACCAGGGGACAGCAGCTCACAGCCGGGACCACCAGGGGACAGCAGCTCACAGCCGGGACCACCAGGGGACAGCAGCTCACAGCCGGGACCACCAGGGGACAGCAGCTCACAGCCGGGACCACCAGGGAACAGCAGCTCACAGCCGGGACCACCAGGGAACAGCAGCTCACAGCCGGGACCACCAGGAAATAGCAGCACGTCCTCCTTTATGTATATGGGGGAGAATCTACTAAGTGAGGAATAAATTAGGGAAGATCTGTGTACAAATCACCTCTCTGTATACACCGACCCCATAGTGTAATCTATATGTGTGTACATACTGTGTGCAGCTATCCTGTATATATACAGAGTTCTATATCTTTCGGACTATAAGATGCTTTGGACTGTAAAGCCTCATCTGCACGTGTGGATGAGGCGGCGATACCCGCTCGATTCCCGCTGGTCCCCACACCGCTTATCTTCAGCTCGATTCCCTGCCATTGTCCCCTCGAGGGGACCGAGCAGGGAATCGGCGGTGGGGAGATCCGTCCTGTCGGATCTTATCAATCGAGCCGCATCAGCGGCTCGAGTGATAAGGATCATTGCGGCCGCATCTACGCGTGTAGATGCGGCTTAAAGATGCACTTAGGTGTAGAGGTCAATAACCAGGAAAGAAAATATACTAAACCTGGTGCTGCCATGGTCCATAATTGGAGGTAGCTGTTCTCCCCCAATTATTTTGTCCTACTGTGTCCCCCATGTGTCTTCATGTGTCCCATTCTGTCCTCCTTTGCTCCCCCCATGTTTCCCCTTCTGCCCCCCTTGGTACCCCCGTGTGTCCTCCTTTGTCTCCTTCTTTCCCCGTGTCTCTCATTCTGTTCTCCTCAGCCCCCTTGTGTGTTCCCCCTTTGTCTTCCTTTGTCCCCTTCTCTCCTCCTCGGCCCCGTGTTTCCTCCTTTGTCTCCTTCTGCCCTGTGTCCTCCTTTGGCCCCCCCATGTCTCCTCCGCTCCCCTTGTGCAAAAACAATTAGTGGCAGCGAGGCTAAACTATTCTACAGTTCCAGCTTTTGCTGATGTCAAATCGCCCTAAATCTTTCAGGTTAGGAAAACACACATCCTCCACCCTTACCCTGTGTATTGGCGTGCCACAGGGCTGTGTACTAAGTACTCTCCTCTATGCACGTTTTACCCATGACTATCAGCCTATCCACAACTCAAATATAATTGTTAAGTTTGCAGATGATACAACTGTCATTGGGCCTATATCAGACAATGAGGAATCTGCATACAGAGAAGAAGTTAGGAACCTGACTGCACGGTGCAACATTAACAACCGGTTATTAAATAAAAAAAACACCAAAGAAGTTATTCTGGAGTTTTGAGCCACCAAAAAGATCACTCACATATCAATAATGATCCATGCAGAGGCTGTAGAGAGAGTTTGCAGCTTTAACCTCTTGAGGACTGCAGGGCTAAACCCCCCTAGTGACCAGGCCATTTTGAGTAAAATTGGCCACTGCAGCTTTAAGGCCAAGCTGCAGAGCCGCACAACACAGCACACAAGTGATCACCCCCCCCCCCCCCCCTTTTCTCTGCACCAACAGAGCTCTCTGTTGGTGGGGTCTGTTCGCTCCCCCATGTTTATTTTTTTTTATTGTAAATATTATTGTTCGTGGTTTTTTTTTTTTTTTTTGTTTCTTTAAACCCTCTCCCTCCCTCCCCACAGCCAGCCAATTATGGCGATCGGCTGTCATAGGCTTCTGCCTATGAGAGCCGATCGCTCTCTTGTCCCCCAGGGGGACAGCCGTGTCACACGGCTGTCCCCAGTGCAGCTCTGCTGCTGATCGCAGCGCTGCACAGTCTAAATAGACGGTGATCACGCCGTCTAACAGTCTCCCACTGAAGGTGGGGTGGAACTCCGCCCCCCAAGCAGGAGATGCGCGCGATCTCCTGCAAAACAGAGCCCCAGGACTTTATGCCAATTGGCGTTAGGCGGTCCTGGGGCTGCCGCCGCGGCCACGCTCATCGGCGTGACGCGGTCGGCAAAAGGTTACGTCTATGGGAGTCACCATTGCAGAGAACCTGTCCTGGGCTGACAATGCTTTAGCTGTAGATGGCAAAGCACAACAACACCTCTACTTTTAAGAACACTAAGGAGCGCTAACCTCCCACAAAAGCTGCTGGTTAATTTCTACAGATTCATTATGGAAAGCGTTCTGACCAATTGCATGATGGCCTGGTACAACAGCTGCACCAAGGCTGCTAGAGAGGCCCTGAAGCACAGGTCATTATCAGCAATGCACTGCCATCACTGGAACTCTAGTATAAGACTCGCTGTATGAGAAGGGCCAAAAACATTATCAAGGACAACACTCACCCTGGAAAAGCATTGTTTGAGCTCCTTCCATCAGGAAGACATTTTAGATTAATCCGCACACACACAACAGACTGAAAACCAGCTTTTTCCCATCTGCCATAAACTTCATAAACTCTGAATCCTCTCTGAAATAATTAAAACCGTGTACAATTTTTTTAAATATTTGTAATACCTGGCATACTTGTATAATTTCTTCTCTTTCTACCTTTGTTACTCTCACTATGTTCCCTATATGCACCGTGGGGTTGTCATGAAAAGTAATTTCGTTGTGTTACACAATGACAATAAAGTGCCTGAATCTTGAATGATGAGATCAGCAGAAGCCGTAACTCTGTGGAGCAGAGCGAGAGAGGAGAGGACAGCGCTCGCTGCTGGAACTGTGGATTAGGTGAGCAGTGATGACGCATATATATATATATATATATATATATATATATATATATATATATATATATATATATATATATATATATATGTGTATATATATATATGTATATGTATATATATGTATATGTATATGTATATATATATGTGTGTGTGTGTGTGTGTGTGTGTGTGTGTGTGTGTGTGTGTGTGTGTGTGTGTGTGTGTGTGTGTGTGTGTGTGTGTGTGTGTGTGTGTGTGTGTGTGTGTGTGTGTGTGTGTGTGTGTGTGTGTGTGTGTGTGTGTGTGTGTGTGTGTGTGTGTGTGTGTGTGTGTGTGTGTGTGTGTGTGTGTGTGTGTGTGTGTGTGTGTGTGTGTGTGTGTGTGTGTGTGTGTATATATATACATATACTAGCCAACCCGCGTCGTAGCATACGCCGCATCTATCTATCTAATAGAGTACATGCCTCAACCTTGAAGCAAGAAGAAGTAGGCTTTCCATGAGAAAATGTATGCGTGCTCAAACACCAAGTTTAACCCTAGCAAGTCTGGCTTTGCAAATCCGGCCTAATTGGCTATTCATGAGGCAATGCTCATGCAAATATGCATTTGCTTTCGCATGCCAAACTATGCAGAGTCAAAAAACCAATACTGCAAAGTGCTCTCTCGCTGCCTGGGAACCACAGCGGCACCCCGGAGTGGGAGGCTGGGTGGCGCAGCTGCTCCCCCCCAAGCGTGGCCAGCGCTGGGGAGAGCCGTCCGCACCCACCTCCTAATATTAAAAACAGCCACTTACCTTAACGTCCATTGGGTTCTGCTACATGCGCATTAATTTTCTCATGGAAAGCATTTTGTGCAGTTTGTATCCTTTGGAGGCAGGTGGTGGATGGCTTGCTCCGATGGTGTGAACCCTGGAGTGAGTGCGCCTGTCCTCCCACCCCCCCCCCCCCCCCTCTGGAGTGCTGGATGTGAGCCAGCCCTGAGCTCTAAAGCTCGGGGTGACCCATGCTTCTCTCCTTTCTCATGTGGTGCCCCCAAATTAATGCACATGTAGCAGAACGCAATGGACATTAAGGTAAGTGCCTGTTTTTAATATCGGGAGGTGGGTGCAGACGGCTCTCCCCGGCGCTGGCCAAACTTGGGGGGGGGGGGGTCGTCCACGCCACCCAGCCCCCCCCCCCCTCCGGGGTGCCGCTGTGGTTTCCAGGCAGTGAGAGAGCCTGGGACCCTGCGGTCCCCCCAGTTGTATAAAAAGGGGGCATTGGGAATCCTCCCCGTGGCGCTCCTGGAGGCCTGGAGCACACCAAAAACTGCTAGCAGATCCGCAAAATGCTAGCAGATTTTGAAACGCTTTTTCTTATTTTTCTGTAGCATTTCACCTAGCATTTTGCGGTTTTGTAAAGCGTTTTTGGTGTAGTAGATTTCATATATTGTTACAGTAAAGCTGTTACTGAACAGCTTCTGTAACAAAAACGCCTGCAAAACCGCTCTGAACTGCCGTTTTTCAGAGCGGTTTGCGTTTTTCCTATACTTAACATTGAGGCAGAAACGCATCCGAAATCCAAAAAAATGCCTCACCTCAGGAGTATGCATTTCAGCAAAACGCCTCCCGCTCTGGTGTGCACCAGCCCATTGAAATACATTACCCAAGCGTATCCGCAGCCGCAAGTGGATCGCAAAATGCTGCCGAACCGCTCTGGTGTGCACTAAGCCGGATAGTGCTAATGTAGCATGTAGCAGGGTGACTGCTTTGTGGTATTGGTTTGTGCATGCATTTGCATGAGCATTGCCTCATGAATATCCAATTAGGCCAGATTTGCAATGTCAGACTTGCTAGGGTAAGGCCTCTTTTCCATGGACTGTGAATAGGCAGTGAAATGGCTCTCAAACTCTCACAACTGCTCGCTGCTGCCTGGTAACTGCTCGCTGCTGCCTGGTAACTGCTCGCTGCTGCCTGGTAACTGCTCGCTGCTGCCTGGTAACTGCTCGCTGCTGCCTGGTAACTGCTCGCTGCTGCCTGGTAACTGCTCGCTGCTGCCTGGTAACTGCTCGCTGCTGCCTGGTAACTGCTCGCTGCTGCCTGGTAACTGCTCGCTGCTGCCTGGTAACTGCTCGCTGCTGCCTGGTAACTGCTCGCTGCTGCCTGGTAACTGCTCGCTGCTGCCTGGTAACTGCTCGCTGCTGCCTGGTAACTGCTCGCTGCTGCCTGGTAACTGCTCGCTGCTGCCTGGTAACTGCTCGCTGCTGCCTGGTAACTGCTCGCTGCTGCCTGGTAACTGCTCGCTGCTGCCTGGTAACTGCTCGCTGCTGCCTGGTAACTGCTCGCTGCTGCCTGGTAACTGCTCGCTGCTGCCTGGTAACTGCTCGCTGCTGCCTGGTAACTGCTCGCTGCTGCCTGGTAACTGCTCGCTGCTGCCTGGTAACTGCTCGCTGCTGCCTGGTAACTGCTCGCTGCTGCCTGGTAACTGCTCGCTGCTGCCTGGTAACTGCTCGCTGCTGCCTGGTAACTGCTCGCTGCTGCCTGGTAACTGCTCGCTGCTGCCTGGTAACTGCTCGCTGCTGCCTGGTAACTGCTCGCTGCTGCCTGGTAACTGCTCGCTGCTGCCTGGTAACTGCTCGCTGCTGCCTGGTAACTGCTCGCTGCTGCCTGGTAACTGCTCGCTGCTGCCTGGTAACTGCTCGCTGCTGCCTGGTAACTGCTCGCTGCTGCCTGGTAACTGCTCGCTGCTGCCTGGTAACTGCTCGCTGCTGCCTGGTAACTGCTCGCTGCTGCCTGGTAACTGCTCGCTGCTGCCTGGTAACTGCTCGCTGCTGCCTGGTAACTGCTCGCTGCTGCCTGGTAACTGCTCGCTGCTGCCTGGTAACTGCTCGCTGCTGCCTGGTAACTGCTCGCTGCTGCCTGGTAACTGCTCGCTGCTGCCTGGTAACTGCTCGTTGGTGCCTGGTAACTGCTTGCTGCTGCCTGGTAACTGCTTGCTGCTGCCTGGTAACTGCTTGCTGCTGCCTGGTAACTGCTTGCTGCTGCCTGGTAACTGCTTGCTGCTGCCTGGTAACTGCTTGCTGCTGCCTGGTAACTGCTTGCTGCTGCCTGGTAACTGCTCGCTGCTGCCTGGTAACTGCTTGCTGAGCACACAGCTCAACAGTCCGTGGAAAAGAGGCCTTAAACTTGGTGTTTGATCACGCATACATTTTCTCATGCAAAGTACTTCTTCTTCTTGTTTGAAGGTTGAGGCACTTAGTCTATTATATATATACTAGCCGACCCGCGTCGTAGCATACGCCGCATCTTCTATCTATCTAATAGAGTACGTGCCTCAACCTTGAAGCAAGAAGAATAAAGGTGGGTACACACATCAGATAAAAGTCTTTGGAAAATCAAAGATCACAGACCAATCTTACCACCCTTCATGTAGTATGAGAGCCATACCTACACAGTCTATTCTATTGAGCTGAACTCCCCATCAGATAGAAATCTTTGCAAGATGCTGCACACACAGATGCTGTACAGACACAAAAGATCAGTATCTGCAAAAGATCAGTACCTACAAAATACATTCATAGTCTATATCTGCAGATCTCATACACACCTTGTTTAACGGACAATCATCTGCAGATCAGATCAACCAGGATGGATCTTTGAATCTGCAGATGATTGTCTGATCTGCAGATGAATGTCCGTCAAACAAGGTGTGTATTATGCTGGACATACATGGTACATTTTCTACCGTGTAATCGAGCGCTTTCTTATTTTCCACTCGTTTCTTCTTTTGTCCTGCCCGCCGGTATCGAGCGCAGAATCGATCCGGCGGGGTATCGGACACGTCGGAAATTATCAATCGAGCCATCAGCGGCTCGATTACATGGTAGAAAACATACCGTGTATGCCCAGCATGAGATCTGCAGATATCATAGACTATGAATGCATTTTGCAGAAACTGATTTTTTGCAGGAACAGATCTTTTGCAGATACTGATCTGTTGAATGTGTACAGCATCTTAGTGTGCAGCATCTTGCAAAAAAATTTATCTGATGGGGAGTTCAGCTCAATAGAATAGACTGTGTAGGTATGGCTCTCATACTACATGGAAGGGGGTAACATTGGTCTGTGATCTTTCATTTTCCAAAGACTTTTATCTGATGTGTGTACCCACCTTTTGGCTTTCCATTAGAAAATGTATGCGTGCTCAAACACCAAGTTTAACCCTAGCAAATCTGGCTTTCCAAATCTGGCCTAATTGGCTATTAATGAGGCAATGCTCATGCAAATATGCATTTGCTTTCGCATGCCAAACTATGCAGGGTCAAAAAACCAATACTGCAAAGCGGTCGCCCTGCGGGAATAAGTTCATGCTACATTAGCACTATCCAGGAGCGCCACGGGGAGGATTCCCAATGCCCCCCTTTTTATACAACCGGGGGGACCGCAGGGTCCCAGGCTCTCTCACTGCCTGGGAACCACAGTGGCACCCCGGAGGGGGAGGCTGGGTGGCGCAGCCGACCCCCCCCAAGTGTGGCCAGTGCCAGGGAGAGCCGTCCGCACCCACCTCCCAATATTAAAAACAGGCATTTACCTTAACGTCCATTGCGTTCTGCTACATGCGCATTAATTTTCTCATGGAAAGCATTTTTTGCAGTTTGTATCCTTTGGAGGCAGGTGGTAGATGGCTTGCTCTGGTGGTGTGAGTAGTCTGCACCTGTCCTCCCCCCCCCCCCCCCCCCCCTCTGGAGTGTTGTATGTGAGCCAGCCCTGAGCTCTAAAGCTTGGGGTGACCCATGCTTCACTCCTTTCTCATGTGGTGCCCCCAAGTTAATGCGCATGTAGCAGAACGCAATGGACGTTAAGGTAAGTGCCTGTTTCTAATATTGGGAGGTGGGTGCAGACGGCTCTCCCGGCACTGGCCATGCTTGGGGGGGGGGGGGGGGTCGCCTGCACCACCTAGCCTCCCCCTCCGGGATGCCGCTGTGGTTCCCAGGCAGTGAGAGAGCCTGGGACCCGCGGTCCCCCCGGTTGTATAAAAAGGGGGCATTGGGAATCCTCCCTGTGGCGCTCCTGGATAGTGCTAATGTAATGTCAGAAATATTTGCGTTTTCGACCAGCATCGAAAATTCATTGTATGCGGAAAAATGTCCACAATAATCCGCATGGAAATTCAGTCTATGCGGAAGTTTATACGGAAAAATGTCCGCAATGATGCGCAAGAAACTTCTCTGAATGCGGACGCTAATGCCCTTATGCGGAAAATGTCAGCAATAATACGCAAGTAACGCGAAAATGACTGGCATTAGGCGAAAATTAACGCGAAAAAATTAGATGGAAAATTTGCTTGTCAAAACGAAATTAGGAGAAAATTCAGTAAAAATTTGTCGAAACAAAATTTTTGCATTTTCGCTCATCACTGGCATGTAGCAGGGCGACCGCTTTGCGGTATTGGTTTTTTGACCCTGCATAGTTTGGCATGCAAAAGCAAATTTGCATTAGCATTGCCTCATGAATAGCCAATTAGGCCAGATTTGCAAAGCCAGACTTGCTAGGGTAGGCCTCTTTACCACGGACAGTTGATAGGCAGTAAAATGCCTCTCAAACTCTTACAACTGCTCACTACTGCCCGTTAACAGCTTGCTGCTGCCCGTTAACAGCTTGCTGCTGCCCGTTAACAGCTTGCTGCTGCCCGTTAACAGCTTGCTGCTGCCCGTTAACAGCTTGCTGCTGCCCGTTAACAGCTTGCTGCTGCCCGTTAACAGCTTGCTGCTGCCCGTTAACTGCTTGCTGCTGCCCGTTAACTGCTTGCTGCTGCCCGTTAACTGCTTGCTGCTGCCCGTTAACTGCTTGCTGCTGCCCGGTAACTGCTTGCTGCTGCCCGGTAACTGCTTGCTGCTGCCCGGTAACTGCTTGCTGCTGCCCGGTAACTGCTTGCTGCTGCCCGGTAACTGCTTGCTGCTGCCCGGTAACTGCTTGCTGCTGCCCGGTAACTGCTTGCTGCTGCCCGGTAACTGCTTGCTGCTGCCCGGTAACTGCTTGCTGCTGCCCGGTAACTGCTTGCTGCTGCCCGGTAACTGCTTGCTGCTGCCCGGTAACTGCTTGCTGCTGCCCGGTAACTGCTTGCTGCTGCCCGGTAACTGCTTGCTGCTGCCCGGTAACTGCTTGCTGCTGCCCGGTAACTGCTTGCTGCTGCCCGGTAACTGCTTGCTGCTGCCCGGTAACTGCTTGCTGCTGCCCGGTAACTGCTTGCTGCTGCCCGGTAACTGCTTGCTGCTGCCCGGTAACTGCTTGCTGCTGCCCGGTAACTGCTTGCTGCTGCCCGGTAACTGCTTGCTGCTGCCCGGTAACTGCTTGCTGCTGCCCGGTAACTGCTTGCTGCTGCCCGGTAACTGCTTGCTGCTGCCCGGTAACTGCTTGCTGCTGCCCGGTAACTGCTTGCTGCTGCCCGGTAACTGCTTGCTGCTGCCCGATAACTGCTTGCTGCTGCCCGGTAACTGCTCGCTGCTGCCCGGTAACTGCTCGCTGCTGCCCGGTAACTGCTTGCTGCTGCCTGGTAACTGCTCGCTGCTGCCTAGTAACTGCTTGCTGAGCACACAGCTCAACAGTCCGAGGAAAAGAGGCCTTAAACTTGGTAATTGAGCACGCATAAATTTTCTCATGCAAAGTACTTCTTCTTCTTGCTCCAAGGTTGAGGCACTTAGTCTATTATATATATATATATATTTTGTTTACACCTATGCATTGTAAATATGGTGCACAGTCACCTCTCCTCTCCAGATCTTCTCTCCCATTGTTGATGTGTTTCTTCAGCCACTCAGTACAGATATTCTGCAGATAGTTCTTGTCTCCCTCCCCCAGTCTCTCCTCTGGGCTGTTCCATCTCTGTGTGGTGATCTGAGCCTCATGCATGGCCGGGATGTACAGCCAGCTCTGTGTGTCCAGATACAGGAAATCTCTGCCATCATATCCAAACTGCTGATATCCTGCAGTGCTGCCATCATCTCTCAGCTCACAGCCCTCCATCAGCTGCACAATATGGATCCCTGCAGACAGCACAGAACATGTTACACGGGAGCAGAGCGTGTGCTGTCATGTGTGGGACATGTGCTGCAGGAGGGGTGATGGAGCAGGGTATAGAAGGGGGATACATATGTACATGGAATATACAGTATGTGTTATAACACAGCTCTCTGTATATGATGATGTCACAGCTCTACAAATATACAGTGTGCCCTTCACTATGGCAGGATCTCCTCTCTAATGGATGACAGGACACACCCCCAACATGTGGCTCCTGGTGACACCACACAATGGCTGACAGAGGAGTCACTGTTTCCCATCAAACGAGGGAGCTGCTCATCTCTTACTGGCTGACCTGAACTGCCAACAGTTCTACCAATCAATTAGGTGACACAACTTCAGACAAGCAGCTCACTGGCTGCTGTTTCCCACCATTTTCTGACAGCCAATCAGAAAATAATCAGGATTATTAATGACCGTGACTCCTCCCCCAGTGATGGTCACATGACAGCTGTACGTTATAGAACCATTATATTATTTTCCAAAATCATGGAGGCAACCTGGATCATGTGACCAACATCCCATACAGAGCTGAAATCCCCTCAGTAAGAGCTACCCGATGTCACCTGAGAGGACATTACCGGCTGCTCTACAGATCATATATTACTATTGATACATTTACTAAGATGGGGCCATAGATGGCAGCCACAGAGCTCTGGCCCTCCCTTTTTCTCCCCTTTCCCCCTAATTCACATACCCCATTACCCTCATTCGGTCTCAGCCTGCCATGTCGATGTGCAGCCCCCCCCCCCAGCACTCTGGGCTTCAGCACCAGGACACCACTACCAGGAAACCACAGAGCCGGCTGAGAAATCTATCATGCCAGCCATCTCTGCAGCCCTCTGACCTCGTGCCCTAGATCCATAGCACCATAATGAAAACTGGGAAAGTCAAGAAGCCAATTACAGAAGCAGCAGGATGGGAACTGGGGTGTCCCATTCAGAGTACTGTTGTCACTGGTGAGATATTACACATAATACGATTTGGTAGTTATATAAAAACTGTAAGGCAGGGAACACTTGTTAGATCTGTGTGTAACACATGGCAACACTCGCACTGCCGCACTCGCCATTATAGCCAATTTCCTGCTCGAGAATCGCACGCTATTTGTATTTGTTCACTTCTTTCTACGCAATTTTAAATTGGAAAGCTTTCTGCTTTTTTTTTTTTTTCCACACGACACACACAGCCCTAATTACAATATATTTTGCTGGATTACTGTAAAAACAGTGCAGAAGATTTGGGTGCAGCCGGTACCACCATAGGCCGTAATAGGAATTACAGCTATAGCAGCTCTCAGTAAGTGATCTGGGCGTCGTCAGAAGACGGAGCACAAATCACTCTAAAAACACTGTTATTCGGCCGTCAGCAATAGCTGGAAGCTGAATTACGGTACATCATTCCCCACTATCCATGGCGACCTGGAGGGGGAATAATAATGAACGCCGCCGGTACTTGTGCAGGAGCAGGGTGAGCCGTATATCAGCTGTATACTGTGCCCAAGTCTCCCGGCAGGAACCCCTAAATTGAGTGGAAAAAAACCTCACAAGTGTGTTCCCTGCCTGTCCTCTGTAATGACAGTAAACTGTGATTTGTCACTTGAAAACCCTGAAAATCCCCCATGAAGAGATGGACTAGTCCAAAACCTGTCAGTTCTGTCACCTTTTAGCTGCTTACTTTTCTCTTACTTAGCGATAGTGGTCCTTTAATACCACAGAGGTAGGATTCTATTGGTTAATTTTCAAAATGCATTAACTCAGAATTATTTTCATCTCATTGACTATCCCTGCTGAGGACACGCCCCCAGTGTTAGTGTCATGTGACTGGCTGCACCCCCTGTGTACAGTGACAGTGCCGGCCACATCATATTACATCTGCCATGTGTACAGTTATCTGCATTGTGCTGAATAAGGTGTGTAAGAATTGTCTCACCTCCGGTCTGGTTGAAGCGCTGCATGGTTAGCTGCACATTGTACTTCATAACAGCCTCATTGTCTTGAGCTATTTGTGTCTGTGTCTCCCAGTATTCCGGCTCCAGTTTCTTCATCCACTCAGTCTTGGGAAGACTCCGGCGGGTGTCACTGTTATAATTATCTATCTCCCGATCATCCACATATCCCACCTCAGAGTACACAGGCAGCCCGGATCCTGGAGCTGAGACTGCTGTTCTGTGATACCGCAGAGAGTGACTGTCTGAGGAGACAACATACAGGGAGAGGGATTAGTGCTGCCACAGGGGAAAGATCAGCATGACTCCACCCCCCCCCCCCCTCTGCTGGTCACACACAGTACTGCATGCAGATGTTCTCCCAAGAATTTTTTTCCAGCTGGGTGGCATGAAAAAGTAGCCAGGTGGGGCGGCTACTTTTTCATGCCACCCAGAGAGAATTCAGGGCAGGTGCCTTTTTGCACAATTCTGCTTACAACATAGGAGGTGAGCCGATGACAGCTGGGTGCTCACCAAAACTAGCCGGGTGGAGCACCCGGCTAAAAGAGCCTGGGGAGAACACTGAGATAAATCCTCCCCACACCACTTCTTGTGCTGCCCCCCCCCCCCCCCTTCCACACACACACACTGCCATCTGCTGGGCAATAACACATTGTAACCTGTATGCAGCTCCTCTGATATTAGTTACAGTCTGTATCATCAGCACACCATACATTATTATCTATATATATATATATATATATATAAAATCAGGTGTGTGTGTGTGTGTGTGTGTGTGTGTGTGTGTGTGTGTGTGTGTGTGTGTGTGTGTGTGTGTGTGTGTGTGTGTGTGTGTGTGTGTGTGTGTGTGTGTGTGTGTGTGTGTGTGTGTGTGTGTGTGTGTGTGTGTGTGTGTGTGTGTGTGTGTGTGTGTGTGTGTGTGTGTGTGTGTGTGTGTGTCGATCACTCGAAAACGGCTTGACCGATTTGAACGAAACTTGGTATGCAGATCCCTTATTACCTGGGATGATATGTTCTGGGGGTCTCGGGTCCCCCCTGCACACCTGGGCAGAGCTACAAACATCAAATCAGATTCCACCCATTCATGTCAATGGAAAAAAATGGAAAAGGCTGCCATTCTCACAGTAATCAAGCCAGAGTTCCCACACTTGGCAGTTGGCCACTTGGTGACCGAGGTTACAAATCCTGGAAAAGTGGGCGGAGAATAAAACAGCCAATCAGATTTCAGCCATTCATTTTTAATGGGAAAATGTAGACTGCAGCCATTTTTAGACTGTTAATCGCAGGGTTCTCAAACTTGACACAGTTGGTCACTGGGTGAATGCGATTAAGATTCAAGAAAGTGGGTGGAGCCTACAACAGCCAATCAAAATTCACCTATTCATTTTCAAGGGGAATATTTAAACTGCTGCTATTCTTACACTGTTAATGGCAGAGGCTTCAAACTTGCTACAGTCGGTCATTGGGTGACTGGGGTCAAAATTCACTAAAGGGGTGGAGCCACAAACAACCAATCAAGACAAGACAAATAACATTTATATCGTGCTTTTCTCCTGGCGGACTCAAAGCGCCAGAGCTGCAGCCACTAGGGCGCGCTCTATAGGCAGTAGCAGTGTTAGGGAAACTTGCCTAAGGTCTCCTACTGAATAGGTGCTGGCTTACTGAACAGGCAGATTTCCTTGCTGGATAAACTGTTTCCATTCACACATTTGTGATGCCAGGAACCTGAAAGCTCATACACTTGGCCATGGAGTGACTGTGTCAACGGAACAAAAAGTGGGCGGAGCCAAAACCAAATTTTACTGGGAAAATATAAACTGCAGCCATTCTTACACCGTTAATGGCAGAATTCTCAAACTTTGCACAGTTGGTCACTGGGTGGATGAGATTAAGATTTTGGAAGGTGGGTGGAGCCTACAACAGCCAATAAAAATCCACCTTTTTATTTTCAAAGGGAATATTGAGGGCTCGTTTCCACTATCGCGAATCCGCATGCGTCCAACGCATGCGGATTCGCACAAGTAATGCAAGTGGATGGGCCTGTTTCCACTGTAGCGTTGTTGAGGTGCGTTTTTTTCAGCGGTGAAAAAACGCACAAAAAAGTCACAGATTTCGCCTGCGAGTGGAATGCATGCGAATCGCATGCAATGTATTTAATAGGGAAATCGCATGCGATTTCTCTATGCATTTTTTGCCGCGAATTCGCATAGGTACCAATGTAAATTCACATAGGCAGTGACATGGTTAAAATCGCATATACCCTCACGTATGTGAATTCGCGGCAAAAACCGCATGGGGAAATCGCATGCAATTTCATCAGCGGTGGAATCCAGGCGATTCCGCACCGCAATAGTGAAAATGAGCCCTGAAGCTGCTACCATTCTCTTATACTGTTAATAGCAGATGCCTCAAACCTGGTACAGTTGGTCACTGGGTGACTAGGGTTCAAATTCAGAAAGGGTGCGGAGCCACAAACAGACAGATTTGATTATTTTTCAATGGGAATATACAAAGTATTGATACCAAGGACTCCAAAGCTGATAAACTTGATAATTGAGTGACTGTATGTCAAGTTTAGAAAAAGTGGGCGGTGCCAACAACTACATTTTTTCGTTGGCAGGGTTCCCAAACTTTACACAATTGGCCACTGGTCGACTGGGATGAATATTCAGAAAGTGGGTGGAGCCTAAAAGAGCCAATCAAAATTCACTTATTGCTTTTCAAGGGGAATATTGAAACTGCAGCCATTCTTATACTGTTAATGGCAGAGGCCTCAAACCTGCTACAGTCGGTCGTTAAAGAGACTCTGTAACATGAAAAACATCCCCTGGGGGGTACTCACCTCGGGTAGGGGAAGCCTCCGGATCCTAATGAGGCTTCCCACACCGTCCTCTGTCCCACGGGGGTCTCGCTGCAGCCCTCCGAACAGCCGGCGACAGACCTGACTGTCAGTTCAATATTTACCTTTGCTGGCTCCAGCGGGGGCGCTGTGGCTGCTTTCGGCTCCGAACTACACGGAAATACCCGATCTCAGTCGGGTCCGCTCTACTGCGCAGGCGCCGGAAACTTGCGCCTGCGCAGTAGAGCAGACCCGACGGCGATCGGGTATTTCCGCCTACTTCGGAGCCGACAGCCGTCAGAGCACCTGTGCAGGAGCCGGGAAGGTAAATATTGACATCATCTTTCACGGAGGGCTGCAGCGAGGGACGGAGGACGGCGTGGGAAGCCTCATTAGGATCCGGAGGCTTCCCCCACCCGAGGTGAGTACCCCCCCCAGGGGATCTTTTGATGTTACAGATCCTCTTTAAGTGTCTGGGGTTCAAATTCAGTAAAGGGGCGGAGCCAAAAACAGCCAAGTTTCTTTTCTGGATAAACTGCTTTCATTAGCACAATT
The DNA here is from genome assembly GCF_040937935.1 of Hyperolius riggenbachi. Taxonomy (NCBI): domain Eukaryota; kingdom Metazoa; phylum Chordata; class Amphibia; order Anura; family Hyperoliidae; genus Hyperolius; species Hyperolius riggenbachi. Next base: position 37,238,002 of record NC_090653.1, on the reverse strand, counting down.
TTGATGCCAGGAACCCAAAAGCTCACAAACTTGATCATTGAGTGACTGTGTGTCAAGGTTACAAAAAGTGGGTGGAGTTAAAAACAGATTTTTCTGGGAAATTGTAAACTGCAGCCTTTCTTCAGTGTTAATGGCAGGGTTCTCAAACTTTGCACAGCTGGATACTGGGTGACTGGGATTAATATTCAGGAAAGTGGGTGGAGCCTAAAATTGCCAATCAAAAAGCACGTGTCGCTTTTCAAGGAGAATATTAAAATTGCTGCCATTCTTGCACTGTTAATGGCACAAGCCTCAAACCTGGTACAGTTGGTAATTGGGTCACTGGGGTTCAAATTCAGAAAAGGGGACAGAGCCACAAACAGTGAATCAGATTTGTTTCATTTCATGGGAAAATACAAATTATTGATGCCAAGGACCCCACAACTCACAAACTTGGTCATTGAGTGATTGTGTGTCATGGTTACAAAAAGTGGGCAGAGCCAAAAACAATTTTCACTGAGAAAATGTAAACTGCAGCCCTTCCTACACTGTTTATGTTCCCAAACTTTGCCCAGATGGTCACTCTGTGACTAAGATTAATATTCAGGGAAGTGGATGGAGCCTATAATAGCCAATCAAAATTCACCTCTTGATTTTCAAGGGGAATATTTAAATTGCTGCCATTTTTACACTGTTAATAGCAGATGCCTCAAACCTGCTAAAGTTGGGCATTGGGTGACTGGGGTTCAAATGCTGGAGAGGGGATGAAGCCACAAACAGCCAATCTGATTTGTTTAATTTCTATGGGAATATACAAATTATTGATGCCATGGACCCCAAAGCTCACAAACTTGGTCATTGAGTGTTTGTGCGTTAGGGTTAGAAAAAGTGGGCGGAGCCAACACCAGTCAAATACATTCCCGGGCAACGCCGGATCATCAGTGGGTGGAGACAAATACAAATTTCCCTGGGAAAATGTAACCTGCAGCCATTCTTACCCTGTTAATGACACTGGGTGACTGGGATTATTATGTAGAAAAGTGGGTGAAGCCTACAAAAGTGAATCAAACTTCACCTATTGCTTTTCAAGGGGAATATGTAATTACTACCATTCTTGCACTGTTAATGGCACAGGCCTCAAACCTGGTACAGTTGGTCATTGGGTGACTGGGGTTCAAATTCAGAAAAGGGGGTGGAGCCACGAACAGCCAATCAGATTTTTTCATTTCAATGCAAATTGATACCAAAGACCGCAAAGCTCACAAACTTGGTCAGTGAGTAATTGTGTGTTAGGGTTAGAAAAGTATGCAGAGCCAACACCAGCCAAATACATACCCGGGCAACGCCGGGCAATCAGCTAGTACATTATATAGTGCTATCTATCACATTACAGCCCATATAAGCTTTGTGGTGGGAGGAGGGATAGTGATGATGCTGTAAGGCCTCCAGTCACACTGTGTGTGTATTCCGTGTTTCCTGCACACAAATACCCATTTGCTCTGATGATAATAAATGGGCAGCTTCACATGTAACACATTTTATGGTGCACAGAAGTATTCCTGCAGCAGCTGCACTTCTACAAACATGATTCTTGTATTTAGTGGTGTAACTATAAAGAGCAGCCCCCGCAATTGCAGGAGGGGCCAGCGGGGAGAAGTTTGACCCCTCGGTCAAACTTGAGAACCCCATATGGCCCTCGAGTCAAAAAGTTTGCCCACCCTTGCTGTAGCCATAACTGGCATAACTCTGGGATATAAGCCCCCACGATCACCCAGCAGGGATAAGGTGCCAGGACTTCTTCCTTCCTCTGCCAGGGTCCCCTCCTTTGCTCCCTTGGCTGTGTCTTGTCATCCAGACCCACAGATCAGCTCCGTGACAGCGACAGTCAGGGCTTACCTCTTCCACCATCAGGTCTCTCTGGCACTCCTGCTACAGCCACTAGGTGTCCTCTGCATTCTTCTCGGTCTTCACTAAATGAGGATGCACTCACTGACCATAACCCAAAAGACAATCTGGAAAATTGTGCACATGGCCGGCCTCCAGGGGGGGCGCTCCTGCCCCCCTGGCCGCATATCTACCTGGCTGCAGGGCTCTGGCCGGATTTCTTGCATGGTAGCTCCGCCCCCTGGTGCCGCTGGGGGCGAAGACTCCAGCAACCTGCTGCCTCGCTTGCTGTTATCATCACTGTGCGTGCACACGCCCTCTAGTGACAGCAAGGAGACATGGGAAGGTGGTGCAGCTACAGCCCCACGGACTCTGGAGGACACTGGAGCAGTGACTGAAGGCTGGAGCAGGGGTAAGCAGCAGCTAGGTGATGATCTTATATGCCCAGCTGATTCCTTCCTGGTCCACCGTCCAGCTAGCTCAGGGGTGAGCAAACTAGCCAGCCTGCTTCAGCCCTCTTCATCAATAGGATCCCTGTGATGGCAAAGGGATAATGAGCAGTGCTGTGCAGCGGTATTTGAAATGCAAAGCGGGAACAGCAGGCTAGAAGGCTGGAGGAATGTGCCCTGTTAGTTCAGCTTCCACGTGGTTTGGGCAGTGGATCTTGTGTTTATTCTTCTTATCTTACTAAAGGTGGCCATACATGGTACAATTTTTACATTTTTTTCAATTAGATAATTTAGTTCGATTATTCAGTTAGATCGAATATAAAGATTTTTCCAGCATGTCCAATCAGATTTTTCTAAAAAAAAACAAAAAACGGGATAATCGTTCGAATTTCTTGATTGTAAAAAAAAAAATATTTTCAACTTTCATTCGATTCGATCATTTAGATTGAATAAACGGGATAATCAAACGTTTTTTATTGTACCATGTATGGCCACCATAATGTGGCTGTATACAGAAAAGTCAGGTTCGCTGTCCTCATTTTGTTAAAAATGTGTATGCTTGGCTGGAATGTGGGGCATCTCACTGAATTAACTGATAAGCAGCTCACTAGAGTGATTCTTTCCATCACCCTGCTGTGTGCAGATGCACAGTAACGGAGTCTTCCTGACAGGGCATTCCTAGTGAATAGTGTGTACAGGGAGGGTGCTGTCTGTTTAGCCTCCCTGGCGGTGCATTTCTGTCAGGAATTAGGAGTCAAAAGCGGTACTTTTTTTTTTTTTTTAATGAATTTTAGGCCTCCAATTAACTCACCAAAATACATCAGAATAAAAGCCTGGTAGACATTCTGCATATAAATAAAAGACAGGAACACAAAATTGTTGAAGTAAATACATTTATCAATAATCTGAAAGAATAGTAAAATTGTACAAATAAGGCAGCAGATTATGCAGTATGTACATATATACTCCTAATACACCTCCCGTGTGTGGTATATTTTAAAGCAAGGAATTGCACACAGGGCAACATCACAGTCTGGACAGTAGAATCGTGATTCTTTCCTGATTCTTTTCCCCTTCTCGTCGCTTTTGCTGCAGCATACATGACATGTCCTTTTTGGGGAGTTGGTGGAATGTATTCCATAAAATGACGGCTAGTGAGGTGCTCCGGGTTTACCACATAAGAGGCGCGGCGTCCAACTCTGGCATCCGCTGCAGTCTGCTACTTTAGACAGATGCATTCGCACAGTTTCCAGATGAAGTCAGCGTGCGTCACTGGCCTGTCACTTCACTGCTTGTGCAGAATGTATGCATTCCAAATGCTTTGTTCCAGTAGGTGCCAGAAAATCTTCTTGTAATATTTTTTCTGCCGTTTCCTTATGGCAGGATAAAAAGGTCACCGCCTGGTCAGCTCTGTCCACACCACCCATGGTGTGGTTATAGTCCACCACGACCTGCGGTTTTGCAATATCTTTTCCTCCTCTCGTTCTGGTGGGGACAGTGGAGGTGTCGTGAACAGTAGAGAGGAGACTGAGGTCTTTTTTGTCCCGCCACCGGAGGGCTAACATCTTCCCCTTCTGCCAAGCAGCTATGTCCCCAGTCTTCAGCTTCTGCTTGGCAAAGGCTGACGGCATCTCCCTCCTGTTAGCCCTAACGGTGCCATAGGTGTGCTTTATAAGACTCTCAAGACAGTTCAGGGGAGGTATAGAAATTAATTGTGGTGAGACAGTAGCCTTTGTCCAGTAGGCTCCAGAAGGGACAATACAGACAATGTCGCCACTCCAAACTCGCTAAACCTGGGACAAAATTTTGTGCCTTTTCCCGTATACAAAATAGTGTTCCAGATGTATCCGGTACTCGACTCGCATAGAGTGTATGATTTGATCCCAAAGCGATCCCAAAAGAATCCTTGAGGAGTAGCCAATTGTTGGGTGGCATACCGATTGGTCTCCTCCACTATCTTCTCAATAACCGTCTCCGAGAAGAAAAGTTGCAGGTATGCAACCCCTGTTGCACTCGCACTCCTTCTTCATGCCGGGCTCCCCAGTAAAAGGGAAACGTGGGGGCGGTGGCGGAGCCTGAGAAAGGTCAATGGGGCACCAAACCTGGTCGATGCGGCACCAAACTTCGCTGGTGATGGAGTCGCTGTCGCTATCTGGGTCGGATGACAGATCCCCAGGTGCGTCACTGTCACTGGAGTCCGCCAGTGACTGCAGATCGCTGTCCTCCAGCGCTTCCGTGGCCTCCGGGTCCCGGAAGATCAGAGTGGTAATGGGGAATCCGGCGACCGGGGGGGAAGAAGCCTGTGTGCACTGTTTTTGCCCAAACGAGCAGAGCTCGTGCTTACCGCTCCTGACATGTGTCAGTCAGCCCGAGCTCTGCTCGTGAATACCGCCAGGGGGGTTAAGCTCTCTACCCACACTCTCTCCCTCCCTCTCTGTTTACCTCTGTCCACCTCTCTACACACACTCTCTCCCTCCCTCTCTGTTTACCTCTGTCCACCTCTCTACCCACACTCTCTCCCTCCCTCTCTGTTTACCTCTGTCCACCTCTCTACCCACACTCTCCCTCCCTCTCTGTTTACCTCTGCCCACACTTTCTCCCTCCACCTCTGTCCACACTGTCTCCCTCCCTCTCTGTCTACACTCTCTGTCTCCCTCCCTCTCTGTCTACACTCTCTGTCTCCCTCCCTCTCTGTCTCCCTCCCTCTCTGTCCACCTCTCTGCCCACGCTGTCTCTCTCCCTCCCTCCCTCCCTCTCTGTCTACCTCTCCACCTATCTAGGACATAACTAAGAAGAAAAGGTGAATTGCATATGGGCCTGTGTGTGCCAGAAGAGGATGAATGGAGGGGGGGGGGGGTGTCACCAAAATCTGATTACGCTCAGGGCGCTGTGAAACCTAAGGCCGGCCCTGATTGTGCAAAGAACCAGAATCCGGGCACCACGGATGTATCAGCAGAAAGTATTGTAGATTTCCGCACCACTTCAAAGTTTAAATCACAATTTATTGTATCAAAAACACAAATATTTAAAAAGTACTGTAGGGCAAAACAGTCCGCTGTGTCGGGCTCCTGCCCTTCTTCATGTTGCCCAGTTCACTGGGAACTTGAAGGCACTCAGAACTGAGCAACTTGAAGAAGGGCAGGAACCCGAAGTCCTACAATACTTTATTCTTCTCGGTCCTCCACATGTCACGTGAAGTCATGTGATGTGCAGGAAAACATAGATCATGTGGAAGGCTGAGGCCAGAGGACACCTAGTGACTGCAGTGGGAGTGCCAGAGAGATCTGATGGTGACACTGGTAAGCCCTGGCTGTCACCTCCGCTCAGTTGATCTGTAGGTCTGGATGACAGAACACAGCCAAGGGAGCAAAGGAGAGGACCCTGGCGGAGGAAGGAAGAAGTCCAGGTCCCTTCTCCCTGCTGGGCCCCCATGTGATTGTGGATTCTACCCCAGAGGTATGCCATTGGCTACAGCAAGGGTGGGCAAACTTTGTGACTCAAGAGCCACATGGGGTTCTCAAGTTTGACTGAGGGGTTGGACAAGAACAGGATAGGTGTGACCATAATAGGAAGTGGGCAGAGCTAACGGTAATGCAACAGTGTAACGCAAAGACAGTGGGCTTGAGTTTTCTCCCGAAACACAGTTAGGCAAAGCGTACCTAAAGATAGGGCTGGTGCACACTACCAGAGCTTTTTAAAGAGATTTTAAAAGCTCTTGCTAATGCAATACTATGGGGAATTTTTACAAAATCACATCGCTCCAGTGAGAACACACACATAGGATAACATTAGCAGGAGCTTTCAAAATCACAAAGCGCTCAGAAAAGCTCTTCTGGAGTGCACCAGCCAATAATTAGATAACTTTTCCCCACCCACAAACAGCAAATGGCAGCAGCAGGGATTCTTTGACACCAAACACAGGCCAAGGGACAGCAGGCAGACCCCCTCAGTCAGCAAGTAGAGAGCAGGTTACAGTGAAAAACTTAACCACTCTCAGCTATATGTTTGTCTTCCATCTATATGCGCAATAATAAAGGTGTCATATTGGTCAGTACACAGTGTGTTATACCAGAATCTTTTTCAAAAGAGAATGTTCTGGTATAATGAACCGTTCCATGTACTAACCTACACGAGTACTGTATTGTGCTTATATGTGTAAGAAAAACATATAGTTGAGCGACACAACATATTAAAACACATTTTTTTTTAATCAGAAACCTGAGTAACCAAATGGCTACCTTGAAGTGCAATGAAATATCCTCCATCACAGACCCCCTCAGACAGCAAGACACATTATGCGGCAGCTTTTTCCCCCAAAATATACATAATGCAGCAGTATTTCTCATAAAATACACATAATGTGCAGCACTTCCCCACAAAGTACACATAATTCAGCAGCGTTTGCCAGAACATACACATAATGCAAAGCATTTCCCCAAACAAACATAATGAGGCAGCGTTTCCTCAGAAAATACACATAATGCGGCAGTATTTCCTCCAAACACACATAATGTGGCAGTATTTCTTATAAAATACACATAATGCGCAGCTATTACACACAAAATACACATAATGAAGCAGCATTTTCCAGAAAATACACATAATGAGGCGGGGTTTCCCCGAAAAGACACATAATGTTCAGCGTTTTCCTGAAAAAATACAGTCAGGCAGCATTTCCCCCCTTAACCTCTTGAGGACCACAGGTTTAAACCCCTCTAGTGACCAGGCGATTTTTTACAATTCAGCACTGCACCACTTTAATGATTTATTGCTCAGTCATAAAACGTACCACCGAAATATATTTTCCCTCCTTTTCTTCCCACCAATAGAACTGTATTTTGGTGGTCTCTGTTTGCTGCTGTGTTTATTTTTGGTTTTTTTTTAATTAATAAAAATACTTTTTTGTAAAAAAAACCCTATTACTTTTATTCCCCCCTCCTAAATTGGCCCTAGACTGCGATCCATACACTACAGTACTCTCTCATAGGCATCAAACCATGAGAGGGATTAGATTGTGAGCCTCTCCTGGGGACAGTTAAAGGGAAGGTTCAGGGAGGGGGGTAAAAAAATAAAAATCTATATACACTTGCCTGGGGCTTCCTCCAGCCCGTGGCAGGCAGGAGGTGCCCTCGCCGCTGCTCCGCAGGCTCCCGGTGGTTTCCGGTGGCCGACCCGACCTGGCCAGGCCGGCTGCCAGGTCGGGCTCTTCTGCGCTCCAAGGCCTGGCACTTCTGCGTCCCACGCGGGCGCGCTGACGTCATCGGACGTCCGCCGGTCTGTACTGCGCAGGCAGTATTCCCCTTTTATCTCCCATCCCCCCATTAGTGCCCCCTAATAGCCTTGGTGGTAGTGGTGCACCTGAAAATAAAACAGTTTACTCACCTAGCAGAAGACTCCTCTTTTGGCCTATAATGTGCGTACATTTGAATACGGCGCTGGTAGACTTGGGCGCAGGATCCAGCTGTTAAATGGCTGGTCCTGCTTCTGCACAAGTCCGGGGCGTTTTAATTACTATTCCCCCTCCAGGCCGACATGGATAGTGGGGGAATGAAATAATTCGGCTTCCAGCGATTGCTGGAGGCCGAATTATTGTGTTTTTTTAAGCAACTTCGGCTCCGTCTTCTGACGGAGCCGACCTTCCTCACTGAGCGCCGCTATAGACTGATTCCCATTACAGTCTATGGCGGCGCTGGCTGCGCCCAAATCTAGCAGCGCTGAAAAGCACTGCTCCGTATAATGTTACTCCCCGATCAATTTTCAGAGCAGCAAGTTCAGCTGAAAAACTCCCACAGACAGTCAGAGCAGGGCTACGGGAAAATGGCGCCCAAAGCCCAGCACTGGAGACACAAATAGACTCAATTGCTGGGCTGCAGACACCATTTTCCCACAGCCCTGTTCTTGCCAGAAGCCACTGCCTGCAGCCAGGATCAGGTGAGCTGCGGCTGGTGAACTGGCGCGGTGTTGGTTGGATGCCACATGACAGTTCACTTCCTGGGGGGGTCGCGCACAATCAATGTGTCACCTTCTAGGGGCCCTGCCAGCTGGGGGTATACTGACACCCCCAAACACCAGCAGAATTCCCCCATAATAACCCCTCCCCCTCTACTCACCACCATACACTCCTGACACCCCCAGGATAAGCAGGATGAGGGGGACCATCTTCTCCCTCCTGGGGGATACTGAGACCCCCAAACACCAGCAGAATTCCCCCATAATAACCCCTCCCCCTGTACTCACCACTATACACTCCTGACACCGCCGGGGTAAGCGGGATGAGGGGGGGGCACCTTCTCCCTCCTGGGGGGGGGGGGGTACGGAGGCCCCAAACACCAGCAGAATCCCCCATAATAACCCCTCCCCCCTCTACTCACCACCATACACTCCTGACACCCCCAGGATAAGCAGGATGAGGGGGGGCCATCTTCTCCCTCCTGGGGGGATGCTGAGACCTCCAAACACCAGCAGAATCCCCCACAATAACCCCTCCCACTCTACTCACCACCATACACTCCTGACACCCCCAGGATAAGCAGGATGAGGGGGGCCATCTTCTCCCTCCTGGGGGGATACTGAGACCTCCAAACACCAGCAGAATCCCCCACAATAACCCCTCCCACTCTACTCACCACCATACACTCCTGACACCCCCAGGATAAGCAGGATGAGGGGGGCCATCTTCTCCCTCCTGGGGGGATACTGAGACCTCCAAACACCAGCAGAATCCCCCACAATAACCCCTCCCACTCTACTCACCACCATACACTCCTGACACCCCCAGGATAAGCAGGATGAGGGGGGCCATCTTCTCCCTCCTGGGGGGATACTGAGACCTCCAAACACCAGCAGAATCCCCCACAATAACCCCTCCCACTCTACTCACCACCATACACTCCTGACACCCCCAGGATAAGCAGGATGAGGGGGGCCATCTTCTCCCTCCTGGGGGGATACTGAGACCTCCAAACACCAGCAGAATCCCCCACAATAACCCCTCCCACTCTACTCACCACCATACACTCCTGACACCCCCAGGATAAGCAGGATGAGGGGGGCCATCTTCTCCCTCCTGGGGGGATACTGAGACCTCCAAACACCAGCAGAATCCCCCACAATAACCCCTCCCACTCTACTCACCACCATACACTCCTGACACCCCCAGGATAAGCAGGATGAGGGGGGGCCATCTTCTCCCTCCTGGGGGGATGCTGAGACCTCCAAACACCAGCAGAATCCCCCACAATAACCCCTCCCACTCTACTCACCACCATACACTCCTGACACCCCCAGGATAAGCAGGATGAGGGGGGCCATCTTCTCCCTCCTGGGGGGATACTGAGACCTCCAAACACCAGCAGAATCCCCCATAATAACCCCTCCCCCCTCTACTCACCACCATACACTCCTGACACCCCCAGGATAAGCAGGATGAGGGGGGGGGGCATCTTCTCCCTCCTGGGGGGATGCTGAGACCTCCAAACACCAGCAGAATCCCCCACAATAACCCCTCCCACTCTACTCACCACCATACACTCCTGACACCCCCAGGATAAGCAGGATGAGGGGGGCCATCTTCTCCCTCCTGGGGGGATACTGAGACCTCCAAACACCAGCAGAATCCCCCACAATAACCCCTCCCACTCTACTCACCACCATACACTCCTGACACCCCCAGGATAAGCAGGATGAGGGGGGCCATCTTCTCCCTCCTGGGGGGATACTGAGACCTCCAAACACCAGCAGAATCCCCCACAATAACCCCTCCCACTCTACTCACCACCATACACTCCTGACACCCCCAGGATAAGCAGGATGAGGGGGGGCCATCTTCTCCCTCCTGGGGGGATACTGAGACCTCCAAACACCAGCAGAATCCCCCACAATAACCCCTCCCACTCTACTCACCACCATACACTCCTGACACCCCCAGGATAAGCAGGATGAGGGGGGGCCATCTTCTCCCTCCTGGGGGGATACTGAGACCTCCAAACACCAGCAGAATACCCCACAATAACCCCTCCCCCTCTACTCACCACCATACACTCCTGACACCCCCAGGATAAGCAGGATGAGGGGGGCCATCTTCTTCCTCCTGGGGGGATACTGAGACCTCCAAACACCAGCAGAATCCCCCACAATAACCCCTCCCACTCTACTCACCACCATACACTCCTGACACCCCCAGGATAAGCAGGATGAGGGGGGCCCATCTTCTCCCTCCTGGGGGGACACTGAGACCTCCAAACACCAGCAGAATCCCCCCCCCCCCCCCCCCCATAACCACCCCTCCGCCTCTACTCACCACCATACACTCCTGACACCCCCAGGATAAGCAGGATGAGTGGGGCCAATCTTCTCCCTCCTGGGGGGATACTGAGACTCCCAAACACCAGCAGAATCCCCCATAATAACCCCTCTACTCACCACCATACACTCCTGACACCCCCAGGATAAGCAGGATGAGGGGGGCCATCTTCTCCCTCCTGGGGGGATACTGAGACCCCAAACACCAGCAGGAACTTCAGCAGCAGCAGCAGCTCAGGAAGCGTCACACAGTGAGTCAGTAACTCTGTGGTGATTGGAGGAGCACTGCCTCTGTCCAATAGGAAAATAAGTAGAGGGATGTCAGCTGTTGCCGGGCAGAGGAACTCGGGAAGATTGATGGGAAGTTCGGATCTTTTCAATGATCCGGATGATTCGAATCGGATCATTGAAAAGATCCGGATCTATGATCCGAGTCTCGGATCATTTTACAAGGGAAGCATTCCGGGGTGAAATGACTAGCAGGACAGGAGAAGGGGAGGGGGTGGACACACAGAGAAGATGGATAGAGAGCAGGGAGTGGACAGAGGAGGGAGGAGCAGAGAGCAGAAATGTTTGCTTGCACACAATACCCACATGCTGCAATCATATGCTTTACATATATTTCACCTATATGCTCATCTGTGTACTTGAATGGAAACGTCGCACAGTGAAAGAAAGCATTCCCAGAAGTGAAATGCAGCTGTTTAGAGCGAGTGCAGGAGGATCATCTTGCCCTGCAATCACAGTGCCTGCAAAGTTACTGAGCTGTGCTGAGCCAAAAGTTTCCAATGTGTTCACTGTGCATGACTAGGAACAGACAGCCTATAATCAGCAGCACATTATAGCCAGTATGTGTGCTCTCAGGGGCGTAGCAATAGGGGGTGCAGAGGTAGCGACCGCATCGGGGCCCTTGGGCCAGAGGGGCCCCGAAGGGCCCTCCCTTAACTACAGAATTAGCTCTCTATTGGTCCTATGCTCATAATAATGACTTCTGTAGATACTTTGAATAGTGGTAATCATTAACAAACTGTTCCCCATCCCCTTCTTGCACCTCTGACACTGTAGTTGCCATTGGCAGATTTTGCGCCGTATAAATTGTTATGTATAGAGTGCTTGAGGGGCCCCATTGTAAAACTTGCATCGGGGCCCACAGCTCCTTAGCTACGCCACTGTGTGCTCTACACATATCTGGCAGTGGCACCCATGTCCCCTCTCTCTCATCTACCTGTCCCTGCAAGGCTGGCTCCCCTGAGTCCCCTCCAACAGAGCGATCCATCTCTGCTCTGCTTCCAGGACCCCGCTGCCCGCTGAGAGGGGGCGTGTTGCTCCTGGCCCCGCCCCTTTTGCGATCCGAATCACTAATTTTGATGATTTGGATGATTCGACTCACAAAATAGATTCGGATCCGAATCGTTCATGATCCGGACAACACTACAGCTGAGAGACATCAGAGGGATACAAAGTAAAAGTGAAACCTGGAGATGGCTCTTATTTATATTATCATTATTGATAGTATTTCTGCAAAAAGTTCTGCTTACCTAGGGCTTCTACTGACCCCCTGCAGATGCCCTGCGCGTGACCTGGGACAAAATGATCCTCTGCGGCTCACTTAAGTTTTAGCTGACTTCAATGTCGCTGGCACTGCATGTTCACGGCCCTGGCCATGCGCATCCTCGCCCCCGCTGCCTGGAGGGTCCTGTACGAGGTTTTTTTGTATTTGCTTATAGGTGTCCTTTAACCACTTCTGTACCAGCAGTCTCTGTCCTCCAGAAACTGCTGGTACAAAAAAGTCTCGCCTCACAGACCCGTCGCTCTCTTCGTTCACGACACTCTCCCATCGTTCACTATGCTCTCCAGTCGCTGAAGCGACACACTATGACAGCAGCATGACTCCCAACTGTCCCTCTTTGGGAGCCCTGTCCCGCTTTCCTCCTCATTTGTCCCTATTTCTGGAATTTGTCCCTCTTTCTATGTAAATATATGTATTTCACTACTAAAAAATGCGTTTGACTTTAAACTTTATTCCCATGCTTTAAATTGATATATTACTAATTTTAAAATGTTAATATGAAGGAAAATAAACCAGGATAAAAAGGACCAATGTGGTCTGAATTATAAAACAACATATTTTTCTCATGAAATCTTTATGGTATTCATGACTAGGGGTGTGCTGGGGGCGTGATCAGGGGTGTGGCAGGGGCGTGGCTTAAGTGTCCCTCTTTCTCATCTCAACAAGTTGGGAGGTATGCAGCAGAGCTCCATGAGACGATCAGGAGCGGTTTTTGTTGGCTCCTGAGCCTGTGATCACTGTGAGCCAATGTGATTGGATCAATCGAACGGACCCGATTTGGCTCAGCTATTTCATCCGGAGCCCGAGGAGATAGATGGTACTGCGATGGATCCCTAAGTTAAAACCCCCCATATGTGCACACATCTGCTGACAGGTGGATTTTCGGGGGGAGGCAGCGCTGGATTAGTGCTACACAAGGATGGGGGAAGCCTCATTAAGATCCAGAGGCTTCCCCCTCCTGAGGGGGGAAGCCCCAGGGGCAATGTATTCTATTACAGATTTTCTTTAAAATACATTTTTAGCACTTGGCCATTGAAAAAGTACCAAAAAAATAGGTGACAAAGTCGTGGAAAATTATTCTGAGTATATTCTTGCTTGCTGGAAGCTTAAAGGGACCCTGAGCAGAGGCATAAATTAAAAACTGGACTTACCTGGGGCTTCCTCCAGCACCCTCTGGCATCCTATGGGTCCTTTCCATGGTCCCGCTGCCGGCTCCTGTAATCTGGCAACTTCGGATTACCGTGCATGCGCAGGATGCTTACGGTGGCCGGCATTATGAAGCACCTCTGCGCGCACAGGCTGTGCATGCATGACTTCAGCCAAAGCCGCTGGATTACTGCTAGCGGGACCACGGAAGAGGTTGCCGGGGAACCTAGCGGACTACGGGGGGGGGGTGGAGGAAGCCCCAGGTAGGCCAGATTTTCAATTTATGCCCCTGCTCAGGGTGTTTTTAAAGCTAATGGGAATCAGTTATTAAATTTTAAAAAAGTCAGATACTCACCTAAGGAGAAGGAAGGCTCGGTCCTGCACTGGCTCCTCCATTCACATCCTCCACCGAGGGGACTTCGGAAGTCTTCGGGAGCCGAGTCCTCCCGAAGACAGGCGGCGCACACGCGAGTGCGTCGTAAAGGGCGCGCGCGCGTGCGCAGTGTAGAGCAGCCCGTCTTCGGGAGCACTAGGGCTCCCGAAGCATTTCCGAAGCCTCCCTCCGGTCGGGAGACAGCGGTATTTGACTGAAACGGACGAATACTGCTACAGGGGAGCCAGGACAACAGCGGGCACCGGGAGAGGAGAGGGGACGCTCTATGGGACTCAGAGCCTCCCTCTCCTTAGGTGAGTATTTGACTTTTTTTTTTTAATACGGGTTCCCATTCACTTTAACTACCCAAAGACCGCATCAGGCCAGTGATGGGCCGAAATTTCGCATCGAAATTTGCATTTTTGCATCGTAATCGTAATGCGAAATTTCAGAGAAAATCGTAATTGATTTTGTATGCAATAGTAGTATTTCATAATTTCGTGTAATTTTTAACTTAATTTTCGTGCAATTTTGCAAAATGTTGTGCCCCACCGGAGAGAGAGTGATACAATCACACATATGACTGCCAGTGACAACACATGCTGGAGTAACTTATTTTCCCCCTTAGGGCTCGTTTCCACTGTAGCGGTGCGGAATCGCCTGGATTCCACCACTGAAGAAATCGCATGCGGCTGCGTTTCCGCATGCGGATTTACCCGCGATTTCGCATGGCAAGGAGCCAGGCGAATTTAACCATGTCACTGCCTGTGTAAAGTTCCATTGCCTTTCATGCGAAATCGCATGCAAAATCGCGGGGAAATCCGCATGACAAAGCCGCATGCGATTTCCCTATTGAATGCATTAGCGGCGATTCGCCCGCATTCCTGCCGCACGCGAAATCTGACGACCCTGTCGTGCAGATTTTTCCTGCACCGAAAAACGCCGCCGCACACGTGGAAACAGCCCCATCCCCTAACATTGAGTATGCGAATCCGCATGCAGTGCCCGCATGCGGATTCGCTATAGTGGAAACGAGCCCTTAGTGTGTGTTTCTGTTCTTTTTCATCTGCTGTGTGTGTACTGCACTGTACTGTGTGTGTATTGCATCTGCAGCGTGTGTGTAAGGCCCGGTTCACATTAGCGTTTTTTGCGGATCGGAACGTATACTGTACAAACGGAACGGATGTGAATGGATCCAATGTTAACCTATGGATGCATTCACATGCGTCCGTTGGTACGGATATGTTCCGTACGTTCCGGTCCCCGGATCCAAAAAATGCTAGAGGCCCTAATTTTCCAGACCGTTCTGCCCAGCGGAACAGATCCGGACAAAAAATGCTGCTGCATTGGGGCAATGGAAAACGGAACGTTTCTTCGCACTAGTGAAGAAACGGACCGTTCCACGGGATGGGGGAATGGGCCGACGCAAATCTAGCGATGGGAGGGTGAGGGGAGGGTGCAGCAGCCGGGAGGATGGGTGATGGGGAGTTTATACATACCTAATTTTCAGTAGTAGCCGGCGGTAGAGGCTTCCGTCTTCATGTGACTAGTCACACGGCGCGCTGTGTAGTCACAGCAGAAGAAGAGGAAGCCTCTACTACCGGCTACTACTGAAAATTAGGTATGCATTTGCTGAGTGAAAACGGATCCGATCAATCATTGATCAGATCTGTTTTCACTATGTGAACCGGGCCACAGACTGAGCCATCCGGATCCGGTGAAGCGGAGACCAGATCCGCTCACTGGATCCTTTTGGCTCAGAATACTAATATGAACCGGGACTAACTGTGTGGGTGTGTACTCTGTGTGTGTGTATTGCATCTGTGTGTGTGTATTGCATCTGCAGCGTGTGTGTGTGTAAAACTGTGTGGATGTGCACTCTATGGCCTGGTGCATACCAAAAACCGCTTGCAGATCCGCAAAATGCTAGTGGTTTTTGAAGCGTTTTTTCTTATTATTATGAAGCGTTTTGCTAGCATTTTGTGGTTTTGTGTAGCGTTTTTTACTTAAAGTTGTAATGATTTGCTCTGCTGTCTGCACAGGCAGGCAGCTTTTTGACCATTTTTTAGGTCTGAGTGCTGCAGGTCCCTGGAAAAGAGACCTGTCTTCACTCTGCAAGTTGCAGGATTGCTGTTCTGGTGAGGAATTTGCATCCACTTGTCATGCAAATTGCTTAGCTGCTTCCTTTGATGGCTGGCAGTATAAATATCATTTCCTCCCAGAATTCCCTACTGGTCATGAAGGTTTGTTCGTGCTAACTTACCTGGAGTCTCAGCCCTCTGCTTATGGTTTGCTAATATTGCTATCCTAGAGTAGTTCCTTGGGAGTGCACTTGCATTCTTTGTAGCTTAGTGAGGTCATATTATCTGTATTGCCTTGTTCTGTCTTTCTGTTGCGATTCTTCTGTCGCCAGCGGCGGCCGACAGGAAATTGCTCTGTCTGTTTGGATCGCATTCGCCCTAGCATTAGAGGCGGTGGATCTCTCTGTGTTCTATCTTGGAGGTTGACCTCGGCTGCGGTTGCTGCTGGTTACTCCTTCTGTCTGTCTTGTTGTGCGGATCGCACTCGCTCTCTTGTGGAAGAGCAGTGGATATTTTCAGTCCTGTTCCTGTGTACGGATCGCACTCGCTCTTGCGGAAGAGCAGTGGATCCTTTCTGACTTGTTCCTGTTGTCTGTCTATCTGGCGGTCTGGAGTAAACGCTTGCTGTTGCCTGAGGTAAGGCAACCGATTAGCAAGCGTTTCTGTTATTTGTTTGTTTGTGTTTTCTGTGTTCTTTTGTTAGTCACGGTTGGCGCGTTTTCTCTGTTGCGCTTTTCATGCGGAGAACCGCACCATTAACGTGTTTTGTCGCTGTTGCTCCATCTGCCAGTGGGAATTCCCCTCTACAGGTGCATTGCATCACAGCTGGGTTCTGTTATTCAGACGCTTGTGGAGGATTTCCGCAGTGTCAGAGCACAGCTTGTGCGCTGACCACGGAGATAATTCCGCAATCGTTACAAAAGTGAAGCATTTTTGGTAGCGTTTTTGTGTAGCAGATTACAGATATTGTTACAGTAAAGCTGTTACTGAACAGCTACTGTAACAAAAACGCCTGGAAAACCGCTCTGATCTGGCGTTTTATCAAGCGTTTTGCGTTTTTTCTATACTTAACATTGAAGACAGAAACGCCTCAGAAATCCAAAAAAATGCTGCAGCCCGGGAGTTTGCGTTTCAGCTAAAACCGACCCGCTCTGGTGTGCACCAGCCCATTGAAATACATTAGCCAAGAGGATTTACAGGCGGATGCGGCCAGCGGATCGCATCCAAATCCGCTCGGTGTGCACTGGGCCTGTGTGTGTGTTGCATTTGCAGCGTGTGTGTGTGTGTAACTGTGTGGGTGTGTACTCTGTGTGTGTATTGCATCTGCAGCATGTGTGTATGGCATCTGCAGCGTGTGTGTGTGTGTGTAGCTGTGTGGGTGTGTACTCTGTGTGTATGTATTGCATCTGCAGTGTGTGTGTGTGTATGTGTATGTACTGTGTTTGTGTACTGTGTGTGACTGTTTTGCATCTGCTCTGTGTGTGTTTGCTTATTGCATCTGCAGTGTGTGTATTGCATCTGCAGTGTGTGTATTGCATCTGCAGTGTATGTGTGTTTTGCATCTGCAGTGTATGTGTGTTTTGCATCTGCAGTGTTAGTGTGTGTTTTGCATCTGCAGTGTGTGTGTAAATTGCATCTGCAGTGTGTGTGTGTGTGTTTTGCATCTGCAGTATGTGTGTGTGTTTTGCATCTGCAGTATGTGTGTGTGTTTTGCATCTGCAGTATGTGTGTGTGTTTTGCATCTGCAGTGTGTGTGTGTTTTGCATCTGCAGTGTGTGTGTGTGTTTTGCATCTGCAGCGTGTGTGCTTATTGCATCTGCAGTGTGTGTATTACAGCTGCAGTGTATGTGTGTATTACAGCTGCAGTGTATGTGTGTGTTTTGCATCTGCAGTGACTGTGTGAGTGTGTGTTTTGCATCTGCAGTGTGTGTGTGTACTGCATCTGCAGTGTGTGTGTGTGTGTGTGTACTGCATCTGCAGTGTGTGTGTGTACTGCATCTGCAGTGTGTGTGTGTACTGCATCTGCAGTGTGTGTGTGTGTACTGCATCTGCAGTGTGTGTGTGTGTACTGCATCTGCAGTGTGTGTGTGTGTGTGTGTGTGTGTATGTGTATTGCATCTGCAGTGTGTGTGTGTGAGTGTGTGTTTTGCATCTGCAGTGTGTGTGTACTGCATCTGCAGTGTGTGTGTGTGTGTGTGTGTGTGTGTGTGTGTGTGTGTGTGTGTGTGTGTGTGTGTGTGTGTGTGTGTGTGTGTGTGTGTGTTTTGCATCTGCAGTGTGTGTGTACTGCATCTGCAGTGTGTGTGTGTATGCGTGTGTGTTTTGCATCTGCAATGTGTGTGTGTGTTTTGCATCTGCAATGTGTGTGTGTTGCATCTGCAGCTTTTTTTTTTTTTTTTAAACATGCTTTATGGGCTGGTGCACACCAAAACCCGCTAGCAGATCCGCAAAATGCTAGCAGATTTTTAAACGCTTTTTATTTTTCTATGGCGTTTTGCGGATTGCTGCTGCGGTTTTCAGTATAGTAGATTTCATATATTGTTACAGTAAAGCTGTTACTGAACAGCTTCTGTAACAAAAACACCTGCAAAACCGCTCTGAAGTGCCGTTTTTCAGAGCGGTTTGCGTTTTTCCTATACTTAACATTGAGGCAGAAACGCATCCGAAATCCAAAAAATGCCTCACCCAGGCATTTTTCGTTTCTGCAAAACGCCTCCCGCTCTGGTGTGCACCACCCCATTGATATACATTGACCAAGCAGATCCGCAGCCGCAAGCGGATCTGAAAACGCCCAAAAAGCCGCTCGGTGTGCACCAGCCCTAAGTGCTGGTGTGGTGGGTGGTGGGTATGGAATGGTCTTTGCAGGTTTTTTTTGGGAGGGGCACTGGAATTAAGCTTTGTGGAGGCAGTATCAGATCTGTTAAAAAGGGTGTTATACAGATTAATGTAAATTGCCATGGTTAGGACCGATAACAAGGGCACTGGCCCCCCTGCCAATTAACCTCTTGACGACCAGCTAACGCCGATTGGCGTAAACTGGTCGTCTGCGGGTTACCATGGAAACGGCCGCTCGATCGAGCGGCCTTTCCATGTCAGTTCACGGAGGGTGTCTCCGTGAACAGCCGGAGAGCCGCCGATCGCAGCTCTCCGGCAAAATGTAAACAGGCGGGGAGGAAATCCCCGCTGTTTACATCATACGGCGCTGCTGCGCAGCAGCGCCGTCAGGCAGATCGGCGATCCCCGGCCTCTGATTGGCCGGGGATCGCCGGCATATGATAGGCTGAAGCCTATCCTACAATGCGCAGGACGGAACTCCGTCCTGCGCATTACGGAGAGAGGGAGGGAGGGAGGTAAGGAGCGGGAGGGCAGAAATGGCTGCGGAGGGGGGCTTTGAGAAGCCCCCCCCCGCAAAACGCAGATGGCCGGCGGCGATCAGACCCCCCCAGCAGGACATCCCCCTAGTGGGGAAAAAAGGGGGGTAGTCTGATCGCCCTGCTGGACTCCTGATCGGTGCTGCGGGCTGTAGAGCCCACGCAGCACCGATCAGTGTAAAATCCACTGGTCGGCAAGTGGTTAAATAGCGGGTGCCAGGTTTACCATTTGTAGCCGCACTTTGCATAGCTGGCAACCACACTGCTCGCTATTTTATCAGCGCTCTTTTTACCGGTCATTGCCCTGATCGAGGCATTACATTAATCTCTATACCACCTTCCTGTTGGATTCACCCCACACACCTTTTTTTTTTTTTTTTCAAGTGCCTGTTTTTGAGTGCACTCGGTTTCTTCTCTAGGCCACGAGCTAGCTATATACAGGGTGGTGCACGAAAGACTGGCCCTGTTACCTGTCACATGTGCAGGTTTACAGGTAGGTGCTAACCGGTCCTCGTACACCTCTTGATCAGTCCCTGCTGTGTGTCCTCAGTTTATTAAAGCATGTGTTGCCTGTATTTGCTGCTGTATGGGTAATGTTCCCATACATAAATGCAGGTGACTCAGGCTTCAGTAAAGCCGCAGAGGTCACAGCAGGGATAGAGCAAGAGGCACATGAGGAGGACAGGCCAGCCAACGTTTGCTTCTATATTCATGTTCAAGACAGGCAGCTGGGCCAGTCTTTCACGTGCCACCTTCTAGAACTCTCGCCTTGAAGTACTGGGTCACCGGTTCGAATCCCAGCCAGGGCACCGTCTGCATGGAGTTTGTATGTTCTTCCTGTGTCTACCTTGGTTTCCTCCCACATGCCAAATACATACAGAAACGTTCATTGGCTTCCCCCTAAATTGACCCTAGACAATGATTCATACACTACATAGACATGACAATGGTAGGTAATATGGGGATATGTTTTGGTGCTGGTCTTGTCTTGGTGCTCTGCTGGTCTTAGGTAATACAGGTAGTCCCCAACTTACGAACGCCCGACTTACGAATGACCCGCCGTTACACAAACGGCATGGATTCAGTGTTTCCATGGGAACACGCCCCCCAATTTTTTTTTTCAAATTGGACTTGTAGTTTTTGAGAAAATCGATAAGAAAAAATTCAAAGAAAAATGGCTTTTAAACTTGTATAAGCAGGTACAGGAGGCAGAGGTGACACAGAGGGGGCACAGAGGAGGTAAGGGGACAGAGAGAGCACATTGTTCTGACTTCAGAACAGATTCAGGTTAAAAATGAACCTACAGTCCTTATCCCGTTCGTTAACCGGGGGGACTACCTGTATCTGCATTACCTACCATGGTTCCACAGGTTGCCCTATGCATGGACACACAGGCAGTGGAATTTTGTTATACCTGTCTCTCTATAGTGGAGTAACGGAGGGACTTTACCGTCTCCATATAATGAGTACAGTGCCATCTGCTGTACAGCACGACAGGTGATTTCTAGGAAACCACGTGAATTCCCTTTAAAGGGGCCCATACACTTACCGATTTTTCCCGCCGATATGATCACTGT
Source organism: Hyperolius riggenbachi (assembly GCF_040937935.1). Taxonomy (NCBI): domain Eukaryota; kingdom Metazoa; phylum Chordata; class Amphibia; order Anura; family Hyperoliidae; genus Hyperolius; species Hyperolius riggenbachi. The sequence goes on along the minus strand of NC_090653.1, from coordinate 37,217,271 downwards.
GATCGAATCGACTGTGAAATCGTCGCGTAAACGTTGACAGAACAATCGATTTCCGTCGGAAATCGGTTGTTCCCGACGATTCCCGTCGTTCCGTCTGTACAGAACATTTCCCTCAATCGCCGGTGGGTCGGGAGTGCGTCGATAGCGGCATTTGAATGCCCGACGACCGACGCTAGTGGCAATACATTACCTGCTCCGGCCGGCGCGAGTCCCCGCTGCTCCTTCTCCGCTGGGTTCTGGGTTACAGCTGGCTACTTCCTGTCCCGGCAGGAAGTTTAAACAGTAGAGTGCCCTCTACTGTTTAAACTTCCCCGGACAGGAAGTACAGTGAAGCTGGAGCCGAGCGCGGAGAAAAAGACAGCGGAGACCGGGGGACTCGCGCCGGCCGGATCAGGTAATGTATGCAGGGTGGTGGGGGGGGGGGGGGGGGTTGGGGGGGCGCAGCAGCTCCACAGGTGGTGAATCGGTTTCATGCTGAAATCAATTCACAATCTGTTTGCAGTAAAGGCAGCCATACGATCCCTCTGATCAGAGAGGAATCTATCTGTTGGTCGCATTTGATGGCAAATCGACCAGTGTATGGCCACCTTAACAGCTGGCTGCTTACTTTTCAAAGCTGGGTAATAAGCAGCGCTCTACTGTCACCTACTGGTGAAAAAGAAGCATAACACTGACAAAGTAAAATTCTTGTTTTGCTATCTAAAAGAAAAATAGAAGTGTTTCACCCAGTTTCCCCATTGTATGAAGACATTTTGTTGCCATTTAAAAAAGCCCCTTTATTTTAAATACAAATAATGCACTTACTACAAAGTAACAGTCCACAATGTAACTTATGTACATTTTAATTGAGGACATCTAGGTAAATATGATAAAACAGCATTGTCTGTTAATGATAAATGGTGCAGAAGTTCCCATCATTGAGGACAGATGGATGTTCCAGGTGGAACCCCTTTTATTAACTCATTTTCTTCTCTGGTCAACATGTGTACCTCCCCATCCTCAGGGGCGTGTCTTCTTCTCAAGCAGGGGCGGGGCTAGCATATTGCAGCAGTGAATGACTTTGGCAGTCTACATGTCCCAAATATCTCATGCGGTGCTTTCGAAGGTCCTCGCTACAACACATCACTCTGCCTGCAGCTGGAATTTATCTATTGAATTCCATTCATTATTTTACAACGGTGAGTTGGGGTCACTCTGCAAGTAGCAGGAATGCTCTTATTATCACCATATGGCCTTACTCTAAAGCTGTATACAGTGGACTCTGGCTACCCAAAGCAATCACTCTTCATCATTTCATCTGACAGCCCACTTACTGTACAGGGGACCCCATCCTCTGCGGTAATATGCCATGTTGGATTTACCCAGCTGATTGCTATTGTACTTCCAGAAGTGTAATGCTTCCTCCTCACCCTCTCTCCCCATAGCACAGCATGCACCGGCCTCCATGCCTGTACATGATTAGGGATAATCAATGAGATGCAAAGATTTCTGAGTTCATGTAGGATTATGTAAATGTGTATGCAAATTTATGCAACTTGAAAATGCACCAACCAATTTAAACCTTGGTGGGATTTAATTGTTCCATTTTTAAGCTGCATAAATTTGCATACAAATTTAAATAAACCTTAATGAACTCAGAAATATTTGCATCACATTGATCATCCCTATACAGGATCACTAGACAACTGTCACCCAAAGTGTACAGGAAAGATGGTTTCCGGTCAAAGGAATTGCTAGTTTATGTGTAGCTTAAGCAAACTCATGAAATCAATAAATCACGACAACTGCATACAGAGATCCTCCCAACTCCCACTTTTTCCAGCTACTCAGCTGCTTCCTCTGCTCTGCAAAGCATGGTGGGAAATTTAATAGGAAGTGATATTGTGACCAGAAATGGAGTAATATCTCTGACAAATATTTATGGCAAAATCTGTTTTATTGACAAATAATAACAATGTAGAAATTCTACAAGACAAGCAAAGTAATGAGGCTGTAATCACCAGAGGTGGAATGCTGGCCATTGATTGACTGAACCAGCTGCCACATTCTCTGTACATCAGATGAAGTACTAAAGGACCCCCTTACCAGATCACACAGGAAGCCTAAACCTCATAAACATAGCCCCCAACTGTCTCTCTTTTGGAGGGACAGTCCCTCTTTAGGAACCAAATTCCTCTGCCCTTCTTTCTGCCTCACTTTTCCCTCTTTCAGGACTGCACAGATCTATGTAAATGTATAAACATTTCTACTGAAAAAATGTGTTTGTCTCTAAACTTTATTCCCATAATTTAATTTGATCTATTTCTTATTTTCAAATGTTAATATGAAGGAAAATGAAGCAGGATAGAAAGGACCAGTGTGGTTTGAATTATAAAATACATTTTTTCTTATGAAATCCTTGTGGTATGTGTGATTGGTTCACAGCTTAAAGGAGTCATCAGGGGAAATATGCTAAAATAAGTGGTACTTACCGGGGGCTTCCTCCAGCTGCAAGCTCCCAGGACGTCCCTCGCCGCAGCTCTGCCCGCAGCCGTTCGCCGCAAGACCGTCCCGGTCCCTGGCGATGACGTCAGAGCGACCTCCAGGTCGCTCTGTACTGCGCCAGCCGCGCTGTCAATCACCGCCACGTGGGCCGGAGCGGACTGCGCAGTACTACTGTGCCTGCGCACGTGGCGGTGATTGACAGCTAGAGTTCGCTCTGACGTCATCGCCGGGGACCGGGACGGACCTGCGGCGAACGGCTGCGGGCAGAGCTGCGGCGAGGGACGTCCTGGGAGCTTGGAGCTGGAGGAAGCCCCCGGTAAGTACCACTTATTTTAGCATATTTCCCCTGATGACTCCTTTAAGTGTCCCTCTTTCTTATCTCAAAAATTTAGGAGATGTGCCATAACTAAAGAGAGGCTTTTACAGTAAAGTTTGGGAAGGGAGGAGGATGAGCTCAGTGCATGAAACATTTAAACACATAGAAAGGAATACAAGTGTTAGCATAAAAGTGTTTTGCGTGTCACATCCCTCTTCATCAGGCTCAAGTGCAGTAATTGTCTAATGACAACATAAGAGTCACAGCCGGATTGAGGATAAATGGGGCTTGGGGTTTGGTAGATGCTTTGGGCCATTCCCCACTGCTGCTCGGGCTCTGCAACCAGTAACCTAGAGGTGCGTACACACATGCGACTATAGTCGTTTGTAACGATCGTTCCCCGATCTTTACCAACGACGATCGTTACAAAAAACGAACCACCGACTATTAAGGCAAACGACGAACGAGCCAAATCGCTACAAAAGAAAGTTCTGTCTCGGCGGATTTTAACCAACGACGATCGTTTGCAAAAGTAGTACATCGTTGGAAACGATCGTTTGTACCAGGCTGGACATGCGCATTTCACTTTTTCTCCAGGGAACTTTACAATTTTATGCGCAGGCGCATTAAGTGCTTTTACGTGGTGTAACGTTCGTTCTAACGATGTGATCGTTACACACTTTTTAGAACTAACTTTACTCCGGTCGTTCTTTAGTCAATTAAAAGATCGTTCGTCGTTAACAACGCACGATCGTAGTCGCATGTGTGTACGTAGCATCGGGCTGGTTAAATAATGTGTCCAGGTGTATTTCCTAGCACTGCAGGTGTACGGCTCCTGCAGGTCTCTGATCCTCCTATTCAGTAATCTGATGCTCTGATGACAGCACTGCAAGCAGCTTCTGACTCCCTTTCAGAGATGGACAACATTTTCACCCTCTTCCATTATAAAGAGCTGCGGGAAAGCAATAGAAGCAGTTGGACTGACAGGGCTGCAGTCCTCTGACCTTTCCTATAACTGATCACTGGAAGTGAGGGCTGTGATGCAGAAGCAGCGGATCAGCGGTCACTCACATCGCTGTCACCACAGAGCTGTAGGAGCACCATCACAATACTGAAGAGAGGACCAGAGACAAGATGAAGCCATAGAGGAGAGCTCAGGTTTTCATTTCCATTCTGTGCTGGAGATACTCTTCAATATACTATAATATCTATCTATATATATAATAGACTAAGTGCCTCAACCTTGGAGCAAGAAGAAGAAGTACTTTGCATGAGAAAATTTATGCGTGCTCAATTACCAAGTTTAAGGCCTCTTTTCCACGGACTGTTGAGCTGTGTGCTCAGCAAGCAGTTACCAGGCAGCAGCGAGCAGTTACCAGGCAGCAGCGAGCAGTTACCAGGCAGCAGCAAGCTGTTACCGGGCAGTAGTGAGCAGTTGTAAGAGTTTGAGAGGCATTTTACTGCCTATCAACTGTCCGTGGTAAAGAGGCCTACCCTAGCAAGTCTGGCTTTGCAAATCTGGCCTAATTGGCTATTCATGAGGCAATGCTAATGCAAATTTGCTTTTGCATGCCAAACTATGCAGGGTCAAAAAACCAATACCGCAATGCGGTCGCCCTGCTACATGCCAGTGATGAGCGAAAATGCAAAAATTTGTTTCGACAAATTTTTACCGAATTTTCGCCTAATTTCGTTTTGACAAGCAAATTTTCCATCTAATTTTTTCGCGTTAATTTTCGCCTAATGCCAGTCATTTTCGCGTTACTTGCGTATTATTGCTGACATTATCCGCATAAGGGCATTAGCGTCCGCATTCAGAGAAGTTTCTTGCGCATCATTGCGGACATTTTTCCGTATAAACTTCCGCATAGACTGAATTTCCATGCGGATTATTGTGGACATTTTTCCGCATAAGGGCATAAGCATCCGCATACAATGAATTTTCGATGCTGGTCGAAAACGCAAATATTTCTGAAGATTTTCGTGAAAATTCGCCAAAACCGAAAACGGGATTTTCGATGCGAAACTGCTACATGCTACATTAGCACTATCCAGGAGCGCCAAAGGGAGGATTCCCAATGCCCCCTTTTTATACAACCAGGGGGACCGCGGGTCCCAGGCCCTCTCACTGCCTGGGAACCACAACGGCATCCCGGAGGGGGAGGCTAGGTGGTGCAGGCGACCCTCCCCCCCCCCCCCCCCCCCAAGCATGGCCAGTGCCGGGAGAGCCGTCTGCACCCACCTCCCAATATTAGAAACAGGCACTTACCTTAACATCCATTGCGTTCTGCTACAACTTAACTTGGGGGCACCACATGAGAAAGGAGTGAAGCATGGGTCACCCCAAGCTTTAGAGCTCAGGGCTGGCTCACATACAACACTCCAGAGGGGGGGGGGGGGGAGGACAGGCACAGACTACTCACTCCAGGGCTCACACCACCAGAGCAAGCCATCCACCACCTGCCTCCAAAGGATACAAACTGCAAAAAATGCTTTCCATGAGAAAATTAATGCGCATGTAGCAGAACGCAATGGACGTTAAGGTAAGTGCCTGTTTTTAATATTGGGAGGTGGGTGCGGACGGCTCTCCCTGGCGCTGGCCACACTTGGGGGGGGGGGGGGTCGGCTGCGCCACCCAGCCTCCCCCTCCGGGGTGCCACTGTGGTTCCCAGGCAGTGAGAGAGCCTGGGACCCTGCGGTCCCCCCGGTTGTATAAAAAGGGGGGCATTGGGAATCCTCCCCGTGGCGCTCCTGGATAGTGCTAATGTAGCATGAACTTATTCCCGCAGGGCGACCGCTTTGCAGTATTGGTTTTTTGACCCTGCATAGTTTGGCATGCGAAAGCAAATGCATATTTGCATGAGCATTGCCTCATTAATAGTCAATTAGGCCAGATTTGGAAAGCCAGACTTCCTAGGGTTAAACTTGGTGTTTGAGCACGCATACATTTTCTAATGGAAAGCCTAAAGGTGGGTACACACATCAGATAAAAGTCTTTGGAAAATGAAAGATCACAGACCAATGTTACCCCCTTCCATGTAGTATGAGAGCCATACCTACACAGTCTATTCTATTGAGCTGAACTCCCCATCAGATCAAATTTTTTTGCAAGATGCTGCACACAAAGATGCTGTACACATGCAACAGATCAGTATCTGCAAAAGATCTGTTCCTGCAAAAAATCAGTTTCTGCAAAATGCATTCATAGTCTATGATATCTGCAGATCTCATGCTGGGCATACACGGTATGTTTTCTACCATGTAATCGAGCCGCTGATGGCTCGATTGATAATTTCCGACGTGTCCGATACCCCGCCGGATCGATTCTGCGCTCGATACCGGCGGGCAGGACAAAAGAAGAAACGAGTGGAAAATAAGAAAGCGCTCGATTACACGGTAGAAAATGTACCATGTATGCCCAGCATAATACACACCTTGTTTGACAGACATTCATCTGCAGATCAGACAATCATCTGCAGATCCAAAGATCCATCCTGGTTGATCTGATCTGCAGATGATTGTCCGTTAAACAAGGTGTGTATGAGATCTGCAGATATAGACTATGAATGTATTTTGTAGGTACTGATCTTTTGCAGGAACTGATCTTTTGCGTCTGTACAGCATCTGTGTGTGCAGCATCTTGCAAAGATTTCTGTCTGATGGGGAGTTCAGCTCCATAGAATAGACTGTGTAGGTATGGCTCTCATACTACATGAAGGGTGGTAAGATTGGTCTGTGATCTTTGATTTTCCAAAGACTTTTATCTGATGTGTGTACCCACCTTTATTCTTCTTGCTTCAAGGTTGAGGCACGTACTCTATTAGATAGATAGAAGATGCGGCGTATGCTACGACGCGGGTCGGCTAGTAAGTGGTAAAAAGGCTAAAAGCTCAGGGGGTGTGGTGAAGATGCAGTTGCCAGCCACCTGGTCCTCCTAAACCCCCTTTTAGGCTCCAGGCAGGTGCTCTGAATGCCTTGTAGAAGAACCCAGCCCTGATGAGCACACCTCTTGTATTTGTTTCATTGGGAACATGGCTGACCATTTCATATGATAACAGAACATTCCTATCACTATAACATTTTCATAGGTAAGCATTGCACAAAACAACAGATGGAAATGTAACAAGCTGGTCTTTCGGGGTCGTTGTAGCCAAGAATCTAGCTTACATACAAGAGTCCAGGAAGGCTGTGTAAATATCTGGCACGCTGGATCTTTAAAGGGACTCCGAGCAGTGCGGAAACTATGGAAAGATGCATATCATTTTAAAGCTCTCTTTCTCCTCTTTCCAATGATATATAAACCACTGCCCTACGCCTTTTAGTTTTCGCGATTTTTGCGATTTAAATCGCGAAAATAAAGAAAACTAAAAGGCGTAGAGTGACGATTTAGGGGTCGTCAGAAAGAGGCGAAAGAGAGCTTTAAAGAGACTCCGTAACAAAAATTGCATCCTGTTTTTTATCATCCTACAAGTTCTAAAAGCTATTCTAATGTGTTCTGGCTAACTGCAGCACTTTATACTTTCACTGTCTCTGTAATAAATCAATGTATCTTTCCCCTGTCAGACTTGTCAGCCTGTGTCTGGAAGGCTGCCAAGTTCTTCAGTTTTGTCGTTCTGCTATGAACTCCCCCTTCCAGGCCCCTCTCTGCACACTGCCTGTGTGTTATTTAGGATTATAGCAGCTTCTCTCATCTTTTACAAGCTGGATAAATCGTCCTCTGAGCTGGCTGGGCTTTCACATACTGAGGAATTACAAACAAGGGCAAAGCTGTTTGCAGGAAGAAAAGAGCAGCCTGAAACTTCAGTGCATGGGGGAAAGAAACACACAAATGATCTCTTGAGATTCAAAAGGAATGCTGTATACAGCCTGCTTGTGTATGGATGTATTTTCTATGTGTGGACATACTGTACATCAACCTACTTCCTGTTTTGGTGGCCATTTTGTTTGTTTACAAACAAACTTTTAAAAACTGTTTTTAACCACTTTTAATGCGACGAGGAGCGGCGAAATTGTGACAGAGGGTAATAGGAGATGTCCCCTAACGCACTGGTATGTTTACTTTTGAGCGATTTTAACAATACAGATTCTCTTTAAAATGATATCCATCTTTCCATAGTTACATTGTATTACACAGGGCGACTTTTTCTGCTGAATGGAGCTGCTGACTTTGAGAAAAAGTCGTCCTGTGTAATACAATGTAACTATGGAAAGATGGATATCATTTTAAAGCTCTCTTTCTCCTCTTTCGGACGACCCCCAAATCGTCTCTCTTCGCCTTTTAGTTTTCTTTATTTTCGCGATTGAAATCGCGGCCGCGGCAATTTCAATCGCAAAAATCGTGAAAACTAAAAGGCGTAGCGCGGCGGTTTATATATCATTGGAAAGAGGAGAAAGAGAGCTTTAAAATGATATGCATCTTTTCATAGTTTCCGCACTGCTCGGAGTCCCTTTAAAGTGAACCTGAAGTAGAAATTTGAACAAAAGTTACCTCAAAAGAGGGAGGCCTCTAGATAGTCCTGCTGTTTCCTCCATCGCCCTCGCCGATCCAGTATTAGGACTCCCTAAGCAAATTCAAAAAGAGCTTGATGGATTTGCTCTCACAACCGCACTGGCACATAGAGTATGGTTCCCGCCTGTGCAGTAGCATGGAGCCACTCATACATGGCTTTTTCCTCTGTTCATGACCAAGCGGCTTTGTGTTACTGTGCAGACGTGACTCCCGCAGGCCCAGTGTGGCCGCGCTCATTCACAGAGGGTAACTCAGCGATGAAGAAGAGGGTAACGGCGAACGTCTGTGAAGGTGAGGAGGACATGGGTAGCCTCTGGATCTTCCAGAGGCTACCCTCTACGTTGATAAGCATTCAACTTTTGCTTATATTTAGCGGTTATCACGAGTCAGGCTAGGGGTGGAAAAACCAAGCCAGGAGCGGTAACCACAAGCATGACTCGTGGTAGCTGCTGGCAGAACTGTGCAAAGCATAGCGTGCACCGGCCTTTTCACTCATTCACCTCCCGGGGGATCCAGACGCCAGCAGTCATTCCCTTTCCTGTCCTCTGAGTCTCTGTATCGCTCGGGTGAGAGCGTCGTTTGTTGTCATGACGACAGATGGCAATCTCACAACAGGGTACAGTGCCACCCGAAGGACGGAGGGAGAATTGCAGCGCTGGATCCCAGGGAGGTGAGTGCTTGGGCTGCTGCAGATCTGTCTGCAGTGTGACTTTGTTTCCCGGTTTTAGGGTCTAAATGCCTGCAAAAAAATTGCACCGCTTTTAAAAAAATCTGGAAAGAATCAGACCGCCAAGGGGGTTAAGCAACACTGATGAGCAAATGCAGTAGGCTGCATGGTGGCTTAGTGGGTAGTGCTCTCGTCTTGCTGTGCTGGGTCCCCGGTTCGAATCATACCAAGGGGCACAGAGACTGTATGTTCTCCCCGTGTCTGCATGGGTTTTTCTGGGCACTCCGATTTCCTCCCACATATGTACAGATAAGTTATTTGGCTTTCCCTTAAATTGGCTCTAGACTACGATGCCTACACTACATGATATAGACATATGACTATAGTAGGGATTAGATTGTAAGGCCCTCTGAGGACCAGGTAAGTGACAAGACAATATACTCTGTAAATCGCTGTGGAAGCGTATAAATACTAAATAATAATAAAGTGCATTGTTCTCCTTATCCCACCCACAGGAAGCCATACTCAACCCCCTCCTACCCATAGCAACAGTACACAATGTAGGGTATATTGTACAGGGCTAATTGCCCGCTGTGTCAGCCTGATGGATCGACCTCCATACTTACAGGCTGCTTATAAAAAGTGCCTACTCATCTTTATGCAATAATTAAGATTCCAAGAATATTCACTTGTGAACAAAATCTTTGGAAGCTATAAGATATTCTGTTTCAGAAATCAATAATGCAATGCACATTTATTCCTTCACCTTTATTTCTGGATTTTAAATTTTTCAATCCTTTCTACAATGCACGTTTCCCTATCCCAAACTCTATAATAGACATCGAGAATTAGGGCTGTGTGTCTTACACACTAGTGCACATCCATAAACACCTTTTCTTCTGGAGGGTGAGGATGTAGGGAAGCCCACATGGGGGCGGGATCACAACATTCTTCTTTTACTTCATCGGTGGTTGCCTACATACAGTAACCCTAACAGTGTGAGTGAAACCATTGCCATTGTCTGTGACCTCACTGCTCTATAAGTTCTTCCCTTTGTTCTCTGCTGTCTTGGAGGTGTTTTTGAGTCCATCGGTTACAGGAGCGCTTCTCATCTGGGAAGCATCCAATAAGAAAGTCTGATGATGTCATCATTAATGATGTCACAGGGGTGGGGTATCCTACATCTGTAATGCCCGACCCCTTCCAGGCTAAAGTGGGATCCTCATTAAAATGTAATTGGTGGATGGCAGAACTAAGAGCCACTAACGTGGTCCACATTATTTTTTGCATAGATTCTACATAAGTAAAAATACATCTCATCCAATGTCGTCCAGTGATAAGTCTGATGTAACAGTGACATGTTGTGTTTGGCAAGGTGAGAACATTTCATACAAGGGGGACACAGTGATTGACGCACACAGAAGTTCCTGTAACAGAAAGATCTTCAGATTGCTCAGCAGCGATCACATGACCCTCTCTGTAGCCCAGGGCAATGTCCTGTAGATATATAAAGTGGTGATTGTTCTGTATCAGGCCAGATCACACTGAGCTCTACAGAGACCATTCTTCTCCTCCTCACTTACCATCTTCTGCTAATTCCCATCCTGGAAGAGGAAGAACACCATTAGGTTTGTGTATTCTGCTGCATCTTCTAGTTAAAAGGGACCAGCTGCCTAACCCCCCCCCCCCCCCACCCCCTTTAAAGAGAACCTGTAACCAAAAGATTTTTTTACCCTTCCTGGCTCCAGCGGGGGCACTGTTGCAGCTCTCCGCACGGAGATAGGCAAAAATAGCCAATCTCCGTCGGGTCCGCTCTACTACGCAGGTGCAGGAGACTTTCATCTGTGCAGTAGAGCGGCCCGACAGCGAGGCTGAGAGCCGATACTGCGCCTGTGATGGAGCCGGGAAGGTAAATATTTACATCCACGTTGTGCTTTTTCACGGCCGCGGTGGGTCCGAGGAGGACGGGGGGAGCCTCAATAGAATCTGGAGGCTTCGCCCACCCGAGGTGAGTACCCCCCAGGGAAGGTTTTTCTTGTTACAGGTTTTATTTAAGGACAAAGCCATTTTAAATGCGTGGAGGAGGGGTGTGTTGGGGGGTCAGGCAGCCGGATCCACAGTATAGTTAGCTAGGCATGGTGTCCCCAGTGTAGCCAGGTGTCCCCGTATTGCCAGCAAGCTTTACTCACCTCCCAGTCTCCAGCGATGAGCAGCTCTAGCCCCCTCCGCTCTTGCCGGCATTCCCACTTGCACTGCCGCTAAGTTCCGGGTCGCAGCTTGATGATGTCATCAAGCCGGGACCCGACACTTAAAGAGAATCTGAAGCGAGTATAAAACTCGCTTCTTCTCTTATATATAGCAGGGGCATGTGTGCCCCTGCTAATCCGCCGCAATACCGCCGCACAACGGGGGTCCCTTCACCCCCAAACCCACCCCAGTCCAGAGCGGAATCTCTTCCGCATAGAGGCAGGGCTAACTGCCGCAGCCCTGCCTCATGCGCGTCTATCAGACGCGTATCTCCGCCTCTCCCCCGCCCCTCTCAGTCTTCCTTCACTGAGAGGGGCGGGGGAGAGGCGGCGATGCGCGTCTGATAGACGCGCTGAGAGGCAGGGCTGCAGCCGTTAGCCCTGCCTCTCGGAGCAGCAAAATCTACGACCAATTTGGTCGTTGATTTTACGGGGGTGGGTTTGGGGAGTAAGGGACCCCCGTTGTGCGGCGGTATTGCGGCGGATTAGCAGGGGCACACATGCCCCTGCTATATATGAGACAAGAAGCGAGATTTTTACTCGCTTCAGTGTCTCTTTAAGGCAGAGTGAACGGGGATCCCGGATAGAGCAGAGCGGAGCGACGATCACCGGGGGAACATCAGGAAGGTGAGTCTCCGTCCTCTTCTTCCCATCAGAACGATCGGCCAGTGATCGTAGTGATCACATGATCAGGAGCCAATCGCGAGGGGAGATGTCAGCTGTCATATGACCGCTTAATCTCCCCTCTTGGGTGCGCATTATCACGTCGGGAGTGGAAATGGCAGGTGGCGTAAATCCTACACTGCATCAGAGTTAGGCAGCCACAAGTGCGGCGTAGGATTAATGCTGCACGGTCCCCAGAAGGTTAATCTGAATCGTCACATTCAGGGCCGGATTTACCGTAAGGTACTGTAGGCCTGATGATGGAAAGGCAGCTCACTCCTCTCTTCAAATGCCTCTCTCCCTCCCTCCCTATGCAGAGTACTTATAAGAGTATAAATTAGAGGTTCCTCACCCAGCTCTCAGCATTCCACTGATGGGATCTCCCTGCAGATGGGAGCACCTCTAGCTACTTAATACTGAGGTTCCTCAAGCTACCTAATACTTGAGGGCACCTGTAGGTACTTAGTATTGAGGATACCGCTGGCTACCTGACACTAAAGGGCACCTGTAGCTACCTATGAGGGGCAAGGAAAGTAAAGGAGAAGTGACAGCTGGGACAGCCAGCACATTTGTGGTGCAGTTTGGTGGGGGTTTGTAGGTCCATGGAGGGTGAAGTCTAGGGTTCCAGGACTCCTGTGAGGTAACTCCAAGCCTGCTTATGTTGCTGAACTGGTTACTCAAGTCTTCTGAAGAGATCCCTTCATTAAAGCTCACTGCAGACCCCACTAGTGAGACGTGAAGCTGCAGCAGCCAAAGGGGGCACATATGAAGAGTAGTGATAGAACATGTTAGCCAGAGAAAATTGCCGCAAACTTTACACAGAGTTTGCATTAGCCCTATACTTTAACACGGATCCATTTTTTTGGCAAGTGGGACAGGTCAACCAATTAAGCATTTTTACTACATGCCCTCCTTCCCCCATATTCACTTGCCATTGCAGTCTATAGGGCTTGCCGTGAACATTCTGTTCGCAAACTTTTGCAGAAATGTTTTCAAACAGTTGGCAAATGTTCATTCCTAGGGTAATGACATTGCAGAAGGGACACAGCATATACAAGAGCGGCCGCCACAGTGTAACACAGGACTAATGACACTGCAGAGGGGGGACACAGCATATAGCAGAGGGGCCGCCACAGTAACACAGGAGTAATGACACTGCAGAGGGGACACAGCATACAGCAAAGGGGCCGCCACAGTAACACAGGAGTAATGACACTGCAGAGGGGACACAGCATACAGCAGAGCGGCCGCCACAGTGTAACACAGGCGTAATGACACTGCAGAGGGGACACAGCATGGAGCAGAGCGGCTACTACAGTGTAACACAGGAATAATGACACTGCAGAGGGGACACAGCATGGAGCAGAGCGGCCACTACAGTGTAACACAGGAGTAATGACACTGCAGAGGGGACACAGCATACAGCAGAGCGGCCGCCACAGTGTAACACAGGAGTAACGACAGTGCAGAGGGGACACAGCATGGAGCAGAGCGGCCACTACAGTGTAACACAGGAGTAATGACACTGCAGAGGGGACACAGCATACAGCAGAGCGGCCACTATAGTGTAACACAGGAGTAATGATACTGCAGAGGGGGCACAGCATACAGCAGAGCGGCCACGACAGTGTAACAGAGGAGTGATGACACTGCAGATGGGACACAGAATACAGCAGAGCAGCCACCACAGTGTAACACAGGAGTAAGGACACTGCAGAGGGGGCATAGCATATAGCAGAGTGGCCACTATAGTGTAACACAGGCGTAATGACACTGCAGAGGGGACACAGCATACAGCAGAGCGGCCACTATAGTGTAACACAGGAGTAATGACACTGCAGAAGGGACACAGCATACAGCAGAGCGGCCGCCACAGTGTAACACAGGAGTGATGACACTGCAGAGGGGACACAGGATACAGCAGAGCGGCCACTATAGTGTAACAGAGGAGTGATGACACTGCAGATGGGACACAGAATACAGCAGAGCAGCCACCACAGTGTAACACAGGAGTAAGGACACTGCAGAGGGGGCACAGCATATAGCAGAGTGGCCACTATAGTGTAACACAGGCGTAATGACACTGCAGATGGGACACAGCATACAGCAGAGCGGCCACTATAGTGTAACACAGGCGTAATGACACTGCAGAGGGGACATTATAGTGTAACACAGGAGTGATGACACTGCAGAGGGGACACAGCATATAGCAGAGCGGCCACTATAGTGTAACACAGGAGTAATGATACTGCAGAGGGGGCACAGCATACAGCAGAGCGGCCACGACAGTGTAACACAGGCGTAATGACACTGCAGATGGGACACAGCATATAGCAGAGCGGCCACTATAGTGTAACAGAGGAGTGATGACACTGCAGAGGGGACACAGCATATAGCAGAGCGGCCACTACAGTGTAACACAGGAGTGATGACACTGCAGAGGGGACACAGCATATAGCAGAGCGGCCACTACAGTGTAACACAGGAGTGATGACACTGCAGAGGGGACACAGCATATAGCAGAGTGGCTGCCACAGTGTAACACAGGAGTAATGACACTGCAGAGGGGGCACAGCATATAGCAGAGTGGCCACTATAGTGTAACACAGGAGTAATGACACTGCAGAGGGGGCACAGCATATAGCAGAGTGGCCACTATAGTGTAACACAGGAGTGATGACACTGCAGAGGGGACACAGCATACAGCAGAGTGGCCGCCACAGTGTAACAGGTCAGGTAATGTCTGATTGCCTTATCAACTTTTGATGGTCCTTTCTCTACCATTGTTAAAGCTTACATCTGTTTTTTTAAATTACATTTGCTACTTGCTGTTCAGTACCTTCAACGAGAATCTATTATGGAGGGCAAGTCTGCCATTGTGACCACGGGTAATGGCCGGGGAATCAGGGTTCGATTCTGGTCCGGAGTTGGAGCCTGAGAAACGGCTACCACCACACATCCAAGGAAGGCAGCAGGCATGGCATGCACGTCCCGAGGTAGTGACCAGAAATAACAATACAGGAGGACTTTTAAGGCCCTGCTGTAGATGAGATGAATCAACTTTAAATACTTTAACGAGAATCTGTTATGGAGGGCAATGATGACACCACTTGCCTTTCACGAGAATCCTATTATGGAGGGCAAGTCTGCCATCCATTCAAGTGAAAGGTATGCACTGACTGCCAGGTATAATACAATGTGCAGTCACAGATGCAGTGGAAGGTATGCAGCCATTGATTGCAAACAGCTGTTTGTGTAGTGATGGCCGTGCTGGACTGGTACACACGATGGCGAGAGTGCAGGCGATGGGGGTTTTCAAGCCCATATGGTTGGGCTGAGGTAGCTCAATGACAGAACAGCAGTGACTGTCCAGCTGATCGTATTTGGTCTGTCCACAATGAAGCAATGACCTTGTCAACAGACACTCACTCATATAGCCGGTCATTGCTTCATTGTGATATGCAAGCCCCTTCAACGCGGCAAGGTAACGATCACGAAGGGGAACTGACACATGTACATGCCCTTTGTTTTGTTGTTGCAGCTGCAGCCGCAGCGCAGCCAGAAAAATTAGGCATGTACATGCACCAGAAACATTATTATACTTTTATGTAAGCGGCCGGTGCTAGCAGCGGCCTAAAAATTCAGGAATCCACCTAAAGTCCTGGACCCTGTTGGTGGTGGCGGAGAAGGCAATCAAGCGGCCTGCAGGCAGAGATGCTGTGTGGGGACCGACTTAGTCTTCTTGGGGCAGGCAGTAGTGGCCGGCAGGCAGGCAGAGATACCGCGAGGGGTGACTGACTTAGTCTTCGGGCGAGGAGTAGCCCTCCGGGATCCATGCCTCATTCATTTTGATAAAGGTGAGGTACTGAACACTTTTGTGACTTCTCTTCTCAGTGACAATGCCTCCAGCTGCGCTGAAGGTCCTTTCTGACAGGACGCTTGAGGCAGGGCAAGACAGAAGTTGGATGGCAAATTGGGACAGCTCTGGCCAAGGGTTCATCGCTGCTCACAGTGTCTACATCCACACTTAAAGCCAGGTAGTCAGCTACCTGCCGTTCCTGGCGTTGGTGGAGGGTGGATCCGGAAGGGCTAAGGTGAGGCATTGGACTAAAGAATGTCGGCATGTCCGACATCACTATGAGATCGCTGGAGCGTCCTGTCCCTGCCTGCGTGGACATGGTAGAAGGATTAGTGGCAGTGGTACCTTTATTCCGTTGTGCTGTGACATCACCCTTAAAAGCACTGTAAAGCATAGTTGCCACCTTGTTCTGCATGTGCTGCATCCTTTCTGTCTTCAGGGGAGTTGGTAACATGTCCGCCACTTTGGGCCTATACCGAGGGTCTAGTAGCGTGGCCTCCCAGTACAGCTCATTCCCCTTGAGTTTTTTTATACGGGGTCTCTCAACAGGCTGGACAGCATGAAAAACGCCATCTGCACAAAGTTGGATCCAGATGTACTATCCATCTCCTCTTGCTCTTCCTCAGTGAAGTCAGGTAAGTCCTCTTCCTCCCCCCAGCCATGAACAATACCACGGGAACGTCGAGCAGCACAAGCCCCCTGCTGCGGTTGTTCTTCTGTCGCCGCCTCCTCCTCCAAAGAAACACCTTCCTCATCATCTGAGTCTGACTCCTCTTCCCCACACCTCCTCCCTCTGTGCTGCCGCAGGTGTTGAGGAAACACCTGGGTCTGATGTGAATTGATCCCACAACGCTTCCGCCCGTAATTGTTCCTCTTCACGTTCCTCCACAGCTTGATCCACCACTCTACGCACGGCACGCTCCAGGAAGTAAGCGTACAGGATCAAGTCACTGATGGTGCCTTCATTGCGACTCACCAGGTTGGTCACCTCCTCAAACGGCCACATGAGCCTGCATGCATTTTGCACCAGATTCCAGTTGTTGGGCCAGAACATCCCCATCTCCCCAGATTGTGTCTTTTACTGTAATTATACAGGTACTGGGTGACGGCTTTCTCCTGTTCTAGCCAGCGAGAGAACATGACCAGGGTCGAATTCCAGCGAGTAGGGCTATCACATATCAAGCGTCTCACTGGCAAGTTGTTTTTCTGCTGAATGTCCGCAAAGCGTGCCATGGCCATGTAAGACCACCTGAAATGCCCACACAACATTCTGGCCTGCTTCAGGATGTCCTCTAAGCCTGGGTACTTTGTCACAAATCTTTGAATGACTAGATTCAGCACATGTGCCATGCAGGGTACATGTGTCAGCTTTCCCAAATTCAAAGCGGAAAGGAGATTGCTGCCGTTGTCACACACCATGTTGCCGATCTCCAGCTGGTGCGGGGTCAGCCACTGATCCACCTGTTTGTTAAGAGCAGCCAGGAGAGCTGCTCCAGTGTGACTCTCCGCTTTGAGGCAAGACATGTCTAAGATGGCGTGACACCATCGAACCTGGCATGCAGCATAGGCCCTGGGGAGCTGGGGCTGTGTAGCTGGAGAGGAGATCACTGCACCAGCCAAGGAGGAGGAGGAGGAGGTTGACGACAGCGAAGAGGATGTAGCAGGCGGAGAGGATGTGGCAGGAGTCCTGCCTGCAAGACGTGGAGGTGTTACAAGTTGGTCCGCTGCACAGCCACGTACTCCCTGCTTGCTATCGGTCACCAGGTTGACCCAATGGGCTGTGTACGTAATGTACCTGCCCTGACCGTGCTTGGCAGCCCAGGCATCCATGGTCAGATGGACCTGTGACCCAATGCTGTTCGCCAGAGATGACACCACTTGCCTCTCAACTTCATGGTACAGTTTGGGTATCGCCTTTTTAGAGAAATAATTCCGGCCTGGCATCTTCCACTGTGGTGTCCCAATGACCACAGGCCTCAGAGTCCACCAGCTGGTATGGTAACAGCTGGGCTGGCGAGCTAACAGTTCCGCCAAGCCAGCTGTCAGATGCTGGGCGAGGGGGTGAATGGCAGACATTGGCTTCTTACGCTCAAAGATTTCCTTCACAGACACCTGGCTGCTGTGGGCAGAGGAGCAGGAACCGCTCAAGGTGAGAGGCGGAGTGGAGAAGGGTGGCTGTGATTGTGAAGGTGCAAGGGAGAAAGATGCTGAAGATGATGCACCTGAAGGAGGAAGAGGAGAAGGAGGGTGGCTTTTCTTTTGTGTGCTGCTTTTGCTCAGGTGCTCTTCCCATTGCAGTTTGTGCCTTTTCTCCATGTGCCTCCGTAAGGCACTTGTCCCTAGGTGGGTGTTGGCCTTTCCACGGCTCAATTCTTGGAGGCTGAGAGTACAGATGGCATTGCTCTGATATGAGGCAGACACATTAAAAAATTTCCAAACCGCTGAGCCCCCCTGGGGTGATGGCACTATGGTGGCATCAGCAGCTGACATTGAAGGGCATGTTGGCTGGCTGTACATAGGTGGCGATACATGCCGCCGAACACTGCCACCAGCTGTTTCTGACGACGAGCTCCCCCTGCTTCTTTCAGGGACTCGACTCCTCCTACTCCTCTCTGACACCCTATCTGAACTGTCCCCTTGGTCATCTTGTCTATTAGGAACTCATGTGGGATCCGTATCATCATAATCATCCTGCCCAGCTTCGCTTGCCTCAGACACCTCCAAAACTGCACCAAAAGCAGGTACTTCATCATCCTCCTTCTCACACATTACGTCCATAGTGTTGCCTAACTGGCACATATGAGGTGGTGTAACTTGCTTAGCACCTTCATCTTGTTGTATTAGTAGTGGCTGTGGATCAGTGATTTCACCACCAAATAACTACTGCGAAGTGTCAAATGCAGCGGATGTGGTGCTTGTAGTAGCGCTGGTGGCTGCGGAAGATGAGGTGTTCTGTGTTAAATAGTCAACCTCGTCCTTACAATCTTGGGAGTTGATGGCACGTGCCTTCTTCTGAGCACTGTTCTTTGGGCCAGGGCCGTACGAAATCACATCAACACAACCTCGCACAGACCTCTGGGTCTGCCTCTACCTCTTCCTCTACCGGTTTTGTCAGTTTTGTCCATATCGGGGGGGATGAAGTGAAAGGTATGCACTGACTTGGCTAATACAATGTGCAGTCACACAGGTGCAGTTAACAGGTATGCACGGAGTGGTATATCACAATGCGTGCAATCACGTAGGTAGATGGGTGCACTGAACACAACAGGTAGGTATATATTATGCAGGGATGAGGTGGATGCACTCAACACAACAGGTAGGTATATATTATGCAGTGATGGGGTGGATGCACTGAAAACAACAGGTAGGTATATGCAGTGATGAGGTGGGTGCACTCCACACAACAAGTAGGTATATGCAGTGATGAGGTGGGTGCACTCAACACAACAGGTAGGTATATATTATGCAGTGATGAGGTGGGTGCACTCAACACAACAGCTAGGTATATATTATGCAGGGATGAGGTGGATGCACTCAACACAACAGGTAGGTATATATTATGCAGTGATGGGGTGGATGCACTGAAAACAACAGGTAGGTATATGCAGTGATGAGGTGGGTGCACTCCACACAACAAGTAGGTATATGCAGTGATGAGGTGGGTGCACTCAACACAACAGGTAGGTATATATTATGCAGTGGTGAGGTGGATGCACTCAACACAACAGGTAGGTATATATTATGCAGTGATGAGGTGGGTGCACTGAACACAACAGGTAGGTATATGCAGTGATGGGTATTACAATGTGCACCTGTCACACACACAGGTAGTCACTGAATGTGCTAGACCTGGTAGTGGCACACACACAGTATGATTTATCAAGGCTGTCTATGCAACAGAAGTGTCAGTGGGACACACAGAAAATAAAAATAGATCACAAGAACAAGATTAGCTCTCAAAAGAGCTGTTGTGAGGGGTGCTTTTTTAGCAATAAGAATCAGAAAGGAGCAAGCTAAGAAGCCTACAAGAGCCTAACTAATCTTTCCCTATGAGACAGTCTGCAGCAGCTTGCCCTTCTCTCACTATTGCAGGCACACGAGTGACTAAGATGGCCGGCGCTACCTGTCTTTTATAAGGCGGGGAGTGGCTCCAGGAGGGAGTGTAGCCTGATTGGCTACAATGTGCCTGCTGACTGTGATGTAGAGGGTCAAAGTTGTCCCTCATGATGCACTATGGGGGCGAACCGAACTTCCAGAAAAGTTTGCGGTTCTCTGTGATCGCGAACCCCGGAAGATCGCCGGCGAACCGTTCGGGCCATCTCTAATTAGATAGTGAGCCCCTCTGAGGACCAGTTAAGTGACAAGACAATATACTCTGTAAAATGCTGTGGAAGCGTATAAATACTAAATAATAATAAAGTGCATTGTTCATTCCTAGGGTAATGACATTGCAGAAGGGACACAGCATATAGCAGAGCGGCCACTACAGTGTAACACGGGAGTAATGACACTGCAGAGGCGGCCACTATAGTGTAACGCAGGAGTGATGACAATGCAGAGGGGACACAGCATATAGCAGAGCGGCCACCAGTGTAACACAGGAGTGATGACGCTGCAGAGGGGACACAGCAGATAATAATAATACTTACTGGCAGGTGGAGCATAAATTTCACGATTAACAGGAGTCCTCCCTGAAATGAACAGAAAATAATTTAGGAAATAAAGCCAGGAAATATTTCTATCCTGCATCCCCAATGTCCTCTGAGCATTCTGCTATCATCATTTAAAGGGAAGGTTAAGGGTGAGGCCAAAAAAAAAATCAAAATAAAAATCCACTTACCTGGGGCTTCCTCCAGCCCGTGGCAGGCAGGAGGTGCCCTCGGCGCCGCTCCGCAGGCTCCCAGTGGTCTCCGGTGGCGCGCCCAACCTGGCCAGGCCGGCGGCCAGATCAGGCTTCTTCTGCGCTCCAATCAGTAGTTCTGAGCCTGCGCAGTACAGCCCGGAGGACGTCCGATGACGTCAGCGCGCCGGCGTGCAACGCACAATGGAGCGCAGAAGAAGCCCGACCTGGCCAGGCCGGGTCGGCCATCGGAGACCACCGGGAGCCTGCGGAGCGGGCACCTCCTGCATGCCACGGGCTGGAGGAAGCCCCAGGTAAGTGGATTTTTATTTTGATTTTTTTTGGCCTCACCCTGAACCTTCCCTTTAATGAGTCTCTTTTCTTTGCAAATCATTTTTATTAATTTCATATGACATAAAGGAGAAATGATGACACTGACATCAGATATGAATAGGTGAAAGGAATATGCAGGGTGCAAGGTCACAGTGTACATGTTTCGCTGTGTTATAACGCTTGTTATAATCGCACTGTGATGCAATGTAATATTCCTACAATGGAAGCATTTGCACATGCAGGTCCATTCTGCAATGCATCAGATTCCATCATAAGAATGTAACCTGAGCTGTGCGCTTCTAATCACTGCACATGTTATGCCTGTGCTAGAGAACAACAATAAGGGCCCTTTTCCACTAGCGTGTTTGCGCTAGCTGAATCGAAAAATCGCAAACCGCTAGCGATTTTACAATCGCTAGGGTTTGCTAAATAACATAGGAATCGCGGTAGGTTATTTCCACTACCGCGATTCGTTTTTGCCTCAAATGCGATCGCGCCACGGAGCGATATATGCCGCGATTTTGCTATGCACTACAGCATAGCAAAATCGTGAACGCAATCGCCGGAGGTTTCCTGCACTTTTGCGATTCAGCTGAACGCTAGCGACTGCTAGTGGAAAAGGGCCCTCAGGCCTGGTGCACACCAGAGGAGTTTTTCTGAGTGTTTTGAGTTTTTAAATCTGCTGCTAATGTTATCCTATGTGTCTCTGCACACTGGAGCAATGAGGTTTTGTTAAAAAAAAAACCATAGTAATACATTGGGAAGAGCTTTTGAAACCTCTATCGCCCAGGATAACATTAGCAGCAGATTTAAAAACTCAAAACGCTCAGAAAAACTCCTCTGGTGTGCACCAGGCCTAATTCACTAAGCAGTTTAGACTAGTCTACTGATGGTTTTTAGTCTACTGATGGTTTGGTGTTAATCAGTTGCATCAAGAGGGAATTCACTAATAATTGCCAAATGTTTTAGACCTGTGTTTAGACCAGGTCTAAAACATTACACCAAACCATCAGTAAATAAAAAACCATCAGTAAACTAGTCTAAACTGCTTAGTCAAATGAGGCCAATATGGTAATGCAAGCCACTAATTTTGAAATCAGTTCACAATGCATTCAGTGTGAACTTAGCGTAACCTCCTTGCCGGTCTAATTAATACGGCAAGGAGGCAGCGCAGAACTTTTTTTTTATTTTTATTTTTTTAAAATCATGTAGCGAGCCCAGGGCTCACTACATGATAGCCGCTGAGCGGTGGCATCCCCCCACCCACTCCGATCGCCGATCAGAGTAAGCAGGAAATCCCGTTCAGAACGGGATTTCTTGCAGGGCTTCCCCGGTCGCCATGGCGACGGGGCGGGATGACGTCACCGACGTCATGACGTCACAGGGAATCCCGATCCGCCCCTCAGCGCTGCCTGGCACTGATTGGCCAGGCTGCGCAGGGGTCTGGGGCGGCTCGGCGCGGCCGGTAGCGGCGAATCGGCGGCGAGCGCGTACTACACGCAGCTAGCAAAGTGCTAGCTGCGTGTAGGAAAAACAAAATTATGCAAATCGGCCCAGCGGGGCCTGAGAAATCCTCCTGCGCAGGTTACCCCGAGCTGAGCTCGGGATAACCGGCAAGGAGGTTAAAGGTGGGTACACACATCAGATAAAAGTCTTTAGGTGGGTAGGATCAACAAAGGAGGATCCGCAGTCACAGCGAAGTAGTAAAAGCTGGTATTCTTTATTGAAAAACGCCACAAACTCTGTGGTCCTATATGTGTCATTTTTGTGGCGTTTTTCAATAAAGAATACCAGCTTTTACTACTTCGCTGTGACTGCGGATCCTCCTTTGTTGATCCTATCTCTGGCTTGGCTTGCCTGATCCTGCACCGGTGGAGTGTTTGCCTTTTGGGGGTTCTAGAGCGTTTGGCCTTCCATTCCTGTCTTTAGGTGGGTACACACATCAGATAAAAGTCTCTGGAAAATGAAAGATCACAGACCAATTTTAACCCATTCAATGTAGTATGAGAGCCATACCTACACAGTCTATTCTATTGAGCTTAATTTCCCATCAGATAAAAATCTTTGCAAGATCCTGCACAAAAAGATTCTGTACACATGCAAAAGATCAGTATCTGCAAAAGATCTGTTCCTGCAAAATGCATTCATAGTATATGATATCTGCAGATCCTCATACACACCTTGTTTAATGGACATTCATCTGCAGATCTGACAATCATCTGCAGATCCAAAGATCCATCCTGGTGGATCTGATTTGCAGATGAATGTCCGTTAAACAAGGTGTGATCTTTTGCAGATACTGATCTGTTGCATGTGTTCAGCATCTTGCAAAGATTTGTATCTGATGGGGAGTGCAGCTCCATAGAATAGACTGTGTAGAGTATGGCTCTCATCCTACATGGAAGGGGGTAAAATTGGTCTGTGATCTTTCATTTTCCAAAGACTTTTATCTCATGTGTGTACCCACCCTTTGGAAAAGGCAAGATCACAGACCAATTTTACCACACTCCATGTAGTATAATGCTGGGCATACACAGCCTCGATTATGCGCCGGATCGAGCCGCTGGGATCGAGCGGGGAAGCTATCCGGCAGGTCATCTGACCTGTCGGATATTATCAATCGAGCCATCAGCAGCTCGATTGATAAGGAGAAAACGCTCCGTGTATGCCCAGCATAAGAGCCATACCTACACAG
Source organism: Hyperolius riggenbachi (assembly GCF_040937935.1). NCBI lineage: Eukaryota > Metazoa > Chordata > Amphibia > Anura > Hyperoliidae > Hyperolius > Hyperolius riggenbachi. Next base: position 37,193,659 of record NC_090653.1, on the reverse strand, counting down.
TCTATTCTATTGAGCTGAACTCCCCATCAGATAAAATCTTTGCAAGATGCTGCACACACAGATGCTGTACACATGCAACAGATCAGTATCTGCAAAAGATCCATTCCTGCAAAATGCATTCATAGTCTAGGATATCTGCAGATCTCATACTCACCTTGTTTAATGGACAGTCATCTGCAGATCAGATCCACTAGGATGGATCTTCAGATATGCAGAAGAATGTCCGTTAAACAAGGTGTGTATGAGATCTGCAGATATAGACTATGAATGCATTTTGCAGGAACGGATCTTTTGCAGGAACAGATCTTTTGCAGATACTGATCTGTTGAATGTGTGCAGCATCTGTGTGTGCAGCATCTTGCAAAGATTTCTGTCTGATGGGGAGTTCAGCTCAATAGAATAGACTGTGTAGGTATGGCTCTCATACTACATGAAGGGTGGTAAGATTGGTCTGTGATCTTTGATTTTCCAAAGACTTTTATCTGATGTGTGTACCCGCCTTAACAGTCTACAGCAGTTTAGTATTCTGTAGATTTATATTAGATTTTATATAGCACTGACATCTTCTGCAGCACATTATAGAGTACATAGTCATGTCACTGACTGTCCTCAGAGGAGCTCACAGTCTAATCCCTACCATTGTCATACGTCCATCACACTCTAAGGGCTGGAACCCACAAGAGCGGTTTTGTGAGCATTTTGGCAGCGCTGCGATACGCTAGCGTTTTGCCAAAACGCTCAGCTGATGTTAATGGATGGGGCAACTTCCACAGGAGCGTTTGCGTTTCCCAAAAACGCGAACGCAGAACATGCAGCATTTTGGGAGCGTTAGCGCTTCAATGTTAAGTATATCATCGATGGCGTAATCGCTCATCAAAACCTGCAGGGAGCGATTTTGCTTGCGTTTTAAAGTTACTGCACACTGTAACAAAATTAAAATTAATTGAAAGGACCAATCAGACTTTAAACCGCTAATCGCTAATCGCTACACAACCGCTGGCAAATTGATACACTTTGTAAAATCACTTCCTAAAACGCTCATGAAACCGCTGACAAACTGCTCATACAAAATGCTAGCGCTTGCGATTAGCGATAGCGTTTTGCAGTGGGTTCCAGGCCTAAAGGTGGCCATACATCTAGTGATTTTGTGGCCAATTCATCATCTGATTCAATAATTATTATTGAATTGGAGGAAAATTGGTGCCACAACAAGCATGCTGGATCGGGGGTGGATCGCACATGCTGGGAATTCTCGGGCTGATGTAGTCGATCAGATGTGTGGCGGAAATGGCGACATTAGGATGAGCGATAGATGGGGCGGAACCCCCCCGGCCTCTGTCCCTCCAAATGTTATATGTGCCCCCCGGTGCCTGTGCATTAAACTACTTTACCTGCCACTCCTGCTGCTAGTGTCCAGCTGCTCCACATTCGCGCCCACTCACTGACAGCATATAGCATGTGACATCACACATGCGCCCCGTGCTATATGCCAGCAGCCACGTGCAGTGGCGGCTCCAGGAATTTTTTTTAGGGGGTGCTATGCAGGTGCTGGACCAATTCCCGGGGTAGCTGATAAAAAATGGGTGCGGCTACAAGGCAACAAATGGGCGTGGCCATGACCGGATGAGGGCAGGGCTAACTGTAATTTAACGTGAACCCGGGGTGAGAGTGATATGGAGGCTGCCATATTTATTTCCTTTTAAACAATTCTAGTTGCCTGGCAGCCTTGCTGATCTATTTGGCTGCAGTAGTGAACTGAATTACACCAGAAACAAGCATGCAGCTAATCTTGTCAGTTCTGACAATATTGTCAGAAACCCCTGACCTGCTGCATGCTTGTTCAGGGTCTATGGTTGAAAGAATTAGAGGCAGAGGACCAACACGGCAGCCAGGCAACTGGTATTACTTAAAGGGAGATAAATATGGCAGCCTCAATATTATTCTCACCTCGGGTTCCCTTTAAAAGTGCAACGCAAAGACAGAGGGCCCAAGTTTTGGTGACTCTTTCCCGAAAAAATTCACATAATTGTGCAGGTTTTCTGAAGAAAATACACGTAATGTGAGCAGATTCGAACAAAAACACGTTCAATAATTTAGCAGATCTGACCCCAATATGCACAATCGTTAGCAGATCTGACCACAATATGCACAATCCTCAGCAGTTCTGACCACAATATGCACAATCCTCAGCAGATCTGACCCCAATTTGCACAATCGTTAGCAGAAATGACCCCAATATGCACAATCGTTAGCAGATATGACCCCAATATGCACAATCGTTAGCAGATATGACCCCAATATGCACAATCGTTAGCAGATCTGACCACAATTTGCACAATCCTCAGCAGATCTGACCCCAATTTGCACAATCGTTAGCAGTTCTGACCACAATATGCACAATCCTCAGCAGATCTGACCTGACCCCAATTTGCACAATCGTTAGCAGATATGACCCCAATATGCACAATCGTTAGCAGATATGACCCCAATATGCACAATCGTTAGCAGATATGACCCCAATATGCACAATCGTTAGCAGATATGACCCCAATATGCACAATCGTTAGCAGATATGACCCCAATATGCACAATCGTTAGCAGATCTGACCACAATTTGCACAATCCTCAGCAGATCTGACCACAATATGCACAATCGTTAGCAGATCTGACCACAATTTGCACAATCCTGAGCAGATCTGACCACACTATGCACAATCCTCAGCAGATCTGACCACAATATGCACAATCCTCAGCAGTTCTGACCACAATATGCACAATCCTCAGCATTTCTGACCACAAGATGCACAATCCTCAGCAGATCTGACCACAATATGCACAATCCTCAGCAGTTCTGACCACAATCAGCACCACCTGAAAAAGAAAAAACATTTACTCACCTACAGTCAGAAGACCTCCTGTCCCGACCTCCTTGTGGCGCGCAGCTCCCACGATCCTCTTCCTTCCCGACGTCACGTGACTTCCTGCCTGTTACATTGAGAGTTATCAGGCATAATAAATGAAAATAAGTGCTAGTTACCTGGGGCCTCATCCAGCCCTAAGCTCCCAGCATGTCCCTTGCCGCAGCTCTGCAGTCAGCCGTTCGCTGCCACTGCCTCCCGGTCCCCAGCGATGACGTCAGGCTGACCTGGAGGTCAGCCTGTACTGCGCCTGCATAGTAGTTCTGCTCCGGTCCACGTGGCGGTGATTGACAGCGCTGCTCGCGCAGTACAGGCCGACCGGGAGGTCGCCCAGATGTCATCGCTGGGGACCGGGAGGCAGTGGTGGCGAATGGCTGACTGCAGAGCTGCGGCAAGGGACATGCTGGGAGCTTGGGGCTGGACGAAGTAATTTTTTTTGGGTTAAGCCAATTAGCTTATGTGTATGTTGTTGGGATATGGGAGTGCCCATGCAAACATGAGAACAAGAAGCCTAAAGCTGAATGGTATGGGAGTTTACCAGCTACCTCTGTAGACTGCGTCAGAATACTGCAGTATTTACCCATACCGCCAATCTGCAACCATTATAAAACATGTGCTACTTGGTCATGTGCACTCACCTTGCCTCTCATTTGTAGCAGTTTACTCACACCACTGGCACCAGTGAGCTGTACAGAATGTAAGGGGACAGATCAGGCACAATATGTCAGCACAGTGCTGCAGGGTTATGCTGGAGCTGCTGTTCTGCACCTGCACAGTACACCGAGGACTGAGACGCAGTATGAGGATCACCCCGAGGTCGGCCTCCGTACCGCCAGGAACACCGGGCCGGCGGCTGTGAGCGGAGCTGCGGCGTGGGACATATCGTCAGCAAGGGGCTGGAGCAAGCCTTTTTTTTCCTTGATGACTCCTTTAAGGACATTAGATCAAAGTTTGATCAGCCTGCAGTGTTTTTTCCACTTTAATTTTGAGTGTGACTCCACATCCAGACCTCCATGGGTTGATACATTTGATTGCCATTGATAATTTTTGTGTGATTTTGTTGTCAGCATATTCAACTATGTAAAGAACAAAGTATTTAATACGAATATTTCATTCATTTAGATCTAGGATGTCTTATTTTTGTGTTCCCTTTATTGTTTTGAGCAATATATATATGTATCCGGCGGAAGAAGGAAGTGCAAAGTGCTATAGTGAGTGGTGGAACGCGTCCCATAGGTCACGTATTACAGTGGTGACACGTATAGGATCCACAGACTTCTGGGTAAGTTAGCCCCCCCTATCCGGTGGTCACAGGAGCAGTAATTAATCTTCATTAGAATTCCCAATTCTAGTAGTTCAGTACTCAAAAGCCCATCCCTGCCATAAGAAAGCATAGAGCGCATAAGCAGGGCAGGTTCTAGACTTTTTGCTGCCCGATACAAACTTGTGAGGGATATTTGGGGAGGTGCAAATAATCACAGGGACACCAGACAATGGGTGGCAGAGCATGACCTCTTCTGCTGACCAACAAAGCAGCATACTACAGGGTGGGCCATTTATATGGACACACCTTAATAAAATGGGAATGGTTGGTGATATTAACTTCCTGTTTGTGACACATTAGTATATGTGAGAGGGGAAACTTTTCAAGATGGGTGGTGACCATGGTGGCCATTTTGAAGTCGGCCATTTTGAATCCAACCTTTGTTTTTTTCAATAGGAAGAGGGTCATGTGACACATCAAACTTATTTGGAATTTCACAAGAAAAACAATGGTGTACTCGATTTTAACATAACTTTATCCTTTCATGAGTTATTTACAAGTTTCTCTTTGTTTACAGCCATTGACATGTCGCCGAGTTTAACACGTGAGGAGCGGATAGAAATTGTGTTGATGTCTGGTGAACGCAGTAACCGGGTCATTGCAGCAGATTTCAATGCAAGGCACCCTACGAGACCACCCATCTCCCATGCTACAGTTAGCAAACTGCTTGCTAAGTTTCGGGAAACTGGTTCAGTGCTGGATTTGCCAAAATGTGGACGCATGAAATCTGTCACTAATGAAGAAACATCAGTGGCTGTCCTAGCTTCATTCAGCAAGAGCCCACAGCGTAGCACTCGCCGCATGTCACTGGAGAGTGGCATTAGTCGAACATCCCTTCAGCAGATATTCGCTACTCACAAATGGCACCCTTACAAACTCCAGCTACTGCAGCATCTCAATGAGGATGACCCAGATCGGTGCACTGAATTTGCAGAATGGGCAAAACAAAAATTGGAACAGGACCCTCAGTTTACGCAGAAGATTTTGTTCAGTGATGAGGCAAACTTTTATGTGAATGGTGAAGTTAACAAACAAAACCACCGATATTGGTCTGACACTAACCAACATTGGATAGATCCCTCCAAGACTGTTGGGACAAAAAAATTGATGGTATGGTGTGGTATATGGGGTACAAAGATAGTGGGGCCATTCTTCATCAATGGAAACCTCAAGTCCACTGGACATGGGAAATTGCTACATGACAATGGCCTCAATTCACTAAGATCATGCTGGAGATAATAAGGCAAGAGAAAACTTACCTCCACACTGTAAGAGAGTTATCTTATCTCTTCATTCCTTATGTTTCCTCTTCTGTAGTTAATTTACCTCCTCTGTAGTTAAGTTACCTCCTCTGTAGTTATTTTCACACGCAGTTAATGAACAGCCTGTCTTTAACTCTGGAGTTATTTTAAGGATTAAAGAGTTAACTTAAAGACAGAAGAGTTAACTTTAGGTTTGCCTGAGGTAAAATGTTTCCTGAATACTACATGCCTTATCACCATGGTAACAACTCTAGAAGAGTTATTAAAGACAGGAGATAAGCTTAGTGAATTGAGGCCAATGTGTTTCCCTCTTTATGCACTGAAGCTGGCACGTTCCCTGAGTTTTTCCAGCAAGATGGTGCACCACCACATTATGGGTGTCAGGTCCGAGCATTCCTAGATGAACAGTTTCCTGGAAAGTGGATTGGTCATCGTGGGCCAGTTGAATGGCTCCCAAGATTTCCGATCTGACCCCCTTAGACTTTTATCTTTGGGGTCATCTGAAGGCAATTGTCTATGCTGTGAAGATACGAGATGTGCAGCACCTGAAACTACGAATACTGGATAGCATTTCTCCTGCGGTGTTGCTATCAGTGTGTGAAGAGTGGGAGAAGAGGGTTGCATTGACAATCCAACACAATGGGCAGCACATTGAACACGTTTTATAAGTGGTCAGAAACTTGTAAATAACTCATGAAAGAATAAAGTTAAGTTAAAACCAAGCACCATTTTTTTTCTTGGAGATTCCCAATAAGTCTGATGTGTCACATAACCCTCTTCCTATTGAAAAAACAAAAGTTGGATTCAAAATGGCCGACTTCAAAATGGCCGCCATGGTCACCACCCATCTTGAAAAGTTTTCCCCCTCACATACACTAATGTGCCACAAACAGGAAGTTAATATCACCAACCATTCCCATTTTATTATGGTGTATCTATATAAATGGCCCACTGTAACACACGAGGCAGCTGCGGCGAACAGCACCGCCACCGCAGCTGCCTCCATCCGTCCTCCCGGCGTCTAGGACGCCGAGGACGGAACGTTCTTTTGATCAAGTGGTCGCCGTCTCGCGCGGGCACAGCCGGGACCTTTATGCGGGGAGGAAGCCAGTCAGCTGACCTGCTGGTCGGCTGACGTCAGGGGAGTCCCACGGTGCCCAGGATTGGCGGATTCAGGAGGGGCGGGCCAGTGGGGTCTCCTCTGCTTCTTAAGCCTCCGGGCTTCATTCAGAGGTTGTCTGTTGTCGTGAATACCTCGCGTGTTAGCGCTCAGACCTTAGACTAGATCCCAGGTGTTGATATCAAGGACTTCACACCTAGACTAGGATATTGTTATATTGTACTGATTACCTGTGTATGACTCTTGGCTAAACTCTGACTCGGATCTCGCTTTCTGATTCTGTACTTCTGCCTATCTGCCTTATTAGTTGCTGAACCTCTGCCTGATTACCGGTTACTCTCTTGCCTTACGATTCTATACCGATACTTACCTCTCTGTTGCTGAACCTCTGCCTGATTACCGATTACTCTCCTGCCTGACGATTCTGTATCACTACTTACCAGTCTGTTGCCGAACCTTGCCTGTCAGACCATTCTACTCACCAGTGGGCCCTCGCCACTGGTGAGGTGCTAGCTTCACCAGCTCCGCTGGTGAAGTTATTCTTTAATGCAGTACTGTTTGCGTTTTCTGCTCCTAGGCTGCAGTACAGTCTGAATCACCTGCTTCTCAGGCGATCATTAGTGCAGTACTGTTTATGTCTCCTGCTCCTAGGCTGCAGTACAGTCTGAGTCACCCGCTCCTCGGGTGATCACTCGGCTGCAGTACACTCTGAATCACCCGATCCTCGGGAGATTCGGTCTCTTCATTATTGTATTTCCAGCTTGCTGGAGCTTGAACCCTATTACACGGTCAGTGTATCGATAGTACCTCACCAGTCCCTCTGGTGAGGTCTCATAAAACTATTAAAGTTACGGTTGCACCAAACACTACACACTCAGCTCCTTGTGTTGCTATACTGGTATTATTGGTGATTTTGCAGATCACACATAATCAGGTATAGCATCTGCATTATTGGTGATTCTGCAGATCACCAAATAATCAGACATCTGAGTTGCGACACCCAACCGTTACACCCACCCTGTACATAGAGATCATTCAACAAAACATATACTGAAATAAGCATGGTCCAATACCAAACATCTAGAAAAGTGTGCCATTTTAGTACGCTGACCTTACCACTTTGGTACTATAGTGAATTTCCTGTATTCTGGGCTTCTTTATTTACATGCTTTTCTTTCTGCTTTATGCCATCCACAGATATGAGATGATCTATGCCCAGGAAGCAGGTGGAATACAAGCAGGAAGGGGAAAGGAGATGCAGAGAGGAATAATCAGATCTTATCTGCAGATCACTGATATGTGAGTAGCTTTCATGTAGAGATGGGATGCAGTGGGGGATTGCAGTGAGCAGGGAGAGGCATGGGAAAGCTGGCATAGTGCAGAAAGAACAATGCTGATTCGTCGAGTATAAAAATGTAATTGTGGCTATGTCAGGAAAATAAACAGCTGTATGACCATATAAATCCGTTCCAGCACTTACTTTTGTACACGAGGACTCCAGCAAAAACTGCAACGATAACAGACAGACAGCAGATGGCAATGGCAGCAATCACAGCAGAAGAGAGGCCATTGTTGGGTTCTGGGAGAGAAACACAAAGGAAACATGAGATGAGATCCTATCTGTCAATAGATCAGGACAAGAGACTCTAGAGAAATGGGTACACGATTCAACTTCCTGGTCAATGGGATTTAACAGATTATTTTTGACATGATAACGGGATTGATTTTGGAATGTTTTCATCAGAAAATTGATCCCATTATTGATCAAGAGCAGTTTGGACATGTACACATGATGCAACCTCGTCAGCTTACCCATTGATCTGGCAGGAAATTGAATTGTGTGTACCCAGCATAAGGGTGACACAATAATTATATAGCATCAGACTGGACTTTCTGCTGTACTAAACAGGAGCTTTCCCCACCTGATGCTCTGCTTCCCTATAAATGTGTCCTCTATGACATGGTGCTCGTCATGGAAAACTCAATTTAAAGTGAACCTAAGACGAATAATGTCTCAGGATTTATACTTACCTGGGGCTTCCTCTAGCCCCCTGCAGGCTGTTCGATCCCTCACCATCTCTCTGGGCCACTCCAGTCGTCCTCTAGCTGTCCCAGTATTCCTGTTAGTCACACTTCGTCACACATGCACGGCCCAGCAGCACACATGCACCCGTCGCCAGGAGCATCCTGCACAGTAGTACTGCACAGTCGCAGAATGCACTCAGCGATTGGGGCGGATCGGCGGCCATCCAGCGGGGACTGGAGTTGCCTGGGGAGACGATGAGGGATTGGACAACTTAAAGTGTAACGGTCGGGCATAAAATCAAAAATCAATTCTTTATTTTTTTCTGGTAAACAAGTAATAAGGATGCTAATCAGTCAATCCAAAAGTTAAAATCTCTTTTACTTTTCTTGTTTATAAATGATCATTCCCCAGTTTACCCGACTCTTATTTGGTACATTGCCGCACAAAGGAAGTTGCAGGGCATGCTGGGTTGTCCTTTTTTGCTTCTGCGCATTAGTTAAGTCTGAGGGGAAATAAAGAAGCAAAAAAAGACAACCCAGCATGCCCTGCAACTTCCTTTGTGCGGCAAAGTACCAAATAAGAGTCAGGTAAACTGAGAAATGATCATTTATAAACAAGAAAAGTAATAGAGATTTTAACTTTTTGATTGCCTGGTTAGCATCCGTATTACTTGTTCACCAGATAAAAATAAAGAATTGATTTTTTATTTTATGCCCAACAGTTACACTTTAAAGAAGATCTGTGGTGAATTTACAGCACATTCAAATAAACATATTACTGTTTCCTGCATTATTCCCCCTCTTCATTTATCCTATTTTCGCTGCTCCCTGCTGCCAATAAATAACTCCGTTAATAAAGTATCATTTTTAAACCTTTGGGCAAGATGGCTGCAATGTAAAGTGCTTCCAGGTCAGTACACCGTCTCCCTGTACTGCTGTGCACCAGAGATCAGCTGAAGCCACAAGAGGCAGATCTCCCTCCCCCTGCTTTCTGGAGCTTGCAGAAAGGTCAGGGATGACTCATCAGATGACGTGCAGCAGGGGGAGGTGTAGGGAGGAACAGCTGCTAGACTGTCTGCCTCTTCCTGCAGCACAATATTAGTCTAACTAGATGAATAATTAGAAAGGAGCAGGAGAGAGACAGCACAGCTGTTTCTACATGAGACAGGGAAAAAAGATTAGTACTTATGAAAGGAACATATCTCTTCATTTAAATTGCATTTTGAAAAAGGGCCACAGAATCCCTTTAAAGGGGGCTGGAGGAAGCCCCAGGTAAGTGTGTCTTACAGCTGCAGTATAGACTTGTGCATTTTTAATGCACATTTTGTGAAATATATAATGATTCGCAATGCATAAAGTTCTCCACCAAAACCGTTTCAACAATTATTTTTTTTACCTGGCTAGGTGGGTTTGCAAAACTAACTTCCAGTGTGAATGTCAGATGCAGTTTGAGGAGACTGAATAGCAGTCTGTTATCTGCCCAAACTCCTTCCCCTACCCCATCATCACTCATATGCGAGCGTAAAGGAGAATCTTGGAGGGGACATTAACCATCATTCAGTTTGAATACAGAGCTGACTCAACCCAACCCCTCTGCACTGTTGCTGAACTATTCTGAAATATTAACTCTTTGCAGATGGAATGGCAGCTCTGCAAAATTCTATTATCATTCCCTCTCTAGTTCCCTTCTTCTCTATTTATAATATAACATTTATGTATTCATGTATTTGGTTGTTGTTGGGCCAGGCCACTTTTGCTAACTTGGACACTCAGTCAGACAATGACCAAGTGTGTGAGCTCTGAGAATGGAAGTAGTTTACATTTTCCCATTTAAAATTCCCCTTGCAAATCAAAAGATTAATTTTGATTGTCTGTTGAAGGCTCCACTCACTTTCCTGAATATTAATGACCAGTCATCTAATGACCGACTGTAGCAGGTTTGAGGCCTCTGCCATTAACAGTGTAAGAGTGGCAGCAATGTAAATATTTCCCTTGCAAATCAATAGGTGATATTTGATTGGCTGTTGTAGGCTCCACCCACTTTTGTGATTATTCCCAGTCACCCAGAGACCAAGTGTGCCAAGTTTGAGAACTCTGTGATTAACAGTCTAAGGCCACGTTCACAGTGTCTGCTTTTAGAAAACGTAAACAGAAACGCATCAAAATTGCACATAGAAAAATGTGCGCTTGGATGCGTTTTTCTAGCAGAGGGATGAAGCCGGCACCATCAATAAAGTATTATGCTCTTTTATTCTTCATAGCAATCAGTCACATAGATATGCGACGTTTCGGGGGAATCCCCCTTTCTCAAGCAAGTGACAGGATATGAAATGACAAACATACAAGACAATTTATATATAGCCACCAAGTATTTCACCAATCATTGGTCCCAATTTTTTGACCAATCACACAGTCAAATGAGCTGTGCGGACCTGATGGGAAACTTAAAAGTTAGGAAGGGAGCCAATAGGAAGATGGAGACACTCACCCACATGTCAAAACCTCCGAAGACCGAGTCACGCCGCATCCATGTATGGAGGACGCCATCTGTGGCCGAGCACCGCTCCCAGGAGGCGCTCCCACATTGGTGCGCGGCCGGGGGAGCACCACGTGACCAGCTCCAAGATGAGCTGGTCACAAGCGAGGCCTGAAGTGGAACGCGGAAGCGACGCGTCACACGCAAGAACGCGTCACTCTCCAGCGTCCACGTGACCACGCCGGCGCCGCCCCAACCGCATCACCATAGCAACCACCATCACAGAGCCGCGCAAGAGCAGACACTTTGGCAGTGACAGTATGATGCAGCAGGGCAGAAGAGGAGCAAGTATATTGAAGAAAAGATACAGACAAGATGATCCTTGCATAGAAATAGGCATAAGTCCATATGTGATCACAAATAATATATCGTTCCCAATATGTGCGATATTAGTGACGGACACTAAAATATCCAATCAGGGCATAAGTTCTAGAACATGAAAATAAAAATAGATATAAAATACAAAATAAAAAATAAAGAATTAAAAATAAGAAATAAAGCAACAAAAGAGCTAGAAAAACTGAAACAAATATTAAAATAAAAACAAACAACAAAAACTTAACAGTGAAATAATTATAATAAAGGCGATAATTCAAATTCCCTGTTAAGGCCCCAAGGATCAAGGCAATCTAATGTCCTGATCCAATGGGCTTCCCTGTAGGCTGATGGTGTAATGGTTAAGGGCTCTGCCCCTGACACAGGAGACCAGGGTTCGAATCTCGGCTCTGCCTGTTCAGTATGCCAGCACTAATTCAGTAGGAGACCTTTGGCAAGTCTCCCTTACACTGCTACTGCCAATAGAGCGCGCCCTAGTGGCTGCTGCTCTGCTCTGGCGCTTTGAGTCCGCAAGGAGGAAAGCGCAATATAAATGTTGTCTTGTCTTGTCTTATAGTAATTTTTTTGTCCTACTACCACCTCTTCTCATAGGTGGAATTGCTTCGATAATTTGACATCTAAGCTGATTAACGTTATGTCCAAATTTTACAAAATGTGAGGGAACAGCTTGTTCTATCAATTTATTTCTTATAGCTGATTTATGAGCCGATAGTCTAACCTTGAATTTAGATGTAGTCTGACCTACATAGATGAGGCCACAGGGGCACTTAAGTAGGTATACCACATATTGGGAATCACAGTTATAGCAACCTTTAATCGGGTATTGTTTCCCTGTATAGGGGTGTACTATATAAGGAGATCTGATGATGGAGTGGCAATGCACGCAGTTAAGACAGGGGAATGTCCCCCTGCGAGAACGACACTCTGGGGGTCTCACCAAGGTCCTCATCTCAGCGTGTAACAATCTGTCCCGCAAAGTAGGGGCCCGCTTGTACGAAAATAATGGTGGGTTTTGAAATTCATTAATGGAGGGGAAGGAGCGAGACAACGTACTCCAATGTCTTTTTATAATTCTACTAATGGGATCACTCCATATATTAAATTTAGAAACAAAGGGTAATCGGCTGCCTACGCTCCCTCTCCCCCTATGACGCACAGGCGTCTCTCTCGCCTCCCTGCGTGCATGGGCCACCACATCACCAGGATACTGTCGCTCTAAGAATTTTTTTGTCATATCATCTAGTGGGGACTCAAGTTTTTCATCATCACCCACTATGCGGCCCAACCGCATGAATTGACTTTTGGGTATGGCACATTTAGTGCTTCTAGGGTGGAAGCTGTCAAAAGAGAGAATTGCATTACGATCTGTGGGTTTTATATACAGATCTGTATACAGTCTCCCATTATTAATAGTGACCAAAGTGTATAAAAAATTGACACTCTCCACATCACAATGTAAAGTGAGGCGGATTGTCTCACATTGTTAATGTAGCTGAGAGACCAGCTCCTCTAGGGCCGAACGTGGCCCCGCCCACACGCAAAATATATCATCAATATATCTTAGCCAAATTTTGGCATATTTTTTAAAATTTGGATTATTATAGACAAAAAACTTTCCTTATAAACGTTCATGTATATATTTGCGTAGGACGGAGCCACGTTCGACCCCATAGCTGTACCACGTACCTGTAAATAGAAACGGTCGTTAAAGGAGAACTGTAGTGAAAGGTATATGGAGGCTACCATATTGATTTCCTTTTAAGCAATACCAGTTACCTGGCTATCCTGCAGATCCTCTGCCTCCAATGCTTTTAGCCCTAGACCCTGAACAAGCATGCAGCAGATCTGGTGTTTGACATTTTTGTAAGATCTGACAAGATTAGCTGCATGCTTGTTTCTGGTGTGATTCACACTACTGCAGCCAAATAGACCAGCAGGGCTGCCAGGCAACTGGTATAGCTTAAAAGGAAATCAATATGGCAGCCTCCATATACCTTTCACTACAGTTCTCCTTTAAATACAAAATAATTGCATTTCAAAACAATATATAACAGATCAATTAAGAACTGGATCTGAGGATCTGAGAAATCCGAAGCTATAAAGAGCATATGGCGGACAGCCTCCACACCTCCATCATGAGGGATGGAGGTGTAGAGGCTCTCAACATCCATAGTAACCAGTAAGGTCTCCTCAGGAATATCCTGAAGAGACGCAATGGTGTCCAGGAACATGGTAGTGTACCTTAAGTATGACTTCTGTGCTATGACAAATGGGTGAAGAATGTATTCTAAATATTTTGCAAGCGGTGAAAGAACTGAATCTATCCCTGATACTATAGGGCGGCCTGGAGGATGTTTTTTTGTGGATTTTTGGTACCAAATATAGTACCGGTGTTCTTGTATATTCTATTTGGAGGAATTTGACTAATTTGTTATCAACTATCCTATCTTGGACGGCTTTGTTTAGAACACCAGAGATACGTTTTTGTATATCAGATAGGGGGTCACAGGGTAGTGATTGATAGGTGTTAAAGTCAGATAATTGACGCATTGCTTCAGACATATAGTCTTCAATGTTCATCACTACCACTGCTCCCCCTTTGTCCGCCGGTTTTATAATGATGGAATCGTTCAATTCAAGTTCCCGTAGTGCATGGCGTTCCTCAGAAGAGAGGTTGTGTTGGATATAAGTTCCAGGATTGCCTGTCCTAAATAGACTGTCAATGTCTTTAGATACATTGGCCTCAATTCACTAAGCTTATCTCCTGTCTTTAATAACTCTTCTAGAGTTGTTACCATGGTGATAAGGCATGTAGTATTCAGGAAACATTTTACCTCAAGCAAGCAACTCTTCTGTCTTTAAGTTAACTCTCCAATCCTTAAAATAACTCTAGAGTTAAAGACAGGCTGTTAATTAACTGCGTGTGAAAATAACTACAGAGGAGGTAGATTAACTACAGAGGATTTAAATTAACTACAGAGGAGTTAAATTAACTACAGAGGAGGTAAATTAACTACAGAGGAGGTAACTTAAGGAATGAAGAGATAAGATAACTCTCTCACTGTGTGGAGGTAAGTTTTCTCTTGCCTTATTATCTCCAGCATGATCTTAGTGAATTGAGGCCATTGTCTATGAAGTTATCAATGATTTGGCAAGAAGGTGGATTAAAGGAGCTTTTCAAACGAAGTGTAGAATCTCCTAATGTTAGCACAGACTCATCATGGTCACTAGAGTATGGTGAAAAACGGGGTAAGCTGAATAAGTGTTTGAGTTTCACGTTTCTATAGAATCTCTGCAGGCCCAAATCTAGTTGGAGACAGTCAGGCCAGTGGGTGGGGGCAAACGATAGTCCTCTATTAAGTACACGTTGTTGGAATTCAGTTAGAGTAAGTGTGGAGATGTTAACCACAATATTGTTACATGCTACTTCTTCGGCTTCTGTTTCTGGCGCAGTCTTTCTTTTATACCTCCTGTGGCGTCCACCACGCCGCTTTCGTCTTGACTGGACACATCTGTGGTGTCCTCTGGGGTACTGATTGGCAAAAAATCAGAGGAGCCATTCCCAGATGGTAGAGGTTCTGTTGGTTTAGATGGACGTGGTCCTCCTTTTGGTGGTCTAGGTGGATTTTTAGGCCTCCTCCTCATATACTTACATGTCTCTTAACCACGTGGAGTGCACCCTACCCTACTTCGCCACCATGGAGCCGGTGGATATGGATACGCTTACCTTTTCTTTTACACCTGATGAGACAGCACGGGCCGTCTCTTCTGTTCATTCTGGGGTGGCCTTTCTGGCAGCCACTGATGTGCGTACACTACGTAAACAGATTGAACGTATAGAAAAGACACGAATTGCCTATGAGTTACATGCGGCAACATTGGGAGAATATCTGAGAGTGGGCCGGATCCCAAGAGGTATAAGATCCCATGTAAGTCCGATCATGTTTCCTACTGATGCATCTTTCTGCCATACATGGTCCTTTATCTGGAACAAGGCTGCATTTGATTCTATGGTGCTGACCATTAACCGTATCCAGAGTGAAATTCCTAAACTTAATACACAACTTGAGAGCATGACACGGAAGCTCCAAGAGCTCATGAAGGAAGATGAATTTGATACATTTCAAAAAGAAATGGAAACATTTCGCAACACTATTACCACCCAGATTGAGACCATAAAACGGCAAAAATTCCAACGTGATGCTGCGGATTACAATTCAGGTTATGTGTACGTGTGGCAACAACCGTACAAACGACCAATAAGGCCTAAAAATCCACCTAGACCACCAAAAGGAGGACCATGTCCATCTAAACCAACAGAACCTCTACCATCTGGGAATGGCTCCTCTGATTTTTTGCCAATCAGTACCCCAGAGGACACCACAGATGTGTCCAGTCAAGACGAAAGCGGCGTGGTGGACGCCACAGGAGGTATAAAAGAAAGGCTGCGCCAGAAACAGAAGCCGAAGAAGTAGCATGTAACAATATTGTGGTTAACATCTCCACACTTACTCTAACTGAATTCCAACAACGTGTACTTAATAGAGGACTATCGTTTGCCCCCACCCACTGGCCTGACCGTCTCCAACTAGATTTGGACCTGCAGAGATTCTATAGAAACGTGAAACTTTTTTCAGTTTACCCCGTTTTTCACCATCCTCTAGTGACCATGATGAGTCTGTGCTAACATTAGGAGATACTACACTTCGTTTGAAAAGCTCCTTTAATCCACCTTCTTGCCAAATCATTGATAACTTCATAGACAATGTATCTAAAGACATTGACAGTCTATTTAGGACAGGCAATCCTGGAACTTATATCCAACACAACCTCTCTTCTGGGGAACGCCATGCACTACGGGAACTTGAATTCAACGATTCCATCATTATAAAACCGGCGGACAAAGGGGGAGCAGTGGTAGTGATGAACATTGAAGACTATATGTCTGAAGCAATGCATCAATTATCTGACTTTAACACCTATCAATCACTACCCTGTGACCCCCTATCTGATATACAAAAACGTATCTCTGGTGTTCTAAACAAAGCCACCCAAGATAGGATAGTTGATGACAAATTAGTCAAATTCCTCCAAATAGAATATCCAAGAACACCGGTACTATATTTGGTACCAAAAATCCACAAAAATGTACAACATCCTCCAGGCCGCCCTATAGTATCAGGGATAGATTAAGTTCTTTCACCGCTTGCAAAATATTTAGACTACATTCTTCACCCATTTGTCATAGCACAGAAGTCATACTTAAGGGACACTACCATGTTCCTGGACACCATTGCGTCTCTTCAGGATATTCCTGAGGAGACCTTACTGGTTACTATGGATGTTGAGAGCCTCTACACCTCCATCCCTCATGATGGAGGTGTGGAGGCTGTCCGCCATATGCTCTTTATAGCTTCGGATTTCTCAGATCCTCAGATCCAGTTCTTAATTGATCTGTTATATATTGTTTTGAAATGCAATTATTTTGTATTTAATGACCGTTTCTATTTACAGGTACGTGGTACAGCTATGGGGTCGAACGTGGCTCCGTCCTACGCAAATAACCAAAATTAGCTTACCTGGTAATGCTGTTTTTAATAACCCTCCAGGACAGGTGCTACATATGAGATTTAGGCCCGCCCCCAACAGGAAACACAAAGATCTAGCTCTCTATAAGTTCCACCTCTAATCTCTACCTGCCAGTCTGTTCCAATTAACTGTTCCGATAGAATACTTTAACTCCACATATTAATAACACTCTAACCATTTACTCCTTATTGGTCATGTTTACAACATATAGATAGTTATACCTTCATAAATTTAGGGTGGGTCACCTGTCCTGGAGGGTTATTAAAAACAGCATTACCAGGTAAGCTAATTTTGGTTTTTTCAAATAACCCTCCAGGACAGGTGCTACATATGAGATGATATGCAATAAATAACACTAACCTTAGGGAGGGATCACAGCCTGAAGAACTTTTCTTCCAAAAGTCTGTTCTTCCGCTGCTAGTAGATCTAGTCTGTAGTGTCTGATGAAGGTGTTCACTGTCTTCCATGTCGCTGCCTTGCAGATATCGGTTGCCGTTGCTCCAGCCTTGTAGGCCCAGGAGGTTGCAACTGACCTAGCTGAGTGTGCTGTTATCTCTTTTGGACATGGAACTCCTTTAAGTTTATAAGCTTCATTAATACAGGCTTTAATCCATCTTGCTATAGATGCCTTGGACATGCCTTCACCCTTCGTTGCTCCCATAAAGTTAACAAATAGTGCTGTAGATTTCCTAAAGTCTTTTACCCTATCTAGGTAAAAAAGTAAACATCTCCTAACATCTAACTTATGCCACCTAACTTCCCTAGGATCCGTGGCATTTTTGCAAAAGGATGGCAATATGATTTCCTGCATCCTATTGGATAGGGTAGCTACCTTTGGTAAAAATTCACTTGTTGTTTTTAAAACTACCCTGTCCTGGAGAACTAAACCAAATGGTTCTACCGAACTTAGAGCTTCCAGCTCACTTATCCTCCTCGCTGAGGTAATTGCTATCAAAAAAATTGTCTTCATTGTTAATAATCTTAACGAAATATCCCTTAATGGTTCAAACACATCACTCATTAACATATTCAAAACTAAAGTTAAGTCCCATCTGGGATACGAACGTTTCCATACCGGCCTGGAACGTTCTACTGATTTGAAAAATCTTACAACTAAAGGTTCTAAGGCTAACCGCCTATTAAGAAAAACCGAAAGGGCTGCAACCTGCACTTTCAAGGTACTTAGTGCTAACTTTTTTTCTATTCCATCTTGCAAGAATTCCAGAACTGTGGCCAGTCTATTGGATCTTAGCCCTTTATCCTTCTTCCAACTACAAAAAAATTTCCAATATTTTGAGTAGATTGCCCTCGTCACATTCTTTCTACTGTTAAGTATAGTCTCTGTGACCCTGTCAGATAGACCTCTTCTTTTCAAGATTTGCCCCTCAGAAACCACGCTGTCAGCTGAAGATTGGGAATCTGAGTCCGCTCTCCTTCTTTTCTGAGGATGTTGAGTCTGTTTTTCAACTGTACTGGTTTGTCCACCAACATCGATTTTATCATCGGGAACAAGATACGTTTTGGCCAGTTTGGAGCAATCAATATCAGATACATTGCTGTTGATTTTAGCTTCTGTAACAGTATTGGTAATAGAGGTATTGGAGGGAAAGCATATGCCATGTGAAAGTCCCATCTCTGGGCCAACGCATCTACCCCTAAAGCACCTTTTGGGTCTAGCGAGAAAAACTGACTGCAGTGAGTATTCTCCCAGTTGGCAAACAAATCTATTTGTGGATGGCCCCATCTCTGTGTCAGCTCTTTGAATATTTTTGGACTTAGACTTAGTTCTGAATTTGACAGTTTCTTTCTGCTCAGGAGATCTGCCATAGTATTTAGCGAACCCTTGAGATGTACCGCTGAGATTGACTGTAGATTTTGTTCTGCCCAGTTCAATATCTCCAGTACTAGTGTTAGGAGTGGTTCCGATTTCGTGCCCCCCTGTTTGTTTAAATACATTACTACTGTAATGTTGTCTGACCGGATTTGGAGATGGTGACCTCTTATTCTGTCTACTGTATGAGTCAGTGCCTCCTTTACTGCCCGTAATTCTCGAAAGTTGGATGATTGCGTCATCACTTCCCTTGACCAGATGCCCTGTAAACATATGCCTTCTATGTGGGCCCCCCAACCTGTGAGGCTGGCATCTGTCGTTAGTACTTTTGTTATTGGACACCTCCATAGACGACCACTTGTTAAATTGTCCTCCTGTAGCCACCAATTTAGGGACTGCTTGACAACTGTTGGCATCGAAAGAGTCCGATCCAGATCTGACTGGACTCCCTTCCAATTCTGCAGCAACCACTGCTGTAGTGGTCTTATATGCATCAGTGCCCAATATACTGCTGGAGCTGTGGAGGTTAAAAAACCAATCAGCCTCATCACAAGTCTTATAGTTGTACTTTTTTCTCCCTGACACTGATGTATCAAAGTCTGGAGCTTTATTACCTTGTCCTGTGGCAGATATAATCTCTGAGACAGTGAATCTACTGTGAATCCCAAAAATTGGATTTCTTGCGTTGGAATCAGATTTGATTCTTGTCGATTCACTAGCCACCCCGTCTGTTCTAAGAGATCCATTACTGAACTCTTGTGGTCCTCCAGTTTGTGTATACTGTCGGCCACTACCAGCAAATCGTCCAGATAGGGTATTATCAGGATGCCCTTCAGATGTAAAGCCCCCACTATCTCCGTCATTACTTTTGTAAATATTCTGGGTGCTGAAGAGATACCGAATGGGAGACAGCAAAATTGAAAATGTTCTAGACCTGAACTTGTCTTTACAGAAAACCGAAGGAAAGCTTGAGATTCTTTTCTTATTGGGATATGCCAATAGGCATCTGTTAGATCGATATTGATCATAAAACAGCCTGGAGATAGAAGGTTTCGCATTGTAAAGACTGTCTCCATTCGGAATCTCTCGTACCTTATATAAGGATTCAGAGGTTTTAGGTTTAGTATCAGCCGATACTTCCCCGTGGGCTTTTTTACCAAAAAGATTCTTGAATAGAACCCCTGTTTCTCCTGATCTACTGGGACCTTGCATACTACTTCTCTTGCCAGCATATCCTGTACTATTTGTAACATAGCGTTTTTTTCCTCTGGCACTCTGGGGGATTGAGTCATTAAAAATCGTTTGGGAGGAGATCTTGAAAATTGGATTTTGTACCCGTTTTCTATTAGGTCTAGAATGAACTTGTTCTTTGTCATTTCCTTCCAACCCAATAGAAATGTCTTTAATCTTCCTCCCACCTTGCTGGCGTCATGGTTTATCCTTATTTTCCGTTGTTCTAAACAACGGATTTTTCTTGGGGAACCCCCTATTGTTTGCCCAAGGCTTACGTCTCTGCTGTTCTCTGCCTTGTGTTTGTCTTCTCCGAAAAAACGGTTTCTTTTTAGGCTCAAATTTCCGTTTCTTGGGAAAAGTTGTCTTTTTACTGGCTGTACGCTCTAACACCTCCTGCAGTTGTGGCCCAAACAGTAAATCCCCAGAAAAAGGAAGGCTACAAGCCCTAGCCTTTGATGTCTGGCTACCATCCCATGTTTTCAACCATAGGTTACGTCTTGCATTATTTATAAGTGCTGTGGATTTTGCAGTTACTCTCAAGGATTCTGAGGCCGCATCAATCACATAATCGTTACCCCCTTCAACTACCTCAATTGCTTCTAGAATATCCTTTTTTGGTGCATCCTCATTCACCAATTTTTTTATTCTTTCTAACCATACAGACATGGTACGTGAAACGCAGGTAGTTGCTGCGGCTGGCTTAAAGTTAGTCGCACTGGCTGACCAGGCTTTCTTTAGTGAGAATTCAATCCTCTTGTCCCCTGGATCTTTTAAACGACCCAGGTCCTCAAATGCGAGTTCGTTATCTTTTTCTACCTGACTGAAAGCTACGTCCAGCTTGGGACATGACTCCCACAATTTAGCATCCTCTTCTGAGAATGGGAACCTTCTCTTAAATCCTTTTGAGATAAATAGTCTTTTCTCAGGTTCCTTCCACTGTAAAGATATTACATTTTTCATTGAGCTATGAACCGGGAAGCATAATTGTTCCGAAGGTTCCATGCCCAAATACAATTTATCGTGTAACGATTTCTCAGCTATCTTCCTTTGTGGTATGTCAAGGGTTGAGTAGATTGCTTTAAGCAATTCCTCCGTTTCTTCTGACGCGAATTTAAATCTAGATGATGTGAATGCTTCATCAGTTTCTTCCTGTTCTGAAAACTCCTCAGCAGACCTAGAATCCGGTTCCCCGGTCTCCTGATGACTTTCCTGCTCCTCTTCTGAGGAGTAGATTACTCTGGGTGACTTTCTAGTAGCCTTTTTAGGTTTACTTATCTGTCTCGTCTGCTGCTCCTGCCCTGAGGTGGTTGGCAAACTTTCCCTAAAGGCCTTAAAAGTTTCCACCATCTCTTGGCGCATTGTAAACATAAAGTCTTTACAGGAAGCAGTGTTATCTTCATTAATAATACTTGATATACATTTTTGGCATGATGCTTTCGGCCAGTGTAGTTGTAGAGGTTTATTACATAAAATGCAACTCCTGGGCCTATCAGAGCTATCAGACTCCATAGCATTCTGGAAAACATACAAATAATGCAATCAATACCGGATTCTGCTCAATGTTCCATACATGAAAATATTATATTGATAAAAATCCAGCTGAATCAGCCACTATTTTCTAAGTCACAGAGATGAATAAGACCATCATGGTCAAAACATATCTAAGACAGGATTATTGCATAATAACCCTTAATACATTGTGGCCAATAAGTGAACAAATGATTAAGTCTGTCTAGCTCTAAGGTAACATGCTATTATCCTACTCGAACACATGTGTTTAAATAGCATAACAATAACCCCCAATCACAGGGTATGCAGCAATGAATCAAAAACTGCCGTTTATCAGATATGCGCATATACTTGCTTCCCTGCTCAGACCACCAGATCAGACAGCGGCAAATAATATCAGCCATCATCCGCATGCCAGACCTGCATGATCTAGCCAGCAACATCAGACCTCGCAGATCAGACGGCCGCTTGTCCTCCGACTCTGCCCCACTTACCTGATCTGCCGTCTTCTGTTTCGCGTCCATCTCCTCCAAGAACGCCACCGCATGTGGAGATGGACGCCGCGACCTCTAAACAGGCGCCCGACCCGGATCCGGAAGTGACGTCACCGGACGTGACATCACCGTGAGGGCGGAAGTTCCACATCCACAGCGCTAATGCCCTCGCCTCCGCCTGGACACGCTGCAATGCTCACCGCTCCTTCCCGAGGCCACCATTCCGCCTCCGCTTGGTGTTAGCCTCTTCCGTCGGGCGTATGGCCTCCGCCTTAGCTGTCTCCAAAGTCGCTCCCCTGGCTGCCGTGCACCTGCCGACTCCACCAAAGGCTTCCACAACCGTGGATACAGGTAACCTCCGACCAAACCAGGATAGGGCTACCCCACATACTAGTTCTTAGATGGCCTCAGCACTGCCTGGCTGCTGACCACCTTCCCTAGCTAGAGAGCTAGGTGTTCCCCGGAACAGGAAACACAAAGAACTGGCAGGTAGAGATTAGAGGTGGAACTTATAGAGAGCTAGATCTTTGTGTTTCCTGTTGGGGGCGGGCCTAAATCTCATATGTAGCACCTGTCCTGGAGGGTTATTTGAAAAATATACATGAACGTTTATAAGGAAAGTTTTGTCTATAATAATCCAAATTTTAAAAAATATGCCAAAATTTGGCTAAGATATATTGATGATATATTTTGCGTGTGGGCGGGGCCACGTTCGGCCCTAGAGGAGCTGGTCTCTCAGCTACATCAACAATGTGAGACAATCCGCCTCACTTTACATTGTGATGTGGAGAGTGTCAATTTTTTATACACTTTGGTCACTATTAATAATGGGAGACTGTATACAGATCTGTATATAAAACCCACAGATCGTAATGCAATTCTCTCTTTTGACAGCTTCCACCCTAGAAGCACTAAATGTGCCATACCCAAAAGTCAATTCATGCGGTTGGGCCGCATAGTGGGTGATGATGAAAAACTTGAGTCCCCACTAGATGATATGACAAAAAAATTCTTAGAGCGACAGTATCCTGGTGATGTGGTGGCCCATGCACGCAGGGAGGCGAGAGAGACGCCTGTGCGTCATAGGGGGAGAGGGAGCGTAGGCAGCCGATTACCCTTTGTTTCTAAATTTAATATATGGAGTGATCCCATTAGTAGAATTATAAAAAGACATTGGAGTACGTTGTCTCGCTCCTTCCCCTCCATTAATGAATTTCAAAACCCACCATTATTTTCGTACAAGCGGGCCCCTACTTTGCGGGACAGATTGTTACACGCTGAGATGAGGACCTTGGTGAGACCCCCAGAGTGTCGTTCTCGCAGGGGGACATTCCCCTGTCTTAACTGCGTGCATTGCCACTCCATCATCAGATCTCCTTATATAGTACACCCCTATACAGGGAAACAATACCCGATTAAAGGTTGCTATAACTGTGATTCCCAATATGTGGTATACCTACTTAAGTGCCCCTGTGGCCTCATCTATGTAGGTCAGACTACATCTAAATTCAAGGTTAGACTATCGGCTCATAAATCAGCTATAAGAAATAAATTGATAGAACAAGCTGTTCCCTCACATTTTGTAAAATTTGGACATAACGTTAATCAGCTTAGATGTCAAATTATGGAAGCAATTCCACCTATGAGAAGAGGTGGTAGTAGGACAAAAAAATTACTATAAGACAAGACAAGACAACATTTATATTGCGCTTTCCTCCTTGCGGACTCAAAGCGCCAGAGCAGAGCAGCAGCCACTAGGGCGCGCTCTATTGGCAGTAGCAGTGTAAGGGAGACTTGCCAAAGGTCTCCTACTGAATTAGTGCTGGCATACTGAACAGGCAGAGCCGAGATTCGAACCCTGGTCTCCTGTGTCAGGGGCAGAGCCCTTAACCATTACACCATCAGCCTACAGGGAAGCCCATTGGATCAGGACATTAGATTGCCTTGATCCTCGGGGCCTTAACAGGGAATTTGCATTATCGCCTTTATTATAATTATTTCACTGTTAAGTTTTTGTTGTTTGTTTTTATTTTAATATTTGTTTCAGTTTTTCTCGCTCTTTTGTTGCTTTATTTCTTATTTTTAATTCTTTATTTTTTATTTTGTATTTTATATCTATTTTTATTTTCATGTTCTAGAACTTATGCCCTGATTGGATATTTTAGTGTCCGTCACTAATATCGCACATATTGGGAACGATATATTATTTGTGATCACATATGGACTTATGCCTATTTCTATGCAAGGATCATCTTGTCTGTATCTTTTCTTCAATATACTTGCTCCTCTTCTGCCCTGCTGCATCATACTGTCACTGCCAAAGTGTCTGCTCTCGCGCGGCTCTGTGATGGTGGTTGCTATGGTGATGCGGTTGGGGCGGCGCCGGCGGGGTCACGTGGACGCTGGAGAGTGACGCGTACACACGTTCTTGCGTGCGACGCGTCGCTTCCGCGTTCCACTTCAGGCCTCGCTTGTGACCAGCTCTCTTGGAGCTGGTCACGTGGTGCTCCCCCGGCCGCACACCAATGTGGGAGCGCCGCCCGCCTCCTGGGGGCGGTGCTCAGCCACAGATGGCGTCCTCCATACATGGATGCGGCGTGACTCGGTCTTCGGAGGTTTTGACATGTGGGTGAGTGTCTCCATCTTCCTATTGGCTCCCTTCCTAACTTTTAAGTTTCCCATCAGGTCCGCACAGCTCATTTGACTGTGTGATTGGTCAAAAAATTGGGACCAATGATTGGTGAAATGCTTGGTGGCTATATATAAATTGTCTTGTATGTTTGTCATTTCATATCCTGTCACTTGCTTGAGAAAGGGGGATTCCCCCGAAACGTCGCATATCTATGTGACTGATTGCTATGAAGAATAAAAGAGCATAATACTTTATTGATGGTGCCGGCTTCATCCCTCTGCTATTATACATCCGTGTGGTTTACGGACAGCCTAGCACATCATACATGTCTTTGGAAGGAGTGCCTCCTCCTCATATACTTGGATGCATTTTTCTGTCAGACATGCAGTGCACAGAACACTGTGTATTGCTAAATAATGCAATACATTAAAAAATGGGAGTATGAGCTTGGGAGTTAAAGCCCTGAGGTAAAAACCTCTCTAGACTTTTATCTTTCTTTGTGTTCCCATCTAAAATACATTTTCTCAAGTTTCTTTAGTGTGCGTTTTGTACATTATGAATGTAAAATGTAAAAATACACCTTCAAAACATATACAAAAGCTTTTGCTAGGCATCCATAGACTTGCATTGGCATGCGTTTCTGTGCACAGTGCACAGAAATGCATGCAACAATGCAAGTCCAAAACACGCACCTCTGCAACGTGCTACTGTGAATGAGGTGCATAGAAATTCATCGATTTTGTAATGACCTCAAAAATCCCATATTGCACACGTTGTAAAGCAGACAGCAATGCGTGCAATGTGAACGAGCCCTAAGAATGGCTGCAGTTTACATTTTCCCACTTACAATGAATGGTTGAAATTTGATTGGCTGTCACCAAGTGCCAAGTTTGGGGACTCTGGCTTTGTTACTGTGAGAATGGCCAGCCTTCCATATTTTGCCATCGATATCAACGGGGAAAATGTGATTGGTTGTTTGTCGTTCCGCCCAGGTGTGTGTTTGTGTGTGTATGTAATTGGTAGGATGGAGGCACCTAATGTGTGTTCTATTTTAGTATTTTAAAATACAAATAAAAATGATATAATAAAAAGAGAGGCTATTGCTTACCTCTCCAGAAGATATAGACACTAGTTCAACTTGAAAAAAAGTTTTTATTCAAAAAGCAATCTGGCAGCGCATTTCACAGGTCATGGCCCGCTTCCTCAGGTCAATACAAAATGTCTTGATAGCATAGGTGATAGAGTGTAGGTGCCTCTAATAGTATTAGTATCTAGTATTAGAGACGCCTACACTCTATCATCTATGCTATCAAGGCATTTTGTATTGACCTGAGGAAGCAGGCCCTGACCCGTGAGATGTGTTGTCGGATTGCTTTTTGAACAAAAACTTTTTTCCAGTTGAACTAGTGTCTATATCTTCTGGAGAAGTAAGTGATTATCTCTCTTTTTATTATATAATTTTTTATTTGTATTTCAAAATACATTGTGCACCTCTATCCTACCCATTACCAGTCAGGCCTCCTTTGGTGGTAACAGCTTTGCAGTTTTTCTGAGAAGTCGATCGTACTACAGGAGAGCGACCATCCAGTATCCAGCAGGACCTGGAATACCGAGCAGGGCTACAGGAGAGCGACCATCCAGTATCCAGCAGGACCTGGAATACCGAGCAGGGCTACAGGAGAGCGACCATCCAGTATCCAGAAGGACCAGGAGTACCGAGCAGGACTACAGGAGAGCGACCATCCAGTATCCAGCAGGACCTGGAATACTGAGCAGGGCTACAGGAGAGCGACCATCCAGTATCCAGCAGGACCTGGAGTACCGAGCAGAGCTACAGGAGAGCGACCGTCCAAATATCCAGCAGGACCTGGCGTACCGAGCAGGGCTACAGGAGAGCGACCATCCAGTATCCAGCAGGACCTGGAGTACCGAGCAGGGCTACAGGAGAGCAACCATCCAGTATCCAGCAGGACCTGGAGTACCGAGCAGGGCTACAGGAGAGCAACCATCCAGTATCCAGCAGGACCTGGAGTACCGAGTGGGGACGGTTAATTCCTTGCAGGCTTATATGGTGGTTGCAGGAACTGCAACCCACCTTTGTGAGTATATATCTATATAATTTTATCCTCCCTATACCTGACGATACTGCACCATTGGGCTCCCGGTCTCTCCCTACTTTTCACCTAGGTATTCTTGGCCCTTACGAAAATCACCAAAGATAAAAACCTATATGTTTGGGGGTGTGTGTGTGTACACCACCAAAAAAGTACATGATCGTATTGCTCAACATAGGTGCTCTGTCAGGGGACAGACTTCTGATATTCCAGTGCCTGTATTTTGTTGTGTGATCAAATAAAGAAGAACTATATGCTGCAACTCCTCGCTGGTTCTTATATGAACTTGAGGAAACTGGGCACCCTCATTTGCGAGCATACCTTACAGAAAGCCTGTGAAAGCTGCTTACTCCCCCTGGACATGGGCATCCGCAGAGGCAAAATGGGGTGGACGCCCCCCACCCTGGCTGTCAGCTGCAAACCCCCCCCCCCCCCCCCGGCTGTCCTGTCTACCTATAATGTAAAAGGCAGCATCCCAGTAGCCAGTGTCAGACCTCCGATCAGCCAGCGACCAGTAAGAGAACTCACGGATACCGCACTGATATGTGGAAGTGACATCATATGTCACTTCCGCATATGCAACGCAGTGTCCATGGGGGTACCACGCATCTACTTCACACTAATCAGATTCCAACAATGAATCGGCACCACACCAGGTAAAATGTTAAAGCTCTTTTATTGCATCACATCAATGGCACAATAAATGACAGATGCTGTTTCGGGCATAGCCCTTTCTCAAATTGCAATAGCCACAATAAAAACACAAGTGAAATGCCTTTAAATAGCTCACCCCCAGTAAAAACACCAATCAGTGTCATGCTAGGCAGGGCAAACCGTGGACCTGATGGGGAACAGGTAACCTAATATGCAAATATAGATTTAAGCCCATTTACCTGTCAGCTGTGTGATGGTCAAAAACCTGGAGCGCAAAACACCAAGCCCAACAAGCACATTCGGCAATCAGTGCATCTTACATCAGCGCCGTCCCTCAGACTGCCACAATAGCCAATCACCCCGAGCCGCGTCGCATATTACCAATTAGCGCATCCGCTGTATGTGAACACGGCCACCGCCCCTCACGTCAACACATCGACCAACCACCGCCGAGTCACGTTACTTCAAGGAGAGCCGTTCCATAACAGCACCACGGAACCACTTGCGTTCCAAAGCATACTTTTGAATGAGCAAACACGGAAGTGAGGTATCGTGATGCGGGCGGTAACCCTAGTAACGGCAATACAAAAATGTGAACCGTTTGGAATCATATGGATTTCTGCACGAATTGGTCATAATACGTGATCTAATCTTCATCTCAGTCACAACAATAGACAATCACAGTCTGCTTAAAGAGAACCTCTACTGAGTAAAAATATTTAAAATAAACACATGAGGTAACTTAAAATGAACACTGCATAGTTACCTTGCCATCAGTTCCTCTCAGAAGCTCGCCATTTTCTTCTGACAATAATTCCTTCCAGTTCTGACAATATTTTGTCAGATCTGAAATATATCAGTTGCTGTCAGTAAAATATCAGTTGCTGTCAGTTATAGTTGAGAGGAAAACTGATGTACCAGGTTAAAGAGAAACTCCGACCAAGAATTGAACTTTATCCCAATCAGTAGCTGATACCCACTTTTACATGAGAAAAATAATGATTTTCACAAACAGACCATCAGGGGGCGCTGTATGACTGATTTTGTGCTGAAACCCCTCCCACAAGAGGCTCTGGTACCGTACGGTACTCCTGGCAAACTGCCACAATGTAACAATGTTCAGACAGGAAATAGCTGCTTACAGCTGTCTGTTAAAGCCAGACCAGCTAGCAACAGCTCCTTAATCTGCCCACAGTAACAATGTCACCATGTAATACATGTCAGAATGTGAATCTGGGAGAGGAAAGATTTTACAATGAGCAAACACTGACTAAATCATGTATACATAATTATTGTAAAAATGAAGCACTTTTTTTATTACATTATTTTCACTGGAGTTCCTCTTTAAGTCTATGTTTCCCTATGGCTCAAGTGGGCGATGTTACAGTTTAACTGTGTGCTGACCAGAAAGCTGTTATGGGTAATGGCCATTTTCAAAATGGAGGACAGAAAATTCCCTTGATTACAGTGAACAAACAGGACGCGGGACAGGAGAAAGACACTGAGGAGTAGACAACATGAAAGGTAAGTATGACTTGTGTATGCTTATTTTGACTTTTAATTTTCAGTTCAGGTTTTCTTTAAGCTAATACCACACAAATAATTAAATGTTTCCATGTTTTTTTATTGATCACACCATGTAAACATGGTGCTGTAAAGATGACTGCAAGAGCACAGTGCAGAATGCTCAATGAGGTGAAGAAGAATCCTAGAGTGTCAGCTAAAGACTTAAAAAAAGTCTCTGGCATATGCTAACATCCCTATTAGCTAATCAATGATACGTAAAATGCTAAACAAGAATGGAGTTCATGGGAGGATACCACAGAGGAAGCCACTGCTGTTCAAAAAAAAAACACATTGCTGCTTGTTTAAAGTTTGCAAAAGAGCACCTGGATGTTCCACAGCAGTACTGGCAAAATATTCTGTGGACAGATGAAACAAAAGTTGAGTTGTTCGGAAGAAACACACAACACTGTGTGGAGAAAACAAGGCACAACACACCAACATTAAAACCTCACCCCAACTGTGAGGTGTGGTGGTGGCATGATTATTTGGGGCTGCTTTGCTGTGTCAGGGCCTGGACTGATTGCTATCATTGAAGGAAAAATGAATTCCCAAGTTTATCAAGACATTTTGCAGGAGAATGTAAGGCCATCTGTCCACCAGCTAAAGCTCAGAAGAAAATGGGTGTTGCAACAGAACAATGATACAAAGCTTAGAAGTAAATCAACAATAGAATGGCATAAACAGAAGAAACTATGCCTTCTGGAGAGGCCCAGTCACTGTCCTGAACTCAACCCGATTGAGATGCTGGGGCATGACCTCAAGAAAGCGATTTACACCAGACATCCCAAAAATAATGCTGAATTTGAAACAGTTCTGTAAAGAGGAATGGTCAAGAATTACCTCTGACCATTGTGCACATCTGATCTGCAACTACAGGAAATGTTTGGTTGAAGTTATGCTGCCAAAGAAGGTTCAATCAGTTAATATATCAAAGGGTTCACATACTTTTTCCACCTCTACTGTGAATGTTGACATGGTGTGTTCAATAAAAACATTTAATTATTTGTGTGGTATAGAGTGTGATTGTCTATTGTTGGGACTTACATGAAGATCAGATCACATTTTATGAACAATGAATAATTTTGGACTGGACACTTTTTGCTCAAATGCAAATAAAAGCTGAGATTTTTTTCCACAATAATACCTCTTGTACATCATCTTATTATCTTTTTGGAGACACCTATGTCATTTCCGGTCAAAAAACCACTTGCTGGTTGAATAAAAGTAACTGTAAGTCAAAATTTGCCAGGGGTATGAATAATTATGGGCAACACTGTATATAGATAGATAGATAGATAGATAGATAGATAGATAGATAGATAGATAGATAGAGATATCTATATATATATATATAAAATCGTGTGTGTGTGTGTGTCGATCACGGCTTGACCGATTTGAACGAAACTTGGTACACAGATCCCTTACTACCTGGGATGATAGGTTCTGGGGGTCTCGCGGCCCCCCTGCACACCTGGGCGGAGCTACAAACAGCAAATCAGATTCCACCCATTCAAGTCAATGGAAAAAATGTAAAAGGCTGCCATTCTCACAGTAATCGAGCCACAGTCCCCACACTTTGCACAGTTTGTCACTTGGTGACCGAGGTTACAAATCCAGGAAAAGTGGGCGGAGCATAAAACAGCCAATCAAATTTCAGCCGTTCATTTTAAATGGGAAAATGTAAACTGCAGCCATTCTTAGACTGTTAATCGCAGGGTTCTCAAACTTGCCACACTTGGTCACTGGGTGAATGAGATTAAGATTCAAGAAAATGGGTGGAGCCTACAACAGCCAATCAAAATTCACCTATTGATTTTCAAGGGGAATATTTAAACTGCTGCTATTCTTACACTTTTAATGGCAGAGGCTTCAAACTTGCTACAGTCGGTCATTGGGTGACTGGGGTCAAAGTTCACTAAAGGGGCGGGGCCACATACAGCCAATCAGATTTCCTTGGTGGATAAACTGCTTCCATTCACACATTTTTTATGCCAGGAACCTGACAGCTCACAAACTTGGTCATTGAGTGACTGTGTCAAGGTTACGAAAAGTGGGCGGAGCCAAAACAACTTTTACTGGGAAAATATAAACTGCAGCCATTCTTACACCGTTAATGGCAGGGTTCTCAAACTTTGCACAGTTGGTCATTGGGTCACAGATTAAGATTTTGGAAGGTGGCTGGAGCCTAAAACAGCCAATAAAAATTCCCCTTTTGATTTTCAAAGGGAATATTTCATCTGCTACCATTCTCTTATACTGGTAAAAGCAGATGCCTCAAACCTGGTACAGTTGGTCACTGGGTGACTGGGGTCCACATTCAGAAAGGGGGCAGAGCCACAAACAGCCAGATTTGTTTATTTTTCAATGGGAATATACAAAGTATTGATACCAAGGACCCCAAAGCTGATAAACTTGATAATTGAGTGACTGTATGTCAAGGTTAGAAAAAGTGGCCGGTGCCAACAACTTCATTTTTTACATTGCAGGGTTCCCAAACTTTACACAATTGGCCACTGGGTGACTGGGATGAATATTCAGAAATGTGGGTGGAGCCTACAACAGCCAATCAAAATGTACCTATTCATTTTCAAGGGGAATATTCACATTGCTACCATTCTTACACTGTTAGTGGCAGAGGCCTCAAACCTGATACAGTCAGTCATTGGGTGACTGGGGTCCAAATTCACTAAAGGGGTGGAGCCACAAACAGCCAATCAGATTTGCTAAATTGATTTCAGCCATTCTGTTATTGCCAGGGTTCTCAAACATGACACAGTTGGCCACTAGGTGACTGTGACTAATATTCAGAAAAGTGGGTGGAGCCTACAGCAGCCAATCAAAATTCACCTTTTGATTTTCAAGGGGAATATTTACTTTGCTGCCATTCATGCACTCTTAATGGCAGAGGCCTAACATCTGCTACAGTCAGTCACTGGGAGACTGAAATTTAAATTCTGAAGGGAGCGGGCCAAAAACAGCCAATCAGATTTGTTTAATTTCAATGGTAAAATGCAACTTATTGATGCCAAAGACCCCAAAGCTCATAAACTTGGTCATTAAGTGACTGTATGTCAAAATTAGAAATAGTGGGCAGAGCCAAAAACAACTTTTTACATGGGGAAATGTAAACTGCAGCTTTTCTTACACTGTTAATGGCAGGGTTCTCAAACTTCACACAGTTGGTCACTGGGTGACTAGGATTAATATTCGGAAAAGTAGGTGGAGCCTACAAGAGCCAATCAAAATTCACCTATTGATTTTCAAGGGGAATATTGAAACTGCAGCCATTCTCACACTGTTAATAGCAGAGGCCTCAAACCTGCTACAGTCGGTCGTTAAGTGTTTGGGGTTCAAATTCAGTAAAGGGGTGGATCCAAAAACAGCCAGATTTCTTTGCTGGATAAACTGCTTCCATTCGCACAATTTTGATGCCAGGAACCCAAAAGCTCACAAACTTGGTCATTGAGTAGTGCCTGTGTGTCAAGGTTACAAAAAGTGGGTGGAGTTAAAAACAGATTTTTCTGGGAAATTGTAAACTGCAGCCCTTCTTCACTGTTAATGGCAGGGTTCTCAAACTTAGCATAGCTGGTTACTGGGTGACTGGGATTAATAATCAGAAAAGTGGGTGGAGCCTAAAAATGCCAATCAAAAATCACATGTCGCTTTTCAAGGAGAATATTAAAATTGCTGCCATTCTTGCACTGTTAATGGCACAAGCCTCAAACCTGGTACAGTTGGTCATTGGGTCACTGAGGTTCAAATTCAGAAAAGGGGACAGAGCCACAAACAGTGAATCAGATTTGTTTCATTTCATGGGAAAATACAAATTATTGATGCCAAGGACCCCAAAACTCACAAACTTGGGCATTGAGTAGTGACTTTGTGTCCAGGTTACAAAAAGTGGGCGGAGCCAAAAACAAATGTCACTGGGAAAGTGTAAACTGCAGCCCTTCTTACACTGTTTATTTTAGGGTTCCCAATCTTTGCCCAGATGGTCACTGAGTGACTGAGATATTCAGGGAAGTGGGTGGGGCCTATAATAGCCAATCAAAATTCACCTGTTGATTTTCAAGTGGAATATTTAAATTGCTGCCATTTTTACACTGTTAATAGCAGATGCCTCAAACCTGCTACAGTTGGTCTTTGGGTGACTGGGGTTCAAATGCTGGAGAGGGGTGGAGCCACAAACAGCCTATCTGATTTGTTTAATTTCTATGGGAATATACAAATTATTGATGCCAAGGACTCCAAAGCTCACAAACTTGGTCATTGAGTGTTTGTGTATTAGGGTTAGAAAGTGGGCGGAGCCAACACCAGTCAAATACATACCCGGGCAATGCTGGGTCATCAGTGGGTGGAGACAAATACAAATTTCACTGGGAAAATGTACACTGCAGCCATTCTGTTAATGGCAGGGTTTTTAAACTTTGCACAGTTGGTCACTGGGTGACTGGGATTAATATTCAGAAAAGTGGGTGGAGCCTACAAAAGTGAATCAAACTTCACCTGTTGCTTTTCAAGGGGAATATTTAATTGCTACCATTCTTGAACTGTTAATGGCACAGGCCTCAAACCTGGTACAGTTGGTTATTGGGTGACTGGGGTTCAAATTCAGAAAAAGGGGTGGAGCCACACACACCCAATCAGATTTGTTTCATTTCAATGCAGATTATTGATACCAAAGACCGCAAAGCTCACAAACTTGGTCAGTGAGTAATTGTGTGTTAGGGTTAGAAAAAGTAGGCGGAGCCAACACCAGCCAAATACATACCCGGGCAACGCCGGGCAATCAGCTAGTACTGTATAATATATATATATATATATAAATATTTACCCTTATACTACATAGAAATGGTAAGATTGGATGAAAAAATTGTACCATGTATAGCCACCATTACACTGTTAATCGCAGGGTTTTCAAACTTACCACACTTGGTCACTGGGTGAATGGGATTAATATTCAGTGGGTGGAGCCTAGAACAGCCAATCAAAATTTACCTATTGATTTTCAAAGGGAATATTTAACTGCTGCCATTCTTACACTGTTAATCGCAGAGGCTTCAAACTTGCTACAGTCGGTCATTGGGTGACTGGGGTTCAAATTCACTAAAGGGGTCAGAGCATCAACCAACCAATTAGATTTCCTTGGTGAATAAACTGCTTCCATTCACACATTTTTGATACCAGGAACCTGAAAGCTCACAAACTTGGTCATTGAGTGACTGTGTCAAGGTTACAAAAAGTGGGCGGAGCCAAAAACAAATTTCACTGGGAAGATATAAACTGCAGCCATTCTTACACTGTTAATGGCAGGGTTCTCAAACTTTGCCCAGTTGGTCACTAAGTGACTGGGAATAATATTCAGGAAAATGGGTGGAGCCTACAGCCGCCAATCAAAGTTTACCTGTTGAATTTCAAGGTGAATATTTAAATTGCTGCCATTCTTACACTGTCAATAGCACATGCCTCAAACCTGCTACAGTTGGTGACTGGGGTTCAAATTCAGAAAGGGGTTGGAGCCACAAACAGCCAATCAGATTTGTTTAATTTCAATGTGAATATACAAATAATTGATGCCAAGGACCCTAAAGCATATAAACTTGGTAATTGAGTGACTGTATGTCAAGGTTAGAAAAAGTAGGTGGCACCAACAACTAAATGTTTTACATCAAATGCTGGAGGGGGCGGTTCCACAAACAGCCAGTCTAATTTGTTTATTTTTTATGGAAATATACAAATTATTGATGCCAAAGACCCCAAAACTCACAAACTTGGTCATTGAGTGTTTGTGTGTTAGGGTTAGAAAAAGTGGGCGGAGCTAAATCAGATTTCTTTGGTGGATGCCAGAAACCCGAAATCTCACAAACTCGGTCACTGAGTGACTGTCGTCAAGGTTATAAAAAGTGAGCTGAGCCAAAAACACATTTCACAGGGAAAATATAAACTGCAGCCATTCTTACACTGGTAATGCCAGGGTTCTCAAACTTTGCCCAGTTGGTCAATGAGTGACTGAGATTGAAGGACCACTGTCAAAAAAATCTTAATATTTAGAATATACATATATAAAAACATACAAATAAGAAGTATGTTTCTTCCAGAGTAAGGCCCGGTTCACATTAGCGGTCGCCGTCCGGAATCGCCGTGCCGGAGCCGGACCGCATGCAGAACGGACGGAACGGACGCACGGCATAGCAATGAAAGCCTATGCGTCCGTTCACATGCGTCCGTTTCGTCCGGACCGGATCCGGACTCCGGCATAAGACCCAACATGCGCTATTTTTTGGTCCGGCTCCTCCGGCAGCCGTATCCAGAGCGGAGCCGGACTGCACCATCCGGCCAATACAAACCAATGAGAACCGGAGAGCGCACAACACACTGGCTAAAAATCCGGATGTTCTACCCCACTTCCTATGCGTACTGTAGCGGCGATTTTGAATGGGGACACATGGGCAAGCATTTTGGAGTGGAGCAGCAGTGACTTTAAACGTGCTGGAGATGTTGGCAGTATGTCGGAGGTGGAGGTGAGTGCTAAACAGCGGAGGGCCTGATTCCACAGATCCACCTTCTGCTGACCTCCCAGACCCCAACATTTTTATTCGGTTTCTAGTATCTTTTGCCAAACGGATCCGGATCGCATCCTGATGAACACCTGATGCAACCTGACCGGATCCGGATCAGAACCGTACGGTTCCGATCCGGATCCGGTCCTTATCCAGTCAGGTCATCCGGACCGTTTGGCAGAGAACCGCAAGTGTGAACCGGCCCTAAAATGATCCATGAATTACGTTTCTCCTGTGTTGCTTTCACTTACAGTAAGTAGAAGAAATCTGATATTATGACAGGTTTTGGGCTAGTCCATCTCTCCATAGGGCATTCTCAGCATGGCCTTTATTCTTTTACAAAAACACTCCCTGAAGAGACTTATACAAAGATGCTGCCCAGCCTCCCTGCTCAACGTACACTTTTTTTAGCAGTTGGACAGAGCAAATGCCACTCGCCAAGTGCTTTTGAAAATAAAGAAATCTCTGAGAATCCCTCATGAGGAGATGGGCTAGTCAAAAATCTGTCAGTTATGTCAGATTTCTACTACTTACTGTAACAGCAACATAGGAGAAAAGTAATGTATGGCTCATTTTACTCTGGGAGAAATGCACTTCTTATCTGTGTATGTTTACATATATTTTAAATTTTAAGATTTTCGCGACAGTGGTCCCTTAATAAACAGGGAAGTGGGTGGAGCCTACAATAGCCAATCAAAATTCACAGGTTGAATTTCAAGGGAATATTTAACCTCCCTGGTGGTAAGCCCGTGCTGAGCACGGGATAAGCCGCCGCGGAGGATTGCTCAGGTCCTGTTGGGCCGATTTGTACACTTTTTTTTGCTGCACGCAGCTAGCACTTTGCTAGCTGTGTGCATAACTCGATCGCCGCCGCTCGCTGCCGATTCGCCGCTACCCGCCGCATTAGAAGGTCTCCTCCCCCCAGACCCCGTGCCCAGCCTGGCCAATCAGTGCCAGGCAGCGCTGTGGGGTGGATCGGGACTCCCTCTGACGTCACGACGTGGATGACGTCAGTGACGTCATCCCAATCGTCACCATGGCGATGGGGGAAGCCAAACAGGAAATCCTGTTCTGAATGGGATTTCCTGTTTGCGCTGATTGCCGGAGGCGATCGGAGGGGGTGGGGGGATGCTGCTGCACAGCGGCTATCATGTAGCTAGCGCTAGGCTAGCTACATGATTAAAAAAAGAAAAAAAAAATTCAAGTGCTGAGCTGCCCTCTGGCGGTTTTAAAGTGAATGTTTACCGTTGAAAAAAAGGAAAAGTCAGATACTCACCTAAGGAGAGGGAAGGCTCGGTCCTAATGAGCCTTCCCTCTCCTCTCCCGGTGCCCGGTCCCGCGCAGGATCCCCCGTGGCAGTATTCGATTAGTTCGGTCAAATACTGCCACTTCCGCATGCCGAAGGCTCCCTTCGGAAGCCTTCGGGAGCACTCGGGCTCCCGATGACGCGGCCGCTCCATACTACGCATGCGCGAGCGCCCTCTATGACGCGCTCACGCTTACGTAGTATGGAGCGGACCGTCTTCGGAAGCCCGAGTGCTCCCGAAGACCTCCGAAGTCCCTGCGGCGGCGGACGCGAACGGGGGAGCCAGCGCAGCACCGAGGGCACCGGGAGAGGAGAGGGAAGGCTCATTAGGACCGAGCCTTCCCTCTCCTTAGGTGAGTATCTGACTTTTCCTTTTTTTGACCGGTACCCATTGGCTTTAATAGACCTCCAGGGAGGTTAAATTGCTGCCATTTTTACATTCTCAATAGCAGAAGCCTTGAACAGTGTACAGACGGTCACTGGGTGATTGGGGTTCACATTCTGGAAAGGGGACGGAGCCACAAACAGCCAATCTGATTTGTTTAATTTCTATGGGAATATACAAATTATTGATACCAAGGGCCCCAAAACTTATAAACTTGGTCATTGAGTGACTGTATGTCAAGGTTAGAAAAAGTGGGCGGAGCCAACAACATTTTTTACATGACAAAATATAAACTGCAGCCACACTGTTAATTGCAGGGTTCCCAAACTTGACACACTTGGTCACTGGGTGACTGGGATAAATATTCAGAAGAGAGGGTGGAGCCTACAAAAGCCAATCAAAATTCCCCAATTGATTTTCAAGACTAATATTTACATTGCTGCTATTCTTACACTGTTAAATAGCAGAGGCCTCACATCTGGTACACTCTGTCATTGGGTGACTGAAGTTAAATTTTGGAAAGGGCAGAGCCAAAAACAGCCAGATTTGCTTAATTTCAATGGAAAAATGCAAATTCTTTATGCCAAGGACCCCAAAGCTCATAAACTTGGTAATTGAGTGACTGTATGTCAAGGTTAGAAACAGTGGGTGGAGCCAAAAACAACTTATTTTTTACACGGGAAAGTATAAACTGCAGCCATTCTTACACTGCTAAATACACACATAAATACACACACACATATATATATATATATATATTTTCAAAGAAGAGCGTTAGATTCAGGTTTTTATTATTGTTCCTCATTTCCTGTCTCCCTCACCTCCGGAGTTCCTGTTACAGCCTCAGAAGTCTATGTTGGTCTCTGGAATAAAACTAAGGGGAAATTTTCCTACTAGAAACATAAACAGCGGTGAAAGCTAAAGATTTTTATTTTTTTACACAACTTAAAAGAACAATATATCTCAGGTGTTGGGTTTTAAGCTGAATACTAATTTTAGTATACCGTCACATTCAGTAATAGCCCTGTATAACTAAACACAAGTCAGAATTATAAATGCTACTTACCTGGGGCTTCCTCCAGCCCCTGGCAGCCGATATGTCCCTCCCCGCAGCTCCAGTTTCCCAGGTCCCCTCCGCTCGCGCTCACGTGACCTGGAGCGTTTGGGGCGGAGGCACAAAACTACTGCGCCAGTGCAGAACGCTCCTGGCCACTGGAGCTTGACCACCAGTGGTGCAGCCACAGAAGATGCCAACCTAGCGAGGTTGGCATCTGCACAGGGGCCTACCAATAGGGGCTGCAGCCCTTGCACCCCACAAGGAGCCCCCTGGGGTCCACTCAGGGCCATTTTGGGGGGCAGGAGGGGTCACAATATGAAGGGAAAGCGTGGCCACACATCGGCGGGGAGGGGGGGACAGTCCCCTCTCTCCCTCACCTCGGGCTCTCCCCTCAGTGTGCTGCCCTCCTGCAAATATCAGTGGCAGTGGGCGGCAGACAGGAACACATACCTCCATGCGTTCCATGCACTTGGGGTTCCAATCTCTAAGTGTCTGACGCTATTTTCTGCGTGAAGCACTTAGAGGTGGACCTCCGTGGTGAATGGAGGTATGTGTTCCTGCCGCCGCCCGCTGCCACTGATAATTGCAGGAGGGGAGAGCCCGAGGTGAGTGTCCCCCCTCCCCGCCGATGTACGGCCATGCAGGGGGGGCTGGTGATTTCTAGTTACACCCCTGCATCTGCAATCAGGGCTGTGGAGACAGAGCAGTTTTGGGTACCTAGAGTCGGAGGGCTCAATAAAATGAGGAGTTGGATGATTTTTGTACAAACTCCACAGTCCTGATAAGAATTAAGCTAAGGAGTTGAGAAGTCAGAGCAATTTTGGGTACCTGGAGTTGGATGATTTTTGTACCGACTCCACAACCCTGTCTGAAACGGAGGGGACCCGGGACACCGGAGCTGCGGCGAGGGACATATCAACTGCCAGGGGCTGGAGGAAGCCCCAGGTAAGTAAATCCTGTTTTTTTTTTCCTCTGATGTTTCCTTTAAGTCGGAAAACACTGTGCCATCTCTGTCTCCTGTACCTCCTCTGTGCCTCCACTACAGTGCCCCCCTCTGCCCTCTGTACCTGCTTTAACAAGTTTAAAAGTCATTTTGTCTTTGAATTTTTTTTAAATCAATTTTCTCAAAAACTACAAGTCCAATTTGAAAAATAAAAAAAACATTTTTTTGACTTGTTCACACAAAAAAAAAAAATCGTAATTTTCTACCACGGCCAATTGAAAAATATATATTTACACATAAAAATATATATAATTTCTGTGTAGGATGTTGCAGGCATACACTGGCATGGGCAGACATGCATGTGGGCGGAAATGGGTATGCATGCTGGCAGTCGTGGGCATACATTTTAGTACCCATTTTTGAAAGGGCCTAATTGTCTAATTTATTAATAAATGCAAAATAGAATGTTTTTCATTTCCATTTAACAACAAAATGAGACATATTCCACATTCAGATACTTAGCTCTATGTCACTCACCCCATGGGACAGTGAGTGTCTCCTCCAGGCTGCTGTGCTCCACATGGCAGGAGTAAGTGTCGCCCTCCCTTGTTGGCACTTCCACACTGATTCTGGTCTGATAGGTGCCGTCAGGATGGGGGAGAATGGGACTGGCTTCATCTGAAGGAATATGGTCCTCTCCATTCCTCACCCACTTCACATCCACAGCTCGGGGGTGAAACCCGTACGCCAGACACTGAAGTCTTGTCACCCCGTCTGGCTGCTGACGGCCCCACACCTTCACCTCTGGCCGCACTGACAGGAGAGAGAACACAGTGAGGATCTGCTGGGAGCACAGAAGGGGGCGCTGTGTGTGCTGCACTGACAGGAGAGAGAACACAGTGAGGGGCTGCTGGGGACACAGAAGGGGGCGCTGTGTGTGCTCTGCAGTGACAGGAGAGAAAACACAGTGAGGGACTGATCGGGGCACAGGAGGGGACGCTGTGTGTGCTCTGCACTGACAGGAGAGAGAACACAGTGAGGGTCTGCTGGGGGAACAGAAGGGGGCGCTGTGTGTGCTCTGCAGTGACAGCAGAGAGAACACAGTGAGCGGTTGTTGGGGGCACAGAAGGGGGCGCTGTGTGTGCTCTGCACTGAAAGGAGAGAGAACACAGTGAGGGGCTGCTGGGGACACAGAAGGGGGCGCTGTGTGTGTTCTGCACTGACAGGAGAGAGAACACAGTGAGGGGCTGCTGGGGGCACAGAAGGGGGCACTGTGTGTGCGCTGCACTAACAGGAGAGAGAACACAGTGAGGGGCTGCTGGGGGCACAGAAGGGGGCACTGTGTATGCTCTGCACCGACAGAAGAGAGAACACAGTGAGGGGCTGCTGGGGGCACAGAAGGGGGCGTTGTGTGTGCTCTGCACTGACAGGAGAGAGAACACAGTGAGGGGCTGCTGGGGGCACAGAAGGTGGCGCTGTGTGTGCTCTGCACTGACAGGAGAGAGAACAGTGAGGGGCTGCTGGGGGCACAGAAGGTGGCGCTGTGTGTGCTCTGCACTGACAGGAGAGAGAACACAGTGATGGGCTGCTGGGGGGACAGAAGGGTCCGCTGTGTGTGCTCTGCACTGACAGGAGAGAGAACACAGTGAGGGGCTGCTGGGGGCACAGAAGGGGGCGCTGTGTGTGCACTGCACTGACAGGAGAGAAAACACAGTGAGGGGCTGCTGGGGGCACAGAAGGGGGCACTGTGTGTGCGCTGCACTAACAGGAGAGAGAACACAGTGAGGGGCTGCTGAGGGAAACAGAAGGGGGCACTGTGCGTGCTCTGCACTGACAGGAGAGAGAACACAGTGAGGGGCTGCTGGGGGCACAGAAGGGGGCACTGTGTATGCTCTGCACCGACAGAAGAGAGAACACAGTGAGGGGCTGCTGGGGGCACAGAAGGGGGCGTTGTGTGTGCTCTGCACTGACAGGAGAGAGAACACAGTGAGGGGCTGCTGGGGACACAGAAGGGGGCGCTGTGTGTCCTCTGCACTGACAGGAGATAGAACACAGTGAGGGTGTGCTGGGGGCACAGAAGGGGGCGCTGTGTGTGGTCTGCACAGACAGGAGAGAGAACACGGTGAGGGTGTGCTGGGGGCACAGAAGGGGGCACTGTGTGTAATCTGCACTGACAGGAGAGAGAGCACAGTGAGGGGCTGCTGGGGGCACAGAAGGTGGCGCTGTGTGTGCTCTGCACTGACAGGAGAGAGAACACAGTGAGGGGCTGCTGGGGGAACAGAAGGAGGCGCTTTGTGTGCTCTGCACTGACAGGAGAGAGAAAACAGTGATGGGCTGCTGGGGGGACAGAAGGGTCCGCTGTGTGTGCTCTGCACTGACAGGAGAGAGAACACAGTGAGGGGCTGCTGGGGGCACAGAAGGGGGCACTGTGTGTGCTCTGCACTGACAGGAGAGAGAACCCTGTGA
This sequence comes from Hyperolius riggenbachi, assembly GCF_040937935.1. Lineage (NCBI taxonomy): Eukaryota > Metazoa > Chordata > Amphibia > Anura > Hyperoliidae > Hyperolius > Hyperolius riggenbachi. The sequence continues at coordinate 37,151,799 of NC_090653.1, read as the reverse complement.
GGGGCTGCTGGGGACACAGAAGGGGGCGCTGTGTGTGCTCTGCACTGACAGGAGAGAGAACACAGTGAGGGGCTGCTGGGGGAACAGAAGGGGGCGCTGTGTGTGCTCTGCACTGACAGGAGAGAGAACACAGTGATGGGCTGCTGGGGGGACAGAAGAGGGTGCTGTGTGTGCTCTGCACTGACAGGAGAGAGAACACAGTGAATGGCTGCTGGGGGCACAGAAGGGTCCGCTGTGTGTGCTCTGCACTGACCGGAGAGAGAACACAGTGAGGGGCTGCTGGGGGCACAGAAGGGGGCACTGTGTGTGCTCTGCACTGACAGGAGAGAGAACCCTGTGAGGGGCTGCTGGGGACACAGAAGGGGGCGCTGTGTGTGCTCTGCACTGACAGGAGAGAGAACACAGTGAAGGGCTGCTGGCGGAACAGAAGGGGGGCTGTGTGTGCTCTGCACTGACAGGAGAGAGAACACAGTGAGGGGCTGCTGGGGGCACAGAAGGGGGCGCTGTGTGTGCACTGCACTGACAGGAGAGAGAACACAGTGAGGGGCTGCTGGGGGAACAGAAGGGGGCGCTGTGTGTGCTCTACACTGACAGGAGAGAGAACACAGTGAGGGGCTGCTGGCGGAACAGAAGGGGGGGATGTGTGTGCTCTGTACTGACAGGAGAGAGAACACAGTGAGGGGCTGCTGGGGGCACAGAAGGGGGCGCTGTGTGTGCTCTGCACTGACAGGAGAGAGAACACAGTGAGGGTCTGCTGGGGGCACAGAAGGGGGTGCTGTGTGTGCTCTGCACTGACAGGAGAGAGAACACAGTGAGGGGCTGCTGGGGAACAGAAGGGGGCGCTGTGTGTGCTCTGCACTGACAGGAGAGAGAACACAGTGATGGGCTGCTGGGGGGACAGAAGAGGGTGCTGTGTGTGCTCTGCACTGACAGGAGAGAGAACACAGTGAACGGCTGCTGGGGGCACAGAAGGGTCCGCTGTGTGTGCTCTGCACTGACAGGAGAGAGAACACAGTGAGGGGCTGCTGGGGGCACAGAAGGGGGCACTGTGTGTGCTCTGCACTGACAGGAGAGAGAACCCTGTGAGGGGCTGCTGGGGACACAGAAGGGGGCGCTGTGTGTGCTCTGCACTGACAGGAGAGAGAACACAGTGAAGGGCTGCTGGCGGAACAGAAGGGGGGCTGTGTGTGCTCTGCACTGACAGGAGAGAGAACACAGTGAGGGGCTGCTGGGGGCACAGAAGGGGGCGCTGTGTGTGCACTGCACTGACAGGAGAGAGAACACAGTGAGGGGCTGCTGGGGGAACAGAAGGGGGCGCTGTGTGTGCTCTGCACTGACAGGAGAGAGAACACAGTGAGGGGCTGCTGGCGGAACAGAAGGGGGGATGTGTGTGCTCTGTACTGACAGGAGAGAGAACACAGTGAGGGGCTGCTGGGGGCACAGAAGGGGGCGTTGTGTGTGCTCTGCACTGACAGGAGAGAGAACACAGTGAGGGGCTGCTGGGGGCACAGAAGGGGGTGCTGTGTGTGCTCTGCACTGACAGGAGAGAGAACACAGTGAGGGGCTGCTGGGGAACAGAAGGGGGCGCTGTGTGTGCTGCACTGACAGGAGAGAGAACACAGTGAGGATCTGCTGGGGGCACAGAAGGGGGCGCTGTGTGTGCTCTGCACTGACAGGAGAGAGAACACAGTGAGGGGCTGCTGGGGGCACAGAAGGGGGCGCTGTGTGTGCTCTGCACTGACAGGAGAGAGAACACAGTGAGGGTCTGCTGGGGACACAGAAGGGGGCGCTGTGTGTGCTCTGCACTGACAGGAGAGAGAACACAGTGAGGGGCTGCTGGGGGCACAGAAGGGGGCGCTGTGTGTGCTCTGCACTGACAGGAGAGAGAACACAGTGAGGAGCTGCTGGGGGCACAGAAGGGGGCGCTGTGTGTGCTCTGCACTGACAGGAGAGAGAACACAGTGAAGGGCTGCTGGCGGAACAGAAGGGGGTGCTGTGTGTGTTCTGCACTGACAGGAGAGAGAACACAGTGAGGATCTGCTGGGGGCACAGAAGGGGGCGCTGTGTGTGCTCTATACTGACAGGAGAGAGAACACAGTGAGGGGCTGCTGGGTGCACAGAAGGGGGGATGTGTGTGGTCTGCACTGACAGGAGAGGGAACACAGTGAGGGGCTGCTGGGAGCACAGAAGGTGGCGCCATGTGTGCTCTGCACTGACAGGAGGGAGAACACAGTGAGGATCTGCAGGGGATACATCTACATGTGACATCAGGCTGGCCAGGACATTACTAGACAATCAGGTGGTGGGGTGGACAACAAACAAGTGCTAGGAAAGGGAACAGTGACATATCAGGGACATCACATGTTACAGCACGCTGGACCCTGCATTATGTTAGTGACACTCCATACACAGCAGGACTGGTTTATTACACAGTGAAATGTGCTGGGATGTAAGGAATTACTCACTGCAGGACTTGCATGGAAGCTAAACTAAAAGGGAAAAAAAAGCAAAAACAAATTTAACTTACCTGGGTTTTCTACCAGCCCCCTGCAGCAGCCCTACTATGCCTGCGCCGTCACTAAGAGCCCATTTCCACTAGAAGCGGTGAGATGCGGCTATATAGCCGCATAGCACCGCGGGTGTCCTGAAACACATGCACAGCAATTGAATAGTTTCCACTGTGTGCATGTTATGCGGAGCAATACGAGAATCTGCAGCATGCTACAGATTATCGCACGGCAGCATCCGCCCGCAGCCGCGTATTTCCTCAACTGACTTCACCATCGGGAGGTGCGGAAGTGACGCGACTGCAAGCAGAAGTGATGCAATGTGGCTAGGTAGCAGCATTCGCGTCACTATCCCTGTGGAAACAGACCCTAAGTGATCCTCCAGCCCCCTGCAGCTACCCTCTTCCGGTCGGCTGACTGAGCAAGTTGATGACCACTGCACATGACCTTGAACACACTCCCACTGACGGGAACATTCTGCACATGCGCATTAGAGATTTTTGCGTACTGCACATGCACAGAGCGCTCCCGTCCACGTCATCGAAACGAAAGTAAGCCGCTGCTGGGAAACGGAGGATTGCTTTGTGACGGCGCAGGCACAGGGCAGCTACATGGGGCTGGTAGGAGCCTCGGGTAATTTAAACTCTTTTTTCCTTCAATTTAGGTTCCCTTTAAAGCACCCCTGAAGTGGGAGGGATGTGGCTGCCATATTTATTACCTTTTAAATAATACCAGTTGCCTGGCAGTCCTGCTGATCTATTTGGCTGCAATAAAGTCTGAATCACACACCTGAAACAAGCATGCAGCTAATCCAGTCACACTCAAATCGGAGCATCTGGTCAGCATGCTTGTTCACGGTCTATAGCTAAGAATATTAGAAACGAAGGTTCAGCAGGACAGCCAGGCAACCTGCATTTTTTAAAAGGAAAAAGAAAATATGTCAGCATCAATGAAACCTGGTAATTGTAGTGCACTCTATGTACACAGTGTATAGTGGGTGCTGGATATATATTGTATGTATACATCAGGTATAACAAGGATTGTTTATAAATTGCTGATTATAAGGTACGGAACGTTTGCAGTCCTCCCAGGGTCATAACAGATCATAGTGAGGATTGCTGTGAGGTGAGGGATATAATAGCTGTATAGTTACAGTAACACACATTCTTCTGCACTGAGATGTGTTAGTAATAAATGGAGAAGCACCTGGATATATTATGGCAATCCTTCACTGCAGAAGCTTCACACAGCTACAGATGACTGCCATGTCACTCACCTCTCAGCAACCCTCACTGTGATCTGATATGACCCAGGTGAGGGCTGTACAGTGTTGCTGCCTAATAGCAGACAAGGTGTAACCCCTCCAGTGCTGGATTGTTGGTCACACCGGCTCTCCACTCCTCTCCAGCCACAGTAAATTAGGGCAACTGTGTGTAATGCCTCCCTTCCCCATACTGTATAAGGAATGCAGTGCTGTTTCTGTACACTGACCATATACGGAACACACAGTGCTACTTCTTCTAGTGAGGAGGAACCGCCACACCTAGAGAGCCATCACTCCAGTCATGTGACTGTACAATCCTGTACAGCAATCACAGCCGGGACCCCCAAAGGACAGCAGCTCAAAGCCGGGCCCACCAGGGAACAGCAGCTCACAGCCGGGACCACCAGGGAACAGCAGCTCACAGCCGGGACCACCAGGGGACAGCAGCTCACAGCCGGGACCACCAGGGGACAGCAGCTCACAGCTGGGACCACCAGGGGACAGCAGCTCACAGCCGGGACCACCAGGGAACAGCCGGGACCACCAGGGAATAGCAGCTCACAGCCGGGACCACCAGAGAACAGCAGCTCACAGCCGGGACCACCAGGGGACAGCAGCTCACAGCCGGGACCACCAGAGAACAGCAGCTCACATCCGGGACCACCAGGGAACAGCAGCTCACAGCTGGGACCACCAGGGAACAGCAGCTCACAGCCGGGACCACCAGGGAACAGCAGCTCACAGCCGGGACCACCAGGGAACAGCAGCTCACAGCCGGGACCACCAGGGAACAGCAGCTCACAGCCGGGACCACCAGGGAACAGCAGCCCACAGCTGAGACCACCAGGGAACAGCAGCCCACATCCGGGACCACCAGGGAACAGCAGCCCACAGCCGGGACTACCAGGGGAAAGCAACTCACAGCCGGGACCACCAGGGAACAGCGGCTCACAGCCGGGACCACCAGAGAACAGCGGCTCACAGCCGGGACCACCAGGAGACAGCGGCTCACAGCCGGAACCACCAGGGAACACGGCTCACAGCCGGGACCACCAGGGAACAGCGGCTCACAGCCGAGACCACCAGGGAACAGCGGCTCACAGCCGAGACCACCAGGGGACAGCGGCTGACAGCCAGGAACACCAGGGAACAGCAGCTCACATCCGGGACCACCAGGGAACAGCAGCTCACAGCCGGCACCACCAGGGAACAACTCACAGCCGGGACCACCAGGGAACAGCAGCTCACAGCCGGGACCAACAGGGGACAGCAGTCCACAGCTGAGACCACCAGGAGATAGCAGCTCACAGCTGGGATCACCAGTGAACAACATCTCACAGCCGGGACCACCAGGGAACAGCAGCTCACAGCCAAGACCACCAGGGAACAGCAGCTCAAAGCCGGGACCACCAGGGGACAGCAGCTCACAGCCGGGACCACCAGGGAATAGCAGCTCACAGCCGGGACCACCAGGGGACAGCATCTCACAGCCAGGATCACCAGGGAACAGCTGTTCTCAGCCGGGACCATCAGGGAACAGCAGCTCACAGCCGGGACCACCAGGGAACAGTGGCTCACAGCCAGGACCACCAGGGAACAGCGGCTCACAGCCGGGACCACCAGGGAACAGCAGCTCACAGCCGGGACCACCAGGGGACAGAAGCCCACAGCCGGGACCACCAGGGAAAAGCGGCTCACATCCGAGACCATCAGGGAACAGCAGCTCACAACCAGGACCATCAGGGAACAGCGGTTCACAGCCGGGACCCCCAGCGAACAGCTGTGAGCCGCTGTTCGCTGGGGGTCCCGGCTGTGAGCCGCTGTTCCCTGGGACCACCAGGAAACATCGACTCACAGCTGGGACCACCAGGAAACATCGGCTCACAGTCGGGACCACCAGGAAACATCGGCTCACAGCCGGGACCGCCAGGGAACAGCGGCTCTCAGCCGGGACCACCAGGGAACAGCGGCTCTCAGCCGGGACCACCAGGGAACAGCGGCTCTCAGCTGGGACCACCAGGGAACAGCGGATCTTAGCCGGGACCACCAGGAGACAGCAGCTCACAACCGGGACCACCAGGGGACAGCGGCTCACAGCCGGGACCACCAGGGGACAGCAGCTCACAGCCGGGACCACTAGGGAACAGCGGCTCTCAGCTGGGACCACCAGGGAACAGCGGATCTCAGCCGGGACCACCAGGGAACAGCAGCTCACAGCTGGGTTCACCAGGGAACAGCAGCTCACAGCCGGGACTACCAGGGAACAGCAGCTCACAGCCGGGACCACCAGGGAACAGCAGCTCACAGCCGGGACCACCAGGGAACAGCAGCTCACAGCCGGGACCACCAGGGAACAGCAGCTCACAGCCGGGACCACTAGGGGATAGCAGCTCACAGCCGGGACCACCAGGGAACAGCAACTCAAACCCAGGACCACCAGGGGACAGCAGCTCACAGCCAGGACCACCAGGGAACAGCAGTTCACAGCCGGGACCACCAGGGAACAGCAGCTCACAGCCAAAAAGTACAATAACGCCTCTACTTTTGAGAAACCTAAGGAGCGCCAACTTCCCACAGAAGCTGCTGGTTAATTTCTACAGATGCACTATAGAAAGCGTTCTGACCAATTGCATGACGGCCTGGTACAACAGCTGCACCAAGGCTACTAGAGAAACAAGTTGTTAAAAGGCAGAGGTCATTATCGGCACTGAACTACCATCACTGAAACGCTTGTATAAGCCTCGCTGTATGAGAAGGGCCAAAAACATTATAAAGGACAACACTCACCCTGGAAACGCCTTGTTTGAGCTCCTTCCATCAGGAAGGCGTTTTAGATCAATCCATGTACACACACAAACAGACTGAAAACCAGCTTTTTCCCATCTGCAATAAATTTCATAAACTTTGAATCCTCTCTGAAATAATTAAAGCTGTGTACAGTACAAGTTGTTTAAATGTTTGAAATACCTGGCATACTTGTATAATTTCTTCTATTTCTACCTTTGTTACTCTCACAATGTTCCCTGTATGGACGGTGGGGTTGTCATGAAAGGTAATTTTGTTGTGTTACACAATGACAATAAAAAGTGTTTGTAACTTGAATGATGCGATCAACAGAAGCCGTAACTCAGTGGAGCAGAGCGGGAGAGGAGAGGTCTGCGCTCGCTGCTGAAACTGTGGATTAGGTGAGCTGTGCTGACGCTAACTGTATTTACACACGGGAAGCGAAGGAGACATGCGGGGGAGGGGGGGAGGAGGACGACACGGGGAGAATACAGGGAGTCCCCGTCATCGCGGTGCGTCGGCTGTTCGTATCGTCAGTTGTATCGTCGTAACTCCCTGGACTTCCTGTATTCAGCATATAAGACACAGGGAGTATATATGGTGAACTTATACAGTATATATACAGGTCCTTCTAAAAAAATTAGCATATTGTGATAAAGTTCATTATTTTCTGTAATGTACTGATAAACATTAGACTTTCATATATTTTAGATTCATTACACACAACTGAAGTAGTTCAAGCCTTTTATTGTTTTAATATTGATGAATTTAGTATACAGCTCACATGAAAACCCAAAATTCCTATCTCAAAAAATTAGCATGGATGAGCAAAAAAGGATCCACAGACCACAACAGGTTGAAGTAAAGAGGCTAATAAATTTATTCGAAAAAATGCAATAAAATCACAGGATCAACTTATTTATGAACTTTCCTTGTTGCTCAAAAAATTAGCATATCGTGAAAAGGTTCTCTAAACGAGCTATTAACCTAATCATCTGAATCAACTAATTAACTCTAAACACCTGCAAAAGATTCCTGAGGCTTTTAAAAACTCCCAGCCTGGTTCATTACTCAAAACCGCAATCATGGGTAAGACTGCCAACTTGACTGCTGTCCAGAAGGCCATCATTGACACCCACAAGCAAGAGGGTAAGACACAGAAATTAATTTCTGAAAGAATAGGCTGTTCCAAGAGTGCTGTATCAAGGCACCTCAGTGGGAAGTCTGTGGGAAGGAAAAAGTGCGGCAGAAAACGCTGCACAATAAGAGGTGGTGACCAGACCCTGAGGAAGATTGTGGAGAAGGACCGATTCCAGACCTTGGGGGACCTGCGAAAGCAGTGGATTGAGTCTGGAGTAGAAACATCCAGAGCCACCGTGTACAGGCGCGTGCAGGAAATGGGCTACAGGTGCCGCATTCCCCAGGTCAAGCCACTTTTGAACCAGAAACAGCGGCAGAAGTTCCTGACCTGGGCTACAGAGAAGCAGCACTGGACTGTTGCTCAGTGGTCCAAAGTGCTTTTTTTTGGATGAAAGCAACTTTTGCATGTCATTCGGAAATCAAGGTGCCAGAGTCTGGAGGAAGACTGGGGAGAGGAAAATGCCAAAATGCCTGAAGTCCAGTGTCAAGTACCCATAGTCAGTGATGGTCTGGGGTGCCATGTCAGCTGCTGGTGTTGGTCCACTGTGTTTTATCAAGGGCAGGGTCAATGCAGCTAGCTATCAGGAGATTTTGGAGCACTTCATGCTTCCATCTGCTGAAAAGCTTTATGGAGGTGAAGATTTCATTTTTCAGCACGACCTGGCACCTGCTCACAGTGCCAAAACCACTGGTAAATGGTTTACTGACCATGGTATTACTGTGCTCAATTGGCCTGCCATCTCTCCTGACCTGAACCCCATAGAGAATCTGTGGGATATTGTGAAGAGAAAGTTGAGAGGCGCAAGACCCAACACTCTGGATGAGCTTAAGGCCGCTATCGAAGCATCCTGGGCCTCCATAAAACCTGAGCAGTGCCACTGGCTGATTGCCTCTATGCCACGCTGCATTGAAACAGTCATTTCTGCAAATGGATTCCCGACCAAGTATTGAGTGAATAACTGAACATAATTATTTGAAGGTTGTCTTTTTTTGTTTTAAAAACACTTTTCTTTTATTGGTCGGATGAAATATGCTAATTTTTTGAGATTTCCTGCACACGCCTGTACACGGAGGCTCTGGATGTTTCTACTACAGACTCAGTCCACTGCTTCCGCAGGTCCCCCAAGGTCTGGAATCGGTCCTTCTCCACAATCTTCCTCAGGGTCCGGTCATCTCTTCTCCTTGTGCAGTGTTTTCTGCCACACTTTTTCCTTCCCACAGACTTCCCACTGAGGTGCCTTGATACAGCACTCTGGGAACAGCCTATTCGTTCAGAAATTTCTTTCTGTGTCTTAAGGCCCATACACACGTTGGATTTTTTTAAACGACGGGTTGTTTGGACGTACACACGCCCACGTATCAGCTGAACGACGGACTGTACACACGCCCGATTTGACGTTCGGACGACTGAACGACGGGACGTCCAAATGACCCGTTGTTTAAAAAAATCTGACGTGTGTATGGGCCTTTTCCCTCTTGCTTGAGGGTGTCAATGATGGCCTTCTGGACAGCAGTCAGGTCGGCAGTCTTACCCACGATTGCGGTTTTGAGTAATGAACCAGGCTGGGAGTTTTTAAAAGCCTCAGGAATCTTTTGCAGGTGTTTAGAGTTAATTCAGATGATTAGGTTAATAGCTCGTTTAGAGAACCTTTTCATGATATGCTAATTTTCTTAGATAGGAATTTGGGATTTTCATGAGCTGTATGCCAAAATCATCGATATTAAAACAATAAAAGGCTTGAACTACTTCAGTTGTGTGTAATGAATCTAAAATATATCAAAGTCTAATGTTTATCAGTACATTACAGAAAATAATGAACTTTATCACAATATGCTAATTTTTTTAGAAGGACCTGTATATAGTTTAAACCTATGCAGTGTATATATGTTGCACAGTCACCTCTCCTCTCCAGATCTTCTCTCCCATTGTTGATGTGTTTCTTCAGCCACTCAATACAGATATTCTCCACATAGTTCTTGTCTCTCTCCCCCACTCTCATGTCCGGGCTGTTCCATCTCTGTGTGGTGATCTGAGCCTCATGCATGGCCGGGATGTACAGCCCTCTCTGTGTGTCCAGATACAGGAAATCTCTGCCGTCATATCCGTGCTGACTGTAACCCGCAGTGCTGCCGTCATCTCTCAGCTCACAGCCTTGCATCACCTGGAAGGAATGGATCCCTACAGACAGCACAGAACATGTTATACAGGAGCAGAGCGTGTGCTGTCATGTGTGGGATATGTGCTGGGGGAATGGTGATGGAGGATGGTATAGAGAAGGGTATGCATATGTACATGAAATGTGTTATAACACAGCTCCATGTATATGATGTCACAACTCTAAAGATATACAGTATGCCCTCCACTATGGCAGGATCTCCTAATGGATGACAGGACACACACCCAACATGTGACTCCTGGTGACACCACAGAATGGCTGACAGAGGAGTCACTCTTTCTCATCACTGGAGGGAGCTGCTCATCACTGATTGGCTGACCTGAACTGCCAACAGTTCTACTTACCAATCAGTTGTCACAACGTCAGACAAGCAGCTCACTGGCTGCTGTTTCCCTCCATTTTCTAACATCCAATCAGAAAATGATCAGGATTATTAATGACCATGATTCCTCCCCCAGTGATGGTCACATGACAGCTGTATGTTATAGAATCATATTATTTTCCATAATCATAGAGGCAACCTGGATCATGTGACCAACAATCCATACAGAGCTGAAATCCCCTTAGTAACAGCCACCTGATGTCACCTGAGAGGACATTACTGGCTGCTCTACAGATCCCATATTACTATTGATACATTTACAAAGATGGGGCCATAGATGGCAGCCACAGGGCTCTGGCCCTCTCTTTTTCTCCCCTTTTCCCCCTAATTCCCCTACCCTATTACCCTCATTTGGTCTCCGCCTGCCAGTGTGCCGATGTGCAGCCCCCAGCACTGCGGGCTTCAGCCCCCCAACACTCCGGATTCAGCGCTCTGTGACCGGCATTCATCACGTTGGCTAATCCAGTTGATCACCCATGTGACCTCAGACGCTCCTCAGCAGCCCAGTGACTCTGGCCCAAAGGAATTCTAAAGGTCCTTGTATCTGTCTGCTGCCGCTTCCCCCCAATCCATCCACTGCCTCTGCCATAGAAAACCAGGACACCACGAGCAGGAAACCACCCTGCCCGCTGAGAAATCTATCATGCCGGCCCCTCCAGCAGCCAGCCAATCCCTGCAGCCCTCTGACCTCCTGCCCTAGAACCATATCATCATAATTAAAACTGGGAAAGTCAAGGAGCCAATTACAGAAGCAGCAGGATGAGAATTCCGGGGTGTCCCATTCAGAGTACCGTTGTCACTGGTGAGATATTACGCATATTACGCATTTGGTAGTTATATAAAAACTTTAAGGCATTAAACACCTTCTGAAAGAAAATAAAAATGGTTTGCTTACAGCTTCTAAACATATTGGGCTTGATTCAGAAAAGAGTGCTAACTGATAGAACGTCCGTTTTCGCGCAAATGTTTGCATTTCGTGTGATCGCGAATTTTTGCGCGAAACGATAACATTTTCGTGTGCAAACGCGAATTACCACACAAAATCGATATCGTTTGCATGTGGAAATTCACATTTCGTTCGAAACCGTTATAGTTTCACGCAAAAATTTGCAATCACGCGAAACGCGAAAATTCGCATGAAAACGCCCGTGCTATCAGTCAGCACTCTTTTCTGAATCAAGCTCATTGTCTCTTATATATCTTCACCTAACGAGACTACAGGTGGTATCTCTCTATGGTATAAAGAACTAACAAGTGGCAACCAAAAACAGTTACTTAAGTACATACTATCCTGGTCAGATGACTTAAAATATCCAATCGAAAAATCAGACATTGGCCTCAATTCATAAAGCATTACCGCATGCTGTAATGCTGAAAACAGCAGACTTTCCCGAGCACTTAGCAATGTGTCAATTCATAAAGGCCGTTACCGCATGAAAAACTGAAATTACCGAGCAGCTAGGTAAATTACCGACTTGGCTGTAGTTACCTCCAACACGTCAGTAAATTGTCAGGAAATGTCAATTCATAAAGCCTTCAACAAGCGGTAAGCCTGACGATAGTTACCGACACCTCTGGTGAGTTCTTAACAATGCAAAGTGCAGGGAGCCGAAGTCTGTGTGAGTCATCTGTGCAGAGAGCCGTCTGTGTGAGTCATCTGTGCAGAGAGCCGTCTGTGTGAGTCATCTGTGCAGGGCAAAAGAGAGATATCGCCACACTGCTCTACCGCTCAATGGGCTGCGGTAATTTACCAACCTTCAAAGGCAGCTGGGGAAATCTTTATGAATTTGCACACAGACCGGGAAAATACCGAGTGCGGTATTTTCCCTCCCAGATTTTTTTTATGGCACTGCTTTTATGAATCGAGGCCATTGTAACTGCTTGTAAAACAATCCATCACTTCTCTGCATGCATTAATCATAGAGAAAATTTCCATAAAATACTGCAGAAGTGGTACCTTACACCTAGGAAACTAGCCAACTTTTCCTCTAATATATCACTGTAACGGGACTGGTACATTATTCCATATACTTTGGGAATGCCCTAATATCCAATTTTTCTGGAAGGAAATTTCCCAGACACTAAACCTGATTTTAAACTCTCAATTGGACTCTGCACCTAATGCTCCTACATATTGGTATAATGTCCATTCCCACTCAATTCCACCTAACAACCTCGCATATCTTATGTGCAGCCAGATGTCTGATCACTGCTAACTGGGTAGCTGTTACTGTCCCCACTCTTCAACAGTTAAAATGTCAGGTCGATCTTAATCTGCAAATGGAAAAATCCTTCAGATTCCAAAAGTCAAACCAGAGAATATTTTACACATTGAATATAGATTGGCCAATTGTCACTGCCAAAACCATACCCTGACACAGTAGCTGCAATTCCGGATCTGTTTAATCCCCTTGTTTTCTCCTCAGCACGCTCAATCTATTGCTGGACTTATTGTGTTTATCGTACTGTACTCCAATCTGATTACATACTGTATATTATTAACTATTTACTATGTAATGCTTGTTTGTTCTCTACATCTTATATTGGACTATTGCAATCTCCACGCTGTTTAAGAATACAGTTATTTTCTTTTTCTTTCTAACTCTATGATACATGTAACGAATATATGTATACACTCTTTTGTTATATACTTAAATTGAATAAAAAAACTTTATGACTTAAAAATAACAAACACACTGTAAGGCAGGGAACACTTGTTAGATCTGTGTGTAACACATGGCAACACTCGCACTGCCGCACTCGCCATTATAGCCCATGTCCTGCTCGAGAATCGCATGCTATTTGCATTTGTTCACTTCTTTCTACGCAATTTTAAATTGGAAAGCTTTCTGCTCTTTTCCACACTACATGCAGTCCTAATTACAATATATTTTGCTGGATTACTGTAAAAACAGCGCATGAGATTTGGGCACAGCCGGAGCCACCATAGGCCATAATAGGAATTACAGCTATAGCAGCTCTCAGTAAGTGATCTGGGCGCCGTCAGAAAACAGAGCACAAATCACTGCAAAAACACTGTAATTCAGCCACCAGCAGTAGGTGGAAGCCAACTTACGTCTTCCCTCCACTATCCATGGTGTTCTGGAGGGGAATAGTAATAAACGCCGCCGGGACTTGTGCAGCAGCAGGGTGAGCCATATATCGGCTTTCCCCTGCGCCCAAATCTCCCGGAGGCTATGTAATAGGGACACTATTTTGCTGGAATAAAAAAAAAAAAATTGCTAATAAAAGTGGAAAAACGCGTATAGAAAAATATTGGACAGAAACCCCTAAATCCAGTGAATAATCTTTATGACAAGTGTGTTCCCTGCCTGTCATCTGTAATGACAGTAAACTGTGATTTGTCCCTTCCTCATATCCATTGGTGTGGGCGGAGCCAGTGTCAGCCAATCCCATTCTGAGGTCTCTACACTAATGGCGGCCACTATGACACATGTACAAGTGACAGACCTGTGTTCATGTTGGAGGTGTCATGTGTATCCGCTGGCTTTATGTGCACTGAGCCGGGATGATCTCTTATGGCTGCTACACACAATGCAATTTCCTATCAGATCAACACATCGAACCGATAATTTCCAACATGTCCAAATTGCTCTTGATCGATTTCGGGAACAATTTTTAGATCAGTACTGTGCAAAATCGATCCCATTATTGATCAGGAGCAGATCTGGTGTGTGGGAAATAATCGGTTTGACTTGTCCATATGACGGTAAGTTGCATGGTGTGTACCAGGCATTAAGGTGTCCAATAACAATACAATCTTGATAGTACCATCTTTCCAAATGTATGTAATAGAAGGATTAAACTGAGTGCAGAGAATGAATGGATACTTAAAGGTGGCCATACACTGGTCGATTTGCCATCACATTCGATCAACAGATAGATCCCTCTCTGATCGAATCTGATCAGAGGGATCATATGGCCACCTTTACTGCACACCGATTGTGAATCGATTTCAGCCTGAAACTGATCACAATCTGTGGAGCTGCCCTCCCCCCCCCCCCCTGCATACATTACCTGTTCCGGCCGGCGCGAGACCCCGCTGTCTTCTTCTCCGCTCCGGCTACTGAACTTCCTGTCCAGGGGAAGTTTAAACAGTAGAGGGTGCTCTACTGTTTAAAATTCCTGCCGGGGCAGGAAGTTCTGTGTAGCTCTGGAGCCCGAAGCGATGAAGAAGACCAGGGGACTTGCGCTGGGATTTCACAGCCGTTTCGATCACTGTGATCAAAACGGCTGTATATCGGCGGGAAAATCGTTAGGTGTATGGGCCCCTTTAGGGAGTCCCTCACATTACATAGAAATGGCAAGATTGTACAATCAAGATTGTATCATTAGTGAACACCTTATGATTGCTGTGTGTCTGATTGCTGCCCCCAGGGACATCCTCACATGCCGGATATAAGCCCCACTGACTGAACCAATATTTCTCTAGTAATAACTCAGGGTGATCCTCAAACAGCAAATTATTGCAAGTGAATTGAGAAACTTGCAATGTTTTACACACATTTATGCAGATTGAAAATGGATCAACTGAATACCGGTGAGATAATAATAGTTGCAACAAGGAAAAGCAGTGACTGGCACACAAAGCACATCAACAGATCAGCACTGTAATGGCCACTACTGTACTCATAGCTGAAAACAGTTCAAATGTGGCAGATAGCGGTAAAGAGCCGGACACCACTAGCTGTAACCTTCAGTGCTTTTATTGGTTCATCAAAGAACAACCAGAACAGACATCATGGGGTGAAACATCAGCCTGACAGATGTTTCGCTGGGTTTCCTGCTTCCTCAGAGGCCTAGAGCGCTGGGTGTTCTTTGATGGATGAATAAACAGCTACTGGTGCCCGGCTCTTTACCGCAATCTTTAAAAGACCACTACCGTGAAAACCGTAAGTAGTTAAAAGCTGGAGGTTTTAGACCAGTCCATCTTATCATGGGGGCTTATCAAGCTTTTCTTTGATTTCAATAGCATTTCCTGAACGGCACTTGCTAAGTCTAAGTGCCAAAATAGCGTGCAAGTGAGTAGGGAGGCTGGCTGGTATCTAATGCTGGGTACACAAGTTGCGATTTCCCGCTCGATTAGCGGGATCGATTATTTCAGACATGTTCGATCGATACAGCCATCGATTTTGCATACTTAACATGCAAAATCGACGGCTGTAAAGACTGAAACCCGATCGAACATGTCTAAAATAATCGATCCCGCTAATCGAGCGGGAAATCGCAATGTGTGTACCCAGCATTACTGTTTTGGCAGTAAAGTTGCCATTCAGGAAGTGCTTCTGAAAACAAAGAAAATCCTGAGAATCCCCTATGAAGAGATGGACTAGTCCAAAACCTGTCGGTTCTGTCAGCTTTTAACTGCTTTCTTTTCTCTTACTTAGCGATAGTGGTCCTTCAATACCACTGAGGTAGGATTCTATTGGTTAATTTTCAAAATGCATCATCTCAGAATTATTTGCATCTCATTGACTATCCCTGGTGAGGACACGCCCCCAGTGTTAGTGTCATATGACTGGCTGCAACCCCCTGTGTACAGTGACAGTGCCGGCCACATCATATGACATCTGCCATGTGTAGTTATCTGCATTGTACTGAATAATGTGTGTAAGAATTGTCTCACCTCCAGTCTGGTTGAAGCGCTGCATCACTGTCTGCACATTGCGCTTGTCAACAGCCTCATTGGCTTGAGATATTTGTGTCTGTCCCTCCCAGTATTCCGGCTCCAGTTTCTTCATCCACTCAGTCTTGGGCAGATACCGGCGGGTGTCACTGTTATAATTCACTATCTCCCGATCATCCACATATCCCACCTCAGAGAACACAGGCAGCCCGGATCCTGGAGCTGAGACTGCTGTGTGATAATACCGCATAGAGTGACTGTCTGAGGAGACAACACACAGGGAGAGGGATTAGTGCTGTCACACAGGAGACTCATACACCCCCTCTGCTGGTCACACACAGTACTGCATGCAGATAATCCCTCCCCACACCACTTGTGCTGTCCCCACACACACTGCAATCTGCTGGGCGATACATGATATTGTAACCTGTGTGCAGCTCCTCTGATATTAGTTACAGTGTGTATCATCAGCACACCACACATACCGTGGGATGTGAAAGTTTGGGCAACCTTGTTAATCATTATGATTTTCCTGTATAAATTGTTGGTTGTTACGATAAATGTCAGTTAAATATATCATATAGATGACACACACAGTGATATTTGAGAAGTGAAATGACGTTTATTGGATTTACAGAAAGTGCACAATAATTGTTTCAATAAAATTAGGCAGGTGTATAAATGTGGGCACTGTTGTCATTTTATTGATTTCAAAACCTTTAGAACTAATTATTGGAACTCAAATTGGCTTGGTTAGCTCAGTAACCCCTGACCTACATACAAGGATGAATCCAATTAAGAGAAAGAGTATTCAAAGGGGTCAATTGTAAGTTTCCCTCCTCTTTTAATTTTCTCTGAAGAGAAGCAACATGGGAATCTCAAAACAACTCTCAAATGACCTGAAGACAAAGATTAAAATGAAGAATGGAACCGAGAGCCCAATATAGTGTAGTATTGTAAGGAACTTATCTGTGACTGGTGCAGATTGCACAGAGAGGAGGGCTGAGAGCTCCACTTCCGGGTCTCGGCCTTGTTTCCCGCTGATGACGTGCAGGCTGGGACACAGGCCGCACTTCCTGATAGGCAGGGGACACGTTTTGAGTACACCCTCCGCAAAGGTAAACAGCACGGTGTCAGCTGATCTTACAGTTGCCACTCAGGCAGGGTGAACTGCTGTTTGATTGGATGTGCGGAGTGTGGCCGGCCACTGATTGGATGGGAGTTGATTTTAAACGCTCTGAGTGCTCCCAGTCATCGCCCGTGATAGCATAGCTGTGGCTAGTTGCTGGGTGCACACTCTTGCTATATTGTTGTTATCTGGAATTGACCCTTAGCTTGTACCCGACCTTTGCTTGTTACCTGGATACTCTTGCCTGCTGCCTGGATCGACCTCTGCTTGTTACCTGGATACTCTTGCCTGCTGCCTGGACCGACCTCTGCTTGTCACCTGGACACCCTTGCCTGCTGCCTGGACTGAGCTTGCCTGTTACTAAGATCCTCTGTCACGCAGCTACCTGCAGCCATTGTGGGCTACATCCTCATCACCAGGGTATTACTACAGTTTAACACTTGTGAACTCTTGAACTCTGTTGATACTTGCCTCAGTAGGGCTCTGGGGGGTTATTGTCCACCCTACTTCAGTCTGCATGCCTTGCACATTAAGTCCAGGAATCAGTGACAAAGCTGAAGCTGTGCCAGGGCTGGATCTTTCAACAAGACAACGACCCAAAACACTGCTCAAAAACCACTAAGGCATTCATGCAGAGGAACAAGTACAACGTTCTGGAATGGCCATCTCAGTCCCCAGACCTGAATATAATTGAAAATCTGTTGTGTGAGTTAAAGAGAGCTGTTCATGCTCGGAAGCCATCAAACCTGAATGAACTAGAGATGTTTTGTAAAGAGGAATGGTCCAAAATACCTTCAACCAGAATCCGGACTCTCATTGGAACCTACAGGAAGCATTTAGAGGCTGTCATTTCTGCAAAAGGACGATCTACTAAATATTGATTTCATTTCTTTTTTTGTGGTGCCCAAATGTATGCACCTGCCTAATTTTGTTTAAACAATTATTGCAGACTTTCTGTAAATCCAAAAAAACTTAATTTCACTTCTCAAATATCACTGTGTGTGTCTCCTATATGATATATTTAACTGATATTTTTTATCGTAACAACCAACGATTTATACAGGAAAATAATGATGATTAAAAAGGTAGCCCAAACTTTCGCATCCCACTGTACACTATATAGTGCCATCTATCACATTATACCCCATATAAGCTGTGTGGTGGGAGGAGGGATAGTGATGATGCTGTAAGGTCCCCCAGTCACACTGTGTGTATTCCACGTTTCCTGCACACAAATACCCATTAGCTCTGATGATAATAAATGGGCTGCTTCACGTTCCACATTTTATGGTGCACAGAAGAATTCTTGCAGCAGCTGCTCTTCTACCCACATGATTCTTGTATTCAATGGTTTAACTATAAGAAGCAGCCCCCGCAATTGCATGAGGGTCCGTCGGGAAGAGGTTTGACCCCTCGGTCAAACTTGAGAACCCCATGTGGCCCTCGAGTCAAAACGTTTGCCCACCCTTGTTGTAGCCACTGGCATAACTATGGGGTAGTAGCCCCCACAATCACCCAGTGGGGAGAGGGGGCCAGGACTTCTTCCTTCCTCCATCAGGACCCCCTCCCATGCTCCCTTGGCTGTGTCCTGTCATCCAGACCCACAGATCAGCTCAGCAGAGGTGACAGCCAAGGCTTACCAGTTTCACCATCTGGTCTCTCTGGCGCTCCCGCTGCAGCCACTAGGTGTCCTCTGCCTTCTTCTCTGTGTTCACTAAATGAGGACACACTCACCGGCCATATCCCAAAAGACAATTGGGAGAAGCATGCAGAGAACCAGAATCCGGGCACCCCGGATGTATCTGCAGAAAGTATTGTAGAACTCTGCACCACTTCAAAGTTTAAATCATGATTTATTGTATCAAACACGAAAACAATTACCGGAAATATGCCCAATCATTATCTTTAAAATTGCTGTCACTGTTTCAAGGGGTCCAAAGTGGCCAAAAACTTCCTAAGTCCATGGCAGAGGCCCTAATAGTGGTCATTCCCAAACCGGGTAAGAGTCCTGACGAGTGCTCCTCCTACCGCCCAATCTCTCTCCTCAACCAGGATTATAAAATTCTAGCAAAAATTCTTTCCCTCAGAGTGAACAACATAATAACCAAATTAATCAATCCTGATCAATCAGGATTTATTCCTGGGAAGGGCACTGACATAAATATCAGAAGACTTACTACTAATCTGGCAATAAAACATGACAACACGGGATCAAGAGTGGTGGCCTCTCTCGACGCAGAGAAGGCCTTTGACTCCGTAGAATGGGTATATTTGTGGGAAGTGCTCCATAGATTCGGTTTCGGGCCTAAATTTATCAATTGGGTGCAAGCACTATATGAGAAACCTATAGCCAAAATCAAAACAGGGAATTACATTTCCGCGCCCTTCACTCTGGGGAGGGGCACTCGTCAGGGCTGCCCTTTGTCTCCGTCGTTGTTTGCATTGGCCATAGAGCCACTGGCAATAACGATACGGAATAATGTTGGAATTAAGGGATTAAGGGTAGGGGATATAACCGAAATTATATCATTATATGCCGATGATATCCTTCTGTACCTGGAGGACCCGGGTCCTTCCCTGGTGGAATCTCTAAACACCATTGACACCTTCGGAAAATACTCCGGGTTAAAAATAAACTGGAATAAGTCAGTTATATTACCGTTGGACCCCATTCCACCATTGGATGGACCACTGAGCTCACTAATCTGCGCAAAGGAAATTAAATACCTTGGAATAAGATTCACAACAGACCTAAAAGATTATGTAAAACTAAATATACTCCCGGCCTTGGAGAGTCTCAAAACTAAATGCAAAGCCTGGCAAGGTTTGCCATTAACGCTCATTGGGAAGGCCAATGCGGTCAAAATGAATCTTCTTCCAAAATTTAATTATTACTTTCGTAATACTCCGGTGGTGATTCCTAACTCGGTTTTTAAGGCAATAGACTCACACATATCCTCTTGTTTATGGAACTCTAAAACTGCTAGAATTGCATTACAAACACTCCAACTAGCTAAGGATGAAGGAGGGATAGCTTTACCCAACTTCAAATTATACTATTGGGCGGCAGTGCTGGTTACCTCGAGGTGGTGGTTTTCTCAATCCACCGAGAACCCATCTAACAGAATTGAAGCTGCAATAATGGGATCTACCAATGCCTTGGCCAGTCTTCCTTTTCGGGGCCGGAACTGCTCTCCCAGACTCACTAGCCCAATGAAAACAGTCATACAGGTATGGGAAGTGGCTCAAAAATCCCAATCCTTAGAACCACAATACTCACCATTCATCCCAATCTGGAATAATAAGGCACTTCCGCACTTTCTCACGGTCCCGGATCCTGGATTCTGGGTCGGGTTGGGAGTTACTAGACTCCGGGATTTGATTAGGGGGGGTCTCTTGATAACATTTGACCAAATGAAAGAACTATATGGTATCACTAATAAGGGGTTCTTTAGATTCCTCCAGATTCGGCATGCTTTTTCTGCCCAATTTGGAGGCATCATGACACCAATTAAGCTAGAATCCACCCAAATGGAATTGACAGCAGCCACTGGGGACCTACCTAAGGCGTTATCTGCCTTATATCAAGCCCTTAAACCGCAAGTCTCCCCTAAAATGGACAAGCTGCTCGCTGAATGGCAAACACTTGATGCAGACCTTGATCAGGAGGATTGGGAAGAAGCTCTAACTTTCTCAATCAAGGCAAGAATCTCAGCCAGGGATAAATTTATAATGCTTAAAATAATCCATAGGGCATATTACTCTCCCATCCGAATGCATAGAATTAAAAATGAAAACCCCTCTGCTTGTCCTAGATGTAACCATGAAGGGGCTGATTTTTTTCATATGTTATGGCGCTGTCCTCGGTTGCTACCCTTCTGGGCTCAAGTGCACTCCATAACGCAAAAAATGTTTCCCTCGCATATAATCCCAAATGCTCCTCGGCATTATCTATTAGGTGTTATTAACGACACAATTAAAACGGAAGCAGCAAGGTTATTGTTCAGAAACCTAGTATTTTATGCAATTAAGGCGATTACACTTAAGTGGAATCAAGACCTCCCCCCTGTGATACAGGACTGGGAAACCCTTGTTAGAAAAGAACTCCCGATACTGAAGAAAGTATACGAACAAAGGAAAATACCTAAAAAGTTTGATAAGGTCTGGGCAAGGTGGCTCAAACACTACAATATCTCACTAGACTAAGTGGATGGTAATACCATCTATTCCACCACACTAAGAGTTTGTTTTTTGATACCTGGGGTGAGGACCACACCCGCTGACAGCTCACTAGTTGATAGGTTTTAGTTGATGTTATGTTATGTTATGTTTTTTGCGGGCTGGACCCAGAATGTTGTAACTGGGGACCACCTGCTGTTGTTCTTCTTTTTCTGCATAAAACAATAAAAATTTTGACTTTAAAAAAAAAACACGAAAACAATTAAAGACAACCAGGGCTGTGGCGTCGGAGTCGAGCAATTTTGGGCACCCAGAGTCGGAGTCGTGGTTTCAGAAACTGAGGAGTCGGAGTCGGGAGTCAGGAGTCGGAGTCGCATGATTTTTGTACAAAATCCACAGCCCTGTTAAGTATTAGACTAAGGAATCGGAGTCGAGGAGTCGGAGTCTGAGCAATTTTGGGTACCCGGAGTCGTGGTTTCAGAAACTGAGGAGTCGGATTTAGAGTCAGAAGATTTTTGTACCGACTCCACAGCCCTGAAGACAACTGTAGGCAAAACAGTCCGCTGTGTCGGGCTCAGGGCCGGATTTGTACTTTCCAGTGCCCTAGGCCTGCTGTCACCAAGCCCCCCCCCCCCCCCCCATCACCACCACCAAAGAACATTCTGTCCAACTATCTGACTAGTGATCACTGGTTTGAATGGGCTCATTTCAGTTGTGCTGCTGTGCCCCTCATTGAACAAAGAATCAGTGGATGCTCTGTCCTCTCACGATGGAAATTTACGCTCCTACTCGAATGTGCACAGCAGCCGATAGTGTTCTGGGAATGCATACTTGAGAAATGACGCTGATGTATGACCGGTACTCGTCAAGAATGCATAACACTGTACCAGCCTCGGTTGCTGTGCACATCTGGGCAGGAGCAGGAAATTACAGGGAGTGCGAGTGGCCAGAGCATGCGCTGCTTCTTTGTCCTCTGTGCGACTGGCTGCAGTCAGAGCCACAGACAGGTAGCAGGGCAGTGCAATGGAGAGAAGCCCATCCAAAGCAGAGAACAGGTAAGTAGCAAACATCCTGTCAAGACCTACTTTGGATGTTTGGTTGTAATTAGTGGACCTGAACTCAGAACTTCCTCTCTGCTGTAAAAGATACTCAGCAATATAATAACCTTTAAAGAAAAAACATGTCTGTTACAGCTGATACAAATCCTGCAATAAATAGACAGTGTGTCTAATTCCTACTTTCATGGAAGCAGATATATTAACATCTTGTGCTTTAAAATAAGCTTATATGCTGTGGCAGTCAGGTGACACAGGGAAGATATCAAATTTGTGATTAGACACAGATGTGGAAGAATTCGAAAGGATCTCTAAATACATACAGGGTGCATGTCTCTGCATGTTTTCCTTCTGTCCTGTGCAAGAGTTCAGCTCCACTTTAAAGCATCTGAATTTTATTTTATTTTATTTATTTTATATTTGCTGAAAAATCTATGCATCTCTTTTGAATGCTGAATGTACATATGGTGGTGTGCTCTAACATATTGGCAGTATACGGGAACAAAGTCTGAAGAAGGCTTATTAGCAGAACGATTACTCTTTTTCTTTTAAGCCAATAAATGGTATCATCCTGATTCAAAACTCTCTGCTTTTGCTGATGGCTAAGATGGTGCAATGCTTCACTGCTACAGGAAAGCAGAAGGATGCCAAACCATACACACTAGCATAGAGGTAGTAACAGCTCAGGTGACAGTGACAGGTTAGCAATGAAAGGGAAGCAAACAGCATTTTTATTCCAGGCTGCAGCAGTTCTCATAGATGGTCAGAGCTGAAGGACAGAAAATGAGTCAGGAAAGAGTTAACTTAAGCAGAGACGAGATCACTGGCTAGGAAGAAAAAAAAACAATAAATTACGGCTAGATAAGAAAGTGTAATTTACAACTGCTGGGGTCAGTGCTGTGTCACAGCTGTAAAAAAGAAGGCAAAGAAACTAGCAGAAATGTTTGTGAATGCCTGCATTAGAACTCAGCGGAACTTAGTTTTATCTGCTTTGTAATGTAAATCCCTGGTATTTCTCACATACACTTGTACTGTATGTCGATCATATAGATAATTGAATCATCAGGTAACAGTTATGATTGATCCTGATTGTTATAACACATCAGGAAGTGAGAGGTGCAGGGATTGGGGAACTCTGGAATTCATCTATTAGTGCAGAGCAGGGCGCTGGCTGGCTGCGGGAACAGGGGAGATGATTTACTTTGACATATGACCTCTTCTCTCTCCAAGTCATGCCGCCCTTCTGATCTTATCTGATTTTATCGCCCTAGGCCATGGCCTTTGTGGCCTTTGCAGAAATCCGGGCCTGGTCGGGCTCCTGCCCTTCTTCAAGTTGCCCAGTTCACTGGGAACTTGAAGGCACTCATAACTGGGCAACTTGAACAGGGGAAGGAGCCCGAAGTTCTACAATACTTTCTTCTTCTCGGTCCTCCACATGTCACGTGAAGTCATGTAATGTGCAGGAAAACATAGATCATGTGGAAGGTTGAGGCCAGAGGACACTTTGTGTTACGCTTGGTGGTATATCCTCCACGGTCAGCACACAATGCGGATTCTGACGTTAAGGAGGTACACACGCTAGCACAAGGAACCAGGATATCCCCAGTTTAGTGGAGGAGAGGACTGACTCCAACAGGAGATATGGCGCACAGAGAAGGCGTAGATCCGAACAGCCACAAACAATCCTTTCACTATAGTGGCTCAGCAAAAGGTAGCGCTGAGCACATAACCCAGAACTCAGAAGATCAGGACAGGTAACAGAATGAACGCTTGCTTAACTTAGTCACTGCTTAAGTGACTGCAAGCGTCCATAACAAGACAGACTGGAATGAGGCAGCCAATGCGATTGCAGCGGTGGCGTGCCTCACAAGGACAGGACAGAATAGTCGGGAAATAGAGTCAAGAAGGCAGACGTAATAACACACAAATATACAATAGGTATGATTTCCTAGCGTATTACGATTATAGCTATCAATGAACTACAAACGACTAATTGACATATGTATATATCGGCGATAAACCGATATATGACATAAGCAAGGAACACTGACTAAGAACTGGAGCAGGACTAGGAACAGGACTGAACTAGCTAAGCACGGGTGATCACGATACGCGCAACCTACCAAAACGTGCTGGAAACTAACTGACTGAACACAGGATATAAACAGTTCAAGTACGTATACATCAGCGACACTGATGTATTAACGTAACACAAATACACGTAATACAAAGAAAATAACAAACGTGCTAGTATGCGTATATATTGGCGATGAACCGATATATGACGCAAGACAAGCAAAGTAACAACTTCTGATAACAAGAGCAGAACTAGGAGGACTCGCTGACCCCTTCGCAGGAGTCAGCGCAGTCCACACGGACTAGGAACGAGGTGGGGGCCGGACAGAGTAACAAACTGAATCTGAGACTATGATAGCCCATGGAGCACTGCAGGAAGCAGTTCTTTATACTGAGGTCATCCAATGGGAGCAGACATGCAGATTCCCACACAGGTGAATGGTAATTAATAACAGGCTGAAAGCAGGAAAAGGCAGACAATAATATGCAGCCTGCAAGAAAGGGATTGCCACTCCATTGCAGCAGACAATGGCCTCAATTCACTAAGATCATGCTGGAGATAAGAAGGCAAGAGAAAACTTACCTCCACATAAGAGAGAGTTATCTTATCTCTTCATTCCTTAAGTTACCTCCTCTGTAGTTAAGTTACCTCCTCTGTAGTTATTTTACCTCCTCTGTAGTTAATTTACCTCCTCTGTAGTTAATTTACCTCCTCTGTAGTTAATTTACCTCCTCTGTAGTTATTTTCACATGCAGTTAACAAACAGCCTGTCTTTAACTCTGGAGTTATTTTAAGGATTGAAGAGTTAACTTAAAGACAGAAGAGTTAACTTTAGGTTTGCCTGAGGTAAAATGTTTCCTGAATACTACATGCCTTATCACCATGGTAACTACTCTAGAAGAGTTATTAAAGACAGGAGATAAGCTTAGTGAATTGAGGCCAAAGTTTGTTTTCACAAAAGCATATTAACCTGTCATTAACTTCAGAGCGACTGCAGATGGAATCAACGCTCAGTGTAAGCGCACGCAAAACTATGCGAGCAAATGCGCGCAAAGAAATCAAAAACTGCTTGTCTTCAGTAAAACTGCAGCCAGCAGTACATGCTGCAGAAGTGATCATAACACTTAGGAGCTGCACTGGGAGTGCCAGCGAGATCTGATGGTGAAACTGGTAAGCCCTAGCTGTCACCTCTGCTGAGCTGATCTGTGGGTCTGGATGACAGGACACAGCTAGGGGAGCACAGGAGGGGACCCTGGTGGAGGAAGGAAGGAGTCCAGGTCCCTTCTCCCTGCAAAACCCCATGTAATCGTGGCTTCTACCCCAGAGTTATGCCAGTGGCTGAAGCAAGGGTGGGCAAACTTTGTGACTCAAGAACCAACTAGGGTTCTCAAGTTTGACTGAGGGGTTGGACAAGAACAGGATGGGTGTAGAGATGTAGCGAACGGTTCGCCGGCGAACGGTTCCAGGCGAACATTGGGGGTTCGCGTTCGCCTCACCAGTTTGGTGAACTTTGACCCTCTGCATTACAGTCAGCAGGCACATTGTAGCCATTCAGGCTACAGTAAGCCCTGGAGCCCCCCCCCCCCCCCCCCCCAGCCTTATATAAGGCAGGGTCCGGCGGCCATTACACTCACTCGTGTGCCTGCTATTAGACAGACTAGGGCGAGCTGCTGCAGACTTGTTCTTCTAGGGACAGATTAGTTAGGTTCTTGGCTGCTTAGTTTGCTCCTGGCTGATTGTTATTGCTTTTATAGCACCCTAGCTCTTTTCAGAGCTCATCCTGTACTTTATTTTTTTTACTGTGTGTCAAACTGACACTTTTGTTGTATGCACAGCCTTGCTAATTCATAGTGTGTGTGTGCCACTGCCAGCAGCCCAGCACATTCAGTGACTGACTGCTTGTGTGTGTGACAGGGAGCTGCACATTGTACTACCCAGTACTGCATATACCCAGTACCTGTTGTGTTTACTTAACCCACCTCATCACTGCATATACCTAGCTTTGTGTTGAGTGAACCCACCTCACTGCATCCTAGTACCTTTACTGTTCAGTGAACCCAGCTCACTGCATCCTACTACCTGTTGTGTTGAGTGAACCCAGCTCACTGCATCCTACTACCTGTTGTGTTGAGTGAACCCACCTCACTGCATCCAAGTACCTTTACTGTTCAGTGAACCCAGCTCACTGCATATACCTAGCATCCCCCCGAGATGGACAAAATGGACAAACCAGGTAGAGGAAGAGGTAGAGGCAGACCCAGAGGAAGGCCACCAGGCACCGGCAGGTCTGAGCGAGGTGGTGTTGCTGTGATTTCGTGCGGACCTGGCCCAAAATACAGTGCTCAGAAGAAGGCACGTGCCATCACTTCCCAAAATCGTGAGGAGGTGATTGAGTATTTAACACAGAACACCTCATCTCCTGCAGCCACCAGCGCTACAACAAGCACCACATCCACTGCATTCGACACTTCGCAGGAGTTATTTGGTGGTGGTGGTGAAATCACTGATTCCCAGCCACTACTGCCACAACAACAAGAAGGCGCAGGTACACCACCTCATACATCTGAGTTAGGTGGCGATAGTATGGACGTAACGTGTGTGGATGGGGATGATGGTGGACCACCTGAAGTTGGTGCACTTGAGGAGGTGTCTGAGGAAAGCGCAGCTGGCCAGGAGGATTATAATGACGATTATACGGATACCACATATTTTCCCGGTAGAGGAGATGACCAGGGGGACAGTTCAGAGGAGGAGTCAGAGAGGAGTAGGAGGAGACGACTCCATGATAGAAGCAGAGGGAGCTTGTCCTCAGAAACAGCTGGGGGCAGTGTCCGGCACCATGTATCGCCAGCTATGGCTAGCCAGCACACATGCCCTTCAACGTCAGCTGCTGATGCCACCGTAGCGCCATCACCCCAGGGGGGGCTCAGCGGTTTGGAAATTTTTTCACGTGTGTGTCTCAGATCGGAGCAAAGCCATCTGTTGTCTCTGCCAGCAAAAATTGAGCCGTGGAAAGGCCAAGTCTCACGTAAGGACAAGTGCCTACGAAGGCACCTGGAGAGAAGGCTATGGCAAGAACACCTGAGGAAAAGCAGCACCCCTCAAAAGACAAGCCACCCTCCTTCTCCTCTTCCTCCTTCAGGTGCATCGTCTTCATCCACTTTCTCCCTTGCACCTTCACAGCCACCCTCCTCCACACCGCCTCTTCCCTTCAGCGGTTCCTTCTCCTCTGCCCACAGCAGTACCCAGCTGTCCGTGTAGGAAGTATTTGAGCGGAAGAAGCAAATGTCTGCCAGTCACCCTTTTGCCCGGCGTCTGACAGCTGGCGTGGCGGAACTATTAGCTCGCCAGCTATTACCATACAAGCTGGTGGAGTCGGATGCTTTCCGTAAGTTTGTGGCCATTGGTACACCACAGTGGAAGATACCAGGCCGCAATTATTTTTCACAAAAGGCCATACCCAAACTCTACCGTGCAGTTGAGAGGCAAGTGGTGTCATCTCTGGCACACAGCGTTGGGTCAAGGGTCCACCTGACCACAGATGCCTGGTCTGCCAAGCACGGGCAGGGCCACTACATTACATACACAGCCCATTGGGTCAACCTGGTAACCGATGGCAGCAAGCAGGGAGTAAGTGGCTGCGCAGAGGACCGACTTGTCACACCTCCACGGCTTGCAGGCAGGCCTCCAGCCACCTCCTCTCCACCTGCTACCACCGCTTCGCTGTCGTCATCATCCTCCTCCTCCTCCTCGGCTGGTGCCGCCATCTTCTCTCCAGCTACACAGCCCCAGCACCCCAGGGCCTATGCTGCATGCCAGGTACGACGGTGTCACGCAGTGCTAGACATGTCTTGCCTGAAAGCGGAGAGTCACACTGGAGCAGCTCTCCTGGCTGCTCTTAACAAACAGGTGGAGCAATGGCTGACCCCGCACAAGCTTGACATCGGCAACGTGGTGTGTGACAACGGCAGCAATCTCATTGCTGCGTTGAATTTGGGAAAGCTGACACACATACCCTGCATGGCACATGTGCTTAATCTGGTCGTGCAAAGATTTGTGTCCAAGTACCCAGGCTTAGAGGACGTCCTGAAGCAGGCCAGGAAGTTGTGTGGCCATTTCAGGCGCTCTTACAAGGGCATGGCATGCTTTGCGGACATTCAGCGTAGAATCAACTTGCCGGTGAGACGCCTGATTTGCGATAGCCCGACTCGCTGGAATTCCACCCTGCTGATGTTCTCTCGCCTGCTAGACCAGGAAAAAGCAGTCACCCAGTACCTGTATAATTACAGTACAAGGACACAATCTGGGAGGATGTGGATGTTCTGGCCCAACAACTGGACACTGATGCGAAATGCATGCAGGGTCATGGAGCCCTTTGAGGAGGTGACCAAACTGGTGAGTCGCGATGAGGGCACCATCAGCGACTTGATCCCCTACGCTTACTTCCTGGAGCATGCCGTGCGTAGAGTGGTGGATACAGCTGTGGAGGAGTGTGAACAAGAAGAGTTAGGGCAGCAGGAGTCATGGGAGCCATTTACACACGAACCCGATGTTTCCACAACACCGGCGGCAGCACAGAGGGGGGAGTAGGAGGAAGAAGAGGAGTCGTGTGGGGAAGGAGAGGAGTCAGACTCTGATGATGGTGATGATGAGGAAGGTGTTTCTGTGGAGGAGGAAGAGGCGGCAGAAGGAGAACAACCGCGGCAGTAGGACTGAAAGATAAATCGAATTTAAATCGAAATCGTGATCACCAAGATCACAATTTCAGAATCGTCAAAGCGGCAATTACCGCGATCACGTCATTTCCACATGGGGAAGTTTGAAGAAGCGCCTTCAAACTTTCCCAACGTCCCAGTGCGTGCGGCCCGCAGCGTTGGACATACCTTCCGTCCTCTATCGCCCTCTGCTGGCTCTTGTGCTTGGCAAAACTCTGGGTTCCTCTATGTCACATGACATACAGGAAGTATTCTGTGCATTAGAGCCTGCAGAAGGTGAAGTGGATAGACGGGCATTGCTGGACTCGTGCTGGAAGCTATGTCCAGAACTGATGCAGCTTGGGGCACAGAGAGAGACACAGAGTAGGCACAGAGGCACAAAGGGGGCAAGAGAGAGACCCAAAGTAGGCATGAAGAGGCAAAGGGGGCACAAGGAGCGACAGGGGGACAGAGGGGGAACAAAGAGGCACAGTGGGGGGAACAAAGCTTGATTTGAAGGAAATCGTGAATCGAATCGAAATCGCAATTTCGGACAGAAATCGCTCAATTCAATTTTTTCCTAAAATCGTTCAGGCCTACGTGGCAGCCATCACAGGGGGCTTCTGCTGCTCCACGTTCCCGTGGTATTGTTCGTGGCTGGGGGGAGGAAGAGGAGTTGCGTCCCGTCACTGAGGAAGAGCAAGAGGAGATGGAGAGTACGTCTGCATCCAGCTTTGTGCAGATGTCCTCTTTCATGTTGTCCAGCCTGTTGAGGGACCCCCGTATCAAAAAACTCAAGGCGAATGACCTGTACTGGGTGGCCACGCTACTAGACCCTCGGTACAGGCACAAAGTGGCGGACCTCTTAGCAACTCAACAAAAGGCGGAAAGGATGCAGCACTTGCAGAACAAGCTGTCGATGATGCTTTACAATGCATTTAAGGGTGATGTGGCTGCACAACGCAATCAAGGTACCACTGGCAGTAACCCTCCTCCTCCCAAGTCCACGCAGGCAAGGACAGGACACTCCAGCGATCTCAGGGTGATGTCGGACATGCGGACGTTCTTTAGTCCAACTCCTCGCCATAATCCTTCTGAATCCACCTTCCACCAACGCCTGGACCGGCAGGTAGCCGACTACCTGGCCTTGAGTGTGGATGTAGACTCTGCGAAAAGCGACGATGAACCCTTGGACTACTGGTTGCGCAGGCTTGACCTGTGGCCAGAGCTGTCCCAATTTGCCATACAACTTCTCTCTTGCCCTGCCGCAAGCGTCCTGTCAGAATGGACCTTCAGTGCAGCTGGAGGCATAGTTACTGAGAAGAGAAGTCGCCTAAGTCACGACAGTGTTCAGTACCTGACCTTTATCAAAATGAATGAGGAATGGATCACGGAGGGCTACTGCACGACCGAAGACTAAGTCAGTCCCCACACACAGCATCTCTGCCTGCAGGCCGCTTGACTGCCTTCTCTGCCACCACCAACAGGGTCCAGGACTCTAGGCGGATTCCTGAATTTTTAATTTTAATTTAATTTATTTGCTAGCAGCGGCCACTACACTAATTTTTCTGGTGCGTGTACATGTGCCCATCCCCCTTCGTGATCATTACCTTGCCGCGGTGAAGGGGCTTGCGCATCACAATGAAGCAATGACCGCCGGCTATTTGAGTGTCTTGGGTGGGGGTGGCACACAAAAGATAATAAGGTCGTTGCTTCATTGTGGTCAGACCAAATTTGATCAGCTGGACAGTCACTGTTCTGTCATTCAGCTACATCAGCCGGGCGAGCATATGGGCTGAAAAGCCACCATCGCCTGCACTCTCGTCATGGTGCGCACCAGTCCAGCACGGCCGTCACTACACAAATGGCTGATTGCAGTCACTGCATAGCTTTCGCTGCATCTGTGACTGCACATTATACCTGGCAGTCAGTGCATAACTTGCACTTGAATGGATACACTTTTAAACAATTTAAAAATACAACCATCTAAACTTTCAAACAATTTAAAAATACAACCATCTATCATTTTCAAACAATTTAAAAAAAGGGTAAAAAAACTTGTCCTCCGTAAAGCATTCTTGGCAAATGCTTTCGACTTGGTTTGTCTCCCGCTGGGTCAAGGGTTCATCTGACCACAGATGCCTGGTCTGCAAAGCACGGTCAGGGCAGCTACAGCATGGGTTTCAGCAGGCTCCCACTTCGGCCGGAATCCAACCTTCATTCCCCGCGGTGACAATGGCAGACTTGCCCTCCATAAAGGATTCTCGCCGGAGACCAACCTGGTGAATCGCAGTGAAGGCACCATCAGACTTGCCCTCCATAACGGATTCCCGTTAAAGGATTTAAAGTTGATTCATTACAATTAGGGCCGCAAAAGGTCCTCCTGAGTCCTGTATTGTTATTTTTGATCACTACCTCGGGGCGGGCGTGCATGCCTGCCTGCCTCCCTCCTTGCCTGGATGTGTGGTGGTAGCCGTTGATCAGGCTCCAACTCCGGAACGCAATACAACCATCTACACTTTCAAACAATTTAAAAATACAACCATCTAAACTTTCAAACAATTTAAAAATACAACCATCTAAACTTTCAAACAATTTAAAAATACAACCATCTATCATTTTCAAACAATTTAAAAAAAGGGCAAAAAAACTTGCCCTCCGTAAAACATTCTTGGCAAATGCTTTCGACTTGGTTTGTCTTCCGCTGGGTCAAGGGTCCATCTGACCACAGATGCCTGGTCTGCAAAGCACGGTCAGGGCAGCTACAGCATGGGTCTCAGCAGGCTCCCACTTCGGGCCGGAATCCAACCTTCAATCCCCACGGTGACAATGGCAGACTTGCCCTCCATAACGGATTCCCGTTAAAAGGATTTAAAGTTGATTCATTACAATTAGGGCCTCAAAGTCCTGTATTGCATGCCTGCCTGCTGCCCTCCTTGGATGTGCAGTGGTAGGCGTTGCTCAGGCTCCACACCGGATTCCATCCCTCATTCCCCGGCCATTACCCGGGGTCACGCACAAATGGCAGACTTGCCCGCCTCCATATGATTCTCGTGAAAGGAATGTGGTGTCATCTTTGCCCGCCATAACGGATTCCCGTTAAAGGATTTAAAGTTGATTCATGACAATTAGGGACGCAAAAGGTCCTCCTGAGTCCTGTATTGTTATTTTTGGTCACTACCTCAGGGCGGGCGTGCATGCCTGCCTGCCTGCTGCCCTCCTTGCCTGAATGTGCAGTGGTAGCCGTTGCTCAGGCTCCACACCGGATTCAAACCCCTCATTCCCCGGCCATTACCCGGGGTCACAAATGGCAGACTTGCTCGCCTCCATATGATTCTCGTGAAAGGAATGTGGTGTCATCTTTGCCCGCCATAACTGGTTATCGTTAAAGGATTTAAAGTACATTCATTTCAAATACACAGCAGGGCCCTCGAAAGTCCTCCTCCTGTATTGTTATTTTTGGTCACTACCTCGGGGCGGGCGTGCATGCCTGCCTGCTGCCCTCCTTGGATGTGTAGTGGTAGCCGTTGCTCAGGCTCCACACCGGATTCAAACCCCTCATTCCCCGGCCATTACCCGGGGTCACAATGGCAGACTTGCCCGCCTCCACAGGATTCTCATTGTAGCGGTACTGAACAAGTACACAGCAAGTAGAAAATGTAATTTAAAAACAAAAAGTAAGCTTTTTAACAATGCCATGGAAAGTTGAGAAGGAAGTCACACATTACCTGACATCACTGAGTGAGGAATGTTATAATTTAAGTAGGCCTCAGTTATTTGGACTGAGTTAGTCAAAAAGGCTTGATGAGCAGACCTGTCCTTTAAGGGGATTTTCTCTGAAGAGAGAAAATCTGCAGTTCTGTCAGCAGAACTAGAACATACCAAGAAGCTGTTCTGAACAAGGCCGCGGGTCTCTCTGACCTGGGCATGTACCACCACCAGAACAGAAAACATTGGCCATGTTTACAAAACATCCACATTCCTGTAAGTAAA
This sequence comes from Hyperolius riggenbachi, assembly GCF_040937935.1. Taxonomy (NCBI): domain Eukaryota; kingdom Metazoa; phylum Chordata; class Amphibia; order Anura; family Hyperoliidae; genus Hyperolius; species Hyperolius riggenbachi. The sequence continues at coordinate 37,118,771 of NC_090653.1, read as the reverse complement.
GGAAAGGTGACATTAAATATTAATCGAGTAGGCGGGTATGATGACACCACGAGTGGGTCCACCAATAGACTGATCTAGGGGGTGGCGAAAATGATGTCATATTTAACTCTTTCGTAGTCGCTATTAAAGGTGCAGGGAGCTACGAGAGCTCACTGCTTCTGCTCTTGACTTTCACGCTAGCTCGCCAGGCTGACTGGGACTCCTAAACATGTTATTCCTTCTGTAATCTGATATAATGTATGCTGTACATAGTTAGTCTAGATGTAACATAGAGTAGATACAAGAAGACCTGGGTATCTTCAGTAGGATAGATATTCAAGTAGCTGTAACGCAACATGGAAGTCTGCTTTGCCAGGAGATGAATGTATCTGTCTGTATTCCTGTTTCCTGAATAAATAACGTAAACATTGGAAAAAGCCTGAGAAAGTCTATATCCTGTTTGCGGTGTGGAGAGTCAAGTGATCTCACAGTCTGTGAGACGATGGTGTCGAAGCAAGGTGATAAGAACAGGTTCCAACAGTGGTGCCTGAAACCCTTTCCCTGCCTAGCAAAACAGGCAGACGGGGCCGGGGCCGAAGGAGGTTTCAAGAGATTCCACAGCAATATAAGCGGAATAGACGGACGCAGACGGTAAAGCTTATCAAGCTGATACTGATAAGTGTGGGAGTGTGCGGGAGCCAAGCACACGGCGGCAGTTCGAGAATCAGCGGCGAAACTCTTGGACGTTACACTGTGACTGCATTGTGCACGGCAGTCACTAGCCAAAATATGGGTCTGACGGGACGCTCCGAGGCCAGCTTGCAACTCGCTGTGGGAGATGTAGATCCACTGAGCCAGTCCAGTGTGGGGACGGAGATGACGGTGTTTAAACGCTCAGAAGGTTCCGGAGTCCATGGAAGTTTCGCAGGTGGAGTTGCGGGAATGCTGATGAAGTGCCAAGAATCTGCTGCTCAGGCAAGTTTGTTTGCGTTGTTGTATGGCGTTATCTGTATTTGGTGTTGTAACCAGGAGAGTATAATGTGTTAAGGTGTACAGTCTGTGTTAATTGCAGCGTGGAGGCTGCGTGCTTCATTTTTTTTTTTTGTGGTGTTCCTTCTTCTGTATTGGTTTTGTTTTTTTCTCCCCGTCCAGAGACTGGGAGTGATGCCAGCTGTGTTTTCGCTTAGCAGAGAGCTGCCCGCGGAAGAGATAAGGGGGGGCGGCTGTAGAGGAGGTGGAGGGGAGAGGAGAAAGAGAGAGAGATAGCTGAGTAGACGGGAGAGGGGATAGAGGAAGAGAAGAGGAAAGCGAGTGTCTTTCTGTTTGTGAGGTTTTAATAGGAGTTAATGCACGTGTTAGCTGTTGCAGTATGTTTTTTTCTTTTGTCAGGAAGCAGAGTAGACAGGAGAGAACAGTTGTGAAACTTAGCAGTAAGTTTTCTCGGTGAGCTGGGTTTTTTTTTCTAAGTAAGTTATAGTTGCAGCTGAGGGAGGTTTTTGTTTGTTTTTTCTCCATGCATTTCCAGTCAGAGATGCTAACATGCTGTCATGTTGTGTAGCCAGCTCGTCTGTTGTTTAGTCATGTCTGACTGATAAATGTTCGTCTCCGTAGTACTAGCTGTTAATGTGGTTTAGAGTTACGCTGCGCGCTGGAGTAGTTCTGATCTGAGTTATGGCGGAGATAAACTGCAGATGATTTGTGTAGAGTGAGAAAGATTCCCGCGTCTCTGGGGATCCGTATGTCTGATTGCAGTTCGGATTACAGCTGAGACGTGAAGGAATGCGGAGGCTGATCTGTGTGTGCATAACAATGTTTGTTCTGTGTGCATTTTGTTTTCTTTCCTAGGTTATAGGAAACGAGAGGCTGCTATGGGAGCAGCCATCTTAGCTGGCAGTCCAGGACTCAAAATGGCGGCAGTGGAGAGAGCCCGCCCCCGAGAGTCATGGCCCCCACACGTCATGGCAGGGGGGGGAGGAGGGGCTGGGGGATCCACGTCACGTCAGGCTGTGCTCGCGGCTCCGGGCAGAGCAGCTGAAAGGGAGGGGGGTAGAAATACAGAGACATGTTACTGTGTGTCTCGGGTCTCAAAGTATTTCCCCAGAGGTTTTCCCTGAGTCCGTGGAGAGGAATGCCAGGATACGTGCAACAAGCTATTACTGTACGATTAGCTGGAGCACGGATAGGAAAAGTGTCCCAGCTAGGGGCAGGGACACAAGAAGCAGTGCAGAGCAGGAAAGTGTCTGTACTGAGTTGCTGACGGGATTTGTCCTGTAAGTGGGGCACCTTAATGGGTGGTGCAGCAGGAGTTCCCAATAGAGTATAGGGGGGGACAGTGCATCAGGAGGGTGCCGGAGTTGGAAATAAGGGAGTTGACCAATTCCGGGTTTCCGTCGCTGCTGCTGCAGAGCGGTAACGTTTTTTCCGGTTTTTGTCGTGGACAGGGCCAGAGCTTGACTGAGAGGTCTATGCTGGGCTGTTTTTTTTGTGCGTTTTTTTTTTTTCATCCACTGATTGGTCAAATATGTTTTTTCCAGCTCCTGTCAATTGTAGCACAAAGAACAAGGACTGACAGCAGTTCATGGGGCAATTATACAGATGATAGAATTGCCGTTTACAGAGTGACAGTGTATCAGTACGGTGTTTGCCAGGTGACTACCTCCCAAGTGGGCATTCAGGGATCTGCATACAGGCATGTGACGCTGGTATGCTTAGCCCTGCACCCTGTGTAGTTTAAGTGCAAAGTGCTCCTTCCTACAGGGAGGCAGACGGTTTTTGTGAAGTCTGGGAGTGGTGGCACGGCAAACATTGGTCAGAGGGTACAGCACACAGAACTTCTAGCAGAGCTGGTATCGCAATGAAGTTCTGGATAAGTAAATGCGATGATGAGGAAGAGCATTGCAGGCTCACCTGCAAAGCAGCAACAGGTGTGGCATCCGTAATCTGTGCATGCGACGGCCGCGCATGGACAGATAGGGGGGGATGTGGAGTGAGCTGCAATGAGGTGAGAGCTTCCAAAGGGGAAGCGAGCTTCCAAAGGTGAAGTCCGCGGGAGCATATTTTAATCAGGTAAGTACTGAGGATAGTACTGAGGTAGGGGGGTGAAGTTTAACTCCAATCTACCAATAAGAGTAAACAGAGTTCATGAGAACCATAAAACGAGATCAATTACGGTATATATTGATCATTTTAAAGTGTACAGAGTACAAGCCGCAGGGCGAATCCCAAATCATTAATAAGAATTGATTTGTTTGTATTTCGATTTCAGGTGTTTGGCAATATGGAATTGAGACAGCTGCAGTGCTGGCAGCAAAGCTGGAGATGTCAGTCGGATAAGCGAAAGGTTCCAGATGCCAATCTAAGCTTGGAGAACAGCGAGATTCCTGAGATTGGAAAGAGACTAAAAAGCGAGATTCCTGAAATTGGAGAGAGACTAAAAAGCGAGATTCCTGAAATTGGAAAGAGACTAAAAACCGAGGTTCCTGAGATCGGAAAACGTCTAAAAAAACTGACTGAGCAAAGCATAGTGCAAATTGCTAATGTTTTTCTTTCCCAAGGTGGTGCTTTTATAGTGAAGAGTACCGTGCTGATAGTGATCCTAGGTTGCCATTCCGTCCTAGGAGAATGAAGAGAGGACATTCTCATGTATAATAAGGGGTTAATGAGAATGCAAGGCCCAAACATGTTGATGTTGGGGGACAAAGGTGCTGATCCTTTCACACCTCCCTCTGATTGGCACAGATGGACCAAGCAGGGATGGAGGGAAAGAGCACTTGTGCCAGGAGAAAGCAAATTTCATGGCACAATGTGGGTGAAAGGTCTGAAGGGTCAGGTGTGCGGGCAGTGGGAATTGAATGGCAGTGTAAATCTGCTATTTAATGTCACACTCCCAGAATCGATGCACCGATCCAAAGGTTTGTTAAAAGGTACATTGCAGTACAATGGGTACATGCAAGAGGTGGAGTGTGTGATTCAGAGGTACCTTGTCTTGGTTATGCAGAGTGAGATGGTTCCAGATTGGAGAGGAACGAGCAGGAGGCGTCAATTCTCTTACCAGAGAGACGCAGGGGACAACATCACACTCTGGAGCTACCAACAGAGAGTGCCTCTGAAACCACGATACACACGTAAAGGCTGGAAAGCCGAGGGTTTGTGGTTCTCGAAACAAGAAGTAAAAATCGAGATAAAGCCACATCGCCAGGTGACAAAGAGGGTGGGGAGAGCGGTCCCGGGGGGGGAAAGCCCACACAGGGAACCCCATTCACACCACACGGGTCACAACAGGGGACGATATTACACAGTCCATATGCAACAGCTTATCCTCATGATAGTTGGGTAAGTGAAGAGGTACTCTTAATCGAACGATTGCCGAGAGTACAGTCTTCCCGACCTCAGGTACATAGTGTGCCTCAGCACATAAGGGGGGAAGAGGTCCAATCAGGACAGCTGGGGACATATTTTGTCAGCGAGAGATTGGACAAGGGGAGGTATATTACTTTTCCTGGAGAAGGATCTTTTGCATGGCAGCTTCGAGATGTTTGGGTGAACAAAGGGAAACGGTGCAAGAGTCCTTTAGGCACCGCCACTTCCTTAGTTCCCACCTCAACCCGTGCCTCACACAAGGACCTGAGAGGTCAACCTTTTTTGGTGCTAGACGGGGAGGTGAAGCAAGTAGAGTTGTCCTCATGCGGGCAATTCTTGCAGAAGTACCTGCGTTGGCCGGGGCAAGTCAAATTTAGTGAAGAAGCCTGCAGGCTCAATAACGCAGAGTGCGAGGCTACCATTCAAAAGATCCACCCTGAAGCCCAACCGATAGTTCCGGTGGCGGAAGGAAAGGTTTGGTTTTTTAACATAAGTTCTAATGATACATTCAAGGTATATTCTCATAATTGTTCCGATAAGGGGGAGTTTCCAAGGGGAACATTGTGTGAGTGGAGATCCCATATGGATCCTGTCATCCAGGTTGGATGACGTTGTTTCTCAAATTGTTAAGAGAAAGGGTTTGTTTCTAAAGGTCAAAGTTTCACGGGTAGTTCCCGTCCTGAAAGAGAACACGACATGGGACAAAGGGGAACAGGGTTTGATCCAAGACGACCACATTTTGTTACAAAGGTTAAACAAACAGTACACTAAGTTAGAGGTAAGATTTCACCATGATACAGGTGATCTTCACGAGGTAGAACACAAAAATGAGCAGGTGAGTGCCAGTCTGACCTGGTGGACAAAGGTTCCGGTGATGTTCCAGGGACACTCGGACTGGGCCTCTGCAGTTCCAAAGTTCGTTCTACACCCACTGGTCGTCTGGATGGGGATGACAACGTTAGGCATCATTATCCAGGTGAGGTTGCGTGTTAAAAAGTACGTAAAACAAATTAACCTGGTCCAGAGATTGGTGCCTCATAAACAATCTCCTGAACCAATATTTTTAAATTAAGGGATATACAGGGTTACGGGTATAGGTTTAGTAGTACCTAGGAGCTGATTGTATAAAGGCGCTCTTTTAGAAGGCACCTGGCACTGCTCCGTTTTGTAACAACCAAATGAGTTTCACTTTTCTGTGGTCATGCAAGTTTGTGAGTGATACGCAAGTGACGCAAATGCTGAGCATGTGGTGTTGAGGGACTTAGAAGTTGGGCTTCCCCAGAGAGCCTGGTTACAGGAAGACCAAGAGGTCTTGTTCTCTCTCTTCCAGGGGTAACCGCCCAGAGCAGAGAAGTTGTGTGAGCACGAACATCCAAAAGTGAAACATAAAAGAAAAGAAACCAGGTACTGGGAGGTTCAGACGCTGGGATCTGCGGGTCAAGCCGTTTTAGGGGGGAATGTTATAATTTAAGTAGGCCTCAGTTATTTGGACTGAGTTAGTCAAAAAGGCTTGATGAGCAGACCTGTCCTTTAAGGGGATTTTCTCTGAAGAGAGAAAATCTGCAGTTCTGTCAGCAGAACTAGAACATACCAAGAAGCTGTTCTGAACAAGGCCGCGGGGGTCTCTCTGACCTGGGCATGTACCACCACCAGAACAGAAAACATTGGCCATGTTTACAAAACATCCACATTCCTGTAAGTAAAGGAAAGGTGACATTAAATATTAATCGAGTAGGCGGGTATGATGACACCACGAGTGGGTCCACCAATAGACTGATCTAGGGGGTGGCGAAAATGATGTCATATTTAACTCTTTCGTAGTCGCTATTAAAGGTGCAGGGAGCTACGAGAGCTCACTGCTTCTGCTCTTGACTTTCACGCTAGCTCGCCAGGCTGACTGGGACTCCTAAACATGTTATTCCTTCTGTAATCTGATATAATGTATGCTGTACATAGTTAGTCTAGATGTAACATAGAGTAGATACAAGAAGACCTGGGTATCTTCAGTAGGATAGATATTCAAGTAGCTGTAACGCAACATGGAAGTCTGCTTTGCCAGGAGATGAATGTATCTGTCTGTATTCCTGTTTCCTGAATAAATAACGTAAACATTGGAAAAAGCCTGAGAAAGTCTATATCCTGTTTGCGGTGTGGAGAGTCAAGTGATCTCACAGTCTGTGAGACGATGGTGTCGAAGCAAGGTGATAAGAACAGGTTCTAACAAGGAAGAGCAATCTCGCCATGTTGCGCAGTAGTCCAGCATGGCCGTCACTACACAAACAGCTGTTTGCGGTGCGTTACACAGTGAGTTTGGTGTGTCAGTGTGAAGCAGTACTCTAATTACACTCCCTGATTGATGTATACACATGCAAGATGTTTTAAAGCACGTTAGGCCTGCAATTTAGCATTCAATGTGATTTCTGCCCTTAAAACGCTGCTTTGCGTCACATCCAGATTTTTCCCGGGACTTTTGGCATGTATCCCACTCATCCATGCCCCCCTCCAGGTGTTAGACCCCTTGACATATCTTTTCCATCACTTTTGTGGCCAGCATAATTTTTTCTATTTTTCAAAGTTTGCCTCCCCATTGAAGTCTATTGCGGTTCGCGAACTTTTCCGCGAAACGAACCTTCCGCGGAAGTTCGCGAACCGAAAATCGGCGGTTCGCGACATCTCTAGATGGGTGTGACCATGATAGGATATGGGTGGAGCTAACTATAATGCAACAGTGTAACGCAAAGACAGTGGGCTTGAACTTTATCCCAAAACACAGGCAAAGTGTACCTAAAGATAGGGCTGGTGCACACTACCAGAGCTTTTTTAAACGCTAGAGATTTTAAAAGCTCTTGCTAATGCAATGCTATGGGGGATTTTTAAAAAAATTACATCACTCCAGTGTGAACACACACATCGGATAACATTAGCAGAAGCTTTTAAAATCACAAAGCACTCAGAAAAGCTCTTCTGGTGTGCACCAGCCCATAATTAGATAACTGTTCCCCACCCACAAACAGCAAATGGCGGCACTAAACACAAGCCAAGGGACAGCAGGCAGACCCCCTCAGTCAGCAAGTAGCGAGCAGGTTAAAGTGAAAAAATTAACCACTCTCAGCTATATGTTTGTCTTCCATCTATATGCGCAACAATAAAGGTGTCATGTTGGTCAGTACACAGTCTGCTATACCAGAATCTTTTTCAAAAGAGAATATTTTGGTATAATGAACCGTTCCATGTACTAACCAACATGAGTACTGTATTGTGCTTATATGTGTAAGAAAAACATATAGTTGAGTGACACAGCATATTAAAACACATTTTTTTAATCAGAAACCTGAGTAACCAAATGGCTACCTTGGGGTGCAATGAAATATCCTCCACCACAAACAGCAAATTTCAGCAGCCAGACCTCTTTGGCACCAAACACAGTTCCAGAGACAGCAGCCAGACCCCCTCAGACAGCAAGACATATTATGTAAACCTGAGACAGATGAAATTAAAGTTTTATACATACCTGGGGCTTCCTCCAGCCCCCTTCAGGCTAATCAGTCCCTCACTGTCCTCCTCCGCCACCTGGATCTTCTGCTGTGAGTCCAGGTATTTGAGCCTGTCTGGCGTAGTGCGCATGCACACACTCCGCCGCCGGGAGCGTACACCTGCGCAGCACTATTGCGCAGGTGCAGAATGTTCCTTGCTGTGGGAGCGGCATGCGGCCGGACTGCGCTGACTGGTTGAATTACCGGGACTCATAGCAGAAGATCCAGGTGGCGGAGGACGACAGCGAGGGACTGATTGGCCTGAAGGGGGCTGGAAGAAGCCTCAGGTATGTATAAAACTTTTCTTTTCATCTGTCTCAGGTACCCTTTAATTCGTAGTCACCAAACCAAATTTTAACAACATATCAAATTATTTGATTTCATCAGCAAAGGGAGTGCATACATTTGCATAAATCAGCATCAGCGCAGAATAATTTCCATCTCATTGACCATCTCTATTAGTGACTGTCACGGACGGTTGCGGGGCCGCAGGCGCGTCCTGGAACCGCCCGTGAAGAAAAAGCGATCGCACTCGATTCCCTGCATCGATTGCGCTTCAGATCAATAGAACCAAGATTTGATGTGTAGTATCCCTCTGCCTAGGAACAGCTGGGGGATCTGTGGTAGCTGAGTGAAAGCCTGGGGGGAGGTGTTAATTAGCTTGGACATATTCCCTGTGGAAGGCACAATTCCCCTTTCTGTTCTGGGAACCAGGTGACACCTAGCTGATCTCATGTAGATGTTAATTAACCAAAGGGTGATCAGGATGCCTAGGTGCAGCCAGGCAGGCTACGAATCTCCGGGAGGTCTTGACACCTTGCTCCCTGGTAAAGATCAAAGGGAAGTCAGCTGTTAGCTAGAACACATCCTGAATAACATGAGTCTCATAGCATAATCCATAACTTACCAGATCTGTCATATTTCTGGGGTTCCTGAGATGGCAGCTTCGCCAAACGTGGGGGAAGTGTAGCATGAGTCCCGGTGCTGGTTCTGAGGAAGTTTCAGAACATTCTGAGGTAAGGACTGCCAGTTAGGCAGTTTGAAAGTGCCCTGATGATACCACAGGGGTCCCACCCCTCATGTCTGGTATCAGGGCGCTGGGTAAATCGAGACAGACCTGAAAATGTTAATGAATCTGCCCTGACCTGTACGGTTCTGTGAGATAGAGCCCATATATGGGTAGATATGATTTCTGGTCCCCAGGACAAAGGGAGGGCTCATCTCATCTTCTAAGGGGGTGTGTGGCTCCCCGCCCTCACTCCCTCCTACTGGATCAGGGGCATAAGAATGGCAGAGGACCCAAACTCAGTGCCCTCCACCCTGAAAACATCTTGAACTCATCGGTGCCAGCTTGAGGATATGCTGGCATCCACCTGGTCTGAACTCTGAACTTTGATTGAAACCAAGAACTCTATGATTCTTCCCACAAAAAGGACATCTTTCCAGGAACTAAGTATTTTTCTCCCTTCTTTTATTTTTTATACTGGCTATTACTGTTTTAATAATTGTTGATTTTAATAATTGTCTGTATATATTAATTATTTATATTGCGTGAATAAACGACTTTCTCCAAGTCATTCACTGTCCGCTACCCTGCTTATCAGCACACACAGAACTGATCCCGGGTCTCTGAAGATACGCTACTGTTTGTTTGTTGTTGGCTAGACAGAATATCGTGTGTTTAACCGTTTTATTCGCAGGACTAGTCAGTCAGTAAATCGGGTCCACTGGCCCATACCAGTGGTGGTGGCAGTTTACCCTGAACCAGTGGGTGAAGTTGTAATCACCCGTATCTCACAGGCGCCCTCCTGGTTTGTCTGCGGCTATCTCTTAACGGTTCCTGCGCATTGACTGCGACCAGAGTTCGCACGATCTGTGCGCTGGCACCGTTTAGAAGGCTAATTGCGGTCAGCCACCGGGGCTCGTGTGACAGTGACACAGCTACACATCAGGCTTTATACTTACAGCATAGATGTTATTTAGTATATATAAGAGATTCCTGTGTACACATCATGTATACAGTCACAATCAGATGTGTATCTGACTTTAAAAATATGGGGACTGCTTTATTGAAGCAGCACAAGTAACTAATTTTGATTGGTTTATTTATTTATTTTTGTGGACTAAGCAAGGCTATTACTGTATATATAAATTATTTATGACTATTATCTGAGAAATAGAATATTTTATCATATTTTCTATTTTAATTACAGTTTAAATTCATTAGGAGTCGGTGCATTTTTCCCCGACTCCGACTCCAGGCACCCAAAATTGCTCCGACTCCACAGCCCTGCATAATTCAGCAGCGTTTGCCAGAAAATACACATAATGCACAGCATTTCCCCAAAATACACATAATGCGGAAGCATTTCCTCCAAATACACATAATGTGCAGCATTTCTCATAAAATACACCTATGTGGCCGCATTTATCACAAAATACACATAATGCACAGCTCTTACCCAGAAAATACACATAATGAGGCGGTGTTTCCCCAAAAAGACACATAGGGCTTGATTCACAAAAGAGTGCTAGCACAGCCGTTTTCGCGCGAACTTTCGCATTGCGCGCGATTGCGAATTTTCGCGCGAAACGAAACGAATTTTCGCATGAAAACGATATCGATTTCGCGGTAAAATTTGCGTTTGCACGCGAAAACGTTGTCGTTTCGCGTGAAAATTCGCGATCGCGCACAATGCGAAAATTCGCGCGAAAACGGCCGTGCTAACAGAACTCTTTTGTGAATCAAGCCCATAATGTGCAGTGTTTCCTGAAAATACACGAGGCAGCATTTTCCCCCTCAACCTTTTGAGGACCACAGGTTTATACCCACCTAGTAACCAGGCGAATTTTTACAATTCAGCACTGCACCACTTTAACAATTTATTGCTTGGTCATACAACTTACCACCCAAATGAATTCTACCTCCTTTTCTTCCCACTAATAGAACTGTATTTTGGTGGACTCTGCTTGCTGTTGCTATGTTTATTTTTAATTAATAAAAGAGTACCTTTGTTTTTTTTTTTAAACCGTATTACTTTTAACCCCCCCCCCCCCCCCCTCCAAAATGGCCCTAGACTGCAATCCATACACTACAGTACTCTCTCATAGGCATCAAACTATGAGAGGGATTAGATTGTGAGCCACTCCTGGGGACAGTGAAGTGACTAGGTTGTCCCCTGTACAGCGCTAGGCTAGATTGCAGCACTACACAAATGCAAATTGCTTTTATTTCTTTAATTCAGCCTGCCAGCTCGGATCGTGGCTGGCAGGCTGATCACGGATCCCAATTAATTGCAACAATGCCGCATGGTGTACAGGGAAATAAACTTTGCAACATGTAAAGATATATATATATATATATATATATATATATATATATATATATATATATATATATATATATATATATATATATATATATATATATATATATATATATATATATATATATATACACACACTGACTGAGGGAATCACACCTTTATAGGAGTGCATACATACTGTACATACAGTGTCAGCGTAGTGCTCGACATGTTTCATCTAAATAAGAGGAGCGAAGTACAGTGTCACACACACACACATAAGACCCCCACCACACAAGATCCCCCCACATACAATGCTTAAGTCTTGCTCTTACTCAAGCTCTACTAATAAATTACATAAAGTGTGTGTGTGTGGGGGGGAGGGAATAAGCAAAGACACCCACCTAGCACAGCTTTTTTCACGTTCTGAAGCCTTTTTTTTACTTTTTAAGTATTCTTATGCGATTTTTGATACAAATTTGTGCAGTAAGGGGTAATGATATATCTACCTATTAATCCGTCCAAAGAGGGTTTATTGAGTCAGTCCATGACTTACGTGTTGTAATGATCACGAATCCCGGAGGCAGCGCAGGGTTACGGGAAAATGGCGCCCAAATCCCAGCACTGGAGACACAAATAGACTCAATTGCTGTGGTGCAGACACCATTTTCCCACAGCCCTCTTCTTGCCAGAATCCACTGCCTGCAGCCAGCATCAGGTGAGCTGCGTCTGGTGAACTGGCTTGGTGTCGGTTGAATGCCGCATGTCTGTTTACTTCCAGGGGGAAACATAAGATGTGATTAAGTTATTTCTAATTAAATAGCTAAAACGTCAAAACTGCTCCTTAAAGGGAAAAGGTGTGACGTGGTTAAAGGGACCCAGGACCCTGAGCAGATGATAAAAACAGAATTTAAACATACCTGGGGCTTCCTCCCACCCTCTGTAGGCCACGAGGTCCCCTGGTGTCCTCCTGGCTCCTTCCCTGGTCCAGGTCCTGGCTCTGGTTACAGGAAGACTTCAGTCTGAAGTCGTCAGGTCTGCTTCCCACTTCCCTGGATTGCTACATCACACCAGCCGACTACGTGTCATCACGCCAGCTGACTTGAGAGTCCTGCCATGCATTCTCTAAGATTGAACCCAGTGTTCTCCCCAGGATCAATCAAGTGGCGGGCCGCCCGGGTAAAATCAATTACCGCCCGGCTGGCTGCGTTCCCAGCTGCGATCACCACGTGGCCGGCTATCGCTGCAAAAACCAGCGCTGTGAATCTGCACAGAGCAGCGCTGCAGAGTAGCAAAGTAGTCGTTACCCGTAGCGTAGCGTGTCCGTCCCCCTCCTGCACATACAGGCTCCATTAGCCGAGTGAACGGCGGAAGCTTTCACTCACCGCTCCTTGCCGTTCGGGTTCCCCTGCTTGCCTGTCACCGGCTCATATCTATGATGCCCTCTAGTGGCGAGGCGCCACTGCATAGCGTCATAGATGTGACAGGCAAAGCAGGGGAACCCGAACGGCAAGGAGCGGTGAGTGAAAGCTTCCGCTGTTCACTCTGCTAATGGAGCCTGTATGTGCAGGAGGGGGACGGACACGCTGCTGGTAACGACTAATTTGCTACTCTGCTCTGCCGGGGGATGTTTGAAAACTCGGGGGGACGAGGAGAGGGTGCGGGACATCTAACACATCAGCTCACTAAGCTGAGATTCTGTCAGCACGGTGAGCAGGTGACAGGCAAAGCAGGGGAACCCGAACGGCGAGGAACGGCACATCACTTGTGTGTAATGGATTTTTTTTTCCAGAAATTGTAGATGTAAAGTATACAGTTGAAAGATCTTTGTTTAGCTTCAGAATTTTTTTTTTACACCGTCTTTGTCTTATGAACATTTGCCTTCTCTTTATATAGCTATACAATTGGAGATCCCAGTGAGTTATACAGTATATACTTACAGCACAGTAGTCATCTGGTGTAAATAGGGGGAGGAGAACCAGTCAAATATTACTCGGGATAGTTTTAGTTTCTCTCAATGGACTTTGAGGTGAAGAATCAAACCACATGTCTCATTACTTGTCCTTTATGTTATGACTGACATTTCAGTTTTTTTTAGTTTAGTTTAAAGAAACTGATCTGACAGTTCAACTGAACTTGCATTGTTATAAAAAAAATATGTTAATTAATCCACTTGCTGTATGTTCAAGTATACTAAAGATTGCATACAAACTGCACAATGTAAGAAATATTGCTTTTCCTCAAATGCTGCTCAATGGAATGGTGTTACAGCAGAGATGTTTGATCTCTGCAGTGCTCATATATTACTGTACTAAGTGAATTTACCTGCAGAACTTTAAATTAGAGCCCATGGTTATGTTACAAACTGTGCCTCAGTGGAGCTCACAATCTAATGTTCCAGTCTGATATCTCTACCACAATCTAGGTGAAGGAACCAATTACCATATTAGCATGTTTTGGCATGTGGTGGTAAACAGAAGTGACCCAAGGAAACATGGGTAGCACATACTTGGGCTGTATTGTCTCTATTGTGATGAGACTCTGGATTTGTGTATTTTTTGGAAGTGCTTGACCTCTTTTGGGGATTATGCAGTGTTCTCCCCAGGATCAATCAAGTGGGCGGGCCGCCCGGGTAAAATCCATTACCGCCCGGCTGGCTGTGTTCCCAGCTGCCATCACCGTGTGGCTGGCTATCGCGCGCGCTGCTCCCGAATCTGCACAGCGCTTCCCGTCGAGCTTGTGCAGTCATTGGCTCAGCGGTAGTAAGAGGCGGGACCAGCGCCAGAGGCTAAGCCGACAGTCTCCAGAGGAACGCATAGAGGCTGTCATCGTGCACAGACACTACCATCAAGCCTGTAAGTATCCGCCACCTACCCCCCAAATGTGCAATGTGCCCCCCGCCCCTATACTTTACCTATCCGTGTGCACCGCTAGCTCCGGGATGCGTCCTTCATCCATACACATGCTCCACGTGGTTGCCATCGTACACATGGGCGCATGTGTGGGACATAATTAGTGCATATTTAATTTTCCACACCGCCAAATTTCCCCGTGCTGCCCACCCGGCTACTTTTTCATGCCACCCGACTGGAAAAAAATCCTGGGGAGAACACTGGGACCGCGCATAAGCAGGACTCTCAGGCCAGCATGATGACGCGTAGCCGTCCCGCGTGATGTTGACTACTTCAGGCCGAAGTAGTCCTGTAACCGGAGCAGGGAAGGAGCCAGGAGGACCCCGGGGCACCTCCCGGCCTATGGTGAGTGGAAGCCCCAGGTAAATATAAATTCTGTTTTTATCACCTGCTCAGGCTACCTTTAACAAAATAAATATTTTTAATAAATATTTTTTGTAAAGTTCTCACATACTTTTTATAACTTTTTTTTTTGCATTTTTTTTTTCATTATTTCCATTTTTATCGTGCTTAACAATTAACAATATGTTGGCCATTTTAAAGATATGTTTAAAAAAAAATGCTTCATTTTCATTATTTTCTTGTCCCGATATTCCAAATCCAACATCAGCAATCACCAAGAATTCAGGCACAATTTGTAAAAAAAAATGTTTGCAACATTTTGCACTGTTTACACACTGCTAATATTCTGTAACCTTTGAAGAATTCTCTTTCCATTGTAAGTTACACTTATGTATCTTGTGTACTATTTATAAAAGTTTTGCTTTATTCCTATTTCGTGGATAAAGCACAGGGCTGCCTATTCCCTCCAAGCCACCGGCTCTGTAAGGCATCCATTCAGGTCACTAGACTGACAGACAGATCTGACTACCTACACCTATAGGTTTGAATACTGCACATTTCACTTTCAGTGATACATACCAGCTGATTTTGACTATCCTATTGGCTAATTAGATGAAATGGATATCTGTAGCATTTGAGAGGAATTTACCCATACCCTGATTCATATTATAGTTTTAATTGCCTTTTGTCACGAACATTGAACTGTAACTGATTGCTTTTGAAGAAGGAGCTATTGTAAAAGCCACAAAACGTACGTTAGGCCGAATACTGCACACTGGCCTGACATAGGGATGTTTTTTATTGTATTTGTCACATATGTCACTTTTTCAAGTTTTGCAATTAAAAGTTACATTTTATAACTAGCATTTGTTTTACTGATAGGCTGGCTAAACCTACAATTAGGCTTTATACTTGAGGGGTGGCCATTACTATATTGACATACAATGCAATTTGTTTTTTTCTCCCAGGTGATATTTTCACAACTTGTAAATAAAATGCCTTTTACACCACCAGCAAGCAAACTAATACTCAAAATAATTGTGGCACTACTTTTTCACGTTTTTATGGTACTTTTTCCATTGCAAACTGCTGAAAACTTATTTTAAATCGAAGATGAAAAATTATCTCCTAGGTGAAAACTCAGGAGAAAAAGTGAATTGCATATGGCCCGTCATGTGAAAAGCACGAGATCTCAACTGCTCTGACCATTTTGATCATTATTCCGATGATGTATTATGTATGTATATTTTATCCTCATCATTTGTATTCCCGTGTATACCACCACATAGAGGGCTAGACCCGGCCATGAATAATTCTATTTCTATTTTTGCGCATTTCATGATCCCAGCTGTATATGAATTGATTTGTTGTAATAAACCATTTTTGAATGGCGTTTCAGTAACTGGCTTCACATAATGGATGTTCATCAAACGCTTTTTCTGTTCCTCGCCAATAGATGGCGGTGCTCGTATTGTGAAACAGTTTCAAGAGAGTGCCATTAGAGGACTCTATGGTTTAATATTTGGTTTAAAGCGCAGAGGCCGGGAGTGCGCTCCACAGGCTGAATCTTTGAACTGGTAGTTACTGCGAACACTCATGGTGCACTCCACATGGATGGGGCAGCCCCTTTTAGGTAAGCAATGGCTCTCCCCCAAACCCCAGCCGCCAACAGAGTTATAAAACTCCCTTATTTGAAGGCTTATTGTACAAAGAGGTGTCCCAGATGCTCAGTGCATGTTAATCACTGCCGAGACATGTTAAATTTGGCGTGTGCTTGCCAGTAGGTCACCTGATGAAGGTGTTAGGACACAAACATGTTGTGAGACCGCTGCCATGCCAACAGTGTGAGACACGTGTGATCCAGCATCCCGATCATCGGAAGCTAGTAACCACAAACCACAACACCGGGCTGGCAGACCATGCAGAACATCTTCACCATTACACTGAATCAATAAGTGAATTAAGATAGGGACACCAAGAGCCAAATATAGTGTAGTATGTACTGGTGATGGATAATGGGATGAAGTTGGTAGAGTAAGTACAAATAAACTCACAAAGCAGGGTTACCTCAAAGGCAACCACTGTGACACCAGGTGGGGAGATTAGTCCTGACCCCACTCAGGATTAAGAAGTCACTCTCCGTAGATCAGGAAAAAATGGGATGACACCCCTCCACCAAAGGTGGACTTAGAACAATGTAACAGGGATACAGAGATGCCAGAAGAATGAAAATGTCTAAAAAGTTTAAAATTTGTGGAGGCAGTGGTGGACTTACCCCCTCCAGACACAAGATTTGCCCACAAAGTTTAGCAGAACAAATTTACATACTCCAGAGGAAAATGCAACATATTTCGCAGAAATAACCCCGCTGTAACAATCTTACCTCAAAGCGTCTCCAGCGGGATTCACTCACGCGGAGGGTCTTCCGTGCCGTCTTCCTCGGGGGCATCTCCGACACCGCTGCGGCGGTGAGCCAGGACACGCGTGTGCGTGGTGTCTCTAGTCGCAAGCGCGCGAGACAGAGTGGCCTTTACAGGCTGAGGAGGCGTGTCTGAATGGTACACCGTCCTCCTGTGGGCTGGGCTGATCTCCTCTCCTAGGTATATTAGACCAAGCGAGTCAGTCACTCGCTGGCCTTGATACTAATCAGTACGCCGGTTATAGGTCTAGCTAGCTAGCTATAATGAGTTACATTTATATATTGTGTAGACGCACAATATATATGTACTCTAGGTAGTCAGCCTTGTATTTTGTAGTATTTATCTTGTAAACTATTTCAAAATATTCTAGTAATATATTAGTAACATCTATTGTATAGTCTAGTACTATTATAATACTTCTATTGTATATTTATCTGTGTACCGACCTTTTGCCTGCCTCCTGACCTCGCTATTGTCTCATCCTTCTGTACCTCAGCCACCTGATACACGTGTACGACTCGGCCTGTCCCCGACTCCGCTATTGCCTGATCCTTATAATACGACTGACATCTGTCTTATGTGTATGATCCTGCCTGTTAATTAACTACGAGATTGCCTAGTTACTCTGTACCTCGATACCTCTGACTTTGTTTACGACTACGGCCTGGACCTGACTAATCTTACTCACTATTGCTTGTACTGACTATGCTACCTGTTCACGCTCCAGCGTGATACCCGATTCATCAGGCAATAGGTAGGAGTAGGTACAATGCAGGTCTGTAGCTGGGCCAAGCACCTCAGAAAAAAACAAAAATAAAGACTCCAGATCTACCCGGCTCCTGCATCCACGTGGATGAACCACATGGGCATCCACACCACCGCTGCCAAAGGAAATGAAAGCCACATTTAAAAGGAACATTGGCTGCTCCACCTCCACAGAAGGTCTGATGCTGCCGCAGCTGCCTGCCCACTCCCAGGCCATCATATGCTGCCGCAGCTGCCTGCTTACTCCCCCAGCTAACCAAAAATACATGTTATCTGGCAGAGGCTCCTCCAAAATACAGATAATATGGCAGTGGTTCCCCCAAAATAGATGTAATCTGGCAACAGCAGTTCCCCCAACATACACATAATCTGGCAGCAGTTCCCCAAAATACACATATTCTGGCAATGGATCACCCAAAATACATTAATCTGGGAACAGTGGTTCCCCCAAAATACACATAATCTGGAAGCAGAGGCTACCCCAACATACACATTCTTGCAGCGTTTCCCCAAAATACACGTAATCTGGCAGCACAGGTTCCCTAAAAATAAAGATAATCTGGTAGCAGTTTCCCCAAAATAGGTGAACCCAGTATAGGTAGCCAGGTCAATAGGTGTCTCCAGTGGAAGTATCCAGGGCTATAGGTGTCCCCAGTATACAGTGGCTTGCAAAAGTATTCGGCCCCCTTGAAGTTTTCCACTTTTTGTCACATTACTGCCACAAACATGAATCAATTTTATTGGAATTCCACGTGAAAGACCAATACAAAGTGGTGTACATGTGAGAAGTGGAACGGAAATCATACATTATTCCAAACATTTTTTACAAATAAATAACTGCAAAGTGTGGTGTGCGTAATTATTCAGCCCCCCTGAGTCAATACTTTGTAGAACCACCTTTTGCTGCAATTATAGCTGCCAGTCTTTTAGGGTATGTCTCTACCAGCTTTGCACATCTAGAGACTGAAATCCTTGCCCATTCTTCTTTGCAAAACAGCTCCAGCTCAGTCAGATTAGATGGACAGTGTTTGTGAACAGCAGTTTTCAGATCTTGCCACAGATTTTCGATTGGATTTAGATCTGGACTTTGACTAGGCCATTCTAACACATGGATATGTTTTATTTTAAAGCATTCCACTGTTGCCCTGGCTTTATGTTTAGGGTCATTGTCCTGCTGGAAGTTGAACCTCCGCCCCAGTCTCAAGTCTTTTTCAGACTCCAAGAGGTGTTCTTCCAAGATTGCCCTGTATTGGGCTCCATCCATCTTCCCATCAACTCTGATCAGCTTCCCTGTCCCTGCTGAAGAGAAGCACTCCCAGAGCATGATACTGCCACCAACATATTTGACAGTGGGGATGGTGTGTTCAGAGTGATGTGCAGTGTTAGTTTTCCGCCACACATAGCATTTTGCATTTTGGCCAAAAAGTTCCGTTTTGGTCTCATCTGACCAGAGCACCTTCTTCCACATGTTTGCTGTGTCCCCCACATCGCTTGTGGCAAACTGGAAACGGGACTTCTTATGCTTTTCTGTTAACAATGGCTTTCTTCTTGCCACTCTTCCATAAAGGTCAATTTTGTGCAGTGCATGACTAATAGTTGTCCTATGGACAGATTCCCCCACCTGAGCTGTAGATCTCTGCAGCTCGACCAGAGTCACCATGGACCTCTGGACTGCATTTCTGATCAGTGCTCTCATTGTTCGGCCTGTAAGTTTAGGTGGACGGCCTTGTCTTGGTAGGTGTACAGTAGGGCTGCACGGTTTTTCGGTTTTAAATTGAAACCGCGATTCATTAGAAGACGATCTTCTGATCGTCAGTTTTTTGTGAATCGCGGTTTCGCCTGCCCGTACGGCTCTGCCCGCCCGAATGCATTAAATTCTGAATGCGGAGGGAGGCTGGGGGCGGATCCAAAGCTGTCATGCATAAGATTGCTGCTGATTGGGCAGAAGCTGCGTACAGCTCCGCCTACCGCCTGTTAGCGCATGCTGCGGGTCATGGGGTGACACAAGTGAACTAGGAAGTACGGAGGGAGGACTCTGCCGCTATAGGAAGTACGGAAGCCCCTGAGGACTCTGCCGCTATAGCGGCTGACCTCAGCCGCTATAGCGGCAGAGTCCTCAGGGGCTTCCGTACTTCCTAGTTCACTAGTGTCACCCCATGACCCGCAGCATGCGCTAACAGGCGGTAGGCGGAGCTGTACGCAGCTTCTGCCCAATCAGCAGCAATCTTATGCATGTGTCCGGTGGGATCGTGCTGATGCCTCCCATGATCAAAGAAGGAGATGAAAGGGCCAGCGGGGAGGATAATTACAGCTGCTACTGCTATCCCACTTGGAACCACCGGCTGGGGATCACGCTGCTGCTGGGCTAATGCCGGTAACCGGGTATGATCAAAGGGCCACATTGTGGATCATTACCGCGGCTATTGCCGCTTGGAGCCACCATGGATCACGCTGCTGCTGCCGCCCCACTGCGCACCTCATTGGGAACATTTGGACCAGCCTGGACCCCCAGACAGCACCCAGCTACTGCCACCCAGGCTGGTGAGATATCATGTAATATAACTGTAGTGGCTAGTTACTGTAGCTGGGAGGGGGAGGGGGTTTTATGTAATGTAATGCAGTGTAGCGAAAAAAAATCGTGAAAAAAATCGAAATCGCAATTACTGAGATAAAAATCGCAATTTCAATTTTTACCTAAAATCGTGCAGCCCTTGTGCCATACTCCTTCCATTTCTGAATGATCGTTTGAACAGTGCTCCGTGGGATGTTCAACGCTTTGGAAATCTTTTTGTAGCCTAAGCCTGCTTTAAATTTCTCAATAACTTTATCCCTGACCTGTCTGCTGTGTTCTTTGGACTTCATGGTGTTGTTGCTCCCAATATTCTCTTAGACAATCTCTGAGGTCGTTGCAGAGCAGCTGTATTTGTACTGACATTAGATTACACACAGGTGCACTCTATTTAGTCATTAGCACTCATCAGGCCATGTCTATGGTCAACTGACTGCACTCAGACCAAAGGGGGCTGAATAATTACGCACACCCCACTTTGCAGTTGATTTGTAAAAAATGTTTGGAATCATGTATGATTTTCGTTCCACTTCTCACGTGTACACCACTTTGTATTGGTCTTTCATGTGGAATTCCAATAAAATGGATTCATGTTTGTGGCAGTAATGTGAAAAACTTCAAGGGGGCCGAATACTTTTGCAAGCCACTGTAAGTAACCAAGTCTATAGTTGTTCCCAGTATAGGTAGCCAGGTCTATAGGTGTACCCAGGATTAGTGGCCAGGTCTATTGGTGTCCCCAGTTTAGATAGCCAGGTCTATAGGTGTCCCTAGTACAGGTAACCAGGTCTATAGGTGTTCCTAGTATAAGTAGTCAAGTCTATAGGTGTCCCCAGTATAGGTAACCAGGTCTATAGGTATCCCCAGAATAGGTAACCAGGTCCATAGGTGTCCCCAGAATAGGTAGCCAGGTCTATAGGTGTCCCCAGAATAGGTAACCAGGTCTATAGGTGTCCCTAGAATAAGTAGCCAGGTCTATCGGTGTCCCCAGAATAGGTAGCCAGGTCTATAGGTGTCCCCAGAATAGGTAGCCAGGTCAATAGGTGTCCCCAGCAGGAGGGATGGCAGCACAGTGAATGGGGAGCAGCGGGCACAGAAGCGGGCAATGGGGTGCTGTCTCCCCCCCTCCCCCATCCCTCACCTGGGGCTCTCCCTTCCTCACTCCCCCCTCCAGAACTAAGCATTGTGGTCAGTTGGCCGCGGACAGGGACTTACCTCTGGTACAGAAGGAGAAAAAACCCTCAATAGTGAAGTGGTTAAGTCTGCAAGCTCATATAAGTAATAAGTTATCCCCACAATGCATCACTTCACAGCTATGAGTAAATCTGCAAATCATTTGGGCTTCCACATAAATCTTAGGCTGGGCACACTTCGGCTGTACAACATCTCAGATATTTTGATGATATTGTGTTTTACTTTGTGCACGTTTTTGCACGCGTTTTTTAAATTTTTGGTCAAGTAGCGTTCAGCACCATCACAAAGTAAAAAGCTCTTTTATTTATTAAATAAAAAATATAAACTAATCCTATATAATCAAACCGCAGGTGTCCCTGTGTCATCAGTGTCTGTGTGTCCGTGTGCTTTTCCACTGTGCATGTGCGCAGCACGGACAGCCTAGGAGAGGAGCAGGACGTTCCAGGGGGCTGGCTGGGTGAGCAGGTGTGCGCACCAGCGGCGGGCGAGTGTGTGCTGGCATGTGACGATTACTAGAGCCCGTTTTTAAACAAGCTAAGGCCACTAGCACAGTATAAAAGCATAGACTATAGCTGTAATAGTATATGTTTTAGGTTTCTTGAACACTTCTCAGCGCAGATGGCCATGCGATCAGAATGCAACGGCTGCGATCAGGTGCCATCTGTGCTGCCGTGCGTTGCTGATCCCTTTTACTACAGTGAATGGGTCAGCGCTGCATTTTGTTGGGGGGAGGGGGGGGGGGTGCAGCATCCCATCCACGGTCTGATAGGACTCCTGTGTTCACACTCTGATTTGTCAGTGCCACCTCTTTTCCTATCTTCTTGGCAACACTTTCCACACATTATTCTTGGTTCACACTGAGCCTCCTTAACACTTCCTGTTGTTTGTATCTAGGACTCTTTTTCTTTCTACTCTTTTGGTCTACCCTTTCGGGTTTTGGTCCTTTCTTACTTGATTCTAGCACTTTTTTGCTCTTTCACTATAGTACTTTAATCATTTTTACTAAGCACCTATATATTATCAGTGTTCATATTTATATCCCAGCAATCGGTCACTTTATTTATTGATTGGACTCTACTTGGTTTATACTCTTTACGTAATGTTGTCCTACAGGTTTACATATTGTGAACTTATTATTTATGGTGGATATCATTTTAATGCCACCTGGGAAGCCCCTCCCTGCTAACATTGATGTTTTTATTATATCTGGAGTTATTGAATAAAATGGTGTGACTAATCTGCCTATTGGTGAGGTGCGGTGCTGTGAGGCTTATGCTTTCTGTCGATTACTACAACTGAGGTACTTATCTACACTTTCATTTGCTTCAGTATTGCTTTAAAGAGAACCTGTAACAAAAAAAAGTTCCCCTGGAGGTTACTCACCTTGGGAATGGGAAGCCTCAGGGTCCCAATGAGGCTTCCCCCTCCACTGTAGCTTCAGGCAATACAGCGCTGGCTCCCCCGGAGTGTCCCGGAAT
The DNA here is from genome assembly GCF_040937935.1 of Hyperolius riggenbachi. Classification (NCBI taxonomy): domain Eukaryota; kingdom Metazoa; phylum Chordata; class Amphibia; order Anura; family Hyperoliidae; genus Hyperolius; species Hyperolius riggenbachi. The sequence goes on along the minus strand of NC_090653.1, from coordinate 37,095,918 downwards.
CCTCCCTCGACAAGCCTAACAAGCGCTGATTTATTTACCTTTCCTGGCTCCAGCGGGGGCGCTGTTGCGGCTCTCCGCACAGAGATAGGTGAAAATAGCCGATCTCTGTCGGGTCCACTCTACAGCGCGCCTGCGCAGTAGAGTAGCCCGACGGAGATTGGCTATTTTTGCCTATCTGCGTGCGGAGAGCGATACTGCGCCTGCGCTGGAGCCGGGGAGGTAAATATTTACATCACCGCCGCTCCGGGAGGATTTTCTCCGCCGCCGTGGGACCGAGGAGGATGGGGAAAGCCTCAATAGGATCCGGAGGATTCCCCCACCCAAGGTGAGTACCCCCAGGGGAGGTTTTCTTTAATTTCCCAACCCTTCTACACAGGGCTGTGGAGTCGGTCCAAAAATCCACCGACTCCGACTCCTCTAATTTGCATATTACAATTTTGTTGATTAAAAGTATGTAACGTGAAATTCGTCTCTTAACTGCCAATGCTTAGGAATTTTACAAGACAACTGAAGTGAGAAGGATATGTAGACTACTATATTTATTCCCTTTAGACTAAAACTAGTCCTTGGTAAGAGTACTTGAAAAAAGGTAAAAACCGGAACAAAGAACATCTATCAGGCCCTAGGCAATGTAAGTGTGGGTACATGTAAGAATGATGTGCAGGTACTCTGCAGGGGAATGAGGAGATTCTTCCTCTATTACACATTCTTCATGCACAATCTGAACAAGGTTTATGGATGACAGACAACACCTCTCTGTTCAATGTGCACAACATTCTCAGTGGATTCCCTGCAGCTCTGTGGGGAGTGCATATGTAGAGTATAGTACTACTGTGTAACAAAGTAAACCTGAGACAGATGAAATTAAAGTTTTATACATACCTGGGGCTTCCTCCAGCCGCTTCAGGATAATCAGTCCCTCGTTGTCCTCCTCCACCACCTGGATCTTCTGCTATGAGTCCAGGTACTTGAGCCAGTCGGGAGTAGTGCGCATGCACACACTCCGCCGCCAGGAGCATACTACACCTGTGCAGCACTATTGCGCAGGTGCAGAATGTTCCTGGCTGTGGGAGCGGCATGCGGCCGGACAGCGCTGACTGGCTGAATTACCAGGACTCATAGCAGAAGATCCGGGTGGTGGAGGACAGCGAGGGACTGATTAGCCTGAAGGGGGCTGGAGGAAGCCCCAGGTATGTATAAAACTTTACTTTTCATCCGTCTCAGGTACCCTTTAATTTGTAGTCACCAAACCAAATTTTAACAACATATCAAATTATTTGATTTCATCAGCAAAGGGAGTGCATACATTTGCATAAATCAGCATCAGTGCAGAATTATTTCCATCTCATTGACCATCTCCATTAGTGACACAGCTACACATCAGGCTTTATTCTTACAGCATAGATGTTATTTAGTATATATAAGATAATATAGTATATAGTATATAAACTAATTTTGAGCTATTACTGTATATATACATTATTTTTAATGACTATTATCTGAGAAATAGAACATTTTATCATATTTTCTATTTTAATTACAGTTACAAATTCATTAGGAGTCGGAGTCGGTGCATTTTTTTCCCGACTCCGACTACAGGCACCCAAAATTGCCCGACTCCACGACTCCGACTCCAGGCACCCAAAATCGCCCGACTCCACAGCCCTGCTTCTACACCCACTCAAAAGAATTGCCTTAAAACAAACCTGGGGAGAGGGAAGCCTGTGGATCCTTCAGATACTTCCTGTCTCCCTCCCTCTCGCTGTTCCAGCTAGCGGCTGTGCTCCAGTAGGAGAAGGAATGCAGCCGCACTGCACCTGCGCAGCAGCATGGATCAGCTCAGGCTTCAAGGGAAAAAGCCAACCTCGATCGGGTTCATACTATTGCACAGGTGCACAATGGCTGGTCAATGGTTTCCTGAGGACACAGTGCTGGAATGGAGGTGGAGGAGGGTGGGGGAGAGCTTCCCTTTATTGAGGGGAGTATCCATTTTGGGTACTTTTTGTCACTACAGGTACACTTTAAGCTGGCCATACACTTATAGATTGCCACCTAATGTGGCCAAAGGATTGATTCCTCTCTGACCACAATCGGTTCCTGCCACACAAAGCACACTGATTGTCAGTAGATTCCAGCAGGAAAGCGATGCTCTGTCCATGATACTTCTGTGTCTGTTCCAAGCTGCTCATCACACATACAGTATCTAGATCTGTATAAGTTACCAGACAGAGAGACGTCACTGCTGGATATCTCCTCTGTACAGCCTACCTCCCAACTTTTTGAGATAAGAGGGACAGCTTGAGACACGCCCCTGCCACACCTCTAACCACGCCCCCACCACACCCCTCACCATGCATATCACAAAGAATTCAGAATCAAAAGATTTTGTTTTATCTTTCAAACCACACTGGTCCTTTCTATCACGCTGGGGCTAGCCGCCGCAGGGAATCACATGGCCCCGGGAGTATTTTTTGTAGCAAAATGTGGTTTATATCTGTTAACTAGCACTTACCTAGCTAACTATGTTCCCCAAGTGCCCCCCCAGATCACCGCCGTAATACGTACCCCGCAGGGATCCCGCAATGGCGCCACCTCCCAATCAGCTCCAGGCCTCGCTGTGGCGGCGATCAGGACTGCGGATGACGTCAGCTCCGATCGTCATCATAGCGACGAGTGAAGCTCAATGGGAAGCTGCGGCTCTCGAGGGATCATGTAGGGGTACGTAATTGCTGGTGGTGATCGGGGATGGCTAAATGGTGCAGCGGGGCTTAGGGAACATAGTTAGCTAGCTAAGTACTAGCTAGTGATGGGTCGTTCGCGAACGAGCCGGCTCTTTGTTGACGAACGACAAGAGCCGGTGCTCAGTTTAAAAAGAGCTGATGCCTGTGAGTCACTCACCAGTGCGCTCTGCTCTGTAATAAAGGGCGCTGAGGCATGCCGGGAGATGTAGTCCTCCCCCTGTAGCTTGTAGGGGTGTATGGGGTGGAGCAAAGCAGCAGCAGCAGGAGGGATTGCCCCACTCAGAGAAGCAGCCTGTAGTTGTCATGGAGACGGGGCTTTTCTTCTGTATCTGAGTGGCTTCTAATGATATTAAATGAAGAGTCGTTTGAGAGCCATATGAGCCGGCTCTTTAAAGAGACACTGAAGCGAGACTAAATCTCGCTTCAGCTCTCATATATAGCAGGGGCACGTGTGCCCCTGCTAAAACGCCGCTATCCCGCGGCTAAACAGGGGTCCCTTCACCCCCAACCCACCCCCGCAAAAGTTGGTCGGAAAATGGTCGCTGGTAATCTTCTTCCTGGAGGCAGGGCTAACGGCTGCAGCCCTGCCTCCAGTCGCGTCTATCAGACGCGCATCGCCGCCTCTCCCCCGCCCCTCTCAGTGAAGGAAGACTGAGAGGGGCGGGGGAGAGGCGGAGATACGCGCTGACAGACGCGCGTGGGGCAGGGCTGCGGCGGTTAGCCCTGCCCCAACCAGGAAGCGCTCCCCGGGTGTATCGAGGGGGATTTGGGGGTGAAGGGACCCCCGTTAAGCCGCGCTATAGCGGCGTTTTAGCAGGGGCACACGTGCCCCTGCTATTTATGAGGCAGACTCTCTTTAATGGGAGCCGAGCCAAAAGAGCCGGTGTTCCAACATTTTAGCATACATTGACAGAATAGCATACATTTAAAGTGATATACCCCTTGTTAGTAGAATCAGTGTCCCCTTGCCCGCACGCTGGGCTGCGGGCTCGGTCCTCGCTTCGCTCGGACAACTTTTTATTCTAACTCTATGTCCACTTGGATAGTGGGGATTGCACGTCAGCACACAGGCAGCTAACTGGGGTTGAAAAGGTTAATGCTGCTGATGGGTATTATGGGGTTAATGTATGCCCTGCATGACTTTGCACATGCTCAGTAGCATTTGTATGCTATTCTGTCGGGTATGCTAAAATGTTGGAACACCGGAATTCCCATCACTAGTGCTAGCTAACCGATATAAAACACATTTTGCTACAAAAAATCCTCCCAGCGGACGCAGCCTCTGAAACTGCGTTCCACAAGGGAGGTTAACTATCCTTCATTTTAACATTTGAAAATATGAAATATAACCATTCAATTGAGGTGAATTAAGTTTAGAGTCGAACACATTTTACAGTAGAAAAATACCTATATTTACACAGGTCTGTACATGAGTCCTGAAAGAGGGACAAATAAGGAAGAAAGAGGAACAGTTTAGAGCTATGGTACAATTATTACTCTCTCCATACTGAGCCCAGCAGGATGTCCCATAATAACCCCTCCCCTCTACTCACCACCATACACTCCTGACACCCCCAGGATAAGCAGGAGGAGGGGGGCCATCTTCTCCCTCCTGGGGGGACACTGAGACCCCCAAACACCAGCAGAATCCCCCATAATAACCCCTCCCCCTCTACTCACCACCATACACTCCTGACACCCCCAGGATAAGCAGGATGAGGGGGACCATCTTCTCCCTCCTGGGGGGACACTGAGACCCCCAAACACCAGCAGAATCCCCCATAATAACCCCTCCCCCTCTACTCACCACCATACACTCCTGACACCCCCAGGATAAGCAGGATGAGGGGGACCATCTTCTCCCTCCTGGGGGGACACTGAGACCCCCCTATACCAGCAGAATCCCCCATAATAACCCCTCCCCCTCTACTCACCACCATACACTCCTGACACCCCCAGGATAAGCAGGATGAGGGGGACCATCTTCTCCCTCCTGGGGGGACACTGAGACCCCCAAACACCACCATGAACTTGCAGCAGCTCAGGAAGCGTCACACAGTGAGTCCGTATCTCTGTGTACAGGAGGGCGGGGCTCTGAGGTGATTGGAGGAGCGCTGCTCTCTGTCCAATAGGAAAATGAGTAGAGAGGTGTCAGCAGTTGCCGGGCAGAGAAATACTGGGAAGGTTGCAGAAGCTGAGAGACGTAAGAGAGATACAAAGTGAAAGTTAAACCTGGAGACATTTTTGGAAATAGAGGTTTATTTATTGATTAATACCAGAAAACATTTAGTTTTAAGAGAAGCAAACCTGAAGCAGCACAACCAGAACTGGTACTAAACTTTTGCTACCTGAAGCTAACTTGAGAGAATGTGACCCTCCCCCCATTTGGCGCACAGCATCCGACAATTTGCACCACACGTCATAGCCACGGTGCTACCGAAAAAAAATGCCCTCAGTATAGGAAGCAAGACACCGATGCACCCTCTATTCGCAGCCAGGTAAAGGTGCCCCCAGTATAGGTAGCCAGGCATAGGTGCCCCCAGTATAGGTAGCCAGGCACAGGTGCCCCCAGTATAGGTAGCCAGGCATAGGTGCCCCCAGTATAGGTAGCCAGGCATAGGTGCCCCCAGTATAGGTAGCCAGGCACAGGTGCCCCCAGTATAGGTAGCCAGGTAAAGGTGCCCCCAGTATAGGTAGCCAGGCACAGGTGCCCCCAGTATAGGTAGCCAGGTATAGGTGCCCCCAGTATAGGTAGCCAGGCACAGGTGCCCCCAGTATAGGTAGCCAGGTAAAGGTGCCCCCAGTATAGGTAGCCAGGCACAGGTGCCCCCAGTATAGGTAGCCAGGCACAGGTGCCCCCAGTATAGGTAGCCAGGCACAGGTGCCCCCAGTATAAGTAGCCAGGTATAGGTGTCCCCAGTATAGGTAGCCAGGTAAAGGTGTCCCCAGTATAGGTAGCAGGTATTGATGCCCCCAGTATAGGTAGCAGGCATAGGTGCCCCCAGTATAGGTAGCCAGGCACAGGTGCCCCCAGGATAAGTAGCCAGCCCAGATATAGATGCCCCCAGTATAGGTAGCAGGCATTGGTGCCCTCAGTATAGGTAGCCAGATATAGGTGCCTCAGTAAATCTAGCCAGATATAGTTGCCCTCAGATTAGGTAGCCAGGTATAGATGCTCCCAGTATATAGGTAGCTAAGTATACTTTGGATGATCACTTAACTCTCTCCAGCGGCAGTGTCTGTGGCTCCTTACGGCAGGTCCTGGACCGGTCTCTCCTCCTTTAGCCATGGCTCTGTGACAGTCGGGTTCACCAGCAGAAATGTGCCATCTGCGCAATCATACAAAAATGCACACAAGATATGAGTTGGAGAGCCCCTTTAAATTCATTAACTTGTTTTGAGAAAACAGTGTTCCTTTCAACCAGACCTCTGCTACACAGGAAAAAGGTTGTTATCTACCAAGAGGTCAATAAAGCTCCTCCAGAAAGATTCCCCATTCTAGTAAAGATAAGGAGATGCCTGGACAACCAGACCCCCTCAAAGGGCTGGTGCACACCGAGCGGGTTTTTTGGCGTTTTTGCAGCCGCTTGCGACTGCGGATACGCTTGGTCAATGTATCTCAATGCGGTGGTTCACACCAGAGCGGGAGGCGTTTTGCTGAAACGCATACTCCCGGGGTGAGGCATTTTTTGGATTGCGGAGGCGTTTCTGCCTCAATGTTAAGTATAGGAAAAATGCAAACCGCTCTGAAAAATGGCAGATCAGAGCAGTTTTGCAGGCGTTTTTGTTACAGAAGCTGTTCAGTAACAGCTTTACTGTAACAATATATGAAATCTACTACACCAAAAATGCTTTACAAAACCGCAAAATGCTAGGTGAAACGCTACAGAAAAATAACAAAAAAGCGTTTCAGAATCTGCTAGCATTTTGCGGATCTGCTAGCCGGTTTTGGTGTGCACCGGGCCATAAAGTCATTAAGTGGCCAAATTCCTGCACTATAGCCTGTCCTGCAGAAACCCAGAGACAGACTTTGATAAATAATTCCAAATGATTCCATCACCTCAAGCGAGTTTGATATCGATTGGTTCAGAGCATGATGACAGAATATAAAATGCAGGCTTTTATAGCATGTGTCAGATATCCACCGAGTTATGACAGAATTGGAGCAACTACCAATTAGAACATTAGTAGCAAAGAGAATAGTCTCATATTTTTATTTTCAGTTATATCGTTTTTTATAACATTGCATCATTCTCTAATATTTTTTGAACTTTTGAACTGTTCCCTGCAGAAAAATACAAAATACAGTGACAGACACTTGAGATAATAAGCTTCAGGAGACAGAGTTCTCTGCTACTAATGTTCTAAAAAAAAACAAATCCAAACATTAGTATAGCGCTTTTCTCCTGTTGGACTCAAAGCGCTCAAGAGCTGCAGCCACTGGGAGCCGCTCAGGAGGCCACCCTGCAGTGTTAGGGAGTCTTGCCTTGAACGCCTTACTGAATAGTTACTGACCCTAGCCAGGAATCAAACCCTGGTCTCCCATGTCAAAGGCAGAGCCCTTAACCAGTACTCTATTCTATTCCTTAGCTTTACTACACATACAATTCATCATGCCATAAGTTTATTTCACTTCAGATTCCCTTTAAGGCTAGGACCACACGTAATGATTTTCAGTGATTACGCGCTCACAAGTTTTCAACCACGATTACCTCGAGTAAAATCAAAAAGTACCTGTGATTACCATAGAGTGTCAGCAAGTGCCAGAGGTTTATGGTGGGCAAAGTGCACATTAAAACAAATCAGCCATTGAAAACTGCCTAAGACATTGGTGCTGGGGCTCATTACTCCCCCTGATCACTTTCCTGCTGCTCTGCAAAATTCCCCATTAATGGCCGTGACTCAGCCGACCTGTGCATGCGCAGCATGTCCACTCCCCCTTTGTGGCCACTCCCCCTAGATCTTCCTTCCTAGCTCACGTGCCCCTCTAGCTCCTGCATTCCCATCTAGACCGCAGTACAAGGGGGATGGATTGGACATACTGCACATGCAGTACTGTGGTCTGGATGAGAGCACACATGCTGGAAGGCAGGAGAGCATGAAGCACAGCCACAACAGGGGGCATGCTGCTGAGTCAGCCAAGTCATGGGTGCTAATAGGGCACTCTGCAGTGCAATGCGGTGGCATGGGAGTGATCAGGACGAGTGGTAAGCCTCAGCACCACTGCCCACATATGACAGGGGTTAAAGAGGACATGCGGTAACCCACAGGAGCGTGCGCAGGTGTGCGACCACGTGCAGCAGCAGTAGAATGGCAGACTGTAGCTGTACATCCTGTTTGCAGGAACAGTAGGCACACTGCGTGTACAGTTGCATGTGGGACAGAGTGGCATGAGGTGCAACGGTGCTTGTTTGTGGCCCAGTAATACATGAGGCATATTGTATGGGTAAATCTCAGGTTCATGTAATTGAATGGCATGCCCATGACTTGGCACCGCCCACTCTCAGTTGTGTGACACCCACAGTTCACAACGAAAAGTGCAGCTCTGTACTTGTGTCTTCCTATTGCTGCATCGTGCTGCATATCTTCTCTCTATAGTTTTATCCTCTTCTGCTCACAGGAGGGGAAAGAGGTGAAAGTTTCCTTTCCACTAGTTGGCATAAGGGCTCGCCCGTGAGGTGGGGTGAGGCAGCAGCTGCAGGTAGTGGATGGCCTGACAAACACAAGGAGGCAGTTCTGTTATGTCACTTTTCTCAGCAGAGTCATTGGGGATGCATACTGTACTGCCTGTAGCCTCTCTGGCCACTCCCAGGCCTGTTCCTCACCTAAATTGTTGCCTCAGACAAGTTAACCCCCCCTCCCCCCCAACACCCATATAACACACTATGCAGTGCAATCTCATTTTTACAAATACTTGGCTATGGGACAAATTGTGGATACAACAATAGAGGAACTTCCCCAGTAGGGGTGCTCATGGAACTGAAGACAACACCTGGATAATAACCTAACTAGATTATCTACAGAATAAATAAAGGACACACGACACTCCAGGCTGGCATTTAATAGGCCGTGGCCAACTTTATTGATAAAGTCAATAAATTAATAAATTAGTTGAGGTCCAAAATAACTCAATAAGAGATAACTTTATTATTTAAAATGAAACATAAAATCACTCATAAACTGATCCACCAATACGGTTCGGATCACAACAATACTGAAACAACCAGTAGGACCCCAACGAGTAGATCCCTCAACGCCTCCAGGCGTAATGTTGACCAATAAAGTTTTGACCACGACGATCTCTTCTTAGCGAATAGGGAGTGGCGGGAGGGGAGCTCGCCCAGCCGCTTCTGGAACAAAGGCAGTTTAGACCTGCCAACGGACCTACTTATATACCGTATTTTTCGGACCATAAGACGCACTTTTTCCCCCAAAAAAAGAGGGTGAAATTGTGCCTGCGTCTTATGGTCCGAATGTGCAACTACTGCCTCCCGTAAAAATTAATCCCTGGTAGTCTAGTGGTCCCGTCTCTCCTCCCTCCCTCCCTCGGAAGCCCTGCGGCTGGAGACTAAACAGAGAGCAGTGACAGCGGTGCATCGTGGCTGCAGCGTGTAATGTCACTCACGCTGGTGCTGTGGTGAGCGGTGATAGTGGTGTCCCCAAGCTAAGCTCCAGCTTCACTCTCTGTGTGCGCATCGTGGCTGCAGATCGACACTTGCCACTCACGCTGCTGGATCCCGGGAGCTGTGACAGCCGCAATGTCCCCACGGTAGGCTGATACCTCCCGCTCTATCTCCGTGCACAGCGGCTGCATCGTGGCTGCAGATTGTCACTTGCCACTCACGCTGCTGGATCCCGGGAGCTGTGACAGCCACAATGTCCCCACGCTAGGAGAATACCTCCCGCTCTATCTCCGTGCACAGCAGCTGAGGCCCGAACAGTCTGATCAGTCTGATCGCGCTGAAGTGTCCCGAGTGCAGCGGCTCTTCTTTCCATAGCCCGGCAGGCATTGTACTTTACGGTAGATTACTGTACTTTACGGTAGATTACCGTAAAGTGCAACACCTGCCGGGCTATGGAAAGAAGAGCCGCTGCACTCGGGACACTTCAGCGCGAAAGTTCGGGCTGCAGCTGCTGTGCACGGAGATAGAGCGGGAGGTATCAGCCTAGCGTGGGGACATTGTGGCTGTCACAGCTCCCGGGATCCAGCAGCATGAGTGGCAAGTGACGATCTGCAGCCACGATGCAGCCGCTGTGCACGGAGATAGAGCGGGAGGTATCAGCCTAGCGTGGGGACATTGTGGCTGTCACAGCTCCCGGGATCCAGCATCGTGAGTAGCAAGTGTCGATCTGCACACAGAGAGTGAAGCTGGAGCTTAGCTTGGGGACACCACTATCACCGCTCACCACAGCACCAGCGTGAGTGACATTAAAAGCTGCAGCCACGATGCACACAGAGGAAGAAGTTGGAGCCTAGCCTGGGGACACCACTGTCACTGCTCCTGGGACGAGCAGGGTGAGTGACACTGATGGCGCTTCTCTCCTATCCTTCCTAGGCAGGCTGATTTCTATCAATATTTCTAGGCTGACTCTTCTCCATCTCCACACGCATTCATCCGAAAATGGCGCCTGAGAAAAATGGCGCATGCTGATGCCGCTAAACGGCTGTACGCTTATCGTTATTTATCGTTAAGTAAATTTCCCGCTTATTGTTATTTACCGTTAAGTAAATTTCCCGCTTATTGGTATTTACCGTTACACAATAAAAATTTTACGTTTTATCGTCTCGCTATATTTTCCTTGTTAACGCTATTTACAGTTAACTAGTTATGGTGTTCTTAACGTTGATTAGCCTAAACTCTCCTGGTTATTGCTATTTAAAGTTAATGATTTATGGATCATATACCAACTGTACAATTTGTGTAATGTTGTTTATCGTTAATCGTTATCGCTATTTACCGTTAAATAAAAATTACCTTAGCATGTTAAGACATGAATTTATCTGTATTATTTTAAGCATAAGTGCTCCAGGTCTTTTTAACCACTTCATGACCGTTGGCTTTACCCCCCTTAAGGATGAGGCACTTTTTTTCTATTCACACCACTGCAGCTTTCAAGGTTTATTGCTCGCTCATACAACCTACCACCTAATTGAATGTTGGCTCCTTTTCTTGTCACTAATAAAGCTTTCTTTTGGTGCTAATTGATTGCTCCTGCGATATTGACTTTTTATTATATTCATTTTAAAAGACATGAAGTTTGGTAAAAAATGATTTTAACTTTCTGTGTTGACATTTTTCTAATAAAGTAAAATTTCATGCAGCGCTACAAATGTGGACAAACATGTTTTTGCAAAAAAAAAACCCATTTAGCCTATATTTATTTGTTTGGGTAAAAGTTATTGCGTGTACAAACTATTGTGCCAAAAGTGAATTTTCCCATTTTCCAGCATCGCCGCCTTTTCTGACCACCTGACAATTTTCATGATGCTCTAGAATTCCTGGGTAGTATAAATTACCCCCCAAATGACCCCATTTTTGAAAGAAGACATCCCAAAGTATTCACTGAGAGGCATAGTGAGTTCATAGAAGATATTATTTTTTGTCACCAGTAAGTGGAAAATGACAGTTTTTGACAAAATAAAAAAAAAAACCATTTCTTCTAACTTGAGACCAAAAAAAAATGAAATCTGCCACGGACTCACTATGCTCATCTCTGAATACCTAGAACTGTCTACTTTCCAAAATGTGGTCATTTGTGTGGTGTTTTTACTGTCCTGACATTTTGGGGGGGGGATAAATTGTAAGCACCGCTGTAAAGCCTAAGGCCCGGTTCACATTAGCGGTGGCTATCCGGAATCGCCGTGCCGGAGCCGCACCGCATGCGTAACGGACGAAACGGACGCACGGCATAGCAATGAAAGTCTATGCCACCGTCCACATGCGTCCGTGTCGTCCGGACCGGAGCCGGACCGGATCCGGACTCCGGCGTCCGTTCCAACATGCGCTATTTTTTGGTCCGGCTCCTCCGGCAGCCGTATCCGGGGCGGAGACGGACTGCACCATCTGGCCAATACAAAGCAATGAGAACCGGATAGCGCACAACACACTGGCTAAAAATCCAGATGTTCTACACCACTTCCTATGCGGATTGTTGCGGCGATATTGGATGGGGACACATGGTCAAGCATTTTGGAGTGGAGCAGCACGAGCTGGAGATGTTGGCAGCATGTCGGAGGTGGAGGTGAGTGCTAAACAGCGGAGGGTCTGATTCCACAGGTCCCCCTTCTGCTGACCTCCCAGACCCCAAAATTTTTTTTTTTTTACGTAACTTTTTCCAAACGGATCCGGATCGCATCCTGATGAACACCTGATGCAACCTGACCGGATCCGGATCAGAACCGTACGGTTCCGATCCGGATCCGGTCAGGTCATCCGGTCCGTTTGGCAGACAACCGCAAGTGTGAACCGGGCCTTAAGGAGCTCATTGGACTTTTGGCCCCTTAGCGTACTTTGGTTGTAAAAAAGAGCCACACATGTGGTACCGCCTTACTCAGGAGAACTAGTATAATGTCTTTTTTTTTTTTTTTTTTAAACATACCCATGCTGGGTTTGAGAAATATCTTTGTAAATGACCTTTTTTTTTTTCTTTTTACACACAATTGTTGATTTACATACAGATTTCTCCAACCCAGCATGGATTTACATACAGATTTCTCCAACCCAGCATGTGGATGTGTTAAAAACCACCACAAAACACATTATACTATTTTTCCTGAGTACGGCGGTACCACATGTGTGGCACTTTTTTGCAGTCTTGGTGCGCTAAGGGGTCCAACGTCCTATTCAAAGGTCATTTTGATGCATTTGTTTTTTAGACTACTCCTCAGTGTTTAGGCTCCCTAAAATCCCCGAGCAGTATAGGAACCCCACAAGTGACCCCATTTTATAAAGAAGACACCCCAAAGTATTCCGTTAGGTGTATGGCAAGTTCATTGAATTATATTTTTTTTTTTTTTACACAAGTTAGTGAAAAATGACACTTTGTGAAAAAAAAAAATAGAAATAAATTTTCGCTAACTTTTGATACAAAATAAAATCTTCTATGAACTCGTCATACAACTAACGGAATACATTGGGGTGTCTTTTTTTCTAAAAGGGTCACTTTTTAGTTTTCCTATACCGACCTGGCATTTTATGGGCCCAAAACCGTGAGTAGACTGGAAACCAAATGTCTCCAAATTACTGTTCAGGGGTATAAGCATCTGTAAATGTTGATGACAGTTGGTCTATGAGGGTGCGAATTTTGTGGAACCGGTCATAAGCAGGGTGGCCTTTTAGATGACAGGTTGTATTGGGCCTGATCTGATTGATGGGAGTTTTAAGGGGGGTGACGGGAGGTGATTGATTAGTGTCTCAGGGGGTGGTTAGAGGGGCAAATAGATGCAATCAATGCACTGAGGAGGTGATTGGAAGGGGGTCTGAGGGGGATCTGAGGGTTTGGGCGATTGATCAGGAGCCCACATGTTGCAAATTAGGGCCTGATCTGATGGGTAGGTGTGGTAGGTGGTGACAGGAGGTGATTGATGGGTGTCTCAAGGTGTGATTAGAGGGGGGAATAGATGCAAGCAATGCACTGGCGAGGTGATCAGGGCTGGTGTATGAGGTCGTTCTGAGGGTGTGGTCGGGTGATTGAGTGCCCTAGGGGCAGATAGGGATGTAATTTAATGGCTAACAGTAACAGGGTTTGATTGATAGATGTTAGGCTACTTTGCTGCTGTTCAAAGGTGGATGTAGCTGTAGCAGTGTGTTGTTTTAAAAAAAGTGCAATTTTCATTGGCCTAATCCTTTCATTGTTCTCTCCAACAGATTTACCTTGGCACTTACTCACCTGTGATTTCCAATTGGCCGACGTACCGTTGACCCTTGAGCGAGCCTCCAATCAGAAGTGGTTTTGCTGCAGTGGACATCTGGGTGCGGAAGATCTGGTAATTGATAGATGTTAGGCTAGTTTGCTGCTGTTCAAAGGTGGATGTAGCTGTAGCAGTGTGTTGTTTTAAAAAAAGTGCAATTTTCATTGGCCTAATCCTTTCATTGTTCTCTCCAACAGATTTACCTTGGAACTTACTCACCTGTGATTTCCAATTGGCCGACGTACCGTTGACCTTTGACCGAGTCTCCAATCGGAAGTGGTTTTGCTGCAGCGGACATCTTGGTGCGGAGGATCTGGTAATTGATAGATGTTAGGCTAGTTTGCTGCTGTTCAAAGGCGGATGTAGCTGGAGCAGTGTGTTGTTTTGAAAAGTTAAACTTTCATTGGCCTAATCATTTAATCTCTCTCTCCAACAGATTTACCTTGGCACTTACTCACCTGGGATTACCAATTGGAAGACGTCCCGTTGACCCTTGAGCGAGCCTCCAATCGGAAGTGGTTTTGCTGCAGCGGACATCTTGATGCGGAGGATCTGGTAATTGATAGATGTTAGGCTAGTTCGCTGCTGTTCAAAGGCGGATGTAGCTGGAGCAGTGTGTTGTTTGGAAAAGTTCAACTTTCATTGGCCTAATCATTTAATCTCTCTCTCCAACAGATTTACCTTGGCACTTACTCACCTGGGATTACCAATTGGAAGACGTCCCGTTGACCCTTGAGCGAGACTCCAATCGGAAGTGTTGTTGCAGCAGCGGACATCTTGTTGCGTAGCATCTGGTAATTGATCAGTGTTAGACTAGTTTATTGCTGTTCAAAGGTTGATGTAGCTGGAGCAGTGTGTTGTTTGGAAAATTGAAAATTTAATTGGCCGAATCCTTTCATTGCTCTCTCCCACAGCTTTACCTTGTCACTTACTCGCCTGGGATTTCCATTTGCAGACCTCCAGTTGACCATTTACCGAGCCTCCAATCAGAAGTGGTGTTGCTGGTGCAGCAGAATTATTTGCGTGGGGGGACAGGTAATTGTTAAATTGTAAACAGGAATTGTTGCTTATGAAACTGGATGTAGAATGAGCTATGTCCTGTTTGAAAATATGCAATTTTCCTTAAACTAATCCTTTGATCGCTCTCGCCCACAGACAGTGGCGGCTCCAGCTTCAGATTTTTGGGGGGGCTCAAAGGGGGCACGAGGGCTGGCAGCCTGGGCTTGGGGGGGGGGGGGGAAATTTGCCGCGGCGAAAATTTGGGCGTGGTCATGATGTCATGTGGGCGGGGCTAACTGTAATGTAGTTGTACCAGCTAACGTAGTTACATGAAAAAAAAATGAAGTAAACGCACATAATGACAGGTAGCCTTTCACCAGTAAATGCACATAAGAATCAGCTTTTCAGCAGTTAATGCACGTAATGACAGACAGCGTTTCCTCATTAAATGCACATAAGAGACAGCTTTTCACCAGTTAATGCACATAATGACAGACTGCGTTTCTGCAGTAAATGCACATAAAGGGACAGCTTTTCACCAGTTAATGCACGTAATGACAGACTGCGTTTCCGCAGTAAATGCAAATAAGAGCCTGCTTTTCACCAGTTAATGCACGTAATGACAGACAGTTTCCCCATTAAATGCACATAAGAGCCTGCTTTTCACCAGTTAATGCATGTAATGACAGACAGTTTCCCCATTAAATGCACATAAGAGACAGCTTTTCACCAGTTAATTCACATAATGACAGACTGCGTTTCCGCAGTAAATGCACATAAGGGACAGCTTTTCACCAGTTAATGCACATAATGACAGACTGCGTTTCCGCAGTAAATGCACATAAGGGACAACTTTTCACCAGTTCATGCACATAATGACAGACAGCATTTCCCCAGTAAATGCACATAAGAGACAGCTTTTCACCCGTTAATTCACATAATGACAGACTGCGTTTCCGCAGTAAATGCACATAAGGGACAGCTTTTCACCAGTTAATGCACATAATGACAGACAGCATTTCCCCAGTAAATGCACATAAGAGACAACTTTTCACCAGTAAATGCACATAATGACAGACAGACAGTGTCCCCAGCATAGGTAGCCAGGTGTATAGATGTCCCCAGTATATGTAGCCAGGCGTATAGCTGTCCCCAGTATATGTAGTCAGGCTGGTGGTGGTGGTGGGCTGGGGGCCCCAGGGCACCTCAAGCCTGACTGGTGGTGGGCTGGAGGCCTCATGCCTGCGTGGCTGGTGGGCTGGGGTCCCAGGGAAGCTCAGGCCTGGCTAGTGGTGGTGGGCTGGGGGCCCCAGGGCAGCTCAGGCCTGGCTGGTGGTGGTGGGCTGGGGGCCCCAGGGCAGCTCAGGCCTGGCTGGTGGTGGTGGGCTGGGGGCCCCAGGGCAGCTCAGGCCTGGCTGGTGGTGGTGGGCTGGGTGGAAGTGCTCAGGCCTGGCTGGTGGTGGTGGGCTGGGGGCCCCAGGTCAGCTCAGGCCTGGCTGGTGGTGGTGGGCTGGGGGTACACTGGGTGGGGAGGAGGGTACCTGTGGGTGGGGAGGAGGGTGCCACTGGGTGGGGAGGAGGGTGCCAGTGGGTAGTAGGTGCCCCTGTGTGTGAGGAGATTGCCCTGGGGAGAGAAGACAGGAAGAAAATGATCGAGGCGCCAGCCGCGCTAATAAGGGATGCGAGAGCCTACTTTATTCCTCCCTCCCTCCCTCCCTCTGAATGCCCCCACCTGCTGTGAATGACTGTCCCCCCCGTAGGCAGTGTGTGCGGAGCAGAGCGGAGCGGTAGGTCCTCTTACCGCAATCCATGCTCACCGGCAACTAGTCTCCTGCTTCCTGTGACGTCATGGTAAACAGGAAGCAAGAGACTAGTTGCCGGTGAGCATGGATTGCGGTAAGAGGACCTACCGCTCCGCTCTCCTCCGCACACACTGCCTACGGGGGGGGACAGTCATTCACAGCAGGTGGGGGCATTCAGAGGAAGGGAGGAGGGAGGGAGGAATAAAGCAGGCTCCCGAATCCCTTATTAGCGCGGCTGGCTAACAGACTTGCGGTGGCCACGGCCAGCGGGGGGGGGGGGGGGGCTTTAAGAGGGGCTAGCAAGTTGCCAGCTGGGGCTGAAGCCTGGGCAAGCCCCAGTGTAGCGCCGCCACTGCCCACAGATATACCTTGGCACTTACTCCACTGAGATTTCCATTGTCAGATTTCTCGTAGAGCCGTGAGCGTACAATAAGAAGTAGTGTTGCTGAATCTGAACGCTGAATGCAAAAAGACAGGTATCTATTACATTATTTGAACAGGATTTTATCAACAACCAATTTGAATAATTGATTTCTAATAATTTTACAAATGTAAAAAATTAAAAGTTGACAACATGAGTCTTAATGGTGCAACATATACTTTCATCGTGTAACCTTATTTTTAATTCATAGCTATGTAAACTGAGTAAAAAAATTAGCATTAGACTTCAAATTTATCATAACAAATATTATAAACGTATATTAAATACAGTTGTTTGCTGGAGTCGCTGTGTAGAGAGGCAGCGTGAATCCACGTGACAGTGCAGGGCATTTTCATTGGCGTAGGATGTATGTTGATACCGTCTTTCACCGACAATAAGCCAGTGTCTTATATTAATTTTTGCACAAAAATATGTGCTCGGGATTATTTTCAGGTGATGTCTTATTGCTATGAACACAAAAATTCATGAGCTGTGTGTCCTCCTGACATCCCCACTGTGACATTGACACCTTTTCCTCTAATGGATACACCTCTTGTGTGTCACTTTTTTCTCCTTCGTACCTTGAGTGTCCCCTGGTGTCCCTCTCTGTACCCATGTCCTCTTTCCCCTGTCCTCCTGTGTCTACTTGCTCGCCAGTCTATGGGCTACATTAATAACAAAAGTTTCCATATTTTCCACCCTTACTGCTGCTAGGGCTTACTTTCAGGGTAGTGCTTATATTTTGAGTATGCTCAAAATTCCTACTAGGGCTTTCTTTCAGGGGATGTCTTAATTACATGGAAAGAGGGTACTTACATAAACGTATGTGGTTTTGCAAATATTTACTTCAATCAGCTTCATCAATTATTTAATTTATTACATTTACTAGTGAAAAAGTGCGATCACCATGTGGTTTCATCCGCAAAATGTAGTTTTAAAAACTAGTTGAATCAAGATAATTAAATAAATAAATACATGAGCTATTTCATTAGCGATCAAAGACAAAAGACAAGGTAATGTATGTATCTGCTCACATACTGGCACGATGACTATGCCATCCATTGTCACGCTTCTTCTTTCTCCATAGCCACACTGCTTTGTATAACAAATGAAATATTGTTCTAATGACGATAACAGTACGCAATAAATGTTTTTATTGAAAGTGATGAATGATATTGATTCTAAATTTTGTTTTTTTCAGCTAAAGTGTGAACCGCATACCTGTGCCTAGACTTACTTTGAAAATTCCTTTGTTGAAAATCCACAGTACAATACACTTGAAACATGACGGTAAATACAAATGTATATAGTAAACACTATACATAACTTAATTACACTAACATGGCGCTGATGTGTATAGCAATTGTATTTGAATCAAAAATGAAAAAATGAAATGTGATATTTAGATGACAATAAATTAATATTGATCACTTCTTATTGTTAATAAAACTCAGATTTTTTTTGAGCAGTACAGTCACAAATAAGTTTTTAAAGAAATCCCCTGGTGAGTTTGAAGACTATTATCTGCATACAGAGGCTGGATATGCCTATACAGCCCAGCCTCTGTTGCTATCCCAAACCCCCCTAAGGTCCCCCTGCACTCTGCAATCCCTCAAAAATCACAACCAAGCTGCTGTCAAACAGCTTGTCAAACCTTGCTGTCTTTATCTCTATAGTGTCAGTCTGCTGCTCTCCCCGCCTCCTGCAGAAATCCAGTCCCCGCATACATCCCTTCACTCCCTGCTGATTGGAGGGAAGGGACGGGGGCAGGGACCGGAGCTATGCAGGAGGCGGGGGACCAGCTGAGACTGACACTACAGATGTAAACACAGCCTCACAGCACGGCTGTGATTTATGGGGGATTGCAGAGTGCAGGGGGACCTTAGGGGGGTTTTGGATAGCAACAGAGGCTGGGCTGTATAGGCAGATCCAGCCTCTGTATGCAGATAACATTCTTTAAACACACCTCGGGTTCTCTTTAAGAAAAGATAAATAATGAGTATAGAAGTAGAGTGAAAATTATATTTAAATTTAAATAAATTTATACATTACATGCATAGCTTGAAATATTTTTTTTTTATAACATCCATTATACAAAGTGATGGAGATTATAAACAATGTAGTCTCACATTTTATATTAAAAAATTCTAATTTATATTAATTAAAATATTTTTAATTGTTAAAAGAATAGTTCATAATTAAATATGAGTAACAAAAATATAACACATGGTCAGGACATTAAAACATTATTGATAAAAAACCTTTTGATTGATTAATTTTAAAAATAAAAGAACATTACCAGAATAAAAACATTTTTGAGTAAAAAATGTAATTACTTCACCAATCAATAATCGTTTTTAATACTTAAACGGAATAAAAGTTGTACTTTAAGCAGTGATGCATCCATTTATTGGTCTATAACTGTTTTAGTAATTAGCGCAATGAAATGATATATATATAGTTATTTTTGGATACAATAATGCTTTCTGTAGGTTGAAATTGTTTAAAATAATAATTTGTTTTGAAATTTATTTGAAGTGTAAAAAAATTAAAAATAATAAAAAAAAAATTCGGTTGTAAGTAGTAGGACATCAATAGATTTTAAATAATGCTTGTTACTTTTAAATAACACATTTCAGTTTAAGTTTCCATTTGTCCTGAATATAAATTACTTTCAATTATGTCCCTATCACAATATTTGTACACAATATGTAATGTATAAAATATGTTGACCTTCTCATAGTTTTGCATAAATCCCTAATTAGAAGAACGAGGTTTAGGAAGGAACGGTATTATACCGTAAAGGCATTGAAATTCAAATACTTTTTTCACTTAATTATTTTTTTTCATTTTTTTATTAAAAAAATAATAAGTTATGCGTAGTGTATGAGTGAATGATGTACTGTATTATGTCAATGTAATGTGTTATTATATGTATGTCAAATTATTATGGAAATATTTGTACTATTTTGACAAAATATGGCCACAGTGTTTGTTGAAGTGCGAGGTTTGTTTGTTGAACTAAGAACATATAACCCTGCGTAAGGAAGCTTAAAGGAAGCAGTACGAGGCAGAGAAGATGACAATGAAGGCGCTGTGTATAATCTGAAGTAATGGTTTATAGCGTTTGACTTACATCAACGAACGTGAATGTGTTTTCACGTTCGAAAATCTCCAGCCAAGGGGAAAATCCTGCAAACATCCATAGACATCACTTTGACACTGCACATGAGAATAATCAAATGCACTGTCAACAACCTAACTATTAGTAAGTGATTAAAAGTGTCCACTGATTAATTGTCAGGAAACACGCAGGGCAGTGCATTTTCTAGTCTAAAATGCAGACAGGGCTTGGGTGTAAAAATTTAGACCCCCCACAACACTACACCTGACAAGTTATGGGTGCCAACAGTATAGGTTAGCTAGGTAGAGTTGAACTTAGTATAGGTACACACAGTATAGGTAGCCAGTCATAGGTGAGCCAGTATAGTTGCCCACGCTATCGCTTAGCCAGGTAGGATCTTACACTATAGGTAGCCAGTATAGTTGACCACAGTATAGGTTCTGATAGGCAGGTGCACCCGGTATAATTTACATAGATAGGTGCACCAGTACGGATTAGCTTAGTGGGTGGCTGTAATATAGGTAGACCGAATACTTGCCCACAGCATAAGTTACATAGGTCTGTGCCCTCATTATAGGTTATTTAGGTAAGTTGCTGCAATATAAATATACAGTATAGTGGACATCTGTATAGGCTAGCTAGGTAGGTGCCCACAATACAGGTTAGATAAGTGCCCCCAGTATAGTTTAGATAGGTAGCTGCCCCCAGCATTGGTTAGATTAGGCAGCTGACATACAGTGTATGTTTGATTAGGTAGCTGGTCCCCCTTGTGGGTTAGATTAGTTAGGTGCCCCCAAGTGTAGGTTACATTGCTTTGTTGACCACCAGTGTAGCTTACATTATGTAGGTGTACCTCAGTGTATTTTAGATTAGGTTGGTGCACGCCATTATAGGTTAAAGTAGGTAGGTGACCCCCAGTATAGGTTAGATTAGGTAGGTGCCCCACTGTATAGTTAATATTACTCCGTTCATGCATTGGATGACGTTGTGTCTGTTATACGACGTTTATTATTCACAACAACGGAAAAGTGAAGATGTGGCGGGGTTGGTATTTAAAAAATAAAGAAAGGTGGACAGCCGATATTGAATAGGCTGTGCACTACACAAAGCAGCAGCTAGTTATTTGCAGCTGTAAGGGCAACCAAACCAAGACACATTACAGTAATAAGACTGTTCCGTAGATGGAGGGGTTGTCAATAGAGCTACGCATCAGAAGGCAATTCTACCAACCACCTTCCTGCAGGATTGAGAGCACAAGAGGGGCAGTGCGTTAGGGCCCCGTGTGGGGGGTTGACTAGCGAGGGTAACCATAAAATAAGGCACGGAAGATGTATACGTTGTACTCCGTGTCCAATAATTTTATGCTGTTATTAAAAAAAAAATTCCTACAACTGTACTCATTAGTACTTTAAATAATTATTAAATTACCTTACAAATAACCTTTGGGTAAAATGATGAAGTGTGTGAAAGTTTTATAATGATAAATATAATTAACAATGCATGTGCTTGGTAGCTTAGAATTAATAATTGAGTTTATATAATGAATTAAATGTTAATTAAAAAAATTGGTTGTTGGATATAAATTGTTATAATTCAATAAAATATTTAAATTCGTTCTTGTAAACAAAGTACAGTTTACATTTTGAATAAATTTTTTTAATTTTTTTACAGGACAACGCTGCTGGTACTTCTAGCTCTGTCATTAGTAATAAAGGAAGGGAAAAGTTGGCACATGACGGATATCTATACTTCTTCGATCGTTGCAGCCTTGACCGTTCCAAAAACTTTTGGAGATGTGTGAGGAAATGTGGTGATCCAAAATGTTTGGGTAGAGTTCACACTTTAGCAAATCGGAGAGAAGTAGTTAAAATAGTAAGGGAACATAACCACGGACCAAATCCAGAATTAATCCTGGTATCCAATATCCGAAATGCCATCAAGGAAAGGGCCAGAAGAACTTTGGAAGTGCCTTCGGCAGTAATCAACAGTACATTGCGGAATGTTCCTCCGGCCGTGTTGGGATTACTTCCTCCGCGGATTTATTTAACCCAGATGATCCGGTCCGCACGAAAGGCACTTCGTATTACTCCTCCGGCTCCTACCAGTGTTCAAGATTTGAACATTCCCGAGCAATATAAAATGTATTGGGTAACGGAGGATGAATGTGAAGTTTTCCTGCAGTACGATTCCGGTCCGGAGGATCCACATAGGATTCTAATTTTTGCCAGAAGTACAATCAGTTCTTGGATACACATGGTTAAAAGCTTATATGGAGATGGTACTTTCAAGATTACACCTCTAATTTTCAAACAGGTGTTTGTACTTCTGGCAAGAAGAGAAGACTATGTGGTTCCGCTAATGTACTGTTTACTGCCGAACAAACTGCAAAGAACGTACCTCAAATTATTTACCGCGATCCACCAACTGTGGCCCGACTTAAACCCTGAACACTATTCCACGGATTTTGAAATAGCAGCCATTAATGCTGTCAGAGCCATCTTCCCCTCCTGCAGTATTGATGGTTGTTTATTTCATCTGACGCGGAATATCAAACGCAAATTGGACTCATTGGGACTAAGTCGGAAATACATTTCCGACCCAGAGTTTGCTTTACGTGCACGCATGGTAGCGGCTCTGGCTTTTGTCCCAGTTCTAGATTTAGAACCGGCAGTGGATGCCATCAAATGTGACATTGGACAAGATCTACAACCAGTGCTTCAGTGGTTTTCTCGTGTGTACATTGGAGTCAGTGAGGGTAGGCAGATTACACCGATTTTCCAACCCGCTTGGTGGTCGGTGTATGAGCGTACTCTTACTGGCCAAGATCGGACAAATAATGTTGTGGAAGCTGAGCATCGCAAGCTCCGTACTGAGTTTGGGATGGAACACAGCACGTTCTGGCGCTTCGTTGATGGCCTAAGGACAATTCAAAAAGGCAGAGATGCCTTGGTGGAGCTGTTTGTGAGGGGAGAACGAGCTCCTCCCAAGAGAAGGAGGTACAGAGATTGTAATGAAAGGATTTCAAAAATTGTGAGTGAATACAGCCGTCGTACTTTCTGTGAATACTTACGCGGCATTGCATTCAACATTGCCTTGGATTGAAAAGGATTAATCGATTTGAATATTACAATCTCTGTAATTTCTTCTCTTGTGTAAGTCCCTTACTATTTTGACTACTTCTTTCTTTCAAAACACTTTTGCTTA
Organism: Hyperolius riggenbachi; assembly: GCF_040937935.1. NCBI lineage: Eukaryota > Metazoa > Chordata > Amphibia > Anura > Hyperoliidae > Hyperolius > Hyperolius riggenbachi. The sequence goes on along the minus strand of NC_090653.1, from coordinate 37,072,715 downwards.
CTTTCTTCATGGTATACCGAAATTTGGTGAAAGCAGTAAAATGACAATTTAAAAAGGAAATTGAAGCTTAATTAAGATAACTGACGCCAAAAATTATTGGATTCAAATATTTGGATATTAAGAGTCTAAACTATTTGTAGAGTATACTACATGTTACAAATCAGTGTTAAAATTTTTTTTAACACACTGCTTACAGTTTTGAAAAATAAGTTTAATTGTACCTTATTCTAAAATCTCAAATTATCCGTATTTTACAATGGCTCATTATACTGTTGACTATAATCAATAAAAAAAAAAAAAATACAGGTATTGTGAATACTCTACACATATTTTCTCTAACCTTAAGTGAATTTAAAAAAAAAAAAAACATTTGGTTTCAAAAATTACTACTTTACCACATGACTGTGAAATTAATTTTTTTCAATTAAATATTTAATGGACAGCCAATCTTTTCTTGTGAGCAGTATTTAAAAATATTTGAAGTACTTAATTCAAGTCAACTTGAAATAGTATTTGTTGATAAACACAAATGGCATTCTCAACAAAATCAAAATTGTATGTGTACTGTTCAATAAAAGAATATGTGTTAAAAGTGTCTATTTGCAATATTTTTGTATAGTATGGAGGAATGTAAGCAAAAGGTTAAATTAGAAATTATTGAATATTATTCAATACCACAGTATTTATTTTTATCCAAAAAATTATTTTGGTTCAAAAGTGGAATAAGATTTGAGAATATTTAATCCTAAAACGGTAATTTATAATAAAGTTGTACTACTCAGCTCTGATTTGTGAACATCAATGAAAGACATATCTAAAAAAAAAATAAGAAAGGAAATTCTACCCAAAAAAATTTCTTTTTTTAATTAGACTGGTAGGATTGCAATCAGTTCAAAGTAAGGGGCAACATATTATTATTTTTTTTCCTGGAGGATGGCATGATGTATAATTGTAGCTAATTGTAACTGGAGGTGATATATGTATTGCATCTTACATTTTACAAGTAAAAATGTACAATTAAAAATAAAAATTATCACTGTATTTGCTGTACGCATTCTAAGTCATGGAAACATTAAAGACAAAAACTGCGTTATATATAAATTTGAGGAATTTAAGTACTTTTAGTAGAAATATACCAATGTATCAATACATATACCAATATTTTAGGTGTAATGTATGTAATTCTAGTTATGTTTCATTGTAGTAATTTATATTACAAATAAAATTTGAAAGTGTAAAATGTTATACAGTGTTGTAAATGCAGATTGAATCTATCTAAAAATGTAAACGTTAATTAATACACTTTGGTCTTTGAGTTATGAAGATTTACTGCGCTAAAAGTTAGTAGAATTTGTACAGTACATTGCAAGAATGTGAAAAAAAAATGTACAATAAAAACAATACAGGTCTCAAAGTAACCGGTGTCATTATTTACTGTTATACTTTAGGAGAGTTCAAGGGTGTTGAGAACAAACAACTCAAAACCAAGCTTAGGATTACTGTGGCATTACTCAGTTATACCTTACAACAGTTCACGGGTGTAGAGAACAAAGAACTCACACGCTACATTAGGAAAATTTTATAATTATGAGAATATTTCCATGGTGTACAAAACTGGGACCTCACACATAAAAATAGGATTGTGCTGATGAAATATCTCTTATGACGTCTTGCTTTCATGACCTCTCTCTTCCTTTCTGATTCGGTACCTCTGCCTATCTGTCTACCAGTTCCCAAAAGTTTGCTGTACACGTTTACATAATCAGTATTCTGTCTCTGTACCTCATATGCTCGAGTGTAGCCTACCTGGCCTGTCTGACCCTTCTGGCTGTCAGTCATTCCTCAATTGAGCAGTCTATATTTATTATCTTTGACACTATCCACCAAGTGTGTATTAGCTGCAAGGACCTCCTGTTCCACAGAGAGTACTCCTTGCACTGCAGTATGATTGCTTTACTATGTGGGAGTCTATGGATGCAGTGCAGTCAACTTACTAAACCATCTTGGAATGCTTGGCTGCTGTACAGTATGATACCCATACTATAAGTGAATGCCTAGATGGTTCGGTATGTCCAGATACTGCTCTCAAAAAGACTGTGCCTGCACAGACCGAAGGCCTCCAGTTCCTCAGTTGTCCACTGGATACAGTAGTGTCTGTATCTCCCGCCCCAACGAATATAGCATTTTAATGTTACACCACCAAAAATTACACTTTATTAGGTGTCCAGAGGTTACTCATTATTGTATTGATGATGATTATGCAGATCATGAATAATAAGGTATACATCTGTATTGTTGGTAATACTGCTGATCAAAAGTAATCAGATTATATTTCTGTGCTGACAAAAATCTAAACAAAAACCTATCATTTTAAAACAATTTTATGAAAAAAAAAATAACATAATAGAAGCATACTCAAAACAGAATACCTTGGAGTATATTTTTGATACATGTTCCCACTTATGTTGTTCCGATAATTAACTGTAAGTTTAGAGGGAGGGGGAGGTATTGGAGAAAACATGAAAAAAATGTAATCAAAGGACTGTTCATGGGTATATAAAGATGAAAAATGATATGAGATGATGAATTATAGCGAACAGGTCATAAGCAAGGTGTAATCTTACATAACAGTTTGTATTTAAAGTAAACTGCAATAAACGCTGCATGTTCTGAATTAGTTAATTGGAAATGGCAGCATAGATCATGGACATGTTATATATTGGGTGCATAGACAAATAACAATACAATACTTTACTTTTTTGAATAAAACTGAAGGAGAAATTTAAATTTTTTAATAAAAATTGAGTGGTTAACACAAAAAAGGATGGGCGACTTATTGGATTGTCGGTCAAAACTTTTGATTGAAGCCACAATAAAGTATTAAGGACCATTAATGTTCTTACATTTCATTTTAAAGGCTATACAGTGGGCAAGATGAGGGTTTGAACAGGTGACAAGAGGCACAAAGACTTGAAGATTAAATGAGGATGTAATGGTTATGAGTGTTTGCAGTTGACAAGTGAAAACAGGAGGTAATTGATGGTTGTCTCAGGATGTGATTACAGGGTAATGTTGATACAATCAATGACATGAGGAGGAGGTCAAAAGGGGATATGATCATCTCAAGGAAATATGAAGGTTTTAGATACTGATGTACAGCACACACGGAGCCAACTGGAGACTGATGTGATGAGTAGGTGTGATAGGGCCTGACAGCTGGTAACAGGAGGTGATTGTTGGATGTATCATGGTATTATTAAAGGGTGGAATTGATGCAAGCAATGCAATGGCGAGTAGATTTTATTGGACAATGTGAGGACTATATGCAGAAGTGGGCAGATGATTAGTTGATAAAAAGGGTCAGACTATGATGTGATGGGTATAAAAATTAGCAGTGAAAGGTGGTGAAAAGGGTAGACTGATGGTGGATGATTGATGGTTTATCAATGGGTGATTAAAAGTAAAACAAGCTGTTAAATAATGTGCTGTGAAGGTGATACAGGAGGTCTGACAGCATTGTAGTAGTGTTTCCGGGTGTTCTGGTGCCGACAAGGGGCAGAATAGTATGTGAAGTGATGGGGAGCAATGACTGGTGTTGACGGGGTGATTGATCCATAGGTGATCAATGAGTGATTGAAGGTGAATTTTTTTTTTTAAATATAAATAATGAAATAAAAATAATGATAAAATTGAAAAGGGGGGTATAAGTGGAATGTAAAGGTGTGTGCATGGAGATTTGATGAGTACATGGGAAATAATTGTATCTAAGATTATGTGTAGCAGTGAGCGGTGATGGCAGGGTGATTGAAGGGGTGTTGATCAGTGTTTACAGGAGATAACAGATATATAATATTCACTTTTGTGGTTAAATGACGCAGGATATGCGGGCATTTTGAGGATAAATGTGGGTGATTGGTTAAACCAAAATTTAAGGTGTTATCTGATGGTTATCAGTGACAGGTAAGGGTAGAGGATGACTGATCGGTAATAGACGGTGGATTTAAATGTGATGCGTGGATAATTACAGGAGAGAATAGATATATAAAGAAAATGTGGGGGTAGGGTGGAGGGGGAGGCTTGTTTTATAATATAAGGGTGTTAGTGATAAGGAGACACCAGGGGCAAGATCACGTACTATTGTATAATAGTGACAGGGATATATTTATGGATGAGTACAGTAATGATTGGGAGAAAACATGGTTGTGAATGAGTGTGAAGAGGGGGGTGTGGGGAGATGTGGGGTAAAGCCGTAGGTCAGGGGGGGAGGGGGAGACAGTGTTTTTCCGTGCATACTGGAAGACCTGCAAAATACCATGGTGTTCAATACAAAATTGTGACAACCTAGGAAGGCGGTAAACATAATTAAAATTTTATACAGTAAAAACCGTATTATACATTTAATATGATACTAAGACAAAAGGTTAACAAGCATCAGAAACTTAAGAAATAACAGCGGTTTGACACAACTGCTGTTCGGACACTATTGTCAGCTTACAATCACGTCGACAACGATGCCATTCACACATAACAACGACACACACTGAATACAGTAATCGGCCTAAGTAGGTAGACTGGAAAATGCCAATATGTTCGCATATCGGATGTATGCACACATCAAGTATGCGTCAGGCATAGCTTAACACAAGTGTCTTGTAGAGATAGTACCAAAAACTTAATATTTATTATTTTATTTCATCAGTAAACAGTACATTCACTTCAAAATTAACGGTAGGAATAGTGTACCTATATTGGAAAATACAGCAGCTACAATAATAAAAACTTTAACCACTTCCCGACCGCCTAACGCACTGGGGCGGCAGGGAAGTGGAGGCCTTAAGGACCAGCTCACCCACAGAGGCGGCGGTCCTTCTAAGGCCATGGGCGGAGCGATCGCGTCATCCGTGACGCGATCCTCTGCCGCCGCTCGTTTTCGCGCACCCGCCACAACATCACGCCGGCCATACGGAAGCGCCGGCGGGATGTTAACCCGACGCTCGCCGCATACAAAGTGTATAATACACTTTGTAATGTTTACAAAGTGTATTATACAGGCTGACTCCTGCCCTGGTGGTCCCAGTGTCCGAGGGACCACCAGGGAAAGCTGCAGCCACTCTATGTCGCACCCAAGCACACTGATTTCTCCCCCCCTGCCCCAGATCGCCCACAGCACCCCTCAGACCCACCCCTTCCCAAACCCCAGACCCCTGTTTCCACCCAATCACCCCCCTAAACAACCATCAATCACTCCCTGTCACTATCTGTCAATGCTATTTTTTTTTATCCCCCCCCCCCTGCCCACTGCACCCTCCTGATCACCCCCCCACTCCTCAGATTCTGCCCAGACACCCCCCAGATCCCCCCCCCCTGTATACTGTATGCATCTATCCCCCCTGATCACCTGTCAATCACCTGTCAATCACCCATCAATCACCCCCTGTCACTGCCACCCATCAATCAGCCCCTAACCTGCACCTTGCGGGCAATCTGATCACCCACCAACACCAATAGATCGCCCGCAGATCCGACATCAAATCACCACCAAAACGCAGTGTTTAAATCTATTCTCTCCTCTAAACACCCACTAATTACCCATCAATAACCCATCAATCACCCCCTATCACCAACTGTCACTGTTACCCATCAGATCAGACCCTAATCTGCCCCTTGCGGGCACCCAATCACCCACCTACACGCTCAGATTGCCCTCAGACCCCCCCTTATCAATTCGCCAGTGCATTAGTTACATCTGTTCTTCCCTGTAATAACCCACTGATCACCTGTCAATCACCTGTCAATCACCCATCAATCACCCCCTGTCACTGCCACCCATCAATCACCCCATGTCACTGCCACTCATCAATCAGCACCTAACCTGCCCCTTGCGGGCAATCTGATCACCCACCCACACCAATACTTCGCCCGCAGATCCGACGTCAGATCACCTCCCAAGTGCAATGTTTATATCTGTTCTCTACCCTAAACACCCACTAATTACCCATCAATCAAACACTATTACTCAGAGCAATTAGATTAGACCCCTATCTGCACCTAGGGCACTCAATCACCCGCCCACACCCTCAGAATGCACTCAGGCCCCAGCCCTGATCACCTCGCCAGTGCATTGCTTGCATCTATTCCTCCCTCTAATCACACCTTGAGACACCCATCAATCACCTCCTGTCACCCCCTAGCACACCTACCCATCAGATCAGGCCCTAATTTGCCCCGTGTGGGCTCCTGATCACTCGGCAAAACCCTCAGATCCCCCTCAGACCCCTTCCGATCACATCCCCAGATTATACCCCAGAACAGTCATTTTGAGACATTTGGTTTCAAAACTACTCACGGTTTTGGGCCCGTAAAATGCCAAGGCGGTATAGGAACCCCACAAACTGACGACATTTTAGAAAAAAGACACCCCAATGTATTATGTTAGGTGTATGACGAGTTCCTAGAAGATTTTATTTTTTGTCAAAAGTAAGTGGAAATTGATTTTTTTTTTTTCACAAAGTGTCATTTTTCACTAACTTGGGAAAAAAAAAAAATCTTCTATGAACTCGCCATAAACTTAACGGAATACCTTGGGGTGTCTTCTTTCAAAAATGTGGTAATTTGTGGGGTTCCTATACTGTCCTGGCATTTTAGGGGCCCTAAACCGTGAGAAGTAGTCTTGAAACGAAATTTCTCAAAATGACCTGTGATATCCTAAAGGTACTCATTGGACTTTGTGGCCCTTAGCGCAGTTAGGCTGCAAAAAAATGCCACACATGTGGTATTGCCGTACTCAGGAGAAGTAGTATAATGTGTTTTGGGGTGTATTTTTACACATACCCATGCTGAGTGGGAGAAATATCTCTATAAATGACAATTTTTTCATTTTTTTTACACACAATTGTCCATTTACAGAGAGATTTCTCCCACTCAGCATGGGTATGTGTAAAAATACACCCCAAAACACATTATACTACTTCTCCGGAGTACGGCAATACCACATGTGTGGCACTTTTTTGCAGCCTAACTGCGCTAAGGGCCACAAAGTCCAATGAGCACCTTTAGGCTTTACATGGGTGCTTACAAATTAGCACCCCACAAAATGCCAGGACAGTAAACACACCACACAAATGACCACATTTTGGAAAGTACACACTTCAAGGTATTCAGAGAGGGGCATGGTGAGTCCGTGGCAGATTTGATTTTTTTTGGTCGCAAGTTAGAAGAAATGGAAACTATTTTTTATTTTTTTTTTGTCACAAAGTGTCATTTTCCGCTTACTTGTGACAAAAATTAATATATTTTATGAACTCACTATGCCTCTCAGTGAATACTTTGGGATGTCTTCTTTCCAAAATGGGGTCATTTGGGGGCTATTTATACTATCCTGGAATTCTAGCCCTTCATGAAACATGTCAGGTGGTCAGAAAAGTCATAGATGCTTGAAAATGGGAAAATTCACTTTTTGAAACATAGTTTGTAAACGCTATAACTTTCACACAAAACAATAAATATACACTGAACGGGTTTTTTTTTTTTATCAAAAACATGTTTGGCCACATTTTTCGCGCTGCATGTATACAGAAATTTTAATTTATTTGAAAAATGTCAGCACAGAAAGTTAAAATAATCCTTTTTTTGCCAAAATTCATGTCTTTTTTGATGAATATAATAAAAAGTAAAAATCGCAGGAGCAATCAATTAGCACCAAAAGAAAGCTTTATTAGTGACAAGAAAAGGAGCCAACATTCATGTAGGTGGTAGGTTGTATGAGCGAGCAATAAACCGTGAAAGCTGCAGTGGTCTGAATGGAAAAAAAGTGGCTGGTCCATAAAGGGGGTTAAAGCACACGGTCCTCAAGTGGTTAACTAGATTTGAAATTACAATATTTAAATTTGAAGCCTGAAATTGGATTAAAAATTAAAATAATTACGTATGGGAAATAAAAGGAAATATATGAGATGTGTGAACAAATGCTAAATGACTGTACATAGGATTACATAGGAGTTAAATTTTATAGCTACAGTACAAAATACAGTACATAAATTAAATGTTCACTAAATGTAAAATCTGTGACAAATATAATTTTTTTTGATTTTTTAAACTAGTAGGAATAATTCCAATTTACACCATTAGATGGTGCCAGCGAACATTTAACCACTTGAGGACCTAGGGCTTTCTACCCCTTAAGGACCGGCCACTTTTTTTCCATTCAGACCACTGCAGCTTTCACGGTTTATTGCTCGCTCATACAACCTACCACCTAAATGAATTTTGGCTCCTTTTCTTGTCACTAATAAAGCTTTCTTTTGGTGCTATTTGATTGCTCCTGCGATTTTTACTTTTTATTATATTCAGCAAAAAAGACATGAATTTTGGCAAAAAAATGATTTTTTTAACTTTCTACGCTGACAGTTTTCAAATAAAGTAAAATTTCTGTATACATGCAGCGCGAAAAATGTGGACAAACATGTTTTGGATAAAAAAAAAACCCATTCAGCGTTTATTTATTGGTTTGGGTAAAAGTTATAGCGTTTACAAACTATGGTGCAAAAAGTGAATTTTCCCATTTTCAAGCATCTATGACTTTTCTGACCCCCTGTCATGTTTCATGAGGGGCTAGAATTCCAGGATAGTATAAATACCCCCCAAATGACCCCATTTTGGAAAGAAGACATCCCAAAGTATTCACTGAGAGGCATAGTGAGTTCATAGAAGATATTATTTTTTGTCACAAGTAAGCGGAAAATGACACTTTGTGAGAAAAAAAAAAAAAAAAAAAAGTTTCCATTTCTTCTAACTTGCGACAAAAAAAAATGAAATCTGCCACGGACTCACCATGCCCCTCTCTGAATACCTTGAAGGGTCTACTTTCCAAAATGGGGTCATTTGTGGGGTGTGTTTACTGTCCTGACATTTTGGGGGGTGCTAAATTGTAAGCACCCCTGTAAAGCCTAAAGGTGCTCATTGGACTTTGGACCCCTTACCACAGTTAGGCTGCAAAAAAGTGCCACACATGTGGTACCGCCGTACTCAGGAGAAGTAGTATAATGTGTTTTGGGGTGTATTTTTACACATACCCATGCTGGGTGGGAGAAATATCTCTGTAAATGACAATTTTTTAATTTTTTTTACACACAATTGTCCATTTACAGAGTTATTTCTCCCACCCAGCATGGGTATGTGTAAAAATACACCCCAAAACACATTATACTACTTCTCCCGAGTACGGCGATACCACATGTGTGGAACTTTTTTGCACCCTAACTGCGCTAAAGGGCCCAAAGTCCAATGAGCACCTTTAGGCTTTCACAGGTCATTTTGCGGAATTTGATTTCCAGACTACTCCTCACGGTTTAGGGCCCCTAAAATGCCAGGGCAGTATAGGAACCCCACAAATGACCCCATTTTAGAAAGAAGACACCCCAAGGTATTCCGTTAGTAGCATAGTGAGTTCATAGAAGATTTTATTTTTTGTCAAAAGTTAGCGGAAAATTGATTTTTATTGTTTTTTTCACAAAGTGTCATTTTCCACTAATTTTTGACAAAAAATAAAATCTTCTATGAACTCGCTATGCTACTAACGGAATACCTTGGGGTGTCTTCTTTCTAAAATGGGGTCATTTGTGGGGTTCCTATACTGCTCTGGCATTTTAGGGGCCCTAAACCGTGAGGAGTAGTCTGGAAATCAAATTCCGCAAAATGACCTGTGAAAGCCTAAAGGTGCTCATTGGACTTTGGGCCCTTTAGCGCAGTTAGGGTGCAAAAAAGTGCCACACATGTGGTATCGCCGTACTCGGGAGAAGTAGTACAATGTGTTTTGGGGTGTATTTTTACACATACCCATGCTGGGTGGGAGAAATAACTCTGTAAATGGACAATTGTGTGTAAAAAAATCAAAAGATTGTCATTTACAGAGGTATTTTTCCCACCCAGCATGGGTATGTGTAAAAATACACCCCAAAACACATTGTACTACTTCTCCCGAGTACGGCGATACCACATGTGTGGCACTTTTTTGCACCCCAAGTACGCTAAGGGGCCCAAAGTCCAAGGAGTACCTTTAGGATTTCACAGGTCATTTTTGTTTCAAGACTACTCCTCACGGTTTAGGGCCCCTAAAATGCCAGGGCAGTATAGGAACCCCACTAATGACCCCATTTTAGAAAGAAGACACCCCAAGGTATTCCGTTAGGTGTATGGCGAGTTCATAAAAGATTTTATTTTTTGTCACAAGTTAGTGAAAAATGACACTTTGTGAAAAAAACCAATGAAAATCAATTTCCGCTAACTTTTGACAAAAAATAAAATCTTCTATGAACTCGTCATACACCTAACAGAATACCTTGGGGTGTCTTTTTTTCTAAAATGGGGTCACTTGTGGGGTTCCTATACCGCCCTGGCATTTTACGGGCCCAAAACCGTGAGTAGTCTGGAAACCAAATGTCTCAAAATGACTGTTCAGGGGTATAAGCATCTGCAAATTTTGATGACAGGTGGTCTATGAGGGGGCGAATTTTGTGGAACCGGTCATAAGCAGGGTGGCCTTTTAGATGACAGGTTGTATTGGGCCTGATCTGATGGATAGGAGTGCTAGGGGGGTGACAGGAGGTGATTGATGGGTGTCTCAGGGGGTGGTTAGAGGGGAAAATAGATGCAATCAATGCACTGGGGAGGTGATCGGAAGGGGGTCTGAGGGGGATCTGAGGGTTTGGCCGAGTGATCAGGAGCCCACACGGGGCAAATTAGGGCCTGATCTGATGGGTAGGTGTGCTAGGGGGTGACAGGAGGTGATTGATGGGTGTCTCAAGGTGTGATTAGAGGGGGGAATAGATGCAAGCAATGCACTGGCGAGGTGATCAGGGATGGGGTCTGAGGGCATTCTGAGGGTGTGGGCGGGTGATTGAGTGCCCTAGGGGCAGATAGGGGTCTAATCTGATAGGTAGCAGTGACAGGGGGTGATTGATGGGTAATTAGTGGGTGTTTAGGGTAGAGAACAGATGTAAACACTGCACTTGGGAGGTGATCGGACGTCGGATCTGCGGGCGATCTATTGGTGTGGGTGGGTGATCAGATTGCCCGCAAGGGGCAGGTTAGGGGCTGATTGATGGGTGGCAGTGACAGCGGGTGATTGATGGGTGGCAGTGACAGGGGGTGATTGATGGGTGGCAGTGACAGGGGGTGATTGACGGGTGATTGATAGGTGATTGACAGGTAATCAGTGGGTTATTACAGGGGAGAACAGATGTAAATATTGCACTGGCGAATTGATAAGGGGGGGTCTGAGGGCAATCTGAGCGTGTAGGCGGGTGATTGGGTGCCCGAAAGGGGCAGATTAGGGTCTGATCTGATGGGAAACAGTGACAGGTGGTGATAGGGGGTGATTGATGGGTGATTGATGGGTAATTAGTGGGTGTTTAGAGGAGAGAATAGTTGTAAACAATGGATTTGGGAGGTGATCTGATGTCGGATCTGCGGGCGATCTAATGGTGTGGGTGGGTAATCAGATTGCCCGCAAGGGGCAGGTTAGGGGCTGATTGATGGGTGGCAGTGACAGGGGGTGATTGATGGGTGATAGGTGATTGGCAGGTGATTGACAGGTGATCAGTGGGTTATTACAGGGAAGGACAGATGTAATTAATGCACTGGCGAATTGATAAGGGGGGGGTCTGAGGGCAATCTGAGCGTGTGGGCGGGTGATTGGGTGCCCGCAAGGGGCAGATTAGGGTCTGATCTGATAGGTAACAGTGACAGGTGGTGATAGGGGGTGATTTATGGGTGATTGATGGGTAATTAGTGGGTGTTTAGAGGAGAGAATAGATGTAAACAATGGATTTGGGAGGTGATCTGATGTCGGATCTGCGGGCGATCTATTGGTGTGGGGGGGTGATCAGATTGCCTGCAAGGGGCAGGTTAGGGGCTGATTGATGGGTGGCAGTGACAGGGGGTGATTGACGGGTGATTGACGGGTGATTGACGGGTGATTGACAGGTGATTGACAGGTGATTGACAGGTGATCAGGGGGGATAGATGCATACAGTACATGGGGGGGGGGCCTGGGGGGGGTCTGGGGAGAATCTGAGGGGTTGGGGGGGTGATCAGGAGGGTGCAGGGAGCAGGGGGGGGGGTATAAAAAAAAAATTTGCGTTTTTAGATAGTGACAGGGAGTGATTGATGGGCGATTAGGGGGGTGATTGGGTGCAAACAGGGGTCTGGGGGGTGGGCAGGGGGGGGTCTGATGGGTGCTTTGGGCGATCTGGGGCAGGGGGGGGGGAAATCAGTGTGCTTGGTGCAGACTAGGGTGGCTGCAGCCTGCCCTGGTGGTCCCTCGGACACTGGGACCACCAGGGCAGGAGGCAGCCTGTATAATACACTTTGTAAACAATACAAAGTGTATTATACACTTTGTATGCGGCGATCGTCGGGTTAACATCCCGCCGGCGCTTCCGTATGGCCGGCGGGATGTTGCGACTGGTGAGCGGCGCCATGCGGAGGCGGAGGATCGCGTCACGGATGACGCGATCGCTCCGCCCATGCCCTTAAATGGACTGCCACCTCTGTGGGTGAGGCCGTCCTGAAGGGCTCCACTTCCCCGCCGCCCCTGTGTAGTGGGCGGTCGGGAAGTGGTTAAACATTGAAATCAATAAATGTAGACATACACTGTTAATAATCTTATGAGACATCACAATAATGGTAATAGATATATAGAACTTTGATAAATTAACTAATAGGGAAAAAAATATCAGGTAAAATCGAGGATTAAGATATAGTAGTTGATTTATATGTAAGTTTTATTTGTTAAAATTAACACTGGGATAATTACAATATACATAATAAATAAATAGATTATACATTATACATTATACAATATGCATACATCAATTCATATTAGGATTTAATATTAGGATTTAAATTTATAAATATTAGCATAAGTCTATATAAATAAAGCATATGAATGAAGAAAAACTAAATTTGAAATTACAACGGTAAATACCGTATCAAAAATATGTAAAAAAAATAAAATAAAAAATTAATTAACGCTAATTAACGTTAAAACCAAGTAAAAAGACTAACGGTAAATTTCAATAATAACGTGTATAATTATTAAACGATAAACAACGTTTACAGCAGCTATTGATAGTAAAAAAGGCACGAAGCTTAACGGAAACAATAGATAAACAATGTCAACGAGAATTAACGATTAAAGGCATTAAAGAACATTGCAATTGTAATATCTTAACGGTAAACTGAGATAAGACTCGTTTTTAGGATTTAGAAAAAAAATTATAACATTATAGAATTTTTAACGAAAAAATACAATATAATGAGGTTCGGATAATTACTAAAGTATTGCCGCTATTGATAATTAACGAGACAGTGCGCCAGCTTTAAACAAAATTTAACGCGCGCCATTATAAAGCCCAACTAACGCTATTTTTCGATAAGCGTATCTTTTCTATGCGGCGCCATTAAAACGCATAGGCGCCAGGCGCCATTATCAAATGATACGCTCCACACAGCCTCTCTAATTTTACTTTTTAATTCTTGCTAGCAAGCAGCATTTCCCAGCACATGGTCTCTCACTTCACTGCTCCATTCTTTTTACTTATACATTATATAATAAATGTTATTTTATTCACAACAGTACTTATCAAACATGGTGGTATTGTTTTTTTAAGGTGTTCTCTCCATTTACCTGGTTTCAGCTCTTATTATATGCACTAACTGCACTTTGCACTTAATTGTTTTTTTAAGCTGCTCTAATGTATTATTAATTGATATATTATACCATAATTGGTGAATTCAGCCTAGCCTGACTCAACTCACTGACCTTAGGAGCTCAGGAGAAACTCCACAAGACGCCCTGCACCATGGACGCATCAGGTTTAGTATATTTTTTTTCCTGTTTTTTTCTCCTCTAAACCTAGGTGCGTCTTATGGTCCGGAGCGTCTTATAGTCCGAAAAATACGGTACACCTTAGATGCCTGCCATTGGTTGTTGCAACAATGTTTGACCCTAGCAACACCTGGCAGAGTTCACCTCACACCTGTGCCGACCAATCAACACCCTTTAGCGTAACACCACCTTTATGCAGTGAAATGACAGCCAAACAAGATCCCTGCTACCTCAGAGAGGGAAAACCAACACTCACTAAGCTTATCCCCGGTTGCCACAGTTCCATGTAGGGCCTATATTACATATTGCGGCCCTTCTCATGGAACTGAAGACAACACCTGGATAATAACCTAACTAGATTATCTACAGAATAAATAAAGGACACAGGACACTCCAGGCTGGCATTTAATAGGCCGTGGCCAACTTTATTGATAAAGTCAATAAATTAATAAATTAGTTGAGGTCCAAAATAACTCAATAAGAGATAACTTTATTATTTAAAATGAAACATAAAATCACTCATAAACTGATCCACCAATACGGTTCGGATCACAACAATACTGAAACAACCAGTAGGACCCCACCAGCCAGGCTATACTAGCCTGGCACCCCACCACCAACAGCCTTCTCAATGCAGCACTGGAGGTCTAAATTAAAAATATCTAATCCCACATCACTAAGATGCACCCAATCCTGCCTATAAAGACCCTGAGGGCCTCCCTCCAAATCCACATGCCTGAATGAAAATCCTCCAATTTCTGGCAAAAATGTCTCCAATTTATGGTTTAACCGACGCCTGACCTTTTCGCAGGGAAAAAGGTCAGCCGTCCGCAACCACAACCAACGAGGGACAATTTCGGAAAAAATGATTACTGTTTTTGATAAAAAGGCATGGAAAACGGAGAGATCATCTCGAATGTTGAAATAAAGTTCCAGGGATTTCATTTTACCTATGTCGTTACCGCCTAAGTGTACGATTAAAACATCAGGGGAAGGCCATACCAACATTAAATCATACATAACATTTTTAAATTGTGACCAAACCATTCCTCTCACCCCATGCCAATAGATGGCATACTCAGCTGGATCCATGTTCAAGTTAGTCGAATAGCATCTTCGATAAGCTCTGTTATGTGCCCAAAAAACATAAGAGTGGCCTATTATCCACACCACTTTCTTTGTACCTGAAAAATAAAAACCATATTAAGGACGAATGTAAAACTTGAAAGCTCCCGACTTCCATCTCCCAACCTTCTTGATTATGCTGTCAGAAAGGCCCAACCTGGCCGCTTCTGTAGCCGCCCCTATGCGGAAAGAATGAGACGTTAGCCTGAACCCTTCCAAACCAGCAGCGCGGGAGCAAAGCCTCAGTACTGAATTAAATTCAAAGATAGATAATGAGGAGCTATTCTCATGCTGTAAGAGCGTACCCGGTGCGGGACCTCTTACTGCCAGGAAATTAACTAAGTTCTACAAAGGGCATAATTTGTGACCCACCCAAGAATTCAATTCAATGAAAACCCCTTTGCCTAATTGGTCAGTTTTGGAAGACTGGAGAAAAATCTTTACTTTTGAAGGGGTAACAGTCACATTCTCATATAGCAAACCCCCGCCCCCGGAGGAGCTACGAGAAATAAGTTCGGAGACCCGGAAGGCTGCAAAAAACATTAACGTAAAAGCGCAACGAAAAAGTAATGACTCAAAATTAGAAAAACAAACGCTACCTACAGCTTCCCAAATACAAGCCAACATCTCCAAGGATATAGGCTGCCTACTGTCAGGTTTAAAAGAAAAACGCCTATGACCTTTCAACATTTGCCTAACCGAGAAGTAGGAATTACAAGCCGGCAAATTCTTGAGTTTCATAAAAAAGGAAATACCCGCCAAGGATTTGACAATATGAGAATGTGACTGGCCCTTTTTTATGCAGGAGGATACATATTGTAGAACAACCCCTTCTGACATGTGATTTTCATTCAAACCTAGCAACTGCACAAAATGAATCCATTTTTTCCATGCGACTGAGTAAGACCTCCAGGTCGCAACAGAAACTGATTGACGAATTCTGTCTCTAATTAATCCCATATCAAGTTCCACAGGAAAACTGGCACTTCCTCTCCCTTGGGTCGCGCTGAAGGGGCCAATGACCAGAATCTCTCCATCTGAAATCGGGAGAGAGCATCCGCGATGACATTTGTTATACCTGGGACATGTTGAGCTTTCAACCAAATATTAAATTTAAGAGTGTATAAAACTAATAACCTTAACAATTTAACAACAATGGGTGATTTTGAAGAAAGGCAATTGACGGCATAAACTACTCCTTTGTTGTCAGATTGTACAACAATTCTCTTGCCCTTAAGTTGACCTCCCCAGATATATAAGGCCACTACAACTGGGAATAACTCTAACAAGACAATGTTTCCCGTCACCTCCTTTTGACGCCATTCCGCAGGCCACCTAGCAGCAAACCATCTGTCATTAAAAAATGCACCGCAGCCGACACTGCCGGATGCATCAGTGAAAAAATTTAGCTCTGAGTTTGTTTGGAACGCATCCTGCCATAAAGAACGGCCATTATAGCTATTTAAGAATTCGGCCCATACTAAAAGATCTTCTTTCAAATCAGAAGTTAGCCTAACATGTGAATAAGGTGACTTTAAACCCTTAATGGACATGGCCAAACGACGGGAAAAAACACGACCCATGGGCATTATCCTGGTAGCGAACGCAAGTGAACCAAGCAAAGATTGCATTTCTTTGAGCAAAACTTTCTTCTTTCTTAAAAGGGTAAAAATTAAAGTTTTTAACTGAACTAATTTTGCCTCTGGTAAGCGAAAAGACATTTTCGCTGAATCTATTGTAATGCCTAAAAACTCTATACATGTGCTTGGACGGACCGTTTTCTGAAGCTAATGGGATCCCGAATTCTTGACATACCACAGTGAATGTTACTAGTAATTTTTGGCAGATGCCAGAGTCTGCTGGGCCCATAAATAAAAAATCATCCAGGTAATGTATTATTGAATTAAAACCGGAAATGAACTGCACCACCCAATCTAAAAAAGTGGAAAAGCTCTCAAAGTAGCTGCAAGAAAGTGAGCAGCCCATTGGCAGACATTTATCAAAAAATAATTTTTCTTCAAAATGAAAACCTAAGGAATTAGGATTGAAAACTGCTGCGCCGGCGGCCACCCGGTTGGTCGCCAGGGAATGGGAGGAGCCAGCGCTGACAGAAGGGGCGTGCTCACAGCCAGCGCCGGCGGCGATCCGATTGGCCGCCGAGAAGTGGGCGGAGCTATCTCCGCTTGATGCTCCGATTGCAGGGATTCCTTCACAGGCGCTCAGAACATAGCGCCTAGCCGCAGCCCGACTGGCCGATCCTTCCGCTCCATCTAACGGACAAGCCTCCGCCGCTTCATGATTGGTCGGCGGCACGGACTGTTGAGCAGGGCGGGCTTCAAAGGAGCCAGACTTCACCGCCGCTGCCGCCGCCTGCCCGCTAAGACCTCTGCTCTGCCGCTGGAAACCGGAACCTTTCTTGGACTTCGCCTGACCGCCCGATGCCGATGTCTTGCCGCTCCCGGACCTGGGACCACCACCGCTGGGCTCATCAGGCGAGTAAGTCCGACGCTTCTTCCTCAGTCTCTTCGCTGGCTGCTCGGCTGTTCTCTGCGCTTCTCCCGCTTCCCTCCGCTCCTCTTCGGCCAGCCGTAGGCAGCGCGCCAGGGTCTCCAGACCTCCCGGCTCTTCGGCTCTTGCGGCCAAACGCCTTACTATATCCATTGCGGCAGGGGGCTCAGTAATACAAGCAGTATTACAAGCTCAAGAGCTCGCCCAGCCGCTTCTGGAACAAAGGCAGTTTAGACCTGCCAACGGACCTACTTATATACACCTTAGATGCCTGCCATTGGTTGTTGCAACAATGTTTGACCCTAGCAACACCTGGCAGAGTTCACCTCACACCTGTGCCGACCAATCAACACCCTTTAGCGTAACACCACCTTTATGCAGTGAAATGACAGCCAATCAAGATCCCTGCTACCTCAGAAAGGGAAAACCAACTAACTCACTAAGCTTATCCCCGGTTGCCACAGTTCCATGTAGGGCCTATATTACATATTGCGGCCCTTCTCATTACTCCAGACAACATTTAGGGCACCAGTGCATGCTACACAGCTGTCTGATTCCCCTCCCCCTTTGGCAATGCTAGGCAGTGGTGCTCAGCAAGATTTCGTATATCCGAACTACCCAGATAATCCGAACTTTCTCCACTATCCGAGCAAAATTGGATTTCCCAGCTGAAGTTCGAAATCTGGGTGGATAGTTAGTTTAGATGAGAGAGAGAAAGAGAGAGAGAGAGAGAGAGAGAGAGAGAGAGAGAGGAGGGAGGGAGGGAGAGAGAGAGAGAGAGAGAGAGAGAGAGAGAGAGAGAGAGAGAGAGAGGGAGAGAGAGAGAGGGAGAGAGAGAGAGAGAGACAGAGAGACAGAGAGAGAGAGAGGTGTCATCCAGAGGGAATCTTAATGATCTGCAAGGTTCAGCTTCAATAACCGCCCACAGGCGTACTCAGCAGCATTAAGTGAACAAGCATTTTAAGCCATTTTCAGGTCACTTCCGGTTTTCTATCCGGATATCCGAATCCGGTCGGATATCGGGTTCGGATATCCGAGTTTACTCGGATACCAAAAAGTTGGATTCGGAGATCCGATTCGAATCCGGATATCTGGGTATCCGGATCCGAAACTATTTGGATTTGAAAAAGGGGTCTTGCATGGGTCTTGCATGTACTGGGCCCCAGCTTGATGACATCAGGTCAGCAATGCATCATCAGTACAAGTCAGGGGATGCCCTACAATCGCTGCAGGAATGGGAAGAGGTGGGAGAGCCTCTTACTACCAATCTCTGCAAAGGGTGGGTGGGCGTGTGTGGAGGACTACCAGAGAAAACTGCAGGAAGGAAGAGGGATCACTAGACCACCAGGCAGTGCCATAGGAGTTAAAGGAGGAGGGCCACTAGACTAACAGGGAGAAAGCTGTAGGAAAGAGGGGGTCACTACAAAGGGGTTCTGTTTGTGACACTTACCTGGGGCTTCTACCGACCCCCTGCAGCTGTCATGTGCCCGCGCCGTCCTCTACGATCCTCCATTCCCCGCTGCTGTCACCAATTATTCGAGCTTACTGCACCTGCACAGTAAGCTCCCGGAGACGCGAGCGGGAGATGGGACACGCGTGGCTGTGCACAGTTGTATTCGTCTAGTTAGACGATTGATTGAACGGTGACAGCGGCGGGGAACAGAGGATCGTAGAGGATGGGGCAGGCACATGACAGCTGAGGGGGCCGGTAGAAGCCCAAGGTAAGTGTCAGTTTTTTAGTTTTTGTTTAACCCCCCCTCTACAAATTAAAGCTATAAGGGGGGAAAACTAGAGAAATAGTTGAAAATATATCGGGGGGGGGGGGGGAATGATTAGACTATGAGGGACAGCTATAAGGGGAGGGGGGTACACTAGATCACCAGGGAAAATATATAAAGGAGAGAAGGACCACTAAACGCCAGGAAAAGCAATAAATAACGGGGGTGGGTCCGCTAGATGACCAGGGCAAGCTATAAGAAAGAGGTGGTTTTTACTATGGAAAAAAAATATTTATCCACCTCCTTTAACACCGCCCACTTTTGAAACCACACCCCATGATTTTCACTATTTACATATTACCGCTGGGAAAACTAATCCAAAAACATGGCCTGACATACCACTGCTATGCAGACGACACCCAACTATATCTTTCCTTCAAGCCTGGTGTGACAGACCCAACTCTAACTATAAACGCCTGCTTACGTGAACTACAGCAATGGATGAATGACAACTGGCTGAAACTAAATGCAGACAAAACTGAAGTCCTTCTGATTGGAGGGCAGAGCATGATAACAAAACAACTTAACTTGCAGTCTTCACCACTGGGAATAGGAGGCACGGATCTACGCAGCTCTGATCATGTGCGTAGCCTGGGAGTTCTAATTGATGGGGATTTAAACTTCAGAACTCAAATCTCTGCTGTGGTGAAATCATCCTATTTTCACCTGAAGAACATTGCAAAAATCAAGCACCTCATCCCCCCAGAAGATCTGCCAACCTTAGTCCACGCCTTCATCACATCCCGACTGGACTACTGCAATGCTCTCTACACTGGCCTTCCAAAAAAGGCCTTGTACCGTCTACAGCTGATACAGAATACTGCTGCCAGACTGCTAACCAACCAACCCCGTCACTGCCACATAACGCCAGTCCTGCACTCCCTTCACTGGCTACCTATAGAATGGAGGGTCCTATTCAAGATCGGCCTACTGACATTTAAATCCCTGAATAATCTAGGCCCTGGATACATGAAAGATATGTTGCAGCTACGTAGCAATCCCCGCATTCTCAGATCAACAGGTTCTAATAATCTAGTCATACCCAGAGTCCACTTGGAAACGTTTGGTCCCAGAGCCTTCTGTCATGCTGCCCCTACGTTTTGGAACTCCTTACCTCAACAGATCAGGACAGCTCCATCCCTGGACGTGTTTAAATCCAGACTGAAAACCCACCTGTTCAGTCTGGCATTTGCAGAAATATAACTTTTGTTGTGTGAATACTTCATCCTACTACCAATTACTGAATCTGAGAGAGCCTAAGCGCTTTGAGTCCTATGGGAGAAAAGCGCTATAGAAATGTTATTGTATTGTATTATTATTGTATTGTATTGTAATCATAATGAAGCCTAAATAAACTTTGTTTTATTAGGAGAAATGTCATGTTTTATTAGGAGAAAAAGATGACATAATGCATGAAAATATACCCATATTTTATTGTCTAATATCGTCACCATACCTTGTATATGCAACACATAAACATTAATAAAAAAACGTTGCCACATTTATTCATTTATTATTCTTTTATCTACAATAGCAAAGTGGTTAGAAATTACAGAACAATATGAACATATAAAACATAGCAAATAATTCATAAATAGTTGATCAGATTGCTGTAAATAGTGCATGGTAGAAAGTATCACTGTTCATAATATTTGCTTTTAGAACGTCCTGTACATGAACGCTGAGTTTTCTCTATAGCTGCAGCTAACAAGGAATTTCCCGTCTCCAGTCAGTGAGCACAGCGCCACCCGCTGTACAGCATGGACCAAGCGATATCCAGGAAAGCACGATTTCCCAGTAGCAGCCGGCTGCATGTACCTTATGTAGTTGGGCAAAAAGCAGTGCTATGCTGCCACCTACTGGTGGAAAGTAATCATACTCCAACATAGAATAAGTTACATTTATTATTTATTTATTGTATTTATAAAGCGGCAACATACTACGCAGCAGCGTATCTGGGTAAAATAGCGCCTACAGCAAACACTGAAATTGTAACGAGGCTTCTTAGTCCTTTTCAGCCCCTTACACACTCCTGGGAGTTCTGGTTCACCATGAGCTTGCTGGGTACTCTGTAGTCCTAAAGGTAGATAGTGAGAAGCCAGGTACAGAAATGTCACCATTATACCTCCATGTTGCTGTATTGGTGAATGCCTCTCTTGTGTTGGGGATGTCTGTGTTTATGAGACCTCTATCAGGGGACACTGAATAACTGGCTATGCTATGCTTCCAGGTTTCTATAGATAAGGTAAGAACAGATAGGGGGAGATCATATGAGAAAGTTTTGGGAATCAGCCCCTTTGGATCATTAAAGTGAACCTAAAGTCAAGTAAAAAAAAATGAGATGAACTCACCTGGGGCTTCCCTCAGCCCCCTGCAGACGATTGGTGCCATCACAGCCCCGCTCCGATGGTCCAGGACCCGCCGGCAAACACTTCCGGTTTGGCCGTCACCGGCCGACAGGCATGGGAACGCGAGTGATTGTTCGCGTTCCCAGCCTGTATATCGCCCCCTATGCTGCTATTGCGGCCTCCTGGAACTTTATAAGGGAGTAAGCTGGCCAGTAGACATTGAGGTTGGCCCGCAAAGGTATAGAGAGAGGATTCTGTGACAGACTTTAAAACCAAATAGATCCACATACTTCAGAATGATTACTCCGAAAGTGTTTAATGTGGAGAGAGACCTAAACTGTTTTATTAGTAATTTTAGCTTGTAATAAGAGCATTGGTCTGGAGGTGTTGCTGTTGAGGCGTATCAAGTATCAGGTGAATTAAAGGACAATTGTAGTGAGAGGTATATGGAGGCTGCCATATTTATTTCCTTTTAAGCAATACCAGTTGCCTGGCAGCCCGGTTGATCTATTTGGCTGCAGTATTGGCTGAATCACACCAGAAACAAGCATGCAGCTAATCTTGTCAGATCTGACAAAAATGTCAGAAACACCTGAACTGCTGCATGCTTATTCAGGGTCTAAAGGCAGAAGATCAGCAGAATAGCCAGGCAATTGGTATTGCTTAATGATTTAAGCCTTTTAGACGTATCTGCTACGCCCAAAAGGCTGCTGCCGCGCTGCTGTGCGCACCCACAGCCGTTCGTACATGCCCTTGCACGCTCCTGTGCCACCGCCTGTTAGCCCGGAGATCAGTGAATGGCCACTCATTGATCTAAATCCCCGATAGAAAGACCGACGGCTTCTATTAGAAGCCGTGATCTTTCAAAAGAAGAAAAAGTTTCACGTCCTCCCTTCACTTCCTGTAAGCAAAAGCACTCGCTTACAGCAAGAAAAAAAAGACTGTGGCCATCTTGTGGCCAAATAGTAAAACTACATCTACATACTTTTTTTTACATAACCACACAAACAATTACATTTAAAATTAACTGTTTACCTCCCACACTACACACAATACCCAAATAAATGTTTTATTAATAATAAAAAAAAAATTACAATAAAAAAAAAACATAAATAGTTACCTAAGGGGCTGAACTTTTTTAATATGCACGTCAAGAGGGTATATTACTATTGTTTTTTAAATTATAAGCTTGTAAATAGTGATGGACGCAAAACTGAAAAAATGCACCTTTATTTCCAAATAAAATATTGGCACCATACATTGTACTAGGGATATAATTTAAATGGTGTAATAACCGGGACAAATGGGCAAATAAAATACATGGGTTTTAATTATGGTAGCATGTATTATTTTAAAGCTATAATGGACGAAAACTGAGAAATAATGAATTATTTCCATTTTTTTTTCTTAATATTCCTGTTAAAATGCATTTAGAAAAAAAAATAATTCTTAGCAAAATGTACCACCCAAAGAAAGCCTAATTGGTGGTGAAAAAAAACAAGATATAGATCAATTCATTGTGATAAGTAGTAAGTAATTGGTGAATGAATGGGAGGTGAAAATTGCTCGAATGTATAAGGTGAAAGAGTCGGTTAGGAGCCGATTTTATTGGCTCCTGACTCCGTGGTCAATGTGAGCCAATCCCATTGGCTCAAATTGATGACAGGGTCAGGAGCCAATGAAATCGGCTCCTGACCGGCTCAGGGAGCTCTGCTGTGATAGTGAGGGCAGAGCGAGGGACCTGCGGCGATGGGAAAGTGGATTGATGGGTGGTAGCAGTGGGTTCATGTGGTGTGACGCTGGTAAGCGCCTTTTTTTTCAAATCAGCAGTCTCTGGTCCAGAAACCAGGGCCAGACACTGCTGGTACTGAAGTGGTTAATTTTGTTTTAGCAGGATTTTAAAAACAGATCTTCACTATGTGCACCTTTTATTTCACTTCTTGCATCCTCCAAACGTGGAGGGGAAAGTGGTGTTGATCCCGGCCGGCGGCTTAATCAAGGTGGAGGATGAACTAGCATCTCTGTGATCCCCCCCCCCCCCCCCCGATCCTATATGCACTATGGTCTGTTGCTCAGTCCCCAGCATCTGGTGAGTAGTTTGGTGATGGAGTGCAGAAGATCTGTGCAAAACTTCTGAAGCTAGTGGAGTTTTTACTGGACTCTGTGGGAACTGAAGTGCTTGTATTGTGGAGAGAATTTGTGTATTTATATCCTTAGTAGCAGAGGATTATATCAAGCAGCTTGGACTTCCCATTTGCTTTTATTTGCAGTAGTTTATTTATGAACTTTTTTCTTTTTTTTACAGATACTACATTGCTATGTTTACTGCATTGCATGACTCTAAGAAAGTTTGTAGGCATTTTGTTGCGCGCAAAAACGCAGGTAATGTTTTCCTATGATATACGTGCTGCAATCTAAAAGGACAGTAAGGAAAAAGTCCCTTTTGAAAAGCCTATTTGTCTATATGGGGATCCATCCCTACCAAGCTGAGTTGAAGGTACATAGGAGTAGGGCACAGCTAATAGGTCCAGCAAGTGTACAGCTGCCAGCCCACCCCTAATGTAAGTGAAGCTGGTATGTTGTCTTTGGTGACGTCCCAACTGTGACCCCGAGAGGGGACCCAGGTATAAATATCCTGGGGGCAAATACCACTCATAGAGGGCAGAAAGGACGTGACCAATATGATCAATGATCAATCAATCAGCAACCTGCAGTAGAAGGGGAGGACACCCAAACAATAAGACCAATACTATACAATGTGTCAAAGATATTGAGGACACCCTATCCTGACCTGTGAGGAAACCAACATTTGGTATTTTTATAAAGGTTATAACCACTCACAGAGGATAAAAGGGTGTGACCAATATGATCGAAAATAGGCTATTCATAGAATGCGAGAGAGCCGGTAAACACTGCAATATATACAGATGCTGCCAAAAATCATTTGTGCCAATACCACACTGAGATTCACAACAGCTTTTCAATTCAAAACCGCTGAAATTGGATTGTAAATGGGAGGGCGCCACATGTACTGCAGACCTAAAAAGATTCAAAAATTAGAATCGAATTGCAGCATAATAGATGATGTAGCTGGGAGCAAACAGGAGGGCCCTCCTGTGCTAGGCCAGCAATTAGTTGATGTACAGTTCTCAGTCCAAGCGTACTCCTTCAATAGTAAATCATCTCCACATAAATGTATATCACCACACCGTTACATATAGGTCGACAGAGGGTTTTAAATTGCCGGATAGTCTTTATAATATGCCAAGTTCCACCTGGGCCAGCCAAACCACTGCTATATCCACGAAGGTCGCCCAGTTTAGATATAGATATTCTTACGGGCAGTGGATAGGGCGCTATAGAGCAAATCTTCTGATGTTATCAATAAAGAAAAGTCACATAGTCAGTTGCGCATAGCAATTAGCACCTCAATTTGTTTGTGGAATTGCTGACATTTAACAGTCATCTTGCTATTATTATGGCGTTGCAAACAAAGCTCCAGGCGTTTGTGATAGTAGCAGGCAAGATAGCCTAATGCGGAAATGCTAGGCATCCAGTAGTTATAAGATCAATATCCGTAGTATGCCATTAATGCAAGCTATAAGTGGCAGCAATACGTTGAAATCACTTATCTGGTCCAGTGGTGTGCTGTAATCAATAGGCTGCATACAGGTTCAGTGAAAAGCGGCTGCTGGTGGCTTAGCTAGGCGCCGGCAGGCAGGCTCTCCCACGTGTGGTAATGGCGGCGGCTCACATGAGTTAGACCCGGCTGTAAAATGTAATAGAGCGTAGCATGACGTCTACGCGTTTCGCCCCGCCCACCGGAGCTTCATCAGGACGTGCTACGTCATCAGCTGTGCCCTACTCCTATGTACCTTCAACTCAGCTTGGTAGGGATGGATCCCCATATAGACAAATAGGCTTTTCAAAAGGGACTTTTTCCTTACTGTCCTTTTAGATTGCAGCACGTATATTGTATTTACAGTACTATTTACTGTCAGGAATCACCTGACATTTTCATGTAATTTATGTGTGTGTTTTAATTACCAAAAAATAAAAGTGCAGTTTTTGAGCAGCAATTACTGGTTTGTCCTCTTCTCTTTTTGCAAGTGTCATATTTATACCAGTGCTGGTACCTGCACATAGAGCACACACTTAATACTATTTTTGTTCTATATACAATTTTTTCTAATGTTTTCCTATGGGCTGCACTATACTGTACAACCTGCACTACTTTTTTGCACAATGCAACACACACTTTGTGCAGAAAACCACTTGTGAGAAATCATCTTACAAGTGTGATCCCTCCTTTAGGCTCCTTTGACACTATGGCCCTTAGCTTATTATTTGTTTCCCTGAGTATTTCTCCTAGGTGATCATTTTTATCTTCTCTTTAAAATAAGTTTCCAGCACTCTGCAATTGAAAAAGTACCAAAAAGCAGGTAAAAAAAATACTATCCAAATGATTTGGAGTATTTTCTTGCTTGCTGGTGGCTTAAAAGGCATTTTATTGACAAGGTAGGAAAATATCACTTAGGAGAAAATTCTAAAATGTCATCACCGTATTTAGCAAGCTTATTTACATAGGGTTGAAAGCTCCAAAAAGTCGCGTTTGCCTTTATTTTTTGTAAAGACACTTTCAGAAAAGGATTTGTAAAAAGATGCTGGCCAGCCTCCCTGTTCACTGCACACTTCTTTCTGGGGTGCTCAATTACTTGATTTTGTACCAAAAACTTTGGCCTAGAAATATGGTCTGCATTTACCTCACAGGAGCCTATAGGCACAAATGTCCTGATACCTTAGTCTTCACCCTCCATGAACTTACAAACGCCTACCGAACCACACCGCAGGTGTGCTGGCTGGCCCAGCTGTCACTTCTCCCTTACTTCCATTGCCTTACAGGTATCCCATAGTATTATGTATACTCACCATAAACTATATGAATGGTGAAATGCAATACTTAAAGGGATACTGTAGGGGGGGTGGGGGAAAATGAGTTGAACTTACCCGGGGCTTCTAATGGTCCCCCGCAGTAATCCTGTGCCTGTGCAGCCACTCACCGATGCTCTGGCCCCGCCTCCAGTTCACTTCTGGAATTTCAGACTTTAAAATCTGAAAACAACTGCGCCTGCGTTGCCGTGTCCTCACTGCCTCTGATGTCACCAGGAGCATACTGCGCAGGCCCAGTATGGTCTGTGCCTGTGCAGTACGCCCCTGGTGACATCAGCGGGAGCGAGGACACGGCAACGCAGGCGCAGTGGTTTTCAGACTTTAAAGTCTGAAATTCCAGAGGTGAACCAGAGGCGGGGCCGGAGCATGGGTGACTGGCTGCGTGGGTACAGGATTTCTGCGGGGGACCATTAGAAGTCCCGGGTAAGTTCAACTAATTTTCCCCCGACCCCCCTACAGTATCCCTTTAAAACAAATTAAGACAAAGGCCAGCCGCCAGACTTAAAGTGAATGTTTACCGTTTCTAAAAACAAAAAGTCGGATACTCACCTAAGGAGAGGGAAGGCTCGGTCCTAATGAGCCTTCCCTCTCCTCTCCCGGTGCCCGGTCCCGCGCAGGATCCCCCGTGGCAGTATTCGACCAGTTCGGTCAAATACTGCCACTTCCGCATACCTTCGGGAGCTTTCGGAAGCCTTCGGGAGCACTCGGGCTCCCGATGACGCGGCCGCTCCATACTACGCATGCGCGAGCGCCCTCTATGACGCGCTCGCGCGTACGTAGTATGGAGCGGCCCGTCTTCGGAAGCCCGAGTGCTCCCGAAGCCTTCCGAAGTCCCTGCGGCGGCGGACGCGAACGGGGGAGCCAGCGCTGCACCGAGGGCACCGGGAGAGGAGAGGGAAGGCTCATTAGGACCGAGCCTTCCCTCTCCTTAGGTGAGTATACGACTTTTTGTTTTTAGAAACGGTACCCATTGGCTTTAACTAAGAGGTTTATTACTGTATAAAGAAGTGTAAAAGTAGATTTCTGCATCCTGCAAGGCCAGGGGTTTTGTTCTGGTTGCTTGAGTCTTCTGGTTAACTGAGTTCTGGATAACGGGGGCTTTACTGTACCTGTGAAAACTATGATGGGAGAGGTATGGTCTAATAACACAAGAATAGTACCACTCAATGTAACAAAGTTGCTTAATTATCTATTTATTTTTTATAAAAAAAAAAAAAAAAACAATGATCAATGCATAAGAAACAGAATATTATATTCTTCTCCCACCATTATCACCATAAAATATATAAATAAACAATATAGATTTATGAAACCTTCCATGTAAACAAACGTATGAATCCTTCTGTTTTATTTTTCAGTCTATAAAAAAATAATATTTTAAGAGCCCATATACCCCCCATAGATCCAGTATGACAACATGCCTGTGTAACAGTCAGAGCCGGGACAAGGCCCTCCAGCACCCAAGGCTGAGACACCACAGTGTGCCCCTCCATCCCTCCCACCCCAGCTGTCACACACTGATTGCTCTTAGACTAAGAGGCACCCCAGGGCCCCCAACACCTTAATCTGTAGTTATCTGGCTTGTAGTCACTTCCATGTATCTCCTTTTCTTATTTCTTTCTGCTTCAAACACAATTAGGAATGACAGCTGAATGAATTGTGCGCCCCTCCTACACTGCGCCCTGAGGCTGGAGCCTCTCCAGCCTATGCCTCGGCCCGGCCCTGGTAACAGTGACTATATACACTCACCTAAAGGATTATTAGGAACACCATACTAATAGTGTTTGACCCCCTTTCGCCTTCAGAACTGCCTTAATTCTACGTGGCATTGATTCTACAAGGTTCCGAAAGCGTTCTTTAGAAATGTTGGCCCATATTGATAGGATAGCATCTTGCAGTTGATGGAGATTTGTGGGATGCACATCCAGGGCATGAAGCTCCCGTTCCATCACATCCCAAATATGCTCTATTGGGTTGAGATCTGGTGACTGTGGGGGCCATTTTACTACAGTGAACTCCATTGTCATGTTCAAGAAACCAATTTGAAATGATTCAAGCTTTGTGACATGGTGCGTTATCCTGCTGGAAGTAGCCATCAGAGGATGGGTACATGGTGGTCATGAAGGGATGGACATGGTCAGAAACAATGCTCAGGTAGCCCTTGGCATTTTAAAGATGCCCAATTGGCACTAAGGGGCCTAAAGTGTGCCAAGAAAACATCCCCCACACCATTACACCCCCACCACCAGCCTGCACAGTGGTAACAAGGCATGATGGATACATGTTCTCATTCTGTTAACGCCAAATTCTGACTCTATCAAGACTCATCAGACCAGGCAACATTTTTCCAGTCTTCAGCTATCCAATTTTGGTGAGCTCGTGCAAATTGTAGCCTCTTTTTCCTATTTGTAGTGAAGATGAGTGGTACCCGGTGGGGTCTTCTGCTGTTGTAGCCCATCCGCCTCAAGTTTGTGCATGTTGTGGCTTCACAAATGCTTTGCTGCATACCTCGGTTGTAACGAGTGGTTATTTCAGTCAATGTTGCTCTTCTATCAGCTTGAATCAGTCGGCCCATTCTCCTCTGACCTCTAGCACCAACAAGGCATTTTCACCCACAGGACTGCCACATACTGGAGGTTTTTCCCTTTTCACACCATTCTTTGTAACCCCTAGAAATGGTTGTGCGTGAAAATCCCAGTAACTGAGCAGATTGGGAAATACTCAGACCGGCCTGTCTGGCACCAACAACCATGCCACGCTCAAAATTGCTTAAATCGCCTTTCTTTCCCATTCTGACATTCAGGTTGGAGTTCAGGAGATTGTCTTGACCAGGACCACGCCCCTAAATGCATTGAAGCAACTGCCATGTGATTGGTTGATTAGATAATTGCATTAATGAGGAATTGAACAGTTGTTCCTAATAGTCCTTTAGGTGAGTGTAAATACAGACATCAGACATTGGGGTTGATTCACAAATCGGCATTATGCTGTAAGTAGGTTTCACACGTGTTACTTTAGACGAGTCCATTTCCGTGTAATACGCAAAATAACTGGTGAGCAAGCAGATAGTGTAGAGAAAGGACATTAAAAAGTCTGTTTATTTACTTCATTTCCTATGAGAGCACAGTTAAAGTGGACCTGAGCTCTTGCAAAGGACAGAAGGAAAACAGATAAATCCACCCTGTGCGTATTTAGAGAGTTTAGCCCATCTAATTCCCCCTTATCTGTGACTAATCACAAATGTAATTTGATCACTCAGCTGGCTGCTTCTGCAGAGCAGCTAATTTGTAAACACAGGATGTTAACCCTTCACTCCAAAAAATGTCAGAAAAAGAGAGCAAGAAGAGGAGTCAGAGGAGGAAGGGGGGTACAAGAAAAGAAGGGAATAGGGAAAGGGGAGGGTATCTTTAATCTGAGCGGGGTACAATTAGACAAATCTGAAGTGAAATTGTTAGATAAGGGTTTGAAGTACGCCCCAAAAAATAATTTAAATAAATTCGACACCTTTATAGATGTACATAAGTTTGTTCGTAGATTGAACCTTAAGAGGTATTTCTTGGATAAAGAGGGTCCGAACAACAAAGTAAATCAGGGTGGGGAGTATATGCATTCTAATATGCGAAACAATTCTGTATTTAATCCTGCTAATAATGCAAGTAAGCAAGCTATAGATGTTTTTAAAAATCTGGTTATTGGTGATTTGGAGCGAGTGCAGACCGCCCGGATCAGAAGTAACGATCGGGCTGTCTGTAAATTGCTCAAAGAGAAAGAGTTAATCATTCGACCAGCAGACAAGGGGGGGGGGGGGGTATTTTAAATCATGGGCAATATTTTAATGAGCTGGATAGACTGGTTGGGAATGTAACAGCATATAGGAAATTGGGTGGTAACCCGGTGTCTGTTTAGAAGAAGGAATTGATTGGAATTTTGAAGGAGGGGTTCGATGAGGGTTTACTCAGTGAGAAGGAATTCGAGCATCTTGTACCAAGAAATCCCAGAACCCCAATTATCTATCAACTACCGAAAGTGCACAAGTCCATGTCCTATCCTCCAGGCCGGCCCATTATAAATGGGATTGATTCGGTCACATACCGGGTGGACAGGTATCTAGACTTCTTCCTGCAACCTATGGTGGTGAAACTACCAAGGGTACTTAGGGATACCTTGCATACCCTTCAGGTATTGGAAGGTATGAAGGTGGGAGATGGGACACTGCTGGTCACACAGCAGATGTTGCATCTCTTTACACCAACATTGACCACCAGGGGGGGGTCAGGGCAGTGGGTGATGTTCTAAAGAGAGAAGGAAATCTACCCCTAAAACAGGTTGAGTTCTTATTGAAGCTTCTGGAGTTCGCCTTAACCAGGAATTACTTCTGGCATAGAGGGGAATTCTTTGCACAGATTAAAGGCTGTGCTATGGGGGCGCCTTTCGCCCCAGCCCTGGCTAATATATACATGTCGGAGTGGGAGGAGAGGGCCATCCAGATATGTCCTGAGAGGGTGATAGAATGGCGAAGATTCATTGATGACCTTTTTATCATATGGGGGGCCTCGGTCCAGGAGTGGAGCCTATTCCTGGAGGAGGCGAATAACCTGTGCCCTAATATTAAGTTGGAAGCAGTGATTGATACATCAAATGTTGATTTCTTGAATCTCACTATTTTTAAGAATAAAGGCCAATTATCTATGAAGAGTTTTTTTAAGAAAACTGATCGGAATGGGTTTATCCCTATGGGAAGTTGCCATCATCCCTCTTGGTTGAGGGCGGTCCCGAAGGGACAGATCCAGAGGATTAGGAGGAATTGTACCCAAAAAGCAGATTACCATGAGCAGGTGTCTGTTCTAACTCAGAGATTTGTCGAGAAGGGGTACTGTCCTGAGAGGATTAGTGAATTGGAAGGAGAAGTAGCTGATATGGAAAGGGATGGATTGATAGGGGGGAGAAGAAATAGGGATCTTGCACCCCCCGAGATCCCTTTTATCTCCACGTTTAAAGGAAAACTTAAGTAAAAAAAAAATGACATTTACTCACCTGGGGCATCCCTCAGCACCCCGAAGCTGGATGGTGCCCTCGCAGCCCCGCTCCGATCGTCCTGTCCCCGCCGGCGGCTACTTCCGGTTCGGCGACAGCCGCCGACAGGCTGGGAACGCGGCTGATTTTCCGCGTTCCCAGCCGCTGCTATCACCCTCTATGCTGCTATAGCGTCTATATATACGCTATAGCAGCATAGAGGGTGATAGCAGCGGCTGGGAACGCGGAAAATCAGCCGCGTTCCCAGCCTGTCGGCGGCTGTCGCCGAACCGGAAGTAGCCGCCGGCGGGGACAGGACGATCGGAGCGGGGCTGCGAGGGCACCATCCAGCTTCGGGGTGCTGAGGGATGCCCCAGGTGAGTAAATGTCATTTTTTTTATTTGACTTAAGTTTTCCTTTAATGCACAATATAAACAGGTGGAGAGAATATTTCTTAAACATTGGCCAGTACTACAGCAAGATGCTCGACTGAATCTCATTGTTCCAGAGAAACCGAAGTTTATTTATAAACGGGCACCTAATTTAAAGGATATTTTGGTGCCAAGTTGCGTCGACCCGCCCGCTCAGGTAGCCATTCCTTGGCAGAGACCGGGTTTCCACTTATGCAGGGGGTGCTGCATATGCAGTGAAACATCCAGTGTGAATACAGATGTGATAAGATCTAATGTCTATCAACGAGATTTTAAAGTGAGACAATTTATGACTTGTGCTACAACGTACGTGGTGTACGTCCTAATGTGTGGATGTGGCCTCCAGTATGTGGGCAGGACTACGCAGCCACTTAAGAAAAGAATTTATCAGCATATGTATAACATTAGGAAAGGATTTAAGTGGCATAACGTGTCGGCCCACTTTCTGGAGGTACATAATAAAGATCCAGGTTGTCTCAAAGTTGTTGCAGTGGAGCATGTGCGGTCGCATTGGCGCGGATCTAACCGACTGCAACAGCTTTGTAAGAAAGAGACCGAATGGATCTATAAACTGGGCTCATTCACTCCAAGAGGTTTGAATATAGAGTTAGACATCAATTGTTATATTGCTAATAATTAGGTTAATACAAAGCTGGGAAGTGGGTTATGATGGTTTAGGTTGATGTGTTTATATGTACACGGATGTATATTATTATGGTGTCAGGGGAGTGTGTTATGGAGTTTGATAATTAATGTTAATAAGTTATAGCACTGTCACTTTTTGTGGTATAGGAAGGGGAGCTTTGTATGGAGCTGATAAAAGAGCAGGAATACAATATGGTGATGAAGGATATAGGGATATGTTGCTAATTTATACATAGTTCCCAGCCTTTATTGAGATGATGATAGGGGTTATTGGGATCCACTATCACTCTAGTGGTGAATATGAAATATATATTGGGATGCACTGTCACTTTAAGAGGTGAGTGTGAGCGGTAGTGCAGAGCACTGCCGCTAAATAATTGTAGTGGGAAGTATTGTCACTTTACGGAGATGAATAGGGGTAAATTAAAGGTGTATATGATAAGTATAATGGGGAATTAACTAATTTTTGTAAGTGGCGTATGGAGATGCACTTATCACTTTAAATAGGTGGTGTAGGGTGGCTATGTAGAACTGCATAGGGATTATGTGTATGAGGATATAATAACATTGGAAACGGGGATTAATGTATTTAGTATAATGTATTTAGTATAATGCACTATGAATTTGGGGTGTTTTTGCCAATTATTATTGATGTTAACAGGGTCCAGATAGGATTAGAATGAATAGTGGTCTCTTTTAATAGAATTTATGCAGGGGAATCCGTGAGTCATTTTTAACAAGATGTGAAGCACAGGGTACTCAAATGAGGAGCTAAATGGGTTGAGATGTATAGAGTAACCCTGTTGTGAATTTTTACTAAGGTCTGTGTAGATTGATTTTATATGTTTATTGGTATATGATGTAAGCTGCACAGCGGCAACAGAGCCAGCACGCTGCGGCGATGCCTAGCAACAGGAGTGGGCGGGTTGCGGGCGGAGCTACGGCGGAGGGGGCGCTGTGCGGTTAAAAGTCCGGCGTCACTGTTGTCCTCCAGCCCCTGAATGAGTCACGGATTGTGACGAAACGCGTAGGGCGGAGTCGGAGGTACGTAGTGACGTCACCCGGAAGTAGGGAGATACAGTGGGAGCGAGCGGCTCTGTTTGTCCGCGGTGGAGCCGTTACCTACAAACTGTAAGCCTACGAGATGTCCTTTAATTATTAAACGGGTTTACGCTTGATAAACTGTCTACTTCCCCTTGGCTGGCAAAGGAGTTTGGATCTATGTTTGATATGCTATAGAGCAAGACGCTCTTCTGGTGAGTGCAAGCACGGAGGGGGGACCTGTTGAGCTTTCCCCTGTAAGGTGGTGGCACTACCCCCAGGTGTGCAACACGGGGTGTTACCTATAGCTTGATTTTAGCAGTATTGGGCACTATGTGCTTTTTATGATTTTTACAGGGCAAAGAAGTAGCGCAGTGATTGATTCAAGGATGTTAACCCTACTGTATGTCTGCTTCCATGAAAGCAGGAAGTAGACATACTAAAGATTTACTGCAGGATTTGTATCAGCTGTAACAAAGAATCGTTTCTTACGAGGCCTGTTTGCGCCCCAAAAAATAAAGAAAAAGTGAGATACCTGTGTAAGTTTGTGAGGCACGGAGGACGCCGTCCGCGCCCTCCGTGCCGTTCCGCTGGGTCCCCGCCGCTCAGTATCCCCCCGAACGTCCCCCGACTGCACGGCCCGGGTCGGGCTCTTCAGCCTCAACAAAGATGGCCGCCGGAGCTGGCCGCGGCTGCGCAGTCCGCATAGCCGCGAGTGCGGCTGCGCAGCTCTAAGGCCAACCCCCCGATCCACGTAACAGGCTGTTTCCTGTAGTGTGGATCGGGGGGTTGGCCTTAGAGCTGCGCAGCCGCACTCGCGGCTATGCGGACTGCGCAGCCGCGGCCAGCTCCGGCGGCCATCTTTGTGGAGGCTGAAGAACCCGACCCGGGCCGTGCGGTCAGGGGACGTTCGGGGGGATACTGAGCGGCGGGGACCCGGCGGAACGGCACGGAGGGCGCGGACGGCGTCCTCCGTGCCTCACAAACTTACACAGGTATCTCACTTTTTTTATTTTTTTGGGCGCAAACAGGCCTCGTAAGTCCTTTAAAGGTTATTATGCGGTTGCATATCTTTTAGAGCAGAGAGGAAGTTCCGAGTTCAGGTCCACTTTATTGATTTACACAAAATCAGGCATGTTTACATGTAAAAATGCATTTTTACCTTTAAAAAAAACAAACAAATCTGGTTTGACCCCGCCTCTTATGAAGTTTTGACCATTGGAACGAATTTCATTTAAATGACTACAACTCCAAAGTCGGGTGAGCACATTGTACTAGAGTTGATTGCATAGCTCATTGTTTGATTCAACGGCCATTCGATCGATGCTTTCGCTTAGATGCTTTCCTTGCGTTGAAAGACATCCATGGCTACAATTACTAGGTTATGCCTAATGATGTTGATCCAGGGATTTTATCTGATTGCCATCTGGAGTCGGGAAGGAATTTTTCCCATTTGGGGCTAATTGGACCATGCCTGGTGGGGTTTTTTTCGCCTTCCTCTGGATCAACAGGGGTATGTGGGGGACGGGCTGGAGTTGTACTTTGTACTGGTTGAACTCGATGGACGTATGTCTTTTTTCAGCCAAAATAACTATGTAACTATGTAACTATGTAACTATGAACAGGCCAAGAATTTTGGGTCGATCGAATTACCAATCGATCGAGTTGCATTGAAGTCAATAGCACAGAAATGTGTGGTTACTAGCACAGCCCCCATACATGCCAGAATCACCATCTTTGGAACAAGGGAAACAAAATGTATCAAAATCGATTTTAAAAATTCCAAGAAAAAATTATTTTTAAAGCCGGGAAAATGACATTTGCTGCAGGACACTTTAATGTATAATGTATAGCTCCTCCCCCCAAGTCTCTTTAACTCCCTGTCTCCATGCAGACTGGTGTAGCAAGAATGCGGAGCCCAGACAACATGGGGCTCCGCAGCCTGAGCTATATTAGATCACATGGTCAATGGCTCGTTCTTCCCACCTCTGGTGCCCAGGAGGAGAATGGGGATAAGTACCCTCACGCCTGTGGGAGTAGGCCCGGAAGGGGGGGGGGGGGATTCACGGTACCGTCTGGGGGTCCCCCAGATACCCAATCCCTCCCCAGTTAAAATGAGTATGGGGGTTCTCTTCTGATGTACCCCTTACCCCATTTCCACACAGAGTTAAAAGTGAAATAAAAACAGGACGAGGGAAAAAGTCCTTTATTATTCTAAATCTATATATATAAAATCGGATGTATGTATGTATGTGTGTGTGTATGTGTGTATGTGTGTATGTATGTGCCGCGATCACGCGAAAACGGCTTGACCGATTTGAACGAAACTTGGTACACAGATCCCTTACTACCTGGGATGATATGTTCTGGGGGTCTCGCGGCCCCCCTGAACACCTGGGCGGAGCTACAAACAGCAAATCAGATTCCACCCATTCAAGTCAATGGAAAAAAATGTAAAAGGCTGCCATTCTCACAGTAATCAAGCCAGAGTCCCCACACATGGCACAGTTGGTCACTTGGTGACCGAGGTTACAAATCCAGGAAAAGTGGGTGGATCATAAAACAGCCAATCAAATTTCAGCCGTTCATTTTAAATGGGAAAATGTAAACTGCAGCTATTCTTAGACTGTTAATCACAGAGTTCTCAAACTTGCCACACTTGGTCACTGGGTGAATGCGATTAAGATTCAAGAAAATGGGTGGAGCCTACAACAGCCAATCAAAATTCACCTATTGATTTTCAAGGGGAATATTTAAACTGCTGCTATTCTTACACTTTTAATTGCAGAGGCTTCAAACTTGCTACAGCCGGTCATTGGGTGACTGGGGTCCAAATTCACTAAAGGGGCGGGGCCACATACAGCCAATCAGATTTCCTTGGTGGATAAACTGCTTCCATTCACACATTTTTGATGCCAGGAACCTGACAGCTCACAAACTTGGTCATTGAGTGACTGTGTGTTGAGGTTACAAAAAGTGGGCGGAGCCAAAACAACTTTTACTGGGAAAATATAAACTGCAGCCATTCTTACACCGTTAATGGCAGGGTTCTCAAACTTTGCACAGTTGGTCATTGGGTGACAGATTAAGATTTTGGAAGGTGGGTGGAGCCTACAACAGCCAATAAAAATTCCCCATTTGATTTTCAAAGGGAATATTTCATCTGCTACCATTCTCTTATACTGGTAAAAGCAGATGCCTCAAACCTGGTACAGTTGGTCACTGGGTGACTGGGGCCCAAATTCAGGAAGGGGGCAGAGCCACAAACAGCCAGATTTGTTTGTTTTTCAATGGGAATATACAAAGTATTGATACCAAGGAACCCAAAGCTGATAAACTTGATAATTGAGTGACTGTATGTCAAGGTTAGAAAAAGTGGGCGGTGCCAACAACTTCATTTTTTACATTGCAGGGTTCTCATACTTTACACAATTGGCCACTGGGTGACTGGGATGAACATTCAGAAATGTGGGTGGAGCCTACAACAGCCAATCAAAATGTACCTATTGATTTTCAAGGGGAATATTCACATTGCTACCATTCTTACACTGTTAGTGGCAGAGGCCTCAAACCTGATACAGTCAGTCATTGGGTGACTGGGGTCCAAATGCACTAAAGGGGTGGAGCCACAAACAGCCAATCAGATTTGTTAGATTGATTTCAGCCATTCTGTTATTGGCAGGGTTTTCAAACGTGACACAGTTGGCCACTGGGTGGCTGGGACTAATGTTCAGAAAAGTGGGTGGAGCCTACAGCAGCCAATCAAAATTCACCTTTTGATTTTCAAGGGGAATATTTACATTGCTGCCATTCATACACTCTTAATAGCAGAGGCCTAACATTTGCTACAGTCAGTCACTGGGAGACTGGGATTTAAATTCTGAAGGGAGCGGGCCAAAAACAGCCAATCAGATTTGTTTAATTTCAAAGGTAAAATGCAACTTATTGATGCCAAAGACCCCAAAGCTCATAAACTTGGTCATTAAGTGACTGTATGTCAAGATTAGAAATAGTGGGCGGAGACAAAAACAACTAACTTTTTACATGGGGAAATGTAAACTGCAGCTTTTCTTACACTGTTAATGGCCGGGTCCTCAAACTTCACACAGTTGGTCACTGGGTGACTAGGATTAATATTCGGAAAAGTAGGTGGAGCCTACAAGAGCCAATCAAAATTCACCTATTGATTTTCAAGGGAAATATTGAAACTGCAGCCATTCTCACACTGTTAATAGCAGAGGCCTCAAACCTGCTACAGTCAGTTGTTAAGTGTTTGGGGTTCAAATTCAGTAAAGGGGCGGAGCCAAAAAGAACCAGATTTCTTTGCTGGATAAACTGCTTCCATTAGCACAATTTTGATGCCAGGAACCCAAAAGCTCACAAACTTGGTCATTGAGTAGTGACTGTGTCAAGGTTATAAAAAGTGGGTGGAGTTAAAAACAGATTTTTCTGGGAAATTGTAAACTGCAGCCCTTCTTCACTGTTAATGGCAGGGTTCTCAAACTTAGCATAGCTGGTTACTGGGTGACTGGGATTAATATTCAGAAAAGTGGGTGGAGCCTAAAAATGCCAATCAAAAATCACATGTCACTTTTCAAGGAGAATATTAAAATTGCTGCAATTCTTGCACTGTTAATGGCACAAGCCTAAAACCTGGTACAGTTGGTCATTGGGTCACTGAGGTTCAAATTCAGAAAAGGGGACAGAGCCACAAACAGTGAATCAGATTTGTTTCATTTCATGGGAAAGTACAAATTATCGATGCCAAGGACCCCAAAGCTCACAAAATTGGTCATTGAGTGACTGTGTGTCTAGGTTACAAATAGTGGGCGGAACCAAAACCAAATTTCACTGGGAAAATATAAACTGCAGCCATTCTTACACTGTTAATGGCAGGGTTCTCAAACTTTGCCCAGATGGTCACTGGGTGACTGAGATTAATATTCAGGGAAGTGGGTGGAGCCTATAATAGCCAATCAAAATTCTCCTGTTGATTTTCAAGTGGAATATTTAAATTGCTGCCATTTTTACACTGTTAATAGCAGATGCCTCAAACTTGCTACAGTTGGTCATTGGGTGACTGGGGTTTGAATGCTGGAGAGGGGCGGAGCCACAAACAGCCTATCTGATTTGTTTCATTTCTATGGGAATATGCAAATTATTGATGACAAGGACCCCAAAGCTCACAAACTTGGTCATTGAGTGTTTGTGCGTTAGGGTTAGAAAGTGGCCGGAGCCAACACCAGTCAAATACATTCCCGGGCAACGCCGGATCATCAGTGGGTGGAGACAAATACACATTTCACTGGGAAAATGTAAACTGCAGCCATTCTTACACTGTTAATGCCAGGGTTTTTAAACTTTGCACAGTTGGTCACTGGGTGACTGGGATTAATATTCAGAAAAGTGGGTGGAGCCTACAAAAGTGAATCAAACTTCATCTGTTGCTTTTCAAGGGGAATATTTAATTGCTGCCATTCTTGAACTGTTAATGGCACAGGCCTCAAACCTGGTACAGTTGGTTATTGTGTGACTGGGATTCAAATTCAGAAATGGGGTGGAGCCACACACAGCCAATCAGATTTGTTTCATTTCAAAGCAGATTATTGATACCAAAGACCGCAAAGCTCACAAACTTGGTCAGTGAGTAATTATGTGTTAGAGTTAGAAAAAGTAGGCGGAGCCAACACCAGCCAAATACATACCCGGGCAACGCCGGGCAATCAGCTAGTTAAACATAAAATCTAACTTTTGGATAATCCCACGCCAGTATCCTCGAAAATGTCCCACTTCAATATCCCCAGATAACTGATGAATGACGAGGAGCGTCGCACACGATCCCCGCCGCCGGCCCCAGACAAACTCTGAAATTCCTTCCAGGGCTCCCAATTTAAAGTGTACCACAGCGAATGTCATTTCCCAGCCTTTGAAAGCCATGTCAATGAGAAAATCAGTTTTCTCAAAAAGTCTTTCTGAAAAAAAAAAATTCTCCTGATCCCCCTGTTCCCCTTAATATACACAGCAAATCTGGTGATTCTAGCATGCATAAGGGCTTTGCCGAATTTGTACAGCTGAATCACGTGTTTGTCGGGTTAACCCAAACCGAATGCGAACACCCATATTCAGGCTGAATATAGCAACAACACCAACATCCAAACACTAACACTAATTGTAACATACCATGTCCCTAGGGAGCAGTACCACTAAGGTATTGTCAAGACATTGACACAAAAGCGGCGGACCGCTTAATCAAGGTTAGAAAAATTTCTAAAATACTTTATTGCACTCTCAAAAAACTGTAAGCAATGCCATGGGGGGCTGCAACCCCTTGACACCTAAAATCACAAAACAAAGTGCACATACGGTACATACAATTCCAAATTCCACTATATGAAACGGATAGAAGAGTCATGCACAGACCACCCAGAGTAACGCCTGTGCAAGTCGTGCGACTCTCCACTAACTTTACAGTGGATCAGGAATAAATGCTGCCTGCCACCAACCTGCCAACCTCAAGATGTGACAATCGTTACAAACTACTGACACTCTCATATCCTACCTAATAGTTAGCAAGTGTCCCTGCGTCCTGTCCATGTGTCAGTGCTTTTGCGCTACATCCGCATGTCCTGCACTGACACAGCCGTTGGCACAGGACACAGGGCGGGCTAGGAGGCGGGCCGGCCGGGAGCATGCCTGCGTGACGGGTGGATGGGTGCGTGCGCAGGGGACAGGTGCGTGCGCATGCGCACTGACTGACGACGGTTTTTATATAATGCAGCAATTATGGTTGGAGGAAAACCTCCAACTTAAAGAGACTCTGAAGCGAGTCTAAATTCTCTTTATTAACTTGTATTCATTTGAATCACCCTCAGCCCTGCTAAAACGATGCTATCCCGCGGCAAAACGAGGGGTCTATACCCCCCCAAATCCCTTCTCCTGTGTCCGGGGAGCGCTTCCTGAATGAGGCAGAGCTAATGGCTGCAGCTCTGCCTCCATGCGCGTCAATCCCTGCTGATCTCCGCCTCTCCCCGCCCCTCTCAGTCTTCCTTCTTTGAGAGGGGCGGGGAGAGGCGGAGATCCGCCGGCAGATTGACACGCTGAGAGGCAGAGCTGCAGCTCATAGCTCTGCCTCCATGAGCAGAAAAATCCACGACCAAGAAAGTCGTGGATTTTGCAGATGGGATTTGTGGGGTATAAACCCCTCATTTTGCTGCGGGATAGCGGCGGTTTAGCAGGGCTGAGGTTGATTCAAAGGAATACAAGTTAATAAAGAGAATTTAGACTCGCTTCAGAGTCTCTTTAACCTCCTTGGCGGTATGAAAAATACCGCCAGGAGGGAGCGCAGCAGTTTTTTTTTTAAAAAAATTTTTTTTAATCATGTAGCGAGCCGAGGGCTCGCTACATGATAGCCGCTGCTGAGCGGCACCCCCCCGCCCGCTTCGATCGCCTTCGGCGATCTCCGATCAGGAAATCCCGTTCATAGAACGGGATTTCCTGGAGGGCTTCCCCCGTCGCCATGGCGATGGGGCGGGATGACGTCACCGACGTCACTGACGTCGGGACGTCATTGGGAGTCCCGGGCCACCCCTCGGCGCTGCCTGGCACTGATTGGCCAGGCAGCGCTGGGGTCTGGAGGGGGGGGGGGCCCGCGCCGCAGCAGATAGCGGCGATCGGGCAGGGGCCGGCGGCGATCAGAGTGCTGGCGCAGCTAGCAAAGTGCTAGCTGCGTCCAGCAAAAAAAAAATTAATAAAATCGGCCCAGCAGGGCCTGAGCGGCACCCTCCGGCGGCTTACCCCGTGTCACACACGGGGTTACCGCCAAGGAGGTTAAAGCCCTGATATCAGGTTTTTATATGTCATGACACTATGGACTTGATTCACAAAGCGGCACTAAGTGTTAGCCCCGCAGTGAAAAGCACATTAGCGCATGTAAAGTAGCTTTGCGCGCACTAATATTCGCGCAAAACTACATTGCACCGAAAACGTCGCACTTCGCATGCAGTGCGGTCGCATATGGTGCCCCTTGGTGAACGTCATATATGGTGCCCCTTGGTGAACGTCATATATGGTGCCCCTTTAACGTTGCACCAGTGCGCCCTAAAGATCGCACCGCCGGGCGCACTGGTGCGACATTAAAGGGGCACCATATACGACGTTATCAGCGCACTGCGGTACCGCATGCAGTGCAACGTTTTCGCCGCACAAAGTCATTTGCGCTGCAGTTTGAACGTCTTAACCTCTAAGACATCCAAACTGCCATACTGCCGCTTTGTGAATCGAGCCCAATTAATTTAACAAATTGGCCCCTAAATGCTACTTGTTAGAATTTAAAGACAGGTGTATGTTAGTTCCACTGGTACCAATGGACCTAACACTATAAGTCTTCAAACAAACAAACAACAAACACAGAACATTTATATCGCGCTTTTCTCCTGGCGGACACAAAGCGCCAGAGCTGCAGCCACTAGGACGCGCTCTATAGGCAGTAGCAGTGTTAGGGAGACTTGCCTAAGGTCTCCTACTGAATAGGTGCTGGCTTACTGAACAGGCAGAGCCAAGATTTGAACGCTGGTCTCCTGTGTCAGAGACAGAGCCCTTAACCATTACACCATCCAGCCACTCCACAGCAATACTCTTCCGCTTGGTTGCAATAATCATATTCCTGGTGTAAGAGTGACAGTTCATGCTGTGTATTTGGACAAGATGAAATGGCCATTTACAGTAACTAGTGTGGATCCTCTGGATCATAATCTGAATACCAGTTGTGTTCGAACAACACAATGAAGGCATCACTCACATGTCCATTGGTTCGCAAACCTTCGGAAGTGCAGGGATGCAGCGTCCAAATATCCCTGAGATGTTGGCGTGCTTTGCAGGTCGGTACAGGCGCATGTGCACACATTCTTCAAGAATTAAACCACCCACTGACATGTTTCACCCTGCCTCCTGGGGCTTCCTCAGGATGGCAGCTAACATGAACACCAGTTGCGTGGGGTGCCGAATATCTCATCAGCTAAAAGTAGCATTTTTCCTAGCTAATAATTTACAGTACATGACAAACTCTCTTCACATTAAAAGACGCCATATGCAATGGTGAAAGCAAACAGAAGACGGCCAGACAGGCTCCGTTTGCATAGAAAGGAAGTCAGATCTCCACTTCTTGTTGCTCCCGCGTA
This sequence comes from Hyperolius riggenbachi, assembly GCF_040937935.1. Taxonomy (NCBI): domain Eukaryota; kingdom Metazoa; phylum Chordata; class Amphibia; order Anura; family Hyperoliidae; genus Hyperolius; species Hyperolius riggenbachi. The sequence goes on along the minus strand of NC_090653.1, from coordinate 37,029,812 downwards.
ATCTGACATGATGGACACACAGGATTTTGGCTACTTGGAGTCAGAACTGGTATCTGAAGCTGTAAAAGAAAGTGTGACATTATTTATCACGTATATTATGCCAGCAATGCAAATTAGTATTATATTTATTTATATAGCACCAACATCTTCTGTAGCGCTGTACAATGTACTAAAACATAATACTGGGGAGCATAGATACATGAGAAGTTTAGCATACTGTACAATCAGGACATCCAGTGACACAAGTACAGATACATGCAACTGATGTGTAGTTTGAAGTGATCATTTGATAAAATGCACAGAAACAGGCAGTGGAGTAACTAGAGATCATGGGGCCCCATAGTAAAACTTTCATTGGGCACATCAGATGTAGGCACTATTAAGCAATGCTACCTGCCCCTACCCTATGGATAGGAGTTATCTGGGCAATTTACATTCCCCTTCAACCTACACTGCATATAGCTGATGGACACTGAGACACATTCATAGGGTGGAGGAACACAAGAAAGTTAATGGAGAATAAATCAAGTAACACTTGGGCCCTCTCTGGTCCGGGGCCCCATAGCAGTTGCTATGGCTGCTATGGCTACACCCCTGGAAACAGGGAACACAAGGGGGAGGTCCCTGCCATAGCAAGCTTCCATTCCAGCCCCGGTGGAGACACTGGGGGAGGAGACAAAGGGATTAGTGGAAGAGGCAGCGAGCTTTAAATTAGAACTATAGCAAATTATAGGCTTGTTTGAACAGGTGTGTCTTCTTGAGGGTACGTTTGAACATTTCTAGGCAAGTAGCAAGATGGTTTAGATAATATATTATCCCCCCATATACTGCAAATGGATCACCCCACACTCTGTGCTGCCTCCTAGAGGATCCGTGAATAAGGGTAATAATGGGGGGATGCACAGTGGTGTAGTGGATAGCACTCTTCCCTTGCAGCGCTTGATTCCCAGTCCAGCCAGGGCACTGCAAGGACTTTGTATGTTCTCGCCATGTCTATGTGGGTTTCCTCTGGGCATTCTGGTTTCCTTCCAAATTCCAAAAACATATAGATTCGTTAATTCTTTTAATTGGCCTTAGACTACAATGGACATATGACGATGGTAGGGATTAGACTGTGAGTTCCTCTGAGGGACAGTTCATGACGTAACTATATACTCTGTACAGTGCTGTGGAAGATGTTGGCGCTATATAAATAATAATAATAATAATAATCATAATCACTACTACTATAATATAACACAGATGCCTCCCATATACAGCACAGAGATCACACAAAGGGCAGTTTCTAGGCTGTAGAGCTCTCAGTGTGAAGATGTATAATTCCCCCTCCGCCCACCTGTAGACTCGGGCACACTACTTTGTGCGGTAGCCAGAAGTGCCCTTCAGAATTTAGTATCCCCAACATAGCTAGCCAGAGGTAGCCCCCACACCCTGTATAGGTAGTCCGAGGAACCCCCAGTATTAATTAGACATATGCAGCTTCTCCCAGCATAGGTAGCCACATGAACCTCCAATATTAGGTAGCCAGATGCAGCCCCCCAGTTAAGGTAGTCAGAGAGCCCCCTCTCCCCTGTGTAGATAGCCAGAGAGCCCCCAGTGTAAGTCACCAGAGATCCCCCCCATTTAAGTAGCCAGAGAGATCCCCCCTGTAGGTAGCCAGAGAGACCCCTGGTAGGAAGCCAGAATGACCCGTTTAGGTAGCCAGAGAGTGGTGGTGGGGGGAGGCTGCAGAGTGCTCAGTGTGAGTAGTTACAACTCACCTTGCCGGGATCCACACTCGCCGCATCTCCTACCTGGTCCTAGGTGTCCAATGATGTCATCCACTATGAAGTGAGTTATCTTAACTGCTCCTGCTGTGCACTTTGCATGTGCTCCCAGCCTCTGCGCCCCGGGTGATGTTCCGACCCGCCTGCCCCTAGAAACGGCCATTATAACACCACACACTGTGCTGCCCTCTGGAGAGGAGTCTGTGCAAAGGGATGTACACAGACTCCATGTGTCCCTGCGTCATCCAGAAGGAGGACAGGGCTGGGAGGGCGGGTGTGTGCCCGTTCGGCGGCGTGCGTGCACGCGGCTTATGCGGTAAGAGCCTAGTACCCGTTTTGTTTTTAAACGGGCCTTAAGCCTAGTATAACATAAATAATAATGTTAGTTCACAATACAAGGAGATTAGTTAGTTATACAAATGTTCCTCTCCCTATAGATATCCTGTAAATACTACACAATGCAATAACTTGCAGGAACAGCATGTAATGGAACACTTACTGTTGGTGCTCCTGTAGCCAGCTTTCCTCTCTGAAATGAATAAATTATGGTGTTACAACTAGGAAACACTAAATACAAACTATATGCAAGACTTCATACAAAGGTCATCTAATAGCAAATAGCTCTTAGCCTCAGCTGCAAACACAGGTGGGTCATACCAGAGATCAGAGCCGGGACAAGGTCCTCCAGCACCCAAGGCTGAGACCCCAAAGTGCGCCCCTCCATCCCTCCCACCCCAGCCGTCACACACTGATTGCTATTAGACTAAGAGGCGCCCCAGAGCCCCCAACACCTTAATCTCTAGTTATCTGGCTTACAGTCACTGCAATGTATCCCCTTTTCTTATTCCTCTCTGCTTCAAACACAACAGGGGAATGATAGCTGAGTGAGTTGTGCGCCCCTCCTACCCTGCGCCCTGAGGCTCTCTCGCCTCTGCCTCGGCATGGCCCTGCCAGAGATCACTTGTCAATTGCATAATATAAAGCAACAAAACCTGACACCTGCAGTCTGTAGAAGCAGTAGAGTGTTGTACGGTATTAGTCATCAGTAAAAGTATGAGGTTTTGAATCAGGATGATCAGAAATGTAACTGGAAATCACTGGGCCCCCCTGCAAAACTTTGGAAATTCCTCCCCCCCCCCCCCCTTCCTTTCGCTTTCTGCACAGGTAAACTGAGAACCAATGTTATTCAGTTGGCTAGTGCACTCTTGAATGTGTTCTCCCCATGCAGATATAAACAGACAGCAGTGAAGCACTGGGAGCATTTTCTCTATCAATTACATTAGCTCCTGTGATAAAACGTGCATGTATTCAAACATACATACAGGGCTTGATTCACTAAACCGTGACAATTCATATCACGGCTGCGCTAGTGTTTTCGCGCGCAATAGCGAATTTTCACACGGAGTCACAAATTTTCTAGCAAAAATGGGCGTATTTTCGTGCGCAAATTCACGATTGCGCACGGAATTAGCGATTGCATTCGAAAATGCGCAATAACGTGAAAACGCATATGAGTTATCACGGTTTATTGAATCAAGCCCATGGTGTGCAGAAAACGCATACAAAAAACCGGCACACGAGTGTTCTCCCAGCCTCAGCTTATTACACTCACTCTGCCCTCTGAAGGAGCAGAACTGGCTCTGTAGACTCCCCCAGCATTACTACAGTACAGAGCATTTGGTGAGGGGGTGGAAAGGCTGGGGGATGAGCATTGTACACAAGAGCCTGCTGCACACTCAATAGGGACTGTCTACAAATCTTTGTCTATAAAACTTTGTATGTTTACTTATCAGTGGCTGAGCAGATGCAGTCATTAGAACAATTGTGCAGAGAGCACAATTTTTTTTTGTCTCCATGCCCTTAGTTGTCAATCTCTCAAGACAGCTTCTGGACCCCCCTGTGGCTGCATCCCTTGCAGGGTCTATTGTTATGCCTAGTACACACCATACAATTTTCTGTTAGATTTTTCTGTAAGATTTTCTGTAATTAGATGATTTTCTGTAAAGTACTGGTAGAAACTGGTCATTAACTCTGGTGCATTGTCTTCTGGTTATCTCCTGCTGATTAGAACAATGCCTAATTGCTGGGCAGATAGATGGTTAGATAGATAATTGCCAACATGTTGGAAATTTTTTATCTGGCAGGTAAATCTAACAGAAAATTGTATGGTGTGTACCTAGCATTACGCCCTGAGGATGATACTATTTATTGGCTAACTTAGAAGAAAATGAGTAAGCTTTTGGCTAATAAAGAGTAAGCTTTCAGTTCAATCGCTAAGAGACTGATGGAAACAATGCAGGCATGTTTCCTTTAGCGCATTATGATTGCGATGGGGTTTTTCCCCATTTGTCAGTTCCGCAGAATTTTTCTTGCACTGGACCTCCGATACAAAGTAGGGGAGTGTACGTAGCGTTTTGCATTACATAAGCGATAGAAATCGGATTGCAAAAAGCTGTAATGGAAAAGAGCGCACAGGTTCCAGGCTCTGCAGCCAGGTTGGGACCAGGGTAAGTGGTGCTCTCATTTAATGACAGGAGCCTTGCTCGCCTCTGTGTCAGCCCAGCCCTGTTACTGAGGGATCAGTGAATAATGGCGCACAGCCCCTATGCATAAAAATGGCGCCGCATTAAAAAGATACGCTTATCGCTATTTATCGTTAGTACTGCATAATAATGGCGCACAGGGAAAAAAGAAGAAAAACGGCACAAACTAACGTTATTTATCAATAGTGGCACACACTATCGTTATTTATCAATAGTGGCACACACTAACGTTATTTATCAATAGCGCCCTACATAAGCCAAACTGCAGACGTTATTTAACTGCAAAATGGTGAATGGATTTAATGTAACACTGTCAAGGTTGGGGTTATGCACCACCAGGGGGGGGGGGGGGGGTCTTGGGGTTAGGCACCACTGGGGGGGTCTTAGGGTTAGGCACCACCAGGGGGGGGGTCTTGGGGTTAGGCACCACTGGGGGCGTCTTAGGGTTAGGCACCACCAGGGGGGGGGGTCTTGGGGTTAGGCACCACTGGGGGGGCTTAGGGTTAGGCACCACTGGGGGGGGGGTCTTAGGGTTAGGCACCACCAAGGGGGGGTTTAGGGGTTAGGGATAGGTACAGAGAGGGTTCTGTGTGTTAACGCTAAATAACAATAAGGCTTTAACACTAAATAACAATAAGGCTTTAACGTTAAATAGCGATAAGCGGCAAATGGATTAGCAGCAACACTGTGCGCCATTATTCACAGGCGCCATTTTCAGATGGAAGCGTTACTGAGGGTCTAGAGGGGAGAACAGGAGATGATGGAGGGTGTCGAGGTAGCTTTGGCAGTGTAAGGAGTGCAGGGAAAAGGATGGGTTTATTGAGGTTCTTGATGAGGTTGAGTGAAGCGAGGAAAGTGAGAGCTACTCGAAGGACTGGGGGCAAGGCTGGTAGTAAGAACAATAGGGTGCAGGGTCAGCAACATGTGGGGTGGGGTCCTGTATTCCATATGCATAGCTCCCAACTGTCCCTTTTTCGGAGGGACAGTCCCTTTTTGGGAGCCCTGTCCCTCTGTCCCTCCTTCACCCTCATTTGTCCCTCTTTCAGGACTTTGTCCCTCTTTCTATGTAAATATATATATTTCTATACTAAAAATGTGTTTGATTGACTCTAAACTTTATTCCCAACCTTTAAATGTATATATTATTAATTTTAAAATGTTACTATGAAGGAAAATGAACCAGGATAGAAAGGACCAGCGTGGTTTGAATTATAAAACAACATATGTTTCTTATGAAATCTTTATGGTATGCGTGACTAGAGGCGTGGTGAGGGCATGGCCAGGGGTGTGGCAGGGGCGTGGCTTAAGTGTCCCTTTTTCTCATCTCAAAAAGTTGGGAGGTATGAATATGTATGTGGTTGCAGGATGAGGAAGACACTCGGCAGCAAGCTGACTGCTGCTTGGTGGTCCGGAGGAGGGGCTGGCAGCTTGGAGGCGTGGTTCCCTATCCCGCACAGCTTCAGGCAGACACACTCATTCAACCGCCTGCCCATTCCCCCCACACGCTGAAGGTATTTTATGGGGCCATCAGAAGTAGGCACTCTTGAGCACTGCCACTTCCCCCTACCCTATGGATAAGAGCTGATTGAGTAATTTACATTCTCATACAATCTAAACTGCATACTGTCCATGGACACTGAGAAAAAGTCAGAGGGTGGAAGAACACAAGAAATGTAATAGTAAATACATAAAGACCCTCCTGGACCCCCTCTGCTCCAGGGCCCCATAGCAACTGCTATGGCTATTGCTGTGCCCCTGGATACTCACCTATGGAGAAGGAAGGCTCTGGATCCCATGGAGTTTTCCCACTCCTCTCTCCATGTGTTCATTCAATGCCAAGAAAACACAGGTCTGAAAGTCCTGTCCACAACAATCGATATGGAAAGGGGTGGGGGGGAGATGTTGGGATATTGTGAAAACTGCTGCACTTGGGGGCCTGGAGGAGGTATTGGCTACACTTTAGGGACAGGAGGAGTTAATGGCTGCAATACTGTATGAAGTGCAGTCATTAACCCCTCCTGGGCGTACGAGAGATATCAGCGCGGGAGACTTGGGCGCAGGATACAGCCAGTATATGGCTGGTCCGGCTGCTGCACAAGTCCTGGCCGTGTCAAATACTGTTCCCCCTCCAGGCCGCCATAGATGGTGGGGAATGAAATAACTCGGCTTCCACCAATTGCTGGAAGCCGAATTATTGTGTTTTAAAAGAAACTTCAGCTCCGTCTTCTGATGGCGCCGAAGTTACTCCCTGTGCGCCCAAGTCTCCTGCGCTGGATTCACTGTGTTTGCTTCCTGGTCCCCAAGTGCAGCCAATAACTTTGCTGGGTAGACTTATCTTTAAGTCAATAAAAAATTCCAGCTTAAAGGGACTCAGAGCACCTCTCATGGGCATGCCTTTAAGCCAAGATGGCAGCCATAATTTTTAGATTGAAATAGAATGAAAACTATTTGGTGTAGAACGGCGATTTAGGCATCAAATGAAAGAGGAGAGCACAAGCTACAGAAAGGTATGCACCTTTAAGTACTTTGCAGTACTGGTCGGAGTCTTAAAGGCATGCCCATGAGAGGTGCTCGGAGTCCATTTAAGAGGGTCAAATATTGGAGTCGACTCATACTCGAGATTGACTTATATTCGAGGTTATAATACAGGGGAGTAACTATAGACCCTGCAAGGAATGCAGCCACAGGGGGGCCCAGAAGCTGCAGTGGGCCCCAGTGGGGGGAGAAGTTTATTTTCTATTTCCTGAGTGACTGACAACTAAGGGTACAGAGAGAAAAAAAATTCTGCTCTCTGCAAAATTGTTCTGCTCAGCCACTGATAAGTAATCGTACAAAGTTTCTCAGACAAAGATTTATACCTATTCACTATACAGTGTGCAGCAGGGTCTTGTGTACAATTCCCTGACCCCCAGCCTCTTCACCACCTCCCCAAGTGCTGTGTTCTGAGTGGAGGAGAAGTCAGTGCCAGTTCTATCAGAGATGGACAGAGTGAGTGTAATAAGTTGAGGCTGGGAGCACACTTGCCTGTCAGTTTTCTGTATGTATTTTCTGCACACCATGGGCTCGATTCACTATAGTGTGATAACGGCTATCACAGCAGTTATCATGTGATCTGCCTCACGCAAAGGTTTTCACACACACAGCGTTACTTCGTGTGATAAGCAAAGGTTTGCACATGATCACGCGTGGGTTTCATGTGAAACGCGCACGTAATCGCACGCAAACCTTTGTTTATCACGCAAAGTAATGCTGTGTGCGTGAAAACCTTTGCGTACGGCAGATCGCGCGATAACTGCTGTGATAGCCGTTATCACACTATAGTGAATCCAGCCCAATGTGTCTGTATGTGTGAAAACGTTTTATCACAGAAGCTAATGCAATTGAGAAAATGTGTGCAGTGCTTCACTGCTGTCTTCTGTTTTCTATCTGCATGGGGAAAACACGTTCAAGTGTACACTAGCCAACTGAATAACATTTATCTTAGTTTACATGTGAAGAAAGCGGGTGGAGGGGCCCATCCAAAGTGTTGCAGGGGGGCCCAGTGATTTCTAGTTACGCCCCTGGTTATACAGTATCTATTCGCTTTAAGTCCCATGGAAAGAAAGCGCTTTACAAATGTTATTGTATTATTATAGTGTCTCCCCTTTTTGGATACAACCCAATATCAGATGTTCCTCTTTTTTGTTGTTGACAGTAGCGTACATTATTGTGCAAACTTACATTCAGTTCCCATATTTTTTCACATGACTGTATATAATAGCTAAACTCCATTTCTATCCTCTTAAATTCAATTAAGGGCATGTGCAAATTTGGACAGAGGCGCCAGGCAGGTTAAAATGATCTAAAAACAACTAAAGAGGAGGAGTACAGGTGGACTTACCTCCTGAAATGATAGACAATCGAGATTGTTCAAATCGCAAATAACAATTTAATTTGGCACTCCGCAACGCGTTTCGCAGGTATAACACGCTTCATCAGGCAAGTAGTGCAAGCTCAAAAAGGTCCAATAGTGGCAATGCGCCTCTGTCTATACTATTGGACCTTTTTGAGCTTGCACTCCCCTTGCCTGATGAAGCGGGTTATACCTGCGAAACGCGTTGCGGAGTGCCAAATTAAATTGTTATTTGCGATTTGAACAATCTCGATTGTCCATCATTTCAGGAGGTAGGTCCACCTGTACTCCTCCTTTTTAGTTGGTTTTAGATCATTTTAACCTGCCCTGGCGCCTCTGTCCAAATTTGCACAGTATATAGTCCACCTTGGGTGGAGGGGACTGTCCCCTTCTTTCTATCTACAGAGAGCGACTTCTTAAACCTGAGTGGGGTCAGGTCCTAATGCTCCCCACCTGCAATTCAAGTGGTTGCCTATGTGGTAACCCATGTTTGTGAGTATATCCACATCTGTTAATTATTTCGCCAACAATTGTTAGACTTACTGCACTATATTGGGCTCTCGGTTTTTCTTTTTGTTTCAAGTGCATCAATTAAGGGCATATTCACACTGAACGCTTCCGTAGTGCATTGTGAAAAAGCTTCAGTTAAGGACACATAGGGACACATGGACATTACCTTGCACATCAGCTGTCCGTTCAGTTATAAGTGACAGCAACTGATTCAGTGTGAATGGACCCTAAGCAGCCAGAGCCCCATGGTTGCAAATTTACATTACAGTCTATGGAGGCGCTGAGTAGCAACTAGTGTCACCGCACAGAAACAACCTGCTTCGCTGATAATATAGAAACCCAGTGAGCACTTTATTAGGAACATTACACTAATGGGTAGCATCTCCCTTTTCCAGCCTCAGTTCTTCATGATATGAATTTCACAAGATGTTAGAACACTGTTTTGTGATTTATTTATTTTTTTAAATCAGATACTCACCTATAGAGGGAAAACTCTGGATTTTATAGAGCCTTCCCTGTCCTCGCTTGGTCTCCTCATTCTAGTGCTGTCACTCCAGTTCCAGGGCCAGTTCTTTTTGCCACCTGAAACCCCCCTCCCCTCAGTCAGCAATGGAGCATATGCAATAACTTGAGACATGACATGCTACAGCTCAACACAATAACACACGGGCTGGATGTCTGTGAGTCTGTGACAAACAAACTGCTCACCCTCAGCCAGTCAGCCATCCTCCATTCCTCCTCAGTCAGGACAGCAGTGTCACCTCCTCCCTTCTGCTGCTCTCCTGCCTCCCCCCTCCTCACTCACTGCCAGACTCCTCACACAGCACAACAAGCTGCTTTTCCCCAATGATGACCTCTTCACATTGCTCTCCTCTCACTTCTCCTCCCACTCTGACTGCATGCTGTGTTTGTAAAAACACAGAACAAATATGCCGCCCCTGTAATCTCTGCGCCTGTTGCAAGTGTTTCACCTTGCTTCATGAGAGAACCGATCCTGTTCCTGAGTGATTCTAATAATGGGCAGCTCCCTCTTTTCTCCTAAAGATCATTTTGTATTTTCTGTTTAACCCTTTTGCGTTCCACGGTTTTTACAACTTAAAGTTCCTGGCGTTTTTGACACTTAAGCTTTGTCGTTTTGATACAGCAGTAACTTTTTAATTATCTATGCCATCTTAGTGATACATATCTTGTTTTTTTCAGTACAATCTAGGCTTTCCTTGGGCAATATTTTTCTCCCCAAACCATTTATGGGGAAAAATTAGGCATAAATGCAGAAAACAAACATTTTTTTCATTTTCCCCCTCCCTAATTTTCACATGTCCCACAGTTATAAAACATTTACAAATAAATTATTTGGCACTTTCCAATTAAAATGATACCCCATATGCCACATTTTACTTCTAGCTGAGCATGTGGCGGACCGTTATCCCCAGTCTGTGCGTCTGTGGCGATCGAATGTGTTCGCTAGGGCGACAGTTCAGGGGGCATAGAGCTGTACAGATGCTTTGCTAGGCAATGGCAGAGCGTTACATCTGTAGAGCATTGGAGCCTGAAACGTTCGCCCCAACGATTGCATCCGATTGCTACTGGCGGCAGTCATTAAACGTTTATAAACAGGCATAGGTATTGCAGGGGTTAATAATGGGTTAATAGGCTAAGTTTGGTTTAAAAATTAATGGGGAATAAAAAAAAAATTACTTTTTATTTTATTGGGCCCATGTCACTTTAATTTTTTTTTTTTTACTTTTACAACTTTTTTTCCCCTAACTTTATTGAATGATTGTTGCTAGCTAACAGCAACAATCATTCACAGGATCATTCACGTGACTGTGCACGTGACCGCGCAGCGGCGGCAAACAGCGAGATTTAATGCAGGACATAGATTCTATGTCCTAGAACATACAGGGGGGGCTAATTAGGACTTAGAATCTGCATCCTGGAACTTAGCGCAGTTAAAATTACTTTTGCACTCTGCAAGTGTACCAAAAAGTAGGTGAAAAAGTACTGTACTACCAACATTATTCTGAATATTTTCTTGCTTGCTGGTGGCTTAAATTGTATTTCATTTATAATGTGAAAATATCACCTAGAATAAAACTGAGGAGAAATGTGAATTGGGTCGAGCCCTGTTAGGTGTGTGCAGTAAATTGCATCAAGCAGAATTACATGTGTTAAAGAGGAGGCCATACTATCTAAAAAAAAAAAAAAAAAAACACATCTATAAGTGGATAAATACTTGCTCCAATTACATAACAGATGTATTGCACTGTCCACGGTTTGATTTTAGTGATTTTTCTACAGGATAAAAAAGAGAAAATGCTTCTTAGGATTCTCCGTTTTAACTGTGTGTCTATCTTGAAGCAAATCCTCATGTCATTTCCTCCCTTACCCTCCTCTGTCTGATTGTGTATGCATTGCCTGTCCTCAGGGGTGAGCCTGGGGTGCCTGGCACCTGGGTGCAAGATTTTATCTGGCGCTTTTAGGAGTGGTTAAATTAACCGCACCCAACCACATAACCACACCCATGTCCATAATAATTATGTGGGCAGCATTCACCAGAAAATAATCGCTATGTGGGGAGCAATCACCAGAAAATAATCATTATGTGGGGAGCAATCACCAGAAAATAATCGTTATGTGGGGAGCAATCACCAGAAAATAATCATTATGTGGGGAGAAATCACCAGAAAATCGTTATGTGGGGAGCATTCACCAGAAAATAATAGTTATGTGGGCAGCATTCACCAGAAAATCGTTATGCAGGGAGCATTCACCAGAAAATAATCGCAATGCGGGCAGCATTCACCAGAAAATAATAGTTATGTGGGGAGCAATCACCAGAAAATAATCGTTATGTGGGCAGCATTCACCAGAAAATAATCGTTATGTGGGGAGCAATCACCAGAAAATAATTATTATGTGGGGAGCAATCACCAGAAAATAATCGTTATGTGGGGAGCAATCACCAGAAAATAATCGTTATGTGGGGAGCAATCATCAGAAAATCGTTATGTGGGGAGCATTCACCAGAAAATAATAGTTATGTGGGCAGCATTCACCAGAAAATCGTTATGCAGGGAGCATTCACCAGAAAATAATCGCAATGTGGGCAGCATTCACCAGTGAATAATCGCTATGTGGGAAGCATTCACCAGAAAATAATCGTTATATGGGGAGCATTCACCAGAAAATCGTTATGCAGGGGGCATTCACCAGAAAATAAACGCTATGTGCACAGCATTCACCAGAAAATAATCGCAATGTGGGGGCATTCACCAGAAAATAATCGCAATGTGGGGAGCATTCAACAGAAAATAATCGCAATGTGGGGAGCATTCACCAGAAAATAATCGTAATGTGGGCAGCATTCACCAGAAAATAATCACTATGTGGGGAGCATTCACCAGAAAATAATCCCATTGTGGGGAGCAATCACCTGAAAATAATCGCTATGTGGGGAGCATTCACCAGAAAATAATCGCTATGTGGGGAGCATTCACCAGAAAATAATCGTTATGTGCGCAGCATTCACCAGAAAATAATCGCAATGTGGGGGCATTCACCAGAAAATAAACACTATTTGCGCAGCATTCACCAGAAAAGAAACGCTATGTGGGGAGCATTCACCAGAAAATAATCGTTATGTGGGGAGCATTCACCAGAAAATAATCACAATGTGGGGAGCATTCACCAGAAAATAATCGTTATGTGCGCAGCAATCACCAGAAAATAATCGCAATGTGGGGGCAATCACCAGAAAATAATCGCAATGTGGGGGCAATCACCAGAAAATAATCGTTATGTGGGGAGCAATCACCAGAAAATAATCGTTATGTGGGGAGCTATCACCAGAAAATAATCGTTATGTGGGGAGAAATCACCAGAAAATAATCGTTATGTGGGGAGCATTCACCAGAAAATAATCATTATATGGGGAGCATTCACCAGAAAATAATCGTAATGTGGGCAGCATTCACCAGAAAATAATCGCTATGTGGGGAGCAGTCCCTAGGAAATAATCATTATGTGGGGAGCACTCACCAGAAAATAATCGTTATGTGGGCAGCATTCACCAGAAAATAATCACTATGTGGGGAGCATTCACCAGAAAATAATCCCATTGTGGGGAGCAATCACCTGAAAATAATCGCTATGTGGGGATCATTCACCTGAAAATAATCGCTAGGTGTGCAGCATTCACCAGAAAATAATCGTTATGTGGGGAGCATTCACCAGAAAATAATCGTAATGTGGGCAGCATTCACCAGAAAATAATCGCTATGTGGGGAGCAGTCCCTAGGAAATAATCATTATGTGGGGAGCACTCACCAGAAAATAATCGTTATGTGGGCAGCATTCACCAGAAAATAATCGCAATGTGGGCAGCATTCACCAGAAAATAATCACTATGTGGGGAGCATTCACCAGAAAATAATCCCAATGTGGGGAGCAATCACCAGAAAATAATCGCTATGTGGGGAGCATTCACCAGAAAATAATCGCTATGTGGGGAGCATTCACCAGAAAATAATCGTTATGTGCGCAGGATTCACCAGAGAATAATCACAATGTGGGGGCATTCACCAGAAAATAAACACTATTTGCGCAGCATTCACCAGAAAAGAAACGCTATGTGAGGAGCAATCACCAGAAAATAATCGCTAGGCGTGCAGCATTCACCAGAAAATAATCGTTATGTGGGGAGCATTCACCAGAAAATAATCACAATTTGGGGAGCATTCACCAGAAAATAATCGTTATGTGCGCAGCAATCACCAGAAAATAATCGCAATGTGGGGGCAATCACCAGAAAATAATCGTTATGTGGGGAGCAATCACCAGAAAATAATCGTTATGTGGGGAGCTATCACCAGAAAATAATCATTATGTGGGGAGAAATCACCAGAAAATAATCGTTATGTGGGGAGCATTCACCAGAAAATAATCATTATATGGGGAGCAATCACCAGAAAATAATCGTTATATGGGGAGCTATCACCAGAAAATAATAGTTATGTGCGCAGCAATCACCAGAAAATAATCGTTATGTGGGGAGATATCACCAGAAAATAATCGTTATGGGGGGAGCATTCACCAGAAAATAATCATTATATGGGGAGCAATCACCAGAAAATAATCGTTATATGAGGAGCTATCACCAGAAAATAATAGTTATGTGCGCAGCAATCACCAGAAAATAATCGCAATGTGGGGGCAATCACCAGAAAATAATCGTTATGTGGGGAGCATTCACCAGAAAATAATTGTTATATGGGGAGCAATCACCAGAAAATAATCGTTATGTGGGGAGCATTCACCAGAAAATAATTGTTATATGGGGAGCAATCACCAGAAAATAATCGTTATGTGGGGAGCTATCACCAGAAAATAATCGTTATGTGGGGAGCAGTGCTGTGAAAAAAAAATTCACTCACCTGGCCGGCCTCTGATATGCAGCTCCCCGACGATCCTCCAGCGATGATCTCCCGCGCTGACAGGCAGAGTGCAGGGCTACGGCAAGATGGCGCCCGAAGCCCTGTACTGGAGACACAAATAGTCTTGCCGTAGCCCTGCTCTGCCTCCGGGAGGCGGTCCCCACAGCGGGGAGATGAACCGGGCGGCCAGCAGCGGGGAAGAGAGGCAGAAGGAGGGGACCCAGGTGAGGGAGGGGAGGATCTGTCCCCCCTCCCCGCCTCTGTCCCCACCCCTCCTTCTAGTGCTGCTCTTCCCCCACCATGGGGGGTCGTGGCGACACCCCCTTGGGTGTCAGTCACCCGGGTCACCACGCCCCCCCCCTGCGCCCAATGGACGCGGCTAGAGGGAGGGAGGGAGCGGCGGCCAGAGTGGGTGAGTGGCGGCCGGGCGGCGCCTGACAGAGAGAGGCGCATGGGTGCAATGCACCCGCAGCACCTGCCCAGGCGCGGCCCTGCCTGTCCTCCTCCCAGTCTTCAGGCACTCCCACCCAGTTCTGCAATAGAAAGTGCATTGTCTCAGCATGATAAATATTGGCCAATCATAGAGGAACAGAGGTGTGGGAGGGGAAATTGGGGGGTGGGGGTGGGGGGGAAAGGAGGCTTTAGCCAATCAGGTTGCATTAATTAAGTTTGAGAGGAAAGTAAAGAAGCAAAAAAAGACAACCCAGCATGCCCTGCAACTTCCTTTGTGCGGCAATGTACCAAATAAGAGTCAGGTAAACTGGGGAATAATCATTTATCAACAAAAAAAGTAATAGTGATCTTAACTTTTGGATTGCCTGGTTAGCATCTATATTACTTGTTTACCAGATAAAAATAAAGAATTGAAAAATGAGGGGGGAGGGGGGGGGGGCGCCGCGCAGAGAAATGGGGGGGGCTGCTACGCGTGCCTCGACGAAAAATGAGCCTGGCCATGACATTGGATGGGCGGAGCTAACGTAATGATGTAACAGCGAGGCATAAGAAAGTAGTGTTTACGCCATGATGTGGTCAAACAAGGATTCGCATCATGGGTGTGCAGAAACTGTGTGATGCTATTTAATAGTGTACCGTAACCCCAAAGCAGCAAACATAGCCAACGATGACCATTAAATAATAAATGCAGCAACAGGTACCCCAGACACCAGAAAATAAACGCAATGTGGGTAACATGTCAGCAGAAAATAAACGCAATGTGGGCAACATGTCAGCACAAAATAAATGCAATGTGGGCAAACATGTCAGCACAAAATAAACGCAATGTGGGCAACATTTCAACACAAAATAAACGCAATGTGGGCAACATTTCAGCATAAAATAAACGCAATGTGGGCAAACATGTGAGCACAAAATAAATGCAATGTGGGCAACATGTCAGCACAAAAAAAACGCAATGTGGGCAACATTTCAGCACAAAATAAATGCAATGTGGGCAAACATGTCAGTACAAAATAAACGCAATGGGCAACATGTCAGCACAAAATAAACGTAATGTGGGCAACATTTTAGCAGAAAATGCAATTTGGGCAACATTTCACCTGGGAAAAAAAAGCATTTACTCACCTGACAGAAGTCTCCTCTCGCTCCTGGCCGGCCTCTGGCGCGCTGCTCCCTGCACAATCTTGCTCTTGCACAGTCTCCCGCGCTGACAGGCAGAGCAGGGCTTCGGGAAGAGGGCGCCCGAAGCCCTGTACTGGTGACACAAATAGTCTTCAGTACAGGGCTTCAGCAGCCATCTTCCCGTAGCCCTGGCCTCTGCCTGCCAGAGACTATGCAGGCTGGAGCGGGGCTGCAGGCTATGAACTGGCGCAGCATCTATCAGACGCTGCAGCCAGTTCATTCAGTACGGTGGCCAGAGTCCCGATGCCGGGACGTCCCGCGGCTAAAAGCGGGACATTTCCTGGGACCTCATGCAGCCTGGGACAGCAGACCCCGAAGGCGGGACGCGTCCCGGGTAATAAGGGACGTATGGTCACCGTACCTGAAGCCCCTTCTATGGTCATTCTTTAAAGAAAAGCTATTTTTATAAGTAGTGTGACGCAAGGATTTCCTATACTCTATTGACAGAGATTATTTGTTGCTCTCCTATCACTAAACAAATTCTAACCTTTAACCTAGCAATTATGTGTGCTAAAGTGGGCCTTGGTTAGCGGCTGAGTGGGAGTATGTGCTGTCATCACTGCTTGTAAATCACAGGCGTAATAAGAAATCACCGGGCCCCCTAGCAAATCTTTGGATGGGGCCTCTTCCCGCCAATACCGCCCCCCCCCCCCCCCTCTTCCCTTGCATTCCGCACAGGTAAAGTGACAACCAATGTTATTCAATTGGCTACTGCACAACTTTCTTTATCAATTACATTAGATTCTGCGATAAAACATGCATGTATTCACCCATACAGACACACATGGTGTGCAGAACACTCACTCTGTCCACCTCTAATGGAGCAAAACTGGCTCTGCAGACTTCTCCTGCATCACTACAGTACAGTGTACTTGGTGAGGGGTAGAGAAGCTGGGGGTAGGGTGCTGTACACAAGAGCCTGCTGCACACTGAATAGGGACTTTTTACAAATATTTTTCTACTAAACTTTGTATGATTTATCAGGGGCTGAGCAGATGCAGTCATTAGAACAATTGTGCAGAGAGCAGAACATTTTTTCTCTCCATGCCTTTAGTCGTCAGTCTCTTAGGATGGGGTCCCCTTTGGCTTTTGGGCTCCTTTGCGGCTGCATCCCTTGCAGGGTCTATTGTTACCCCCTGTTCTAAATGGATTATTGTTAAGGGGACGATATAGAGTTTTTTTTTTTTATTTTATGAAGTTCAGTTTTGAGCATCCATTCATTTATAATGGTATGGGAGGTAACATCTGGGAATAATAAACAGCTCTGATAACAGACAGTCCAGATGTGACACTTACTTTTGTATATGATGACTACAGCAATAACTGCAGCTACAAGAAGCAGACAGCAGATGGCAGCAGCAATCACAGCCATTGGAAAGCCATTGTCTGGTTCTAGGAGAGAAAACATGAGATGTGATAAATGCTGAGATCCCATCTGAGAAGAACAGATCAGGAAGAAAACCTCCCAACCTTAGAGTTTGGAAAAGTCAATATTTCGCACATCAATAGGTCCGGCAATGGTTACAACTGATTACTGGAAACATACACTGCTCTTTAAAGAATAAATCTCGCTTCAGAGCTCATAGTTAGCAAGGGCACGTGTGCCCCTGCTAAAACGCCGCAATAGCGCCGCTAAACGGGGGTCCCTTGACCCCCAAACCCCCCACTGCGACACTTGGTCGCAGACTTGGTCGCTCCTGGAGGCAGGGCTAACGGCTGCAGCCCTGCCTCCAGTCGCGTCTGTCAGCGGCGGATCTCCGCCTCTCCCCCGCCCCTCTCAGTGAAGGAAGACTGAGAGGGGCGGGGGAGAGGCGGAGATACGTGCTGACAGAAGCGCGTGGGGCAGGGCTGCGGCGGTTAGCCCTGCACCAACCAGGAAGCGCTCCCCCGCATTACGGAGGGGATTTGGGGGGATCAGGGACCCCCGTTTAGCGGCGCGATATCGGCAGTTGAGCAGGGGCACACGTGCCCCTGCTATCTATGAGGTCTGAAGCGAGATTTATTCTCGCTTCAGACTCTCTTTAAAATAAGCAATTAGGGGTTGCATTTAAAGTATAAACACTTGTAGTATATAATCTGCAGACCTAACAGAGGGACAACTCAGGCACAAAGAGGGGCAGAGGAATTTTCTCAAAATAAGGACTCTCCCTCAAAAAGAAGAAAGTGGAATTGCAAATTTCCCTTCTTTCGATAATTTCCAGCATGTCTGATCTGCTTCAGAAAAAGGGAAGGATTGTGCAGTACTACTGCTCTCAAAATTCATCCCTTACTTGATTGGAAGCAGATCGGACATGTTGGAAAATATTGAACGATAGGAAATTTCTTGTCGATCTTACAGGAAAATGACATTGCGTGTACCAGGCATTATAAACAATTTCTGACTTACAATCAGACTTTTAGCTTTTCCGACTACTATGGGGTGGCCATCTTGGATTTCACTGTGACCCAACTACAAAGCCTGCAAATATGCTGTAGTCATGTTTAGCTGTAGTCAAATTGCTATTAAAGGGGCACTATGGTGAAAAAATGTAAAATATGTGCAAACAGACAAATAAGAAGTACATTTTTTCCAGAGTAAAATGAGCCATACATTACTTTTCTCCTATGTTGCTGTCACAGTAGGTAGTAGAAATATGACAGAAGCGACAGGTTTTGGACTTGTCCATCTCTTCATGAGGGATTCTCAGCAAGGCTTTTATTCTTTATAAAGATATTCCCTAAAAAGGATTTAAACAATGATGCTGGCCAGCTTCCCTGCTCACTACACAGTTTTTGGGCAGTTGGACAGAGCAACTGCCATTCACTAAGTGCTTTTGAAAAAAAATAAATCCCTGAGAATCCCCCCATGAAGAGATGGACTAGTCCAAAACCTGTCACTTCTGTCAGATGTCTACTACCTACTGTAAGCGACAACAACATAGGAGAAAAGTAATTTGTGGCTCATTTTACTCTGGAAAAAATGTACATCTTGTTTGTTTATGTTTGCACATATTTTAAATGTTACTATTTTTCGCCATAGTGCCCCTTTAAGGCTAAAATATTTGTGGTTTTCTTTGTTTTCAACAGCATTTCCTGAACAGCAGTCTAACTGACAAAATAGTGTGCAAGTGAGTAGGGAGGCTGGCTGGTATCTTACTATTTTGGCAGTTTTTTTTCGCAATAGTGGTACTTTAATTCCATTACATAGGTGGTAAGGCTTTAGGGCCCTTTTCCACTAGAGCGATTGTGATTGCTGAATCGCAAAATCGCAAATCGCTAGTGATTTTTAAATCGCTAGGGTTGTTACTTTATCATAGCAATCACGAGAAGTATTTTCCACTACAGTGATTCGATTTGAAAATCGCTAATCGCAAATCGCAATCGCTTGCTGGAGCGATTTTTACAATGATAATGCAATGCAATGAAAATCGCAAATCGCAATCGCATAACAGAATTAATGAAAAATCACAATCGCAATCGCTGGCGTTTGTGATTTGTGATTGCGATTGCTAGTGGAAAAGGGCCCTTAGAGAGGAAGTACATAATGTATAACAAAAACCATGGGATCCCTTTGAGGAACCCCAAAGGCAAATTTAACCAGATGGTCGAATAGCTTCAACAGGGATGGGGGCGGGGCAGCAGTTGAATAAGTACATGGAGAGAGGAGCGGGGAGGCTCTATGGGATCCAGAACCTTCCCTCTCCATAGGTGAGTATGATCTTACAGTACTTACATATTATCCCATCTGCAGAGTTTGGCAGCTTCTTGTAAAAGTTCTATTTGCTGCCCTACCACAATCTAACCATTTTTGTAACGCTGAAAGCCAGTGGCGTAGGGATCACCATAGCAACCAGAGCAATTGCTATGGGGACCCAGATACCTTCGCCATGAACTGGGGGGCCCGCCTGTCCTGCTGCCTTTTTTTTTGGTGCTTTTTCTTTTTTTTAATCATGGGCGCAGGGCCCATTCGGGAATGCTGGAGTGACTACCCCCCGCATTGCAGAGAGGCTGGCAGGTGAAATGAGACTATTTTCCACCGCCACCTCTCTGCATATCCCTCCGACTGCCGATATTTACTTCATAGTATCGGCCTGGCCTGGAACACAGAAGAGCAGTGCTGGCTGTGACCCCGCCCCTTCCACATGTAGCTCTGCCCCCAGTGTGAAGCTCCGCCCCTCCCACATGTCTGTGCGTGAAGCTCCGCCCCTTCCCACCTGTCTGCCCGTCACAGCATCGGTGGAAAAAGAAAAGAATTTCAAGTGCTCCATCCAGCACTGTGAGTAGCTGGGCCATGGTGAAAGCAGTTGCAGCGCGCGTGTGCCTGCAGACTGTGTGTTTACACTGTGTGTGTGAGTATGTAGTGTGTATGTGTGTACAGTGTCAGTGTGTGTATATGTACAGTGTGTGTATTCGTGTTTGTGTGAGAGGTGTGTGCATTCTGTAACTTGGTGTGTGCGTGTGTGTGTGTCTTGTAACTTACTCTGTGTCGGGGGGGATAGGCGAAGCAGGTAACTTTGGCGCACAGCGCCGAAGCTGGGTGCTGTGATAGCAGCAATGCTATGATATTTGCCCTACGCAGAGTAACGCGGGGATCTGGCCATCACCAGACCCCAAATTACACCTCCCTCTGAGTTGCTACAACTCAGAGGGGGGAGGGGAAATAGTATTTAACATTGCGGGGAGTTTAGCGGCAGCAGAGAGAGACGTCCAACTCCCCGACCCCTGTCCAGTATGTATACAGTATAGGGGAAGGTAGGTGTGTGTTTTATCTTGCAGTGTGTGTAGAAGGGGTAGGAGTGAAACTTACTGTGTGGGGAGAAGGGGGTGTGTGTGCGCGTGTGCGTCGTGTAATGATGCAATACTGAAGTGAATTTTAAAATAAAAAAAAGTATACTTACCTATGGCGCTGTCACCCTTGTCAGAGGCCATGGAAGGCTTCAGAAGCCAAGTGCTCCTGAAGACAGATGGCTCTGTACTGCACGTGTGTGCAGGAAAGCGTGCTCACACATGTGCAGTAGAGATGGTCCGAACCTCCGATTTTCGGTCCGCGAACCGGGTTTGCGAACTTCCGCAAAAGTTCGGTTCACGCAAACTTTCGCGAACCGCAATAGACTTCAATGGGGAGGCGAACTTTGAAAACTAGAAACACTTATGCTGGCCAGAAAAGTGATGGAAAAGATAATCAAGGGGTCTAACACTTGGAGGGGGGCATGGCGGAGTGGGATAGATGCCAAAAGTCCCGGGGAAAAATATGGATTTGACGCAAAGCCGCGTTTTAAGGGCAGAAATCACATTGCATGCTAAATTGCAGGCCTAAAGTGCTTTAAAACATCTTGCATGTGTATACATCAATCAGGGAGTGTAATTAGAGTACTGCTTCACACTGACACACCAAACTCAATGTGTAACGCACCGCAAACAGTTGTTTGTGTAGTGACAGCCGCAGGGACGGATCTAGGGGGGGGCAAGGGGGTCTCTTGCCCCAGGCGCAGTTTGTTAAATTCTTAAAAAGGCGGCAAAATGTGGATGGGGAATGGCAGTTTAGGCACCAAAACCTGACTTTGCCCCAGGCGCAACTTGGGGCAACTTGGTCTAGATCCGTCCCTGTGCTGGACTGGTGCACACCATGGCCAGAGTGCAGGCCGTGGCGGTTTTCAAGCCCAGTGCTTTAAAACATCTTGCATATGTATACATCAATCAAGGAGTGTAATTAGAGTACTGCTTCACACTGACACACCAAACTCGCTGTGTAACGCACCGCAAACAGCTGTTTGTGTAGTGACGGCCGTGCTGGACTGGTGCGCCCCATGGCCAGAGTGCAGGCTGTGGCGGTTTTCAAGCTCAGTGCCTTAACCTTCCCTCCGGAAACCCCGAGCTGAGCTTGGGGTAAGCAGCCGTGGAGGATTTCTCAGGCCCTGCTGGACCGATTTTCATAATTTTTTTTTAGAACACGCAGCAAGCAAAACAACTGTTTGTGTAGTGACAGCCGTGCTAGACTGGTGCGCACCGTGGCGAGAGCGCAGGCCGAGGCGGTTTTCAAGCCTATATGGTCGCCGAGCTGTGGGAGCTCAATGATAGAACAACAGTGACTGTCAGGTAGGTATATGCAGTGATGGGTATTACAATGTGCACCTGTCACACACAGACAGGTACCGGACAGGCTCAGTGACACTGCGTGCGCTCACTTCGGTAGGTGGGTGCACTGAACACAACAGGAAGGTATATGCAGTGATGGGTATTACAATGTGCACCTGTCACACACAGACAGGTACCAGGCAGGCACAGTGACACCGCGTGCGCTCACGTAGGTAGGTGGGTGCACTGTGAACAACAGGTAGGTATATGCAGTAATGGGTATTACAATGTGCACCTGTCTCACACACACACACACACACACACACACAGGTATCGGACAGGCACAGTAACACTGCGTGCGCTCACGTATGTTGGTGGGTGCACTGAAGTGAACAACAGGTAGTTGGTATATGCAGTGATGAGTATTATAATGTACACTGGTCACACACAGACAGGTACTGGACAGGCACAGTGACACTGTGTGCGCTCACGTAGGTAGGTGGGTGCACTGAAGTGAACAACAGGTAGTAGGTAAGGTATATGGAGTGATGGGTATTATAATGTGCACCTGTCACACACACACAGGTACCGGAAAAGCACAGTGACACTGCGTGCGCTCACGTAGGTAGGTGGGTGCACTGAACACAACAGGAAGGTATATGCAGTGATGGGTATTACAATGTGCACCTGTCACACACAGACAGGTACCAGACAGGCACAGTGACACTGCGTGCACTCACGTAGGTAGGTGGGTGCACTGAAGTGAACAACAGGTAGTAGGTATATGCAGTGATGGGTATTACAATGTGCACCAGTGGTGCTCACCGCCAGGTCGTGATCACGCTTACGCGTGGATTCACGACCATTTTGACGCATTCCGCCTCGGACACGCTAAGCCGTGAATAGATTTTCAACCACGAAAATCTGCTTCGGCTACGCGTGAATGCGGACAGAAATCCGCATTCACGCTCGTGAAACCCGGCGCTGAAGTCGTGGTTTGCAGAAATGCGTCAAACTGTGCGGAAGTGACACATTGCAGGCCAATCAGAGTGCCCCAGCCAGGCCCTAGCAACCAATCACAGGAGGGGAGCTATGCCCTCCCCTCCTGAATATAAAGCGGCGGCCATGATGGAAAAGCTCTGTCCTTGCTACTAGACTGTGGTGCTGAGAGGATTATCTCCAGGCCATTGTTGTTTGAGCAAGTGCATTTATTGTGTTAAAAACAAAGCGTTTTTTTTGCTAACACTGCTCTTATACTGTACACAGTTAGCTAGTCAGTGAGTGATTGCTGTAGTTAGTTGTAGTCAGTGTAGTGTAGTGGGAGTGTGGGAGTCTAGTGATTATTTAACTGTGTGTAGTGCTGTGCAGGCAGGTTCAGTGCTGCAGTGTAGTGGGAGTGGGGATTATCTGTGTGTAGAGTGCAGGCAGGCAGGTTAGTGCAGCTGCAGTGTTCACTTGTATATTCCAGTGACAGTTATACACTTGTACTATTTGCAGGCAGCCAGTCACACCGCCAGCGCCGCCACTCTCTGCCAGCGCTGTTCATTCATTCTGTCAGTGACCTTGTGCCGTGCCCAGTGCCCACTGCTCGCTCGCTCGCTGGCATATGAGCATCTCATTACACAGTGTGACATCCTTGTGTGCCCACTGCATCCTTCAGTGACCTAGTTGTATATCCAGTGCCCACTGCTGTGCCCACTGCATTCTTCAGTGACCTTGTACTGTGGCCACTGCATCCTTCAGTGACCTTGTACTGTGCCCACTGCATCCTTCAGTGACCTTGTACTGTGCCCACTGCATCCTTCAGTGACCTAGTTGTATATCCAGTGCCCACTGCTGTGCCCACTGCATTCTTCAGTGACCTTGTACTGTGGCCACTGCATCCTTCAGTGACCTTGTACTGTGCCCACTGCATCCTTCAGTGACCTTGTACTGTGCCCACTGCATCCTTCAGTGACCTAGTTGTATATCCAGTACCCACTGCTGTGCCCACTGCATCCTTCAGTGACCTTGTACTGTGGCCACTGCATCCTTCAGTGACCTAGTTGTATATCCAGTGCCCACTGCTGTGCCCACTGCATCCTTCAGTGACCTTGTACTGTGGCCACTGCATCCTTCAGTGACCTTGTGCTGTGCCCACTGCATCCTTCAGTGACCTTGTACTGTGCCCACTGCATCCAGTGATTCATTACTAGCAACATGTCTGGCAGGGTTTCGCGGGGTGAGAGGAAAGGGAGTTCAATTGCCTCAGCCACTTCTGGGACTGCTCCACGTCCAGGGAGAGGATGCCCAGCTGTACGTGGTCGTGATGCAGCAGAAAAGGGGGCAGCAAAGCCTGGGCCGAGTCAGCGGACGCCATTGTCCAAATATTTTAAAGTTTCTGGTCCCCGTGTGGTGGTTGAGCAAATGGAACCTGACGTACTCATGGACATCATGACTTCCTCCCAGACCTCTACTGGGAGCACCACTCCAAGCAGTAGCAGCAGCAGCCAACATCCCACGCTTGTTGTGACATCCACCCCAGCACCCACTGGTCAGCAGCCCTCCCAGGATGACAGCGTTCTGTCCCTCAGTCCGGCATCTGGGAACCTGCTGATGCAAGAAGCACAGGACTTACTGGGGACTGATGTGGCAGAGATTGAGATCGGGCCACAATCACAAGCGTTGTTGAGTTCTGGTGATGAAGAAGAGGGGTCTGTGTCTGGGGATGTAGGGACAGAAGAGGAGGCGGGGGAGTCAGAGGAAGAGCTGGATTATGATGATGCTGCTGATGATGACGTTGTGGACCCTAACTATGTGCAGCCTGCTGAGTCCGTGGAAGAATGGTCAGAGCAGGATGACGAGTCACCTCGGCCTAGGCAAGGATATCGCCATATGTCAGGCAGGGGCAGGGGCATCGGCAGCAGTGGGCGTGGAGGAAGTAGACAGGACACTGCTTCAGCCGGCACCACCACCATGCAACCCCCGGCAACTACTACCACACATTGCTCCGCTGCACCCTCTGCTAGTGGGGGCCGCAGTAAATTAAAGTCACCAGTGTGGGATTGCTTTGAGGAATGTACTGATGACAAAAGGTATGCGGTGTGCAGGTTATGCAGCAAAAGATTGAGCCGTGGGAAAAGTCTGAGCAAGATGGGTACCTCATCCCTCCAGGGCCACCTGAGAAGCCGCCACTGCCGCGAGTATGCGGACTTTAAGAGGAAGCAGGCACTGCTGGCAGGGGTTCCTGAGAGCAGAAGGCCCACCAGCGCAGCAGCATCCTCCCTCCCTCAGGGTCGTGAATCCCCCACAGCAGCAGCAGTAGTAGCACGCAAGCGCTCTTCCACCTCGGCTGCTCAGGACACAGACATTGAGGCTGGCAGCCAGTGTTCGTCTCTCTCCTCTGTCTCCCCTGCATCCCAGCGTCGTCAGACCCTGCTGAGCGACACCTTTCAGGGTCTGACCAAGCCTCTGCCTCCAAGCCACAGGCGGATCCGCAAACTAAATGGCTTGCTGGCCCGGGCCATGGCATCACAGCTGCTTCCCTACTCCCTGGTGCAGGAGGGGAGCGCCATGCGGACGCTGCTCCAATTTGGCATCCCCGAGTGGCAAGTCCCCAGTCGCCACTATTTCAGCAGGAGCGCGATCCCAGCACTCCACAAGTTTGCGGTGGAAAACGTGGCCCGTTCCCTGGACTACTCTGTGGGCAAGCGGGTCCACGTGACCATGGACTCGTGGAGTAGCAGATTTGGGACAGGTCGCTACCTGTCCTTTACGGCCCACTGGGTGACACTGATGGAAGGGAGGGAGGACAAGAGCGCATCAGCCCAGCTAGTGGTGCCACCACGCGGGATCAGGGGGGATGCAGAAGGGTCCTGTCACGACACTCCCTCAGCACCCGGAAAGCAAGCCTGCCTCGGCAGCAGCAGCGCCAAGCCTCGGCACTGCTAAGCCCTTTTAAAATTGGTGACCCTGGGGAAGGAGAGGCTTACGGCCACCAACGTCCTGGCCGCCCTCAGGAAGCAGGAGCGGAGGTGGCTGACCCCCAGAGGCCTGGAAGTGGGGTATGTGGCAGCCGATAACGGGGCCAACCTGGTGGCAGCAGTGCAGCAGGGAAACCTCCAGCACATCCCCTGCTTGGCCCACGTGCTCAATCTTGTGGTGCAGCGCTTCTTGCGCACCTACCAGGGGATGAGCGAGCTGCTGCAGGATGCCCGGGCGGTGGAACGCTTTTTCCGCCTGTCAGCCACTGCCTCTGCACTCTTGTCCACCTTACAGCAGCAGTATGGAAGGCCACAACACCGGATGATCATCGACATGCCAGTTCGCTGGAATTCGACTCTGGCCATGTTGGAGCGGCTGTGTCAGCACAGGCTGGCTCTTAGGGCCTACATGCTAGACCCAAGTGTCCCCAGCAACCAGCAAGTCCCCATGATTACTGCCACTCAGTGGACACTGATGCAGCAAGTATGCCTGGTGCTGAGTCCCTTCCTGGAGGCAACCAAGATGGTCAGTGAGGAGCGGGCCTCTGTGTGCCAGTGGGTGCCCTTGGTTTGTCTACTGGAGCAGGCAATGGACAATTTAATTGAGCGTGGGGATGAAGCCCTGAGGCAGTTGGAAGAACAGGAGCAGATGGCAGCACAGTCCAGCTCAGAGGAGGGCTCACAGCAGGTAGTGGAAGAGTTGGAGGTCCCTAACCTGAATGAGGAGGAGGAGGAGGAGCAGAGTGCAGCAGGCGTTGTACGTGGATGGCGGTTTGAGGAGGACAACGACATGGCACAGGAAGAGGACAGGCATGCGTTATGGGACAATGGCGAGGACGAGGGAGATCTTGCTGGCAGGGCCCACTTGTTTCCCATGGCTGTGCACATGTTGCGCTGCCTTCGCAGGGACCCCCGGGTGATCCAGATGCGTTCAAGGGAGGACATCTGGATTACCTTGATGCTTGATCCCCGTCTGAAGGGGAAGCTGGGAGACTTAATGACGCCATCCACCACCGAGCAACGCACAAGGGAGTTGAAGGAGGCCCTTGTGCGCAGACTACTGGAAGCATTCCCCCAGCCTTCCACCCCCACTGTAACTGCTCTGCCAAGCCAGCAAGAGGTGCCTGCCATTGCCACTAGCAGCACAACAACAACCACCAGCAGCAGCAGCAGCAACTGGCGCCCCGGAGACCTGAAGAGCCTAAGCAAGAGCCTGTATGCAGTGCAGCAGCCCAGAACAGAGGTGCCCGCCACAGCATCCACCACCAACCAGCACAAGCAACGACTGACCACCATGGTGTCTGACTATATGGGGTCATCCAGCGGGCTCAATGACACCGACAGCCCCGTGGACCCCTTGGAGTACTGGGTCAAGAGACTGGACATCTGGAGCGAGCTTTCCCAGTACGCCCTGGAACTCCTATCCTGCCCTCCTTCCAGTGTCCTCTCAGAGAGATGCTTTAGTGCGGCCGGTGGCGTGGTCACAGAGAAGCGCTCTCGGCTCTCCCACGCCTCTGTGGACAAACTCACCTTCCTGAAAATCAACCAGGCTTGGGTGGAAGGTGAGTTTCTGGCCCCTATTGTCGGACACAGGGGGACATGAAGTGGCTGCTGCCTGCATGTGCTGTTGTTAACTATGCCTGCCTTTATAAAGACATTTACTACCTGCCTAGTGCCTACCTTGGTTAATTTTTTGGTGTTATGGTACTACTACCAGTAAGTTGCCATGGTCCTCCTTCTGAGCTGCTGAACTGACCGCACGCTTTGTCCTCCTGACTCAGTCGCTACTACACTCTGCGTTCACACTGCCCGGGTCACCGGGTGCATTTAATTTTTTGGCCAGCACTATGACGCTGTGCTACTACTACTGTGCTGCTGCTGCTGAACTGACCGCCCGCTTTGTCCTCCTGACTCAGTCGCTACTACACTCTGCGTTCACACTGCCCGGGTCGCCGGGTGCATTTAATTTTTTGGCCAGCACTATGACGCTGTGCTACTACTACTGTGCTGCTGCTGCTGCTGAACTGACCGCCCGCTTTGTCCTCCTGACTCAGTCGCTACTACACTCTGCGTTCACACTGCCCGGGTCACCGGGTGCATTTAATTTTTTGGCCAGCACTATGACGCTGTGCTACTACTACTGTGCTGCTGCTGCTGAACTGACCGCCCGCTTTGTCCTCCTGACTCAGTCGCTACTACACTCTGCGTTCACACTGCCCGGGTCGCCGGGTGCATTTAATTTTTTGGCCAGCACTATGACGCTGTGCTACTACTACTGTGCTGCTGCTGCTGCTGAACTGACCGCCCGCTTTGTCCTCCTGACTCAGTCGCTACTACACTCTGCGTTCACACTGCCCGGGTCACCGGGTGCATTTAATTTTTTGGCCAGCACTATGACGCTGTGCTGCTACTACTACCACCAGTATGTTGCCGTGGTCCTTCTGTGCTGCTGAACTGACCGCCCGCATAGTCCTTCTCCTGACTCAGTCGCTACCACCACTGCACTCTGCGTTCACACTGCCCGTGTCCACTGACAACTCTGCTGCGATGTCATTGCTAATTGCTGCAAAAAAAAAAAAAAAAAAATTACAAAAACCTCTCTGGAGCCTTTTTGCCGTCAGCCACTCATCCTCCTCCAGCGGTACCTTCGCCGCCAAGTGCCATTGGAACTCGCCTTCACCTCTTTGACTGCTTAACGCGTATATCCCTTTTTAAAACCACTTATTACCAATTAATAGCCCCATTTAAAGTGTTGATTTCACTTTAAAATCCATTTTCTCTAGAAAAATTTTTTGGGGGGGAATTTTTTTATGTTGAAGTTATGTTGCCCCTTATCACCTCGATAATCCATGCTATTTGGGGGACTGTAGCATGTATGGGGGCTTTGTTATTAACGTTAAAAGAAAATCCGCCTCCGGGCGTGAATCCGCGCGTGATTACGCCATTCACGGGAAAAAATCCGCGTGGTTGCGTGGACGCGGACGAAAATCCGCATGCGGCGGGGCCGAATGCGGATTTTTTTTTGCAACCAGGCGGATTTCCGAATTCGTGGATGAGGCACATCCGAGCATCCCTGATGTGCACCTGTCACACACACAGGTAGTCACTGAATGTGCTGGGCCTGGCTGGCAGTGGCACACACACAGTAGGAATTACCAAGGCTGTCTATGCAACACAAGTGTCAGTGGGACGGACACACACACACACACACACACACACACACACACACACACACACACACACACACACACACACACACACACACACACACACACACACACAAAAATAGATCACAAGAACAAGATTAGCTCTCAGAAGAGCTGTTGAGGGGTGCTTTTTTAGCAATACCAATCAGCCAGGAGCAAGCTAACAAGCCTACAAGAGCGTAACTAAGCTTTCCTTATGAGAGTCTGCAGCAGCTTTCCCTTCTCTAATTACTGCAGGCACACGAGTGAGTCCAATGCCTGACGCTGCCTGCCTTTTATAAGGGGGGTGGGGCTCCAGGAGGGAGTGTAGCCTAATTGTCTACAATGTGCCTGCTGACTGTGATGTCGAGGGTCAAAGTTGACCCTCATGATGCACTATGGGGGCGAACCGGACTTCAGGAAAAGTTTGCGGCCATCTCTAATGTGCAGTACACAGCCGTCTTCAGGAGCACTCGGCTTCTGGAGCCTTCCATGGCCTCTGATGAGGGTGTTAGCGCAGGAACATGGGGACTTTGAGAGGATTGGGAAGGTTCTATGGGTCCCAAAGCGTTCCCTTGCCATAGGTAAGTATCTGTTCTTTGCTGTTTTCTGTTTCTCTTGAAGAAAATATTGTGTCCACTTACTTACCTGGGGCTTCTTTGAGCCCCTGAAGTCCTCCTACTCCCTCACCATCATTCCACACTGCTCCGTTCCTCCGCTGTCCCCCTCTGAAAGCTGGGTGACTCAACCAGTCGCTGGCTGCATGGCTGCACATATCTTTGATCCTCCTCTTGTTGCCGGGAGCGTTCTGCGCAAGTGCAGTAGCAATTTTTTATTTGCGAAAGAGCAAAATGTTCCTGTCAAGGGGGCCATGCATGCGGCAGTTGGAGGGGGACAGCGGGGGAATAGAGCAGCGCAGAATGACAGTGTGGGACCAGGAGGACTTCAGGGGACAGGAAGAAGCCCCAGCTAAGTAACTGCCACAATAATATTTCCATAAACTTTCATTTAATATATGTGTGAGTGTGTGTGTGTGTGTGTATGTGGGGGGGGGGGGGGGGGGGGGCTGGGGCATAAAAAAAGTTGCTATGGGGCCCAGAGATTTGTAGCTATGCCCCTGCTGACAGCCCTGTCTTTCCTTTGCACCAGGTCCCGCGTTTGGTGTAATGCTTCGTTCCCAAGTTAGGGGGGTTGAAAGAGGTATGTCCCCTGCTTTTGGCTGCAGAGAACACAGTGGAATGGTGTCTCCAGCCTCGGGCAGTATCACAATCTGAGAGAGGAGACAAGGGTGCATAGCGGGGCTGCTTCTTCTGCTTCTGTAATGACCCCCAGGGCACTTGACACAAGTTTTGAAAACAGATTCATGCTGCGAAAAAAGAAGACTACCTCCCGGGTGAGCTGTTGATCATTAATGTCGGGTTCGTCTGGTACTTATGTAATCATGCTTTCTGCAGCCAAGTGCAGGGGACACCCCTCCTCCAAAGCCCTTTAACTTTGGAACTAAGCATTACACAGACTCGGGACCTGGTGCAAAGGAAAGCCAGGGCTTCCAGCGTTCCAGAAATTGTTAGATCGTGGTAGGGCAGCAAATAGAACTTTTACAAGAAGCTGCCAAACTCTACAGATGGGATAATACGTAAGTACCGATCTGACTTTTTTCCAGGATACTTCAGTGTTACTTTAATGGCTGGGAAATTTAATTTTATTTCTATTAAGAGATGAAAATATTGACAGATAAGCTTGACCAAGGATATAACTAAAGTGATTCTATTTTTTTCCTACAAGCATACAAGATATTTATAAATAATAGGATTAGTTGCGAGAAGCAAATCAGTGATCCTTTAAATCATGTAGTAGCTGTAAAAGGACTGCGGTCAAATTCTCTTACTGGCTGAGAGCAACTAGCTCCACCCCCTCTGTAGTGCCCTCCCTCATTACTGTGCCTTCTTCTGACCCTCTGATGTCTAGGGGGCCCTTTCCTGTGCCAAGGTGCAGAGCATCATCATTTAGCTTCTTCCAGCGAGCAGAGCAACAGGTCTTCACTCCTCTCATCTCCCTGTAGCTCCTGTCTCTGCATGTCACATGACGTTTAGGGACAGGAGCCACAAAAAAATAGGCTCTTCCCTGCTCTGTGCCTGACCTGGGCACCAACATAAACATAATGTTAATACATCTATGGCCGTGTAGTGATAAAAACAGTGTAATTCGGGAGTTGGCGAGAGCGGGATCACAAATGATTTCTCCCTCTGAGTCAGGCCCGGATTTACATCACAGGAGCCTATAGGCACAGATGTCCTGGCACCTTAGACTGCTCCCTCCATAAACCTACCTTGGTGTAATTGCCTTCTTAAAACAGAAGGAAATTTGCAATAATTCAGTTATAAGTGAACATTTGTGGTTACCCACAATGCACTACTACTGAATATGCAAATTATCCCTGTTTTCGGACTTTTGGTCCTCATCAGTACATGGCAAAGAAACAGGCTGTCTACATGTAGGTTTGATATGGCTGTGTAAAACTTAAAGCTATAAGCTTGCTATACACCAGCGGTTCTGGATGCTTGCTTGGCTTAACAAGGGCGAAAAAGGGATAATTTGCATATTTAGTAGTAGTGCATTGTGGGTAACCACAAATGTTCACTTATAACTGAATTATTGCAAATTTCCTTCTGTTTTAAGAAGGCAATTACACCAAGCTTTGCTTTTTTAGTAGGAGGGCTTGTTGGTTCCTTTTATCCCCCTATACATTCCTAGTAGTTTGGGTCACCCTGAGCTGCTTGGTTACTCCATAAACCTACAAACCCCCACCAACCGCACCGCAAGTGTGCTGGCTGTCCCAGCTGTCACCTCTCCATTAATTCCCTTGCCTGTTATAGGTAGCTATAGGTGCCCCTTAGTATTAGGTAGCCAGAACAGTTCCTTCAATATTAAAGGGATACTGTAGGGGGGGGGTCGGGGGAAAATGAGTTGAACTTACCCGGGGATTCTAATGGTCCCCCACAGACATCCTGTGCCCGCGTAGCCACTCCCCAATGCTCCGACCCCGCCTCTGGTTCATTTCTGTAATTTCAGACTTTAAAGTCTGAAAGCCACTGCGCCTGTGTTGCCGTGTCCTCACTCCCGCTGATGTCACCAGGACCGTACTGTGCATGCCCAGTATGGTCTGTGCCTGCAACGTGCGCTCCTGGTGACATCAGGGGAAACGAGGACAGGGCAACGCAGGCGCAGTGGTTTTCAGACTTTATAGTCTGAAATTCCAGAAGTGAACCGGAGGCGGGGTCGGAGCATTGGGGAGTGGCTGCGTGGGCACAGGATGTCTGCGGGGGACCATTAGAAGCCCCGGGTAACTTCAACTCATTTTCCCCCGACCTCCCTACAGTGTCCCTTTAAGTAGCTAGTGGTTCCCCCGACTACAGGGAGAGCTCATCAGTGGAATGCCGAGAGCTTGGTGAGTAACCTCTCATTTACGCTCTGCTCGGGACTCTGCATAGGGAAGGCAGGAATTAGGCACTAGGGGAGGGTGAGTGAGCTGCCTTTCCATCATCAGGTGCCTGTAGGCTCGTGTCTAATCTAAATCTGGCCCTCCTCTGAGTTGCAACGACTCGGGGGGTAATAGCATTTGATGCTGCCTGGTATATCTGCGGCAATAGGGTGCCATTATTCGGCTCACCCTGTGCCCAACTGACCGGGAAGCGTACTAACGTCCACATTGCAGCACCCCTGGGAAAAGGTCTTTGTAATATTTAAGAAGAACAGTAGTTCTCCGCTGGGATTGTAACAACCAAACAGCTAAGTTCCGGCTAATAAATGTACCCCTGAAGACTAAATAAATCCAGTCTATTGGGGAAAAGCAGAGATAAAGATCTAGAAAAATGTTGAGCGCGTGAGATGAGTCTTACTTACATATTCTAGAGCTGTGGAGATAACAAGGGCTGAACCATCTTATTTATATTAAAATTAAACACCACTCTTGGGAGAATTCAGAGGACAGTTCATTAGCTATGTGAAAAGCTAGAGCTCTGTCAGAATAGGTCTGAAGTCTCTGACACCAGCAACTAGCAGATGCTACAACATGTTACTTTTTGGGAATGAGGTTAAATGAAGCCGTGGTCTCCAGCTGTAGTTCACCCTCCAGGAAGTTTAATTGCTAGTAAAGGTTAATAGGAGAGTTAATAGGAGAGTGTGACATTACTCACAGTGCTCCGATATTTGATGCGGCTGTTCCTGAGAAATTCCCTTTGTCAAAGTCAGTCACAAGTCAGTCACATGACCCAGAGCTCTGTGCGCAAAGTAGGGAACTTCCAGTACAGTTGGAATTTCTTTCCCTGGACACAGTGGTCACTTGATCCCACCCATCTTCTCTGTCTACTTCCTCCTGTGGATCATGGAGAAAAAGTGGGCGGTCCAGCTCTGTGGTCACAGGGAGAGACTGGCTGTTGCCACTCCCAGACTACTGCCTGAGGGTGATGATGTGGGTAAAAGAACAAGTATGGACAGCTCACAGATTGCTGTTCAATCCAACCAAACTGTATCTGTCACCACTGCAAGCTCAGCCAGCCGAGGAATAAGCATTGTTTAAAGAGGCACTGCAGTGACATAGAGTAGAATGCAGTAAATTATTTAAAGAGACTCCGTAACAAAAATTGCATCCTGTTTTTTATCATCCTACAAGTTCCAAAAGCTATTCTAATGTGTTCTGGCTTACTGCAGCACGTTCTACTATCACCATCTCTGTAATAAATCAACTTCTCTCTCTCTTGTCAGACTTGTCAGCCTGTGTCTGGAAGGCTGCCAAGTTCTTCAGTGTTGTGGTTCTGTGATGCATCGCCCCCCTCCTGGCCCCTCTATGCACACTGCCTGTGTATAATGATCTCTTGAGATACAAAAGGAATGCTGTATACAGCCTGCTTGTGTATGAATGTATTTTCTATGTGTGGACATACTGTACATCAACCTACTTCCTGTTTTGGTGGCCATTTTGTTTGTTTATAAACAAACTTTTTAAAACTGTTTTTAACCACTTTTAATGCGGCGAGGAGCGGCGAAATTATGACAGGGGGTAATAGGAGATGTCCCCTAACGCACTGGTATGTTTACTTTTGTGCGATTTTAACAATACAGATTCTCTTTAAGATACCCACTTTCATGATTATTTTCCTGGTTTCAGCATCAGAAACACTTCCTATAGCTATATATTGTTGTATATTGAATACTGCCCCCCCCCCCTTCCCCCGATGATGTCACAGCCTAAGCTGTTTAGCTATGCTGAATTCTCCCCAGAATTAATTCAAATAGGAATGGTTTCCTACCATAGATGGATTAAGATGTAATGTAATAGGGTCCTAGGCATGGAGAGAAGTCAGAGAAGGTGGCAGGTGGGCCCCTCAACACCCACTAGGCCCCAGGCACCTGCCTAGGTTGCCTGATGGATGATCCTGCTGTGATTCCTACCACAAACCGCACATTCCAGCAGAAAATCTATTGAAAATCTATTGATTCGCAGCATTGCACTGTTTAATGTACTGCAATGTAATGGTCTATAGATCAACTACCAGCTGCGATCAACCCAGATTTTCCATCCTGTCCGATGGATACTTTTGATCAATTTTTTGGTCAAAGTTCAAACAGCCATACATTTTGGGGGAGATGAATCTCAGCAGGTGAATATAATCTGCAGGGTATTGAACAGGAAAATTGATGAGTGTAAAAGGTACCTTTATATTTCAAGAAATTCCCCAAAAACATGAAAAACTTGCTGTCACTCACCCCATGTAACAGTGAGCGTCTGATCCAAGCTGCTGTGCTCCACATGGCAGGAGTAAGTGTCGCCCTCCCTTGTTGGCACTTCCACACTGACTCTGGTCTGATAGGTGCCGTCAGGATGGGGGAGGATGGGACTGGCTTCATCTGAAGGAATATGGTCCTCTCCATTCCTCACCCACTTCACATCCACAGCTCGGGGGTGAAACCCGTATGCCAGACACTGAAGTCTTGTCACCCCGTCTGGCTGCTGACGGCCCCACACCTTCACCTCTGGCCGCACTGACAGGACAGACAACAAAGGAATATGTGTAAAATAGCTGATAGAGAAATATAAGAAGGTCATACACAGGGTCGGACTGGGACACTAAGGGCCCACCAAGGAAGTTTCAGCCTGGGGCCTGCCCCCTCACCTCCTCCCCCCCCCCCCATTTTGGGCTCACATACACATGTACTCTAGAAATTTTGCATGACTTTACGGTAGGGAATAGATTGTGAGCACTTCTGAGGACAGTCTCCAATAGGGATATGTCCACATGCAGCACGCACAGCGCGCCGCAGCAAAAATAAATGGGTGTCACCACTCACTAGAACATCGGGATGGTCATGATGAGTCATGGGCAGACTTAAAAAAACAACAAAACACAAAGCAAAATAAGTAGCGGTGTTATTCACAGAGATTAGGTCTGACCAGAATCAAGTAGTTACATGCCTCATGATAATTCATCAAGTAGTCAAATGGCAGCAGATTTTCCGACAAAATGCAATCAGATTGGTGGCAGATATCCCCACAAAATGCAATCAGATTGGCAGCAGATATCCCCCCACAAAATGCAATAAGATTGGCAGCAGATTTCTCCACAAAATGCAATAAGATTGGTGGCAGATACCCCCACAAAATGCAATCAGGTTGGCGGCAGATACCCCCACAAAATGCAATCAGGTTGGCGGCAGATACCCCCACAAAATGCAAGTCCCCCCCCCAGCTTGGAAGGGGGGGCACAGATCAGCGGGGAGGGGGAAAGCCCCCCCCTCACCTAGGGCCCCCCCAGTTGGGTAGGCAGCCGCAGGTCTCAGCCTCCCATGCTGGAAGGGGGGGCAGCAGGCACAGAGCAGCGGGGAGGGGGGAAGCCTCCCCCCCTCCCTCACCTAGGGCCCCCCCTTCCGCGCTCCCCCCTGTCCAAAATAGCAGCCAGCAGCGAGCACAGGAATCACTTACCATCCGAGAGTCAGATCGATAGCTCTGCGTCCTGCTGCTGGTCTGGCCTCCTGCACTGCACTGTCCAATCACGCTCTCACAGGAAGTACTGCGAGAGCGTGATTGGACAGTCAGTGCAGAAGCCCAGACCAGCGGCACGCAGAGCTATCGATCTGACTCTCGGTCGGTAAGCTATTCTCCGCTGCTGCCGCTGGCTGGCTGCAATTCTGGAGGTGGGGGAGCGCGGAAGGGGGGCCCTAGGTGAGGGAGGGGGAGGCTTTCCCCCCTCCCCGCCGCTCTGTGCCCACTTTCCCCCCTTCCTGCACTTAGCCCCCCTCCTTTTCAGCATTGGGGCCCCCAGGAGGCGGGGCAGCCGGGGCCCACCGATGGGACCATCGGCACTTCGGCGGCTCAGTACGAGCCTGGTCATGCATGACTTGATATCTTCACCAATCTGATATTTGTGTTGATTACATATGATGACGTGAATATACAAACAGCCTCCAACTTACAAACGAACTGAATTACAGCATTTTATACAAACAAACACGATTGTCTTCATGTACAAAACATACTATTTTTTTAATAAAGATTTTTGTTGTTACAGTACTGTATAAACTAATGTAAGTAGACAAGACACAGAACATTTATATAGCGCTTTTCTCTTGCTGGACTCACAGCACTTCAGGGCTGCAGCCACTAGGGCATGCTCCACGGGCTACCAGGATCATTAGCAAGCCTTGCCCAAAGACTCCTTACTGTTTTACGTACTGGCTTGAGTCAAGATTCAAACCTTGATCTAATGCTCAAATCTTACATCAATGGCCTTACCAGTACACTATCCAAATGACTTTGATCAGTAATAGATTAAATGTAGATTAACGTCCCTGGTGGTATGATTATTTCTGGATTTTAGGGTCTTTTCTGAAAGTTTCAAACCCTAAAATCAGGAAACAATCATGCTGCCAGAAAGCCAGCAGTAGCCCCAGCACTCACTCACCTCCCTTGGCTCCAGTGCTACCATTTTCCCTACGTCCTCCGGGTGGTGCTGTAACTCTGTAGTAAGATCACTGACAGCGATCTGACCAGAGTGATTCAGACCCTCCGTGGAGAGGAAGTAGAATGGCTGCCTGCATCTGGATCCCCCGGTAGGTGAGTAAAAACGCCCGCTGTGCTCCATTGCTCTGCATTGAGCTTCCGGTGGCTAGCCTGAGCATAGCTTGGGGTTACCGCCAGGGAGGATAAAGCACCTTAGAAGCATATTGGAAACAACCTAAAAACCTAGTTTATACTTTATGTCCAGATCCGGAATGGAAACTGTTTGTAAGTAGGGGACCGCCTATAGTGGCATTCACACTGTGTTCAGATGATTTGTTAAGAATATTTTTCATTCTCTGGATACTTATACTTATTATGGGGTTAGGGGCATGGCAATACTTGTAATAGGGTGAGGGTGCAGGACGGTGCAGGTTAATGGAGGACATGGTAAAGCTTATTGTAGGGCAGAAGGCACAGCAATATCTGTTATGGGGTAAGATATTTGACAATAATGGTTATCGTAGGGCATGCCATTATTTGTTATGGACTGATTTTAGCAATACTTGTTATAGGGTGGGGGGCATAGCAAAAGGTATTTTGTGGTGAAGGGGTCATGGCAATACTTGTTATGGGATGGATATGATCTATTTCAGGATGAGAGCAATTTTCACATATCAGTGCTGCTCCCATTCATTTGCCAATAACTTTATTACTAATTATCGCACCTAAATGATGTACTGTATATGCTGTTTTTTCAGGACAAATTAGGCTTTTAGTGTGTGAAAATTTTGTTTCGTAATTACCTTATTTCCTATGCGTTTTAAAGGGAAAATAAGGGGAAAAATAGAGAAAACACACTATTTCTGCATTTACATCCATTATAGCATTATAATAAACAGTGCTAACTATTAAACACACATTTTATTTGCTTATCCATCCTGTTTATTACAACATTTATATTATGTTCTTAGTACAATGTATGGTGACAGTATTGTTTTTGGAAATAAAGGTGTCTTTTTTCAGTTTTGTGTTTTTTATTTTGTCTTTGTACACTATTGATGATTACAAGACCTTATTTGTAAAAAATAATAGTAATATACCCTTATGGCATACATATGTAAAAAAAAAACAAGTTCCTAAGGTAACAATAAATGTTTTATCTTTTATATTCTGTCACTTTGTTTTCATTTTACAAGTCTTTTATTTTGGTACAGAATATTAGAAAATGTAATTGCTTTTGTTTCAATTTGTGACTAAAAAGAATACACAAGGCATGGGCCTCAACCCTAAACCTCTCTAAACTCTATTCTACAGCTTATCACGGTTAAAATGTTACCACATATGTCTCTTGTAGTTTTGCTAAAACTTTCTTAAGTTTGATCATAATTTTAAAAATGACTTTTTTATGTTGAATTGAGTTTGTCCATACCTATTTTGTAGGTGACATGGGTCCAAACTTTAAGACACACCAACTCGTTACAGTTGAATTGATACCACATGTGCCTCACTTAGTAACAAACTGGTGGTGCACTCTGCACAACTACACTGGATGTATATATACCTTCAGTTTTTAATAAGTGGTTAAAATTATGGTTATTATGTAACACGAGGCATTGTATGAAAGTATGAAGCATGAATTAGAGTTAGTGTAATTAGAGTTAGGAGAATTATGGTCGAGTTAGAGAAAAAACAGGCCAAGTACAAGGAGGTGCTGACAAGAATTGAGCCTTACCCAGAAAAAAATTGAGCTAGGAAGCTGTAACTGCCACAATAGTCTACATATTGCCCCAGGATGTCCTCCAGTTGTATGATAATGCCTTGTGCAGATTATAGCAGTGTAAAAATTACCTTCTTAAAGGATGGCCGCCGAGTCCTGCCGCGCCTGCGCTGTTCTCATAGTAGCAAGCGCGGCTGAGCAGCTCTGAGTCCACCTCCATCTCTGACCTTGTTCCCAGCGGTCTCGTAGACGTAAAGCACGCAAGACCTCCGGGAACGAGGTCAGAGATGGAGGCGGACAGTAGATCCATGTCACAACAGTAAATCCATGTCTCATCACCAGTTACCAGTTTATTCAGGCAATCTTACTAATTTCTTGCAAAATACTCCAAAACAGCCACTGATGAGTATAGGTATAGGTGCCCGCGGTATAGGTGCCCGCAGTATAGGTCAGCCAGGTCTAGTTGCCCCAGTATATTTAGCCAGCTATAGGTTACCCCCAGTATAGGTAGCCAGGCATAGTTGCCCCCTGTATAAGTTAGTTAGGTAGGTGCCTCCAGTATAGGGTACCCCATAAAATTGCCACCATTATAGGTTAGATAGGTAGGCGCCCAGAGTATAGGATAGATAGGTAGGTGCCCAGAGTACAGGTTAGATAGGTAGGTGCTCCAAGTATAGGTTAGATAGGTAGGTGCCTCCAGTGGCGAGGGGAGCAGGCATAGTGCCGGGGGAGCAGGCATAGCTTAGCTACAACTCACCTCACTCACACGATCTCCTGCAGCCTCTTTTTCCTGTTCCCATCTGTTGCTTTGGTAAGCGCCCCCTGCTGTGATGACATGCGGTCATGTCCTCACAGGAGGCGCTGTTACCAACATGAAGAAGATAGAGGCTGCGTGCAGGGATCGTGGCAGGTGAGTTGTAACTATGCAATGCCCGCTTCCCCCACCGCTGCGCCCACCCTACTCCTGCTCAATCCGGCGCCACGGGCGATTTCACGCTCCGCACACCCGAAAAAACGGATGGCTTTCATATTTGCAGGCACAAAGACAGGCCTTCCACAGGATTTCTAACTTTCAAAACAGAACTGGCCAGTTTTAATTTCAAAATTAACAACCAAACATTTAACTAATGCATATATGAAGAGGCCACTCGCTGTCACCCAAAGTTTGTGACATTTCATCATGGATCTGCTTTGTACCTTTCCTTTGGAGAAACAGGGATTGATTATGGTCCTAGGCTCTTCCACATTTAATGCTGCCATGTTCAGTGTGGACCAAAAAAAGATCTGTTGAAATCATAGGTAGCTGAATATAGACAGATAGGTCAGTACAGCCTGCCATTTACAACTTCCTAACTAATTTTTTTCTAGGTAAGGCTTAAAGGATACCCGAAGTGGCATGTGACATGATGAGACAGACATGTGTATGTCAGGGGCGTTTCTAGGGTCCTTGGAGATTGGGGGCACCTGTGGGCACCAGGCGGGGAGTTATATGGCAAAAAATGGGCGTGGCCATGCGGTGAGTGGGCGTGGCCATGGGTGGGGCCAAATGTACATGAACTTAGCAGCGGTGTAAGCTACAGATAACGGGCCTGCCCATCGAAATATTGGATGGAGCCCCCTGTCCTTTATTTGGATAATTTACAATCAGTATAGGCATAGATCAAAGATGTATACGCACATACAATTTTGATTGGTCAATTACTGACCCCCAATTTTACCACCCCCATGCAGTAAGTGGGCCAACAGACAATGAATTTTATGAACAGAGCTAAAATTGGCTAATCAAAATTGTATGAGTGTACCAGGCTTTACAGCTAATACTGTACATACTGAAAGTAGCAGGGATCAGCATACAATATAGCTGGTTTACAATCAGTAAAGGCACAGAGCAACACCTTACACTGTACACACTGGAGGTAAATCAGCACACAGTGCAAGCACTAGAGAACAGCGTATACTGTACATACTGTAAGCAGCAGAATTCAGCACACTGCAGCTAGTGTGCCAAAAATGAGGATCACGTTGTGCGGCGTGCTTATCGTGCCGCACCGAAAAATGGGTGGGCCATGGACCAGAATATAGGTGTGGTAACGGCCGGGTGGAAACAAATTTACATGAACCTAGCAATGGTGGGACATTAGATTATGACAGTGGTGGCGAACCTTTTGGAGGCCGAGTACCCAAACTGCAACCCAAAAGTCACTTATCTATCGCAAAGTGGCAACCGCAATTTAAACTAAATACTGTACAAACGTTTTAACTCATACATGAACATTATGGAAAATCCAAGTTGAAAATAAACTGTGAAGATAAACAATTTCATCCATCCTACTCCTGAAAAATGTATTCAATTTTTTAGAACCTCCCAGTTTTATTTTCTGTTTTAAAAAGCTAAAAAAGTAGGTTTAATGCTATTGTCTCATATGATAAGGATTCAGCTTTTCCCATAGTCTCGCAGTTAGCAATCATGTGACCCCCAACAAGACAAATTCAGCAATCATGAGGTCCCCAACAAATCATGAGGCCCCCAACAAGACAAATTCAGCAATCATGAGGCCTCCAACAAATCATGAGGCCCCCAACAAGAAATTCAGCAATCATGAGGCCCCCAACAAGACAAATTCAGCAATCTTGAGGCCCCCAACAAATCATAAGGCTCCCAACAAGACAAATTCAGCAGTCATGAGGCACATACAGTGGTGTGAAAAACTATTTGCCCCCTTCCTGATTTCTTATTCTTTTGCATGTTTGTCACACTTAAATGTTTCTGCTCATCAAAAACCGTTAACTATTAGTCAAAGATAACATAATTGAACACAAAATGCAGTTTTAAATGATGGTTTTTATTATTTAGTGAGAAAAAAAACTCTAAACCTACATGGCCCTGTGTGAAAAAGAAATTGCCCCCTGAACCTAATAACTGGTTGGGCCACCCTTAGCAGCAATAACTGCAATCAAGCGTTTGCGATAACTTGCAACGAGTCTTTTACAGCGCTCTGGAGGAATTTTGGCCCACTCATCTTTGCAGAATTGTTGTAATTCAGCTTTATTTGAGGGCTTTGTAGCATGAACCGCCTTTTTAAGGTCATGCCACAACATCTCAATAGGATTCAGGTCAGGACTTTGACTAGGCCACTCCAAAGTCTTTATTTAGTTTTTCTTCAGCCATTCAGAGGTGGATTTGCTGGTGTGTTTTGGGTCATTGTCCTGCTGCAGCACCCAAGATCGCTTCAGCTTGAGTTGACGAACAGATGGCCGGACATTCTCCTTCAGGATTTTTTGGTAGACAGTAGAATTCATGGTTCCATCTATCACAGCAAGCCTTCCAGGTCCTGAAGCAGCAAAACAACCCCAGACCATCACACTACCACCACCATATTTTACTGTTGGTATGATGTTCTTTTGCTGAAATGCTGTGTTACTTCTACGCCAGATGTAACGGGACACGCACCTTCCAAAAAGTTCAACTTTTGTCTCGTCGGTCCACTAGGTATTTTCCCAAAAGTCTTGGCAATCATTGAGATGTTTTTTAGCAAAGTTGAGACAAGCCTTAATGTTCTTTTTGCTTAGAAGTGGTTTGCGCCTTGGATATCTGCCATGCAGGCCGTTTTTGCCCAGTCTCTTTCTTATGGTGGAGTTGTGAACACTGACCTTAATTGAGGCAAGTGAGACCTGCAGTTCTTTAGATGTTTTCCTGGGGTCTTTTGTGGCCTCTCGGATGAGTTTTCTCTGCGCTCTTGGAGTAATTTTGGTCGGCCAGCCACTCCTGGGAGGGTTCATCACTGTTCCATGTTTTTGCCATTTGTGGATAATGGCTCTCACTGTGGTTCGCTGGAGTCCTAAAGCTTTAGAAATGGCTTTATAACCTTTACCAGACTGATAGATCTCAATTACAGTACTTTTGTTCTCATTTGTTCCTGAATTTCTTTGGATCTTGGCATGATGTCTAGCTTTTGAGGTGCTTTTGGTCTACTTCTCTGTGTCAGATAGCTCCTATTTAAATGATTTCTTGATTGAAACAGGTGTGGCAGTAATCAGGCCTGGG
This sequence comes from Hyperolius riggenbachi, assembly GCF_040937935.1. NCBI lineage: Eukaryota > Metazoa > Chordata > Amphibia > Anura > Hyperoliidae > Hyperolius > Hyperolius riggenbachi. The sequence continues at coordinate 36,987,069 of NC_090653.1, read as the reverse complement.
GTTGACTACAGAAATTGAACTCAGGTGTGATAAACCACAGTTAAGTTATTTTTTAAGAAGGGGGGCAATCACTTTTTCACACAGGGCCATGTAGGTTTAGAGTTTTTTTTCTCACTAAATAATAAAAACCATCATTTAAAACTGCATTTTGTGTTCAATTATGTTATCTTTGACTAATAGTAAACGGTTTTTGATGAGCAGAAACATTTAAGTGTGACAAACATGCAAAAGAATAAGAAATCAGGAAGGGGGCAAATAGTTTTTCACACCACTGTAAATAGACAGCATTTCACATAAATAGGCAGAATCCCCCCTTAATATGGTAGCCCCCACGTTAGGTAGTGAGTGACAGGGACCCCCAGGTTAGCTAGTGAGTGACAGGCGCCTCCAGTTAAGTAGTGAGTGACAGGGACGCCGATAGTGAGTGACAGGGAGCCCCTTTAGGTAGTGAGTGAGTGCCAGGGAGCCCCTTCAGGTAGTGAGTGAGTGCCAGGGAGCCCCTTCAGGCAGTGAGTGAGTGCCAGGGAGCCCCTTCAGGCAGTGAGTGAGTGCCAGGGAGCCCCTTTAGGCAGTGAGTGAGTGCCAGGGAGCCCCTTTAGGCAGTGAGTGAGTGCCAGGGAGCCCCTTTAGGCAGTGAGTGAGTGCCAGGGAGCCCCTTCAGGCAGTGAGTGAGTGCCAGGGAGCCCCTTCGGGCAGTGAGTGAGTGCCAGGGAGCCCCTTCAGGCAGTGAGTGAGTGCCAGGGAGCCCCTTCAGGCAGTGAGTGAGTGCCAGGGAGCCCCTTCAGGCAGTGAGTGAGTGCCAGGGAGCCCCTTCAGGCAGTGAGTGAGTGCCAGGGAGCCCCTTCAGGCAATGAGTGAGTGCTAGGGAGCCCCTTCAGGCAGTGAGTGAGTGCCAGGGAGCCCCTTCAGGCAGTGAGTGAGTGCCAGGGAGCCCCTTCAGGCAGTGAGTAAGTGCCAGGGAGCCCCTTCAGGCAGTGAGTGAGTGCCAGGGAGCCCCTTCAGGCAGTGAGTGAGTGCCAGGGAGGCCCTTCAGGGAGTGAGTGAGTGACAGGGAGGACCTTTAGGTAGTGAGTGAGTGCCAGGGAGCCCCTTTAGGGAGTGAGTGAGTGCCAGGGAGCCCCTTTAGGGAGTGAGTGAGTGCCAGGGAGCCCCCTTAGGGAGTGAGTGAGTGCCAGGGAGCCCCTTTAGGGAGTGAGTGAGTGCCAGGGAGCCCCTTTAGGGAGTGAGCGAGTGCCAGGGAGCCCCTTTAGGAAGTAAGTGAGTGCCAGGGGAGCCGCTTTAGGGAGTGAGTGAGTGCCAGGGAGCCCCTTTAGTGAGTGAGTGCCAGGGAGGCCCTTTAGGGAGTGAGTGAGTGACAGGGAGCCCCTTTAGGGAGTGAGTGAGTGCCAGGGAGCCCCTTTAGGGAGTGAGTGAGTGCCAGGGAGCCCTTTTAGGGAGTGAGTGAGTGCCAGGGAGCCCCTTTAGGGAGTGAGTGAGTGCCAGGGAGCCCCTTAAGGGAGTGAGTGAGTGCCAGGGAGCCCCTTTAGGGAGTGAGTGAGTGCCAGGGGGAGCCCCTTTAGGGAGTGAGTGAGTGCCAGGGAGCCCCTTTAGTGAGTGAGTGAGTGCCAGGGAGCCCCTTTAGGGAGTGAGTGAGTGCCAGGGGGAGCCCCTTTAGGGAGTGAGTGCCAGGGAGCCCCTTTAGGGAGTGAGTGAGTGCTAGGGGAGCCGCTTTAGGGAGTGAGTGAGTGCCAGGGAGCCCCTTTAGTGAGTGAGTGCCAGGGAGCCCCTTTAGGGAGTGAGTGCCAGGGAGCCCCTTTAGGGAGTGAGTGAGTGCCAGGGGAGCCGCTTTAGGGAGTGAGTGAGTGCCAGGGAGCCCCTTTAGGGAGTGAGTGAGTGCCAGGGAGCCCTTTTAGGGAGTGAGTGAGTGCCAGGGAGCCCCTTTAGGGAGTGAGTGAGTGCCAGGGAGCCCCTTTAGGTAGTGAGTGAGTGCCAGGGAGCCCCTTTAGTGAGTGAGTGCCAGGGAGGCCCTTTAGGGAGTGAGTGAGTGACAGGGAGCCCCTTTAGGGAGTGAGTGAGTGCCAGGGAGCCCCTTTAGGGAGTGAGTGAGTGCCAGGGAGCCCTTTTAGGGAGTGAGTGAGTGCCAGGGAGCCCCTTTAGGGAGTGAGTGAGTGCCAGGGAGCCCCTTAAGGGAGTGAGTGAGTGCCAGGGAGCCCCTTTAGGGAGTGAGTGAGTGCCAGGGGGAGCCCCTTTAGGGAGTGAGTGAGTGCCAGGGAGCCCCTTTAGGGAGTGAGTGAGTGCCAGGGAGCCCCTTTAGGGAGTGAGTGAGTGCCAGGGGGAGCCCCTTTAGGGAGTGAGTGCCAGGGAGCCCCTTTAGGGAGTGAGTGAGTGCTAGGGGAGCCGCTTTAGGGAGTGAGTGAGTGCCAGGGAGCCCCTTTAGTGAGTGAGTGCCAGGGAGCCCCTTTAGGGAGTGAGTGCCAGGGAGCCCCTTTAGGGAGTGAGTGAGTGCCAGGGAGCCCCTTTAGGGAGTGAGTGAGTGCCAGGGAGCCCCTTTAGGGAGTGAGTGAGTGCCAGGGAGCCCCTTTAGGGAGTGAGTGAGTGCCAGGGAGCCTCTTTAGGGAGTGAGTGAGTGCCAGGGAGCCCCTTTAGGTAGTGAGTGAGTGCCAGGGAGCCCCTTTAGGGAGTGAGTGAGTGCCAGGGAGCCCCTTTAGGGAGTGAGTGAGTGCCAGGGAGCCCCTTTAGGGAGTGAGTGAGTGCCTTGGAGCCCCTTTAGGGAGTGAGTGAGTGCCAGGGAGCCCCTTCAGGCAGTGAGTGAGTGCCAGGGAGCCCCTTTAGGCAGTGAGTGAGTGCCAGGGAGCCCCTTTAGGGAGTGAGTGAGTGCCAGGGAGCCCCTTTAGGGAGTGAGTGAGTGCCAGGGAGCCCCTTTAGGGAGTGAGTGAGTGCCAGGGGGAGCCCCTTTAGGGAGTGAGTGAGTGCCAGGGAGCCCCTTCAGGCAGTGAGTGAGTGCCAGGGAGCCCCTTCAGGCAGTGAGTGAGTGCCAGGGAGCCCCTTTAGGCAGTGAGTGAGTGCCAGGGAGCCCCTTTAGGCAGTGAGTGAGTGCCAGGGAGCCCCTTCAGGCAGTGAGTGAGTGCCAGGGAGCCCCTTCGGGCAGTGAGTGAGTGCCAGGGAGCCCCTTCGGGCAGTGAGTGAGTGCCAGGGAGCCCCTTCAGGCAGTGAGTGAGTGCCAGGGAGCCCCTTCAGGCAGTGAGTGAGTGCCAGGGAGCCCCTTCAGGCAATGAGTGAGTGCCAGGGAGCCCCTTCAGGCAGTGAGTGAGTGCCATGGAGCCCCTTCAGGCAGTGAGTGAGTGCCAGGGAGCCCCTTCAGGCAGTGAGTGAGTGCCAGGGAGCCCCTTCAGGCAGTGAGTGAGTGCCAGGGAGCCCCTTCAGGCAGTGAGTGAGTGCCAGGGAGCCCCTTCAGGCAGTGAGTGAGTGCCAGGGAGGCCCTTCAGGCAGTGAGTGAGTGCCAGGGAGGCCCTTCAGGGAGTGAGTGAGTGACAGGGAGGACCTTTAGGTAGTGAGTGAGTGCCAGGGAGCCCCTTTAGGGAGTGAGTGAGTGCCAGGGAGCCCCTTTAGGGAGTGAGTGAGTGAGTGCCAGGGAGCCCCTTTAGGGAGTGAGTGCCAGGGAGCCCCTTTAGGGAGTGAGTGAGTGCCAGGGAGCCCCTTTAGGGAGTGAGTGAGTGCCAGGGAGCCCCTTTAGGGAGTGAGTGAGTGCCAGGGGGAGCCCCTTTAGGGAGTGAGTGAGTGCCAGGGTGCCCCTTCAGGCAGTGAGTGAGTGCCAGGGAGCCCCTTTAGGCAGTGAGTGAGTGCCAGGGAGCCCCTTTAGGCAGTGAGTGAGTGCCAGGGAGCCCCTTTAGGGAGTGAGTGCCAGGGAGCCCCTTTAGGGAGTGAGTGAGTGCCAGGGAGCCCCTTTAGGGAGTGAGTGAGTGCCAGGGGGAGCCCCTTTAGGGAGTGAGTGAGTGCCAGGGAGCCCCTTCAGGCAGTGAGTGAGTGCCAGGGAGCCCCTTTAGGCAGTGAGTGAGTGCCAGGGAGCCCCTTTAGGCAGTGAGTGAGTGCCAGGGAGCCCCTTCAGGCAGTGAGTGAGTGCCAGGGAGCCCCTTCGGGCAGTGAGTGAGTGCCAGGGAGCCCCTTCGGGCAGTGAGTGAGTGCCAGGGAGCCCCTTCAGGCAGTGAGTGAGTGCCAGGGAGCCCCTTCAGGCAGTGAGTGAGTGCCAGGGAGCCCCTTCAGGCAGTGAGTGAGTGCCAGGGAGCCCCTTCAGGCAGTGAGTGAGTGCCAGGGAGCCCCTTCAGGCAGTGAGTGAGTGCCAGGGAGCCCCTTCAGGCAGTGAGTGAGTGCCAGGGAGCCCCTTTCAGGCAGTGAGTGAGTGCCAGGGAGCCCCTTCAGGCAGTGAGTGAGTGCCAGGGAGCCCCTTCAGGCAGTGAGTGAGTGCCAGGGAGCCCCTTCAGGCAGTGAGTGAGTGCCAGGGAGCCCCTTCAGGCAGTGAGTGAGTGCCAGGGAGCCCCTTCAGGCAGTGAGTGAGTGCCAGGGAGCCCCTTCAGGCAGTGAGTGAGTGCCAGGGAGGCCCTTCAGGCAGTGAGTGAGTGCCAGGGAGGCCCTTCAGGCAGTGAGTGAGTGCCAGGGAGCCCCTTTAGGGAGTGAGTGAGTGCCAGGGAGCCCCTTTAGGGAGTGAGTGAGTGCCAGGGAGGCCCTTTAGGGAGTGAGTGCCAGGGAGCCCCTTTAGGGAGTGAGTGAGTGCCAGGGAGCCCCTTTAGGGAGTGAGTGAGTGCCAGGGAGCCCCTTTAGGGAGTGAGTGAGTGCCAGGGGAGCCGCTTTAGGGAGTGAGTGAGTGCCAGGGAGCCCCTTTAGTGAGTGAGTGCCAGGGAGGCCCTTTAGGCAGTGAGTGAGTGACAGGGAGCCCCTTTAGGGAGTGAGTGAGTGCCAGGGAGCCCCTTTAGGGAGTGAGTGAGTGCCAGGGAGCCCTTTTAGGGAGTGAGTGAGTGAGTGCCAGGGAGCCCCTTTAGGGAGTGAGTGCCAGGGAGCCCCTTTAGGGAGTGAGTGAGTGCCAGGGGAAGCCCCTTTAGGGAGTGAGTGAGTGCCAGGGAGCCCCTTTAGGGAGTGAGTGCCAGGGGGAGCCCCTTTAGGGAGTGAGTGAGTGCCAGGGAGCCCCTTTAGGGAGTGAGTGAGTGCCAGGGAGCCCCTTTAGGGAATGAGTGAGTGACAGGGAGCCCCTTTAGGCAGTGAGTGAGTGACAGGGAGCCCCTTTAGGGAGTGAGTGAGTGCCAGGGAGCCCCTTTAGGGAGTGAGTGAGTGCCAGGGGGAGTCCCTTTAGGGAGTGAGTGCCAGGGAGCCCCTTTAGGGAGTGAGTGAGTGCCAGGGGAGCCGCTTTAGGGAGTGAGTGAGTGCCAGGGAGCCCCTTTAGGGAGTGAGTGAGTGCCAGGGGAGCCGCTTTAGGGAATGAGTGAGTGACAGGGAGCCCCTTTAGTGAGTGAGTGCCAGGGAGCCCCTTTAGGGAGTGAGTGCCAGGGAGCCCCTTTAGGGAGTGAGTGAGTGCCAGGGGAGCCGCTTTAGGGAGTGAGTGAGTGCCAGGGAGCCCCTTTAGGGAGTGAGTGAGTGCCAGGGAGCCCCTTTAGGGAGTGAGTGAGTGCCAGGGAGCCCCTTTAGGGAGTGAGTGAGTGCCAGGGAGCCTCTTTAGGGAGTGAGTGAGTGCCAGGGAGCCCCTTTAGGGAGTGAGTGAGTGCCAAGGAGCCCCTTTAGGGAGTGAGTGAGTGCCAGGGAGCCCCTTTAGGGAGTGAGTGCCAGGGAGCCCCTTTAGGGAGTGAGTGAGTGCCAGGGGGAGCCCCTTTAGGGAGTGAGTGAGTGCCAGGGAGCCCCTTTAGGGAGTGAGTGAGTGCCAGGGAGCCCCTTTAGGGAGTGAGTGAGTGCCAGGGAGCCCCTTTAGGGAGTGAGTGAGTGCCAGAGAGCCCCTTTAGGGAGTGAGTGAGTGCCAGGGAGCCCCTTTAGGGAGTGAGTGAGTGCCAGGGAGCCCCTTTAGGGAGTGAGTGAGTGCCAGGGAGCCCCTTTAGGGAGTGAGTGAGTGCCAGGGAGGCTCCCCCGCCGCCGCTGCTCCCCCCACCCCCCTTACCTTGTAGCAGACCTCAGGATCAGCGGCGACCCGACCAGTAAGAGCGGGCGCTGGACGCACCCGCTCGATATGCGGAAGTGATGTCACTTCCGCATATCAGTGCGGGCGCTGGGTCCTAGCGCCCGCACGATTGGTCGCCGTCTCGCCGCCTGATCCTGAGGTCTGAGTGACGCGGCGGCGGCGGCTGGAGGGAGCCGCTGCCAGAGGGGGCCGGGCGGAGATCCGTGGCACCCCAGGATAGATTGGGGGCACGTGCCCCCCCAAAACAGGGCTAGCGACGCCCCTGGTGTATGTACAGTGCCTAGCACACAAATAACTATGCTGTGTTCCTTTTTTTCTTTCTCTGCCTGAAAGAGTTAAATATCAGGTATGTAAGTGGCTGACTCAGTCCTCACTCAGACAGGAAGTGACTACAGTGTGACCCTCACTGATAAGAAATTCCCCTTTTTTATCTTTTTCTTGCTCTCAGAAACCATTTTCTGCTAGGAAAGTGTTTTATAGTTGGAATTTCTTATCAGTGAGGGTCACACTGTAGTCGCTTCCTGTCTGAGTCAGGACTGAGTCAGCCACTTACATACCTGATATTTAACTCTTTCAGGCAGAGAATGAAAAAAGGAACACAGCATAGTTATTTGTGTGCTAGGCACTGTACATACCCATGTCTATCTCATCATGTCACATGTCAGTTTGGGAATCCTTTAACACTAGTCAGCACCGCCTCGTATAGTGCAATCAGGTTAACCTAAAAACCTGGATACCCAAGCAGCTCAGGGTGACCCAGAACCACTACGAAAATAAAAGAGACCAAAAAAGCCCTCCTACTAAAAAGCAACGCTCAGTGTGATTTGCTTTTAGTACCCTATATTTTCCTAGTGGTCACCATGAGCTGTTTGGGTATTCTGCTGTACTGGTCCAAGTCCCCATCCCACAGAACCATATCAATCCCTGCCATGCACTGATGAGGACCAACAGTCCGAAACAGGCTGCCTGCATGTTGGGTTGATGTGGCTCTGCAAAATGTATAAGCAAGCTATAGGCTTGCTATACACCAGCTTTTCTGGATGTAAGCCTGGCTTCGGGGGCATAAAGAGTTAATTTGCATATTTAGTAGTGATGCATTGTTGGTAACCACAGTTACTCATTTAAAGGTGAATTATTGCAAATACCTTCTGTTTTAAGAAGGCACACCACACTAAACCCCTGGGGAATTTATAGGAAGAATTATCCCCATAAATCACAATCAGCAAAAAATTAATTGGATTTTGGCAAAATTTTCAGAAAAATTGTCAAATTTTAGTCTAAGGAAATCCAGCAACCAACAAGCATTAGTAAATCGGTGGTTCTGTGTATGCGCTGTGTCATGAATGCGCTATGTCATGCATGCGCTGTGTCATGTATGTGCTGTGTCATGCATGCGCTGTGTCATGTATGCGCTGTGTCATGCATGCGCTGTATCATGTATGTGCTGTGTCATGCATGCGCTGTGTCATGTATGCGCTGTGTCATGCATGCGCTGTGTCATGTATGCGCAGTGTCATGCATGCTCTGTGTCATGCATGTGCTGTGTCATGCATGCGCTGCGTCATGTATGTGCTGTGTCATGCATGCGCTGTATCATGTATGTGCTGTGTCATGCATGCGCTGTATCATGTATGTGCTGTGTCATGCATGCACCGTGTCATGTATGTGCTGTGTCATGCATGCGCTGTATCATGTATGTGCTGTGTCATGCATGCGCTGTATCATGTATGCGCTGTCATGTATGTGCTGTGTCATGCATGCGCTGTGTCATGTATGTGCTGTGTCATGTATGTGCTGTGTCATGCATGTGCTGTCATGTATGTGCTGTGTCATGCATGCGCTGTGTCATGTATGTGCTGTGTCATGTATGTGCTGTGTCATGCATGCGCTGTCATGTATGTGCTGTGTCATGCATGCGCTGTGTCATTAGTGTTAGTCACCTCTCTTCTCCAGATCTTCTTTCCCATTGATGATGTGTTGCTTCAGATAGCGGATGCATTCATTCTCCAGGTAATACTTGTCTACCTCTCCCTCTCTGACGTCTGGCCCATTATATCTCTGTGTGGTGATCTGAGCCTCATGTGCAGTCGGGATCCAGATACCGCTCTGTATGTCCAGATACATGAAGTCTCTGCCATCATATGCATGTTGTTCATAGCCCACAATGGTGCCGTCATCTCTCAGCTCACAGCCGTATATCACCTGGATAGTATGGAGGCCTGCACACAGCACAGAACATGTTACACAGGGATAGAGCAAAGTTATTTACGTAAATGGGAGATGAAATAGGGCCCGTTTCCACTGGAGCGGAAACCGCTCTGAATCCGCAGAGTTTCCCCGCAGGCAAATCGCGCGTGGAAACTCTGCCATAGGAATCTATGGCCCCGCGGGCCGAATCGCTTACCCTAACGATTCGGCTGACACTGGCCACAGATTTCGTGCGGGAGGCTGCGAATCCCATAGCTGTGCATGGCATGGCTTCTGGGATTTGCCTGCAATCCTGCACACCCGGAAGTGCCGCCGCACGTCTCACTGACGTGTGCGGCAGCAAGTGGAAATGGGCCCATACTGATAGACGAGCAGAAGTTATGCAAAGTAAATTCCAATTGCTTAAATAAAGGAAACCTGAAGTGCAAATACACTTATGAGGTAATGAATTGTATGTGTAGTAGATGTGCTGTTGTTCAAATTCAGAACATAGTTCAGAATTCACCCCAATACAACACTTCAGCACCGTTTAGCATTGGACCTGTGGACAGGGTCAGAGGGAGTTCAATTATTTGTGCTTCACAAGCGAACTCCGCCCGACCCTCTCCACAGGTCCAGTGCTGAAGTGCTGTATTTGGGATCCAAATTCAAACACCAACATTATAGACAACGCCACCAAATAGGAAGAGAGTGTATGTAAACTTGCGACCCACTGCACAGGTACTCCCCATTTAACTAATGAGATAGGGACTGTAGGTTAGTTCTTAACCCCAATCTGTCCATAAGTCAAAACACTGGGCCATTTCTGTCCCCTGTACCTCCTCTATGCCCCCCTCCCTGTACCTCCAGTGTCCCTCTCTGTGCCACCTCTCCCCGCCACCCCTGTGCCTTCATTGCACCACAGAAAAATGTCATTTTACCAGTTTTAACCATTTAATAAGCCGCTCGCCCGCACACTCCCCTGCCACCCCCCATTAACCCGGTGATCAATAAATTGGAACATAGTTCCCATTCATTGATCTAAGTCCCCGGTAAAAAGACCAACGGCTTCTCATCAGAAGCCACCGTCTTTCTGACAAAAAAAAGTTTTCCGTCCTCCATATGCTTCCTGTAAGCGAGCACTTTGCCTCCAGGGCTAAAAAAATTATGAAATTTCACTGTGGCCAACTTGTGGCCAAATAGTAAAACTACATCTACATACATTTTTTTAATAAAATAAACACACATTATTACATTTAAAATTAACTGTTCACCTCCCACACCAAAAATTACCCAAATCAATTTATTTTATGAAAAAAAAAAAAAAACTACAATTAAAAAAAACCAAACAGAAATAGTTATCTAAGGGTCTACATTTTTTAATATGCATGTGAAGAAGGTATATTACGAAAATGTTTTAAATTATAAGCTTGTAAATAGTTGTGGACGCAAAGCTGAAAAATGCACCTTTATTTCCAAATAAAATATTGGCGCCATACATTGTGATAAGGACATAATTTGAAAGGTGTAATAACCAGGACAAATGGGCAAACAAAATACATAGGTTTTAATTATGGTAGCATGTATTATTTTAAAGCTATAATGGCCAAAAACTGAGAAATAATGATTTTTTTTCCATTTTTTCTTAATATTCCTGTGAAAATGCATTTAGACAAAAATAATTATTAGCAAAATGTACAACCCAAAGAAAGCCTAATTGGTGGAGGAAAAAAAACAAGCTATAAATCAATTCATTGTGATAATTAGTGATATAGTTATTGGTAAATGAATGGGAGGTGAAAATTGCTCTGATGCGTAAGGTGAAAAATATCCATGGGCATAAATGGTTTAAAAAAAAAAAATTCTTTGAATTTTTGAAAATAATTTTTTCTTAAAAATTACAAGGTCTTTTTGAAAAATGTTTTTGACTTGTTCCTGCAGACTCAAATTTCACATTTTTGGCCCGTTTTCATCGGCAGGTCGTTCCTAGGTGAGGCGTTCATAAGTTTGGGGACTACCTAAGATTGTGATATTGTCAATAAATAATAATAAATAATGATATTGTGTCTGTAAAAAAATTGCTTTTACCTTGCACAAATTAAAAGAAGGAGCCCAAATTACTTAAAAAAAACCTGCGTAATTCAGCCGCCAGCAAAGGTTGACAGCCAAATTACATCTTAACCCACAGTTCATGGCGGCCTGCAGAAGGAATAGTAATTAACGCCTCCAGGACTTTTGCAGGAACAGGGTGAGATATTTTCCAGCTTTGCTCTGCACCCGAATTTCCCATCACCATTTTTTGTATGTATGCTGCTGTTAGAACAGCCTATGGGTTTGTACAATGGAAGCACATGAGCCTCTATGGAGTTCATCAGGTCATTGGATCCTACTGGCACACCTTAGCAACAACCCCTAACAGAGGGCTGTAAAGGGCTGCCCACACACAAGGGGCTTGATTCACAAAGCGGTGCAAACCTAGTTATCACGCCTAAAGGCTATGGGCGTGATAACTAGGGGGCAAAGTAGTTAGCGCGCAGAATTGTGAATCAGGCTGCAAGCAAAGTCCCGCGCACAAAACGTCGCATTGCGGTGCAACGAACACGGCGCACCCGACGTGCCTATAAGGTCGCATTGAGTGCGACCTTAACGTCGCACTGTGCGTTTTCGTCGCACCACAATGTGACGTTTCGCACGCGCAAAGTTTTGCACGCGGGAGCAGTTAGCACCGCTTTGTGAATCAAGTCCCATGTCTGTGTGGTGCTGAGACAAATGTTACCATAGCATCACCAAGCAGCTCAGGGTGACCCAAACCACTAGGAATGTATAGGGGGCTACAAGAGACCGAAAATCCCTCCTACTAAAAAGCAATGCTTGATGTAATTTGTGTTCTTAAAACAGAAGGAAACGTGCAATAATTTAGCTAGTTTCCTTCTGTTTTAAAGGTGGCCACACACCATACAATTTTTAAATATCTGTTCCATTTAAGAATTGCAATACATTTTTCTGACTGATTGTAACATTTCAAAAATATGACGAATGTACCACACACCTATGTTCAATTTTTCCCCAATTATGATAAACATGATTGGAAACTCTGACAAAATTGCTAGGGTATGTATATTAATAAATTGACAATCTAACACACAACATACAATCTTTAGAAAGATTGAAGAAAAATATCTGGCATTCCGGATCGTTTAAAATAGAAGAAAACGTGAAATCCGATCGGATTTTTCAGTCGAATGAAAAAAAAAGCTTTCAAATTTTTCGGGAGATCCGATCATTTTTATTGAATTAACGTAAAATCGGATCATTTTATTGTATCGTGAGGCAAATTACATCAAAGGTCATGTGAACAAGTTATGAGTCACTGAATGATTGGAAGAGGTTATCTCTTCCTGAAGCCCCTCCCCCAGATCTAAGCTGTGAATTAGTTACATAGTTACATAGTTATTTTGGTTGAAAAAAGACATACGTCCATCGAGTTCAACCAGTATAAAGTACAACACCAGCCTGCTCCCTCACATATCCCTGTTGATTCAGAGGAAGGCTAAAAAAAACCCCTACAAGGCATGGTCCAATTCATGGGCGTAGCTAGAAATGGCTGGGCCCCATAGCAAATTTTTTTCATGGGCCCCCCTCCCCCACACACACACCCCTCCCAAACCCTCAACCTCGACAAAGATTTTTCATCTAGTCAGAACAATATTTTTGATCCATTTTATGTTAAAATTTAATCAGACTGGATGGAAAAATCTCTATTGATTAAAGGAAACTTAAAAAAAAAAAAAGTAGATCTACTTACCTGGGGCCTCCTCCAAATCCTAGCAGTGTCCCTCGCCGCAGCTTCCTTCCCAGCTGGTGGCCCAAGGTCCGCTCCATTGCAGCAGTCCACCTGGCGAGGTTGACAGCCTTTGTGCCTATGCAAGCGCAGAGCCTGCCGACCTCACCAGGTCGGCTGCTGCAACGGAGGGGACCCGGACCGGCTGGGAACGGAGCTGCTGCTGGGAGGGAAACATAAGCTGCTGCCAGGGGCTGGAGGAAGCCCCGGGTAAGTAGACTTGCTCTTTTTAAAAACCCTGATGTTTCCTTTAAAGTGGATCTGAATTCATAACTTCCTCTCTGCTGTAAAAGATACATAACAGCAGAATAACATTCAATAAATCTGCACTGTTTCTACATCCATGGAGGTAGACGAATTGTTAACATCATGTGCTTTCATATGAGCTTATCTGCCATGGCAGTCAGTTGACATGGGGAGAGATCAAGTTACAGCTTGTGATCAGCCATAAATGAGGGGGAATTAGAGAGAAACACACCCAGTATTTATGCACAGAGTTTAACGAGAGAGAGGGAGAGAGAGAGAGAGAGAGAGAGAGAGAGAGAGAGAGAGACAGAGAAAGAGAGAGACAGAGGTGGAAGAGAGAAAGACAGCAGAGGCAGATAGACAGCTGAGAGAGATACGGCAGGGAGAGACAGCTAGCGGTTAGAGATGGCAGAGAGACACAGCTAAGAGGCAGAGAGAGAGACAGGAGAGAGAGAGAGAGCGATGGCAAATAAAAATGGTAGAAAGAGAGAGGCAGCAGAGAGAGACAGCTGGCAGATAGAGATGGCAGAGACACACATCTGGGGGGCAGAGGGAAAGAAAGGCAGAGGGACAGCTGAGAGATAAAGACAGCTGGCAGACAGAGATGGAAGAGAGAGACCGCTGAGGGGGCAGAGAGACCGCTGAGGGGGCAGAGAGACCGCTGAGGCAGATAGCAGAAAGACAGCTGGCAGATAGAGATGGCAGAGAGACACAGCTGAGGGGCAGAGAGAAAGCTAGAGGCAGAGAGGGAGAGACAGCAGAGAGCCAGGGAGAAAGGAAGGCAGACAGCAGAAAGGGAGGGAGCAGAAAGGGAGACAGCTGGTGAATAGAGATGGCAGAGACACACACATCTGAGGGGCAGAGAGACAGCTGAGAGATAAAGACAGCAGAGGGGGCACAGAGACAGCAGAGGGGGCACGGAGACAGCAGAGGGGGCACAGAGACAGCAGAGGGGGCACAGAGACAGCAGAGGGGGCACAGAGACAGCAGAGGGGGCACAGAGACAGCAGAGGGGGCACGGAGAAAGGGAGGGAGACAGCAGAAAGGGAGACAGCTGGTGAATAGAGATGGTAGAGGCACACATCTGAGGGGCAGAGCGAGAGAGAGGCAGATAGACAACTGAGAGAGAAAGACAGCTGGCAGACAGAGATGGAATAGAGACAGCTAAGAGGCAGAGAGAAATACAGCAGAGGTAAATAGACAGCTGAGAGAGACAGCAGAGAGACAGTTGGCAGATAGAGATGGCAAAGAGAGACAGCTGGCAGATAGAAATGGTAGAGAGAGACAGCAGAGAGGCAGAGACAGCGAGAGAGAGAGAGAGAGAGAGAGAGAGGCAGATAGACAGCTGAGAGAGAGAAAGACAGCTGGCAGACAGAGATGGAAGAGAGAGAAAGCTTAGAGGCAGAGAGAGAGAAAGACAGCAGAGGCAAATAGACAGCTGACAGATAGAGATAGCTAACAGGCAGAGAGATGGCAAGAAGAGAGCAAGAAAGAGACAGTAGAGAGGCAAAATACAGCTGGGGAGAGAGAAAGAAAAGAAGACCAGGAAGAGAAGAAGCAGGAAAAAGGAGATAACTGATCACTGGCTGCTAGAGATGCGAAGTTCGGATCTTTTCAATGATCCGGATGATTCGAATCGGATCATTGAAAAGATCCGGATCTTTGATCCGAATCTCGGATCATTTTACAAGGGAAACATTCGGGGGGTGAAATGACTAGCAGGACAGGAGAAGGGGAGGGAGTGGACACACAGAGAAGGGGAGAAGATGGACAGAGGGCAGGGAGTGGACAGAGAAGGGAGGAGGGACGAGCAGAGAGCAGAAATGTTTGTTTGCACACAATACCCACATGCTGCAATCATATGCTTTACATATATTTCACCTATATGTTCATCTGTCATACTTTTAATGCAAACGTCGCACAGTGAAAGAAAGCATTCCCCAAAGCATTCCCAGAAGTAAAGTGCAGATGTTTAGAGCGAGTGCAGGAGGATCATATTGCCCTGCAATCACAGTGACTGCAAAGTTACTGAGCTATGCTGAGCTGTGCCAAAAGCTTCCAATGTGTTCACTGTGCACAACTACGGAACAGACAGCCTGTAATCAGCAGCACGTTATAGCCAGTATGTGTGCTATACACATATCTGGCAGTGGCACCCATGTCCCCTCTACCTGTCCCTGCAAGGCTGGCTCCCCTGAGTCCCCTCCAACAGAGCTCTGCTTCCAGGACCCCGCTGCCCGTGGAGAGGGGGCGTGTCACTCCTGGCCACACCCCTTTTGCGATCCGAATCACTCATTTTGATGATTCGGATGATTCGACTCACAAAAGAGATTCGGATCTAAGATCCGAATCGTCAATGATCCGGACAACACTACCGGCTGCTACAGACTTCCTTTAGTAGCCTCTCTCTGTCTGCACCCAGACATCTATCTCCCTCCCCCATCTCTGTGCAGAGTGAGCTTCCTGAACACAGCCTGTCAGCGTGCCATAGGATTAGTTTGCAGACATTGCAGGGCTGCACGCTGTCAGGCACGTCTGTGGAGCCTCTCTCTCTCTCAGCAGCAGTGCACTCGTGTGCTGTAGGGGACAGGACAGTGCACTGCTAGCTGAATGTGTGCTGAGGATGGCTCTCTAGTCTCTTCCTCCGGGAAGCTGTGGCAGTGGCAGCATGTAATCTATCCTATCTCCTGATGATGACAAACTGGCGCGCCTGGGTTCAAAGGACTGAGAGCCTCCCCTTACTCTTCTGATTGGCTAATGCGGCTGGAGAGGGGCAGAACAAGGAGAACAGCAGCCAGTCACTTGTGAAGAGAGTCCCTGGCCGGAACTACAGAGTAATTGTCGGGTCCGGCCAGGAGAGATCAATCCGCAGCCCAAGATAGTCCCCCATTAAATGCTATATGCGGGGACTCGGCAGGGAGGGGGGGCCCGGCGGTGGTTCCCAGCTTTGTTAGTTATTTATATTAAAAAAAAAAAGTCCTCAGTCTCAGCTTCGGGCCCCCTGTGGCGTAGGGCCAGCCATGGGGCCCCATAGCAATGCTATGGTTGCTATGGCGATCCCTATTAGCCCCAAAAGGGAAAAATTCCTTCCCGACTCCAGATGGCAATCAGATAACATCCCTGGATCAACATCATTAGGCATTACCTAGTAACTGTAGCCATGGATGTCTTTCAACGCAAGGAAAGCATCTAAGCCCCCTTTAAATGCAGGTATAGAGTTTGCCATAATGACTTCCTGTGGCAATGCATTCCACATCTTAATCACTCTTACTGTAAAGAACCCTTTCCTAAATAAATGGCTAAAACATTTTTCCTCCATGCGCAGATCATGTCCTCTAGTCCTTTGAGAAGGCCTAGGGACAAAAAGCTCATCCGCCAAGCTATTATATTGCCCTCTGATGTATTTATACATGTTAATTAGATCCCCTCTAAGGCGTCTTTTCTCTAGACTAAATAAACCCAGTTTACACGGGCGTAGGGCCCGAGGTCGCAGCGGTCGCACCCGCGACTGGGCCCGGCTCCTGCAGCCTGAGGGGAGGGGCCCGGGGCCCCGCCTGTGCGTGTGTGTATACTGGCAGCGGCAGGCACTTAATTAACCTGGCCGACTCCATTTGCGGCTCCCAGACAGACACAGAGCGTGCAGACACATCCTCGCACTGTCTGCCTGCCTGGTCTCCAGAACAATTATCTCCCCTCCCTCACTCTCTTCAGACAGCAGTGGCCACTTCAGTGTGTGTGACTGCTATACCTCAGACACACACAACAAAGTCACGCTGTCTGGGCTGGCTCTGATCTCTGAGGAGATTACTCGTCATCTCCTCTCTGCAGCTGCTGTCACTCACTCCATCCTGACCTTCCGGACCGCCCCCTCCACACTCCAGTTGGCCCTTCACTGATCTCTGGCTGGCCTGGCTCCTCCCACATCCCTCGAGTGAGCTGCAGGTTCAGCCAGAGTCAGTGTGGGAAAGTCGTGTTTGTCGCCTGCAATTCTGCTGGACTGCTGCCATAGACAGTCAGTGGGGAGGTCGAGGAGTCTGGAGCTTTGTAAGTCCAGGCTGCATTGCCTCTCCTACTGTGTCCCTGTCTCTCTCCCTAGTCCCTATGGCTGTCTCCCCCCCCCCCCCTTGTCCCTGTCTCTCTCCCTATGGTTGTCTCCCCCCCCCCCGTGTCCTGTCTCTCCCTATGGCTGTCTCCCCCCCTGTGTCCCTGTCTCTCCCTATGGCTCCCCCCCCCCCCCCGTGTCCCTGTCTCTCTACCTATGGCTGTCCCCCCGTCCCTGTCTCTCCCTATGGCTGTCTCCCCCACAGTGTCCCTGTCTCTTTCCCTCTGTCCCTGTCTCTCCCTGTCCACGTCTCTCTCCATGTCCCTGTCTCTTTCCTTGTGTCTCTCCTGTGTCCCTGTCTCTCTCCGTGTCCCTGTCTCTCTCCCTGGCTATCTATACTGAGGCACCTACTCTTGGCTACCTATACTGAGGTACCTATTCCTGACTACCTATACTGGGGCACCTATTCCTGGCAGCACCTATTATTATTATGTAGTATTTATATAACACCAACATCTTCCTCAGCACTGTACAGAGTATATTGTCTTGTCACTAACTGACCCTCAGAGGAACTCACAATCTAATCCCTACCTGGCTACCTATACTGGGAGCACCTATTCCGGGGTTACCTATACTGGAACACCGATACCTGGCTACCTATACCCTAGGTACCTATACCTGGCTATTTAATGTAGGGGGGGGGGCAGGTCCAAATTCCGCATCGGGGCCCTGAGGTTTGTAGCTACGCCACTGCCAGTTTATCTAACCTTTCTTGGTAAGTGAGACCTTCCATCCCACGTATCAATTTTGTTGCTCGTCTCTGCACCTGCTCTAAAACTGCAATATCTTTTTTGTAATTAGCTTCATAATCTGCAATGGGCATTGCTATTGCACTGTTAGAGCTAACCTACAGTCACCCTTTAACACACACCGTAATAATTATCTTACCTCCAGTTTGGTTGAATCGGCTCATCAGCACCTGCACTCTGCGCCTGTACACAGCCTCAGCACCTTGATTAATTTTGGTGTTTCTTTCCCAGTACTCAGGATCCAGTTTCTTCACCCATTCTGTCATAGGAAGACACTGGCGGGTGCTACTGTTATAATTTGTGATCTCCCTGTCGTCCACATATCCCACAGAGGAGAAGAAAAATAGCCCAGATCCTGGAGCTGAGACTGCTGTTCTGCAGTACCGCAGCGAGTGACTGTCTGAGGAGGAGACAGAAAGAGAGCGCTGATCATACATTGCAGCACAATTGTTACGGGTGCATGCACAAATCAGCAAGTGACCACTGACCACTATTTGCAGCAATACTGAAGACTGGGCAGTGGGCACAGGAATATGGTAAAATATAATACTTTATTAGAATAGTGCACTATATACAAGTGAAAATAAAACATAAGCAAAAAACACGCCACAAGAATCAAATCCTCGAATACAAAGAATCCTAACTAGCTATCTAATAGCAAACAAGAAGTATTTACAAATATACAAGGCAAGAAAATAAGCAAGCAGAAGATTGGTCAAAATTCAGATCGGGAACAAACCAAGAGTAACTAGAGCAGGCAGGTACAGAGGCAAGGAACAGATCAAGGGAGAGACCAGGAGTTCAGCAACACCAGATAGTACTGGATATTTTGGCAACTGGAAAGAGGAAAGGGCAGTCCTTAAAGTGAACCTCCAGACTAAAAATCTACTCAGCAGCACGGAAAAGGCTTGGTGTTTCTTTAACAGTTTTACAGCATCAGAACTTTGTTTTAATTACCTTAGCCTGATTATTAGCTATACAGAAGCTAAGCTCCGCCTCGTCAAAGAAAACTGCCCGGGCATTTTTCCCCTGATGCTGTGCAAAGCATGATGGGATTTCCTATGTTGTTGTTCTCATTGCCTAGCAACTGGGAAGGGTGATCAGCACACAGGACAGTTGGAACTGTGTTTTATGCTCCCTGGCACCTAATTTCAACCAAAAACATGCCTGCCCCCATGGAATGACAAACATTTGCCTGTTCTTTTAAAACGGGGTGGGTAAGAGATTATATTACCTATCTATTTTAATTAACATAGCTAATGTAACTTAATGACAGAATGTTTGTTTAGGCTGAAGTTCCGCTTTAAATAGACAATGCATTTAGCATAAACAAGATGCAGCTGGTGAGTGATCCTGCTGAGCCTGCTCTTTTGCAACACCTGCAGGCAGGGCCGGGCCGAGGCAGAGGCTGGAAGAGGCTCCAGCCTCAGTGCGCAGTGTAGGAGGGGGCGCACAATTCATTCAGCTGTCATTCGCAATTGTGTTTGAAGCACAAAGAAATAAGAAAAGGGCATGCACAGCAGTGACTGCAAGCCAGATAACTAGAGATTAAGGTGTTGGGGATGTTGGGGGCCCTGGGGCGCCTCTTAGTCTAATAGCAATTAGTGTGTGACAGCTAGGGTGGGAGGGATGGGGGGGCGCACTTTGCTGTCTCAGCCTTGGGTGCTGAAGGACATTGTCCCGGCTCTGCCTGCAGGTCTGCCAAAGAATTGCAAGTCTTTGACGAAGGCCACCTGCTGGTGAACCATAGAAGGTTACATAGCCCTGGCAAGCACTGCCACCAGCAGGCAGAACTGGAAAATGCAGGATTCGTAACAACAATGCATACTATCATAAGAATGTGCAGGCTTAAAAAGTTGCACAGGCATCGTCTCCCCATTAGAAATGTAGCCATCATGCAACCAATATAACAAGTAGAGCCATTATATCCCTATATCAAATGCATGCATTGTGTTATCCATTTAACAAAGCAATAGCAATTGAATCTCCATATAATAAGGCCCTTGTGGAATCACTACAGCCTTGTTGGTTCCCATCACGCTGTATAGGCCGGAGTCCTCTCTTCTCCATCCTTCCTCCCTGCAGAGTTGCGAGCTGGCAGCAGGGGATAGGCTGGCACGTCCCGACATCCTGTCACGTGACGCTCTGTTGCCTTGGAGATGCGACGCGGGATTCGGCGACTGAGGTGAGTTTCAAATCCACCGCCGCCCACTTGTAACTCTGCAGGGAGGGAGGGGACAAAATTTAAGGAATGCGGCCCGTGGTCCGCAGCATGTGGCCCAGGCCGCTTAAACTTTGCCCAACCCCCTGACCTATTCAGTAATTCAGTAGGAGACCCTGGGGAAGATTTACTAACACTGCTGCTGCTTATAGAGCGCGCCCTAGTGGTTGCAGCTCTGGCGCTTTGAGTCCGCCAAGAGAAAAGCACAATATAAATGTTATTTGTCTTGACTACAGGGCTCATATGCAATTCACTTTTTCTCCTGAGTTTTCTACTACTAGGTGGTATTTTCACACCTTGTCATAAAATGCCTTTTAAGTCACCAGCAAGCATATATATTATATATATATATATACTCAAAATACATTTGATATTACTTATTCAATTGTAATATGCTGAAAAGTTAGTTTAAAGAGACTCCGTAACAAAAATTTCATCCTGTTTTTTATCATCCTACAAGTTCCAAAAGCTATTCTAATGTGTTCTGGCTTACTGCAGTAAGTTCTACTATCACAGTCTCTGTAATAAATCAATGTATCTTTCCCCTGTCAGACTTGTCAGCCTGTGTCTGGAAGGCTGCCAAGTTCTTCAGTGTTGTGGTTCTGATATGAACTCCCCTTTCCAGGCCCCTCTCTGCACACTGCCTGTGTATTGTTTAGATTATGGCAGATTTTCTCTTCTCTCTCATCTTTTACAAGCTGGATAAACCATCCTCTGAGCTGGCTGGGCTTTCACATACTGAGGATTACAGACAAGGGCAAAGCTGTTTGCAGGAAGAAAAGAGCAGCCTGAAACTTCAGTGCATGAGATTCTGCAGGGGGCAAGAAACACACAAATGATCTCTTGAGATTCAAAAGGAAGGCTGTATACAGCCTGCTTGTGTATGGATGTATTTTCTATGTGTGGACATACTGTACATCAACCTACTTCCTGTTTTGGTGGCCATTTTGTTTGTTTATAAACAAACCTTTTAAAACTGTTTTTAACCACTTTTAATGCGGTGGGGAGCGGCAAAATTGTGACAGAGGGGAATAGGAAATGTCCCCTAATGCACTGGTATGTTTACTTTTGTGCGATTTTAACAATACAGATTCTCTTTAAAGAGAAGATGAAAATGATCTCCTGGGAGATAACTCAGGTGGAAAAGTTAGTTGTATATGGGCCCAGGCCTCTATGGAATTACTATAGCTACATGGGGGTCCCATCATGCTGTACACCCCTTTATGTAATGATTTAACATCATTTGTCATTTCTGACACCTTATGGCTGCACCGCATACCTTCGTCAACAATTTTGTTTGTTAAATACTTTTCTTTGTACATATCATACGTGCACACCCAAACATTCTCAGAGGATATGAAAATTCTTTTCTTTTACAGTAAAGCTGGCCATACACTGGCCCGATTTGCCGCCGTTTCGACAGCAGATTCGATCACTGGGATCGAATCTGCTGCCAATCGTTCGCGCTACACGCCGAATTTCGATCCATTTCGTCCGATCCCGTCGATCGCTCCGTGCGGAAAACTACTGTCGATCGCCTGCGGGTAGGGAGCGCGTCGCTAGCGGCGTTCGAGTACCCGACGACCGACGCAATAGAGCTGCATACATTACCTGCTCCGCCGGCACGACTACCCCCGGTCACCGCTGCTCCGTGTCCGCGCTGGTCTCCGGCATGCTTCAGTTCCTCCTGCCCGGCAGGAAGTTTAAACAGTAGAGGGCGCTCTACTGTTTAAACTTCCTGCCGGGCAGGAAGAAGTAAAGCATGCCGGACCCGGAGACCAGAGCGGAGAAGACAGCGGAGACCTCGGGACTGGAGTCGCGCCGGCGGAGCAGGTAATGTATGCGGGCGGGGGGAGCGGCGGCAGCACCACCACCACCACAACAGATTGTGAACGGTTTCAGGCTGAAATCGGTTCACAATCTGTTTGCAGTAAAGGTAGCCATACGATCCCTCTCTGATCAGATTCGATCAGAGAGGGATCTATCTGTTGGTCGAATCTGATGGCAAATCGACCAGTGTATGGCTACCTTAAAAGTTAATATTCACTTTCTTCCTTAAAGGGGAACTTCAGCCTAAACAAACATACTATTATTAAGTTACATTAGTTATGTTAATTAGAATAGATAGGTAATATAATCTTTTACTAACACTGTTTTAAAAGAACAGGCAAATGTTTGTGATTCATGGGGGCTGCCATCTTTGTCATGGGGGCAGCCATCTTTTTGGTTGAAAGGAGGTGACAAGGAGCAGGAGACACAGTTCCAACTGTCCTGTGTCCTGATAACCCCTCCCAGCTGCACACACTAGGCTTCAAATGTCAAATTCAAAATGTAAAAAAAAAAATAATTGCACCAAAACAGCAGAACGAGAACAACATCATCAGAAATCCCATCATGCTTTGCACAGCATAAGGGGAAAACTGCCCGGGCAGTTTTCTTCTGTGCAGCTAAAAATGAGGCTTGTATTAGAGAAACAAGGTTCTGATGCTGTGAAACTGTTAAAGAAACACCAGGCCTTTTCAGTGCTGCTGAGTCGATTTTTAGTCTGGAGGTTCACTTTAAAGACTTCAGTTTATTTTTTTCTTCTATGATACCGAAAAAAGTTTGACTTATGCAGAACAGAAAAAAAAGATGTACAACAACATGGAGGAAAAAAATCAAAGAATCTTATGAAATGTATGTAGTAAACAGGTAAAGTGACTGAAAAGACTTACATGAAACACACTGAAATGTGAGACAGGTAGTCCCCGATTTACGGACGCCTGACTTACGAACGACACGCCGATATGAACAGCATGGATTCTCTGTTTCCATCGTGGATTTTGCCTGCCGAGTAAGAGGTGAGTTTGGGGTGATTTAGGGTGTTTTCAGCCGCGGTTCTGCTGCGTTTTAAGAGGGGCAATAATGTTAATGAGGTTTTTAAAGTAAAAACCTCATTTTTGGGAGACTTCAGAGTCTCTAAGTTCTTTCTTTTCAATACATTTACAAAACTATCTGAAATTCTTTTTTCACTTGACAATTATGAGGTGTGGAGTGTATATTAATACAGGGGAGAGGGGGGGTAATTTAAACAATTGAAGCATTATGCTGCATCATCATGAAATTGAAATAAAAAACTGGAGGTGGTCAGAATACACATCATGCCTAAAAGCTCTTCTCATCAGCCCATCGATGTTCGTGAGCTCTGTCCCAATGTGGCCATCTGGCAAGAGATATCCCTGGGAGAACTCTATAGGTGAAACTCGAAAAATTAGAACATCATGCAAAAGTCCATTTATTTCAGTAATTCAACTTACCCACTTACCGCTCTGGCGGCGGTATATCTACGCCCCCTGGGAGGACTGTACCCGTTCCAGGGGTGTAGATATACACCTCCGGCTGCGATCTCATCGCCACCAGTTAGTAGACACATCAGTTCCAATTCACCGCTCTAAGCGCCTGTGATCAATCATCACCGGCATCAATAAGGTGCTGTGGTCATTGACAAACTGAAGGTAAAACAAACACACATTACTTCCTGTTGGGGTACTAACAGTATGCACAGGAAGATAAAGTGGGGGGGGGACATCTAGTGGCCAAATATTAAAAATACATGCAATAAAAATACACAAAATACCCCAATAAATTAGTCCCTTACCTCCCCTCCCATAGTTACCCAAATAAAACAATTGTATAAAAAAATAAAAAAGTGACATTTAAAAAACAAAACAAAACTTAAGTTACCTTAAGGACTCAACTTTTTTAATATGTACACTCACCTAAAGGATTATTAGGAACACCTGTTCAATTTCTCATTAATGCAATTATCAAATCAACCAATCACATGGCAGTTGCGTCAATGCTTTAAGGGTTGTGGTCCTGGTCAAGACGATCTCCTGAACTCCAAACTGAATGTCAGAATGGGAAAGAAAGGTGATTTAAGCAATTTTGAGTGTGGCATGGTTGCTGGTGCCAGACGGGCCGGTCTGAGTATTTCACAATCTGCTCAGTTACTGGGATTTTCACTCACAACCATTTCTAGGGTTTACAAAGAATGGTGTGAAAAGGGAAAAACATCCAGTATATAGCAGTCCAGTGGGCAAAACTGCCTTGTTGATGCTAGAGGTCAGAGGAGAATGGGCCAACTGATTCTAACTGATAGAGGCGCAACGTTGAATGAAATAACCACTCGTTACAACCGAGGTACGCAGCAAAGCATTTGTGGACCCACAACACGCACAACCTTAAGGCGGCTGGGCTACAACAGCAGAATGAGAACATGGATCCATCATGCCTTGCTACCACTGTGCAGGCTGGTGGTGGTGGTGTAATGGTCTGGGGGATTTTTTCTTGGCACACTTTAGGCCCCTTAGTGCCAATTGGGCATTGTTTAAATGCCACGGGCTACCTGAGCATTGTTTCTGACCATGTCCATCCCTTCATGACCACCATGTGCCTCTGATGGCTGCTTCCAGCAGTATAATGCACCATGTCATAAAGCTTGAATCATTGCAAATTGGTTTCTTGAACATGACAATGAGTTCACTGTACTAAAATGGCTCCCAAAGTCACCAGATCGCAACCCAATAGAGCATCTTTGGGATATGATGACACGGGAGCTTCGTGCCCTGGATGTGCATCCCACAAATCTCCATCAACTGCAAGCTGCTATCCTATCAATATGGGCCAACATTTCTAAAGAATGCTTTCAGCACCTTGTTGAATCAATGCCACGTAGAATTAAGGCAGTTCTGAAGGTGAAAGGGGGTCAAACTTGTTAAAGCCAAGAAAAAAAAAGAAAATGTGGCACTTCCCCTTTAGCGTGATACTCAAAGGTGAGAAATCATCTACTAGTGGCAAACACCTTATACATTCAACCTGCTATCTCTTCCACTAGCTTGCTTGACATGTGCTCCAATTATACACAAAGGAAGAAAGTCTGGCATATCTTGTATATCAGTAGAAAAGAAGCGTGCACCCTCCATCACTAACTTGGCACATTTATTTGCAAGAAATCACAGACATTGTGGAGTGAGATATAACATCAAACGTTGTGTACCTTTAAATGTCACATGGATGTTGCTGGTGTTGGAGGTGGGAGTAGGGGACAACGGTGGGCCTAGCGTTACATGGGCGCAACGTTTCATGTTATATCTCACTCCACAATGTCTGTTTGTGACTACTTGCAAATAAAGCTAGTGACGGAGGGTGCAAGCTTCTTTTCTACTGATATACAAGAAAGGGGGTCAAACACCATATTAGTATGGTCGGTGTTCCTAATAATCTTTTAGGTGAGTGTATGTCATGAGGGTATATTACTGTTATTTTTGCACATAAGGGTTTGTAATTAGTGACGGACGCAAAAAGGAAAAAATACACCTTAACTTCCAAATAAAATATTGTTCCATACATTGTACTAGGGACATACAGTATTTTACATTTTGTAATAACCAGGACAAATGGGTGAGCAAAATGTGTGGGTTATCCACAGCATCCTGTCTCCTGTAGCGTGGATCGGGGGGAGGCCCTAGAGCTGTGCAGCCGCGGCCGGCTCAAGCGGCCATTGTACTGCAGGCAGGAGAGCCCGACCCGGGCTGTGGGGTCGGGAGCCGGCCCGGGGGGCTAATGAGCAGCGGGGACCCGGCGGAACCCTTTGCAGGTGTTTTGGATTAATTAGCTGATTAGAGTCTGACACTTTGAACCTAGAATATTGAACATTTTCACAATAATCGAATGGTCTGAGATCTTGATTTGGGGGTTTTCATAAGCTGTAAGCCATAATCATCAACATTATAACCTACTAGCCGACCCGCGTCGTAGCATACGCCGCATCTTCTATCTATCTAATAGAGTACGTGCCTCAACCTTGAAGCAAGAAGAATAAAGGTGGGTACACACATCAGATAAAAGTCTTTGGAAAATCAAAGATCACAGACCAATCTTACCACCCTTCATGTAGTATGAGAGCCATACCTACACAGTCTATTCTATGGAGCTGAACTCCACATCAGATAGAAATCTTTGCAAGATGCTGCACACACAGATGCTGTACAGACACAAAAGATCAGTATCTGCAAAAGATCAGTTCCTGCAAAAGATCAGTACCTACAAAATACATTCATAGTCTATATCTGCAGATCTCATACACACCTTGTTTAACGGACAATCATCTGCAGATCAGATCAACCAGGATGGATCTTTGGATCTGCAGATGATTGTCTGATCTGCAGATGAATGTCCGTCAAACAAGGTGTGTATTATGCTGGGCATACATGGTACATTTTCTACCGTGTAATCGAGCGCTTTCTTATTTTCCACTCGTTTCTTCTTTTGTCCTGCCCGCCGGTATCGAGCGCAGAATCGATCCGGCGGGGTATCGGACACGTCGGAAATTATCAATCAGCGGCTCGATTACATGGTAGAAAACATACCGTGTATGCCCAGCATGAGATCTGCAGATATCATAGACTATGAATGCATTTTGCAGAAACTGATTTTTTGCAGGAACAGATCTTTTGCAGATACTGATCTGTTGCATGTGTACAGCATCTTTGTGTGCAGCATCTTGCAAAAATTTTTATCTGACGGGGAGTTCAGCTCAATAGAATAGACTGTGTAGGTATGGCTCTCATACTACATGGAAGGGGGTAACATTGGTCTGTGATCTTTCATTTTCCAAAGTCTTTTATCTGATGTGTGTACCCACCTTTAGGCTTTCCATTAGAAAATGTATGCGTGCTCAAACACCAAGTTTAACCCTAGCAAGTCTGGCTTTCCAAATCTGGCCTAATTGGCTATTAATGAGGCAATGCTCATGCAAATATGCATTTGCTTTCGCATGCCAAACTATGCAGGGTCAAAAAACCAATACTGCAAAGCGGTCGCCCTGCGGGAATAAGTTCATGCTACATTAGCACTATCCAGGAGCGCCACGGGGAGGATTCCCAATGCCCCCCTTTTTATACAACCGGGGGGACCGCAGGGTCCCAGGCTCTCTCACTGCCTGGGAACCACAGTGGCACCCCGGAGGGGGAGGCTGGGTGGCGCAGCCAACCCCCCCCCAAGTGTGGCCAGAGCCAGGGAGAGCCGTCCGCACCCACCTCCCAATATTAAAAACAGGCACTTACCTTAACGTCCATTGCGTTCTGCTACATGCGCATTAATTTTCTCATGGAAAGCATTTTTTGCAGTTTGTATCCTTTGGAGGCAGGTGGTGGATGGCTTGCTCTGGTGGTGTGAGCCCTGGAGTGAGTAGTCTGCGCCTGTCCTCCCCCCCCCCCCCCTCTGGAGTGTTGTATGTGAGCCAGCCCTGAGCTCTAAAGCTTGGGGTGACCCATGCTTCACTCCTTTCTCATGTGGTGCCCCCAAGTTAATGCGCATGTAGCAGAACGCAATGGACGTTAAGGTAAGTGCCTGTTTCTAATATTGGGAGGTGGGTGCAGACGGCTCTCCCGGCACTGGCCACGCTTGGGGGGGGTCGCCTGCACCACCTAGCCTCCCCCTCCGGGATGCCGTTGTGGTTCCCAGGCAGTGAGAGAGCCTGGGACCCGCGGTCCCCCCGATTGTATAAAAAGGGGGCATTGGGAATCCTCCCTGTGGCGCTCCTGGATAGTGCTAATGTAGCATGTAGCAGTTTCGCATCGAAAATCCCGTTTTCGTTTTTGGCGAATTTTCATGAAAATCTTCAGAAATATTTGCGTTTTCGACCAGCATCGAAAATTCATTGTATGCGGATGCTTATGCCCTTATGCGGAAAAATGTCCACAATAATCCGCATGGAAATTCAGTCTATGCGGAAGTTTATACGGAAAAATGTCCGCAATGATGCGCAAGAAACTTCTCTGAATGCGGACGCTAATGCCCTTATGCGGAAAATGTCAGCAATAATACGCAAGTAACGCGAAAATGACTGGCATTAGGAGAAAATTAACGCGAAAAAATTAGATGAAAAATTTGCTTGTCACGAAATTAGGCGAAAATTCGGTAAAAATTTGTCGAAACAAATTTTTGCATTTTCGCTCATCACTGGCATGTAGCAGGGCGACCGCTTTGCGGTATTGGTTTTTTGACCCTGCATAGTTTGGCATGCAAAAGCAAATTTGCATTAGCATTGCCTCATGAATAGCCAATTAGGCCAGATTTGCAAAGCCAGACTTGCTAGGGTAGGCCTCTTTACCACGGACAGTTGATAGGCAGTAAAATGCCTCTCAAACTCTTACAACTGCTCACTACTGCCCGGTAACAGCTTGCTGCTGCCTGGTAACTGCTTGCTGCTGCCTGGTAACTGCTTGCTGCTGTCTGGTAACTGCTTGCTGCTGCCTGGTAACTGCTTACTGCTGCCTGGTAACTGCTTACTGCTGCCTGGTAACTGCTCGCTGCTGCCTGGTAACTGCTCGCTGCTGCCTGGTAACTGCTCGCTGCTGCCTGGTAACTGCTTGCTGCTGCCTGATAACTGCTTGCTGCTGCCTGGTAACTGCTTGCTGCTGCCTGATAACTGCTCACTGCTGCCTGGTAACTGCTTGCTGCTGCCTGATAACTGCTCACTGCTGCCTGGTAACTGCTTGCTGCTGCCTGATATCTGCTTGCTGCTGCCTGGTAACTGCTTGCTGCTGCCTGGTAACAGCTTGCTGAGCACACAGCTCAACAGTCCGTGGAAAAGAGGCCTTAAACTTGGTAATTGAGCAAGCATAAATTTTCTCATGCAAAGTACTTCTTCTTCTTGCTCCAAGGTTGAGGCACTTAGTCTATTATATATATAGATAGATGACTTTGACTTTTGCACAATATTCTAATTTTTCGAGTTTCACCTGTATATTGTTTCTTTTCAAGAATACAGCTTGCTACTGTCAGCCAATGGGAGCAGATTACTGAGGGGGTGTGGCCGGCCAGCAGAATTGATCAGTGAAGTCTCCCTACATGCAAAAGTAAAATGTGGCATTTCAGAGACAGGGCCGGTTCTAGACTTTTTGCTGCCTGAGGCAAACTTGTGAGGATGGAATGATCACACAGCACCCAACAATTTGCTCTGCTTCATTTAATGTTCACACATGACATGCTGCAGCTCAACACAATAGCACACTTGGCTGGCTGTGAGTGTGTCACAAAGCAACTGCTCACCCTCAGCCACTCCATTCCTCCTCAATCAGGACAGCAGTGCCACCTCCTCCCTTCTGCTGTGCAAGTCAAATGAAACACTGCTGTTCTCCTGCCTCCCCCCTCCTCGCTCACTGTCAGACTCCTCACACAGCACAACAAGCTGCTTTTCCCCAATGATGACCTTTTCACCTCGCTCTCCTCCTACTCTGGCTGCATGCTGTTAGTGTAAACACACAGTACAAACATGCTGCCCCTGTAATCTCTGTGCCTGATGCAGATGTTTCACCTTGCTTCATGAGAGAACCAGCCCTGTTTAACAGTGAAGCCAGATATGGAGAAATAATGATTTAGCGTTAATTTAGCCACACAAGATGTGGACACAGGTCAGGTGCATTTGAAAAATGTTATGAGTTGAAGTAGAAAGTGAAAGCTGGTAAATTATTTCACATTCCTTGTGAGTTCAGCTCAGTGACAGTTGGTGGTTTGTCTTCAAATGAGATCTCTGACAGGAAATCACCTCACTGGTTGGACTATACCCATCCCCCATAGTGCCATTTTACACATCATCTTCTCTTACAGGAACTGCCTGAGGATGGAATATGCCCACCCCCTCACAATGCTTTCATTTTACCCAATGCACAAACCTTTTTGCACTATTAACCCGTTTTTGGACATACCGTAGAAACTACATGCTAAAAAGAGCTTGTGTAAGTTCCTGCCAGGCAGGAAGGACTTCACTGGGATTCCCGTTGCACTGCACTCCCGCTGTCGACACTGTGTCGCCCATTGACTTACATTACTGACCATCCAGACCATAGAGAGCCAGGTGAACAGAAACAGGCCTGTCCATTTCTTCATGTTAGAGCACTGAGCACCTTCCCTCTGACAGCTTCGCACTGCTGCAGAATCCAGGTATATGCCCTAGGCAGGGCACAATGAGAAGACCTTACCATCTACCACAAATGATGTTGTGACCTGAATCAGAGTTTAAAGGCCACAGCTTTATTGCAATTATTGATTAAACATTAGCAAAAAACATTAATAAGAGCACATGCTCTGCAAGGGAAGCAGGAAAGTTGGTCCTATGCGGCATGTGGACTAAGTGGGTGCCGCCCATAGATGCCAATGTATTTTATCGGCATTTGGGTGCCGAAGTGGAAATTTGGGTGTCTGGTAGCCCGCTATATATCAAGCACCGCGGGCTATCGAATGGTGATATATCTATAGGCGCCTATGGTCGACGCCAGATAATTTACTTTTATTTTGCAGCAAAGTTGGTGGTGGCAAGTGGGGGAGGGGGCGGGTGGTTAGGAGCCACGGAGGTAGTTTTAGCCTGAAACTATGATCCATTTTGTTGTTGGTGCCGTTTCTGTAACACACCCTCCCCCTGCCCCCGATACATAACCCTTAAAACCCATCTGCCTGCACAAACTACCTACTTGACACCTGACCCACGTCTGTGCTGGCTGGATTCTGTGGTGCCTCTACGGGGAATGTTGCTGTGTGGTGCCATGTTGGGTGCTGTGGTGCCATGCTGGATGCTGTTGTGCCCCTATGGGAAATTCTGGGTGCTGTGTGGTGCCATGCTGGGTGCTGTGGTGCCTCTATGGGGCATGCTGGCTGGTGTGGTGACATGCTGGAAGTTGTGGTGCGTGTAGCCTCCATAGGAGCGTGCATCGTTGGGTGTGTTCTCACTCCTCACTGTGTCTCAGTCCAACCCCCCTAGCAGAGTAGAAGAACTACTCGTCTTCTTTTCTCTCTGCTCTCTAAGTCTGGAGACATCCGCTGTAACTGGTGATTCTCCCCTAGCATCTGAGAATCTAGGAGCTCTAGCATCTGATTCATTCTCAAACACTAGAGGAGAAGCCGGGAAGAAAAGATGTCTGTAGAATCTGAAGACCAAGCGTCCGGAGGTGAGTACTGCTGCCAGCTGCCTGACTGTGCCTGGGGGACATTCGGGGCACCACAGAATAGATACGGGGCACGTGCCACTGATCTTTGGGGCCGGCGCTCTGACGTCATCGGACGTCCTCCGGGCTCTACTGCGCAGGCGCAGAACTACTGCGCATGCGCAGTAGAGCCCGGAGGACGTCCGATGACGTCAGAGCGCCGGCGTGGGACGCAGAAGTTCCAGGCCTTGGAGCGCAGAAGAGCCCGACCTGGCAGCCGGCCTGGCCAGGTCGGGTCGGCCACCGGAGACCACCGGGAGCCTGCGGAGCGGCGGCGAGTGCACCTCCTGCCTGCCACGGGCTGGAGGAAGCCCCAGGTAAGTGGAAATTGATTTTTATTTTTTACCCACCCTCCCTGAACCTTCCCTTTAATACTTGCCAGTAAATGTGAATTCACAAAGATTTCAAAAAGCCAAGATCAGCAGCACCACTCTTGAAGAAATAGCTCTTTATTCAGACACATAATTAAAATCACATGCCAGTAAAATGGGCTTAGACGCAGCCCTGTCGCCCAAGTCCACCAAGAGAAGAGCACGACCCAAGTGCTCGTCTTTTGTTTTGGGGGGGCCAGGGCTGCGTCCACTGGGGTGCGCTCTGTGGGCGGTGGTGGTGTTGGGGACACTTGTCTGGGGTCTCCTGCTGAGTGGATGCTGGCTTGCTGAGCAGGCAGAGCCAGGACTCGAACCCTGGACTCCTATGTCAGAGACAGAGCCCTTAACCATTACACTATCCAGCCACCTACAGCCCTCATTGGCTGGGAGTTGCTTTTGGCCAAGCCTACTCTCCTTTACCAGCTATTACCTCCCCTAAGTGATGTCATTGGTGATGTCAGAGGGAGTTCTATTTTTATCTCAGTTCCCCATCAGGTCCTCCTTACTACAGGAACCTGCTGATTGGTCGCTCCTTTTAGATAGTATGCCTGATTGGTCAGCTTGCATCTGACCAGAGGTATATAAAGTGGTGTGTTTATCTAGCATGTCATTATGAGCTTGCAGCTTGACAAAGAAGCATTCAAAACAGCGGCTGTAGCTGCGTCTAAAGCCTCATACACATGAGGCACAAATGTCTGCAGTTGCAAGCAGACAAGAGACAAAGCAGCGACAGTTCATCGCCAGGTCCCCTCTGTGCGACAGCTGTACACACGTAGCACAGAGGGACAGAGATGGGGTGGAGGTCCCCTCTGTGTGACAGCTGTACACACGTAGCACAGAGGGACAGAGATGGGGCGGAGGTCCCCTCTGTGCGACAGCTGTACACACGTAGCACAGAGGGACAGAGATGGGGCGGAGGTCCCCTCTGTGCGACAGCTGTACACACGTAGCACAGAGGGACAGAGATGGGGCGGAGCTCCCCTCTGTGCGACAGCTGTACACACGTAGCACAGAGGGACAGAGATGGGGCGGAGGCCCCTCTGTGCGACAGCTGTACACACGTAGCACAGAGGGACAGAGATGGGGCGGAGGTCCCCTCTGTGCGACAGCTGTACACACGTAGCACAGAGGGACAGAGATGGGGCGGAGGCCCCTCTGTGCGACAGCTGTACACACGTAGCACAGAGGGACAGAGATGGGGCGGAAGCTGTCTGCGGAGGGTTCGTCCCCCCGCCGGATGTTCCCTTCACTGCCTGTTGTCTCTAGTCCCTAGTCCGCATACACACGTCGGTACGCGAGGCAGACTAGGGACGGTTCTTGAGACAGAAGTTGCCGGCGATTGAACCGTTCAATCGCAGAGGGACCTGGCGACAGTCCGTGGCGCGCGCCTCATCCACACATGCGAACTGTCGCACGGACAGGCGCGCACCACATGTAACAAGCTACAGTTGTGCCCCGTGTGTATGGGCCTTAAGCCCATTTTACTGGCATGTGATTTTAATTACATGTCTGAATAAGAGTGGTGCTGCTGATCTTGGCTTTTTGAATTGGTGAACCTTGGGCATCAGGGTCATATCAGCTTTAGCACACTCCTATCTCCATTGGAGTGCTATGTCTAACACTGTGAATTCACAAAGATTTCAGCATTCAGTAAAACAAGTAAAAGTGCAACTAAGACCAGGCTAGAGCTGTCAGTAACTTACAATCAGACATCCAACATGAAGTGCCTCCCTGTCCTGCTACTCGGCCCATTGGTGCCGATATACTGCTGGGCGGTCATCACATGTAACAAAAGACAGATGCAGGAGCAGAGCACATTCAAAATGATTCCCCTGTATCTCTTTAGAGGTATAGGGGAATAGCTGATACACAGGACTAGGGGGAGCCATACTGACTAAAGGGATGCTGGGAATGTGTTTTGAAAAACTTTTACGTAACAAAGCACAGCAGCTGAATGCTAAAGACGAGAGCTCTGCCACCAGCATCCTTCACCCCCGCGCAGTTGCCAAAGACTCCTGTGGGTAAATTATTGCTCGACTCCCACATGTAGGAAAAACTTAGTGAATTCATAAAAAAAGGTCTGAAAACCTGCATTTGGTATTTTAACAAATGCAGGATTATTACCAAACAGCAGTCAGTGAATTGAGGATTTGAGGTCATTCTCTCTGTAAAAGGGAACCAGAGAGGAATGGTTTCTTAAAATAGAAAAAGATTTCATACATACCTGGGGCTTCCTCCAGCCCCATACGCACGGATCGCTCCCACGCCGCCATCCTCCGCTTCCTGGAACCGCCGGTACCGGGCCCGTCACTTCCGGCGGACGCGGCCAATTGTCCGCATCACAGGGGCTCCCTCCATAGCCGTACGCATGCGGCTGCGCAGTAGGCAGCCATATGCGTACGTCTATGGAGGGAGCTCCGTGTGCGGAGAATTGGCCGCGTCTGCCGGCCGACTGGCCAACTCACGGCAATGACTGGACCTGGTACCGGTGGATCCAGGCAGCGGAGGACGGCGGCGTGGGAGCGATCCGTGCGTATGGGGCTGGAGGAAGCCCCAGGTATGTATAAAACCTTTTCTTGATCCTCTATGGTTCCCTTTAAGGGTAATATGAGCATGTGTTTAATTAATTCTGGCAAGTAGAGCAAGAATAAATACAGTAGTTCTTCCCAGAACTCAGATCTCTCTGACATATCAACGTAAAGGAAAATATGAGGAGATAATCGTTTCACAAATATAGCAGCTTGCATTTGCATTTCAGTGGAAGGTACACAAATATTTAGAAACTGATGTCAACGGTGGGCTTATATCAATGCTAATAGGTCTCCTAGTCTTAAACCCCGGGGCCCCCCCCCGCAACAGTCTGTAGACTGAGGACTCTTGTACACTGCAAATTGCAAAACGCAATCACAAACACATTGGGGTTGATTCATTAAGAGCGCGAGTCATGTGCACGCTATGCACGGTAGTGCTGCCTAGCGTGCACAGGTAACTTACATATGCTCCATTCACATAACAGCCACTCCACTCATCCCGGCAGGAGCCTCGTAGGGTCCAATGGCATCATAGGACGTGAACGTGATCCCCATACTTTGATTGGCCCAATAGGCTGCATGTCAATTGACAGGCAGGCTATTGGGCCAATCAAAATGCAGGGATCATGTCCTATAAAGCCAATCGACCCGACAGGGCTCTTGGCAGTATGAGTGGAGCAGCCACCATTTGAAAGGAGCGCGCGTAAGCTGCACTACCATGCATAGCGTGCACACGATTCGCGCTCCTTACATTAAGCTGCGCTGCTTTATGAATCAACCCCATTGCCATTTTGCTGCAATTTTACAATGTAATTTGTCTACTTGTTTTGAATACTATTGGAAAACACAGCAAAATCGTACGTAGTAGAAGACAGAGCTCTCAGGACCATTTGTTCAAAAGGTGCAAGCAGGGGAGGAAAAGAGTTTTTTTTTAATGATTATCACTATTCAAAGCACATATAGAAGTGATCATTACAAGCATGGCCCAATGAAGATCTAATACTGCAGTTAAAGGAGGGCACCCGAAGGACTCTCTAGTTTAGGGGCCCTGGTGCAGTTGCTACCTCTGCAGACCCTATTTTCACTCCTCTGTCTCTGTAGATATATACAGTACAGTAGAGTCCCTGGTTATCCAGAACTCAACTAACAGCAGCATCTAACCAGCACAAACTGCCTGCAGGACTCACAATGGGGAACGCCAACTTCTTAGGATGTTTGTGAGCTCTGCTGTGCTTAAAGGGAAGTGTAAGTGGCATGTGACATGATGAGATAACCATTTGTATATACAGTGCCAAGCACACAAATATATATGCTGTGTTGCTTTTCTTTTTTCTCTGTCTGAAAGAGTTAATATTCAGCTATGCTGAGTTTTTCTCCAGTGGGACTATAGCCTCCTCACTGATAAGAAATTATAACTTTAGTGGTGGAGAACTGAGCTACTGAGAGCAGGGGATAGATAAAAAGGTCAATGGTTCATACATTTTAGCACTCAGAGATAAGGGGCAGACTGTTTCATTGAGCTGAGACAAAACAATAAATCTACTTTTTTTTAAAGTTTTTAAACATAACATAAAATTGTGGGATATCTAAAAGTCATTTTAGGAGTAGGAGGATTAATACAATTATGCATCTCATCAGTTTATTTTTACTTAAAGCGGAACCGAAGAATAAAAAAAAAACAGTGTTTCACTTCCCTGGGGCTTCTGCCAAACCCTTGAAGCCTTCCGGTCTCGCACCGATCCTTCACGATCCTCCGTCCTCCCGCCGCCAGCTAGTTTTGTTACCGTGAACGGCAACTGCACCTGCGTGGCCCTGGACATGCATAGCTTTCTTTGGGTTCTCGTCTGCAATAGCGTCGTGCGCTAATAATGGGATGCTATTGCGGACAGGAAAGCAAAGAAAGCTACGCGTGGCCAGGGTTGCGCAGGCGCAGTTGCCGTCGACTAACAAGTTGGTGGCAACGAAACTAGATGGCGGCAGGAAAACGGAGGATCGTGGAGGATTGGTGCGGGACAGGAAGGCTGCAAGGGGTTGGCAGAAGCCCTAGGTAAGTGAAACACTTTGGTTTTTTTATTCCTCAGTTCCACTTTAAAGAGAATCTGTACTGTCCGATTTGTACAATAAAAAACATACCAATCGAGTCACTGATCTCCTGGATCCCTCTTTGCCGTTTCCGCCGCTCCCTGCCACAATCCTGGCTTTTAATCACTAGTTTTATGCAGTGTTTACAAACAAAAATCATGACCGCTAACCAGAGTGATGTATGTGTAAATATATATGATGTTACAGTATACTACAAGTTCTTATTACATTGTGAATTATCTGCAATCCTGTCAGGGATTCTCAGTTTCTCAGCACGACAAGCTGAAACTGAGAGCAGAGACCTGTCTGTGAGGGATAAACAAAGCACACACACAGAGCCTGCAGAGGGCGTGCAGACGGCATGCATAACTTCTCCCTATCACAGCAGAGGCAGTGCATTCCTCTCTGTGTTGACAAAGCCTGACAAAGGTAACAAGAATAGATATATTGCAGTGCAACTAGAAAAGGCTGCAGTAATCCAGACCACATTAGAACAGGTATAAAAACTTATAGGCGAGAAGAAATAAGGCTGAACATTTTGTTACAGAGTCTCTTCAAGTACCGCTTTAAAGACTGGATTCCACTGCTCCCCCAAGGTTAATATACTTTCAATTACTGTATTTTTACATTTAATACAGAGTTAATGGTATGTATATAGAGTATGTACTGTATAAAGATGTGTTATTATTAGCTAAACCTATTTTTAATATTAAGGGGCCATATACAGTGTATGCATGCCATTTTGTCCCCTAAGTTTTCTCCTAGGAGATCATTTTTTAATCTTCTGTTTACAATAACTTTTTCAACACTCTGTAGTTGAAAAAGTACTTTTGAGTATTTTCTTGCTTGCTGGTGGCTTACAAGGCATTTTATTAATAATGCGTGAATGCGTCACCTGGGAGAAAACTGAGGTGAATTGAATTGCATATGGTCCACAGTCTCAAGCAACCAGAAAGCCGGATAACCGAGACTCTATTGTATCTGCACAGAACCATGTAATAATAACACTGTGCTCATAGTTTTAACCACACTGCTCCTTATCAACATTTTTACAATACAATACAATACAATACAATAACATTTCTATAGCGCTTTTCTCCCATAGGACTCAAAGCGCTTAGGCTCTCTCAGATTCAGTAATTGGTAGTAGGATGAAGTATTCACACAACAAAAGTTATATTTCTGCAAATGCCAAACTGAACAGGTGGGTTTTCAGTCTGGATTTAAACACGTCCAGGGATGGAGCTGTCCTGATCTGTTGAGGTAAGAAGTTCCAAAACGTAGGGGCAGCATGACAGAAGGCTCTGGGACCAAAAGTTTCCAAGTGGACTCTGGGTATGACTAGATTATAAGAACCTGTTGATCTGAGAATGCTGGGATTGCTACGCAGCTGCAACATATCTTTCATGTATCCAGGGCCCAGATTATTCAGGGATTTAAATGTCAGTAGGCCGATCTTGAATAGGACCCTCCATTCTATAGGTAGCCAGTGAAGGGAATGCAGGACTGGCGTTATGTGGCAGTGACGGGGTTGGTTAGCAGTCTGGCAGCAGTATTCTGTATCAGCTGTAGGCGGTACAAGACCTTTTTTGGAAGGCCAGTGTAGAGAGCATTGCAGTAGTCCAGTCGAGATGTGATGCATTGCATTTAAAAATAAGATATATATATATATATATATATATATATATCAATTTAGAGGCTGGGTATAACATTTAGAGCGGGGGCGGGTTTTCCGTAAGGCACTGTAGGCGCTTGCCTACAGGCACCTGATGATGGAGAGGCGGCTCACTCCTGTCCCAAAGAGCCTCCCTCCCTCCTTACCTATGCAAAGTCCTGAGAGGAGCATAAATGATAGTTTACTCTGGCTACCTAATACTAAGGAACACCTGTGGCTGCCTACACTGAGCAGGGGAAGTAGGAAAGAAGTGACATCTGGGCCAGACAGCACACTTGTGGTGCGGTTCAGTTCGGGAGTTTGTGAGTTCAAGGAGGGAGAAGTCTAAGGTGCCAGAACATCTGTGCCTATAGGCTCCTGTGATGTAAATCCGGGCCTGATTTAGATTCATATAAACACAGTTTTAGAAAAGACATTCATCTGTTTACAGCTGAAGAGGAACAGAAGAATTTGGCTCCAAAAATGAGATTGTCGCTCTGGAGATGGGGGGCAATGGACTGTTATGTGTAGTATACACTGAACTTCAGGGGACACCTGTACTAATGCTAGATTGTCAGCAGAGATGGCCAGCCGCCTTGGTGAAGAACAGTCTAGGGCAGGCTTTCTCAACCAGGCCTCCCTGAGTTCTCTGCAGAGGTTCCTTGGCATTTCCCCCCATCGTGGGGGAAGTATGATAGAGCACACTAAGATAGAGGATATTGTAAAAATAATTGCTGAATGGGGACTATAATAATGATGACCACATTACTAAAATGCACTGGAATAAGGAGACAGTATAATGAGGGGCACTGTAATAGGTGGTAATGATGACAAACAGCTACACCTTCTTTTAGAGTTCACGCCTCCTGAAAATTAAATTCAGAGGTTCCTTGAGATCCCAAAAATATTTGCAGGGTTCCTCCCGGTTAAAAAGGTTGAGAAAGACTGGTCTAGTGAGCGTACTCAACATTACTGTGCCTTGTCTTGTCATGTCTTCATGTCATTTACACCTACACTATGGCCTCGATTCATAAAAGTGCTGTCGAGCGGGGAAAGTCGAGCGGGGAAACACCGCTGTCGGTATTTCCGCCTTCAGGGTGGTAATTCATAAAAATGTAGCTAGATGTGACAGGCGTGCGGAGATATTCCGCTGTAGGCAGGCGTTAGGCTGTCAGGAGACATGCGGAAACAGGAGAAGCAGGCGGAATCCCTCCGTGCGGTGTTCTCTCTGCTGCTGCTTGGGAGGTCTGTCCCATTCACTGCACTGTATTCCGCACGCTTCTCGCCACATCAGAGGTAGCGGTAATACCCGTCCGCATACCGCTACCTCTAATCTTTATGAATTAACTACTTGTTACTTTTGCTATGATAATCACCGCGCAAGGCGGTGATTTATCACTCTGCTCGCGTATGTCGGCTTTTCATACGGAAAAAGCCTTTATGAATACAGATTTTGCTGTGTGGTCGGTAAAGTGAGCGGTTTTCTGCATTTCCGAATGCGGGAATGCTTTATGAATCGAGGCCTATGTGTGACAAACATTGAGGAAATATCCCACCACAGATAAACATTCACATCCTCTACTCACCACCATACACGGCTGACACCCCTAAGATAAGCAGGATGAGGGGGGCTATCGTCATCCTCCAGGGGGCTGAATACACTGAGACACCATGAAGACTGTCACCATAACTTCTCATGCACAAACACAGTGACACTATGACTCAGGTTCTGTGCACACAGGAAGCCCCGCCCATGGGATGGGCTCTGCTCTCTGATAGGAGAATGGTTAGTAATATATGTCAGCAGTTATCAGGCAGACAGACAATAACATGAGAGAGCTGTAGCTGGAAAGTGAAAGTAGAATCCTGAGACCTTCTAGGATATGATTATTTTGTACATGTAAAAGGATTGTGCACCTGCAGATGTGACAGAATATGTCTTTACACACAGCACAGCGCATGCAGGTGTGTGACACAGAGGAAACCAAGTGAACAAACTCTGAAATTAGGGTACTTGCAGTTTATATTGTAACTTATGTTGCACCCAGCAGAGCTAAGCAAATTAATTCCGGAGAAGGATAAGTGGGTGACAGGAGCTCACCTGCGTGCTCAGCGGAACAGGTAATTTGGATGTGAAACATGCCACATGAATAGGTGCCCAAGCATATTTAAACAAATTGCAGCTATGGAGAGTAATTTGGGAGTCAGAGGCACCTGAGAACTTAGACTAGCATCGGGTAGCAGCAGAAGTGCTGGAGATCAGCTAATGTGTAGCCAAACTCTATGAAGCAGCAGTGACTATGGCAGTGACTGTGGGGACAGGGATGGTGGAGTTTGGCTACGGTGTAGCCAAGCCCCGAGTAATGGGGGTGGGAACCAGATAGTGGCGGGTACTGCGGGGATAGCAGCAGTGGAGTTTGGCTGTTTTGTAGTAAAACCCTGAGTAGTGGCGGGGTTACCAGGTAGCAGCAGTGACTGCAGGAATAGCGGTGGTGGAGTTCAGCTACTGTGTAGTCTGGGGTAGCAGTGGGGACCCCATTTCAGGGCCGGCGCTACCATAGAGGTAAAGGGGGCAATTGCCTCAGAGCCCTGTAGGGTCCTCACAAGGCGTCTCTCCCCCAATTTAACTGTTGCTTCCCAAGGCCCCTACAGAGACTTGGGCAGAGTAGCATCTCACCTGTCCCAATGAGCACACTCCTCTGTCAGTCTGTGGCTCTGTGCACTCCCATCATCATCACGCCCGCCAGAGCAGGTGAGATGCTACTCTGCCAAAGACTCTGCAGGGGCAGTTAAAGGAATACTATCGATTAACATGTTCTTTTCAAGTTGAGATGTTTGGGAAGTGCTGCTAAGTACTGGTGTATACATTTGAATCTTTATATCTTTGTTTACTGTTATCTAATTCCATTCACACTTTTCTGACAGGCAGTCTGCTGTAATCTGACGCCAGAGTGATCAATGAGGGGAGGGCAGAATTCCCTTACAGTGCATCTGTTAACTCTGTGTGTGCAGAGAGCTCAGTCAGAGACAGGCAGAGCTTTCTCTCACAGAGAGCAGAGGAAATGTATCTGATGTGTAACATAAACATTTGTAATTGTTTGTGTGAAACCTGATACCAGAATCATTTAATATAACTCTGCTTTAACCACTTGAGGACTGCAGTGTTAAACCCCCATAAAGACCAGGCACTTTTTTTTATTAAATTGGCCACTGCAGCTTTAAGGCCAAGCTGCAGGACCACACCACACAGCACACAAGTGATTCCCCCCCTCTTTTCTCCCCACCAACAGAGCTGTCTGTTGGTGGGGTCTGATCACCCCCCCTGTGTTTATTTTTTTCAAATCAATATTTATGTTTACATTTTTTCAATAAAAATGACTTTTTTTTCCCTTGTAGCCCTGCTCCCTCCCTCCACCAGCCAATCAGCGTGATCAGCTGTCATAGGCTTCAGCCTATGACAGCCGATCACTTCCCAGCATATGGAGGGGACAGCCGTGTCACACGGCTGTCCCCAGTACAGCGCTGCTGCTGATCGCAGCGCTGTACCACTAATTAGACGGCGATTACGCCGTCTAACAGTCTCCCGAGTGGTGATCGCCGCTCGGAGACTGAAGGTGGAGCTACGCTCAGCCCACCGAGCAGGAGATGCGCGCGCAGCCAGCACGCAATCTCCTGCAAAACAGAGCCCCAGGACTTTACGCCAATCGGCGTTAGGCGGTCCTGGGGCTGCCGCCGCGGCCACGCCCATCGGCGTGACGCGGTCGGCAGAAGGTTAATATTACACTGTTCTTAGCATGTCAGAGATTCACACCTCTGCAAATGAGACATTCCAAACATAGCTAAAATCTAAAAGACATTATTTGTGTATTGTCATTTTAGAACACTTGGGCATTGATAGTGTTCCTTTAAGTTGGGGGGGTGGTGGCGGTGGGGGGGGGGGAATGGGTCGGCAGCTGGCTCTGGGACCCTGGGAGGAAATCTGGCTGCAACAAAGGATCCCTCATGCTGCTACCTGTGTGTGGGGGGGTGTCTTTTGGGGGGGCGGGTTAATTTTGCCCAGGGGCCCCATTGCTACAAGAACAGGCCCTGCCCCAGCTTGTGGCTATGATAGTGGTTGATTTAGTGTTAAACATAGATAATGGGTAGGTTAGTGTTGGGTGTAGAGTTGAGCTGAAATTTTCGTAATTTCGCATTACTATAATTACGCATGCGAAATTTGCGATTACGATGCGAAATTAGCGTAGCGAAATTGCCATTAAAATCGTAATTGAAAATACCGTAAGCGTAATTTTCAATGCGAAATTTCGCGTTTCGTTCATGCCGTAATTTCGCATTAAACGCTACCGTAATTTCGCGTTAAACCGTAACGCTCCGTATAATATAAAAAAGCCGCCGACTTTAAGGGTTAATAGCAAAGCCCCCTTAAATGCTAAGAGCCTCAAATTTGGAGAATATATTAAGGAGATCAGGAGGAATAAGAGGAAAAATTTTTTTTTCAAAAAGACCTTATAGTTTTTGAGAAAATCGATGTTAAAGTTTCAAAGTAAAAATGTATACATTTAAAAACCCGCCGACTTTAACGGTTAATAGCAAAGCCTGCTTAAAGTTTAGGAACACCAAATTCCTAGGGTATATTAAGGGGATCAGTGGGAATAAGAGGAAAAAAATTTTTTTCAAAAACACCTTATAGTTTTTGAGAAAATCGATTTTTAAGTTTCAAGGGCAAAAATGTCTTTTAAATGCGGAAAATGTCAGTTTTTTTTGCACAGGTAACAATAGTGTATTATTTTCATAGATTCCCCCAAGTGGGAAG
Organism: Hyperolius riggenbachi; assembly: GCF_040937935.1. Taxonomy (NCBI): domain Eukaryota; kingdom Metazoa; phylum Chordata; class Amphibia; order Anura; family Hyperoliidae; genus Hyperolius; species Hyperolius riggenbachi. The sequence goes on along the minus strand of NC_090653.1, from coordinate 36,945,115 downwards.
AGTTTTACTTACTTCGTTCTGAGTGTGGGAAATATAAAAAAAAAACGACGTGGGGTCCCCCCTCCCAGACCTCTTTAACCCCTTGTCCCCCATGCAGGCTGGGAAAGCCAGAATGCGGAGCACCGGCCGCGTGGGGCTCCGCACCCTGACTATACCAGCCCGCATGGTCCATGGATTGGGGGGTCTCGGAAGGGGAGGGGCAGCCAAGCTTTCCCCTCCCCCTCCGAGCCCTTGTCCAATCCAAGGACAAGGGGCTCTTCTCCACCTCCGATGGGCGGTGTAGGTGGAGGCCGCGATTTCCTGGGTGGGGGGTTCATGGTGGAATCTGGGAGCCCCCTTTAAAAAGGGGTCCCCCAGATGCCCACCCCCCTCCCAGGAGAAATGAGTATAGAGGTACTTGTAGTACCCCTTACCCATTTCCTTTAAGAGTTAAAAGTAAATAAACACACAAACACATAGAAAAAGTATTTTAATTGAACAAAAAACATAACCACGAAAAAAGTCCTTTAATATTCTTAATTAACCATTAATACTTACCTGTCCCTTTAAATAAATGATCCCACGCAATATCCTCGGAAATGTTCTATCAGTTACAATGTAACAAAGTTATTACAATATAACAACTTTGTTACATTGTAACTACGCCGCACCCGACGTCACTCACTGCCGCCGCGCCGCCGCGTCTGCGCTGCAGGACCCGACAGAGCTCTGAGCTATAGCTCAGAGCTCTCAAAAGCATCTTTGTATTTGGGCTCCAAGGAGCCCCATTGGTCCTTAGCAGACCAATGGGGTTCCTTCTGATTTGAAGGAACCCCATTGGTCTGCTAAGGACCAATGGGGCTCCTTGGAGCCCAAATACAAAGATGCTTCTCAGAGCTCTGAGCTATATAGCTCAGAGCTCTGTCGGGTCCGTGCAGGACGCTAAGTCCCCGCCGGCTCCGCTGTCCTCCCCGCCTCTCCCACATGTCACCCACATGTCACCCACATGTGGGTGACATGTGGGTGACAGATGTGGGCGGGGTGGACAGCGGGAGCTGCGGGGCGTCCTGCACGGACGCGTATGCGGCGGCTGAGCGGCGAGTGGCGTCGGGTGCGGCGTAGTTACAATGTAACAAAGTTGTTACATAATAACTTTGTTACATTGTAACTGATAGAACATTTCCGAGGATATTGCGTGGGATCATTTATTTAAAGGGACAGGTAAGTATTAATGGTTAATTAAGAATATTAAAGGACTTTTTTCGTGGTTATGTTTTTTGTTCAATTAAAATACTTTTTCTATGTGTTTGTGTGTTTATTTACTTTTAACTCTTAAAGGAAATGGGTAAGGGGTACTACAAGTACCTCTATACTCATTTCTCCTGGGAGGGGGGTGGGCATCTGGGGGACCCCTTTTTAAAGGGGACTCCCAGATTCCACCATGAACCCCCCACCCAGGAAATCGCGGCCTCCACCTCCACCGCCCATCGGAGGTGGAGAAGAGCCCCTTGTCCTTGGATTGGACAAGGGCTCGGAGGGGGAGGGGAAAGCTTGGCTGCCCCTCCCCTTCCGAGACCCCCCAATCCATGGACCATGCGGGCTGGTATAGTCAGGGTGCGGAGCCCCACGCGGCCGGTGCTCCGCATTCTGGCTATCCCAGCCTGCATGGGGGACAAGGGGTTAAAGAGGTCTGGGAGGGGGGACCCCACGTCGTTTTTTTTTTATATTTCCCACACTCAGAACGAAGTAAGTAAAACTCTTCCCACTTGGGGGAATCTATGAAAATAATACACTATTGTTACCTGTGCAAAAAAAACTGACATTTTCCGCATTTAAAAGACATTTTCGCCCTTGAAACTTAAAAATCGATTTTCTCAAAAACTATAAGGTCTTTTTGAAAAAAATTTTTTTCCTCTTATTCCCACTGATCCCCTTAATATACCCTGGGAATTTGGTGTTCCTAAACTTTAAGCAGGCTTTGCTATTAACCGTTAAAGTCGGCGGGTTTTTAAATGTTTACATTTTTCCTTTGAAACTTTAACATCGATTTTCTCAAAAACTATAAGGTCTTTTTGAAAAAAATTTTTTTCCTCTTATTCCTCCTGATCTCCTTAATATATTCTCCAAATTTGAGGCTCTTAGCATTTAAGGGGGCTTTGCTATTAACCCTTAAAGTCGGCGGCTTTTTTATATTATACGGAGCGTTACGGTTTAACGCGAAATTACGGTAGCGTTTAATGCGAAATTACGGCATGATACGACTGTAATGCGAAAATTACATGAAAATTACGCTTACGCGAAATTTCGCGAAATCCTTCTTCATTACGATTATGTACTTACGCCATAATCGTAATTACACTAATTACGCAAAATTTCGCAAAATCGTAATTAGGTCATTACGCTCATCTCTAGTTGGGTGTAGGTAGAAGATAGATAGGTGTTAGGCATAGATGGGGAGAGGTTGGTGTAAGCAGGATAAAGTAAGGCAATAATAGAATATCTTTAACATTACTGACGTGCTTCTATCGGATACATCTCATGTCCACTTTAACATGCAGTGCTTTTAAATATCCGTGTGGTCAGCCCTCTGTTGTCCAAGCCTGTGACATAGTGTGTGACAGGAACTCATGTGCACGTTCAGCCCTTTGTCATCCAAGCATGTAAAATAAATAATAACAAGGGCTCTTTTTTACTGCAAATCACAGACACAATTTGATTTTGCAATGTGATTTTTACACAATTGCTTTTCGCAATTTTCTCTGGCTGCTAGGAACACATAATGAAATGTAGCATGCAGGGTGTTTCCAAATAGGCAAAATCGGATTGCAGTCATAAGAAAGTGGTATAAAAGAAAGCACACAATCCTTATGACTTTGAACGTATCCTTGTAATTTTTATGCTATCGGAAACAGATTGCAAAACGTAACAAATCACGTATAGTTTTAAAAAAAACCCTAAGAGAAGAGTTAGTTTCATTGCACCAGTAAGAAACCCATAATACTGGTGCAATAACAATGCAGTGACACTGTTACAGTTGGACATCAAGGAAGGATATTATATCTATGGAACAGAAGATAGCTCCGGGTAGGGGTGGGGATTCCTGAAATATAAATAGGGATAGCTTTACATGGTTGATATCACCAGGATAGGACTGATAAGATTTGGGAATAGTATTATACTACTGGAATAACTCCACTTCAGCTAACTGACAGCTCACAAGCAACTGGCACAAAATATCAGTGCCAAAATGACATGAACATGTTCTTAAAGTCAAAGGGGACCTGGATTAAGAAAGAAAAGCCAGATACCTAAGGAAAGGGAAGGCTCTGAGTGCTGTAGAGCCCTTCCATTCTCCACCCGATCCCCGTTCCAGCGCTGGCTCCCCTGTAGCAGTGTTCGACCAACTTGTTGAAATACTGCTGTGTCCGCCACCAAAGGAGGCTTTCCGAAGACGGGCCGCTGCATACCACGCACGCACGCACAAGCACCCGCTCTTACCCCCTCATGCGTGCGCAGTATGGAGCCACCTGTCTTTTGAGATGACTCAGCTCCCGAGGACTTCCAACGTCCCCTGCAGTGGGAATTCAAACGGGGCAGCCAGCGCGGCACCAAGGGCACCGGGAGAGGAGCGGGAAGGCTCTATAGGACCCAGAGCCTTCCCTCTCCTTAAGTATCTGAATTAAAAAATAGAATCCCAATAACTTTAAAGGATAACGGAGCCCAAAAAAATACGAGAAACGGGGGGAGAAGGCATGCATGGTGAGCTGTCCTGATGTTCACCGTTCCCCCCGTTCTCGTTTCTGCCCCCTCCTGTCTTCTGGGCGGCCAGATCGGGAAGCATTGCTTCATGCGTGCTACAGCATGCAACCACTGCTGGTACGCGTACAACAGTACTGAACCCGCGGCCGGGAGCGATCGGTGCATGCGTGTGGCGTCATACCAATGCAGAGGTAGGTGATCCTGGGCAAGAGGATCATCTTTACTGCTGAAATTCTTCCCACCCAAGATACTGTATAGTAGGAAATTCCCAAGAAACCAGATCTCTACAGAAGTTTGTCTATCATAGGCGTATAGTTCCATTTCTATAATGTAGTGATGTCAGTTGTAAGTTTGATGTCCAGACAAGGTAGGTAATGATCCTACAAATGGAATCGGCTGGATCAACTGGGATATGTGCAGGTTCAGGATGTTTTTTTTCTTTTTTTTTTCTGGTTGAACTTGATGGTCAGATGTCTTTTTTTCAACAAATCTATGTTACTATGCAAGTGCACTTTATTGTTAAATTGCAGTACATAACCTTAGACTTGTTTATTAGATTGAGTTTGAGTCTAGAATAGATATAGTACAAAATAAATCTAAGAGGGAAATCATGTTGAGGAGTAAGGTAAGAGGTTAGAGACATGATGATACCATCAGCAAATACATTTCCTCCCTTCCTATGGTGTACCCTTTAATTGTCAGAATGAGCTTTAATGGATTCAGCAAGTGGCTTCATAGCAAGGGCAAATGTTAACATCGGCACACTAGCAGTGCGGCACGATGGATCGGGCATAACACAGTGCAATACCGCATAACGCACACATTAGCAGTTGCAGTGAAGCATACTTTTTATTGACTGTATGCATCACACCGCACACAACGTGGAATGCGACTTTTCCCCTCCATTGCATTGCGTTCCTGCCTTTCCAGGGGATCAGGGCTGGGCCGAGGCATAGGCTGGAGAGGCTCCAGCCTCAGGGCGCAGTGTAGGAGGGGCGCACAATTCATTCAGCTGTCATTCCTAATTGTGTTTGAAGCAGAAAGAAATAAGAAAAGGGGATACATAGCAGTGACTGCAAGCCAGATAACTAGATATTAATGTGTTGGGGAGGTTGTGGGCCCTGTGGCCCTCTTAGTCTAATAGCAATCAGTGTGTGACAGCTGGGATGGGAGGGATGGAGGGGCGCACTTTGGTGTCTCAGCCTTGGGTGCTGGAGGACCTTGTCCCAGCTCTGCAGGGGATGCAACGCAACTCTTCACTGTGAAAGAAGCCCAGTACATATACACTACAGGATTTACACAGGGAAGGAAGGAAGGAAAGAAGGAAGGAAGGAAGGAAGGAAGGAAAGAAAGAAAGAAGGAAAGAAAGAAAGAAAGAAGGAAGGAAAGAAAGAAGGAAGGAAGGAAAGAAAGAAGGAAGGAAAGAAGGAAAGAAAGAAGGAAAGAAAGAAGGAAAGAAAGAAGGAAAGAAGGAAGGAAAGAAAGAAGGAAAGAAGGAAGGAAGGAAAGAAGGAAAGAAAGAAGGAAAGAAAGAAGGAAAGAAAGAAGGAAAGAAAGAAGGAAAGAAAGAAGGAAAGAAAGAAGGAAGGAAAGAAGGAAGGAAAGAAAGAAGGAAAGAAAGAAAGAAAGAAAGAAAGAAGGAAGGAAAGAAAGAAGGAAGGAAAGAAAGAAGGAAAGAAAGAAAGAAAGAAGGAAGGAAAGAAAGAAGGAAAGAAAGAAAGAAAGAAGGAAAGAAAGAAAGAAAGAAGGAAGGAAGGAAGGAAGGAAGAAGGAAGGAAGGAAGGAAGGAAGGAAGGAAGAAAGAAAGAAAGAAAGAAAGAAAGAAAGAAAGAAAGAAAGAAAGAAAGAAAGAAAGAAAGAAAGAAAGAAGGAAGGAAGGAAGGAAGGAAGGAAGGAAGGAAGGAAGGAAAGAAGGAAGGAAGGAAGGAAGGAAGGAAGGAAGGAAGGAAGGAAAGAAGGAAGGAAGGAAGGAAGGAAGGAAGGAAGGAAGGAAGGAAGGAAGGAAAGAAGGAAGGAAGGAAGGAAGGAAAGGAAGGAAGGAAAGGAAGGAAGGAAGGAAGGAAGGAAAGAAGGAAGGAAGGAAGGAAGGAAAGAAGGAAGGAAGGAAGGAAGGAAGGAAAGAAAGAAAGAAAGAAAGAAAGAAAGAAGGAAGGAAGGAAGGAAGGAAGGAAGGAAGGAAGGAAGGAAAGAAGGAAGGAAGGAAGGAAGGAAGGAAGGAAGGAAGGAAA